>NC_140079.1:93452119-94822617 GCF_964194135.1 Talpa europaea | reverse complement strand
CCTCCTTCTTTTTCTTTCTTTCTTTCTTTCTTTCTTTCTTTCTTTCTTTCTTTCTTTCTTTCTTTCTTTCTTTCTTTCTTTCTTTCTTTCTTTCTTTCTTTCTTTCTTTTTTGGTAATCATGTTAATTCTTTTCAAATGGCTTCATAATGTTTTAAAAGAAATGTCAGGCATAACTAACTTGCCAAATACATAAAAAATGACGATAGTGTGTAATGTTTCAGAGTCATTTCCCAGAACAATGTCCTAATCACATGCAGTATGGAAATACTATTTTGCAAAGAAGCAGACTGTAATGATTTGCTGACAGATATGATGAAATATCTTACTTGTTTCTTCTCAATTTTAAATCTGTAGAAATGCTTTACAGTATTTATTTTCTCAAGGGCTATTTTGCCTCCTTTTATAATAGAAGAATATGTTTAAGTAATACCTTAAAATTTGCTTAAGTGAATTATATTCAGACTATAACAATGAGAAGGCAGAGATTGGATTACCAATTCAAGTACTTTAGGAGATCTCTTACTGGTTTTCTTTCCCCATCTAAGTATAATATGTGCTTATTCTAAAATTCAGAAAAATAGCTCCAACACTCAGTATTTTGTCCTGATTTTTTTTTTAAACTCATACAGTTTTTTAGAAAAACAAAATGGGGATCACACTGTACATATATTTTTATGGCCTTTTTTTTTGTCCTCTTATCCTGAACATTTTTCCACATTACTATATACTCCGCTGAAAACAAAATTACCTTTTTCTTCATTGGTTCATTGTAATCATCCACTCATTTCTTTTTTTTTTAATTTTTATTTTTATATTCCCCATACAATTGCACCCCCCCCCTTATTTTGACCCCAATCCCTCCTTTCCCTGCCCCACCCCCCCATAGTGTGTCTCTGGTTTATAGTTGTTTGTTGTTTTTGATTTTTTCTTTCTTATAATTATTCTTTTTCCTGGTCCCTTATTTAGGTTTTCTAGATTCCTGCTATGAGTGAGGCCATCCGGTATTTTTCTTTTTCTTACTGGCTTATTTCGCTGAGAATGATCCCTTCCAGCTCCATCCATGTTGTTGCAAATTGCATGAGTTTACACTATATGACATGCACCTCAAAGCCATCTTTACAGACACATCACCCAAAGCAGCGATAGTGAAGGCAAATATAAACAGCTGGGACTACATCAAATTAAAGAGCTTCTACACAGCAAAAGAGATAATAACCAAAACAAAGAGAAACCCCACCGACTGGGAGAACATTTTTGCACACAACACTAATGATAAAGGACTGATCACAAAAATCTACAAAAAGCTGATGAGACTCAACAAAAACAAAGAAAATAATCCAGTCAAAAAATGGGCCGAAGAGCTAAAAAGAAACTTCTCTGAAGAGGAAATGCAAATGGCCAACAGGCATATGAAAAAATATTCACCACTTGAAATCAGGGAAAAGCAAATCAAAACTACCATGAGATACCATCTTACACCAGTGAGAATGGCACATACTATAAAAACTAGCAACAACAAATGTTGGTGAGGATGTGGAGAAAAAGGAACTCTCCTGCACTGTTGGTGGGAGTGCAAAGTGGTCCAACCACTATGGAGAGCTGTGTGGAGATTTCTGGACCTACTAAAGTTAGAGCTTCCATATGATCCAGCAATTCCACTCCTAGGTATTTACCCATAGGACACAGAAACATCAATTCCAAAGAGCACCGGCACCCCTATGTTTATAGCAGCACTATTTACAGTAGCTAAGCTTTGGAAACAACCCAGATGCCCAAAAATAGATGACTGGATCAAGAAGATGTGGTACATATACAAAATGGAATATTACTCAGCAGTCATCCACTCATTTCAATTTAAAAGCCATTATATCCATGGCTGTACAGTTTATTGACATATACATGCCATAATTTAATCCCCCCTTATAGAGTAACATTAAGATCATGTCCTGGACTTTGTAGCCATAGTTAATGCTGAGATGGATAGCATTACGTGTAAATCATATTTCCAGAATTTTAATTAGAAAAAATTATAGATGTTGTGTTCCAGGATTCTTGAACATATTTCCAGTGACTTTCTAGAACAGTGATATCAACTTATGCTTTTATTGGTTGTGTTTGACATTATTCATAGCATTCTTATGTACTTGAAAAGTTGGGTTATATTTTCATACACTGGAAAGCACCGATCTAAAATGTAGTATGGTGAGTTTTAAAATATATTTTACTTTGAAATAATTTCTGACTTATGGGAAAGTTGCAAAAATAGTACAAAGACTTTCTGTATATCCTTCATCCAGATCCCCCAAATGTTAATGTCTTAATCACTCTTGCTTTCTTACACACTTTCCATATCTATACATAGTATTTTCCCTAAACCATTCGTGAGTAAGTTGCAGACATAATTGCCTTTTTACCTCTAAATACTTTGGCCTATGTCCCTAAAAGTAAGAATATAACCACAGTATAATTATTTAAATCAGAAATTAACACTGATGCAATATTACTTACGAATCCTACACTTTATTCACATTATGCTAGTTTTCCCAGTAATATCCTTTATAGCAAAAGAAACAAAAATGTTTCCAGTTTCAGAATCCAGTCAAGAACCGCAGGTTGAATTTAATTGTCAATCTTTTTAAAATGGAACCGTTCTTTAGTTTCATTCTTTCCTTTTTCTTTTCTTTTTTGTTTCCTCTTTCTTTTTTTCTTTTTTTTTTCTTTTTTTTTTTTTACACTTCTGAAGTGCACAGCTCAGTTACTTTGTGGAATCACAATCTGCATTCATCTTAGTTCCTTGTGACCAGATCAGGGCACACCGTTCAGCAGGAAGACCACAGAGGGGATGCGGTGTCCTCTCAGAGGCACGAGCAGTCGTGGTCTGCAGCTGATATAGTGACTTAGGTCATGTGGTTGAGGTGGTGTCTTCCAGATTTTTCCCCTTTGCAATTTTATAATTAATAAGTATGTTGTGAGGAAGTATTTCACGTTGTATAAATACACTATTCCTCATCAAAATCTCACCTGTGCTAAATACTTTCAGTATATATTAGAAATTCTTGCCTACACAGTTATGCTGGGAATTGCTAAGTGGAGAATTTCCAATTCTGTCGTTCCTTATATTTTTTAGATAACATCTGTCTGGACCCTTTATCTATTAATCTCTATCTGTATGGAATCATGGCACCTTGGTTTATTCTATGTATTAGTAAATAATAGTATCTATTTATAGTAATTTGCTATTACTGTTAATTTTGATGCTCACACTGCCTTGGATTTGGCCAGTGGGAGCTCCTTGAAGCTGGTGTCTATGTCCTTCTCGCAGGTTCCCATTGTTCTTGGAGTGCTTATTTGTTTCCTGGCAAAGCAAGATGTTCTAGGATCAACTTGTACTTTTCCTGCCCAAGTCCTGGAATCTCCTTTTCTGAAGTCTGGTTTATTTTAATGGAGTATTTATAAACCACGATTTGGAAACTAGATGTGTTCATTGCTACTGTTTGTTCACTGCTTCTAGATCCTGTCAGTAGACAGAAATAGGAAATATGTGTTTATTCACACACACGTATATCTATTCCTGTCTATCTGTGTTGCCGTAGGTAACAAATCAAGCATCCTTACTAGTGCCTCCAGTTTTAGCCCAGCATCACCAGGGTTCCCTCTGGCCTTCCCCTTTTCTGTGTTTGTGAGAAACCCTGCTTCCCTCATCTACGATATATTTTCTTATGTTTAATTCTAGAATATACATGATGTAGTTTCAGAATTGCTAACCCATACTAGTGTGTGTGTATACTACACTTTAAACAGGTGAACTTTATGATCTTAATAAAGAACTTTGTGTCTCATTAAATCTGTTATAAAAATAGCTTTTAACTAGAACTGAATATTTCCTTACATTGTTTTTCTCTTTACCCCAAGTTTATGTAGTCAAAATACTGTGTGCAGAATTGCTAAGGTTGCCTCTATCCCCTCTTCAGTGCTTCATTGTTACTTATTTGAAATGAAGTTGGGTTCATTTGTCATGTTTACATTCAAGTTTGGTTTTCGTTCATCCTTTCAGATTCCATTAATTTATCTTTAGCATGTGATATAGTAACAATGTTCTGAAGTCCAAACTATACAAAAAAGATGTCCTCAGAGAAGTGTCACTGCCTACCTTTCTCCTATTTGCTTCCTTTCCCTCTCTCCTTTCTACCCTGTTTCCTCACCCACTGAAGGTAATCAATTTTATTAATTTCTAGTTTGTCTTTTCTTGCATTTTTTTCTTCAAATAAGCAGCAATATTTACTTATTCCCCTTCTGTCATACATAAGAGATACGATACTGTTTTGCTTTTTCACTTAACATATCTGGAAGATCTCCTCATACTAGTTCATAGAGATCTTCCGTATCCCTTTTTATGGCTGTATAATATTCCACAGTATGAATGTACCATAGTTTATTCAACCAATCTTCTATGTATGGGCATTTAAGTGGTGTCCATTATTTTGCCATCACAGACAATCGTATGGTATATAACTTCTGGCATATGCCATTATATAAGGCTGGAGATATCTTTGAGGTAAACTCAAATATGAGACTGCTGGTCAAAAGATAAGTGCAGGGCCTCCCCAGTAGCACAGCAGTTGAGTGCTGGGTTACAAAGCTGCCCGCAGCCTCTGCAGCGCCGGTTCGATCCCCGGCTGCTCCCCAGCCACCGGAGGAGGGTCCCACCTGGCGCGCAGACCTCTCCTGCTGCCCGCTCCTGCTGCCCGCTGCTCCCCTCAGCAGTGTACTTCAGTCCTTCTGCCTGCTCTGCTCCCTGCTCTGACTCTGGTGAATTCTCTCACCCTCCCGCGCTTCTGACTGTACCCAGTGCTTGTATGTATGTATGTATGCATGTATGTATGTATGTATAAATAAATAAATAAATCTTTAAAAAATAAATAAATAAATAAGATAAGTGCACATGTGGTTTGTTAGGTAATGCCAAGTTCCTCTCACAGAGGAATATTGAGAAAGTAGTGCCTCCAGTTTCATTCCAATCAGCAAAGCATGAGACTGTTTATTTCCCCTACCCCAGCAGAATGTGTTGCAGTACATTTTTGCCATCTGGTATTTTGTTATCATTTTAATTGCTTTTCTCAAATTATGAGTAGGATTGAACATCTTTTCATACGTATAAGGGTCATTTCAGAATATTTTTTTGGAAGAGAGTGCCCTATGTGTTATTTTTAATTTTTTAAGAGTATTATTTATGGGTCCTCCCCTGGTGGCGCAGCGGTTGAGCGTCGGGCTGCGAAGCTGCCCGCAGCCTCTGCAGCGCCAGTTCAATCCCCGGCTGCCGGCGAGGGTCCCACATGGCACGCAGACCTCTCCTGCCATGCCCACTGCTCCCCTCAGCAGTGTATTTCATCAGTCTGCCTGTTCTGTTCCCCACTCTGGCTCTGGTGAATTCTCTCACCCTCCCGTACTTCTTACTACCCAGTGCTTGTGTAAATAAATAAATAAATCTTAAAAAGAAAGACCTCTTTAAAAAAAAAAAGTAGTATTTATATATTGGGAGGTATTAGCTCTTCCTCTTTAATGCTTTGGGGCTTTTTCTTTTAATGTGGTCACATTTACCAGTCTTTTACTGGATTTAGGGGAGGTATAGTTATAAAAAAATTTTTTTCCTATACCCCAGGTTATAGAACAATTCTCTCAATATGTATTTATAATACTCAAATAGGTTGATTTTTCTTAAAAGCAGTTTTATTCCTGATCTAATTGGAGTTTATTTTTGTCTAAGAAGTCTTTTCCTCTCTCCTCTACATGGCTTTTTTCCCCATGTTTTCTTGGCTTGCCTTCAGTGTTTGTAATTTTCCATATGAACTTAAATATCAGTTTGTCTAGCTCCATTAAAAATTTTGTTGATATTTTTTATTGAGACTGCATTAATTTTAAATTGACTTAGAGAAAATGAACATTTTTGTGATGTGATATCCTAACCAAGAACAAGAGCTGCCATTCTATTTGTTCAAGCCTACTCCTGTGTTTTTCAGTTTTACACATTTATCAAGTTTATTCCAAGGGTTTTTCACAGCCTTTAATAATGGGGTTTTTCTCTACTATTAGGGTCTAGAACTGTTTATTGTGAATCTGAAGGCAGTTTATTTAATTTACCCTTCTGGTGGTTTGTCAGTTGTTGTTTTTTTATGTCTAAGTTCATGTATTTCATCAAATTTGGGGAATTCTTAGGTACTGATTTTGCAGATATGTTTCTGCCTCATTCTCTGTCTTCCTTTGGGACTCAGTGTACGTTAGATAGACCTTATGCTGTCATTCCATGGGGCTCTGCTCTTTTTTTTTTTTTTTAACTTTTTTTCTCTTAGGCATAGTTTACTTTCATTTTTTGGATATAATGGTTTATGAATACGAGTTTTTCTCTAATTGCTGCTTTAAATAAATGCCATAGATTCTGAAATACAAAAATAAAACTTTTTAAAGAAATTCTTTCATTTTAATTTGTATTTTTCTTCTTTTTTATGAGATAATAGATGTCATAATTTCCAGATAGACAGGACTTTTAAATTTTTTAAATTAATCATTTCTACCATTATTCAATTGCAATGACAGTATTTTTTGGTAACTTTGTGATTATTATGAGGATGTGCCTTCTCTATCATCAAGGTATAAAGTTCACTGTATCAGTAAGATGGCATAATGACTCTTGCTTGCCTCTCTTATGTTCTTATGTGTTGTCTACCTCAATTGTACTTAGGGTGACAGATTAGTTTCCTGTTAGTCATGTTTTTGACAGGGTCCCTGTGCATCTCCAGTCTGTTCTGTAACAGTGACTGTGTTGTTTGTGCATAGTCCTAGCTGTTGTATTCTCAATGCTGATTATGTTTTTTAGCAACAGAAGATGAAGATGTCAGTCTTTGCCATGTATCTTCTGTGTGTTTAGGATCACCATTCGTTATTCTTATCTGTTAACATGTCAGTCCACCAAAGTCGGGTAGGCCTGTGACTCACAGTCCACCAAGTCACGCCACCAGCATGCCCATGAGAAATCATCATATTATTACACATGGGATTTGTTCTAATCCTTGAATAGATTGGCTGGTTTTGTTTAATATTCCTTAAAGCAATGCTGATGCTCAGTAATTTTTGGAGTTTAGACACCCAGGTAAATGACCCCCTACTACATTAAAGCTTTGGTAGATAATAGAGACTATTTCAGTGTTGCCATATTATTTAAAGGAATTTTGTCTCCTCCCACAAGTACCTTTGTTTTAATATTTTAAAGTATAAGTGATGTACAGTAAACCACACATATTTATAGTGTTCAGGTTGAATTCAAGTGAAATTTCAGCACACACACACACACCCCTACACACACACCTACCTGTGGGATCTACATAATATCAGTGCAACCAATATAATATCTTCATTACCTTTAAAATTTTTCTCATGCCTATTTGTATCCTAACACTCTTTCTACCACAGCTTTCCAACATGTACTGATCTGCTCTCTGTCACTGTGGGTTAATTTTCATTCTCTAAAATTTATAAATTGTGTGTGTGTGTTTCATAATTAGAGCATAATTATATATTGAGATTTACCCACATGATTGTATGTAATTCTTTTTTATGACTGAGCAGTAGTCCGTTGGATGTATATATCAAATTTACTTATTCACCTGTGGATGGATGTTTTTTGCAGTTTGGGAGATTACAAATAAAACTACCAGTAAGGCTGTATTTAAAAAAAAAACATTGTTTATTCAAAAGTTAAGCATACCACCTTCTATATGATCAAGTCTTTATACAAAAGAAGGGAATATAAATATCTACACAGAGATTTATACATATGAGTTCATAGAGATTTATTTATAGTAGCTCAAAAATAGAAATTACCCAAATGTCCATCAACAGATGAGTGTGGTGTACTAACAAAATGTGCTATAGCCACACAGTGAATTACTTCTTAGTAATAGAAAGGAACCAATTAATGATACATGCAGTAACATTGGTAAATCTCAGAATTGTCATGCTCACGAAGACTTCAAATGCAAAAGACTATACTGTATGATTTTATTTATTTGAAATTCTAGTGAAGAGAAACTATTGTGATAGAAAGCAGATCAGTGATTACTTAGGGCTGGGTGTGGCGGAAGGATGTGCTGCAGACAGGCAAGAGGAAACTTTTGGAGTGATGAAAATGTTCTGTACTTGAAATGTAAAGATACATAATCTTTGGGAAGCCCTTTGCTGTAAATGACCTCCAGTTTACAGATGTATGTTTCCATCAGAACCCACTGAATTGTACACTTCAAATCAGTGTATCTTATTGTATTTATACCTTGCTAACATTGATTTTTAAATCTGTCAGACACAACCAAAAACTATATAATAGGTAATTTTAGTTCTTATTTGTTATAAGAAAGATTCTGATCACCTAACCTGGACGAGTGAATGTAAGAATTTACTTAAAGAGAAAACTGACTTTGAGAGCATGATAAAAACACTGGATTAGGGCCTCCCTTGGTGGAACAGCGGTTGAGCACTGGGCTGCGAAGTTGCCTGCAGCCTCTGCAGCGCTGGTTCGATCCCCAGCTGCCAGTGAGGGTCCCACATATCACGCAGACCTCTCTTGCCATGCCTGCTGCTCCCCTCAGCAGTGTATTTCGTCAGTCTGCCTGTTCTGTTTCCCACTCTGGCTCTGGTGAATTCTCTCACCCTCCCGCGCTTCTGACTGTACCCAGTGCCTATATAAATAAATAAATAAATCTTTAAAACATTGAAGTAGACCTCCTAAGAAATAAAACCACAGGGCCTCCCCAGTGGCGCGGCGGTTGAGTGCCAGGCTGTGAAGCGCGGGAGGGTGAGAGAATTCACCAGAGCCAGAGCGGGGAGCAGGGCAGGCAGAAGGACCGAAGCACACTGCTGAGGGGAGCAGCGGGCACGGCAGGAGAGGTCCCACATGGCGCGCAGACCTTCTGACTGTACCCAGTGCTTGTATAAATAAATAAATAAATCTTTTAAAAAAATAAAACCATAAGCGAGGTGTAGTTCCAGCTCATAAAGATTATAAAATTTACTAAGTTGGGAAAGGGCTAGTAGGAATCTGTAAAGTATCCAGGAAGGTGTTGAGAGAAAGCATAGGGGAGTAGTTGAAAGCACTCAGTCTTTCTCAGCCAAGGTTCTATAAGGAAATCAGTCCCTACAAACGTGATTTGGCTGATAATTTTCTCAGTTCTCCCAGGGAAGACAAACCATTGCCATTTTAGATACACAGGAGAGAAGTCAAATCATTCAATACTGTGGTTGCCTTTGGGTGTTAGGGCTTAATTTATTACAGGGCCTGTTGGGGAAAGCGTGCAGACTGAAACCCTCCTGCCCACGTTAAAAATGCCTTCTTAAAATCTGCATAGCTGTATAAGTTACCTAACCTCTCGCTGCCCACTGAGGCAATAGTAGTAAATAGAGTTACTGAGAAGGTGAACTCAGTGACCGCGGAGATGCCATGTTCCAGCGCATTGACCCCGTCTTCCTCATCTCCACAAGGCCACAGCACACAGTCCTTCTGTGACGGTGTCTGAGTGCTCAGGTAGTACAGAGGAAAAATGACCTGACACTTTGGGGTCTTGAGAGATATCCTGGAAAGCATCTGGAAAAGACGGAGACTGCAACTCATTGCGAGCAAAAGAAAAAACTTGAATAAAGAGAAGGAAATCTCAGTGTATCAGGGGATATGAAGCAGTTTGATTTAGCTGAAGATCCTAAAAGATCAGCTGAATTTACTTGTGATCTAAAAAATCATTATCACAGATGGTGAACATTTGTTATTTTCTCATTGAGGGTTTCCTACATACAGTTCACTTTTATTGTCTTACTGTTTTACTATTTCTTTCTCACCAAAATGGAACATAATTGACTTTTCCTCTTAAATAGTGATCATTCTCAACAGGGGCAAAACTTGGTTCTTGGAATGGGCAAAAATCATCCTCTATATATGTAAGGCACAGATACACTCACAGCTTTTAAGCACATATGCAGTAGATCTGTGGTAAAATTTCATGGAAAATGATTAGGGAAAAAATTACATTTAAAAGGGGGGCAGGGCCTCCCTGGTGGCACAGGCAGTTGAGCGCAGCACTGTGAAGCTGTCTGCAGCCTCTGCAGTGCCAGTTTGATCCCCACCGGCCATGGAGATACCCACATGGCAAGCAGATCTCTCCTGTCTCGCCCGCTGCTCCCCTCAGCAGTGTATTTTGGTCGGTCTGCCTGTTCTGGTCCCCGCTCTGTCTCTGGTCACCCTCCCGCACCTCTGGCCTGTACCCCAGTTCTTGTATAAATAAATAAATCTTTAAGAAAAATAAAAAGGGGAGCAGAATATAGAGATGAAGTTGTAAAAAGGATCTAGAAACATTATTCTAGACAGTTTTCTTGTTATGACGAGTGCTGACCGCAACATTACACTGACAACTTAGTGATGTGCTTTCCAGTCTTTGCTAGGATTTGACCCTCTGACTTTGCACTCCTCCCTTTTGTCTGCACTGAATCTACAACGCTGCAGTCAGTTCATTCTCTCCTATAGTCTGCAACTGAGAATCGAGGACGACTGCTCTAAAGATACATAATCTTTGGGAGGCCCTTTGCTGCAAATCTTCCAGCCAGTTTGTCCATTTTTATGAGTAACTGTTGAGCTTAGGGATAGAGAATGGATTTGAATGACTTTTCTAAGCTGATAAAGTGTTATCTTGTGATTGCCACAGGAAAGGTGTGGGCAGGAGACACGTCCCCGTGTCTCACATGCCGCCCAGACACAGGGACTGGGTGACATCACTATGGTGTGGAGCCCAACTGAGGCGAGCTTGAAACGTCCTCCCATCTCACCTGCTGTTTGCTCATCCCATGGATGAGCAGAGGTTAATGTGAAATTCCCATCCTATAAAATCTCGCCAGAGTTAGAGTTGCAGCTCACCCCTTCAGGAGAACAAAGCAAACACAAGAGGGTCACGCCACCCCAGCCAGTCATGTCTGTGTCGTGGGACAAAAGCTGGGAAGTGCAAATCACAAGCCAGATCGCTCGAGGGCTGTTTGCCCTGTCGTCGTGTTCAGTGACACAGGGATCCTTCATTGCTCAAATGATTGATGCTTTCCTTCAAAATATTATTACCTTAGAAATTTCAGAAAAAGTTATCCCTCTCCATTGCAAGAGGGGCCAGTTTGTTCATCTTTTTACCGCTGAAGTGCTGTGTGTTCTCTATTTAAGAGGTGATAAAAAATCAAGTTTTTTTGAAGTACACCAACTGATTTCAGAGAGACTATCCTTTATCCTTTTTGACGAAAGAAAAAACAAGAGTATCAGGATGGGCCTCCCTGATGGCACAGGCGGTTGAGCGCAGTGCTGTGATGCTGTCGGTGGCCTCTGCAGTGCCGGTTCAATCCCCACCAGCCTCGGAGCAACCCAAATGGCGAGCAGACCTCTCCTGTCACGCCCGCTGCTTCCCTCAGCAGTGTATTTCGGTTAGTCTACCTGTTCTGTGTCTCTGGTGAATCCTCTCACCTCCCAAACATCTGGCCTGTACCCCGGTTCTTGTATAAATAAAATAAATCTTTTTAAAAAATCAGGATTATTAAATTGAGCTTGGGATTTACCACCGCCATTTAACAATTACCTAAAGATACAGTATCTTTACAGTGGTGCTTGCAAAGTTAAGGAAAAAAGTAAAGGTCAGATATGTGTTTTACTAAAATTATGTATCCTTACGAAAAATATTTAGGTGTGATCTACGCTGACATTTTCTCACCAAATACATCCAATCTCACTGACTGTGTAGCTTTTATGACGCTGTGGCTCAGGATGTGAGAAAGTAAGCCCTGTGTAGCCCCCACATGCTTCAGGGTGAGGCTACTTGGGGACCTGTTACAAAGTACCAAGGCCTGGAAGACGAAAAGAAAGGGGCATCTCCCCGCTATCGTGCGTGCATGGCAGTGTGACGGATGCTGCACGGACGTGTGGCTCAATATTCAGCAGTCTCTTTGCACCCTCTTACTAACTGTTTTATTAGTCTTGAGTGTTCTTACACTGCCGAAACATTACCCAGTTGGTAATATTCTCAGGTTTTTCCTTTCTGAAGTACAGCACCATCACAGTGATAATCTTTTTTATCAGCACTTTCGTAAGCATGTGTTGACTCTGCCAAGTTTTTGTATAAGTCCCTTGAGCCATGTTTGTTTCTGTTTTAATTCCCTGAAGTCTTTCTTGGATTGTTCCTAGTCTCTAAGTCATAGTTTTTCTCACGCTTATTAAGTGTCTGTGCTTGGAGTAGTGGGAAAATTGACTTGATTTATGGTCATCTGTTTCATACAAAAACAGCTCTTTTGAGAGTGTGTACACACAAACACTGTGAAGCAGATTTATTATAGCTGAAGTGACTTTAATCCCCTATCATATGAAGTTAAATGTCACTCATGACAATAGAGCCAAATTTCTCTGAAGATGATGTAACACATAGAGTAAGGAACAAAGGCAGACCTACTGGAAAGCAGTTCACGTGATAACTGTGGATTCTCTTACACGGAGAGTGCAAGTCTCCCCCCCCCCCCTTCACCCCTAGTTCAACCCAAAAGACACTATTTGGGGCTGAGCAAGGCAGCTACCCTGTGGGCGTGGGAGCAGGGAGCAGTGCAGGGCTTCAGCCTTGGTGGGGTGAGGAGACATCTACAGAAGTTTGGCTACAGAGTGACAGTAATGGGGTGAACAGGGTACCCGTAGGTGGAGTAGCAGAGACTGTGGAAGACAAGATTCTCACTACTGGCGAAGAGGGCTGCAAATACAGAACAGAGAAAGAATGAACGTGAACTTGAATTGGATTGGAAATGGAGGCATCAAGTGAATTCATGGTTTTCAATATATATATAAACCTATATATTTAAATACATATAGATCCCTAATTACATCTGTATTATGTAGAGAGATGTAAGTGTTTTTTGTTTGCTTTCATACACACAAGCACTTAAACTCAGACATGTTCCCCAGCTCCGTCTATAGGGAAGGCCTGGGAACAGTGACACCCTAGTTGCAGTGGAGCACACCTTGGTTTCTCAGTGGACAGGAAAAGTAAAAGATAAGCCTGGAATATCTTGTGCCAGAAGGTAAGAATGTACTCAAAGAATGATAGGGCCATGACAGTAAGAAGCTGAAGCCAGCTTAAAAAGACCCACCCCCCGCCCCGGCCAAATCTGAGATAATTTGAGCATCAAAACGAATAATGATAGAAACATGAATTTAGGAGTCCATGAGTCTAAGATGTTATAAATAGACAGCATAAAGTGGGATATGCCACTAGTAAATGAGGACGGAATGATGGAATTTTCAAAATCACCACTTGACAGCCATGATTGTGGTAAACAGTTCAGTTTCACAAAACACTTGATTACAAAGATAAAAAAAAAAAATCTAACAGTGGAAAATACTGGCCAACACCATCTTAAATAGTCAAAATAAATATCATCAGCTATGGGACAAACTGAATTGGGTACCAACTGTTAGGATGCAAAGAACACATTGTCACTTCTGTTGTATTCCTGCAAAAATACATAACCTGAATCTAATCATGAGATACATTAGAAAACTCAAATTGAGGGTAATTCTACGAAATCACCGACCCATAATCTTTAAATTTCAAGGAAAAGTCAAGAAGGAACTAAGAAACTACTCAAAGTAGACAAAAACTGAAGAGACTTGATAACTCAGTGCCATATGTTGTCCTGATTTGGATCCTTTTGTTATGAAGGTTGTTGAAACAAGAGGTGGAACATGAGTGGAATCTGTGGATTAGACAGTAGTGACTTACCAGTATTAATTTCCAGATATTAATGGTTATATTGTGTTTTTATAGGAGAATATCCTGTTTGTAGGAATTATACACTGGAGCATTTAGGGTAAAGAGTTATCATGGCAAACCTACCACAGATGGTTCAGGGGGAAAATGCTCTGTGAATTTGAAATTATTTCAGATTTTAAAAATAGCACAATAAATGTTCTTTCACGCATATTCACTGCTAGAGAAATTGTTTCCTTTTAAACTACAGAGACAAAACTTTTGATATAAACCCCCGGCAGGACAATGTGTTTCCCTACTGAGATTTATATTTATTAGATACAAATGTAATCAACTTATAAAAGATCCTTAAAAGAGAATTGTTTAATTTTTTAACACATTCAACTCAATTCACAACCATTTTAAAGTAACTGTATATCTACTCAGGTAACTGTATATCTACTCAAGTTTCCAAACTTAAAGCCTAAAAACCTGGGCAGGATTTTATTTTATTTTATTTTTAAAGGTTTCTTAAACATTCCATTGGTTTTGTTTTTTTTTTTTTTTTTTTTTTTTTAGATTTACTTATTTATTTATACAAGCACTGGGTACAGTCAGAAGCGCAGGAGGGTGAGAGAATTCACCAGAGCCAGAGCAGGGAGCAGAGCAGGCAGAAGGACCGAAGTACACTGCTGAGGGGAGCAGCGGGCGGCAGGAGAGGTCTGCGCGCCATGCGGGACCCTCCTCTGGTGGTCGGGGAGCAGCCAGGGATCGAACCGGCACTGCAGAGGCTGCGGGCAGCTTCACAACCCAGCGCTCAACCACTGCGCCTCCTGGGAGGCCCTGGGCAGGATTTTAAAAGCAACTTAATGGAAAAAAAGGGGGGGGAATGTTGGGGTTTACTTTTTGTTCTTTTTGCGAAGTATTTAAGAATGTAGGTCCTCAAAGTAAGCTGCCTGTTGTAATCTCAGCCACTGTTCTCTGAGATATGTGACCCCTAAAAAAGCATTTGATTTTCCCAGACCTGTTTTGTCAGCTAGAAATCAGGACAATAATATTGAACTCACAGTATAAATAAGATAATATATGAAAAACACTTAGAATGTGGCACATAGTTAGTACTAAATAAGCTTGCTGCTATTATTACTATTTCAAGAAAAGTTGAAATGCTTTCATAAAAATCATTCTAATAGGATTATCTTGGCTTCCTTCTCCCTCACCAGTAGAATTATTATGAGCCATACAGGTTGTGGCCTCTGCTTTTAAGCAGGTCTCAAGATCAAACTAAAGCCTGGAAACGGAACATATGCTAGCAGACAGCAGCGATGCAATAGAGAAAAGATTTGGTTTTCAAGAACTAACACCTTGGTTAAATTCCAGGCCTGCCACTTAAAACCTTTATGACTTTGGTCTTGGTCTGTGAGATGTTGATAATGTATAGATAGTCGTGGCCATCACAGCACTGTAGGGGGTCAAGTGAGATAAACTTCACAAAACAAAGTGACCTAAAGAATGTACTCCCCAAAAAATGGTGTTTATTCTTACTCCTTTAAAGGTGCAGGAGAGTTAATTTAGAAGAACAAAGGCCGTAGGGTCAGAACTAGAGCAGAGCATTTGAGGGCATTTTTGAGAAGTGTGATGAGCTCTATCTCTCCCTGTGGAGGTGTGGGCTACCACTAGATGTCTTGAATTGCTTCGGCAGGAATTTCAGTTAGCAAGGAGCATGTCGTGTTGTGCGATCCCACTTTCAAGAGA
This sequence comes from Talpa europaea, assembly GCF_964194135.1. Lineage (NCBI taxonomy): Eukaryota > Metazoa > Chordata > Mammalia > Eulipotyphla > Talpidae > Talpa > Talpa europaea. Next base: position 94,807,071 of record NC_140079.1, on the reverse strand, counting down.
TGCTGGAGAAGGGTGGCTACAGCAGGGTTTAACGCACACCAGCCCAGAACCAGGGAGACGGGACGAATCCTCATCTACTCCTCATGTGGATTTAAATGCCACAGAGACTACTGATTTTTCTGACTGTAAAAATATAAACCTTTATCTCACCAAAGGACCCATCTTTTAAAGAGAATGTTTACTGGGCCTCCCCAGTGGCACAGTGGTTGAGCGCTGGGCTGCGAAGCTCTGCAGCGCTGGTTCGATCCCCAGCTGCTAGGCGAGGGTCCCACATGGCGTGCAGACCTCTCCTGCCGCCCGCTGCTCCCCTCAGCAGCGTACTTTGTCACTCTGCCTGCTCTGCTCTCCTCTCTGGCTCTGGTGAATTCTCTCACTCTCCCAACCCGCACTTCTGACTGTACCCAGTGCTTGTATAAATAAATAAATAAATCTTGAAAAAAAAAAAAAAGAGAGAGAGAATGTTTACTTCCTTCAGAGGATATTTTAAAAAATTGGTGTGTGTGTAGAAGAACTGGGGTGTAGGCCAGAGGTGCGGGGTCAGAAATGGTGATGGGGTCTGAGGGGAGGTGAGAGGATTCACCAGGGACACAGTGAGGAGCAGAATATACATCTAAAGTGAATGACTCTTGGTCACTCATCTAGGACTTCTTCAGAACTGAGTATTTAAGATGTTTTCCTGTTGCATGTTTCTCTCCTCTAATTCATTCAGTCAAACAACATTTATTGAGAACTAATATTTCCAGGCACATATTGTTCACATAAAAAAATTGAACAGAACAGTTTCTCCATGGAAGAGGACTCAGCCTACTGTTTAAAATCCTCTAGTGGGCTTAAAGGGAGCTCCGTGCAAAGGAGCATACTGTGAACTGTCAGGAACATCAGATTATTTGGGCTACAGCTAAGCGAGTGTGTGTCTGGTGCCTGTGAAAGCTTGCACCCTCCCTGGCTGCCACACCTCACAGTTCCTCCCAGCACAGTCCTGTGTGTGCGGACAGCGGCTGTGCATGCAGGAGGGGAGTCTTGTCACAGCGCATGTGAAATGAATCTTGGGCTGGTGGCTAAGTCTTTTAGGAAACAGAAGTTCTCAGGGTCCGTGCTTTTAATACAGGGGAGGAGATTTTTCCTTAACAATCATGGCGATGAGACTCTCCAGCCGACTAGAGGCACAAAGGCAAACTGCTGCCCGGGTCTGAGCTGGTGACGGCGGGCTGCATCCCAGGCCACTTCTCTGTTGCCAGAGCACTGACTCCAAGCAGAGCCGATGCGGCCAAAAGCGTGGCACACGAGCACTTTGGTAGCAAAATGCCCGTTTTTATCCAGATATGCTAGTAGCGTGTTTAATCAGTGTGGAGCCTCTGCTGAGATAAGACCAGCTTCCTTCAGATGCCCGAGACTGCTGTTTGTTTAGCTGGAGAACTTAATGAGTAATGAGTGTGCCTGTCTGGCTGATAGAAAGTATTTCCACAGCCTGCGGCTGTGTTTATAGTGAGCCGGGGAGAGACCACAGGCAGCAATTTGTCTTCTTAGGTATCAGCAAAGTCTTCTCTTTTAACAACTAGAGGATTTATTTTTAACTGCTTGACTCAGTGTTTGTCAGATGATTCGGACCATCAAACTGCAGATTGAAGTCCCCGGTGCGGGGGAAGCTGGGATGGCGAGGGAAGGGGCTGGCTGGGAAAAGGGGTGGGATTTCAGCATCGTGCTCCGTGGCTCTGCCTCCGAAGAGGGAGAGTTTGGGGCTTCCAGCTGCATGAGTGTGTTCAGGTCAAGCTGGGAAGTAAAGGGGAATGGCTGCCCGGGGCTGCTTAGAGACATAATTGCCAGTGATTAGGGTATTGTGAGGAGGGACCCAGAACCCAGGGACCAGCCTGTTCGAGCACCAGCCTCTGCTGTTCGGCAAATTGAGCTTTTCTCCTGCTTGATGCTGCCTGTCTCCAGAAACCTCTCACCATGATCGATAGCTCCAAGAAACAGCAACAGGGCTTCCCAGAGATTTTAACAGCTGGGGATTTCGAGCCATTAAAAGAAAAGGAATGCCTTGAGGGGAGCAACCAGAAAAGTCTCAAGGAAGGTCAGTCTATCTGTGGACGGGGCAAAATTGCCAAATTCATATTCCTGTCAGCCAAGCTGAGTGTGTGTCTGCTTACCATGCCGTGTGTTTGCTCTCTGTTCACTCATGTACCTTTCACATCCTAAGTTCTTTGAAATGAAAGCTAACTGCTATTCTCGGTAGTTCTTTACTAAAGATTCATTACCTGACAGAACTCTGGGGGCTTTGCAATAATTAATACAGCAGGGGCACTTAAACCAGTCCTCATTTCAGTAAAACCCCTCCAGGTTCATTTTGTTTATTTTCTCATGTTCTACAGTTCCCCCTCCCCCCTCCCATCACCCTTTTTAGGAGAGGCCATTTCCTTTTCAATATTATTCAGAACATTGCTTCTTTTAGGTTTACAAACACATAATTGCAGGAAAAAAATTTTTCCCAATCAGCATATTTATGAGTTTCATTGTTTAAAACCAGGAAGGTAGCTAACTCTTTTTTAATTATGTCTTTAAATGGTTTAATTGGTTATAGTGTACATTGCATCATTTGGGGGGTGTTAAGTGCGTTGCATGGTTTTGGGGGGGTATAAAGGAAAAAATAAGCTTAAGAATACTGTCTGTTACTGTTAGTAGCCACTACACAGGCATCTCCCAAGTTGATTCAAGAAAATGACCAAAGATGTGGGCACTACTAATTTCTGCCCTCATATATTCAAGTGTGGCAAGGCCAATGCCCAACAAGCTTTACTATAACAACTAAGATCAAAGGCCATAGTTTAAGAAAATGCAATATCTAAAGAAAACAAGTTTTTCCTAAATGTGAGTTACAAATGTCACCAGCCCTTGCCTCTTTAATTTAAAATTGCTTTTCTAGTCTTTGGAAAGAAGACTCCCCACAGTAACCCCTTTACATTTCATCTGCTTTCAATGCCCACCATTAGCTGCCCCCAGCCTCTTTGCTCACTCTTTTTTTTTATTCTTTTTTTAAAATTTTTTTATTATTTTTTAAATTTTATGTATTTTTTACATCATTTTTCATTTTTGCACAATGTATGCATTTTCATCTTGGTTATAGTCCCCATATAATTCCCACCACCACCTTGTTTTGATTCTACTCCCTCCTCCCCCCGCCCCCCACCATAGTGTATCTCTGCTCACTCTTGCTCATCTGCCAGAATCTTGGGGATGAATATAGTTATCTGCCGAAGTAGCAGTTTGAACCTATTTCACAAGGATATTCCTCTTTTTTTCCCCGTAGACATTTAAAATATTAGAATGTGCTGATAGATTGTTACAGATTTAAGAGATAATAAGAAATAATAGTTGGACTAGCTAGAGCCACTTCTGGGTATGGCTAGAAAAACTCTCGAGATCGAAACAGATGACACACAGTGAAGTATAAATAGCTGTTTCCCGGAACCAAACAATGGGGTCGCCTCTACTTGTGCATAGCAAGCCTTATTTATTGTGGTTCTTATAAAGTGAATACCAGTGGAGTTTTTAGGACACGTCTAGAGACTCACTAAGAGGAACTGAAATGTTTTAATCATTAACTTAAAAAGAAGGTGGATAATTATCCATGCATCATTTAAGTCAAGTTCAAATATTAAACTAATAAAACCATAAATCTAAAACTATTTGAAAAACTAAGGGAGTAAAGGAAATGGAATAGGAGAAATAAAAAGATGTCACAACAGCACAGTATGATAAGGCACATAGACAGCAGGTATTAAAAGTAGAAAAGCAGGGTTGAAGAATTATCAACAGGAACAGCAAAATAGAGTTGAAATGGCTACGTAATGTATAGAGTCTTCCCCTAACAACTGTGACCATGCTTTCAGTGTATACATAGGCGCTAGTATGAGGTCAAAATAGCAAGATCAAGGAACCCAGAGTGAGGTTCTTAAAATCAAATCCCAGGCATACCACGTACTAGTGTCGTGCCCCTGGACAAGTTGAGCCTTAACTCCCTCATGTGTTTAATGAGGATAAACAATATATATAAGTTGGTGGTGTTTTATGAGATACCTGCTTCAATGTTATCCTTTTTTTAATTCTGTGTTACTTTTTCCTGTATTTCAAATTTAAGTTTTTAAAATCTTGTATATATTTACAAAATAGGAATATATTCTACATATTCTGTATGGTGAGAGAAGTAAGTTCATAGACATAAAGAAGTAAGGGGAGAGAACTTTTATAACTCGAAACACTCCTCAGAGGGGATTGGATGATAATTCATCATCATCACAGTTGCATTGATGGATTTTGCTTTATAATTGCACAGACTGTATTTCCACTCATTTTCTGCTAGAGAGTGGACTAAGGGTAAAAAAAAAAAAAAAAAAAAAAAAGAGAAATCAAGGCTGAATTCTTACCTCAAAGTTGGTGACACTGAAAGAAGATTAGACCTGGATTTAATTAGAATGGGGGGGAAAATTGGGCAGAAAACTACTTTGTTATTTGGAGTTGTATGAAAATAGTTTTCTGTGCAGGATTAACTCCTGGAATTTGGTATGTCACAGCCACTACCTGTGTTGAACACCAGTGTTCACTTATCAGAACCATAGAACATCACACCGGGGCTCACCACTGCTGAGTTTCATCTGCTTTTATGCCTTGGGTCTTGGACCAGAGGAATCCATCCATGAAAAGGTGATTGATAAGACAATAGCAGTTCAAACACTGACACACCCTGGGGTCTAATGAGATCCCACACTGCCTTGTCAAGAGACACATACATATACGTGACAGCTAGTAATGTCTAGTGGTTTATGCCTCCTGGGTAAATGACACTAATTTATAAAATGCTTATTATATTTCACATCAGCACTCTTGGTTTTCCACTCGTTTTTGGCAAAGTTGAGCTTTGGTTTTGTTTGAAAGAACAACCTTCAGATATTAGATTTTTTCCTAATGTCTGAATCATGAGTTTCCACGTAATGAGGAAGGATTAAGTTTGGCCCGTTTTGCTCTGATCACACACAACTTAATCTCACTGGTATTTCGACGTGTGTGTGTCTACTCGTAAGGAGTTCTGCTTCTCAAGTAGTTGCTTTATTTCTTTGTATTTGGGATATTTTAGAATTCTATCGGTGACAGTACTAGTTAGCTAAAATTATTATTGGGCGGAAACAGGCTTTGTAAGCAAATAATCATAGATTTCAAAAGCTTATATGACATTTTAAGGGAATTTAGTCATACCTATAAAAAGTCAAGAGGAAAGTGCTCGTGTGTCAGCCCCCGTGAGTGCTGTCAACCGCAGGCAGGGAGTTGTTCGAGTAATAAAGCACGTCACCTCACAGTTTTGTTGATGCTCAGACAAACTTTCTGACAGATACCAATCCATGTGTGGAGTTGAGAATTTAATTATTTTCTGCTTTTGGTGAGACTAGCAATAAATGTCATGAATTCAAAGTAGGGAATTTTCCTTAGACTAGTTTCTTTTGTCAAAGCAGCAATAGAGAATTTCAACTTTTGACTAGTCCACAAAAGGGTTAGAACACTTTCTAATTACGTTCAACATGGATGAGATTTAAATTTAATTTCTGGTTCTACAAGTAAAGAAGGAAATTACACATCATTAACTTGATGGCTAAAGAATTAATAATTATGAATTTGGGGAAAGACTAAAGTTGAAATGGCTTAATTCAGTTAAGTGGCTTACTCTGAGTCATTATTGAGATAGTGAATCTTAATATCAGTGCTACCAGCTAGTGTGTCTCATTTCATCAAAAACAAAATGGTAGCATACCTGTTTATACAGGGGAAAGTGATGTTTGCTGTACAGGGCTCTCTAATGATAAAAATAAAACCCTGGAAACAAAACTGGGTTGAATATTAGTGTTTTTTGGGTTTTTTTTTTTTTTTTTTTTAGATTTATTTATTTATTTATTTATTTGTACAAGCACTGGGTACAGTCAGAAGTGCAGGAGGGTGAGAGAATTCACCAGAGCCAGAGCAGGGAACAGAACAGGCAGACTGTTTTGAGGGGAGCAGCAGGCTGCAGGAGAGGTCTGCGCGCCATGTGGGACCCTCGCCCTGCGGCCGGGGATCAAACTGGCACTGCAGAGGCTGCAGGCAGCTTCGCAGCCCAGCGCTCAAATGCTGCACCACCAGGGGAGGCCCAAAGCTCAGTGTTTTAACCAAAAAGTATTTTTTGCTTACAATCCAATCCACTGTGAATTGGACAACTGTCCCATTAACCTCTCCTCTGGGGAAGTGACTTGGGCATTTGGATTCCTTCTGTTGTGACTCAGCTTTGGGTGTGGGGGGAGAATTTACAGATCTGGGGGAACGTATTCCCTGCTTTGTGTGGACTGTTGAAGGATAGTTGAAGGAAGTGTGTGACAGTGTGTGGTTGATGGTAATACCAAACAGTAGAGTAGATAAATGTAAAAAACTGAGGCACGGCTGGAGTTGGTCTGTTGAAAAGGATACACATTATCTGAGATGTCCAAGATGTAATTCATCTTGGAGAAAACAGATTAAATAAACCTCTAGTACATATCCTTAATCAAAAGAAATTTAAAGATGGAATTATTCATATTCCACCTGCACTATCCATTTAGTTGTGGTGGTCACTTAAATTTAAAATAATTGAAATTAAAAATGTTTTATTCACCTCCTCTGTCACATTAGCCACATCTCAGCTTGTGGGTCGCCACATGTGGTTAGCTGCTACTGCATCAAGCGGTGCAGGCGGAAGGCATGTCCTTCAATGGGCAGGTTCCTCTGGACAGCACTGCGGGGCATGGCCCTCCCCAGCGCCTTAGCTCTGCTCCTCTCCCACCTCAGTCCTGCAGCTCCAGAGTCAAAACTCAATCCGCGTGCCACTTCCGGGAGAAAGTCACATGACCCTATCAGCTAAATATAATTTCTTCTCTCCTGCACACTCCTAATAACTTTACTTGCACCTTTGTGTGGCATTTCACCTTTTGTGCTGTGACCAGTTCACTTCACTATTGGACCATGAAGCTTCCTGGAGATAGAGTCACTGTGTGTATCATTTTTGCATCTCCCCACCCCCAATATTCTGCATTTCATAAACACAGTTATGTAACAAGCATCTAAAGGATACTATACCCTTCTCTGCCTTCTTGAACAGAATATTTGAACTGTTACCTTCAAGTATAATTGACATTTCAACTCTAAATTAGCAGCTGGCCCACAGTGCAAGCACTGGTGTGTTCAGGTGCCGACAGGTGTGTACAGTTGATTATCGGAGTGTGACATCCCTACATCTTGATTACTCGGATTGTTATTTACTGTTAGTCTTGTTGCCTAATGCTCTGGGCTGCCTCCTTTTTCTGATTTATCCCTTCTAACCTTAAAGTAAGCAACAGATGAGCAAATGTAATAGTGGAATCCCCACTCTACTGTTGATTCAACTAAAATTTATTGAGCCATAGTAGGAGAAACAAATTGACAGTTGAAATAAAGAATGTTTCAAAGCCCTCTAAGTAAAGCATATGAATTTTGCAACATCTATTTTGATTTCTGTCTTATTTCTTTTCTGCCAGCCCTCATAATTGAAAGTGTTGTACAAATGAGGTGTCGCCAAAGGCTTTCAAAAAACCAAATTTGTAGAGTTAAGGTACGTTAAGTTCATGTGACATACATGTATGAAGGAAACCATAAAAAGGCGTTAGTTGATTTTTTTTTATGGATGCATGCTACTTTTGAGATGAAATTATATAATTTAACTTTTCCTTAGTAATAACTCATCTCAAAGACAAAACTAGCAAGCAAACAATAAATCCGAGACATTCAACTGGGGAGGGGAAGGGTCAGGGAGCAAAACAGGGGAAGGAAGAGGGCAGGAGGCTGCAGGTGATGCTTCATGGGTGTCTTAGCAGTGGGAGTTTTATGGGGATTACCCCTGCGGGGAGAAGTCAAACACTATGCAAGAATGAACAGCAATGTAAAAATATATATAAATCAAAATAAATAATAAATAAATAATAAAGTCTGCAATCAGCCCCCACACAAAAAAAGAATCGCATTTGGCAAAAAGTTGAGTGCCTCTGTACAGCATCAAGCGAAAGGCTATAAATCTCTGTAAGCCACTCACAGCCTGAAGAGTGGGAAATTGAACAATAGTATAGGAGCTAAAATGCTCACAACACACGGACGAGATAACAGAAATAGCCATTCCAAGTGAGTGGGGATTGCAGGCTGAGGCCCAGGCTCTGTCCTGGGCGCCAGACCCTGTGTGGTCATCTGTGTCCCCATGTCTCCTCTTCCCATGAAACATACTGCTCTAGGTTTCTTATCTCAAAAATGTCCTTCTTGGCTCATTGCAAGCACCTAAATGAAAGCAGTCCTTGGCACCCTCCTCCCCCACCTCCTTATAACCTATTACTAGATCCAATTCCACCTCAAAAATACTCCATTTATCCACAGCACTGTATCTCCACAGCCACCAGACTTGTCCAGGACCCCTTCCTCAAATAGAATCTTTGTCAACAAGTGTTGAAAAAATGCTATTCTGGGGGGGGGGGGGAGCTGATAAACAATACATTTATCAAAGCTTTTTGTTTAAGCTTTAATTTTGTTCATCCAACATTGACTCATGTGGTGGTTTTTTGTTGAAGTAGCATTGCTTTATAACATACAGGTTTCAGGTGTACAGCCTTATAAACCACCTCTGTGAATGCAATGTTGTGCTCACCACCAAAAGTCTAGTTTCCTTCCCTCATACATTTGCTCAAATAGAATCTTTTCAGGACTCTTGACACAAGTAGCAATAGAGCTGCTAACCTGATCCCGCCCTCTCCTTGGCTGTCATCTTTAGGTAGAATCTTAATTGTGCTGCTGCTCTCACTCGAATGGGCCCCCTTTTGGGCTTGAGTTAAAATCCAGCCTCCAGGAGCTGTGGTAAAGCTGCTGTCTCCTCTCCCCAAGGGCTCTCCTGCCCACCGCACTGCCCACGCCCAAGCAGCTGCAGCTCATCCTTCAATTTCCCTTCAGACTTGGCTTTCTCACAGGTCTTTCTGTCAGGGCCCTTCCTTAAACTAAATGGATTAAAAGTTTCTGTATCTATCACAGTGGGTTTTTCAGATGTTCATTGCCCCCTGCAGCCTGTGGGTCTGTAAGGGAAGGGGCTGTGTGTCTGTTTTGTTGCCACCGTGTTTGCAGCTCCTCTGTCTGGTGCTTCGTCTCCCAAGTGAATGTGATTGCAGGGGAGGTCGGTCTCTCCCACAGGTGACCAGAAGTGTCTGGGGCTGCTTTGCTGACTCTGATCCCTTCACCTCAAGGGAAAAAGGCACATCAAAACGACCATTTCAACTACCTTCACATCTGCATGTGACTGCTGTTTTATTGTAGCACTCTCACAGCGCTAATGATTGATATCTATCATGACATCACTCTACTTTTGTTTAAACACTTTTTCTATTGAAATTGTAATATACAAGACTTATAAGATACAGACTGTGATCCAAGTGTTATTGAGATTATTTGGTATGATGACCAAGGCTTAATAATATATCGAGACATATTTCTTTTTGTGTGCTAGACTTTTCAAAAGAAAGATCCTATGGACATACCATTTAATTTATCTCATTAGTGTTGGTGCTCCCTCACTAGCTGTGATCTTGGACAAGTGCTCCATTTATCTGTGATAGAGTTGTTATACCCTTCTGAGGGGGTTATGAAGATTAAATGAGTGCTACATGTGAAACTCTCTGGACAGTTTCTGAACACATTGTATCTACATCGTGAAGGGGAAAGAAAGATCCCTCCATTTGTCCTACTTAGCAATCCTTTCCAGTTTGAAGCAAAGAAAAAGCAGTTTCTAGGCTGCAGAAGCACTGAGGCTGGATTTCCCAGCTGCATAAAATTTCCAAGGGAGTGTGTCTGTTGGCTAACATAATACATTTCTCAACTAGAAAACTATAGAAGCTGTGGGATCAGGAATGCAGATCCGTTAGAGCATTTTTTCTTATTGGTTTAAGTCAAGGGGAGCAGGTAGATTAACTTGCATTTTCCCATTTTAGGAAATTAGCAAAAAATCCCAACTGAGGGATTTAGTGTTAACCCAAAGGCACCTCTACTGAAGCTGCACACAAAAATTCTAATGTGTTGCGGAATATAGAATTTTGATTGTCCTTAAAAGAAAAATAAGCATAAGCATCATCTCCTTTGGGAATCATGTAGCGTAGAAAAGTTTGGGTTATAGGACCTGCATGGTTCTACAAGTAAAAATCATTTGAAAAAACAAAGCGATTATTGTTTTAACTCTTTGCATGGCCACTGATCAGGCAATTAAATGGGTGATTTGGCTTTTGAAGTCCCTTTTATGTGTATTATATTTCCACTTACTCCTTTATGCACTTTATTTCTACTGCTTTTTAACCGAATGAGATTTTTTTTTAATGCATGTATGTATAATATCTTTCTGTGTGTCTGGCACAGACTAAAGTTATTCCTGCCATTCTGTACCAGACTCCCTGGTTTGACATCACGTTGTCATACACGAGAAGCATACTTTAAATTCATTCCAACTTTTGACAAAAAGGAGAAGGGAATTTGTGTGAAGGTATGATCAGTTTAAAGAAACATGCCCCATTTTTAGCAGTCTGTTTCCATGGTAACAGAAGCAGCAGCCAACCACAGAGTTATCAGAGTGCCTGTAAATTTCCAAGGCTGGGTGTAAAAACATTGTCTTCCTGAACTCATGCTGCAGATAAATGCTGAAACCCACAGCGCTTTAACCTGGACTGTTAACATTGTAGTTTCTAACTCAGTTTTGCTCTTTCCTTCCTAATAGAGCGTAAATGCTACATTCGAGATTGTGCCCTCCTTACTGGCAAGGGACAGTAGGTTAGAATTCTGCAGTTTGTACCACCTGCCTCATTCCCCACCCCACCCCACCCCAGTGGACTTCATCTGACCGGAGAGTGGAAGGCAGTGATTCCTACGAGTCGGTCTAAGGTCAAAGACTGGTTTGCATAGATTTTTGGGTTGTTTTTTTTTTTTAAGTTATTTTAATGTTGCTCCCTTCTTAAAATGGAAAGTAGTCATAATATAAAAATTCCTGATCAAAATGCTGTTTGCTCTCAGTAGTGTCTGAGGTTTTGATTTATGTGCACACTGTGTAACTCAGCCTTTGCTTCAGACAGGAAGTGGTGATGGAAGTTTGCTTAATCAGTGCAGATAGCACGGCTCTTACGGGACAAACCACCATTTTATTTTTGGGCCCCTTGCATTCCATTTTTTAAAATTACTTGAAGAGGAATCTTATTTTATAGTTGCCAAATTAGATCCCTAAAAATATAACCAAAGGTCAGTAATCTTGGTTTGCTCCTCTTTATAATCTCATTATGAGAAAACTTCAGTGATTTTTCTCTTCGTTAATGCAGCATGGATTTCATTATTAATTGTAAGCGGAGATGAAAAGAAATTGGTATCTACCACTTTTTCATGATCTTCTTACTCATTTGCCTTTAGCCAGTTTAGTTGTCTTTTACCCTTCAAAACAACATAATTAGATTTTTGTCTTCTGTTTTACCACCAACATCAATTCAGAAATATCCAATGCCTCAAAGTCACACAGCAAAGTGAAAAGGACTTGGTTCTGTCCCGGGGCAATCACTTGCCTATTGAATATCTTTTGGTGATTTATTCTTAAATTTGGCTTAGTATTCTTCTTCCTTAAAGAATAGTAACTCAGTTACACATTCTGATATACAATGCAAAATTAAATGAATCGTGTACATTAAAATTCCTGTATAGCAAACATAGAAGGTGTTGGAATATAAGGCTGGGATCTAAAAGGGGAAAACAACGAAACCTAGAATTTGGTGTGGTGGGGGATATATAATGGAGCTCTAACTTTAGTTACCAAGTCACTGCAAGATAGTCCCCATGAACAGTTAACATTAACATTAGAGCATTAATAGGGTGCCAGCTAGGGTAGGTGGGAAATATGAAATGTGGTTATTAGTTTCTTAAAGCCTGTTCTTCTGCTAACTTCTCTTTTTTGTTAATTATGGTTAAGTTCATATTACATAAAATTAACCATTTTTAAATGAATGATTCAGAGGCATTTCTTACTGTCACAATGTTAAACAAAACCACACCTCTGTCTGCTGCCAAAACATTTCATCACTCCAGGAAAAAAACCCATGGCCATTAAACAGCTACCCCTCACCCCCTTCCCCCCATTTCCTGATAACCACCAGCTGAGCTCTGTCTCTACGGATGTACATATATGGAGTCTTCTAATCCGTGGCCTTCTGTGTCTGACTCCCTTCACTTACACTGTTACAGCATGCATCAGTACTTGGTTTCTTTCTCTAGCTGAATAATACTCCACTCGTGTGTGTCCGTTATGGTTCATCTGTTCATTGGTTGATGAACTTTGAACTATTTCTACATGTTACATAGATTCTACCTGTTAAGAATAATGTTGCTCTGAACGTGTGTGTACACCTGTGTGAGACCAATTTTTTTTAGGTCTTTTCAAAAAGTTCACCTCCAAGGCGAATTGCTGGGCTGTAATTGTTCTTTTTCTTTTTAAAGATTTATTTTATTTATTTATGCATATAAGAACTGGGGTCTAAGCCAGAGGGGTGGGGGATGAGGGGATTCACCAGAGAGAGTGGGGAGCAGAACCAGGTGGATCTACTGAAATACACTACTGAGGGGAGCAGCCGGGAGACAGGAGAGGTCTGCTGCCCCATGTGGGTCAGCTCCCTGGCTGGGGATTGAACTCAGGCCATAGCTGTGATAGTTCTGAGACTTGACCCCTAAGCCACCAGGGAGGCTCTGCGACTGTTCTTAATTCAAATTTTGCATGATGAGCTTTAGAAAAAACTGCCAAATGTTCTGGTTTTGTAGCTAGTGGTTTTTTTTTTTTTTTTCCTATCAGAAATGATACAGTTCGGAGCCAGTGAATGACTTGACAGATTCCTGAGCAATTTTTCCCCACCAAGCTGTTGCATTATTAATTGACGCATTCGGTGACAAATAACCATGTTTCTCATTTCAACTTGCTCTTCTCAGTCTGCAGAGATATTTCAAACCCCCTTCACTGGTCTCAAAAGTAACTTTTCCGTCATCCATCTCACTTTCAACAGATGACCTTTCTTCCTTTCTGAGAAAAGGTATCCTTTGGGAACTCCCAGGATATCCCAGACCAAACCTACAAACCTGCCTGCAGTTGTGTCCAGCCCTCATCACCCTCCTGCTGTGCCAGAGGAAGTGTCCCCTCACTCAGGCCTTCACTGTGCTCTGAACCCCTGCTGCTCTTCAAGGGCCTGCTGTGTCTTACTCTTTCATTCTCATTCATAGTCATTCATTCTTTTTTTTTTTTTAATAATAAATTTTATTGTTATATTCCCCATACAATTGCAGCCCGCCCCCCTAAAAGTGTCTCATTCATTCTTGATCTCTTCCCTTTGCTTTTCTCTCCTCCCCTCACCTTTCTTTTGACCTGCATCAGTTATAAGTGTGCTCAAGTGTGATCCAGCCTGAAGCTCCACACCCTCAAGCTTTCCTGTCTCTCTGGCTCTTCGAGGGCAGCATGGTGAGATTATCACTTCCGTTCTCTTTGTTCACATTCCTGCCTCTCCTTTCTACCCTAGTCTGACTTCCCTCATTCTCCAAAGAGATCTCCTCCCTGCATTAAAACCACAGCATTTGATCCCCTTCTGGAAACACTTCTGTAGACTCCTCTCCTCCACCTCTTTAAGCAGCTTCCTCTGGTCTCTGATGGATTGGCAGCCCCTACCTGACTTATAAATGGACTTTCAATTGTTGGCTTTCCTAAGAGCTCCGTCCTGCGATTCTTTTGTCTTTTCTAGCTGTACTCTCCACTTAAAGCATAGTCCCATGGCTTTACCTACTGTGTACATAAATGACAACTCCCAGATTTCAATCTCCTGTTAAAACCTATCTTCTGAAACCTGAACCCATAGAGCCAGCTGTCACTTTGCCACCTGCACTTCCAGTGCAGACGTGTCTGCGGCTGAGCTTCCTATTGACCAAGGTGTCTGTGTTCTTTATCTCAGCAAATGGACTGCCCAGGTCCGTAAGTCAGAAACCCAGGAGTCATCTTTGTTTTCTCTTTCTCTTCATGATCTCTCAAACATGACATCAGTCCCATTACCACGTACTGTTGATTTTATTCTAAATATATCTCAGGTGTGTCCACTACATCTCTCAGCTGTGTTACAGTTGAAGGAAAACAATGTGTTTTGCACTTAAAGATCTCTACTCAGGAACATCAGAAAGTGTCACCAAATTTATAAGTAAATATGTGGTTTATAAGAGAAAGCTTATCCTGAGTGTCTCACAGCCACTTCGATTATCTCTGCTTTCAGTCAGAATCCCAGCTTCATCTCCCTCACTCTTTCTTTTGACCTGTTTTGGTTTCTTGCCACTTATTGATTGTAGCACATTTTATTGTTGTCTTGGCATGATGTCACCAGTACCCTTGGGTGAGAGGAAATGGGCTTTGTTTCTGGATTTAAAGTTACCTTAAAACAGGAAGAGACACACAATGGGGGAAGGAATGAAGAAATGCTCTCTTGTAAATTGAAATAGAATTTGCTTCAACTCTTTCTATTGCAAACTGCCCCATCAAAATTTTAAATCCATGTTCCACTATTAGAAATTATTACACATATATTACCATGAATGCCCCAAAATGAATGAGATTCACTGCAGCGTTGTTTGTAATAGCAAACATTCCAGAAACCTCAGCACATGTGATTGATCTATCCATACGACCTATCAGCCAGTAAGAAAGAGCTCTAGATTTCATGTTTTTTTAAATTTTATTTTATGTATTTTTTTACGTCATTTTTCATTTTTGCACAATGTATGCATTTTCATCTTGGTTATAGTCCCCATACAATTCCCACCCACCCCCCTTGTTTTGATCCTATTCCCTTCTCCCCCCTCTGTAGTGTGTCTCTGGTTTATAGTTGCTTGTTGATTTTGATTTTTACTTTATTACACAATGGAATATTACTCAGCAATCAAAAAGATAAACTCATGCAATTTGCGGCAACATGGATGGAGCTGGAAGGGATCCTCCTCAGCGAAATAAGCCAGAAAGAAAAAAAAAAAATACCGGATGGTCTCACTCATAGCAGGAATTTAGAAAACCTAAATAAGGAACCAGGAAAAAGACTAACTATAATAAAGAAAAAATCAAAATCATCAAGCAACTATAAACCAGAGACACACTATGGGGGTGGGGGAAGAGGAAAGATTAGGGTCAAAATTAGGGGGGGTGCAATTGTATGGGGAATATACCCAAAATGAAAATGCGTACATTGTGCAAAAATGAAAAATGATGTAAGAATTATATAAAATAAAATATTTTTAAGAAGTTTAAAAATCTTTGTGGGTTTATATTTAAGGGGGCAAAGTGTTTATCTTCATCAAGTCTATAAAATATCTCATAGTGTTTGTGACTCTAATAACCACCAACACCTTTTTAAATATTTGTTTTTAAGGAAAAGTAGTTCAGTCTTTTGCCCTTTAGATATAATTTTTTCATGTCATTTACCCTTACCTCATTAGACAAATGTAATTCTAAATTTTATCTCTGAGCTGCTGCTTGATAAGACACAGGATTGAATAGTGCCCTCAAATTAGTTGTTCTAAAATGTTACTTAGAGACCAATTAATCTCACCTATATCTAATTTCAAAAGGTAATGTGAGAATTTTGACTTTTCTAAATTCTATTTTTTTAAATAGAACTAGGCCCCTGATTTAATGCTATTTAAACAATAGAGAATAAATTTTGCCAGAGTCCAGCTACTTCATTCTCTTAGCTACACAAACATCTGTTTGAAAAAATTAAAAAACTGAAGCTAGAGTCTGGTTTGTGCCTAGGATTAACTTCAGAGCCAATCCATAGCCAACTTGAGAGTGTTCATTAGTTTTCCATCTTTGCTTTTGCCTCTGATGTCGCAGCCTTCGCTTGATGGCTCAGCCTTTGGATTTCTTTTCTCCCCTCATGCAGTTTATTCCACCCATTGTACTGCAATTAAGTAATACATTCTGAACCCTCCCTCTAGCTTGCAGATAGCTACTCATCTCCCTCTCCTCAACTCTTTCTTCTCAACCCACCCCCTATCTCCCCATAACTGAAACTAGCTATTTATAAAGAATTTCTAAGACTGTGGCTGCTTGCCACACTGCTTCCCAGAAAGTGCCACTCCGCCTTGTAATGTGCAGTCCTCAGATGTCCCCTTCCAAGCCCCCTGAGCCAAAACTGTGCTTTGTCTTGGCTTCTACAACTCAGGCTAAACTGCTGTATGTTATTAAAATGCTACATAGTACGTTTTTTTCTTTAGAGTGAAAGGGCGTTTTAATCATATTGTGGCTATATTTCAAACATTCTACTTATAGAAACAAAGGAGGATAGACATATCATCTTGGTTTGAAAAGCACCTGAAAATTTTGAAGTGGGGAACAAGTATTTTGTGAAAGATGTTTTATTTTAAGGCTTTTTTAGTATTGAAAACTAATCCTCAAGTTTTATTTTATAAAAGTACGTGAAAGGTACTAAAAGAAGATACTTTTTAATACCTGAAGTATTTGTGTACTGAGTAAGAATAATGTATCCTGTTTTTACCATTAGATAAACTACCTTTCATTTTTTTGAATGGTGCTTATAATAAAAGTTTTATTCTTTATATATAAAAAAGAGCAAGTTCAAAATACTTCTTTTGGCACAATATTGTTTTATCTTTTATTACAAGAAATAACACTAAGTAGAATTTTCAAAATTGTGTGCATTTTTCTCTTTGTTGGGATGTACCAGGAAACCATGAATAATAGCTGTAAGAGATAAAAAGACACATCACCTTGAAAAAATTCAATAATTTTTTTCTCTAAACTAAGTGGAGCTAGAGTATTGTGCATCTATGTTCTTATACAAGTATGTTTTCAAAACATGCTGATTTGCACACAGAGACTATAGTCTCATTATTTGTGCCATGCTTCATATGGATCACATAGAGATATTCCTATTCCTAGGGAATAAGGAATAAACTTTATACACAAAAATTCCACCATCGCATCATTTATAGTTGCAAAAAATGGAAACAACCTTTAGTGACAAACAGTAGGGGAGTATTTAGTTAGCTGTGGCATGTCCACCCAACAGAATGTTTTATGTAGCTGCTAGAATGCTTATCATTACATCTACAATGTGATCATAGTATATAGAAGCAGGGAATAAAAATTTATGCTTAGATAAGAGACAATTATACCGATAATGGTAAACAGTAGTTGTGTGTCTCTCTTGGTGACTTCGTCGGAGATTTTCTTTTTCAGTTCCTTCCTCCTTTTTTGTATTTCCTTATTTTGTATAATGAACATGTATCACTTGTATAATAGGTTTTTTAAATAAAAATAAAAGCCTTGAATTCAGGCTGGTTAAGAAAAATGTGACCCATAGGGTAAGCAGATGGCTTAGCTCATCTCCTTCTCTTGATTAGGGGGGTCCTTTCGTGTCTTGTGAATTTTGTCATGGAAAATGCAGAGCTTTTGTAGAATTTTCAACTTTATGGCAGATATTTTTGCACAGGGACTACAATGCTAGCTACAAAATGACATATACCTTCTTTGTTATGGCTGTGCCTCCCTTTTTTGTTTTTTGAGAAAATCAAAGCAGGTTTAAACCAACCATTTTAAATCTAAGGACCTCTTAGGTTCAGTCCATTTTTCAAAGTTAGGCAAAACATTCTAATATGAGCAGTTGGGATGAGTTCTGCTTCACTCGATTGGTTCTGTGTCCTTTAATTTCTGAAAGGATGTAGCCCCTCGCACTTCGTGTTCTGAGCTTTTTTATCCCTGAGAATGCCATAGATGTACATGTTTTCTTGCGTGTAATTCTTTATAAGATGTCCATGACTCATACTGAATTTTAGTCAGTTTTCTAATAGGAAGTAAGCTCTGATAATCAGCCCCTCAGCACAGTTCATCACTCAACTAGGCACCAGAAGGAGAATACTCTTGGGTTCAGAAAGGAGGCTAGTGCCTGCGATGCAGGCCTCTTAGGCAACTGTACCAGCACCACCGCCTGCCACTGCCATTGGAAAGCAGTGTGTAATCTCTGGTTTGTGGCTGCAGAAATGCAGTCTTGTCAACACAGAATGTGTCAGGTTTTCTGGAGCTCTGCCGGTGTACCAGCTTATTCGTTGGTCCTAGGAATCACAGCTGTGCCAGAGGTCCTAGGCCCTCAGTGATCTGTTCTCCTCCCTCTGCAGGGACAGGAGCATGGAGGCTACAAAGAGAGAAGGATGGTTTTCAGGTTAATGCATAAAGACCCTAGAGAAACTTGATGGTCTCTTCTTCCCACAACCATGAATGCCCCTCTGGTCATTAAAAGGATCAAAAGGATCAGGTTCTCTATTCAGGGTGTCTTACCCCCTTCAAAGTCCTGGAGAAGCCCCACCAACCCTTCCTACTCCGGCTTCCCTGAGTGTTGAACAAGTAAGCTGCCTACATCATTCAAGCCACATGCTTCTGGCTTTGGACCACCTGCCTTTAAGATGCAGATACTGGTTGTCATTTTCTACAAGCTTACTTTACTTTAGGAATTTGATGAGCATGATTAGTAAGTACTGAAAGGAAGAATTTTATTTTCCAATATTATAAGCCTTTACATATCTGGTTGGTACATTTTATAACTAGTAGTGTTACAGGGCAACTCTGATATAAAACAGGTTGCCTGGCTGTGGGTCCTCACCCGCGTGCTTAAAGGGGACTTAAACTGCAGGCACACACAAAAGGTTAACAACAGGTTTATTTACAAGAGAAGGGGAAATGAGGAAATGAACAACTCAGGGAGAAAAATAGGGAGATCAATTCTTAAATGCCTCCTACCCATTCTGCTGCCCTGGAATCCCAAATGACCCACCAAGACCAAACGCTGCCTGGCCAAAAGCACGAGCCAAGAGAGAGAGACCCCACTCACATGGCCGGTAATAAACACAAGTGCAAGAAAAGCTGCTTAACTCTGACCTTAGGTCCTCGCTACTTCCCTTTGGGTATCATGGGATTTGTAGTTCCCAGTATCTTGATGGAGTGGGGGTGGAGTCCACAAAGCCTGTATGGAGTTGGCGCAGGACATCTTTCCTCCTGATAGTAGCTGTTCCCAGAAGAGCCTTTATCAAGTTGTGAGCAACCAGTTACATTTAATGTCAACAAATACACTGCAGTGTGTTCTCACACTGATCAAAAGTGGTGGTATCTCTCAACAGGGAACCGTGCCTGTGTTCCATATAATGCCTCCAGTGCCGTCCCCCGTCTGTATAGACAGGTAATCAGTGTCTAACACCGTGCCAAGTTACTGCAGGTGCACTTCCTCTTCCACTCATGTTCTTCCTGCTGTCTTAACTTAAAAACAGACTTTCAGGTCAGCTGCTGCTGAACTTTTGTATCCCGTCATGTCCTTGCAGTCACTGACACACCTGAGAGCTAAGCTTACCTCGGTAAAGGAACTTACCTGAGGACACCTGCCTGCCACCCTGCTTTAAGTAAGATTTGCAGTGCAGTATTTTTACTTTGTGGGGCAATGATGCAGGTAATGATGAGACCATTTGTTGGGAAGATTATTCTCCTGCCTTCAAGCAACGTGCCATAAGATTTTTTGTTTGTTTTGCCTTGTAGAAAATGAATAGAAGATGCAAATGGATTGCGTTTGGTTTTTATTTTATGTTAACAGTTGGTGAGTGGTGACACGCATTCATTGTGTGTGTTACCCCATTACCTTCAAGCAACAGCATGGAGGTGTGGCTTCTAGTCAAGGATGACACAGGGCGCTGTGGGCAGTGGGAAGGCAGCTGGCAACCTCCAGGTGGCGAGAGGCTTCCTGAGCCCTCATCATCAGCATTGGTTTGCAAATCAAGTTGCAACTGTATCCATCAGGACCAGTGCTGTTTGCCCACAAATATGTATTGGATTTGATGCCTTTGTCTCACAAGTATGGTGCTTTTTTGTTTGCTTGCTTGCTTGCTTGCTTGCTTGCTTATTTGTTTGAAACCAAAGAAGGGGGCTGTTTTCATTATCCTACCTATTTTACTCCTTTCTTTGAGGACTCCGTTGAGAGAAAAGAAAGCTCCTACTGCTAGAGTCTGCAAAAGACACGGGCCACCGAGGGCCAGAAGTGTCGGCCTTTGACCTGGAGATGGTCCTGGCCCTTTTCTTCTCTCAGTCTCCCTTTTCTTGGGATTCTGCCTCTTGGATGTTACCCTTTTGGACAAGCGTTTTTGGCCTTAGTGTTCACAGGAGACTGTTAAAACGCGGGCACTTGGGTGCCATCAGATCCACAGGTCATCCTTGGTTTTGTCCCAGTAAAGTCCAGGGGGAGCGTGCTATCCTCAATAAACTGTAAGTTATCGGGGAAAAGATCTTTGTGATAGAGCATAATTGATTCAGAATATCACAAAAGATTTTAATGTGAGAAACGTGCATATATTTTTTGACCTATTAAAATTTTCTTTTGCTTTGTATATTAGAATCTAACCTCAGTTGCTTTCGTTCCAAGTTGGAGGTCAGTGAAGCCCCAAAAAGAAGATGTCATTGCCCCCAAAGAAGCAAATTTAAAAATTCTGTATATAATAAAGGATGACAGTCCTATCTAGTAGTAACAAGTACACACTAAATAAGAAAATACATTTTAAAGCCGTTTTGCAGTCTGGGCTCTTTCCGAAGTCACTCTCCGTGTGTACCGTGGTCTGCCACAGCATGAGGCAGGCAAAGGGTGCAGGCTCCAGGGTCCCCGCATCCTTCGGGCTCAGGTTTATTTCAAGCAGGAGCCAGTTTGTGCGTTACCTTTGAGCCTGGGGAAGAGACTGGTCCAGGTCAGTCTCTCATTGCACCCATCATCCCCTTCTTAGAAAATTCTGTCTTCTCTACCACTTAATATTATAAGGTAGGGTTTTGTTTGTTTTTTAAGCATATTGACAGCCCGTAAGTAAATCCTTAATAATACTAACCTTGGTTTTCATAGGTAGTTTGAAACAAAAATCAACATGGAAAGTTAAAATTGTAAAGCAAAGCAAGAAAGTATTTTTTCAAAGTTACTTTTTGGAAATCAGCTGATTTTCTAGATAAAAATGTAGAGATGCTGTGAAAGAAATCAGCTTGATAAGCTGGGTTTCCACATTTTGTGATGTCACATTTTGTGATGTCACTTCATTCTCTACAAGTTCTAATGATTTATTTACTTTTATTAAAGTAATGTGTCAATCATGGCTTTTTTAAAACTTGTGGAATGAGTTTTATGTTTGTGTGTGAGTTATTAAACTAAGCTCTTAATTTATAAAATTTCCTTTGGGTCATTAGTCAAGGAATCTCATCACTTTTTCTGCAAATAAACTTATTAATGAGTGTTTATAAGCTATTTTTTTATTTTCTGACTACTGTGTGATTGTAATTAAACAACAAATGCTTAGCGTTAGTCATCAAATTATGATCCCCCAAAATGACAAATATGATTTTCTTATTACAAGTTGGATGGTACTGGGTAGAATTCTTCTTCAATTGTGAAATAGAAAATGTTTGGTTAAATTTAATTGCATCTCCTCTGCAGTTTCATGAGTTGGCCCTTACAGTTGCCTATGATCTCCAATGGTGGTTATTTCCTCTTCACAGTGCTCCAGCTGAGGCTGCAACAGAGGAGGACGCGAGAGCAGCTAGTGGACCAGGGCATCATGCCACGTAAGATTTCCATGTCGTTGTCGTCCCTACTGCAGTGACAAGGAGGGCAGGTCCAAAAAGAGACTGTCACGCTCTACTCTTGCTCATGGTCACTTTATCAGTGTGCACTTACCAAATGCACTTTGGAGGGAAGACCAGCGTCAGTATTGCCAGCCTCAGAGAAGCATGTAGGATACATTTTGAAAACCAGATGCAGTTTAATAGATAGACGTGAATTTTTGTGTTACACAAGGAATTCTTCTTTAAATTGCTGCAATTAGACTGACAATTCTGATTCAAACTTCAACATTGATTGCAGTTTTGAAATAATTGAAGGAATCACTCTAATAATGGACCCAGTGTTAGTCTTGCAAAAGTAACATAATAAAGTTAATTCAGAACTATGTTGTACTATCCAAATTAATTATCTCTAATGCTATATAGTGTCACCTGTATAATTAATATATTTTTGTTACAGGGCTGATAAACATTCTATTTGTAATTAATAAATTATTTCTTCCCAAAATACTTACCAAGTATCTCTACCCTTCATTCCTTCAAGAGTTGATTAATTTTAGAGTATTTCTCCAAGTACTCTAATTGTCTTCTTTACCTTTAATTGCCATGTTTGGCAATTATATAGATTTTTGTCAAAAAATATTTCTCCAAAGTAATGGCTTATTCAGTTTAAAAAGCTATGAACTGCATTTTTGCATTTGAATCATTGATATTACCTTATTTTGACTTACGATAAGGAACACTTTTTCTCTGTGATATTTTTCTCAGCAAAACTTTGGGTGGAGCCAGTATTAATTGGCTATCTAAACACTTTAAATCTAGCATTGTGATCAAGGGAAAAGCTGGTTTGATAATTTGCCAGATTTTCTCCACTACCTACCTGACTCCGTACCAGTCAACCAAACTGGATCAAATTTGGATGTTTGGGTCACCACTGCTAAGCCATCTTCCCTTGCGCTGGACTCCTGCAATACTTTGCTTTGCTTCAAATACCAGAGGAGCTGAAAACAATGCTACCAGGGTCAGACCTGTGGCGTCTAGGGGTGAGGCCTCCGAGAGGCTCATCCTCTGTCCTGTCTGTATCGTCTGACTGCCTGTAGTTGTAAGTGCAGCACGTTATCAGACAATGGTGGACGTACACAATTTTTGCAAAGATATTTAATAGAAATACTACAATAGGTGATGCTTTAGTAAATACTGTTTACCCTTACTCTAGAATTTGGGAATATTTAATGAGCTAGCAGTTAACATACTGAGGACTCACTGCACCTTTAGAGTGAGCTGCATTGTGGTATAGTGGAAAGAGCATGAACCTTTCAAATTCAGAATTCTAGATTTAAACCCCACTTTGGCTACCGGTTAGTTGTATGACTTCAAGAACTCATTTAACCTCTGGGGCCTTTCATCTGTATTTTGATCTGCACTGGGTCTAGTAACCTACTTTGCAAGGTGGTGTTGATGGTCAACAGCAGTGTAACCACGATTTACGAGAGCACAGGGCCAAGCCCACGGTGCATTCTTGGATCTCTTGAACATGGAATGCAGTGTCCTCATGGACAAGGTTGGATCACTCTAAGGTTAAATGTCCATGAGGACATCTGAGCTCTTTTCCAGTAGCTTCTATGGCCATTAAGAGCAAAGACCTGTCAAGGAATCATTGCACAGTTCTTTAAGCAAAGAAAATTTACCCCAGGCTGGAACTGATCTGACATAATATTTGTGATATCGTTATATATTCAGTGCTGTTTTCAATGTCCATTTGTTTGTGAAATACTTCTGATTTCTCTAAGCTTTCAAATTTTGCAGATTTCCTAAAGGAACTAGTAAATAAATAGTAAATAAAATTGCAGATGTGAACTAATAAGATCAAGAGGAAGAATTAATATGAAATACTATAACATTTGACTGAGTATTAACTCCTATTTACACCGTGGAAATGATTTATTTTCCTTTCACAGCTTTGAAGAGCCCAGCGGCATTCCATGAGCAGATAAAAAGCTTGGAACGAGCCAGAGTAAGAAATTTCAGTTTAAATGTTCTACTTCTGTTTCCTCATTTTAAAGTACCAGTGGACAAGTAGCAAGCAGTCTTACTTCTAAATATGTTGAGGAAAAAAATGTAATGTATTTTCAGAGTTGATGGAGTGTAGAGTAATATATTCTGGTATGGTTTTATCTTGGAAGTCTGTAGAAATATATGACACTCAAATTTTGTTCTTATAAGACCATAACTAGTTTTGTACATAAAGGACGAAGCACACTCCTCTTTCTTGCATTCAGGGCATAACAGTTTTTAGACTCACAGTGAAGCACTTCTGCTTGTTACCCTGCAAGGGCCTAGCCCCAGCAATGGCCTGACACTGCCTCTCAGGCAGCTTCCCCTGGGTCTGTGCCACACGTACAAACATACCAAGAGTAGGGGAATTTGTGTATATTTTATATCATTGTGGATACTGCTACATTCAATTTGCTTTAGGTTTTGAGATGACCCCATCATAATTGCTAATCAAATTGATGTTTTTTATCTTCCTTTAAAATTACCATTGTTCATATTCATCCTTTTCACTTTGTTTTTAGTACAGTTGCTGTCATGCAACATGAAAATAAGCATGTTCCAAAAATTCCCAAAGAATTTTCCCAGGGTATAATAAATGATGTCTTAGAGTCTTACAAAATATAATACCTGATTTAAAGTTCTATTTTTAGAGTTAAGCACAGTTGTAATTAAGAAAATGTGATCAGAGACATGAACTCATCAAAGAAAATACATTAGGAGCTTTAGGAAATGTGTCATCTAAGTGGGTTTTACTTGACCTGAAGTGTAGATTTTATTGATTTTAGTTACTTAATTGACCAAAATCCTATGTCTGTTTAAAAATCGTCAAGATTATGAGCCTCTGACTTTGCCAAGTTTTAAAATAAAAGTCTATAAAGTGCTTACTTTGTACCAGAATACGCTTCAAATCCCTGTGCAATTTTGAAGACCGCAATTTAAATCATGCATCAGATAACAGTTTCTCAAAGTACTGATTTCTATTCTGCTCAAAAATCAAGTCATGACAAAAAGGGTAGACAGTTTATTTAAATAAAGTTCGCTGAGGGAAAAAAATGTAAAACCACAATAAATCAATTAGGATAACACTTTTTCTCTTCTTTTGAGACTGAAAACTTTTTGAAACACAAGATTCGGAGCCGACCAGATCGTTCTGAACTTGTCAGGATGCATATTTTAGAAGGTAAGGGTTTTACTTCCTCTGATTTTCTTGCATTTTCTCAAGAAAAGTGAGAATTCCACCATTTCTGTTTATTCCTATTTTAATAACTTTTTGCCCCACAGGCTGACATCCTCCAAATTGGATAGCAACATGAAGACCCAAAGCTAAATGTTATGTTAGATACATGGGGAAGGTTTGATTCTCCAAATGCCAATTGATGGACTGACTCTTCCCCTATCAGCTGGTGTCACAGGTGTCTCTACCATACTGTTCTGGAAAATCATTTTCAGTCCAGAGATCCTTCATCAATGAGGGACCTGTGACTCATTAAGTCCTTAAGCCTAGAGGATGCAGCAGCCCCACATCCAATCTAGATTTCCAGCCACTTGGACCCATGTATCTACCTGGTATGATGCCCACGCCAGACATTTTTCTTTGTTGTTTATTATCCACAACAGCCCAGCTTGACCTGATCATTATTGTAAATACCCGCCCCTCCCCCTGCCAGATTTTCCATATGATCTAGCCTAATCACTCATGAAGCTGATCGGACAGTTCATGCTGTCTTTGGTAAGAGGTGTGGGTCAGGCCAAGAGTATTTTCTCTCTACAAAAGAACATTCTTGAAAGATGGTATCACCACCATGAGTTCCCACATTACAGTTTCATTCTTTGTTTTGTGTCTAATTTCTTGAGCAAGACTTGTAGCTTGATTCTTGATAATCTTGAGTGTTAAGAAGATACAGAAAGAACCTGAGGACTTGTCAACTGTTTAGAGATAATTAGAAGGAAGATTCTATTTGTTCTCTCTGGCCTAATGATAACGTTAGAATTAGGTTGATATTACAAACTGTTAGATATGTGCACAATGCAGGGCTAAAATCTAAAGACTAGGCATGTCCAAACATAAAATCTTCATGAAGCCATATTATTATGGTTATTAGAGTTGTCTGTTCCCTGGTTACCATCCTAAACACGAGACCCAACACATTAGCCAGGCAAATGCCTACCTTCCTGCAGTTTACATTTTAGTGGCAGAGACAACAGACAAGACAGATTGCGCTACAGGGAATGAACAGGCCTCTGTGATAGGGAATAAATAAGCACAGACTGACGGTGGCCTCTGCTTATTAGGGATATTGTGAAGAAGTCCCAAGTATCAAGCTGTTCTCTCTAACCCCAAGGAGAGTCATTTCTAATCCAAAGAATCTATGTGTGTGTGTCTATCATCACATCTGGGCGGGGGCGGCGAGCATATATGCCTTTCTTTGCTTTGGATTGCTTTTCTCAGAAGTCCACTGGACTAAAAAAGCTTTTCCAGAACTCCAATGGTAGGATAGGAGCAGCTACCAGCTGTCAGGGATAAGTGAATCTTCAAAGAAGCAAGTTTTCTGGTAAGTAACTTGGTAAATAGCTCCTCCATGCCTGAAAATGTCTTGACCTATAGGAGACATTCTGTAGCAACAGCACTGTCTATTTCAACTTGCCCTTTAACTGCGACAGGCTTTATTAATACAATTATAGCTAAGGCAAGTACATGGAGCTATCAGAAACTAAGGCAAGTACATTGAGTACTTTCTGTTTTTTAAGTCTTCCCCAGCATTTAATATCTTAACCTTATGTACGATACAAGTGATGTTTTAAGAACATCTATTCTCAATTGGGATTTTTGAAGAAAGGATGTATCATCTATAAAATACCTAAAACATCCCCAACTTACTTTATATTATTCCAGTCTTGATTGGATTGGATGTTTGGCAGGCAGATGTCTAAATTATTTTCTGAATGCTCAGCAGCTGAAATCCAGCTCAACCTCCTGGAGGTGAGGAGGTTGTGACTGCGAATGGAGTGAAGCAAAACGCCAGCCTCTGTTCATTTTTGGAATATTTTCCTTCCAAACATGCTCCTGATATCACTTGGATGGTTTTAATGGTAGAAAGGAGAAAGGCTCTTTAAAAAAAAAAGCATTTAAACATCAACCTAAGAGTGATTTGGGGCCTCCCTGGTGGCTCAGTGGTTGAGCGCTGGCTTGCGAAGCTGCCCGCAGCCTCTGCAGCGCAGGTTCGATCCCCAACTGCCAGGCGAGGGTCCCACATGGTCGCAGACCTCTACTGCCGCCCACTGTTCCCCTCAGCAGTGTACTTCGTCACTCTGCCTGCTCTGGCTCTGATGAATTCTCTCACCCTCCCACGCTTCTGACTGTACCCACTGCTTGTATAAATAAATAAATAAATCTTTAAAAAAAAAAAAAAGTTTAAAAAAAAAAAAGAGTGATTTGTGTGATCTCATTCTTACAAATCAGTTATCTTTTTGGATGATTAAAAGAGTTCCATCTAATAAGATTGGTGATCACAGTTGGTTCTGCAGGAAAATTATAAAAATGAGATGGGCACACATTATGGTGTTTAACGTACAGAAATGTGCAATTTATTTTCCAATGTTCCAACCTAGGGTTAGGATCTCACCTTGGGGAAGGTTTCAGTGAATGGAATTGGAAATACTCACATCATCTTGAATAAAACACCATCATTGCACATTAACTATAATTTTTCTTTGTGGTGGAGCAAAATTTGCACTTGAAAAACAATCTAAAGTTAAAATTCCTCAATTGTGTATTTTTTTCTTTTCCAATTGTTAATTGCCCAAACTAATTTGACAGTAATTTTTTTAATGACTCATCTGTCAAACCAATTCAAAGTATTTACCATAGTTTTCCAAGACTCAGTTTTTTTCTGCACAATATTATATTCCCACAACATTTGGTTAAATTACATATGGACAATAGCAAGCATAACAGATATGAACTGTTTTGTGGACAGTCAGGGTTGGCTTTGGTAAGCCTGTGGCTCAGCTGGCAGAAAGAGCAGAGCACAGATGAGCTGGGCAGTAGCTTAGCTGAGCTTTGGGCTTCAGCCAGGACATTTTACCTACAGAGGAGGAACATCAGTTAATCCTGAGATTTCTTATGGGGCGTTTCTTTAAAACACCTACTGTATAATTTAAGAGGCAAGCTACTTTCAACTCAGAAATGGGGTTGACACTGCATTATTATTTTTAATCAATTATGAACATTATTTCAACAGTGGAATAAAATGTTGATGAGAATTACCAGAAATACATGTAATTGACAGAATTAAACAAATGAATGTGTTATGATATTTATAGTAATTTCACATCTATTGAACAACTTTATGCATTTGTAAATAGATGAGTTGATGCTTCTGAATGTTTCTGGCAGACACAGGTAATGTATTCAGAAATAAACCCAGATTCTTGGTTATGGTGATCAACTGAAACACAGGGTGATCAATGCGAGAATATGATTCATAGCTCTTGGCTCCTACCGTGAACCTCCGATCCTAATATGCAGGGTCTCCACTTTTAGGAGTTGACTTTCCAATGAAGCCAAACCTAGTTAAAACTATCAGCTTCTTGAGCCATGACCAAATCTGTTTTGTTCATCCTCCATATCCCCAAACTTGATCTTCCTATAAGTGAACAACAGCAGCACCCCTATTTTGACTTATGTTAGCATTAATTTGACTTTGTGTTTGTATTAATTTATGCACATTGTGTGCACAATGCATAAAACTGTCCAAGACTTAAAGTTACAAAATGTATATTGGAGCATTTTAAAGTCTTTTCCTCTTTCCGCAAATATGTTCAGAACACATAAATATGTTTAAACTAGTTTAAGTCAAATTAGCTGGCCTGAGGGCCTCCCCGGTGGCGCAGTGGGTTGAGTGCAGTGCTGTGAAGCTGTCCGCAGCCTCCGCAGCACCAGTTCGATTCCCGGCCGGCCAGGGAGAATCCCACATGGCGTGGCAGATCTCTCCTGTGTCGCCCGCTGCTCCCCTCAGCAGTGCTTTCCCTCTGCCTGCCTGTTCTGCTCCCTGCTCTTTCTCTGGTGAATCCTCTCACCCTCCCACGACTCTTACCTGTACCCCAGCTCTTGTATAAATAAAAATAAATCTTTTAAAAAAAAATTAGCTGGCCTGAAATAACATTATGGAGTAGGAATAGTGCTTCAATTAATGGTTGAACTGTCTCCTCTTGTAGAAACATTTGCAGAGCCATCCCTGCAGGCTACGCAGATGAGGCTGAAGAGAGCACGACTCGCGGATGACCTGAATGAAAAGATTGCCCAGAGGCCTGGCCCCATGGAGCTGGTGGAGAAGAACATCCTCCCCGTGGACTCCAGCGTTAAGGAAGCGATTATAGGCAAGGCTGTAGGGTTATTGTTTTCTGGGAGCGGGGGAAACGGGAGTTTTAGACAAGGCAATTAAAAAAAAGGTCCAGAGCCAATTATGAGCATCGTTTTCTGGGTGTGTTAGTTTTACAACGTGTGTAGATTCCCATTATTATCATACTGTAGTTAATCCTACTTTTTTTAAGACTAGCATCTCTTACCGAGTACCTCAGATTCCTATCATGTTTGAAGTTTCAGTCTTATGTTCTGATTTTACGGTTATGCTTGCTAACGTATACTTATTTTTTCCACCATTTAACTTCTATTATTTTAATAATTTTTAAGAATTCTCATTATTTTAGTTTACTTCTAGAAAATATTGTTAAAAATAGTTTATCAGATGTTAGTTCAAGGTAACAGCAGGTGAGAATAGAGTAGGTTCGTGAAGAACCATCAGTGCTGTATGTCCAGTTTGCTCCAGTGCTAGGTACTTAGTTATTAATGTCCCTCCTTTTTTTTTTCCTCCTGGCATGAGCTTTAGCAGGAAAGAAATTCCAGAATAATGCTCAATATTCAGCAAGCAGTTTTGAAAAGTTACCATCTTATTTTTCAAAACTATTTTAGTTTCCATTACTGATGGGACTTCACAGTTTACATTAGTTAAGAGTTCAAAATCCGGGCCTCCTCTGGTGGCGCAGTGGTTGAGCGCTGGGCTGCAAAGCTGCCCTCAGCCTCTGCAGCACCGGTTCAATCCCCTGCCACCAGTGAGGGTCCCACATGGCGCGACAGACCTCTCCTGCCACGCCCGCTGCTCCCCTCAGCAGTGTACTTCATCAGTCTGCCTGTTCTGCTCCCCGCTCTGGCTCTGGTGAATTCTCTCACCCTCCCACACTTCTGACTGTACCAGTGCTTGTATAAATAAATAAATAAATCTTAAAAAAAAAGTTCAAAATCCCAGGCAGTTTGTACTCAGTTATTCTGAGTAGTACAATCAACTGACCCATTCAGT
The DNA here is from genome assembly GCF_964194135.1 of Talpa europaea. Lineage (NCBI taxonomy): Eukaryota > Metazoa > Chordata > Mammalia > Eulipotyphla > Talpidae > Talpa > Talpa europaea. The sequence continues at coordinate 94,776,924 of NC_140079.1, read as the reverse complement.
CCCATCTCTTGGGATTGAATAGATGGGACCTAGCAGCAGACACCCACTTTCCCTTTTTTAACAGTCGGATTCCAAATAAGAATCCAAACAAGGTACACATACTGCTTTTGGCTCATATATCTCTTAGGTCTTAATTTCCTGGGTAGGATTCCTCCTCCTTTCTTATAGTTTATTTATTGGCAAATGGGCTTGCTTTGTCCTCTGGCATTTCCACATTCTGGGTCTTACAGATGGCATCTGCATCCCCAGGTGTCATTAAAAACATGCTTGTCTCCTGTACTTCCTGTAACTGGTGGTTGGATCCAGATACTTTATCTGATTCAGGTTTGGTTTTGTTCTTGCCAAGTATTCATCCTAGGCAGTGGTGTGTTCTTCCATTGGAAGTACATTATGTTCAAGTTTTTTAAGGTTCTTAGAACAAACAATGTTTCTCTTTCTTTTTCATTTTAAGCTTGGTAGTCCAATGCCAAAAGATGTTAAGAATCATCTCTTTATTTAGGTGTTGGGAAGGAGGACTATCCCCAAACTCAGGGCGACTTCTCGTTTGACGAAGACAGCAGTGACGCTTTGTCCCCAGACCAGCCAGCCAGCCAGGAGTCGCAGGGCTCGGCCGCGTCCCCGAGTGAGCCAAAAGTTAGTGACTCGTCATCTCCTGTGACCACAAATACTCCAGCCCAGGTACCGCCTTTCTTGACTTGACCCCTAACTAGAGAAAGGGTCTTGGTTTTTCTACAACAAAGTAATGCACTTGAGCCAGAAGAAAAATCTGAACATGTGGAAAAAATACAGATTTGTCATCTGTTATCCAGTCAATGTTAACATTTCTGTAGATCCTTGCATATTATTTACCCCTTTTGCAAAGCAGTTTTAACCATTTAAAATTAAAAGTTCACTAGTGTTAAGTTTATTCACGCTGTTGTGCAGCACAGCTTCTGAACGCTTTTATCTTGCAGAACTTAACCCCTGTACTCATTACACAATAGCTCCCACCCCTCCCCAGACCCCAGCACCCCCATTCTGTTTTGACCCTGCCCACTCCACTCCTGTAAGTTCACGCTCGGTGGTCTCTGTTCTCGATAGTGGCCATTCTCGTGCTCTGAGGTACTGACTCTGGGGTCTTGGGTTGCATTTCTCTAATGCTTAGTCATGTTGCGCTTCTTTTCAGGTGCTTGTTACCCATTTAGATCTCATCTTGGGAGAAATGTCCACTCAAGTCCTTTGCCCATTTTCAGGCAGATGGTTTTTCTGTTGTTGAATTGTGGGAGCTTTATGTATTTGGAATATTAACTCCTTTTGAGATACGTGATTTGCAAATATTTTCTCCCACTCTGTGGGTCACCTCTTCACTGTTAATAGTGTCCTTTGATGCAGAAGTTTTTACACTTGATAAAGTGCCATTTTCTGGTTTTGTTGCCTGGGCTTTGATGTTTTACTAAAATTATTGCCAAATACAATATAGTGAAGCTTTTCCCCTTTGTTCTAGGATTTTTATAGTTTGGATTTTTACATGCAGGTTTTTAATCCATTTTAATTTTTGTATATGGTATGTGGATGTATATGGTATGTGGATGTTTTGTATATGGTATGTGGATGTTTTGTATATGGTATGTGGATGTTTGTATGTGGATGTTCAGTTTTCCCAAAACCATTTGTTGAAAAGACTGTGTCTTCCCCATATGTTGGTCTTGGTTCTCTTATTGATCATTTGACGATATTCACACGAGTTTACTTGTGGCATGTCTATCTGTCTTTATGCCAGTGCCACACTGATTACTGTAGCTCTGTAGTAAAATTTGAAAGCAGAAAGTGTGAAACCTCAAACTGCTCTTTTTTAAAGACTTTTGGCTACTTGAAATCCTCTGAGATTTTGAATGAATGTTAGGATGGATTCTTCTGTTTCTCTAAATATGACACTGGGAAAATTTACCCTTTTAAGTGTACAATTCAATGGTTATTGTTCACAGAGTTGTGCAGCTGTCACCACTGTCTGATTCCAAAACATTTTCAGCACCCTAAAAAGAAACCCAGAGCCATTGGCAGTCACTGCCTATTACTCCTTCCCTCTGGCCCTGAGGGCCATCAGTCTACATTCTATCTCTGGATTTGCCTGTTCTGGACATTATGCATAAATGGAATCAGACGGTACATAGTCTTTTGTGACTGGCTTCCTTCATTTATGTTTTTAAGGGTCATACATCCTGTAGCAGGTATGAGGACGTCATTCTCTGGTGTGACTGAATACCACTCCATTGTGGGACAGCCATACATTACCGACCTGGTTGGTGGTGTTTGAGTTAGGCATTTAGCTATTATGAATAATTATGTTATGAAGGTGTGTAGCCAAGTTTATATGTGGACATGCATGTTCGGTTCTCTTGGCTCTATGCCATAGAGAGAACCATAGAGCCAAGAGAACTCTGTGTTTACATTATCGTGATGGCTACAATTGTTCAGTTGCCCTGACATGCTGTATTCTCTTAGCCGGGTCCTAGCATTATCTGGAGTTGTTTCCTCTTTAGATATTTCGCGCTCTACATATAAGAAGTGACCTTGGAGTCTGACATATTTGCTTAACTAGTTTTGAGGGCACTTGTCTGTTTTCTTGACTAAATTACCATATATTGAAATCCTTAAATAAATTACCATACATTGAAATGGACTTGGATCTTTCCTTAGCCAAAAATTAGGCACTTTAATGGCCTTCCAGGAAGATAACACAGATTTCCATAGACAATGCATGTTTACCACAAGTAGGTGATATTGTTACTTTAAAACTTGCATACTGTTTGAGATTTGAATATTTTACTTGGCTCCTTGATTTCAGTTAGACTGAATTCATTTGGTCAGATATTTCCTGAGCACTTATTATGTGTTCACGATATATTGGGAACTGAGAACCCTGTGCATGCAAATGAATCTAATAATTTGTTCTAATAATTGCATTAGGATTTTTCATGTCTTATTTTTTACTGGATGCTGCGCATAATTCGTTTTCTCCCTTATGACATTTCTGCCTTACTGAAATTTTAATAGCATTTATTTTAAAGTGAAAATTATTGAACTACTTAATAGAGTTGGTCCAGCTCAGTAGGAAATGTTCTTGTTAAAGCCCAAAATCATAGAATTTTTGAGTTGGAAAGGACTTTAAACAATTTCTGCCTTCACCCATAAGTCAGAGGCAGCCTGGGTTCAGAGAGGTATGAATGCTTGGGGATTAAAAATATTTACATATTTCTTAAGCATTTCTTCTCTTCACGAATATTTATTAGGAACTATGTGTTTCAACATTGTTTTCTCTATTGCACCTATCTCCATTACCTGGAAATTGTTTATTGTGTCTAAGCCTCCAACTAAAACGTGAGCCTAAATGGACAGGAACTTTGACTGTCAGGACTGCAGCTACGAGACAGAGAGAGAGAAACAGACACAGCAGCCCCTTCTGTATTCTCACATATTTGCTGCCTCCTGGTTTTGACTTTTAAAAATAGGGCTTAAAAGAATGTCAAGTATGCAAGTAAATAACATTAAGAATCAGTGCTACTTGTCCATTTGTGTTGTGTGTTCTCTGCTTCTGTCTGAGTAGGTCAGGGTGTCAGACAGCTATCGGCTTGGCCGTAGCTTTTAGTAACACAAACGTCGCTACCTCTGCCTTCTACCAGGTAATGGCTTCGTGTTGGTGCTACCTGTGTAAAAGGTCATCATTCTCCTTTTCCTGGGTTTTTTTCACTTTCCTCTTGTAACTTGGTCTCCTGCTAAGTTTATTAGTGACAAACCTGAACTAGAGGCAGTCCTACCGGTAGACTGACATTCCAGAATTTCTTGAAAGAACAAAGGAATTGCAGCATTTCTTGAACAAAATGTTCTATTTATTGCCAGTAAATTGAGTCACTTCTGATTTAAATGTCAGTTTTTATAACACTCGCTAGCGGTGCGGCAGTAAGAGTTCTGCATACAGACCATTAACTGTCAGCCTTCTGTCGATCAGCTGTGTCTACTAAAAACCTGCTTTCGAGAATGAAAACCCCCTACTTACACATTGAGCTGAAAGAACCTAGAATCAGGCAGGCTCACTGCAGCTTTACAAGAGACATCATTTCTGTACCTTGAAACCTTAAATCGAGCGTTAATCATAAAATGCCCTTGTATCAAGTGTTTCGGTATCTAACAAATCTTACTATTTTATTCATGCATGTAAAGAAGCACGTCCCTGTTAACTGCTACACTGATACCAAATAAAGGTAATTATTAAGCAGGATTCTAAGAATGTTGGAGGTGGTTTTGCTTTTTAATAACTAAACAAGCAAACTTTATGATGCCTGTAAATCTTTGGGATTCTTGTGTCATCTAGAAGTAATTAGGTTTTGATTTGGCACATATTGTACTAATTATTTTCACTTTTATCCTGTGTTTGCTTATAGGGTTTGTCCAAGCATCTCACTTAAAATGTATGTATAGTACATTTATCTCCCTAAATATAGTTACTTTCATACTTGTCATTCAAAGGGAAGTGCTTTAAAACATTGTTTCTCATTAGACATCAAGGTCTCCGGAGGGCATCCCTTCGTTTTACCTTAGGGACCCTCTGAAGTGGTCTCTGCAATATATGTTTTCTCATTTTGGAATTACTTTATCCCCTCCCCCCAAAGTCAGTCTCATCACTATTACTAAAATGTAAGTTAAAGCAAAGATAATAAAAGAGTAACATGAGCTTCTTATATTTGGGGTGTTCTTTGAGATTCTTCATTTTTAATCTTTAAAAAGAAAACTCACTCTAAAAATGTGATGGTGATTCTCAGTTACTACACACCAACGAGCCTCAAATTGCTGACAGAGTAGAACAGTGTGTGTTTTTATTTCCAATGCACTGTAGACTGATCATCTTGTAAAATAAAATAAAAGGGTTATAACATCAGATTTCCGTCATAATATCGTATTTGTCACAGTCAGGGACTACAAAAGTCCACAGACTTTCTGGCAGTTCTGCCATAGATTCATTTTGCTTCTTCTTTAGCTGAACCAAGGTTCTTCATATATTGATTGATCATCAATTTGTACTGTATGTTTACTCCTTAATCACATTTTTCTAATTTCACTGGTGTAATTTTTTTTTATACTTGACCTAAGGGAAAGTTCAAGACTTGTGCAGGAATTTTCTTTAGGTTCTTAAAAGTTATGTTTATAGATAATTAGTTGAGAGAAAATTAGACTCAATGATTTTATGCCTTGCTTTATTCCAAAATGTATTATGACATGTAGTTTCCATAACTCTTTTTCAGAACAGAAGTACCACAGGAAAATTACTCAAATATAGGAAAGAGTCCCTACCAAAAAAAAAAATTTAACACACAGCAATGTAGGTAAAGAACAGATTTCCCAGGCGCTGCTCCTGCAATCCCCAGCACAGACGTGCCAGTACCCTCCCGGTGCGGACAGCATGGCACGCCCCATGTCCTCTCTTCAAGATGTAAATTTTAACAGTGAAGAAATTCTCCTTTGAAATATGTAGTTCTGTGTGGTCTGTAAGAGACTAAAACTGCTTATCCTTGGACTTTTTTCTTGTCTTTTCAGTTTGGATCAAAGTGCAGCTGGAAAGGAATTTGCCCAAATATTAATGGAACACACACCACATATTGGAGCTCAGTTCATTTTGTGCTTAAGCAACTCTTAAACAATGAAAAGCTGTAGAAAATTAAGGCAAGCCAGCCACATGTGGATACCAGGACTGCTACGCCGGTCCTTTGAATCCAAAGACTTTTTTTTCTCTTGGCGATGTCTTAGGTCCTTTAATTAATCGTTTATTATAAATGCTGAGACGTTTAGCTGGAAGTATGTTCTGACAGGATTTGTGTTAATTTTCAAAACCCATGCTGAAAGTTTTGAAAGTAAATTTCAAAACCCATTTCAAAACGGTCAGTTGCTCTCGTATTTTCTGTACAGGCTCGTGAGAGTTGGTAGACTATTTTCCCCACTGTATCAAGTAACTGCCAGGTAGATGACCTTTTGTCAAATAATACACAAACCACAGGTTTGTGCTAACAGAGAATGAGCAATGTACACATATATCAGATAATCAAAGTTAGCCTTGTATTGCAATTACTTATTAATAAAGGCCTGAATAAAGTATTAATAAGTAGGGCATCAATTGGCTATAACTTCTAGTATTGCCCCATTCAGTTATAGTTGTTATAACTAAAAATCAAGAGGACTCTGCTGCTTGCCTCAGATTTTGAGTTGGTTTCCGGCATTAACTATGAAGCTGTAACTCAATTCGCCTGTGACTAGTAGGAAAGAGCCTACAATAGTGCATTATGCAGAGCAGGCCTTTCCTATCTATTTTTAAATAAATAGATGTTTATTGAATATAATTGACATAATGATGAAAAAAAAAGTGACCAACCCTTTCTGAGCACTTGACTACACCAGACACTGAGCTGTTTGCTTTGTAAGTTTTACCTGAAGCAGATGCCTTCAAAAAAGAGAATCTTTCTGGCCACACAAGATTTGAACGAATGACTTTGTCCTTATTGTGCCTACAGTTTGAAATTCTTCTTAAGAAATATACACAAGATTATTTCCTCTACCATAGTCTACTCAAGTATCATAACTCAACTACCAAAAATGACTAATAATAACTCTAATAATTACTATGCTTCCACATTCACCTAACTTGTGAATCACTTAGTGATCACACCAAGGATATAACCAATATTCTACATGGTTCCGGAGAATATAGGTGATAACTTTATACATACGGTGGACATTGGCTCTAGAGTTGGCAAAGTTGATCCAATGTATTAATAATATTTTATGTTGATCCTTGTACAAAGTGACCACCAAAAGGACTGGGTTCATTAATGATTACAATAGGCTATTAATTACTCCTATCACATTATTTCAGATATCTTAGTACTGGTTATAATTGAACTATTAAAAATCAGCTGAGGGCCTCCCTGGTGGCGCAGTGGTTGAGCGCTGGGTTGTGAAGCTGCCCGCAGCCTCTGCAGCGACAGTTCGATCCCCGGCTGCCAGGCGAGGGTCCCACATGGTGCGCAGACCTCTCCTGCCGCCCGCTGCTCCCCTCAGCAGTGTACTTCAGCCCTTCTGCCTGCTCTGCTCCCCGCTCTGGCTCTGGTGAATTCTCTCACCCTCCTGCGCTTCTGACTGTACCCAGTGCTTGTATAAATAAATAAATAAATCTTTAAATAAATAAATAAATAAATAAATAAATAAATAAAAATCAGCTGACCCTGAACAAGTGGGTTGAACTGCACCAGTCCGCCTACATGTGGGTTTTTCCCTCCTGCAGATTCTGCACTCATGGATTCAGCCAGCTGACATCTGGTTGGTTGAATCCGCAGATGTAGGACTTGCAGCTACAAAGGGCCAGCACTGAGGAACTGGAGCTTCCTTAGATTTTGGCATCCACAGGGGGAGGGGAGTCCGGAAACAAATACCCATGCATAACAAGGGATGACTGTAGTTAAGTATGGGGAGGCAGTAGGGTCCAAAGGTATATACAGATTTTTGAGTACATGGATGGTCTCTACCCACCACAGTGTTCAAGACTCAACTATACTAAATAGACTCACATTTTGAGATGTTTCTGCATGTATCTGCACACTTAACACTGTCTCTCAAGGGACAGAAAATCTCACATGAAAGATAATGCATGTCAACAGTATGGCAGCATAGGAAGGTCCCAGCCCTGTTCTCCACTGAATAAACTGCTGACCAAAATAACTTTATAAAAGCTCTAGAAACCAAACAGACCTGTGCCAGAGATCTACACCAAACAAATACCCAATCAAAAACTTCTGTGCCTCGGTGGACACTATCAACAGAGTAAAGAGCAACTCACAGGAAGGGAGAAAATATTTGCGAATACTCTATCTCACAGTGGGTTAATATCCAAAATATATGAAGAATTTCTACATCTCAACAAGTACAACAAAAAGCCGAACAACTTCATTTAAAAGTGGACAAAGGACTTGAAGAGACATTTCTCTATAGAGGGTTAACAGATGGCCAATTAGCACATTAAAACATGCTAAGCAAACCCACTAAAGAAATGTAAAGCAAACCCACAATAAGATACCACCTCACACTGTTAGAATGGCTGCTATCAAAGAAAAAAAAAAGAAAGAAAACATTACTAGGGATTGGTGAGGATGTGGGAATGTGAAATGTACATCCATTACAGAAAATGGCATAGCAGGTCCTCAAAAGTTAAAAATAGAAGTGCCATCTGATTCCACAATCCCACTTCTGGGTATCTGCCCAAAAGAGTTGAAAGCAGGAATACATGGTTAGACAAAATGTGGTACATAACACACGGTGGAATATTGCTCAGCCTTAAAAAGAAAGTTCCGATACTTGTTACAGCATGGATGAACCTTGAGGTCATTATGCTAAGTGAAATAAGCCTGTCACAAAAGGGAAAACGTGTGATTCTCTATATAAGAGGCACCTAGAATAGTCAAAATTTATAGAGACAGAAGTTGAATGGTGGTTGTTAGGGGCTGGGGAGAGGACGGGGGTGAGGGGGTGTGCTGATTAATGATTAGAATTTTAGATTTAGAAGATGAAAGGGGGTGAGTGGTGGTGATGGTTGCAGGGCAGCCTCATTGTACTTCATGCCCTAGAACTAAGCACTTAAAAATGGTTAATTTTATGTATATTTTACCACAGTTTTTTAAAAGTAGAGTTTTAAGATGTAAACCCTCACTGCTAATCAGCAAATTAAGTACTGACTAAATGTCCACAAGCATTGTGCCAGTGGATCAGTTCACTTTTGTGTTCAACTCTTGTGCAACAAATGGTCAGCACTAGGTGGTGGGTTTTAACACAGCTGGAATTTTACATATCTATTGAATATAGAAAGCATGTGTTTCTAATTTCTATTCAACCCATTCATTGACTAGTGTATTTTATTTGTCTGGGGATTAGAATATGGAAACAATATTTAAAGAACTGCATTTTTAATTTCTTATTTGCATATTGCCATCTTAACTAAGCACGCGTCTGTATCCTAAATTAAAAACACATTTATTGGGGCCTCCCCTGTGGCGCAGCGGTTGAGCGCTGGGTTGCGAAGCTGCCCGCAGCCTCTGCAGCGCCGGTTCGATCCCCGGCAGCTCCCCGGCCACCAGAGGAGGGTCCCACATGGCGCGCAGACCTCTCCTGCCGCCCGCTGCTCCCCTCAGCAGTGTACTTCGGTCCTTCTGCCTGCTCTGCTCCCCGCTCTGGCTCTGGTGAATTCTCTCACCCTCCCGCGCTTCTGACTGTACCCAGTGCATGTATAAACAAAACAAACAAACAAACCAGCAAACAAATAAATAAAGCATGCCTCTACTAAAAAAAAAAAAAAAAAAAAACACATTTATTGTGTATTTAAAATCGACAATACAAAAATGCTTTTTTTAAATATCTGGTTTTTAGATTTCAATCTCTGGGTTGCATTTAAAAAATTATAATAAAAAGGGAACATACTGGAATCTTCTTCTCAGAAGGCACCAGTGCAGACACTTGAAACAATACATTAATCCACTTAAACATTTGCTCTGACTTATTTTTTCTTTCATAGCAGAACTTTTCCTATAGCAGTTTCAATAAGGGAACAGTCAGTCTTAAAACTGGAGGTGTTTTATTTTGAGTTCTATTTAAAGCAAAAATATCCTTCTTTAAGCAACAGTATTTTTTTTTTTTTTTAAAGATTTATTTACTCATGTTTACACAAGAACCAGGGTACAGGCCAGATGCGCAGGAGGGTGAGAGGATTCACCAGGGACAGAGCGGGGAACAGAACAGGCAGACTGACGAAATACACTGCTGAGGGGAGCAGCGGGTGCAACAGGAGAGGTCCGCCGCTCTATGTGGGACCCTCGCAGCCGGCCAGTATTGAACCGGCGCTGCAGAGGCTGGGAACAGCTTCACAGTGTGGTGCCACCAGGGGAGGCCCAAGCAACAGTGTTCTTCTGGCATTTTCTTTCATGATGTGATGATGACAGTTAAAGGGCTGATGGTGTGAAGCCTGTGACTTGTGATGGAAACAGTGAGTGGAGCCAATAGACAAAGCAAAGCCACGGCTGAATCTTTTTGAGATTAAATTTTGATGATGCATGCAGTGAACTTAACCTCAGTGGAAATTTAAAACATTCTTTTAAGGATTTTAACATATTGCTCAATTTATTATAGAAAAAGTAAGTATAGTATCCTTTCTGGCTCGGATATTCCTTGCTTGACCCTCCTTGTAATATTGTCATTTCAGAATTATTAATATTTGGATTACTTTGGTTACAAGCCACTAGGACATAATCTAAGTTTGATTTTGTGGGTTTTCAGGTTTGGTTTTTTTTGTTGTTGTTGTTGTTGTTGTTTTTTTTTTTTTTTTTGGTCCCTTCTAAGGCATGTCATAAAGACTGGCTAAATGTAAGAACTCAGATAGCCCTCACTTTGGACCTAGGCTACATCCTCAGACGAGGTGAACTCAACAAGTTCTGTGTCCTGGTTGGGTGATTCCTGTGTTGTGCTGGAATCTGTGGTGTCCCAATGAGAGGAGTCACACAGACACCAACAGAGCAAAGATGAGTGTAGAGCCGGGTCTGCAGATAAGGTGGTTTCACTTTAGGTTGTTTTGTTCCAACGTAGATGAGGGGGGAAAAATTTTAGCCAGGACCGTGTGTGGGGCTGCACGTTTTCTCCGAGGACTCTGGGTCCTCCACATCCCAGAGATCGCTCATGAGGTCGCTGGCATGTCTTGGCGACCCCAGTCTGAGCAAGTGTGGACGTGGCTATGCGCCCGTGATGCCAGAGTGGCCTGGTCTTGCGCTGCCAGGGGGCCACTACCCGCAGCCCTGCTTTAACAGAGGGTTGGGAAGCGGGTGAGTGAGTGAGTCAGTGGATACAAACTACTATTGAATACTAGACATTTTGGTCTTTATTTAGCAGTTTGATGATGTTTTTTTGTGACCAGAAATTCACCGTTGGAACTTCTGTGTATCAGTTCATCTCTGGTAAAACTGGTCTCACGGTGTCAATTCTCTAAGCTGGCTCCTCCTGCTAAGTGGAGATAAACCGTATCAGTAATCAGGGCTGAAGTCAGGTAGGCAGGGTCTAGAAATAAAGACAAGCCAGTTTCATAAATACAATGGACACCACATTCACACGCCTGGGTTATTAGATTATTAACATTAACTGTTCCCAAACACATCATTACTGTCATATCAGGGAGTGGGGGTAAAATAGGCTGTGGGTTAGTAGGGTTTAATCTTCAAAGAAGTACACATACATATTTCACAGTTCAACTATCTGGTTCTACTTCATACGCCAGTTATTTAATAGCCAAGGAATGTTTTTCTCCTGTGTGAAAATTGACCCAGAGATAAATATCCTCATTTCTAAAAAATGTGCAGAGTGAAAGGAAAACAACATAAAATCATGTCCCTTAAAGCTGCTGTCAGCTGCCCATCACCATTCACTTCATGTCAGAGGTTTGCTGAGGAGCCTGCTGTCGCGGGGCCATTTGCGGACAGAGTCAGCTTGAAACAGGTGTCAAGACTCGCAGATGAGTCTTTTCATTTCTGTTTGAAAATGGAGTTGAATACAGCCATCTTTAAAAGTCAAGTTGTCAACACAAATAATTACTGAAAAGCTAAAATCAAGACAAAACAAAAACCTGAGGATGGAGCCAACACAGGCGAGCACAGTGAGCTGCATGCTGTCTCAGCTGGCTTGAGTACGGGCCTAGCGTGAGCACAGCCACAAGGAATTTCCATTCACCCATTAAACAAATATTTATTGAGTAACTAGTATGTGCCAAGCTTCATATTTCTTGCTGCTAATAGCCCTCTGAGTTTTCAGGTCATTTATTTTAAGGAGGGAAAATACAGTTTACTATTTTTAAAACCAAACACTTCAAGAGAACTGATTTTGATTGTTGTAATGCATTTGAGAATTGTTCGGGAAAGTAGAAGTGATAAAGACATTTTTTCTTTAGACAAGGCTGGTCCTAGTGAGCTCAAGTAGTAATTGACGGGCAATATTTAATTGATTTATTAGAGTAGTAATAACTTTTTCCAGTAAATGAACACTTAAAATCTACTTGAAGTAGACTGCTAGTGAGACTTGATAAGGAACAAAATCTGTAGCTGCCTTTGTTCAGACATGACTCCAAGCTGAGATTCAATAATTGCTTAGTATATTAGTTTCTTCCTGTAAGTGAGGCAGGTCGTCAGTGAAACAGGTCACTCTCATCAGCATAGATTCTTCATCTGACTCCCCCAGTGCAGGAAATGGGGGGCAGTGAGGGAGATGTTTAGCAAGTACAGTCAGGCTTGGCGATAGGAACGTAAACTTTCCAGGACACAAGAGCAGAGGGACTCCAGGTAGCTGACAGCTTTCTCGGCAGAGGTTGCCGGGTCTGGAGCGGGGTGCAGGGGCTTCCTCAGGCCCTGTAAGGAAGGCCGAATGTCATGTTCGAATTAGCCGGGGCTGGGATGGCGGGTACAGCAGGCAAGCCGACCTTACGCAGGGCATAGATGGTTTTGATAGCTCTTTCTGCTACAAAAGTTGGTTCTGGCCATATTTTTTTTTTTTTATTAATTTATTTGTTTGTTCGTTTGTTTCGTTTATACATGCACTGGGTACAGTCAGAAGGGCGGGAGGGTGAGAGAATTCACCAGAGCCAGAGCAGGGAGCAGAGCAGGCAGACTGACGAAGTACACTGCTGAGGGGAGCAGCGGGCGGCAGGAGAGGTCTGCGCACCATGTGGGACCCTCCTCTGGTGGCCGGGGAGCAGCCGGGAATCGAACCGGCGCTGCAGAGGCTGCGGGCAGCTTCGCAACCCAGCGCTCAACCGCTGCGCCACCGGGGAGGCCCTCTGGCCATATTTTTGAGAAAACATTTTCTACAGTTTACTCAGCCTAACCTTAATTAGCTTCAGCTTTTTCATCACCATGAAAGCAAAGCCTAAATAATTGACTCCACTAACGTAAAGCTTGCTATTCCACCAGCTGGACCTCAGACGTCATAATGTATTTTTCTTTTGTTTCTTTTTCAGCAGACTTTCTTTTTTAAAATTAGGTCATTCCTTTATATTCTGGTTTTCATATTTTCACTGATTTATTAAATTATTGATAATTTAATAAGTAATTTCACAGACTTGTTCTTTTCTGCCTTTCTCACCAGTTTACTTCAGTGCCCCCAGCAGTTCCTGAATTCTTGAAAACTCCTCCTGCGGATCAAACCCCTGCAAGGTGCACAGCTCCTGTCCTCCCCACAAACACCGTGTCCTCAGCAAAGCCCGGGCCAGCACTGGTGAAGGTGGGTGCCCTGCAGACACGGGGTTTGAGTGTCTTGACCGTGACTGTGTGCCTGAGACTCTGGCCTGCATCTGCATTGCCCGGCTGCCTTTTTTTAAATTTATTTATTTATTTGTTTGTTTGTTTATTTATACAAGCACTGGGTACAGTCAGAGACACGGGAGGGTGAGAGAATTCACCAGAGCCAGAGCGGGGAGCAGAACTGGCAGAGAGATGAAATACACTGCTGAGGGGAGCAGCGGGCGCGGCAGGAGAGGTCTGTCATGCCATGTGGGACCCTCGCAGGTGGCCGGGGATCGAACCAGCGCTGCAGAGGCTGCCGGCACCAGCTGCCTTTTAGCCGCGAACAGGAGAGCAGAGGAAGGCTGCTGGGCCAGGCCTTCAACAAGTGACCGGTTATCCTGGTCACAGAAGAACAGCACAGAATTTGGTCTGTATGAGACCGCAGAGCTGTGCAGAAAGGCCTTGGGAGTGATGAAGATGACCAGCGCTGAGATGAAGCAGGCATGGAGCAAGGAGCAGTTGTCTACTGGTGACGTGGTTTTGAACTTTATAAACAAGGTCAAATCCAGTGGCATTCCAGATAGATATTACATGACAGGTTAAAGGTTTTAGAGAAGCAGGTACATTTTTTTTGATTTAGCAGCTTTGGCCCAATGAAGTTTAGTTTGTTCTTCAGATAAACTGCAGACTTGTGGCACCATTCATTAGCGTAAATCCCAAGGAAGTGTAAAATATTTTAGTATATAGTACATTTTTTAAGATTCTAAAAGTATATTTAGAAATATTAGATAAAGTAACGGGGTAGGGGGGAGGTCAACTGAGGAATAGGTAATCATTTCAGATATGGTTTTTGCCAAAACCAGCAAAACAGATTTCAAACATAGATCTCAAAACTGACAAAGGACAGGGGGCCTCCCCGGTGGCGCAGCGGTTGAGCGCTGGGTTGCGAAGCTGCCCGCGGCCTCTGCAGCACCGGTTCGATCCCCGGCTGCTCCCCGGCCACCGGAGGAGGGTCCCACATGGCGCGCAGACCTCTCCTGCCGCCCGCTGCTCCCCTCAGCAGTGTACTTCGGTCCTTCTGCCTGCTCTGCTCCCCGCTCTGGCTCTGGTGAATTCTCTCACCCTCCTGCGCTTCTGACTGTACCCAGTGCATGTATAAACAAAACAAACAAACAAACAAATAAATAAATAAAAAACATGCCTCTATAAAAAAAAAAAAAAATTATAAAAAAAAAAAAAAACCTGACAAAGGACACCAGGGAGCTGGCTCAGCCTCCTTACCACTCAGCGGAGACTGAGTTCTGAAGACGTGACAAGGCCAGGAGGGACCTGTCCCCTGCCTCCCAGCCTGGCCGCCTCCCAGCCAACCCTGCAGTCTGCACTTAGCCTGCTGCCTCCCTCACGTCTGTCTGTTCACTGGACTTGTCCTTGTCCTTCCTGAAGAGAAAGGCTCTCTTGCTACCCCAGACTCTCTGTCAGTGTGGCCATGGCTGTGGGGCATATCTGGTGTACTTCATCATCTTCCACCACTTAGTATAGGATCCAGAAATTCCAGAGGGTGGCAAGTGGCAACTGTGTCAGTGTATTCAGCTCTTGGCGCCTCTTCCCACCCCTAAGCAGGTGCCCCTAGAGGCACAGGTCTGAACGCCAGCCCACCTTCCCCCAGGTACTGAGCATGCGTCCCCCACCTAGCCTCTGCTCTGGATTTCTGCTCTTCACAAGCATCTGTCTTTAAGGAGGTGTTAGGACAAGGTGTATTATTTCCAAATGTGAAATTCAAGGGTTGGGGCGGAAGTCCTAGAAGGAAGCCTAGGGAAAGGGCAGGTAGTATGTGCTGTAAGCAGATCGCAGCTCTTCGGGTTTTTCTCTGAGGGAAGTAACTTCCTGTCCTCACTTCCTGAGAAAATAGACATGTGCCCACTAACAGGTAACGGTGTATTTAGCCCAGGGAATACGAGTCATTGTGTCTGTGTTCCCCTCCCTCCTCAACAGGTCCTGAGGTGTGGCTGAGTCGGCTCTTTTCTCATTGTGTAACAATTACCATCAAACCTCCACAGCCCAGACCTCATTCCATGTTGTGACTGATTTGAAAAAGCTAGAAATAAAATTTGTTATTAATGAAAAAGTAACCAGAAAACAGTGAATTGGTATTGTGAGACTGCAGGAGGATGTTTCAGTGGGCAGGAGAATCTTCTGACATTGGGATGTGTCGTAAGCACTGATAATTCAACTGGCTTCTGGTCAGCATCCACAGTCATGTACCTCTATGTGCCAGACACTGGGCGAAGTGGCAGGAGTAGGTAGGGCCGTGGAGGACACACCCTGGGCACGATACGCCCCAGGCACGCCACCCCACAGATGAGAGCAGAAGACAAGCAGGCTACAAGTGCAGCGTGTCCCAGGGGGTGAGCAACGTAAGGGAGGAGAGGGACACCTGCTCTAGCTAGAGCGCGCTGGGGAAATAAGCAGGAAACATTGGGGCAGAGGTCTAAAAGAGGTGAAGGATGACCTTGAGGATGTCCCGTGGGAGGAAAATCAGAAGTGTGTGAACAAGGAAGTCGGCGTGACCGAACAGAAGTGGCCACGGGGTAAAGAGCAAATGTCAGGACTGGTGATTTGTGATGTGTAGGATACCGTGATTTTTGTTCTTTGTTCAGGGTGTTTTGTGGGGGGATGGCAATTTCCTCATTTTGTGAACAGGAACATATATAACAAGTTCACATGAAGAGCTGGATTTCATTTGCTCCTTCTCAGAGTCGTCTTTACTAGGTGTCTGGCCTAAGGCAGCTGAGGAATTCTCTCTATCTTGTTTTGTTGATGGACTGTTCTTTCAGGTGAAGTTATCTTATGAGTACTAAAAAGTAGAAATTGATCTGATAATTTAAAAATGGGGAAGAAAATAACTCAGGAAATAATAATCGGATTCTTGACCATAAGATGGAGTCTCATACCACATTTTCAGAATAAAAATGCAATTATTTCAAGATTTTTTAAAAATTCATATCCACATTACTTGGTATTTTAATTTTCTCTGTCATTTTCCCTAAAAATACATAGCTTTATAGTCTGGTTTATTTTCATTTAGAAGCATTTTTCTATTTTTACATATTCTCCATAGGTTTTTTAACAATTATAAATATTATAGCGTTAGAGAGAACCATCCTTATCTTTGCCTGTCATGTTCTTAATGTACCACCTTTTTTTCTTCAGGAAGAGGTAATGTTTGTAGGTACTTAGTAGTGTGTCTACGTGGGAGACCCAAAGATAATATTGTTGATTTAAATAAATAATGCTAAATAAGCATCGGACCCTTAGACTCAGGGGCCAGTGCAGCAGGAGGAAGGAAGTTTTTAGGAGCCAAATTTCAAGGATGCGATTGTTTCCAGGGCTCTTGAAATATATTTAGCACATTGCTTTCTAGAATGGAAAGGTGCTTGCATTTTTTTTTTTTTGAAAGGTGCTTGCATTTTAATCTCAAATCATTTAGGCACACAGTGGACTAGCAGCTCTTACAATAGTATTTTCTTCTTCTGGAAAACAGCAAAGCCATCCCAAGAATCCAAATGACAAACACCGGAGCAAAAAGTGTAAAGACCCCAAACCACGGGTGAAGAAGCTGAAGTACCACCAGTACATTCCACCGGACCAGAGAGGTGAGAAGAATGAGCCGCAGATGGACTCCAACTACGCCCGCCTGCTCCAGCAGCAGCAGCTCTTCCTGCAGCTCCAGATCCTGAGCCAGCAGCAGCAGCACTACAACTACCAGACCATCCTGCCCGCACCACTCAAGTACGCTGGTCCCGCCGCTTCCTAGAGTGCATTGTGCTGTGGCTTATTGGCTATTCATGAGGAGCTAG
Source organism: Talpa europaea (assembly GCF_964194135.1). Classification (NCBI taxonomy): domain Eukaryota; kingdom Metazoa; phylum Chordata; class Mammalia; order Eulipotyphla; family Talpidae; genus Talpa; species Talpa europaea. The sequence goes on along the minus strand of NC_140079.1, from coordinate 94,759,745 downwards.
TAGTTGCTAAAGATTGGAGGCGGATTTACGTGTCCTCGGGGATTATTTTCATTTTAGTCCCATCACAGCTTCTCCGTGTCTAAAGTCAACAGAGAGAATAGCCCGCGCTTCAGTCCAGGTTTTGTCCTCCGGGATGGGTTCTGAATGTTTCAAGTTAGAAGTTATGTTTCATAACTGTTCATCCAGAAAAGATTTGCTCTTATTTACTCAAACAGTATTAAATGCCATGAGAAAAGCATAGGTAGAAGATGTGGTAGACATGGGGTGGTTTTTTAAAGAACAGCATTAAAGCTGGAATCATCAAGGAAACCTGGAAAAGGCAAGATATTTAAGGAGGAAAAGGCTTGGGAGGGTCCTTGGAGCACAGGGATGACAGGAGGGCGAGCGCAGGGGAAGGAGGTGGCAGTGCCTGTCTGTGATCACATTCCCTGTAGGAACTTGTTTTTCTGCCGTAGATTTAGCAACCCTTCATGGGGCTCCGGTCTGTTTTCTGGAAGTAGAAAAGGATTAAGATGCACTAAAAAGTTTCACTCCGAGAAATATGTCCTCATGTGCTAACGATTATCAGTTCACTTAAGATCCAAATATCTTGAGGACCAGCCCTATTAGTCATTCCGCCCTTATTGTGAAGTAGCTAAATCTAAAACATCAGGCACAGAGATGAAGGAAGAAAGAATTTTTGTAGGATTTTATCATTTTAAGAGCAGGCAGGTTTGGGTGAGCTGCTGACATTGGAAGGGAACCAGGAAAGGCCAAAGAGAACTGGAGGCGTATCAGAGACACTGTGCTGCCACGGCTGCGCCCCCACCCGGGAGCACCCCCAGCCCCACCCTTGCGGCCGGGGCACCCACGGTAGTCCCAGGCCTGGGCTCCTCGCCAGCCCCGCACGCGCCTGCCCGGGCTCCTCTCCTCCCCCACAGGCCCCAGTGCCGCAGGTGGTGCTGACCCTGCTCCCAGACGAGGACGCTGGCCCATGAAAGGGTTTTCTCGTGGAATCTGAAATGGTCCTCCCCGGGGTGAAAGAGAGCGGCCATGTGGTGCGCAGCATATCCGGGCAGGGGATGTGCGCGCTTTGGCAGGTGTCTGTGCCGATGGGGTCTCAATTCCCCTCTCCTCCTCCCTGCCGCTGAGCCACCACCCACCGCCCCAGGAAAACATCACCCCGAAAGATCCCAAAACAAGGAAGAGCAAAGATCACCTTTCGTGTTTCACCACACAAAGACGGCATATAAGTTCTGCCTAATTTAAAAGAAATTTTATAACACATTTTCTTTTTACCAAAATTCTACCACTACTGAGTGTGGAAGTCTGCAGCGCCCAGGTGGTGGGGTTCCAGCTGGCAAGGCAGCCCCTGGTGCGGAGAGGGCGGGAGAGGGCCCGAGTCCCCAAGCCACACGGAAGGCCCTGGAAAGTCACTTCCTGGCTCTGAACTTTGGGGTGTCCTCTACACACGGCCACACTCGTCTGCCTTCCCCTGCTTTTCTTTCTATTGATTTTGAAGGGAAATAAATCAACTCATAATAGTTTTGTTACTTTAAAGTTTCAGCTAAACACTGAATTGCTACAAATAGTAACAAGTAGTGTAGATCTCAACCAAAAAGAGAGCATGAACAGAATCCTTAATTTAAATCTACATTTAGATTTAAATTAAATGTAGATTAATTGGAGAGAATAATTCACAAGGAGCACAGGTTGGTTGAGGGGAATTTTACACTTTTACTAATAGAGCACAGAAATACATGTGGTGCAGAGACAGATCTGCAGTATATCCGTGGGATTAAAATTTCATGGGGAGCATGAATAGGGAAAAGAGGTCTAAAAAATGCCCCTTGGGGGAACAATAATGAAAATAAGATTGAGAAAGTGATTTAATCAAATGTTTTCATAACCCTAAATATAAACAGTTGCATTTAAAATATTTTTCATTTCATCTAAATTTAGAGATATTTCCTTCAACAAAATTTAGGCAGGTTTCAAAAGACCCCAAAATGAATGCCAGGGTTAGCTGTTGACAAGGCCAGAATTTGCCTTAGACATAGGCTTCCTGGAATCTATTTGACAAAGTCTCTGACTTCAGCACCAAGGCTGATACCATGATAAAGCCTCAGGCTGCGGTAGAACAGACTATCAAGGTAGCGTTGCCTGCCCCTTTCTCCGGCAGGTGTCAGTCATCCAGAAAGGACTTGCCGAGTGTCACAGTAGAAGTCAGAAGTGGACCTGGCTTTGACATGGGAAGGGGTTTAGGGAAATTACTGCAAAAGAACCTAACTTTAGAACTTAACAATTGATTCAGCACTATTTAAAAAAAAACTGTATTTTAAGTATAATTTACATACAAAGAAGTCCATAAACCAAAAGTGAAAACTGATGCCAAAGTTAGCCCCCATAATTACCACCTACATTAAGAAATGGAACTTTACCAGGGTCCCCAAAAGGTCCCTAGTATCCCTTTTCAGTGCCTGTCCTGACTTTTGTCCCACAGGTTAGTTTTGCCTGTTTTTGAACAGTCTGTCAGTGCAATCCTACAGTACACGTACGTGTCCAGCTTCTTTCACTCGACGTATTTGTGGTGAGATGCGTCTTTGCGGGTGCAGGGAGCAATGCTATTCCGATGTGCTTTTCGTTTTCATTTTCCTCATTCCTCACGGGTTAAGCACTTGTTCACATATATATATAGACCGTTCCGCTGCACCATCTTGGGGTATGCTTGCTCTGTTGGGTTGTCTGTCTTATTGGGTTTTCTGTCTTACTTCCTGCTGACTTGCAAGGCTTCTTTGTCTATTCCAGATATCAGGCCTCTGTCAGAAATGTTACAAGTATTTCCTCCTATTGGCTTTTCACCCCCTTCAAGGTATCCCTTTTAGTTAGTGCTTTTCGCATCCTGTTGAAGAAATCTTTTCCTATCCAAAAGCCATGAAGATATTATCAAAAGTTTTTGCTCTATTTTTGGAATTCACATTTACATTTTGGGGATGCTATGAGGTGTAGGGGTCAAGATCCCCATTTTTTTATGTATTACTCTCCAGTTTCCCCAGTCCCACTTGTGAGAAGGCCTACCCTTTCTCCACGGCGCCTCAGTGTCATCTTTTGATAACTCAAGGGCCAACGCACCACCAGGGGGTGCTATTTCTGGATTCGCGAGTCTTTCCCATTTGTCTGCTCTGTCCTTACACTAGCACCCTACCATCTAAATAACAGACTGTAATAAATTTTGATATCCAGTGGTGTGATTCTTCCAGCTTACTTTTCTTCTTAAAGGATCCAATGGCCATTCTTGGTCCTTTGTATTTTCATATGAAGCTGAGGACCACTTTCTAAATTTCTCCCAAACAAGTAAACATATCCTGCAGAAATATTTATTGGGATCTAATTTGACAATTTTATAATACTCGGTTTGCCACTCCATGACCATGGTTCACCATAAGTTTACCAATTAATTGTTAGCAGAAGAAACAGCAAATCTAGAAATTATTTTAATAAACTTTGATTTTCTTTTTAAGGCCAATGAATGACAAAAATAACAGTGGGAATTCAGCTTTGAGCAATACCACGCCCAATACACCAAGACAGAATACATCTGCTCCCGTGAGAAAGCCAGGACCTCTGCCTTCTAGCCTGGATGACTTAAAGGTGATGATTCCCAATAGAACTTGCCCAGAAGTACCACAAAAATGCCTGATCTGGCTAGCAGATCAGGAGACCTTCAACTGCACCAACAATGTAACCTTTACAGAGTTGCTTCCTTTTTACTTCCATCAAGTTTCTATTAAAATGACCAATAATAACTCTCATTCATTGAGTGTATACCATACCCAAGCACCCTACCAGTTCTACTTAACTGCAAAGTCTGATTTTTTTCTTCGCTGCTTAACGCCAAATTTGGGCAAAGCAGAAAAATGTTTAACACTTAAGAACACGATCTCCAGGGCCAGACTTCTTGGTTTCTGCCCTAGCTTGCACTAGTGAGTGCTCTGCTGTGACCTCACCTGTAAAATGGGAAAATAGCACCGATCTCATGTGAATATTGATTGAAAGAATAAACACTTCCAACCATGTCTGGCATGGTAACTATTCAATAAGTGTAGCTGTTGCCACTGCTGGTAGCTAATGTTCTCTTTGACATAACAGAAATTGCCCTCTAAAAACTATGACTTTATCTCGGTCCTCTGAAGTTCTCCAGGTCGGTAGCTGTGTGTTTACATGTTAGAGAAGAAACTGTCCCTCTCTCAAATGTGCAGTGATAAGGAATCCACCGACAGATGCAGGCATTGTTTCCGCCACCAGAGCTCGTGTAGAGTTGTCAGGAGGTAATAATAGCAAAAGCAGATGTCTCCTGTGTTTGTACTTCCAGGTATCAGAACTGAAGACCGAGCTGAAGTTAAGGGGGCTCCCAGTGTCGGGCACTAAACCAGACCTCATCGAACGCCTGAAGCCCTACCAGGAAGTGAGCAGCAGCGTAGCAGCTGGCGGCAGCGTGGCGGTATCAACATCTGCCGTTGTCACCAGCAACCCAGAGGTCACCATGGCGCTGCCCGTTACAACACTACACAACTCTGTGACTAGCTCAAGCTCCACTTTTAAGACAGAATTGCCAGCTGCCGGAACGAGCAATGCACCCCAGGTGGAAACTGTTAACTCCCCCCTGCCAATCTCCCCGTCTCCCTCCGAACAGTCCAGCCTCAGTACTGAGGACACGAACATGGCAGACACGTTCACCGAGATGATGACCATGATGTCCCCTTCACAGTTCCTGTGCTCCTCTCCTTTGAGGGTAACAAATAACGAAGACAGCCTGAGTCCCACCAGCAGCACTCTGTCCAGCCTGGAACTGGACGCTGCTGAGAAGGATCGCAAGCTTCAGGAGAAAGAGAAGCAGATTGAAGAGCTAAAGAGGAAACTGGAACAAGAGCAGAAACTTGTGGAAGTTCTGAAAATGCAACTTGAGGTTGAAAAACGAGGACAGCAGCAGCAACAGCGGCCGCTGGAAGCCCAGCCTGGCGCACCAGCAAATCCCATCAGTCAGTTAGACCAGAAACATGGCGGCTCTTCCATCAAAGACGAGACGGCGCTCACAGACTGCTCCAGCTCCAGGCAGCCCAGCCCGGGAGCCGGCCATCCTGCAGGCCAGCCCCTGCCTGTGGGCGGCCAGACCCTCGTTGCCAAAAAGGCTGTCGTTATCAAGCAAGAGGTCCCGGTGGCCCAGGCGGAACCGCAGAGCATCATACCCCAGTTCTACGTGAGTCCCCAGGGGCAGCCGCCACCGGCCCTCGTCGCTCAGCCCCAGGCGTTACTGACCACACAGACTGCTCAGCTGCTGCTGCCAGTGTCCATCCAGGGCTCCAGCGTCACCTCCGTGCAGCTCCCAGTAGGCAGCCTCAAACTCCAGGTGTGAAGTGTGTCTTCTAACTCTGCTTTATGGCCTGCCCAGAGGGCCTGAGCTTTTTCAGGCATTTAAATCAGGCTTAACAGCCGCAGAAACGTGTCTGGGGGCGAGGGGGGCCATTCAAGAACATGACTGGCTGGCACTGTTTTTATATAATACTTGAAATGGTTTCCTTCCCCCAGAATAGCCAGTGGTCCCCCAAGTGACCAGCCCACTTCTAGATAGGGAAACTGAGGTCCTAAAAAGTTTAAACTCCCGCAGGATAGAGATACCACCCAAATGTAGGCCTTCTGACTCCAGAGCTTTTCTTCCTTGGCCAGCCTATAATCTGCCTCCCAAGTGTAGTTCTTTAATGCCAAGGAGACTAAGGAAATTGTGACCCCAAGCTTAGGAGTGGGGATGTTGAGATGATGAAAGTCCAGTGAACCTGCCCTGCCCTTTCCTGCCTGTGTGGCCTGTGTGCTGCCCTTCTCGTAGCCGGGAGCTGGTAGGTTTTAACAAGCTGTGAGCCGCGGGTCTCCTGAACCACTGCTCCTCCCCCTGCACTGCCCAGGATCTACCCTGTGGACAGACTTACTTGTGCCCCTGGGGTTAGGAGGCATGACCCCAAAGCCCTGGGCATGCGCAGAAGCCCTAGTTTCTCTTTTCAGTATTGAGTGTCTGGGAACTGGAAGTCTGTAGTGTAACTTTTTCCCCATCCAGTCTTCCACCGGCGTGGATGTTCTACAATCAAGAACTGTGTCATTTGGGCCTGTGTCGCCTGGCACACAGCTGGCTGACAGTTAGCAATTCCTTGTTGCCATTATTACAACACCTGGCCTGGTGTGTACAGAGCTGCAGTAGGTTCTCATTATTGTAGTTTTCTCTTTTCCCAAAATTTTCAAATGAAAAATCTTTGCCACTTGGGCCTCCCCGGTGGCACAGCGGTTGAGCACTGGGTTGCGAAGCTGCCCACAGCCTCTGCAGCGCCGGTTCGATCCCCGGCTGCCGGGCGAGGGTCCCACATGGCGCGCAGACTCTCCTGCCGCCCGCTGCTCCCCTCAGCAGTGTGCTTCGGTCCTTCTGCCTGCTCTGCTCCCCGCTCTGGCTCTGGTGAATTCTCTCACCCTCCCGCACTTCTGACTGTACCCAGTGCTTGTATAAATAAATAAATCTTTGGAAAAAAAAATCTTTGCCACTTAAACAACAACATGAAAATGACTGGTATGGTCTTAAATTCTCAGGTTTAGAATTGCTAAGGTTCAGTTCATGTGACGTGTGTATCTGTAAACATTTTGACTTACTTTAAATACAGTCCCCCAAGTGACCAGTTATTTCACATTTAAACTCTTGGTTCTAACTTTTGTTTCTGACAGTTCAATTTTTTAATTTGTCTCCTAGGCCCCACAAGCAGGAATCCAGACTCAGCCCCAGATAGCAGCTGCTGCCCTGTCCTCAGCCCTGGCCCCGCCTGCACCTCAGAAGCAGGACGCGTTCACACCGCGTGTGCTCAGTCAGCCCCAGCAAGTCCGAAAGGTTGGTGAACATTTCAGTTTTTATGTTACCTGCTCAGTCATTACCAAGTGTCTTTGTAGAAGCCTGAAGCTCCTGTTTGCTTGCGTCTGTGACCGGTGCCATCCGGGAGCCCAGGTCAGATTCTGCTAGCGCTGCTTATCCAGTACTTGGGAAAGAAAGGGCCCTGTTACTGAAAGATAGGGGCCCTCACAGTCACACTCCATTCCCGAGGAAGCCTCCAAAGTGTTTTTTTAACCCTTATAGAATCTAAAGTTTCTTTCCAAGTTAATCATTTGGGGTGGGGGGGGGGGGTAACTGGTGTTCCCTGGGAAAAGTTATCTCAAGATTTAAAAAGATACTCTCTGAAATGAGCCAGAGGCCTAGGTCGGCTTGTCATTCTGGCTCAGCACTTCCTACGTCTTATGTACAGTTCACATTCTACTTCTGACAGTTTCTTCATCCTTAAAATGACTGCTTTGATCTAGGGCTCAGTATCCGCTGTATCAGCCTCTACCAAAAATTCTGATATTAAGTGGCCCCAAAAGTAACCAAAAATCCCTGTTAACCAGTAGATGGAGCTATATGCACGCCTGCACTAGAAAAATCTGAAGCCCGCAAAAATGTATCTTACACTCTCTTACACCTTGAGATTTTTAGGTCTAGAATTTTGATTTTCAATATGAAAGGTAATTAGGTGTGTGCAGCTGGATCAAGGTGCCCTGGATAGACAAACTGCCGCTTAGGTCAACAGCTGTCCTGCGTACAAGTGTCTCTGGGCATCCCTGCGAAGCACGCGGAGCAGAGCACTTAGTTTGGGCTCAAGGTGACACTTCAGTGTAGCAAATGTTCAGACAGAGAAAAACAACAGAGGCCGGAAATGAGGGTTCATTCACTAAATGTCAAAATTCTTGACTTAGGACTCACTACTTCCAATTCAAAGGGAGCAATTTTTCCCCCAATTATAATGAAATTCAACTTGTTCAGGAGGAGTCCCCGTCAAGACCCCGTCGGCAGGATGAGCAGGCGCACCTCGGAGAGCCCGGGGCTTGCTGCCACCCCCCACAGTGAGCAGGGGAGAGCGCCACGGGTTTCTTGGATTCCCAGTGCGTGTAAGAATCAGGTCTTCACTCTCCGGCGGACACAGATGGCGTGAGCTCGTGCTGTTGCGGGGAAAAGGCAGTATCTACAGAGCGGCCTGCATCATAAACACGCATACTTCCACTTTTTAGAAAAAGAAATACTTTATAATACGAATGTTGGGGGGAGAGGGGAGGGGTGCGTTTACTTTGGAATATATCAAATAGGAGATGTCCCACATTTAAGTTTACACACGTGGCTTTGGCGGTCGGGAGCCAGCTGGCACGGGATCGTTAGCGCGTGAACACTGGAGCCGGGAGAGCAGGTGACTGCCCCTGTGAGGAAGGTGGGGAAGGCAGCTGTCCTTTCAGCGGGAACGTGGACCGAGCCACGCTTTGCTGCCGTCACACAGGCCCCGGGTAGGGAGATGGGGACTGGCCACCCCCATGGGCCACGTGTTGGCCCCGCTGCCTCTGGGCTTCAGGGTGTGGCCTGCGAACCCCACACTGTATGCTCCATGACCCGTCACAGAGCTTTCTGACCCCCACTCTAAACATGGTTTTCTTTATTAGGAAAAACAAAAGAAATTGATGGAAAATATTTACCATTTTAGGTTTTCACAAACTCAGCATCAAACACAGCCCTCCCGTACCAGAGGTCACCTGCGCCCGGGGTCCAGCAGCCCTTTATCAACAAGGCGTCTGCCAGCGTGCTTCAGCCCAGGAGCGCCGCACTTCCAGCCCTGCAAAACGGCCCTAACACGCCCACCAAGGTAACCCTGTGACGATTACTGGCTCCTAACCATGCTCGCTGGGGTGTAAGGTCAGCCCGAGTCTATGCTGCAGACCTGGAATGACGCGATGTGAATGGACTGAAAATACGATGATGATTAAGGGGCAGCTGGGCTGTCACCAAGTGGCGGTGACCTTTCTCCCGCACCGGGCCCGGGAGGCCCCTGACTTGGTGCCATGAGAGTCCAGCACTGACACGTGCCATCCTGTCTCCCACAGCCTAGCTCACCCCCTCCGCCCCAACAGTTCGTCGTCCAGCATTCCCTGTTTGGGAGCCCAGTCACCAAGACAAAAGACCCTCCCCGGTACGAGGAGGCCATCAAGCAGACATGCAGTGCCCAGCCCGCCCTTCCAGAGGTGAGTGAGGCCTGTGGCTTACATTTGGTGTGTCATCCTCAACGTGAATCCTTCTCTGCAATGAACTTGCCTTCAGAGAAATACAAATTTCATGGCCTGGAGGCTTGTTTGCTCTGGAAATGATTTTAAAATGTCCACTGTGAAGATTGCCAAGCAGGTTTCAGTAGCTGTATAATCCGCAGTGACTATTACTCAGACATTTATAGTTTCTCTTCTAACGTTCCCTTTGGGACCAGAGTATGGGTTACACTAGGGCTGGACGCGACAGTGACCAGGGCGTGTACTTTATACAAGTCCCTTTTCTGAAGCCATGATTTCTCAGGTCAGCATCACGCTGGCCCTCTTCCTCCTGGCTGGCCTTCATCCTGTCCAGTGCCTCCTGCTCTAGGAGGTCTCCCCACCTCAGCATGAGCTACACCCACCCAGGAGCCTGTGGCTCTGGGCACTCACCCCGCTGAGCCTCCCTCGTGGCACGGGACAGCAGGAGTGGCCACACCTATTCCAAGGAGTGGGAAGGCTAGCGCTCCTTCCCGGTGGGTGCCTGGCCACAGGAGCCTTGTCACACCCTCTCCTGCCCCCCACCCCCCACAACTAAGCCTAAAACTCACCATTTTCCAGGAAGAACCCCAGCCTCCCAGAAGGTGCAAGGAGAGAACCCACCCCACTCTGTGGGTGCTGAAAGCCAAGAGCCAGATTGTTCAATGCTCAGAGCAGGAGCCCATGTTCCCTGGAGTGACACAGGCAGGGTTATGTGGAGCCAGGGAGGAGCTGCAGAAACCACCTGGTGCCAAGGGACAGTGCGGGGCCTGTCTCACGAAGGGCAGTGGGGTGTCTCTCGGGAGTGTGGAGTTAGCATATGCGTCCTCTAGTCTTTGGTGCCAAGAGAAGTGACCATAGTCGTAGTGAAGGTTCTTGAGTTCCATATTCAGCCGGGACCTTTATCTGTAAGGAAAAAACCAAATTTCAGAAATAGATTTAAACATTTGCAAAAAGAATTGAAATAAATGATGCTGACTAGAATGTCCTCCCAGAGGCCTTTCAGAAGAAGCATCCGTTCTCTTCACAGGGGAGCAGAGAGGAAGTAATTGCCAAGAGCGTAACTGCAGCGATGTCTTAGAAAACAGAAAGGCAGCACAACAAAGGATCATCAGCTCACTTTAAACTGAAAAGGCTGATTGGCCTCCCTGCCATTGATTGGTCTCTGGTTCATGTTTACAGACTGAGGGAGCCAAGTTCAATATGGTTTCCTGGTATTCAAATGAGGTGCTACCTGTCGTCCCTCTTTTATAAACACCTCTGTGCACCAAACTCCAGGAGCTCTGAGGTTCTTCATGTATATATTATGTAAATGCAGCTTATTGGATGGACTGACTCAGTAAAGCTGAAGAGTGCACTCCTGTTCCTTTAGATGGACCGTAATTTTTACTGGAACAAAGTCTTTTTTTTTAAAAAAGATTTATTTATGCATACAAGAACTGGGGTGTAGGCCAGAGGTCCGGGGGGTGAGAGCAGTCACCAGAGACAGAGTGGGGAGCAGAACAGGCAGATCTACTGAAATCCATTGCTGAGAGGAGCAACAGGCGAGTCAGGAGAGGTCTGCTGCGCCATGTGGGTAGCTCCCTGGCTGGGGATCAAACCCGCGCTGCAGTGGCTGCGGACAGCTTCACAGCGCTGCGCTCACCCCTTGCGCCACCAGGGAGGCCCCGGAACAAAGTCATTTTTTAAAACGAGTGTAAGACGCCTTTTAAAACACAGTAAGATGTAGAGATGTAGCTAAGTGTCCTCATTAGGAACCTCAGCCCCATTCTGTCACCGCTCAACTAACCAGCTGTGATACTTCGGGCAAATGGCCTCACTTCCCAGGCGGCCTCGGTGTGTTCATGACAGATTGGCGCTCGAAGTCTGCAGCCCCGCGTGCTCCCAGGCTTGTCTAGGAAAGAAAACTTACTGTGTTCTCCTCTGCCGCAGATTTCCAGTGCTCACAGTCAGCAGATGGACGACCTCTTCGACATCCTCATTAAGAGTGGAGGTAGGTCACGGGTCTCGCCACACCGGGAAGTGAGAGCGCCCGCGTGTCACAGCCCTCTGTGGGTTCCACGAACCACACTCTTCTAACTAAACTCACTATTTTAAAATCTGTTACATTTAGGCCAGTAAAACAATGTAGTGTAAGCAGAAGTCACTGCTTCAGCGTAAGACAGACCGTCTCAGAACAGCCACATGGAGCCAGGCTTAAATTCCACACTGAAAAGCTTCAAAACTAATTCCACGTCTCTCAGTCACCGTGATGGGCTAAAAACATTCCTGTTCATGCGCGAGTTTTCTAACAACCAAGTTAGCTCACTGGGGCTCTAGTCACTTTATTAACATTCAAAGGCAATTCGGAAACATTTTCTATATAAATTGAAATCAATAGAATCCGATCTGAGCAATAAATGGGAAAAAAATGTTAAGGGGAACAAAGGCTCTGGGACCTGTGATTTCCTATCAAAGTCTGAGATTTAATTTTAAATTCTATAATAGATCGTCTTAAAAAGGGATAGAGGATATTAACCACGCACCAAAAAATCAAGACTATCTTTACATCGGTTAACACACCTTCAAAAATAAGTCTAAAATCATTTAACAATTTAAATGGTATTTTGGAATATTTTACAGTTTTGTAAAATGTCCCTGATGAAAGGACATTTAGATTTTTTTAATAGTGACCAAAATTCTCCATGCACAGGTTAATGATCTTGTCAGAATTTTGGCAGAACATAGACTCTAAACTCATAACTTAACTGTGGAAATTTTAAAAATAAGACATCCTGTGCTCTGAATTTAAGATAAATAAAGTGCCTTTCCCCAAATAGGGTGAAAATAAAGACAAACCTAAACTTGGCAATTAAAATGTGACAAAGTCATCAAACATTCTGTAAAAGCAGTGACTTCCGTATGTCACAGCATCCAGTCAGTAACGAGAACAGGGGTTTGAGTAGTTGGTTGTAAGACTAGTTCCTTCGGCTGCACTGTCAGTTTCTGCAGCAGTTCTAGAGAGGACGACAGGTGAGGGGAAGTGAAAACTGCCCCCCGTGAGGCAGATTCCACATAGCTGATGAGTCGCCCATGGGAAGCAGACCCTCGGTTCGTTCTTCACCTGTTAACATATCCCAGTGGCTCACGTTGTACGCGCTGGTCTGTGCAGATACAACAGGAAGAATGGATTTTATAATGATTTCACTCTCAGGAACGAGAGAGTAAAAAAGATTCCTTACTCACGATATGCAGCTAAGTAAGTCCATTACTTTGCTACTTGATCTGGTGCTTGTTCAGGCGGTCACCAAATCTCAGGCTCTATGTAAACTTACAGGAAAGAAAAAGCGAATCACCTCCTGCTGAAGAGGAGAGGACGCTGTTAGCGCGGATTCGGGGGTGACGGGAGAGGGTGCGGTGCCTTTCCAGGACTGTGACACCTGGGCCCGCAGCTCCGCGCTCGCTAGAGCTGGCGCGCGGCTGGGAGGGCAGGTCCACGCGGAGGATGAAACGGGCCCTGTCTTGAGCCTGTTATGACTGAGGAGAAGGCCCCCAAGCCCAGATAATCCAAAACCACCCCGAGCTAGAGGAGTGACACTGCTTTCCGTGCCTGCTCCTACTCCGAGGCATTGAAAACATCAGAATGTCAGAGACCGAAATGTTTAGAGTGAGTCCATCATCCTAAAGGCCACCCGGGGTCGTACCGACCAACAGCCTTTTTTTCTTCCTCCCTCTAGACCAGCCTCCTAGACATCGGTACAGAGTAGCAAAGTGATTGCCCTACGTGCTGTATCGTGACCTACTAATCACTTGAATTATCTTGCAGAGATTTCCCTCCCTATAAAAGAAGAGCCCTCGCCCATTTCCAAAATGAGACCAGTGACAGCCAGCATCACCACGATGCCCGTCAGCACAGCGGTGTCCCGGCCGCCCCCCCAGGTCCAGATGGCCCCGCCCATTTCCCTAGAGCCTATGAGCAGCCTGTCGGCCAGCCTAGAGAACCAGCTGGAAGCTTTTTTGGACGGAACTTTACCTCCGGCCAACGAAATCGCCCCGCTCCCGAGTGGCGGTGAGGATCGCGTGGCCTTCTCCCTGATGGAGGATCTCCACAGTGACCTGCTGAGTCACCCCGGCGTGCTGGACTCCTCGCATTCACCCATGGAGACGTCCGAGGCCCAGTTTGCCGCGAGCACGTCCTGTCTCTCTCTCGACCTCCCTGACTCAAACCTGGACACCATGGAGTGGTTTGACATCACCATGCCCAGCTCCTCGTCAGGGCTCACGCCTCTCAGCACCCCCGCGTCCAGTGTGTTCTCTGCGGAGTTTCTGGACCCCCAAGACCTGCCGCTGCCGTGGGACTAGTGTCACAGGTTTCATGAGGCCTCAGGGGAAGAGGAGTCTGAAAAGCCCGTTTTTAGAGACAGACCCATAGCTGCACTGTTGCAATCACCGCAGGCTGTCAGAACGCACAGCCCGTCAGCCTGGAAACCAAGTTTGAAAACACATCATTGCAACCTGCAGAGGATTCTACAATTTCATAGCGCCAGGGCCTTCTGGAAACATCACTTGCCCAAGAAGACTCATGTCCCTTTAGAGAAAGAAGAGTAATCGTGCAGGGGGATGACGTGAGCGTTCCCTGGTGATCAACTACCTTTACGCCTCTGCGGCCACTTCAAGACCCCAGAGGAACGGCAGACGGCGCCGCTCAAAAAAAGAATGCGGGGATGAGGGATCATCGGGGTGCTGCCCGGGATCGGAGGCTGTGCAGGCACCGGCCAGAGCCACCACAGCCTAGCGGTTCTGGTTCCCTTTAGAAACCCATGTCATGTGTAGTGTCCTCGTTTATTTTGTGATTTTTTGGAATCTTTAAGATTTCGCAATTTAAATTTCAGTGAAAGATGTTTGACCATCACCAGACAAACATACTGCGGTGACCAGTCCAGGGACATTGGTGAGCCTGTGAGGGCGCGGCCCGTGACCGCCCGGCCTCGGCGGGGCGGGGCGGGGTGTCCGCCGCCTTGGGGTCCCTGCTCCTCCCGGAGTCCTTGAGCCGCGGGTATCTCCACGCTGACTTTCAGGTAACCAGACCCATCTCAAAGAACCCCGAAAAGGCTTTAGCACAAACGTCTTCCTGAGCTGGCGAGTGAGGAGGGGGGAGACCTCAAGCCGGGACCTTCCCGGGTGGCTCCAGGTCAGCCGCGGGTCCCCGCGCTGACCGTCCCCGTCTCTGTCACAGGCTTGTAACTGGATGTCGCACCCGCGCGCCGAAGATTGAAAAACTGGAGGTTTTATTAGTTTTTTACATAGAAAAAGTTATCAATTTAAGAATTTTCTAAAATGCCAACTGTCGCAGGATCTCCAAAGTTATTTCAAGCTCGTATTTAGTTTATGACAACATGTAAATAGCCTGAACGTCTACAAAAGGAGCGTGGAGGTTTTCGCTAAACCGCACGTCATGTTCCACGTCATGCTCTGCGCCGCGCCCGCACCCAGGGCAGGCCGCTCCCCAGGCCATTCCCACGGGGACGTGCAGAAGACAACCTGGGGAACCTGGGGCTGGTTTCTGTTTTGCCGAAGAGCTGATCTTAATGCAGATTTTTATATCGGTTTGTAAATTTTACTGCATGTCTGAAAAGTCCGTTTTTCCAGCATTCAGTTACCCAAACCTGGAGCCCGGGCTGCCTGGCCTGAGGTGGGCGCTCGTGCTCCGCGGGGTAGAAATCCCGAGCCCAGGGCAGGGGTCCAGTCACCACCTGCCCCAGCCCAACAAGAGGGGCCGCACCCCAGCGCCTCACGCGGGCTCCATCCCGCGGGCCCCGTCGCCACGGGCGTCCCTGGTGACTGGGAAGGTGCTTTTCTCGTGGGAGGTCTGGCCCGTGGCGTGTTCTCTGGCCGCACTCAGACTCGTGCCCAGTCGATGGCGTGTCCAGCCCCGGCATCTGAGGGACCGAAGCAGCCACCTGCACAGCGGGTGCCGGAAACTTGCCGAGCAACGTTCTGTCCCCACCATCCTGAGCTGTGTCCACAGACCCCTTTTCCGCACTCAGGCCCCTTGTTGCTTTTTTAAAATCAGGTTTGAAACCTACTGCAGGACAGCTGCCCTCCAGAACACACCCTGCCGCGCACGCGTGTCCACACCTGTAGGGACCAGCACGTCCGCTGACAAGGAGAGCTCCCGCCCGCACCTGTCCCTGGGCCCGGGCGGCAGCGACCCAGGCGAGGGGGGCGCTATCCCCAGGCCCCTCTGCCCTGTCAGCGCGCAGAACGGAGCGCGTGGGAAAGGCGTGTGTGCTAAGAGGCTTCTGATGGAGGTGAGTTTCACAGCCACGAAAGTGCAGGGCGAGCAGCTGGGGGACCGTGGTGTGCGCAGCTCCCAGAGGGGCTGCCCTGAGCCGCCGCGCACACGTCACATGGCCAAGAAAACCACTAACGCCCGGAACGCGGTCTCAGCTGCCGAGCGTTCCGGAGACACTAGAGGATGGAGCTCCCCTGTCCAGGCAGAGCAGGTCACGTCGGGGCAGAATGCACAGAAGTCACACCCGAGGTCTCCGGGGGTCCGGGCCGCCGTGGGCACGGACAGCAGTGCGGGGACACCTCGGGCAGCCTCAGGACTCCCCGTCTAGACGCCCCCTGAGACGTGCGGGCCGCTGTGTAGCGCCTGCCGCGTACGTGCATAGCTGTGCTCTGAGTTCATGGGAGCTCTTGCTCAGACACTATCTGTGTTTGCTTTTTGAGATCTCAATCTCCTTGAAAAACCCGCACAGTCCTGCGGCCCCGCCACCGGCCCTGGGTTGTCACTGCAGCCTAGGACAGCGGCAGAGGCGCTCCTGGCCCTCACCGCCTCTCCCAAGCTGACTCGGGCTTCCTCCCCCAACCCTAGATCATTCCAGGCCACTTAGCTTCCTGCAGATCCTCTCAGATCTCCCAGCTGAGGCCCAGCACGCAGCTGCGGGGCAGCCCCACCGCGTCCTGCCTCGCCTGTGCCCCATCTCGGCCTGGCTGTCAGAGAGGCGGGGAGCACGGCCCCCCAGGCCTCTGTAGAGACCTTGAGCGAACGGCTATTGCGCGCCCTCCAGCAGAGCGCCCCGGGCCCTGGGACCCCGCCCGCAGAGGTGCCCCCAGCACTGCAGCTGACAGGACGCCAGGCAGGCCGCCTCGAGGTCAAGCACATTAACTGGAAGGTGAGGTTGATCACAGAGCACAGCGTGCAGGCGCAGAAATGTGTCTCTGGAGAGCAGCCTAACTGCATTTCAGCACCTCTTTGACATGATTTCAGTCAAAACTGGAAAAAACACAATTTAGCCATTTTTCCTGGTTCAGACCTTCAACGACTTGCGTGTCCCGTGATCTTTCTGCACCACGTTTGTGAAGTGGCTGCCCAGCACCGAGCAGGTCTGTCCTCCCCCTTCCTTGCGCGTCTGAGGAGATGCACCGCTGAAAGGGTTTCCGCCTGAATCTTCGATTTGAGGCCTGTGATTCAAAAAAGCTGCACACGTTTACACGAGAGCCCTCACCCTCCGCAGACGCGCTGCCCTGTGAACCGTGGTAGAAACGCCGCGACTGTGACAACAGCAGGGCGGTCTCAGGCCTCTGGCGTCCAGTGCCCCAGTCACTGGCGAGCCCGACCCCGCTGCTGTGCGTGGCAGAGCTTTGTGCCTACGACCCAGACGAAGCTTTCGCCCAGTTCACAGGGGCACCGAGACTCCTAACGATTACCTCTCTGCATTGTGCTGTAAAGAAACTTGCTGATTTATAGGAGGGAGAAACGTCTAGGAAGGGTTTAGTAGCTCCCCAAAGTACTCAGCCTCACGTAACCAAGAGAATGCAAACTTGCTTTAAAGGAACCAAAGGCATTGCCAAGTATTTGCCAAAAGGCGGCACTTTGTATTTAAAATTTGAGACGAATGAGATCTCAAAAATCCCAAAAAGGTATTGTCCATTTAAGGTTATAATTTTCACAAAGATGTAGATATTTCTCTCTTGTTTGTATGTAAAATAGCATAGATGTGTTGGTTTAAGAATAATATGGATTTAGTAGTTTTTCCTTTCTACGTACAAACGACTTCTCTTGCTTGCAACAGACATGCAGCGTGATGGGTGTTTCTCTTAGTTGCACCGTCTCACTCTGTCTCAGCATCTCTCTGGAGAGCGAGGAGGAGACGCCAGTCTCGGAGCCCTGCCCGGCAACGCGCTGGTTTACTCAACAGGAAGCTCTGGCAGCGGGGTCCATTCGTGTTTTGCCTCTACGTTGTTTTTTTAAACGAAAAACCATGATGCCTTTGTATTTGCTGTTTGCACCCTGACATCAATTCCATATCATGTTCGGATGCCATACGTTTTGCACATGTCCTGTACATAGGTGGCGCATACTGTATTTTTATATGTGTGCACAGTTATCCGCGGATCTTTTGTACATAGTGGCAGTATTGTAGCTGATCGGGAAATGTTTGATATCTCGGCAATTTTTGTGTCCAAATAAAAACATTTTGATGTACTATGATTCTTGCTGTGCTGAGAAGAGCCCACGGCCCGCGGGGAGGGAAGCGCGCCCACCGCGGGGGGGGGGGGGGGGGGCGTCAGGAAGGAGCCACCGTCCTCAGCACAACCCGCCAGAGGCCGCCGGCGAAGCGGCGCTCGGGGCCGGGCTTCGTGGCTCACCCCTCGGGCGGCCTCCCTTGGCCAGACAGGACCGCGGGGCGCGCAACAGAAACAGGTGCTGGCTATCCTCGGGCGTGCCCGGGTTTACACCAAAGTAGTCACGTAGACCCCCAAAGCGGGCTACTGTCTACACCGCATGGCGAAGCTGACTCGCACCAGCTGTGTAGTTAACGGGCCACCCTCGTAGCTCCAGAACACGCTAGATAACCCCTGGGCGCAGCCCAGTCACGGACGCCACTGGGAGGGGTCTATCGCCCCTGGACAAGCCTTGAGAACGCAGGGTTCTTCCTGTAAGTTTCCAGCGAATACCCTGCTCCCCCCACCCCCCTCCCCGCTCCCCGCTTGACAAGAGGTCGTGGTGCTGCTGCGTGATGGGCACCCGACCGGGACAGCCACACCCGGCCCGGGGCTGGGGTCCCTTGGCCCACCCCAGGGAGTAAGAGCGGCGGCCCAAGGACCAAGACACTGTAGCATCGCGGTGAGCAGCCAAGATTCCCAGGGAGAGAGGGTGAGGCGCTGCCCGGGTGAGCAGAGGGGTCGAGGAGCACAGGGGCCTCCAGGGGCTCTGCAGGGTGAGCAGGGAGCCAGGAAGCCACTTGGGCAAAGGTTGGGGGAGGCGGCCTGAGGCCTTTCCCTGTGCTGGGCCCGCATGCCAGAGGCTGGAGCTCAGCTGCCGGCGGCACATGCCAAGAGACACAATCTAGAAAGGTCGGAGACAGCCGGGCCTTCAAGGACCCCAGTCTCGACTCCTCTGGGATCAGCTTTCTCCGAGGAGCACGGCCCTGGGCGAGCTTCAGATGCCAGACGCAGCCCTCGGTCTCTCCGCAGGCCCCCGCCGCACCCTGGCCTGGAACCAGGCCCTGCGGGCACAGCCCACACCAGCCAAGGAGGAAGAGGACAAGGGTGTGTCGGTGTCAACCCCGCCCGGGCAGCCCTCACGGCACCTGCGGGTGGAGTCCCCCACGCGCCGAAGGACGTCCCCAGTGGCCCAGCCTCACCTTCAGGGCGAAACCCCAGCCTGAGAGCCTCCCTTTCAGGTCACGCCAGGCGAGTAATGCCAGACCCACACTGCGGCTAGACGCGACCAGGGCGCGCATCGGCTTTCTGGAAGCTGCTCAGCCACGGGGAGGGGCGGAGCCAGGGTGCCCCACTGTGGGCCGAAGGTACAGGAGCCCCGAGGACCTCGAGCCCACGGTGCGGGTGCTGGCAGCGTCCTCGCGCGGCTGGGTCCGGCGGGCGCAGAGGATTTGATTCCGGTGGACGGTGCAGAATGACCAGGGTCTCCCGTGAAACTCCAGCCTAGGCCCTGGGGGGCCTCGCTGTGTTTTCTCCCCTGCAGCTGGACAGAGCCCAAGGGGCACTAGCGCAACAGCGGAGGAAGCGGCACAGGCGTCCCCCAACAGCGGATCCAGCAGTTTTGTTCCACTGCGCGACGCACGCAGCCTGTTTCCTGTACTGACAGCGTGTCCGGCAGCAAGCGGGAAAGGTGCCCAGAACGTCATCGCTAGAGACAGAAGCGCAGCAGGAAGACCAAGAAAAGGCTCTTCCACCAAATGCTACACCCCCCCCCCACACACACACACACACACCCGCCCCAGGGTGCGCACAGCAGGCGTCCTGGTGCAGACAAGAGCAACAGCCCTGAAGCCCCTGACGGCCAGGCCGGTGCGCAACCCCACACCGTGAAGTGGTGGCAACCCCCACCTCCCGCGTCTTGCAGCTGGAGCAGCTTGGGTCAGAGGGGAAATGACTCGCCCCGAATGACAAAGGAAGCGGAGTGCACATTTCAGACCGCTCCTGCCAACGACTCAGCGCACGCGGGTCCCCGCGCTGGCCCAGCCAGCCTGCCCGGTTCGCAGCCATGCTCAGGTCCCTCACGGTTTCAGGAAGTGATGACATGGGCGCGATGGGTGAAGGGCATCCACGATGCAGCTTTTACTATGATAACCCTAGTCTGGTTGCAAAGACCACCCGGAGGCCACATGCAGGGACCGGCCATGACGCTGGCCGTCCAGGCCGCGGCGACCGTCGCCGCCCAGCACACCCGCCAGCCCCAGAGTCACAGGCCAGCGTGCCGGCAGCTAGTCGTGCCCTAGACACAGATGCTCAGCGACTCTGAGCTCACCCCCTCCCTCGGGACACATGCACACAGGCCATCACGTTCAGCCGCGGACACCCTCGCACCGTCCACAGGGCAGAAGCAAAAGCCACGCATGGGCCTTTCAGTCCGGGAATGTTTAAAGGGAGATTCACATAAACGAGCTCGCTCGAGTGCATCGACGCTGAGAAATCATGACCTCAAATGCGAGGGAAGGAACGGGCCCCGCCAGGCCCACCTCGTCCGAGGGCTACTTCAAGCAACAACGCTGAGTGCCCTTTTCTCTACGAAATACAAGAGCCGGAAAGGACGCATATAAATGCTAAGATCCAGGATGCCTCTGTAAAGAAAAGGAATCAGACTGCAGAAGGTGCCAAGTGGGCTTCATTTAGTATCAAACACCTTCTGGGATGCCGGCCTCTGCCCCTCAGGACGAATCATTCTATGGGCAGCCGGCGATATGCTAGCACTGGTACGCTGAGGCTGGCTCCTTTATTCTCCCGTGCCTTTCTGTGAGCTGGAAATATCTCGTGTAAAAACAGATTTAATGTAAAAGTAAAAGGAATGACAAGAGCGCACCATGAGCGAGCGCATGCCAATCATTTAGTTAACTTAGAGGAAACAAATGCCTAGAAAGTCACAAACTACCAAAAATTGATTTCAAGAAAAAACAGAAAACATGAGCAAACCTAAAACAAGAAACTGGGTAAGTATTTCTAAAACAACTAACCAAGAGCCGGGCCCCAGAGGGCCCATGAGTTCCACCAGACCCCTGAAGAAGAGTTAATGCCAAATGTTCACAAGTCTGAAGGAACAGGGAAGTGCTCATCCCTGGCAGGCCAGTGACTCAACTAGGTCAGTGTATCTTGACACCAACCTCAGAAACAGCCATTGCAAGAAAAAGACGAATATTTCTACAAATATCCATACTAAAAAATAATGCTCAGAAATGAATTTAACCACGGAGGCAGTGATCTGTACTCCGGAAACCGCAAGGCCATGATGAAAGAAACTGAAAATGACACAAACAAATGGCCCCGCAGTCCACGTTCACGAGCTAGGGTCGTGGACAAGGTTACAATCCCACGCGCGCCACAGCCGTCTACAGAGGCCGAGCAAGCCTTATCAAAACTCCAATGGCGTTTTCCGCAGAAACAGGAACAACAATGTAAACATGCATGCGCCAGGCCCCACCCGGACAGGGCTGCCCACGGAAGGACAAGGCTGGAGGCCTCGCACTTCCTGAGCTCAAACTACGTTGTCAAACTGCAGTGTGGCGCTTGCCTAAGAAAGACACGCCCGAGAGGACAGCGGTGAATCTGCTCATATGTGGTCTCATTTTTGATGCGGCTGCCAAAAATACTCAGTGGGGATGAGATGGTCTGTTAGTGTCGGGAAAACTGAATATCCACGCGCAGAAGAATAAACTGAGCCTTGTCTGACATCACACATAAAAACCGCCTCAAGCCTTACACCCAAGACTTGAAACCATAAAAGTCCTAGAAGGAAACTGAAAAGCTCCTGGACGCTGACGCTGGCGTGACTTGTGTGGACACGACACTAGAAGCACAAGCCACAAAGGAAAATTAAACAAGTGGGACAAAAACTAAAAAGCTTCTGTACAGCAAAGGAAACAGTCCCAAAAAATGACGACAACCGACAAATGGGAGAAAAGATTTGCAAACGATGCGTCTGATAAAGGGTTAGTGTCCCCAATGCCAAAAAAAAAATCTGATTTTAAAATGGGCAGAGGGTCCTTAGAGATGGCTGACACGTGCCCAACATCACCAGTCACCAGAGAAAGGAAGAGCAAAGCCAGAGGGCTCCCCTCACCCGTGAGGAAGGTCATCAACAAGACAGAGGGCGCAAGTGTTGGGAGGTGAAGGAAAGGGAGCCCCATGGCACTGCCCGTAGGAACAGAAATTGGTCCAGCCTGGACACCATCTTCACTGGAAATACAGGAGCTAGAACAGCATGGATGTCCCTCAAAAAATTAAACCTAGGGGCCTCCCTGGTGCCTAGAGGTTAAGTCTCAGCTTTATCACAGCCTGAATTCGATCCCTGGCCAGGGAGCTACCCACATGGCACAGCAGACCTCTCCTGTCTGCTCGCTGCTCCCCTCAGCAGTGTGTTTCAGTAGATCTGCCTGTTCTGTTCCCCACTCTGTCTCTGGTGAATCCTATCACCCCTTGCACCTCTGGTCTACACCCCAGCTCTTCAATGCAAAAATAAAATCTTTCTAAAAAATTGAAACGAACTACCCTGTGATACAGCAACCCCATGTGTGGGTGTATATCCAGAGGACATGAGATCAGTATCTCTGAGAGCTGCGCTCCCTGTTCACTGCATCACCATTCACAACAGACAAGGGGGGAAACAATGTCCACCAGCAGCAGGATGGGCGATATGTACATACATGCATACACATACACGTCCGTGTGTGCACGCTGCACACATGTGTGTAAACACAGACACGTGGATCATGCACAGAAGCATGTCACAACCCCTGACATGTCAGAACATGTCAGAACTGTACACAATCAACTTCACTACTAAAACCCTTTTTCTATTTCTTTCCTATGAATTTGGGCATTTTACCCATGATTCCAATATGAGCAACTTCTCTCTCTTCTATGAGAATGAACTTTACCATTAACTCTGGCACTCTTCATACGAAACACCACCACCCAGCCTCCCACCAAGCGTCTCCCCACAAACATGAAAAATACATCTGATGAGTTATTTTGATAAAATAAATTAGAGGTTTAAGCCCTTTTATTTCTAGAATTATAAAGGTTGAACCTACTCCTGGGAACTCAAAAATCTCCACACTGCCACATTACACCACATCCCCCAGGAAGGTCAGCTAAACAGGGGCTGTCGTGCCTAGAAATGTTGCTTTATATCCTTCCCGTTCCTATCAATCCCCTTTTATCATCTCATTCACTATACTCATATCAGGTTCACACTGGTTAATACTCTGAGTTGGCTTTGAAATAAACATGACATATACATTAGCAATTATTCCAATCTCAAAAAAAAAACTAATGTACCCCCTACAGAAGCATCCACCAAATATTTTTTAACACAAGCCACCGTATCCACCCTCCTTACGTCAGCCGTCATTACCCTAATTTGTGGCGGTCAACAAACAAGTACAAAAATGTTTAACCCAACAGCATCCCTCATAGTAACGATGGGTTTGAATTATCCCCGTTTTACTTTGGAGTGCCCTAGTCACACGAGGAGGCCTCATTTTACCAAAGTGACAAATACCAGCACCACTCTCCTTCTCATACCAAATTTCCTGTCTACACACACCCAACACACACACATACACACACACTAGACTATTAATCAACCTTAGGCAACAGGGAAACCCTGCCATTGGACACAATCCCGGTGAGCTGGAGGACATCACGCAAAGTGCAACAAGTCAAAGAAAATGAAAACTGGATGACCCCACTTATACGTGGAATCTGAAACAGTCAGGAGCACAGATCACAGAGTAGGATGTGGGTGCCCACGGGCTGGGAGGTGGAGCAAATGGGGACAGGTCAAGGGCACAAATACTCAGTTATGAGATGGAGAAGTTCCAGGCATCTAATGCCCAGCATGGCACCTGCAGCTGACAACACTGGACTGGGCTGAAATGTGGTAAAAGAGTAGATCTCACGTGTACCCCAAACACACACAAAACACACACAAAAAGAGAGTAACTGTGGGGTAATGGACGTGCTAATTACCTCAACTGGGGAAACCATTTCACAATGTTTATTTATCTATATAATCACCACATTACACACCTTAAATATATATTGTTTTTATTTACAAGTATACTCAATAAAGCTTGAGGGGATAAAAAGTAAGTCCTAAAAGAAAAAAGCTATCAACTGAATATTGTGTGTGTAATAAAGTATCCTTCCCAAAAATTAGGAAGAAATTAAGACATTCCCAGATAAACAGAAGCCAAGGAGCTCATTACTGCTAGACCTGCCCTTAGAAGAAATGTGAAAGGGAACACTGGGTGTTACTGTTTAGTAGGAGTACAGTATTGCAGTTTTGCAAGAAGAAAACCATTATGGAGATGGATAACAGTAGCACAGTGTGAATGTATTTAATACCACTGAGCTGTACCACTTCAAATTGTTGAGGTGTTCCACGATTTCTTTTGTGTATTTTACCACCTTTAAGCATTTTTTAAGCAGCCAGAGGAAAAGATACATGTTATGTAGAACAAAGCAAGGATAAAGGTGATTGCAGATGTCTTGTTAAAAACAATGCAAGCTAGAAGGTAGAGGAGCATCACTTTGGAAGTACTAAAACAACACTGTCAACTGTCGTTCTAGAACCCACAAAAGTATCTTTCAAAAATGAACTTTTTCAAATATAAAAAACTGGAATAATTCATCACCTGCAGCTTTTTACATGAAATGTTAAGGAAGTCCTTCAGGCAGAAGGAAAATTATACCAGATGGAAGGAAGTCTGGAGCTAGAGGAAGACATGAACTACACCAGAAATGGTAAATATGTAAGTGTGTAGCCAGTTTTTTTTTTTTTTTTTAGTATTTGAATCTTCTTAAGGATAATGGGTTATTTAAACATAGATGACAACAATGTTGTGTGGGGTTTATAACATACTTAAAAGTAAAATAGATGGCATCACTAGCATAAAGGATAGGTGGGGGACTGGAAGGACACTATTATAAAATGTTTATATTATTCATGAAGTGGAATAGTAGCACTTAAGAGTAGGCCATGTGAGTGAAAGATGTACATTATGAATCCTATAGCAAACACTAAACAAAAAGTTACTGCTAATTAACCTCCCAGGGGGACAAATGGAACCATAAAAATTCCCCAAATCCAAAGATTCATTAAAAGAGATAAAAGGCAACAAAAAAACAGATGGGACAAATAGAAAACAGAGCTGAATGACAAATTTATCCATATTAGGGCCTCCCTGGGGGCGGAGTGGTTGAGCACTCTGTTGCGAAGCTGCCTGCAGCCTCTGCAGCGCCAGTTCGATCCCCGGCCACTGGGCAAGGGTCCCCATGGCGCGACAGACCTCTCCTGCCACCCGCTGCTCCCCTCAGCAGTGTACTTCGTCACTCTGCCTGTTCTGCTCCCCGCTCTGGTGAATTCTCTCACCCTCCCTCACCTCTGACTGTACCCAGTGTTTGTATAAATAAATAATCTTTTTTTTTAAAATATCCATATTAATATTCTCATTAAATGTAAATGGTCTAAACAATGCAAGTAAAAGGCAGAGATTTTCAGAATGGCTAAAAGCAAGCAAAACCTATCTGTGCTGCCTATAAGAAACACATTTCAAATATAAAGACGTAGATATGGATGCAGCCTCTGTAGCACGAGTTCGATCCCCAGCCAGGGAGCTATCCACATAGTGCAGCAGACCTCCCCTGTCTGGCCCACTGCTCCCCTCAGCAGTGTATTTCAGTTAGTCTGCCTGTTCTGTTCCCCACTTTGTCTCTGATGAATCTTCTCATCCCCCACACCTCTGGCCTGTACTCCAGTTCTTGTATGATTAAGTAAATAAATCTTTAAAAAAGTAAACATTAAAAAAAAGTATATGCCATGCTAATGCTAATCAATTATTAGAGTGGTGATATTTATATTAGACAAACTTTGAGAGCAAAGTATCTTATCAGAGATAAAGGTTTTAAAATTTGCACAATGATAAATGCATAGGAAATCAAAAGAATCCTAAATGTTTATGATACTAACAAATTCAAAGTAAATAAGCAAAAAACAAACAAAACACCTCAAAGAGCCAAAAAGCCACAATTACAGCCAAAGATTTTAATACCTCTCACTAATCTTTACAATGAATCAATAGAAAATCAGAAAGGATTCAAAAAAAACAAGATATCAACAATCAAGATATCAACCAGTTTTATTATACTGACATGTACAGAAACCTCACCCAACAATAGAAAAATATTCATTCTTTTCAAAGGCACATATTCTGCTACCAAAAAAGAATTAAGAATCAATAAAGGGAAGATACTTTTGAAATCCTAAGTTATTTGGAAACTAAATAACTCACTTTTGAGCAACCTGTAGGTCAAAAATAAGTCAAATTAGAAAGTTTAAA
This sequence comes from Talpa europaea, assembly GCF_964194135.1. Taxonomy (NCBI): domain Eukaryota; kingdom Metazoa; phylum Chordata; class Mammalia; order Eulipotyphla; family Talpidae; genus Talpa; species Talpa europaea. Next base: position 94,733,754 of record NC_140079.1, on the reverse strand, counting down.
AAATGTATTTTGAACTGAATAAAAATAAAAAGTTTATTGTGGGCCTCCCTGGTGGCGCAGCAGTTGAGCGCTGGGTTGCGAAGCTGCCTCCAGCCTCTGCAGCGCCGGTTCAAGCCCCGGCTGCTGTGTACTTCATCAGTCTGCCTGTTCTGTTCCCCGCTCTGGTGAATTTTCTCACCCTCCTGCACTTCTGACTGTACCCAGTGCTTATATAAATAAATAAATAAATCTTTAAAAAAAAAAGTTTATTGTGTTTAACACAATAAATGGTTTGACATGTGACATACTACTAAGGCAGTTCATGAAAGGAAATTTATAGTACTAAGTGCCTTTATATTAGAATGGGAGAAATCCCTCAATGGCACAGTGTTCACCTTTTTAAAAAAAAAAAAAAAAAAAAAACTAGGAAAAAAAGCAAATTAAGCCTAAAGCAAGTATAAGAAAGGAAATAATAATAATAAAGGTCAGAGCAGACGTCAATGAAACAGAAAACAATGGGGGGAGTGCGGGGAAAGGAATCAATGAAACTAGAAGCTGGTCCCTGGAGAAGAAGAAAATTGATAAACCTCTATCAGACGAGTCAGGAAAAGAGAGAGGGCACAAGTCACCAACATCAGGAACAAGGAAGGGGACGTGACCACAGAATTGATAAATACGAGTAGGTAATATTATAAAAAATGTTATGGCCCAAAAAAAAGCACTGTTTAGATGAAATAATTTCCTTGAAAGAAAAAAAAACAAGGATATAATAAAGGTTACTTAAATAGATAACCCAATCAACCCTGTATTTATTAAAGAAGCTAAATTAATAGTGAAAAAGTCTCTTCACACAGAAAACCCCAGGCCCAAACAGCTTCCCTGGTGAATTCCATCAGTCATTTAATGAAACAACTTTGAATTAGGCAAAGATTTCTTAGCTGCAATGAGAATGATGCAAAAAGGAAATAAATTGGATTTTATCAAAATTTAAGACATCTGCTCTTAAAAAAGGATACTGTTAAGAGAATGAGAAGAGTCACAAACCAGGAGAAAATATTTGGAAATCATGTAGCTGATAAAGGATTCATAACCTGAAAATATCAAGAACTTTCAAAATTCAGTAATAAGAAAGCAAACCACCCAATTTAAAAAAAAAAAAAAAGCACAATGAATGTGAACACACTTCCCCCCAAGGAGAGAGCTTCATTTTGAACACACAAAAAACATTCAATAGCAGTAATCATCAGAGAAATGCAAATGACACAACGCACTATCACCACACACCTGGCGGACTAGCTAAATTAAAACACTGACTACAGCAAGAGTAGGCAAGGAGGTAGAAGAGCTGGAGCTCTCTACACTGTTGGTGGGGATGTAAATGGGGCAGCCACCCTGGGAAACAATTTGTCAATTTCTCAAGAAAGTAAGCCTGAGGGGGTCTTTCCCTCCCAGGTATTTAGCCAGGAGGGATGCGAGCCTTCGGGTGTCCTTCGCAAGGCAGGTAGGGGAATGTTCAGAGTAGCTGCACTTGTGATGGTGCCAAGCTGGAAAACCACCCACATGTCTACACCCCTCAGCAGCAACTAGGAGTGCATAAAGGGCAGCGTGGATGGGAAGGAAGCCAGAAAAGTAAAGCAGCCAGGAGACACAGACTCCATTTAAACAAACTCTAGGTTATGCAAACATACATATTGATAGAAAGCAGAATGGGGGACCTGGGGGTGGGGGAGGGACGATGCAGACTATAAGAGGGCAAGAAGAACCAACCAAACCACCCAATTCCAAAGAAAAAAGCCACCTGGATGCCTACAGGTGAGTTTCTCCCCATGAAAGAAGTGGCTTTTTAATCTGAGCTCAGAGGAGATCAGGATGCAGTGTTTCTACTTTCTCTGAGTATCTCCCCTTGTGCTGTCTGTCAAGACCACAGAGGATGGAAGGTGCCCCCCGGGCACCCTGACAGCCAGCTGAGGCTCGGCGCTGGCCTCCAACCAGTCAAGTGACAGCTTTCTAAGAACCATGAAGTAAGAGAGAACAGCCAAAACAAAATGTTTCCAATAAAATCCTTATGCACGTTTCCGTAAAAGGAATCCCAGTGAGTCTGTAATGGCGGGGGGGGGGGGGGGGGGGCGGGGATTATCACTCACATTTGACATTTTTACACCCAGTTTTACATGCACATCTGCAGGTTTGCGGCACCGAAGCAAAGCCATAGGGGAGAAATGCCAAATGGATGTCTCCGGCCATAAGTCAACTGATGTTCACGTTCCCTCTCACTTCCCTGCACCCATTTATCTTCTCAAGGTGCCAGGAGCAGGCCTGGGAAGACTCGCGTCCCACACGCACAGCCGGGACAGGAAAACGCAGCTGACGGAGGGAGATGACATTTTTTAAGAGTCACTTGCATGTGATGACACCTACTTCGCTGACTCCATGTTAAAACCTTCAACTCCTAGGTGTTAAGGGGGGTGGGGTGCGGCCCCTGAGGAAGACGGTCTGAGAGCAAGCATGCGCTCCCTGAAACTGTGTTTCCGTGACAAAAACGTTCGCCACCCAGCAGCTCAAGTGTCGTTTAATCAAAAAATGCTCTCAAAATATAAGTTCCACAGAAAGGTGACAGAACGACTTCGGATTAAAGGTCTGAGTATCTGAGACAGCACAGAACAGTCACACACCTCAAGGAGGAGAGAACCGACTCTTTCCTGCAGCAAGACACCCACCTGGAACGTCGTGGAGATGCCGGTGCCACGTTCCACAAAGCAGCATCGCAGGTGCGGGGATCCACACGCCAGGCCAGTCACACCTTCCTCCTCACGAGCTCACACTGAAAAGAGCCAAAGGAATTTGGTCAGTTTGATACAAACACACTCACACCCCTAACACACGTCTCAGCCAGTCGGGTGAACTCGGCCCTGTCGTCACACAGAGTACACGTGGGGCCGGTGTTTTCTGCCTCTTCCCAATTAACTCCCCATCGAGTGAAAAATGAGAGGCTAGACAAAATTTAATCCACTCCTGCCACCCAGGGGCACTGCCAGGCGCACTCCTCAGCAAGCAGCCGTTTCCAGAACTGTGTTAAGGTCACAGAAATCCAACAGAAACGCGATCTCAGGACAGCAACGACCCTGGCCACCCACACTCAAGAACCCACCACACCGTGTATGGGAGGCAGGTGCAGAGAGGCAAGAGCAGTGCTGCAGTGAAGAATGTCAGAAACAACCTAGGTGGCCAGCAATAGGGGATTTAGTAAAAACAGCAAAGCTGGAGGCAGGAGTCAAAAGGAATGCGCTGGAGACGTGGGGGATGGTGCAGCTGAACGCCCATGCTTTGTGGGGTTTTAAAAGGGGAAAAGATATACTAGAAAACACATACACGACTATAACACTGGTGGGGAGTAAAATCCCACCCAAAGCACTGCACCCCCTATGTAGACACACAGTCAAAACAAAGGCAAAGGAAAAAGGCATGGAAGGAGTCAAAATGAGCTCATATGGAGGGTCCCCCAGAAAAGGAGCAGGGGGCGAGCTAGAGAGAGCGGGGAGGGGAGGGCGGCGCGCCCCACTATGCAGAACCAACAAAGAGGAGAAACAGCAACACAGCATCTGCTCCCCTGCGGCTGCTACTGCCTTTAAGACGTCAGCCCTAGTCCCCTCTGCATGCTCGTGTTTGTACCTCAGATAACCTGGCTGACCTGTTCAGAGCTTATCTGAAAAAACAAAAGGGAAAAAAGAATGAAGCAAACGAACCTTATTATTCACAGCTGCCAACCTGCTCCTAGCCTGGCTGCGGCATGAACCAGCGGGACCTACTTTCCCAAGGTTAAAGGCTCCATAACTGAGGGCCGAGGGCATGCTGGGCATTCTGCACAAAACTTACCTTTGTTTTAACAACATCGAGAGTGTGGCAGGCATTATTTGTAAAAGGTGCAGAATCAAGGCCTCCCCGGTGGTGCAGCGGTTGAGCGCTGGGCTGCGAAGCTGCCCGCAGCCTCTGCAGCGCCAGTTCGTTCCCAGGCTGCCGGGCAAGGGTCCCACATGGCATGCAGACCTCTCCTGCCGCCCGCTGCTCCCCTCAGCAGTGTACTTCGGTCCTTCTGCCTGCTCTGCTCCCCGCTCTGGCTCTGGTGAATTCTCTCACCCTCCCGCGCTTCTGACTGTACCCAGTGGTTGTATAAATAAATAAATAAAAATGAATCTTAAAAAAAAAAAAAAAGGTGCAGAAACAAGAACTGCCTCTTTCCCAGCTGGGAGACCCCTGTCTTGAATTTTGATGCAGTCATTAGACCAGCAACACGTCTCCTTCGGTCCCTGCCTCATACATGCCGCAGGACCCCACACAACAACTGCAGGATCTGTGCTAAGGTGAGCACAGTGACCACAAACATTCCAGCTATTCCTCCACTGAAGAACACACAAACTCACAAATCTAGAGCTGGAGACTCCCAGCCACAAACAACTGAAATATTCATGGGTCAGAGGACTCACTAGAGCCAAGATGTCAATCTCCTCCAAATTCCTCTAGAGATTCAATTCCATCAAATTCTCAACAAGCATTTGGAGAAACTGATGAGCTGATCCTAAATATCACATGGATGTATAGGGGCCTAGAGCACACAAAATGATTTTGCAAAAAAAGAACCAAGTTGGAGGACTGGCAGTAACTAGATTTCCGTACTCCCCATCAAATGCAGTGATCCAAAGTCTGTGGCAATTGGCATAAGGACAGAGAAGATTGTGGAACAAAACACAAACACCAGCCCACCATACACAGCCCACTGACCTGCACCCGCCGTGCCCTGGCAGTTCCATGGCCAGAGGGTGGTAGCTTCAACAAAGGTCTGGAACTACTGGATGTTCTCGTGGGAAGAAGTTGAACAATCAAGCCCTTCCTCACGCCATATGCACAAAAATTAACTTAAAACGAATGACAGGCCTAAATGCAAAAGCTACAATGACAAAAATTCTAGAAGAAAACTTTTGTGACCTAGGGAGACAAAGATTTCCTAGAGAGGATGCAAAAAAGCATGACCCAGGAAAGAACTGAGAAAGCGGACGTCATCAAAATCTAAAACTTGTGTGCACTTCAAAAGACACCATTTTGAGCCTAAAAAGACAAGCTGGAAACCAGGAGAAAATTCACAACACACATATCTGACGCAAGACTTATCCAGGATATGCCCAATCTCTGATGATTCAACGAGAAGATAAACAGGCCATAAACACCAGGCCTGAGACTTGAGTAGACGCTTCATCAAATGGTTAACAAATGGCTAAGAAGCACCTGAGCAGGTGCTTAACATCTCCGTGGTGGAGAATGCAAATCAAAAGGAGACACCATGGCACACCCGCTAGAAGGGAGGAAATGAGAAAGGGGATGTAGAAGGCCAGTTGCAGCTGGAGCCCATGCCCACCCCGGCCCTGGTTCTAAACCGCCCGTTGCCAAACCTGCCGTGGCTGGGGTGCTGTGAGTGGCTGAGGGAGCTTTCTTTGAAGCCTTTTTTTTTTTTAAAGATTTATTTATGCATACAAGAGCTGGGGTGTAGGCCAGAGGTGGGGGGGGGTGAGAGGATTCACCAAGGAGAGAGTGGGGAGCAGAACAGGCAGATTAACTGAAATACTCTGCTGAGAGGAGCAGCGGGCGAGACAGGAGAGGTCTGCTGTGCCATGCGGGTGGCTCCCTGGTCTGGGATCGAACTCGAGCTGCAGTGGCTGGGATAGCTTCATAGTGTTGATATTTAACCCCTTGAAGTCTTGATTTGGGTAATTGGTCAAGAGCCTCAGGTGACCTAAATATCCAAGTCTGAGGATTTTTTTTTCCCCTCTTCTGCAAGCAACTGAATTTCTCTAAGATGCTTTAAAGCGATGGTTCTCAAAGTAACGACCCCAATGAGCCACCTCAGTACCCTCCAGGGGGTGTCAGAACGCAGCACCTCCCCCAGGCCTCCCAGTCAGTCTGCACCTTCCTGAGATGTGCAGGCAGGTCAGGCACAGGTGCGGCCCTCACAGGCTCAGCACTGCCGCTAAAATGGAGGCGCCTGCTCTGGAGGTTCGAGAGCAGGGAGGCAGGATGCGGGTGTGGCCTGCAGCAGGGGCCCCTGGACAGGGAGGGTGTCCTTCACGTGGTCAACCTCAACTGTGGCCAAACTGCAAAGGGACGCTGCCCCTCAGTGGATCCAGGTGAATCCTGACCCCAGGAAGGAGAGGAAGTAAAACGGCCTGGAGGTGCCTCTTAGAAACCCTGGCAGAAACAGTGACATCCCTTCCCCAGAAATGCACACACCTGACATACTTTTGGGGAGAATTCAGGTTCCCTGGTCTGAAGGGCAAAGGCCCAGGTTAAAATTTCCTGCTTCTGGCTCAGGGTCCCACGGGAGACACAAAGGGGTGCAGGAAAAATGAAGCCATATATGTATATTTTTTTAAAGGAAAGAGACTAAATTTCAATACAAAAGGAATGTAAATGCTCATGAATTATTCAGACTAGGCAACTTAATAATACGGCGCAACAAAGAGATAGAGTTCCCTACCGTCACCTGGCTTTGTCACCAGATCAGGCCGACACGTTCTCATTTAAAGCGTCACCTTCCCCAAGGCCACAGGCGCCACCTGCTTTGGCACACTCTGGTCCCTCCCAGCAGGACCCACCGGCCCCAGGAGCCGTCTGCTGGGGTTCAGTTCTTTCCAGAAGTGCTGGCAAACCACGACTCCTGTCCACCAGAAGCTCAGAGTCTCCACTTGGTGGGGAAGGGCTCCTTGGAAGGGCAGTGCCAGGGCTGTCCAGGCCTAGGAGGTTCCCCAGAACCACAGAGAGGACTGAACCCACTGAAAGGGAGCCCCGACTTCATTCCTTCTACTGTGCTCATTGAGGAGCGCCTGAGGGCCTGAGGACCGCGGGCGGGCAGGTCCACCAGCCAGGTCTGTGGGCTCTCGGGACTTTACACCAGCAAGATAAATAGGCTCAGACCATTTCACAGCTGCATTCTCTAGTTCTGGGGTCACTGAAGTTCAGAGGACCAGTCTCTCACCCAGCCCCCAGCCCCGGGACACCCAGACATCCTACCTGTCCGTCAAGGTACAAATCATTCCCTTCTGTAGGGCAAATGAAGACGCTCAGGCTTCTGCACTGTGACTCTGTGACTATCACCTGCGGCCTCAAAGGCCGGAGGCGCCTGGGAGTGTGGGCTCGGGGTACGCATGCCTGATGGAGGACACCTGGAGCGTGGCGTGGGCATGCGTAAGTGGGCACACCTGAGCAGAGAGACTGAGCACATAGGGGCAGCGTCACAGAGGGCGGAGCACGGCAGAGAGCCCACGAGAAGACACCAGAGAGAACCCAGAGAGAATAAAGGTTCCCCAGAGGCTAGCAGGCCTACCAGCCTCCTGGCCCCCTACCTGCCCGGCCCCCGGTTGACTCACTACAAACGGTGTAGAAAGATCATTAAAAGCCTGAAAAAGCACTGAGGGCTCTGGACTCTTTACCTGTCACCGCGATCCACGGAAAGCCGGCCTGGTGCCTTGCTGGCTGAGCACCTTCCCTCCCTCCCCTCGGGAACGGTTTCATGGTGGGGAGGGGCACCTGGGCACCATCTTCCACCTGCCAGTTAGTTCTGGGCTCAGCACCCCAATGAATTTCTACTCTTAACTTTTCACTTTTTACCACCCCCGACACGTCTGCACAGTAATTCCAACAAGCCAACGAACAAGAGAAAAAGGAGAGGAACAGCAGAACTAGGATCAACTCATAGAAAGCAAGCAAGGCTCATTTGTATTTTTTTAACTCTGAACACATGGTGGTGTTTTTTTTGTTTTTTTTTCCCCCATTAAGGAGCCGCAGGGAGGTTTGCAAGCAGGCCAGGCGCCGTGGCTCGGGGCACGAGGGCCAGTCTGGAGGGTCAACGTCAGGGCCTTCTCCACTCACCGGCCCAAACCTTGACGTTTAGAGCAAGGTGGTGAACACGCCTCCCTTGCCTGTGCTGCACACCTGCGTGGCTGCCGGCGGGCACCCTTAGTTTCTGCCCCCACACACCGTACACGCATGCAGGCGCCCGCGTGCGCAGACACGGGCAGCAGAAAGGTCTGTGCAGCCCCCCAGGGCCCCCCCGGGCTGATTCAGTCACCCCTGAGTCGGCCACTTGATGGAAAACCACTATCAGTGAGGCGATGAGACGGCACAGACCGCAGTGTGTAAACCTGCTCTACACTGTCGCTAGCCCGGCACAGCTCACCCACGAACAACACGCCGAGGGCGACACCTGCCGCACACACGGCCCTGCCCGCCGACCCGCCGCTGTCTACACTGCAGGGCGCACAACCGCCGCTGCAGCCACTCGACCGGCAGCGCAGACGCGACTGACGGAGACTCCGCGGCGGGGAGATGCGCCCCCGAGGCCGCGCCCGGACACACACGCGACGGGGCAGCGCCAGCTCCGGGCGCACCTGGCGCACCTGGCGCACCTGGGGCGCGCGGGGCGGGGGCAGCGGGTGTCGGCCGAGCAGCGCCCCGCCCCCCCGGACGCGCTGCGCCCGCCCCGCGCCCCCAGCCCCGCCCCCCGCCCCCCCCGCCCCGCGCCCCCCGCCCCGCTCACCCGCCCGGGCGCCCCGGGAAGCCGAGGCCCGACCCCGCGCCGCGCGGACCCTGTGGAGAGCGGGCTCCGGGCCCGGGTCGACGTCCCGCCCGCGCCGAGATCCAGGCCGGCCCCGGGGACCCCGGGCCGCCGTCCCCGCCCACGCGGCCGGGCACGCGGGGCGCGGGGGAGCCCCCAGTCCAGCCCCCCGCCGCCCCGCGCCGGGAGCAGGTAGAGGCGCGGCCGCCGCGCCCGGGGAGCCCGGCCCCGCCCCGCCAGCAGGCCGCGCGAGGGGGCGGGGCCGCACGGGCCGGCGGCGCGGGCGCGCTCGCACTGACGCGCGCGGGCGCGCCCGCGGGGCGAGCGCACGGGAGCGACGCCAAGATAGAGGCTCGCCGGGCCGCCGCTCTAACGCAGGCGCGGTGGCCAAGTGGTAAGGCGTCGGTCTCGTAAACCGAAGATCACGGGTTCGAACCCCGTCCGTGCCTCGCTTCCGCTTCCGTTACGCGGGAGACTTTTTAGAATCGGGGCCGTTTCCAGGAGGCCGGGGCGGTCGCGTCTAGGCCCCCGCCCGCCCGGGCGCCCGGGCAAATGTTTTCACCCGGGGCGGGGCCCCGCGCCCTTCGCGCGGGAGGCGGGAGCCGGGAGCCGGGCGCTCTGGCCTGGTCGGCGACCAGCCCGCGGACAGACCCGCGCCCGGTCGGCGGGCGGAACGGGGGGGGGGCTGTCCCGAGGGGGGTCCCCAGGGGTCCCCCAGCCCAGCCGCCGGCGCTGGCTCCCCAGCGTCTCTCTGGCGTTAAAGTCCGGCTGAGCCTCTCGAGCGACGAGCCGCGGCCGCCCCGCGCCCCGCCCGCACCCCGCGGCGGCTCCGTCGGGCTCGCGGTTTCCACGAACCCCGCGGCCGGCGCTGGGGGGTCCCGCCGGCCCCCGAGGCGCTGGGGGGTCCCGCCCCCGCCAGGCTGGAGCTCGGCCCCGGCGCGCCCACGCCCTTTGCTTTCGAGGGGGGCAGCTCGAGTGGCCCCCGGGGCGCCCCGTGACCCGAAGCCCAGCTCGGCTGACATTGGGGCGCCCGAGTCCCCCCAGAGTCCCAGTGGAAGGGAGCACACACGGGGCTCCTGGCGTACCTGGGGGCGGGTCCTGGGGGTCCTCGATGAACCCCCGGGTGCCCCTCTCTGAGGGCGGGGGAGGCCGGGCAAGGGGCCCCTCCGCGGAGGCCGCGGGCTGGTTAACTCCGCTCGCGGGGCCCCCCGGCCGAGGCGCGCCCCGCACTGACTTGCAAGCTCAAGTCCAGGATAGAAAACCCCAGCGCCTCTCGCGCCTCAGCCCGGGGTGCCCGGACGCGCGTCCACACCGCGGGGCCGGGCGGGAGCCTGCGCCCCGCCCCTCTCCGGGGCTCGGGGGTGCGCGGCCCCAGAGGGCCCGGCCTCCCGGGGGGGGGGGCGTGGGGGGGCGGCCGCGGCCACAGCAGGTCGGGCCCTGGAAGATTTCACACTTCACCTCAGCCCGCAGACGGAGTTCTTTGGGTTTTCTACAAGTGACTGGATTAGAGGGGTAACCCCCCCCCCCATCACCTCCACATCCACCAGCGGAGCCTCCCTGGTGGCGCAAGGGGTTAAGACGTAACCTAGGAAGGTGTCCGCAGCCACTGCAGCACGAGTTCGATCCCCGGTCAGGGAGCTACCCCCATGGCGCGGCAGACCTCTCCTGACTCCCCACTGCTCCCCTCAGCAGTGTGTTTCCGTAGATCTGCCTGTTCTGCTCCCCGCTCTGTCTCTGGTGAATCCTCTCACCCCACACACACACTCTGGCCTGTACCCCACTTCTTGTATGCATAAATAAATCTTAAAAAAAAATACCACCAACACATAGGTAACCCTTAGAATGCAGGAAAATTAGAATGATCCAGAATTGAGACAGAGCAATGCTTGCTTGCATGCTCTCTTCTTCCCTGTGGGGCATCATTCCGTTTTTTGTTGTTTTCATTTTCAGGAAGTGCCACAAAAGAATGCCTATGTTCCTCCCCATTAAAAAATCCCAAAAATCTCCCTCCCCATTAAATAAAACGCACTGAGGTGCAATGGTTAATTGGTCTCATACCATAAAGTACAAGAGAAAAAAGTGCCAAGGCTTTTCCTTCTGAGGCTTGTATTTACAGACACAGTTATCTGACGCACGAAGCAAGGGGAGGGTCAGCCTTGAGAGAAGCTTCAAGGCCGGCTAGTGACTGGGCACGCAGAGGAGGGGCGACAGGCAGGGGTAACAAACTCCAACTCCAGCTCTCTGAAGAAAGCCCCTCAGACCTCATGTCCCAAGGAACAACAAACTCTAGCCAAGTTTCTTTGCTTTCCAGACAATAAAACTTTAACTCCTCTCTTCTCAACCCCCACATCCCCCAAATCAATAGAACCCCCTTTCCTTTCTTAATGGGGGGGTAGATTTGAGTGTATCTCTTCTCTCCTTGCCTATCTATTCACAAATAAAGCTGGTTTCTCATATACCTGACATCATGTGAGCTGTGCATGTCGGGTAGAGACCCCCATCGCGGGGTAACAAGACCACCGTGTCCTGGAAGTAAGCCAGGAGCCATGGACACCATCAGTTTTCCTATTGTAGGGGCGCAGGAAACTCTCTCCCCAACCTTCTGGGTTCTTCTAGGCTGGCATATAGTCAAATATCAGATAGACTGCAAGAGAAAACGAAAAACAAATCAAAAATACCCTTAATAATAGCATGTATTCCTCCTAGAAATAGTCTAACAAAAGGGCAGTATCCTCCCAGGCTTCAGAGACCCTCCTTTGAAATAATCCTTCGGCCAGAGATATACTTTGGGGAGTAGCAGGCTTTGCTTCCCTAAAGTGCACAGGTGTTCCTGTCCATCACTGCAGAGACCAGAACAGAACTCCTCTATGACATCATCCTAGGAAACTGCATTCTCACCACCCCCCTTCTCTGCCTCAGGTGAAGGAGGGACTTTAGAAAAAGGCAATGTTCAGGGGCCTCGCTGGTGGCCTAGGGGTTAAGTCTCAGTGCTTCCACCTCGAAGGCCCACCTCTAGGGCCTGAGTTCACCCCCAGCCAGGAAGCTGACCCACATGGCACAGCAGACCTCTCCTGTCTCACCCACTGCTCCCCTCAGCAGTGTCATTGTGATCTTCATGAAGTGCCACAAAAGAATGCCTATGTTCCTCCCCATTAAAAAATCCCCAAAATGTCCCCTGGTGGCGCAGCGGTTGAGTGCTGGGCTGCGAAGCTGCCCGCAGCCTCTGCAGAGCCGGTTTGATCCCTGGCCACAGGTGGCGAGGGTCCCACATGGCGCACAGACCTCTCCTGCGACGCCCACTGCTCCCCTCAGCAGTGTACTTCGTCAGTCTGCCTGTTCTGTTCCCCGCTCTGGCTCTGGTGAATTCTCTCACCTTCCCGCGCTTCTGACTGTGCCCAGTGCTTGTATAAATAAGTGAATAAATCTTAAAAAAAAAATCCCCAAAATCTCCCTCCCCATTAAATAAAACACACTGAGGCACTGCCTGTTCTGCTCCCCACTGTGTCATTGGTGAATCTTCTGTCTTTCTCTCTCCCTACCCCTCTCTCTCCCTCTCTCTCCCTCTCTCTCTCTCTCTCTCACACACACACACACACACACACACACACACACACACACAAAAACCACACATACATGCACACACACGCACACCTCTGGCCTACACTCCAGTTCTTATATGCATAAATAAAAATAAAAAGAAAGAAAAAGGCGGTCCTCCCCTGGTGGCACAGGCGGTTGAGCGCTGTGAAGCTGTCCACAGCCTCGGCAGCACCGGTTCGATCCCTGCCAGCCCGTGAGGGTCCCACATGGCGCGGCAGACCTCTCCTGTCTTGCTCACTGCTCCCCTCAGCAGTGTGTTTCGTCAGTCTGCCTGTTCTGTTCCCCACTCTGTCTCTAGTGAATCCTCTCGTCCTCCCGCACATCTGGCCTCTACCCCAGTTCTTGTATAAATGAATGAATGAATGAATGAATCTTTAAAAAAAGGAAAGAAAAAGGCAATTTGCCTAATGTACTATAGTACCAGTTATGCAAAAAAAAAGGGGGGGGCATGAAATTACTAAGGCTACTTAACCATGTGTAATTAAGTGCTTGTTGTTTTATTTTTGGGTTTTTTAGCCTGGAAGATAACACAAAAATCTCAAAACCATAACCTCTTGCTGAAATCCTGCAATACCACAGAGCTGTAGAAACAGTTCCATACAGGCTGCAGAATCAGAAACTAGTGAGCAAATCCTGAATTGGGATCTGTTTACACATAAATGGGTAAAGTTGACTTTGTGTCTGAATAAGCAGACATTTGATGTTGATTTAAGCCACATGTGTTCATGAATAGAGAAAGCCAGGTTTGGATTTCTACAACCTTTGTAGAAATTCACGCTTGAAAGTCACCTTGGAGTTGGGGGTCTTTGTTCTGTCAGGATCCACTCCCAGATCGTCCTTAGATACATAAAGCAAAGACAAAGTGCCTGATGCTGGGGTTGGAAGGAAAAAGGCACATGAAACTGAGCCTAGACAGATCTCTGAGACCTTGGTGTGCAAAAATGACCCTTGGAATAAAGATGACTACATAAGGAACCCAGAGTTTTCTGGGAAAGAAGAAATGAACTCTTCCAAATCACCCTCTCCCCATTATTCAAAGTTAGATAAATCTGTCTGGATAGATCATGATAGTGGCATTAGAAAGATAGAAGAGGGCTCTTGAAGTCAGAGAAACCAGGATCCCAGTGTTAGCAAGGCAGGGTTGTCTGTCTACAGAGGCTGTGCAGGAGCAAATTCAACTGCGACACCATGTGGTGGCATGAAGTAAGAGCTGTGTAGATCAACTGCCCCTCCATGGAGGAATGCTGGCAACCATAAACCAGGCACATAATTTCTCTGTGCCTCAGTTTCTCCCTTTCTAAAATCAGAATGATGCATTGCAGTCGGCCCCTCTCCTGGAGTCCTTCTGAGGACAGCATTGTGAACACTTACAAGCCAGGATGGGCATCATAGGTAACTGTTAAAAGAAATGATGGATTGATCTGAAGGTGACAATGAGATACAATTAAACGAGAAAAGCAGATGTCCTGCTTTTTGAGTTTTCTTTTACAGAAGACTGTAAAAGAGGGCCTCCTCTGGTGGCTCAGGCGGTTGATTGCAGCGCTATGAACTGTCCACAGACTCTCTGCAGTGCCGGTTCGATCCCAGAAGGCCGGCGAGGGTCCCACATGGCACGGTAGACCTCTCCTGTCTCACCCGCTGCTCCCCTCAGCAGTGTATTTCGTCAGTCTGCCTGTTCTGCTCCCCGCTATGTCTCTGGTGAATCCTCTCACCCTCCCGTGCATCTGGCCTGTACCCCGGTTCTTGTATAAATAAATAAATCTTTAAAAAAAAAAAAAAGAAAACTGTAAAAGATACCATCACCACATTCAAGGTAATAGCCATCATCTCCAGGTATTCTGTATCCTTTTACTTTCTGTGTGTCTTTGACAAGAACACTTAAAATGCTGTCTACCCTCTTAACACACTTGTCCATCCACAGTACAGTAGAATTGATCCTTCAGCAATAGAGGTTTGAACAGCATGGGTCCAATTACATGTGAATTTTCTTATAAACAGATGACTTTTTGATAAATACAGTGTAGTGTTGTTAATGAATTTTCTCTTATGATTTTTAATAACTTCTTTTTGCTTTAGTGTAAGAAATACATATAATATAGTAAGAATTATATAATATATATAACATACAAAATATATGTTAATCTGCTGGTTATATTATTGGTGAGGTTCCTGGTCAACAACAGACTATCAGTTAAGTTTTGGGGAAGTCAAAAATTATATTTGGATTTTTGACTGCCTCATTATTCAAGGCTCAACTATATTGTTAATTATTGGGACTATGTTGAATAGCAGATCTCAAGAACTTAGTCACCTTGTATAATTGTAACTTTAGTGGGTGTCCTGTTTTTGAAAAATTAATTTTTGTAAAAATAATTAAGCATATTTATCAATACATGTATGAATGTGTCTATCAGCTTCTTGGAGTATGAAGACAGTCCATGCCCATATGAAAGGCTCCATGTCGTGCCACTGACAATGAATACCTCCAGGTGGAGTGAGAGGAGGAGAAGAATTGCAGAGAAAATCACCGTTCACCCTTGAACAATACAGGGGTTGGGGCACCCATGTGGGCACAGTCAAAAATCCACGTATAACTTTGATGTTCCCCAAATTTATCTCCATTAATAGCCTTTTGTTGACCGAAAGTCTTACCAGTGACATAAACCACTAACACATGTTTTGTCTGTTACATGTATTATATATGGTATAAGTTAATCTAGAGATGATTCCATAGCCAGATTTCTAGGTTTAGATATTGGGTTGGTTTTATCACTTTGTTTTGTTTCTCTATATTCCACATATAAGTGAAACCATCTGGTATTTATCCTTCTTGCTTATTTTGCTTAGTATTTCTCTCTCTAGTTCCATCCATGTTGTTGCAAGTGGGAAGAGTTCCCTTTTTATATATAGCTGAGAAGCATCCCATTGTGTATAGATACCACATTTACGAACATAACTCCTCTGTCCTAGGGCACTTAGGTTGTTCCCATAACCTGGCTGTTGTAAACAATGCTGCAATGAACATAGGAGTGCAGATAACTCTTCAAATTAGTGATTTTGTATTCTTTGGATAGCTAGGAGTGGAATTGCTGGATCCTATGGAAGATCTATTCTTAAATTTTTGAGAAATCTCCATATTGTTTTCCATTGTGGTTGAACTGGTCTACGTCAAACTAAAAAGTTTCTACTCATAACAAGAAAATATCAGTAAAACAGAAAGACACCCAACTGAATGGGAGAAAATACTCACATACAGTACATCTCACAAGTGGTCAATATCCACCCTATATAAAGAACTCATTCAACTCAATCAAAAAAATAGGTAGAAGAGCTAAATAGACACTTTTCCAAAGAGCAAAATAGATACTTTTCCCTGTACAGATGGGAAAATGCTCACCATCAGTTATGATCAGGGAAACGCAAATCAAAACCACAGTGATTTCACACACCTGTGAAATAGCACATATCAAAAAGATCAGAAACAATAAGCTAGAAAAGAATCAAGAAAACAAACCCATTCACCATTGTAACAAAGAGAATTAAATACCTAGGAATAAATTTCACCAAGGAGGTAAAGGACCTATGCTATGAAAACTGTAAGACATTGCTAAAAGAAATAGAAAGAAGCACACAAAAAATGGAAAAATATTCCATTCTCATAGATTGGAAGAATTAACTCTGTTAAAATGACCATCTTAGCAGAAGCAACATACAGATTCAATGCAATCCCTATCAAAGTTTCAATGGCATTTAATGAAATAGAACAAGCCTTACTGAAATTCATATGAAACCACAAAAGACTCTAATAGCCAAAACAATCCTGGCCAAAAAAAAAAAAAAAAGAGGAAGCATGGTGATACCACAGTCCCAGGCTTCAAACTAGATCACAAAGCTATAGTAATCAAAGCAGTATGGCACTCAAACAAAACCAGACACACAGACCAATGGAACAGAATTGAAAGCCCAGAGATAATGTTACACATCTATGGACAGTTAATATATAACAAAGGAGCCAAGAGTATACAATGGAGAAAGAAGTTTCTCTTAAACAAATGGTGTTGGGAATACTGGGCAGCCACATGCCAAAGAATGAAACTAGATCACCCTCTCTCACAAAATTTACTTGAAATGGATTAAAGACATGGATAAAATCATAACCATGAAATACATTGAAGAAAATATAGGCAAACACTCTGCAATATTGGCTTCAGTGATGTCTGTGGACTTGTTCCCAACACAAGAGAAACAAAAGTAAATATAAACATTTGATTTTTTTTTTCAAAGAGAAGTCAGAACTATCCTATCTCTGTGCAGAATATGATGCACTAAAAAAAGGGGAAAAAAAAGAATAAACTAGGTGGAGATGGACATGGAGCAGAGCATCAGACCATCCCTGCCAGTTCTGTAAAGGCATCTATCCCAACAGAGACAGCTACAAACAGCTGACCAACTCAATGGAAACCAATCTACATGACAAAATTTGTACTGCTGTCTGCTGACATTACAGCTGAGCTTTCCTAAAAATGAAGTTTTTGAGTTCCATATAGTGAGAAAATTAAAACAATCTCTTGGCCAGTGAGCTGTTTCTCATCCTTCTTGCTCCACATTTTGACTTGTTCCAGTTCCATGTTCACTTTTGAACTGTTTGCTTTTAATAAGATTTGGTGCCCGGCTAAAGATTACCCAGTTATAGTTTAGATTTGTAATTAATTCTACCATCTTGCAATAAAGTGACTGTTGAGACAAACAAAAATAAATAAAAGAGAAGCCAGAAATCTGGATTTTTTTAAATATGAAATTTCCTGATTTAAAAATGTTGGCAACCCAATCTCATTTATTATAATTATTTTAAATGCTCTGTGTAGGCCAAAGGAAACACATCTGTGGGCTCTACTGGGCCTGAGGACTGCCAGATGCCACCTGTGGTCAAAAACCTCCAAGGCCAAGGGCATTTATTTTTAAGTTGGTACTGGTCTATGGGGGGTGCTGCAGCCTCATGCCTTCCAGAGGAAAGGTCAGTGCTAATGGAAACAGTGATTGACCTTTTTCTTTCTACTAGGTTACAGGTGGAGAATTCTAGTTCCTTGACTCATATTGGCCACCCTGCTGGAATTCCAAGGAATTGACTCTGCATTTGTAGATGACCAGGCCCAACAGGGTCAGACTTGTCCACCCACCCAGACCCTGATGCTGCTTCCACTTTGATCTCCCTGACACTGATGCCAGGCGAGCAACCACGGCTGAAAGAAAAGAGAAGCCCTGGTCACCCCCATTTAATAGCAAATCACTACCATTTGGGGGATCCTTAATAGGTGCCAGACCTGGACAGGTACTCAGTGCCAATGGTGCAATTTAATTTTCTTAACAATTCCGTGGTTACCAATGAAGAAACGGAAACTTCCAAGTTGGGAAAGAAGTAAACCTGCCGCTCTTGCCGACGGTAATACACAGAGTGTACAAGTCCATAGTGTACCCAGAAAACCCTATAGACCCCTACAGAATCATTCAGAGCAACGCGTCCGTACACCGAGTGGCAGGCTGCAAAGTCAGTGTGCAAAAAGCCTGCTGCACTTCTTCATGAAAACAACAGACTAGAAGAGAAAGAAATCAAGGAAAACAATCCCAGTTACAATCACATGAAAAAGAACGAAGTACCTAGGAGTAATCATAGCAAAGGAGGTGAAAGACCTGGACAAAGAATGTGTCCCAGGCCAAGGCCTCTCTTCCGGCTCCTCTCTTCGTTACAAAGCCTTATGGGCGCCCATGCCAAGACCCGGCCAGAGGAGAGGCTCCCCCTCCCAGGCCACCAGGAACCCCAGACCCTTCAGCTCATTGAGTGCGGGGTGTCTAGGGTCCCTGCCTCCTGGAGGCCCTGACATCCTCCCAGCCTCTCTTCTAGGACTTTCCTTCCTTCTCTGACTCATTCTCTAATGTTCGATGGGGCATGCAACCAGGGCTCCGCGTTGCATGCAACCATGGGCTGCCCCCATGTTTTCATTTCATATAGAAACACAAGATTGAAAGCCAAGGGGGCTGTGGGTCTGGATGGAACTTAAGAAAACCAGACAGGCCAGGCTGTTCTCTCCATCCTGCTGACAAGAGCCTGGGGGCCAGCACCACAGAAAGTGTGGTCTCCCTGCACCCCAACTTCTGTTGTTCCTTATGAGGGGTGGGACTGCTGTGGCTTGTGGCCAGTTGCTCCTATGACTCAGCGTCCTGTCCCAAGTCCAAGGCTGGAGGGGGGTGAGGGTGGGGAGACTTCTGTTTTGGGGGGTGCCTCAGATGTCACTTGTGGGGGCCACTCGGCCTCAGGTCTTGTAGCAGGCCATATTTTAGACAAGAGTCTTGACAGTATCTCCAGAAAACATCATAAGATGGGTCATCGTCTCCTTCTGGTGGGGTTGAGGGAGAAGCTGGTCAGGACACACTCCACACATGTGCCCCCTGCACCCCATGGGAAGAACAGGGGAATGGACTCTCCCTAAATCCTGCCACTGCTGCGCTATTACCACATTCAGATTTTGGGCGTCTGCTTTTAAATAGCCTATGTTCGTTGCATGCAAATATTCAAGGCCTATTGTACAATCATGTTTGTTTGCCTGCTGTGGGAGTTTGTTGCTTCTGAGGCACTAGGCATCTGGGGAGAAGCGGTGAATGGGTGTGGGCACCTCTTCCGTTCTCCCTCCTGCGGCGCTGTCTATGCGGCAGGGGGTCCAGGCCTTTCCCAAGGGAGGATCCCGCCTGGCATGGCCTCCCCGCCCTGCCAGCCTAGACCTGGGTGTAGGTGGGGTTCCGTCCTGGGAGAGGGCCAGAGCCCGCCTCGGGGCTTCCACCTCTGAGCCTTGCTTTCCGGAGCCTGCAGGCGCTTCCGGTGCGTAACTGGATTTCAGGCCTGCCTCTACACTGAGCCCTGGAAGTGGAGCCAGACCCACTAGAGCAGCCTCCAAGGGCTCTGGGGCATGAGAGGGGTCCCTGGCTGCCTTGGCTTGGCCTGGCCCACAGGCTGGCTTTTTCCTTTCACATTCAGTAATTACGGCCAGAACTGGGGGTGATGAGGATGAGCTTCCAGAATCCCATGGCTCAGGGCACAGATGTGGGTGTGGCCAGAATCCCCAGGCCGCTAAGTCAGTGCTGCTGCAGCCTGCTCCCCAGAGGGGCACGTCTGCAGCTCCCCACTGCCCTGTATTGCTCTATTTCCTCTCCCCATCTGCATTTAGACTCCCCCTCCTCCAGGTAAAGATAACAAGCACCACCCACACTTTTGTGGACTCCTGCCAAATACCCCCCCCCACTGGACACTGGAACTTTCTCTCCTTTAATCTCCCTAAAATTCCTACAGGGTAGACACTATAATCCCAACAGCGCAGTTGAGGAAACATGCCCAGAGAGGGGGCCCAGGGTCTCCCAACCAGTGAGGAGAGGCAGGGGAGCCTTTCTTGCTCCCCCACAAGAGGGGCCATGGCAAGGACTTGATGGAGGCAGCCCCAGGGGCCCAGCAGGGAGGGCCCAGGTAGGACAGCCCAACCCTGTCAGGCCCTGGACCTCAACTACAGCCCACATGTCTGCTGGTTGCTCAGTGCAAACATTTCAACTCCATTGCACAAGAATTTTGTACAAGTCTGCTGACTCAGGTCTCTCCCTGAGACAAGGAATCCCTTGAGGCCGGGACCTGTGCTGTGGGCCACGTGGGCCCCGCCTGGGCTCTGTGCCTGGCCCGGAGAGGGCAAGCAGTGTTAGTGAGCTCTAAACCTCACTTCTCTTGTCTGGAAAGTGGGTGTGTTTGGTAAGAATACACACTTTGTACACACAGTAGGTCATCAGGAGGCGATGGAAACGGATGATCAGTGTAAGCCCTTTCCTTCAAGAGGGATCGGACATGTCCCCCACTTTGCCACATTTGCCATCCAGGTTGCTATGGAGACAACCTGGGGACCCCCAGCTCAGCATGAACTGAGAGACCCCTGACCCCATCCTTCCTTGCCTCTCCTTGAACATAGCCCTCCGGGTTTCTGGACTTAGGGCCCAATGGAATGAGGGGGAAAGGAAATGGGCCTCGAGCCAGGGGGTCAGAGTCTTCTGCAGGAACTACAAGCCACCCCCTTACCATGCCCTGGCCCACCGGGAAGTGGGGGTGCAGCTGGTGCAGAAGGAGAGGCTGTCTGGCTCGTTCCCTCTGGCTTGGGTCCCTGGGGTCCCCCTCCCCCTCCTATCACCAGGGCTGCCCAGATGTGTTTTCCGAGTGTGACACGCATTGGCCAACAGAGGACAGCAAATACATTTTTTATGATCCTGGCAGGCTCAGTCCAGTCACGTTTGCTGGAGGCGCGCTAGGAGGCGGAGGGGGCAGTCATGTCTCGGGTACCTGCATCCTCTTCGGGCAAGAGGGGACACCTCTACAAAATCTGGGGGTCCCTGGGGCAGAGGTGCAGGGGAGCAGGCTGGGGGGGTGAGCTGTGAGGCAGGTCCCCTCTACGGTTGGCACCTTAGGGAGCTTTGGGGGACCGGTGGGGTGAGGGGTGCAGCCCCGTGGGTTCTGCACGTAGAGGGGAACCTCATGCCCGCTCCCTAATTTCCAGGAGCGTCTCCAGAGTCTGGAACTCTGAAGAGCAAACTCTAAGTGGCAATAGGATCGACTGCGGGAAGCACAACTTTATTTCCCTGCAAGCCGGTGGGTGGATATTTGGGGGAGTTCTTGGGAACAGACTAGGTCTGTCCACTCTCAGACCTGGGGCTCCCGGGGACTCGGCAGCGCAGAGCAGGTTGGGGGCCGCCGCGGGGCGCCGGGGTCGGGGGCGACGGAGGGCGGGGGACGGGCTGGAAGCGCCGGCGGGCCTGGGCGCTGAGAGCCGGGGGGGCGGGTGCGGGGAAGTCCGAACCCGAAGTGGCGGTGTCCCCATTCGGGCACCCCTGCGCCCCAGCTCGAGGGCGCCCTCGGCGCGCCCGGAGGCGCCCCCCCCCCCGCGCGGGGCCCCGGCTGGCGCCCTCGGCCGGGCCAGGGGAGCGGCGAAGTGGGGGCGCCGCCCTCCCGGGTCCCCCAGAGCGGAGCGCCCCGGGCGCTGCCCGCATTTCTAGGAAAGCCCCATCCGCGGCTATATTTGGCGACGGCCTCGAGGAAGGCGCCCGGCCCGCGCCCCCCCGCCCCCCGGCCCCCGGCCCCCGGCCCCCGGCCCCCGGCCGCGGCGCCGCGAGCCCGGCCCGTCCCCGGCCGGGGAGGAGCCGCCGCCCGGGCCGCCCGCCGCCGCCTCCCGCGCGGCCAACCCGGGCCGGCCCAGCCCCCGCCCCGGGCCGGCCGGAGGGCGTGGGGAGCGGGGGGCGGGGGGCGGGGGGCGGGCGCGCGGCTTTGTGGCGGCCGCGGCCGGCGGAGGCCGGTGCAGCCCCGTCGGCTCCGCGCTCCCGCAGCGCGGCCCGGCGCCCCCGGCGCCCCCCGACCCCGCCCGGGAGGGGAGCGCCGCGCTCCGGGCGTCCCCGCCCCTCCGCGCGGAGGATCGGGCCGGGCCGCGGCGAGGCGGCGGCTGCAGGGCCCGCGGGGCGCCCCCGCCCCGAGCGCGCCCCCCGAGCCCTGGAAGGCGCAGCCCGGGGGCCCCCGCACCCCGGAGGAGGCAGCGGCGGTGAGTCGCCCCTTTCCCCGGCGTGGCACCCCGCCCTGGGCCGGGCCGGGGCCGCGGCAGGTGGGCGCCCGGGCCCGGCGGGGGTGCGGGGCGGCCGGGGGCGCGGGGCGCGGGCGGCGGGGGCGCGCGGGGCTCCCCCGGGACCGGGCGCCGGACGCGCGTCTGAGCCGCGACCCGCCGCCGCCGCCCCCCAGGCGGGGGGCTGTGGGGTGCCGGGGCGGGCCCCCGCCCAGCCCAGCCCCGGCCGCGGCTCCCAGAGGGGCGTGTTAGGCGAGGCGGGGGGGTGGGGGGCAGGCGGCCCCCCAACTCCGCCGGGCTCGCCCAGGAAATGAAGGCGGCAGTTCGGGAGGCGCCTCCCCGCCCCCACCCCGGAAAGCCCGGCCGGGAGACCGACTCGCTGCGTGACCCCGATATCAATGCGGTGCGGGGAGCAGGCCGGGCCCGCCGCGCCCCGCGCCCCACGTGCGCCCCGGCCGCGCCGGCACCGCCCGGGGGCCCCGCCGGCCCCGGGCCGCCCGCGGGAGCCCGGAGCGCGGTCCCCCGAGAGTTGCCGCCTTCCCGAAGTAAAGTTGGCCGCCCCCCCCCCCCCGCCTGCCGCGGGGGGCGGCCTGGCAGCTGCTCGGGCTTCTGCTGGGCAGGAGCTTTTTTGAAAACTGGGTTCTGGGGTGCGGGTCGGGGTGTCAGGGGTTGAGAACACACCAAGTTGCTCTGGCAAAAGTTAGGGGGGAAGGATGAGAAAAAAGGGAGAGGCATTTTGATTTGGGGCGCGGGGGGGGGGGGCGGGGGGCGGCGTTGCTGGTTTCTTGGGCTTCCAGGCCCCGCCGGGGAGCGCTGGAATGCGCCGCGGATCCTCTGAGGACACATCCATATTTATAATTTATTTTTAGGAGAAGTTGTGAAAAACGGAGGGGGGTTAAAACGGGAGAAAAGGTGTGTGCAGGGGAGGCCTTTCCAGAACCCAGAGGCTAATTGAGCTATTAAGATGGAAATAGTTTCCCCCAACCTGAGCAAGCAGCAAATTTGACTTTAATGAGAAACAATTAGGGGCATAAATAACTAAAGTTTAGCAGGATATTGGGGGGCGGGGGGGGGGGCTCAGAGCACTCCCTTGGCACTAAGGGATTTTGTGGGCGCCGGGCCTCTTCCCCGGGAAGATTCAGGCCCAGTGCTGGGGTTGGAGGCGAGAGAGGGGAAAGATACCCCCGGGGGTGGGCAGATAAGCCCCCCTTGCAACCACCTGCCGTCCTGGCTCTTCCTGAGATGAACTGTCACCCCTGCCGGGAGCCCCCAGGGGTGATCCCTTTAATTGTCAGGACCCTCCAAAGTCCTGCCTCCCAAGCTGCCAGCCCCAGCGCTGCGGAGGGAACACACCCTGGAGAAAAGGTTTTGGAGGCTGTGGCCCCAGAATCGGGGTTTTGAGGGCGAGATGAGTTTATGTTTTATCCAACTGGCCCACAAAGTCCCGCTTTTGGGGTCATTCTACACAACGTGGGATTCAAAGCCCCTGGAGATCACGTGCGGGCAGAGACCCATCACCCCCAAGCCCTGCGTCATAAACCTACCAGACAAAAAGAGGGAGGTGTGCTACTTTGGGTGAAAGTAAAAGCATTTTGGGGGTGTATGTGTGAGTGCACTTTCCCCATGTCAGCTTCTGGAACCTGCCGTGTTTTCTCTGGCCTCTTTCTTGGGAGGCCAAAAAGATAGGAGCATGTGAAATTACTGATTACCCCCCCCCCCCCCGCCATGGTTTAATGAGGTGTTGGAGTAGATGGGGTTGGGCAGGAGTGAGTGGCCCACAAGTCACCCCAAAACACCCTGTCATTGCATTCGATTTGTCTTTGCATTTGTCATAGTAGCGACCCTCTGCCTGCTTCCACGTGGAATTGCAATATTTCTTTGCGGCCTGGCAAGAAGTCATTTTGTAAGAAATGATCATGTGCGCCCAGGCAAGGCTGTAAGGCAAGGGCGGAGGAGGCAGAAACGCCCCTCCCAGGACATGCACCTTAGAAAGTGATTGTGTCCACACACACACACACACACACACACACGCGTCCTGCCCCATCACCTGTATAGACACCCACACACCTCCAGTGTTTCTTTGCAAACCTGGCTTTCCATCCCGTGTCACGGCAGGGACGGGTCAAGTGAGCTGTACCCGAAAAACTTTTGCACACCAAGCCCTGTTGAACAGACAGAGCACATGGGCACACAGGTGACATCTGTGCTCCCGGGACCTTGGCAAAAAACAGTTCTTTACTTCCCGAGTTCTTTCTCTTTGTTATAGGACATGATGAAACAGCACAATTTTCAGGAGTCCACAATCCAGCATAGCGATAGGAAATTGTCACGTTGTGAAATAAATTGTGCTTTGCTGAATCGCCCCCAACTAGCGCTGAGAGCTGTCAGATCCTATTTGCTCTGCTAAATAAGCATATCTCACAACTAAGCCTTAAATGATACTTGTACAAATAGGACATTTTGCTTGAGTTGAGGAGGCCGGATCCCCAAATGATGCAGCAAGAGACGGAGCTATAATTGAGGCGCAGAAGCTGTAGGTTAAAATGACAGAATTGTTAAGTGTGGAAAACGAGACAGAATTTAGTGCTGAATGTGAACTGAGTCAGGCCTGAGTGGACGCCTCTGCCTTCGCACACTGTCGCTTATAGGTGGCCTTCTGAAACGTGCCTGTAATTATGAATAATTTAGCAAACTTTTCCCCCCTCAGAGTCTGGACACAGGCGAAGTAGTCGAGGGGAGAGATTATAAATCAGGACAGTGCAGCGAGAAGTTGTCATTAATTCGGTAAAGAATCACAGCCTCTTTTCAGATTCTTGCCCCAAACCTCTGCCCCCACCCCCAACCATTACAGGGGGAAAAAAAAAATCCCAGTGGATACACGGACCCTATTTTGGCTTCTTTCCTTTTGCTACTTGGTGTGAAATTTCATTAAGCAGCTGCTATCTTTTCCCCCAAAGAAGTGTGGATTTGGGATGGGGGGTGGAAGGAGGAGATAGCAACTTTGAATTTCATTCTTAGCAATTTTGCAAGCCATTGCTAATCTCATAGAGGGAAAAAAAAAAATGTTTCCATAGAAAATATGGTGTGGCGGGGGTGGGGGTCAGGTATGTAGAACTGCTGTGAAACTAACACTTCCTTAAAACTAAAACATGCGTTTATGTCTCAAACCAATGAAAGTTGGAAAAGTCCCTATCAGGGGATACTCTGTTTCTTCCCAGTACCTCCTCTGCTCACCATATATTAAGAACAGAAAGATAGTCTTGCCAGATAAACTTCTAGAATCCTGAGAGATCAGCTCAATTTCTTGTAATCGGGATGATAGAGTAAAAGCAGCTATTTTTGACATGGGGACTGAAGTGAGTCTGAAGAAAAGTTAAGGTATTCGGTATTAGACTCCCTTGCCAGAAAACACGAAAATCAGACATGGTTGATCACAGTTCAGGCTGAAGTTTCCGCTCTTTTCCAGCCTCCTGTGTGCTGCTTATATTGGGAGCGAGGTGAAAATAACCCCTCATCAAAAACACATTAATATAGAGCTGATGTAAATAACCACAGACTCTCAGGCCTAGGAGCCCAGCAGGCTTTTCGGGCAAAAGGATGGTTGTGAAGAGAGTTTGGAAGGAATGGCCCTTGGGGTTCCCCTGTTACCCCATGCTGAGCCCCCCCCCCAGCCCTGAGGACAGTCAGGCAGTCCTCAGAGAATACTTTGTCAGCCTCCCCAGTTACGGGTGCAGTGCAAATATTTACAAAGCTCTGAAGTCAAGTTTCTGATTTTACATCATCTTGCTTCTGTAAAACATCTGAGTTAAAGGAGCCACAGAACAAACTTTTTTTCTCAGTGTCCCTGAGTGGCCGCCCCACTGCGTGAAAGAGACATGCCTAGAAAATGAAAACAGAGTTTGGTGTCCCAAGAAAGCCACGTCTAAAATGCGCTGGGAAGGTGGGGGCAGATTTCGCCTTTTCTTGGGGCTGGCCTAGGCAGGAGCGCTGTGGGGCTGTGCGGCGTGGCGTCAGTCTTCTCTGACATGTGCAGGAAACTAGACTGCCTGGTTGGAATCATGCATGAGATCAGTGCCCAGGCCTGTTGGCATCTCTGCCCAAGGCTGCTGGAACTCTGCCACCCAGGCCTTAGAGCCCCCGGCCGGGGAGCAAATTAACCCCCTACAGGTGCCCGGGAGGTCTCCTCCTGGGAGCTGGCTAGAAGAGGGGTGTCTGGGTCCTGAGGGCAGTCTCCCAGAACTCAGCAGGGCTTACTATCCTGGCTTGAGGAACACAGAACCCCTTTTTGCTAAGCCAGACTCCTGAGCGGGAAGCCGATGGGGCTGTGCTCTGGACGCGGGGCAGAGGCGCCTGCTGGAGGGCAGACCCAGCTCTCGAAGGCTCAGCAGAATCGCTGCAGTCCAGACTGAAACTCCCTCATCTCCAGCAATAGGCGACCCTACCCCTCCGGGTGGGCCCTAGGGGGCGTGGCAGGGGGCCAGCAGCTGAGCTGCACGCATCCAAGCTACTGTGCAAGCATTTGCTTGCTCCTTTCCCCTAGCCAGCGGGCCTCCCACTCAATTGGGGAGCAGAACCTGCTTCTCCCATTGGGGTGTGAGCAAAACTGGGCCAGGAGGGCAGGCGAGCAGCCTGGAAGTGGGTAGACGGCTGCAGGAGGCTTTGGAGGGCTATCAGAGGGCCTGGGGGTCAGATGAGGGGAGCTACAACGGAGCTCCCTTAGGGGCCGGAGGGGAGCGGTGAGAGAGAGAACAGAACAGAGGGTGGGCATTCCAGGTGGAATATGCCAGAAAGCAGCCAGCTCTGCCTGGGCCCAGAATCCACCCCCTCGGAGAGTCATGCCAACCTCACGATGGGGGCCAACCTCCTTTGGGCCCCCATCACTGGCCTCCAGGCCATCCAGAGGCCTCATGGGTTCCTGATTCTATCTTAGAATGGCATTAAAAGGTCCAGATAGGGCACCCGCAGGCTGTGCTGTATTTAGCCTCAGGTTCACCCGGAGAATATTTTAGGTGCTACTTGAAAGAAGAGCCCTGGCCTCCGTCACATGGCCCGGGTAGGGTTGCTCCCTTCCTGGCTGGGCGGCCGGGTGTTCACCCGCACAGATGCCCAGGGTCCCTGCCAGAGCTCCTGGGGCCACGCAGCAGGTGCAAGGAGCCAGCAAGCACCAGGTTGTATTGGGAAGGCTTTGCACCCTGTTTTCATTCTGCTAGCGCTAAGGCTGCCTCCATTCAGAGAAGTCAGAGGCTGTTTCCAGCCCCTGTCCTCTCGATGGCCCACAGTGATATGCCCCTTTCTCAGTGATCACCTCCTCCTCCAGTGTCAGCCACTGTGAGGGCTTAACCCTTTCAAGGTCTGGGGGTGCTGATGGCATGGGGGTACCGCTGCTTGGGAGAGCCACTGCCCTAGGCTCCTTAATGTTCGGTCACTAGCGGCCAGACCTGAGCACTGGTGCCCTGGACCTGGGCACTGATTTTCCCTCTTTTGTCCCATCAGCAGTAACCACTGGGCTCCCTACCCACGGGCCCTCCCAGCCCTCTGCTTCCTACAGCTGCTCAATTTCCAGATCTCTTCCTTTGGGCTTCCATGTTGACTAACTTTCCCACACTCCAGAGGGGGAGGCGTTGCTGGATTTGGCCTTCACTGAGGTCATTAAGGACAGAGGGGAATCGTCTTTTAAGGTCTTGGGGAAATGTCACTGGCTCCTGTGTCACCTGGCGTGAGAGAATAATCCTTGTAACCTGCTCGGGGGTTCCAGATCTCGATTTCCTGGGCACAGAAAAGGCGCGTCCGCACTGGAGATAATTTAGCCAATTATCAGCCAATGATGATCAGCCAACCTGCCCTCTGGAGCCTGGGTGGAGCCGCCGCACGCTGGGAACGAATTGGCTGGTTTCAAGTCTGCTCTAACTTGGTGCATTTTTTCCTTTTTAGTTCTGGCTCTCCGTGCTCGAGAACCACCACTTCCTGCCAGCTGGTTCATTACCGCAGGGAAAATGAGGGACTTTTGGGGGCAGATGTGTTTCCATGCCACTATCATAATGCCCCTAAAAATCCTTATTGCTCTTGCAGTATTCCTCGGGCGCCCCTGGGCCGCCACGCGTGGCTGGGAAGACGCGGCTCGCTGTTCCTCTAGCGACGAAAACAAGAGAAAGATGGTTCCCCCAGTTGTCCCCGTACGGTTCCCTCTGGGCCTGGTAGCTCTGCCCCTCCAGTGCGCAGCGCTGGTTACCCCGTGACAAATGAAAAGTCACCACCCACAGACACTGGTGGCTAAACACGCTTTTTGCCCTCCAGGTGCAGAATGCTGGAGACCAGGCCGGGGAAACAGGCGGCTGCAGCTACTGACAGTTTGGCTCTGGGGGTTCTCAGGGGAGAGGAAAAGTAGAAAAAGAAAAACAAGTGTTACCTGTCTGACGGGGTGAATTTCACATCAGCCTGGCCCTCCCAGTGGGGCGTCTGCGTTGCCCCTCTCTTCCTGGCTAACTTGACAGGTCCCTGAGACCTGAGATAGGCTGCTGCCCCACTCTGACTCAGTTTCCCTATCTGCTAGGGGAGGAGTAGCACGGCTGGCCTCAAGGGTATGAGGTTGCAGCCAGGGTCTTAAGAATTGCAAGTGCTACGCAGGTGAGAGCTCTGATGATGGGAAGTGTTGATTGCCCCTAACGCTAATATTTGCTAGTTCCCTACTCTACTAATGTGCTGGGGGAGCACCCACAGGAAGCGCAGGTTTCTGGAATAAGACTCTGGCTGTGCTACCCCAGATGAGTGACTCAACCTCTCTGGTCTCCATTTCCACATGCAGGAAGCTCAGTTTTCAAAATACAACTGCCCCAAGTCCGCTGTGCATGTCTGTGCAGAGATTTTAAGTGGCACCAGGTTTAAAGATGTGACTTATTTCCGATAGGCCTTTCTTGGTACAGCTCATTTTCCATGGTTTTCCATTTAGGGTGGGGATACAAAGGCCCCTTTTGACATTGATTTATGTAAGGAAAAAAGAGGGGGTTGCTTGGAAGGAAAATTGTAGCCAAAATATTACTATATTTATAGTCCAGGTAGCCTGAGGATGGGCAGAAGTCAAGACAGTGATTTGTAGAGTTTCATGGGCCTACTTAGGGACGCCTGCTTGTCTCAGGGATTTTCTGAGCCCATCAAGCTGGCGCAGGGAGGGGGAGAGGGTGGGCCCCACCACAATGGGTGTCAGATATCTTCTTGGCACGAGGGGCACCCACTCTCCTGCACGCAGCACCAGCAAACCCCTGGCCCCTGGCCCCACACCAGAGCTTTGACTTGGCTCTCGTTTTAGGATCATGGTGGCCTGCTACCCTCCTTCCTGGCCAGAGTACCTCTCTGAGCCTCAGTTTTTTCAGTGAAATGGGCAGAAAAATAAACACTCTGCCCCAAAGCAGTGCGAGATAAAGGGGTTCAAACCAGGCCACGAGCTTGGAGGGCAGTGGGAACCAGCAGGCCAGGACAGGTCGGGGCACTGCTGCAGCAGGCCACTTGTGCCAGACCTGGGCATAGGTACCCACCCATCCCTCCAGGATGGTGACTTTGCAGGGAAAGCAGCAGGGTCTCTGTCCCAGCCAGCAGGGGCGGCCTCTGGTTTCACTTACTGCTGTGTCATGAGGTGGGGGTGTCATCGGGACTTGCCGGGTGGCTGGGACAGGCACCGAGAGGCCAGGCCGGCACAGCTGCAGACCCAGCTGCCTGCTGCGGCACAGCCCCCACCCTGCCCTGCTGCCTGTCAGGGTGGGGGGTAGGGGATGGCCTTAGGGGTGCTCCTTCAATGTGTCTCCACCTGCACAGTGGGCAGAACCCCAAGTCAGAATAGCCAGGAGTGGGGGAGACGGGTTTTTCTTCTGTAGGGACTTCCCCACTCAAGTCTTTGAGACACGCAGTTGGAGGTTCTGAGAACTGTGGTTATTGATTCCGGATCAGAATGTTCTGGCTGGACGCCAGCTCCTGCTGCCTTTCCCCAGGCAAATGTCCGTTGAGGGCCTACTGTGTGTTAAGCATGGTGCCAGGTACCAGAGGCGTTAGTACATCCCCCAGACGGGGCTCCCAGTTGAGTCGGGGTACGTGGGCGACGGAGCAAGCAAAGAAAGTCCCGCGCTACAGGGGGAATCATACTGAACTCAGGGTGTTAGTGTCGGATGGGGGGGTGCACACTTGTGAGTATGTGTGTGCACACATGCATGCGTGCAGGTGTGGATCTCAGTAGCGTGTGAACTCCTGGGATGCGTGGGCCACCTCAGAATGCAGCACTTGGGGCGGGATGTTTCATGCTGGCATCCTGTGTGTGACCTCACGCGAGTCCCTGTTCCTCTTTGGGCCTCAGTTTCCCCGTCCATGGGTGCTCGGACAAAAGTCCCTACAGGACAGGGCTGAGGCGAAGATGACATCAGCAAGCATCTGTAACAAACTAAGCGTGGCCCCTGGCATCCACCTGCGGCCTGTCTTAGTTCTTTCAGATGAAAGTGCAGTCACAAACTTCATCTCACTTAGTAGCCCCAGCCAGCCCTTAGGTGGGCCTTGTCGGTGTCTCCTTATCCAGATAGGGAAACTGAGGCACAGGCAGGTGAAGAGTTGTGTCCATGGGGGTCCAACCAGAAAGCAGTTTGGCCCCAGAGGCATGGCTAGCAGGCTAACGGCTGTGGGCCCTGCGCTTGGGTTAATGCTCTGCTGTTGTGGTCTTGAAATGCTTAATAATTTTGAAACCGGCATTCCTGGATTTTCACTTTGCAAGTTACGGAGCCAGCCCTGCCTGGATCTGACTTATTCAAAGCCATGGCTCTTAACTCTGGTCATGCATCAGGCAGGAAAGGAACACGTTAGCAGGCGACTTTGTTGTCAGAGTATAATTCCACAGCTCTGGAGGGCACAGCCTCCCGCACAGCCAGGCCCCGGGAACAGCCTGTTGGGACACCATCATCCACATGGCCTGTCATACGGAAAGGTTGACCCCTCACAGTACAACCATCCGTACGTCTTACGGCCGGGTCCAGAATCGTTGCCCAACTCATGAGTTAGCGTGGGACTAAAATCCAGGGCAGGATGTCCCACACTTAGGGGACTCGGGTGCCCAGTGCCTTTTGCTTTGTCTGGGGTCCCCATTAGAAGGCAGGTTGCCCAAGGGCAGGGGCTGTGACTCATTCATTGTTCTATCCCCAGGGCCTGGCACACTTTAGCTGCTCACTTAATAGTTGTGAAACCAACCAGTGCATGGGAAGCTGCTGCATTTCCCAGACCAAATCTCCAAGGCCACCTCTAGGAAAGCAGGAAAGCACTCATGGCCACTTGGTGCTGTGTCTGCCCTGCCCCCAGCCGGCTTCTGGGCAACCCCTGAAGGGCACAGAGAAGCTGGTCTCTTTCCTCCCCTGCCCCAGCCTGTGTGCCAACACCATGCAGCAGATTACTGTTTAACAGGTCTGGTCGGCGCTCAGGGACAGCACAAGTGTTCTCTGGGCCCGGATTCCTGAGCGTCTGTTGTGGGTGAAGATGCAAAGTTCAGCCAAAAGAATACATAGGTTGTAGTTCTGAGCAAGTTCAGGACCTGGTGGGGGATGGGAGGATGCGTGAAAGGACATGGCTGCGTGTTCTAATAAAACTTTATTTACAAAAACAGGAAGTGGGCCAAATTGGCGCAACTGGCCTGTAGTTCCAGTTCAAAAGAGCTTCACCCCGGCAGTGTTCGTCCTCACCCTCGCTCTCCACCTGTGAGGCGGCTAAGCTGCCTCTCAGAATAGAGACCAGTGGGTCAGGAGAGGTGGGATGGTCCCTCTTTCCTTGAAGGAATTATGAGGCTCTTGGAATTTACAACTATTAGGACATAGTGACATCCATGATAGAACACCAAGGGGATTTTAAAATGTCATTTCAACAGCTGTCCACCAAGTAACTCTTACAGAGGAAAGTGTTGCAGCTTAGGAAAATACCTCGTTGGGGGCACTCTAGGCGTGGAAAGAACTTCTCTGAAGTCAATGAAGATGAAAATAGATTGAAAAAACCTTAAGGCACCAGAAGGGGACTGGAAGGGGACATGACTCTGTGTGTGTGTGTGTGTGTGTGTGTGTGTGTGTGTGTGTGTGTGTGTGTGTGTGTATACAGTAGGGAGAGAGTGGTATAAGGAGAGGGTGATATAAGGAGAGGGGATTTCCCAGCAAGCAAGCACAGACTGGAGCCTCAGGCTTCCTGGCAGGAGGTGGGGAGGGCATGACTTAAAAAAAAAATCAGTTTTATTGAAACATAATTCAAGTGAATTCATATAATTCACTTACCATACAGTTCATTTTCATCAACTCTAAAAGGCCCCCATGCTCATTTGCAGTTACCTGCCCCCTCTCCTCCACCTCAACCCCAGACCTAAGCAATCACTAAGATTTGTCTCTATAGATTTGCCTGTTCTAGACAGTTCCTATAAAGAGGATCATACAGTATATAATCCTTGTGGCTGGGTTCTTTCATGTAGAATTAGATTCTCAAGGTTTGTCCACAGTGTCGCACGTATGAGAACTTCAGTCCTCTTTGTGGCCAAATACCAACTACATTTTATTTATCCCTTTGCTGGTAGATGGACACTTGAGTTGTTTACATTTGATTCTTTGACTGATGCCGCTGCAGACACCATGTGTGAGTTTCTATGTGGATGTGTGTTTTCGTTTCTCTTGGGTCTGCTGTGGTCCCAACGGGCTGTGACACCACACAGCCTGGGTGTGTAGGAGGCTCTGCCTTCTAGGTTTGCTTAATAATTACATGCTAAGATGTTTGCACAACAAAATTGCCTAACAATGCACTTCTCATAATGTATCTCCATCCTTAAGCAATATGTGACAGTGCCTGGGAATGGAATTTCTGGGTCATATAGCAGCTTCATGTTCAGTCTTTTGAGGAACTGCTAGAGGCACATCTTGTATTATCTTCTCCTCCTTGTAGTATGGAAATTTCCCATTAGATTGAAAGTAAAGAAAATACTCTGTCAGTACCCATCATCCAGGCTCAAGGTCGACCTTTGGCCTGTTCTGTTTCATCTGCCTCCCCTCCTCGGCCTCTGTTTCCCACTGAGTGGTTTGAAGCCAGTTCAAACATTGCACTTTTTGTTGTCAATGTGGCTGAGAGGTCAACATTTACTTCTGTCCCAAACCTTCAAAGTCTCCTGCACCCACAGGCTTGTGTAGAGGGAATTTGGGGAGAATGGAGAAACTGGAGCAGAACCCCAAGTGGGCCAATGTGGGGTGGGAAGGGAATAGTTTTGGAATAGCAGGACTGGCTACATAATCTTCGAAATGAAAACATGGAGCCCTTTGTTCAAAAATTATTTAAGAAGCTCAAGAGGAATAGCAGAGCATTAAACCTAAGGCAGGTCCTTAGGCAGCTGCCCAGGGCACAGGCCCACGAGGCCAGCAGAGGATGCCCAAGCAGACGGATTGGGACGCAGGAATTTAGAACCATGGGTGTCTAGAGGAGACATAAGCACCCTTAACCCACAATCCCTGGAAAGATTCCAAGGAAGGTTGGGTCTCCCGTGGCGTGTAGGATAGGGTTAAGGGTTGAAGACCATTCCATTTGAATCTCCAAAAATAAGATGACCCCAGCCGACATGTGGGTTATAAGTACTTAAAACAATAGTCACTTGTCTCAAGCCTCTTCCCTTAGAGCCTGCAGTTGTTTTCTTTGGCCACACCATTTTGTCCTGGACTCTGAGTGTATCTGATATCACGGCAAATGACAGAGCTTCACGTAAAGAAAGACCCGCTGGTCAGCAAACAAGCTAGAGGAACAGTAGGGCCAGGGATGACTGGTGGAGGCAGGTGGTCATGGCAGGAGGCCAATCTTGGGGCCACTCCTTCCCAAGAGGTGCCCTCCGCCAGCCAGCTGAACCTTCTTCCAATGCTGATTTAGACTGTCAACCTACAGATTCATAATCGTTACTCAAGATACCAGAGGTGCAGAGCCCCCAGTGTGTGTTGGGATGAGACCCCAGGATGCATGGATACTTGTGCTACTTGCCATAAAGGGGGTGTATGTGTGTCTGTGTGTACACCCACCCACCCCACATGACTGGACAGAGGGGCAGGGAGCAGGAAAGGGAGTCCTCGAGGAGAGAAGGGGATAAGGGCCTTGCAGCCCCTTCTGTTCCTGGGGGGATCCCCCTGCGATCCTCCTTGTTCAATGAATGAACAAATGTTCACTCCTTCAACTATTTTGAGTATCTGCTATGGCAACGGGGCAGTGCGCGGGGCAGAGCAATACCAAACCAACAAGACACAGCTCCTACTCTGAGGGGCAGGAGGGGCGACGTAAACCAAAGATGAAATCACCGAACATTTGATTAAAATCATGTGATGACGAATGACAAAAAAGGAAGAGAACTAGCGCAACAGGTCCACATCCTGCTGACAGCTTCGGGGTGTGCAGACAGCAGAGGGGATCTTAAAGGAAAGCCAGGCTCGACAGCGTGCTGAGTCAGTTCTCAGCGGAGTGAATGTAGGCGCAGCACCGCCACAACCCTCCCAAGGAGGTAAGTGACTATCTTCTGCCGGCCCTTTCTCCCCCGCTTCCCACGGCTGGTACCCGAAGGGAGCGTCGTCAAAGATGGCCACGCGCAGGCCTCCCCCCTCAGCTACAGTGATTGGCCCAGTCACAGGCATGTGACCCAATTTGACCAATCGCAGCCGCCCACTTCTGAGCTGAGCCACAGTGATTGGTTCAGGTGTGGTCATGTGACCCAAGCAGGGCCAATCCAGAACTACCCATGGCCCAGAGTGTGAACCCAGAAAGCAGATGGGAAGAGATGAGCCATGACGTGAGGAGCGCAGGAGAGAGGCGGGCGCCATCATCTGACCCCAGAGCCCGCCGGTCTCTGGTTACAGGAGCAGCCTGGCCCCTCCCTTCAGAGATTAACTCTCCACCCCTGTCCCCCATCTTTTCCTTCCGTCAGATCAGTCTACTTCTCCGCAGCCCAAAGCATCCTGGTTCAGGACTGGGACGGTTTCCCGCTTTATGGGTGTGTTTTATGGGGGTACTTTACCCCCAGAGCTCACTTCCCCCGGATGTGTGTGCCTGCTCCGACTTGAGAGTGAGGGGGCCCCCAGATACATCTCCATGGGCCGCCCCATTAATTTCCCATGGAATCAGAGCTAAACATTTGCTCTTGAAGCCCCCCTGCTGGCCTGCCTCCATTTCCTCACCCCACCCCAGGCGCACACCCGCTCTCCTCCCGCCTGCCCCCGCCATGGGCTTTGCCAAGGTTTGGGGAGGATTGTTCCCCCCATGAGCGGGGCCCAGGTCCTGTTCATCTTCCTTTGCATCCCAGCTGCTGCCGCCCAGCAGGGCAGGAGGGTGGGCGGCAGGGAAGGAGTTGTCGTGAGGACAGCTGCCTCATTCTAGTTGTTCGGGTCGGCTGGGGGTCACTGGGAGGGTCAGGTGCTGTATTTGTTTCCCCCAGGTGGGGCACCACCTTTGCCCTGTCTCCTTCGGGCGCCACTCCAGGGTCACCTGCATCCGTGGGCTCCTCCTTCACCCCGTCCTCTTCCGTGCTGCTTCCTTCAGCACCTTCTACCACTGTGTGTCCTTTGTCCCACTCCCCCCGTCCCTCCCTCTTGCTCTCACACCACCTCCAGGTGGGCAACTTTGTTCTCTGGCACCCTCAGCACCCCCAGCGCTGTAGGTGCTCAATAAGTATCTGTGGAATGAACAGATGACTCCCTTGTGCTCCCCAAAGCACACAGATCCGCAACCTGGTGCCTTAAAGGGCCACTTGAAGGTCAGGTGTGTTCATTTCCTAGAGCTGCTGGAATGAAGTGCTACTGACCCAATTGCCGAAAGCCCTGCAGTGATTATTACACAGTTCTGGAGGCTGGAATCCAGGCTGCGGCCCAGCTGCCCTCCCTGCAGGTGCAGCCGTCCCTGGCCTCTCCCTCTCCCACGGCTCTGGCTCCTTACACATGCCCACAGCGCTCCCACCGCTGCCTCTGTCTCTGCTTCTCTCTTAAGAACGTGTGACTGCCCATCAGGATATTCCAGAAGCCACTCAAGATCCTTAACTCAGTCACACCTTTTGCCAATAAGGTCACATTCCCAAGTGGACCTGGGGGGTGGGCAGATCCTCTCTCTGAGCCACCGTTCAGCCACTTCAGGTTTTTTGCATAAAGAAACCAGAAGCACAGAGACCCCCCTCTTGATCTCCCTGGCCCGACATCTGTGTTCAAGAGCATTCCTGGGGACTAGAGCACTCCCACCAGAGCAGAATGATTAGTTTTCAAATGCTGCATTTTGGTTTTGAATGATGCGCCTTAAAAATAATACCACCATGCTTATGGTAAGAAATCAGGAGAGGGCTCCCCGGTGGCGCAGCGGTTGAGCGCTGGGTTGCGAAGCTGCCCGCAACCTCTGCAGCGCCGGTTCGATCCCCAGCTGCTCCCCGGCCACCGGAGGAGGGTCCCGCATGGTGTGCAGACCTCTCCTGCCGCCCGCTGCTCCCCTCAGCAGTGTACTTCGGTCCTTCTGCCTGCTCTGCTCCCCGCTCTGGCTCTGGTGAATTCTCTCACCCTCCCGCGCTTCTGACTGTACCCAGTGCTTGTATAAATAAAAATAAATAAATCTTAAAAAAAAAAATCAGGAGAGGAGGGACATCAAGGAGCCACATGAGCATCTAATGGCGTTTTCACTTTCTAGAAAGCAACCACTGGGTTCTGTTGGTATCATCTTCACACGTCTGCTAAGCGTACTCAAGCGCGCGCACTTTATTTGCTCATACTGGGGGGCGTGGGGTGTGGGGTATGACAAGTCAGAAGACACACAAGCCCTCACACTCACTCCGTTGTTTGTAGTAACTGCCAGCATTGCACCACACATGACATGTCCCCTACTAGCCAGCAATCCGGGTACCCAGGGCATTGCCAGTATAACTACATACTCTTTGACCCTTGTTCACGTATTCCCATGGGATAATTCCTAACAGTGGAATTTCTTGGTCAAAGGGTATGCACATCTTTTATTTCTACAGCTCTTGCCCAGTGCACTTCAAAAAAGCTGTTGTTACCCACCTGCCTGTCCGTGTATACGTGAGGTGCCCGCTTCTGACACCCTTGGCCATGCCAGCAAGGATGTGGCGTGTCAAGGGGAAACTTCCCAAATGAAGTAAATGGACCTTTCATGAGGACCTGGGTGAGAGTGGACATGACCTCTGAGGTAGTCCCTGTAGCTCTCTGAGCTGTTCAGAATGCTCAATAATTTGGGTTTTATAAACAAAGGCAGTGTTTGGGGAGGTGAGCCAGATCATGCTGTGAGAAGAGTTGTGCAACTCAGTATTTATTTCTTGAGTGCGGTTAGAACTTCAATATGGTCAAAACATATTCTTCTTTTAATTTACACAAACAAATATGTTCCCAGGCTGACACCTCCGGTGCCAAGTTTCTAGGGGAAACGAAATTCTGCTGTGAGATTATCAACCACTAACGATGAGACCGGAAAAGCTGCTGAAGTTCGCTTGCGGCATCCAGAACGGGCTGCTGAGCGGCGTCTCTGTCGGCATTACCCATAGACCTGTCAGTGATTTCAGCCAACGAAATATGGAACACAGATAGGCCAGAGGGTGGAAAACGCTCTGGTTTTGATAAAAGGCGGTCTGCTTGGATTGAGATCCTCCTTCCTGCAAGCCAGTTGATGCAAAGGTCCATCCAGACAGGGGCTGCTGAACTGAGGGGAAAGAAACGAGGCCAAGGAGAGTCGCCTTCCCAGGGCTGCACTAATACAAAACCTAAGCACTTGAAATCATTCCAAGAGCAGGGATTAAAGCAACATGTTATTTTGAGTGATTGCTTAATTTATTGAGCTGCGGCTAGATCTGTAATGGAATACAGCCCTTGCAACTGATAACTCCCTGCTGCAATCGAACTTCTACAGTTAAGGAATATTTTCTGAGAGAGTCTCTGGAACCGCTCAGAATTTTTAGTCCCTGTGGTGGGATGCTTCTGAGCTCTCATTTTCCAAGCGAGCTTTTTTTCTCTCTTTTTTTTTTTTTTGAAGGACAACCTAATGCTACAAAGACAACAAGCAGCATTTCATTAAATGCCTCGTGTGCACCAGCAGCTTAACCTACATGCTCTCCAGTCCTGAAGACAAACCACTGAAGTAACTTGTTAGTCCCTGTTTACAGATGCAGCTCCCTGGTGTTAAGGAACATCACAGAGTGGCACTGTCCAAGGAGGTAACAACTAGCCATTCTTGGCTATTGATGGGTAAATTAATTAAAATTTGAAAAATCTAGAAGTTCACGTTTTAGGTTGCACCAGCAGTTATGATTACTGCAGAAAGTACTGATTACTGCAGAAAGTTCTATTGGGCAGGGCTGGTCTAGAGATTTCTCAGGTAGAAGCTGGCCTGCCAGAATTCAAACCCAGCTAATGGCCTGTGAAGACAGCACTACTCTAGCATGAGCCCTGGCTTTCCTTCTCCTTTGACTGAGAAGCAGGGACTAGAGCAGCGATGCTCAAACCCTGACCACAGCTGGAAACTACCTGGGCTGCTTTAAAAAACAATATTGATGCCAGGATCCCAGCTGCAGAGATCTTGATTTAATTATGATGGGGTAGGGGGGGCATGAGGGGTTTTTATAATTTCCCATGTGATTCAAATGTGCAGCCAGGATGGAGAGTAGCTAGACCACAGGTCCCACACCCGGGATGGGGGAGGGAGCTGGTTGGTCTGCCATGAGAATGTGGTCCCCATGGGCACCAGGGCCTCCTGTCAGGGGAGTCAGGCTCATTTCTGAAGGAAAGACTTGGGGGCCCACTGCTGTGCTTGTTGCTTGGTGGGAAACACAAGGAGAAGCTCTGCTTTTAGAAAAGGGCATCGTCACGCTCTTGTGGGTGGAAGGAGGGGCAGACGGAAGGTCACAGAGACAAAGTGGAAAACCCATGGTCCCAAATTTCAACCAGAAGCATGTCGGAACTTAAGCTGTATTTTTGTTCTACAAAATAAAGCACATGTCCTCTAGTCCTGTCCACTGAAACTGTTAGGCATCAGGAACAAGTCAGTAGCGCTAAGCACCCTACCACCCACATTATGGTGTCTAAACACCACGGGTAACTAGAAATCAGGGCTCTATGGAGATGTGGTAGATTCCAGGTGTGGGGGAAACATGCAAGATAAATCTGGACCATTTTGTGCCCTAGGTAATACCAACACAATAAAAAACCACTGGGTTCCTGTCAAGAAGGATGTAGAGGACAATGTGAAGTGGGTCCCATGGCCAAAGATGGGGCACTTTGAGCATCAACAAGAATCAAGGGAATGGATTGAAAGTTCACAGTGATACATAGGGAAAAAAAGAAAATTCCCTTTGTCATATTTGGAGGATGTTTGCAAACTAACTCATTTCAAAATCTGTCAATGATTTTAGAAGCACGTTGTAATCAAGCATTGGTCCTTTCTGGAAGGAGCCATACCTGACAATAATTAAATAATTGCTAAGGGGAAGTTCTTCTTTGGAAGCATTCCAGCTAACAAAGACAGAGGGATAGAATTAGCCACCATTTTGCAATCTCAGTGGGTCTAGACATGGTCACACTAACATCACAAATGGACAGCCAGGTGTGTGCCTTCAAATGGAGACAGAGAGGAGTCATTGAGAAGTAGAAAAGCACAAACAGCAAAGCTGATCTAACTGAACATCTCGATCTACCCAACCACTTACAAACATGGGGAGAGGAATGCATTTAACTCCAGCACAGGGGTGAAATAAGCAATGTCCAGACTGTTGGGCACTATAAAACAAACAGCCCACTTGCTTCTACAAAGAAACATGGAAAGAGAAACAAGGGAGAAGCTACAGATCAAAAGAGACATGAGATGCATCAATCACAGCGTATGTACAGACCAGTGGGGATCCTGACCACCCCCCTCCCCGCCGACTTCACAGAAAACGTTTTTGAAACTAGAGAAGTTTGACGAGTGAATATTTGCTGATATTAAAGTATGACTGTTAGTAGGAGTGATGGTGATGTCATAGCCCCCCTCACCACCACTTTGGAGTCATGGACTAAAACATTTGCAGACGAAATGATTGATGCCTGGAATTTTCGTCTTCGTAGCTAGGCCGAGGGAGGTGGGGTAGGGGGTGTGGATGGAACAAGATGGACCAGAGTTGGTGACTGTTGAAGTTGGGTAATGGGTAGCTGGAGTTCATTGTACCACAAGCTACTCTTGAGAATACTTCAAAATAATAAAAATCAGTACACGAAGACCAGCCTTTCCCTTGCCTTCTCTCCAGGGTTTCAGATTGGTCTGCCCACCCTCTGCTGGCATCTTGGGGGCAAGCCTAGGTTGCAGGTGTGAGATAAATCTCAGCACCTACCCCCTTCTTGGCAACTAGCAAGGTGGGAGAGCAGGATCTGAGAGGCTCCTGACTTGACACACCTAAGACTAGGGCCAAAGCTGCTCCCTTCAGAGTCCCTAGTCTTTCCACCCCCATCAGAGCTGCCGCCTTGCACCCTCTGTGAAGCAGTTAGTGGAGGGACTAGAACCCTGAGTCAGAGCCAGCCTCAAATTCTGACCTCACCATTTAATGGCAGGACCATTCACCAACCTGAACTGATTTTCTCGCCTGTAATATGGGCATAATGTGGCCCCAGCTGACTCATCCGATCTACATTATGGGGGTACAGTGGCCAAAGGGACCTAGTCTCAAACTTGTGAACTAGACATTGAGAGATGGAAGGTGACCTTAAGAGAGTTTAATGCTGTGATAAATACATGTAAAATGTGAGATGTTAGGGTGCTTAATCACATCCTTTTTCTTTTTTAATGGCGTTTTTTTACTTAGGAAATAACCTGACTCCCATACTTTTGGCTAACCAGAATAGCCATTCTCTCCAACTACCGTGTAGCCAGCCATGCCAAACACAGAATTTCACTCCACTCATGCTCGCTTTTCCATGCAGCGAGTACCACTGCTCCTGTCGATGGAAAAGGGAAGGGCACAGGGGCGTGATGTCTGGTCCTCGGCTGCACTGTTGATGCATGGCCATGTCCTGTGTACTCAGCATTCTTAATTAAGCTTTGAGACGAGCGGCAGCAGGGCCAGGATATCAGTGCTGCCAGAAGACCCAAATGCTCTCCAGATCAAACTCATTTGCAACAGAGAAAACAGGGGCCTCCCTGGTGGCACAAGGGGTTAACACGCAATCTATGAAGCTGTCCGCAGTCTCTGCAGCAGGAGTTCAATCCCCGGGCAAGGAGCTACCCACATGGTGCAGCAGACCTCTCCTGACTGGCCCACTGCTCCCCTCAGCAGTGTATTTCAGTAGATCTGCCTGTTCTGCTTCCCACTCTGTCTCTGGTGAATCCTCTCCCGCCCCCACACACACACCTCTGGCCTATACCCCAGTTCTTGTATGCATAAATAAATAAATCTTTAAAAAAAAAAAAAAACAACAGGGCCCAGAGAGGCCTGATGACTTGCCCCAGGCCACACAGCCAAACAGCTGCTGAGCCCATGTCAAGGCTGCATGGGGAGAAGGTACAGGAAGCCCCTTCAGCAAAGGAGGCTGATTCCTCCTGGGGTGGAACCAACCCTCTGGGGTGTCCTGTGACAGAGACTCGATCTGGGATGAGGGGGTCACACTAACTCACAGTGAGGCATTTGTTCCAGATGGATTTGTTCCAGAACCCGAGGCCCTGGGTCAGAGCTGGCTAAGAAGAACCCTCCATGTGGCCCCATCAAAGTGCTGGGGTTTCAGACCCTTGTGCCCTGGAGGAGTCACCACGTGTAGCTCAGTGGCCTCTGAAGTGGTCTGTGGCTGGCATCCTTCCCTGGGCCTCCCTAATCTGTCTTTCTGAACTATAGGTCAAATCACTCCCAGCCCTACTTCATCAACCTAAAAGGTTTTTTGTTCCCATTACTTTTTTTTTTTTAAGATTTTATTTTATTTATTTATGTAAGCACTCGGTACAGTCAGAAGCGCAGGAGGGTGAGAGAACCCACCAGAAGCAGAGCAAAGCAGAGCAGGCAGACTGACAAAGTACACTGCTGAGGGGAGCAGCGGGCGAGGCAGGAGGAGTCTGTCGCGCCATGTGGGACCCTCGCCGGCAGCTGGGGATCGAACCGGCACTGCAGAGGCTGTGGGCAGCTTCGCAACCCAGCGCTCAAGCGCTGCGCCACCAGGGAGGCCCTGTTCCCATTACTTTAAACCAAATGAAATTTCCAGGCCCCGAGGCCTCCTTGGTGGGCTTGCCCAACCCAGCTGTCCAGCCTCCCTCTTGAACCCAATCCCGCCCCCTCCAACCCACGATAGTCTCAGCAGAGAGAGCCTGAGACCTTCTAACCGTACCCCCAAACCACATGGTCTTTCCCCAGGACCTCAGAGCAGCCCCTGACTCCACGGTGACATGTGCATGAAGCTCAGCCAATACTTCGTCCTCTCCGGGGGTGTTGGGTCTGAAATCACAGAAACCCTCTGAAGTCACTTTGAACATCGGTTCCCAAAGATGCTTCCAGAAGGCTCTCGGAGGAAGCCATGGTGGCTGGGACCCGGTGTTTCTCCACTCACTATTACTCTACTGGTCTACTCTATTGGCTCGGTTCACTTTCCTACCGCAGGACCAGCTTAGGGAAAAAACCAAAACATCAGCCCCACTGTTTAAGACAAAGCAGCCAGCTGGTTCCCTCTCTGCTTGTAATTCACCCAAAAATGTTCCTGACTTGACCGCAAAGGTAATACTAAAAACGTGCAGCCGGATGACTTGGTGACTCATTCCCTTGTTTTTTAAATCTTCCCCTTTTCCTTCAGTGAGTTTCAGGGTTCCTCCAGGTTGCCAGTTGCTAAGCTGTTTGGAGCCAGGGGTGCAGCGCCCTGGCCGTCCCAAGCAGAAGCAGGTACTGAAAGAAGCATCTACTCCAGAGCTGCCCCGGGGCTTGGGACTGTTCTCACAGACACAGGCAGAGTCTTTGTCCAACTCAGCCAAACCAGCTGGTCGGGTCTGCCGCTCCCCCGGAGTGCAGGTGTTTGGGGGACACCTCAGGTCCTGGAATTTCCCCCAGTGGAAAAGGGAGTTCCTGGGCCATGGGGTTGAAGCCAGTGACAGAGATGCCCAGGCCCATTCATGGTTGACCATAGATGGCAGTGTGGTGCCCTACCAAGACCAGAGGGTACCCCCAAATGGACCTCTCCCGGGCCATCTCCTGGACTTGGGGTGAAAAGTGGGTGTCACTGGATGTGGGTCTTTGGGGTTGGAAACCACAATCGTGAAGGACCTTAAACACATGGAAGGCCCTTCTGCGTCCACCTGGAATCTTAGTGCCAACAACCATCGAGAACTGAGTCCCCACAGAGCGCCAGGAAGTGTTTATTTTTTATACCACTTGACTGCAGAGATACAGAAAGGCCGAAAATGTCCAGCAGTCTGCCTGTTCTGCTCCCCGCTCTGTCTCTGGTGGATCCTCTCGTGCTCCCACACCTCTGGTCTGTACCCCAGTTCTTGTATGAATAAAATAAATCTTTTAAAAATCCATGTAAATAAAATATGTCCTACTCTTTGACAAACATACCTTCACCACCGTCTAGAAGGCCGGGTCTGAATTTAGATCTCGCAGACTCCGTGGGATCTCTGAGTCCACCCCTTCCCTGACCCTCGAGGGGCCTTGCACAGCCTGGAGTCCAACTTCTGTCCCAGGCCCCCAGATGGCTGCTTTGAGTCCTCTTAGGTTTAGGGGCACACGCTGGGACCCCGGCCTGCCCCAAGCCAGGCAGCTCTCTGGCAGCCGCTGAGCAGAGGGGGCTTTGGAAA
Source organism: Talpa europaea (assembly GCF_964194135.1). NCBI lineage: Eukaryota > Metazoa > Chordata > Mammalia > Eulipotyphla > Talpidae > Talpa > Talpa europaea. The sequence goes on along the minus strand of NC_140079.1, from coordinate 94,690,164 downwards.
AGGCTAGTGCCGGGGATTTCCCGTGTCCCGGACCCCCAGAATGTGCCCCAGAAGAGTGGAGTGTGGGATAGCAGGTCCCTGCCCTGTGGGAGGGCCTGGCCAAGAACCCACAGGGACCCCACAAAACCGGGGCTGGCCTTGCCTGGCCTACAGGTGCTGCTCACGGCTTTGGCTGGTAGGACAGGGGCCTTGGTGGGGTGCCCTGGGCTTGCTCCCACTTGTCTGTCTGCCTCTGCCTCACCTGTGCATGGGCCAGCTGTGACCCCCAATTTTATGTTCACCCAGAACCTCAAAATGTGACCTTGTTTGGCAAGGGGGCAGGATTGGGTTCAAGAGGGAGGCTGGACAGCTGGGTTGGGCAAGCCCACCAAGGAGGCCTCGGGGCCTGGAAATTTCGTTTGGTTTAAAGTAATGGGAACAGGGCCTCCCCGGTGGCGCAGCGGTTGAGCGCTGGGTTGTGGGGCTGCCCGCAGCCTCTGCAGTGCCGGTTCGATCCCCGGCTGCTCCCCGGCCACTGGAGAGGGGTCCCGCATGGCGCGCAGACCTCTCCTGCTGCCCGCTGCTCCCCTCAGCAGTGTACTTCGGTCCTTCTGCCTGCTCTGCTCCTGGCTCTGGCTCTGGTGAGTTCTCTCACCCTCCCGTGCTTCTGACTGTACCCAGTGCTTGTATGCATGTATGTATAAATCAATCAAGCAATAAATAAATAAATCTTTAAAAAAAAATTAAAAAAAATAAATAAAGTAATGGGAACAGGGCCTCCCTGGTGGCGCAGCGCTTGCCGATACCACCAAGATGAGAGTGGCCCTAATCTGCTCTGACCGTGTCCTTGCGAGGACACAGGACAGCCTGGCCATGCATGCCCAGGTCCCCGAGGCCGGCAGAGCAGGCAGAGGCCAGGAAGGGGTCTCCTGAGAGCCAGAGAAGGGAGCACAGGCCCGATGACACCCGGATTTGGGGCTCCTGGCCTCCAGACCGGGAGCGGGGAACTTCATGGCTCAGACCCCCGGCTGGCAGGGGTTTCTTATGGCAGCCCCAGAACCCCATCCACCTCCTGCTCCCCCTTCCTGCACCCTGTCAGGTACCTGCAGAAAAAAGATGTCACTAACATGTGGCCACATTCGCCATCCCCACACCACCTGGCCAAGCCCGGAGCCAAAGGGCTCTTACAGGCCATCTTTCCAAGAAGGCCGCCTCCCCCGACTCACACGCCATCTTACTCATTCATTTCATGTGCTGGAATAGAAGTCCCATGAGGCGGGGCTGTGCTCTCCTTCAACCCCACACACCAGAGGCAGTGTCTATAACACCCCCGAGGTGTAGCAGGCACCCAGAAAATATTGAATGAATTATTATAGCAGTGACAAAATACCTTATTTCCCCATATGGTTTCAACCAGAGCCAGCTATTTCCCACCGCTCTTGACATTAGTCAGACTCTAATTTTGCCCCATCTGGAGGCAAGCACATTGGCCTGGTTCTTACACGCCACCCAGCAGTGTCAAAAATGTCCAATAGCATTTGCTAAGGAGCGAACCTGAACCTCACAGCTGTCGCCAGAGCTGAGCCTGCCTTGCTGCCCGGCCTGCCATGGCCCAACTGTGGGCCTGGCCTTCACTGGCTAGACTGGCCTCTGGCCCCTGTGGCGGGGTGGGGTGGGGCGAGGGGGGACCTCTGACAAAGTCCCAGTCTGAACGCGCCTCCCTGAGCATGGGTGAGGGAAGGAGGGGGCTGTGTGTGGTGACTTCCCCCACCCCCAGCTGCTTTATGCTTTATGCTGATTTATGCCAAGAGACGCTAAGTTGAGGGGACGGCTGGGGACGCTTGAGACATGAACGGCCGTTCCTTCCCTTCAGCCTGTGGCACAGCTGCCCCACCAGCAGATACTGTAGCTGTAGATGCCCAGCCAGCCCTGAGATAGTCACGGCTGTCCTTTCACCCCCACTCTCACGGCCCCCCAACCTGGGACCTGGGTCATGTAATGCCAGACCCCTCTGTTCCCGGTTCCAGTTTTAACTGCGCCCCACTGATCCTCAGTGTCCTCATGTGAGAAACCAGAGACAAGGCCCCCCTCACAGTGTCCCCAAGCTCGCTGAGACCCCGGGACGGCGCCAGGTGCAGGGAACACACAGACAGACGCGGCACCACCCAATTAGCTTGGAATCCGGCTCGGGAGATTCTAATGTTTTACTGGATTTTCTATTTGCATGACAGGAACAAGGAAGGTTCCTTGAAACGAGGCGAACAGCAGAGGTGACAGAGAAAAAGCCAAGTGTTCTCTCCTTCACTCTAAGCTCCACTGGCGTTGCCACCCCACGTGCCCCTGGGGGGAGCTAATGGGCACCCTTCCAAACCTTTCTCCTCGCAAGGCATCCATCTAGACTGGTTTCATTTTTACAGACGTGAGCTAATTTCTGTGTCAGCTCATTTTTTCCCCAGGCCCACACAACAGAAACCAGCCTTGTTCTTTTTAGCTGCTTGCTAATATTCCCCACTGGGGAAGTTATGATCAACAACAGACCTCTGGCCAGGGTGACGGTGTCCCAACAGGTGGCACCAGGGAGCCTCGGCAGGCAGGAGGCGGGACCAGCAGGTTGGGGCAAGGACCTGGGGTGACATTCCACGACCATAAAACACACCCCCAACCGGAAGATACACGTGTGCATTTCAAGGCGCAGACCCCTGAAACCCCACCCCCGCCACCCCACTGCAGGACATGCACGGACACTGTCCAGCCCTGCATGCCACCAGCTGCACTGACGCCCTTAATACCCACCCTCCCTTATCTGACAGGTTCCTCCAAGTGTGGTGATGGGTCAAAGGGCACAGCTTGTCTTGTGTTTTTAAGAAACCCACGCTCCTGGGTGAGTGTGTGTCAGAGAAATGAATGATCCCAAGTGGCTCAGGATTTATTCTGCTGCCTCCAGAAGCCTTCCAGGGGCTGTGATGGCCTCAGCAGCCAGCAGACCCCCACTTTGGCCAATGAAAGGGACTTGGTTTTACCCACCGAGAGGGCAAACAAGCCCTGTCCCCCACTTCCAGCGGCTAAGACTGGAGGAGCAGGAGGAACCCATGGCCTCAGGCAAGTTACCCAATCTTTGTGTGTCTCAGTCTCCAGACCTGTAGAATGGGGACGCAGTGATGTCCTGCCCTCCAGGGTTTGCTGTGAGGATTAAGCAGGAGGTGAGGGGTGGGGAGCTTGGTATCCAGCCAGCTGCAGCCGGTGCTGAGAGCTCTGCCCCTTCCCCCACCAGCCCCCACCTCTCAGGACCCAGCTCTGCCTGGTCAGCAAGACTTGGCCTTCGCCTCCTAGTCCCTGCACCCCGCTGGCTGCCCATTCCTGCCCCAGGGCCTTTGCCTCTGCAACCGTTTGCCCGCAGCTCTGTCTCCTGCACCCACAGGCCAGGTGCACCCCCTTGGGCTTGCTGTAGCTTCCCTACAGCCCTTTATGTGTGAAAGTCCTTAGGTGTGTGCTTGCCTCTCCCTCCAATCCACAATATGGGCGGAGTCTCCCCCAGAACTGCATGTCTTCCCCACCTCGCAGTGGTTGAGCACCAAGAGCATAGGGTCTCACCCAACTTTTCACCCAGCACCCCCAGATTCAGCCTGGTGCTTGTCCTGCAGCGGTGCTCAGGAGTTACTGTGACATGTATCTTTTTGTATTAGTGTCTTCATATTTTGGGGGTGGTATTGCTGGGACATATGGGATTTCATTTTTATTTTTCGGAGGTGCCTCCAGATCATTTCCACAGGGGCTGCACCAGTTTATGCTCCCGCGGCCAGAGGTCCCTTTCCTCACACCCTCACCAGCGCAGCTGCCGGTCTTGACAACAGGCAGTCAATTTTCCTTCTTTTCCCAAGTGGAATTCAGCTCCTCCCTTCCCTGAGTATTAGTACATTTTACCTCCACCCACTGCGGGGTTTGTCAATAAACCTTTCTCTTGGAAAATTTTGGGATTTACAGAAGACTCCCAAAGATTGCACAGAAAGTCCCCACGTACCCTTCACCCAGCTTCCCCCACGCTAACAGAACTCGGGTCCTTTTGTTAGAACTAAGAAGCGAACAGTACATCACTGTCCTCCAGACTTTATGTGGGTTTCCCCCATTTTCCCACTAATGCCCTTTTCCTGTTTCAGGGAACAATCCAGGATGCCCCCTGCCTTCAGCTCCCCTCCGTCCTAAATCTAATACTTGCGTGTTGCCAGGCAAGGCCAGGCACTTTGTGAGCTTGACCCCACCATGCTCATTAACCCCGCCGGGTTGCAGAGGAGGAAACTGAGGCACAGACACCCCAAGTAACTCCTGGAGCAGCTGGGCCCCAGCACAAGGCCTGAGCCACACTCTGCAGAACCCGATTTTTTAAAAGATTTATTTATGCATACAAGGACTGGGGTACAGGCCAGAGTTGTGGGGGGTGAGAGGATTCACCAGAGACAGAGTGGGGAACGGAACAGGCGGATCTACTGAAACACACTGCTGAGGGGAACAGCGGGGAGACAGGAGGGGTCTGCTGTGCCATGTGGGTCATCTCCCTAGCTGGGGATCGAACTCGTGCAGCAGTGGCTGCGGACAGCCTCATAGGTTGCGGCTTAACCCCTTGCATCACCAGGGATTTAACAGCGGCTCAGGATGCTCACAAAAGAGCTTCCAAGAAGCTGATGACCCTGGAGCATTAGGCACAGGTCGCTTTAGGCAAACCAACATAGGAAAATGTATCTTCCCTGCAAAGGTAAATTAGGGAGCGCTATTTGACTTACAAACATCTTCACGACTGAGCCCGTGTCCAGGTCAAATTATCTGACACGCTTTGCAGTGCTCTGGGCTTTCTTTCCTTTTCCTGCTTGCTTTCTTTTTTTCCTCCACCTCCCCACCAACACTTGTTATCCCCTTTTCTGTTTTTAAATAAGAGCCATCTTAACAGGTGTGAGGTGTTATGGCTTTGATTTTCTTTCCCTGCAGATCAGCGAGGCTGAGTATCTTTTCACACATGTGTAGACCACTTGTGTGTCTTTGGAGAAACATCTACTCAAGCCCTTTGCCCATATTTTAATCAGGTCGTCTGTTACTTGCATATTCAGTTAACCCCTTTCTGATAGGTGGCTTGCAAATTATTTTCTCCCATTCTGCACGATACCTTCCCACGCTGTTGATTATTTACAAAAACAGTACAGCAAGGGGAAGTTTTATTGGAACAGCCTGTCTCTATGTTGTGTCTGGGCCAGGAGCACTGGGAGAAATAGGATAAAGTTTACAGTGAGTAGGGGGCAAACAGGAGGGAGGGGGCACCCATTCTGATTTTTTTTTAAAGATTTATTTATACACACAAGAGCTGGGGTACAAGCCAGAGATGCGGGGGGTGAGAGGATTCACCAGAGACAGAGTGGGGAGCAGAATAGGCAGACTGAGTAAAATACACTGCTGAGGGGAGCAGCGGGCGAGACAGGAGAGGTCTGCTGCACCATGTGGGTTGCTCCCTGGCCAGCCGGGGATTGAAGTCGTGCTACCGGGGCTGTGGACTGCTTCATACTGCGTTGCTTAATCCCTTGTGCCACCAGGGAGGCCCCCCATTCTGTTTTTTGAGTGAAAGAGACCTCGAGCGGGAAAAGAGGTGTCCTTGACCACAGAGTTCTGTTCCAAGCACTCCCAAACCTCCCAGGGGCCCTGCTCCCCAGGACCCTGCCCCTATCCCTGCCTAAAGGCTACAGCATCAGCCCGCCGAGGGTTAGCTCTGGAAACCCAAGCTAAGCTGTAACCCTAGTGTGGCAGCTTACACAGCAAATAAAGAACTTGATGCAAACCAAGAACACCTGCTTCGTACACACCCACCCACCCACGTCTGCCCCATTTTACGCACTTGCTATCTTTTATTATTTTCATTTTTCTCCACCACCATCACTAGTATCCCTCAGATGCTTTCTCCCTCCCCTCTTCTTACTCCATTTACTAGTGTCCACTAGTTTTTGTAAGTATTTTGCTGTGTTGAATCATCTGCTATGTAAACATCCAAGGTTTGCTTTTGTCCTTCTGACTTGCTTACTGCCCATCATTCCCTCCGGCTCCCTCTGCTTTGCTGTAAGTGGCAACACTTCATCTTTCCTCAGGCTGAGGGGGATTCCTTGGGTGGATGGACGAGCCTACCTAATTTTTGAGAGTAATCGTGGCAGAAGTCATGTCAACTCACATTTCAGGAATCAAAAGTCGCATGAGGTGGATGCACAAAGACCACAGGTGCGTCCAAAGTGTGCTCTAAAGTGACCCCAGCCTTGGCCTGTCCTCATAAGAGGCAGGAAGTCACCACCCCAGTTGACACGTGAACAAAGTGAGTCACGTGGGCTGTTTTGTCAGTGAAATCAGCCCCCAAAGTGAAGATGGGCAGAGCCTTTCGGAAAAACCCTCAGTGGGTAGAAGTTCCCTGAGCTGAGGGCCAATGGTTCACTCACTGCCTCACCTGGGCCAGCAGCGCCCCTCTTTGCTGGTGTCATGGGTGCAGCAGGAGACTGGGGCACTGCCCAGACCTGCACCCTGGGCTCCTGACTTTTAGGGTCCCCAGGAAGTAGAGCCCAAGCATTACCCCGGCAGGAGGCTGAAGCTGGTTCCAAGGGGACGCCATTCTGCACCCCATTTGCAGACCCAGGGACCTGAATGAGCCTCACTCCCCTGAGTCCACCCACCCCACCCCACCCCACAGACACTCAGGACTAAGCTTCCAGATTTCCACACCCTGACAGCGCTGAGCAAGGGACAAGGGGGAAAGGAGAGCCCACTGTCCTTTAGGAGCAGCTCCCATCACCTAGGGTGCCTGTGACAGGGAGACAGACATGAGGTGGTCAGGAAGGAGGGTTCCCAGAGCTCTGGGACATCAGAGGGTTCCCAGTTCACGTCCGGTCACCAGGAGCCTGTTCCAAACTCCAAGCCTTCGGGAATCCCACTGCCACCACCAACTCACTACTGCTGCGTGCCCGCTGCGTGCCAAGCGTCGTGCACAGTTTATCTCATTTAATCCTCCCAAGCTCCCAAGGTTGGGATGGTGATGATCCCTGTTTCCTCGATGGAGGAAGGGAAAGGGAGGGTGAATCACTTGCCCAAAGTCCCACAGCCACGGAGGCTGACAAGGTGACCCTCGGATCCAAGCTGCCGCTCTCAGATAGGCTTTGTTTTCACGATGCTCCTATGCTTACACTTGGTATTTTGAAAAGTTCAGCTGGGTCAAAAAAAAAAAAAAAAAAGGAAAAAAGGGCAAGTCGAGTCCCTCCCGCCCCACTCTCCAGCCACTAGGTTTCGGCCCCTCCTCCACGAGTGACATGACTCCCTCGTCAGGCCGCCTGTAGCCAGTGACGGACTGCACGCTGCTGAACTTGGCTTTCCTCGCCGCACAACAGACAGTTCCTCCTGCTCTTGACACTGTATATTCCATCATCTACTCCGGGCCAGTTTCTTTCACGGACCCGACTCATGGGGGTTGTGTTTTCAATCTTTCCTTTCACAAACAGTGTTGCAGAGAATAACCTTGTACATAAATAACGCCCTGCGAGTTCCAGTTTATCGGTAGGATGACTGTTGGCAGCAGCCCAGCTGGGACAGAGGGTTTCTGCATTTGTAATTTGGACAGATATTGCCAAGGGAGAGCAACCAGGTTCCAAACCAGGCACAGCCCGAATTCCAAAGCCCTGGGGCACCCGGCTTGGGGGGGATTTGGTGCAGAGCCCAGGGAAGGAAGGCCTCCGGGGGCGGGGCCTGAGGGCCGAGAGCGCTCCTGTGCTCTGATTGGCTCCTCCAGTCCCCCCACCGGCTCACCATCTCACCCCACCTGCTCCCTCCAAGTCTCGTGTGGGTTGACCCCACCTGGCAGCACGTGGCCTTAAACCACACGATGGCATAATGCACAGCCACCCCAGGTAAGGGGCAAGGCAAGAGCGCCAAGAGGTGTTTAAAGCAGCAGAACATGCCGCAGGGGAAGGAAGTCCCAGCCACTCCTGTCCTTCTCCCAGGGATGGCCACTTGCAGGGAGCGAGGTAGCCCTTGCTGGACTTTCCCTCACCAACTGAGCCAATACACCAGGGCGCGGAGATGCCTGCCACGTACACTGGGCATTTTCTAATCAAGGGGGCATTGGTGGCAGCTGGTGCTGGTGAAAAGGTTTCACGTGCATTACCCCACTTAAGCCTCTCCACCACCCGTGAGGTCATTTCTATTATTACTCTCGTCCTCCAGCCTCCGGAAGAGGACACAGGTGAGGTAATAGCCAAGCCCCACGCTCCACAGAAAGTCTGTTTGGATAATTGGGACCACAAACCATCAGCAGGACATTTGAAGGGGGTGGGTAATGCGGCTCAAAATGTTTATTTGGAAGGGATTCTGGGGGGCGGCCAAGTCCCCTTTGTAACCTGCACCTCTTGTTATAATAGCTTTGGGGAGAGGGAAGGACTGGTGAGTGAGGGTTCAGCTCCATTTCCTCTTTTATGATATGCATGTATTATTTCATCAAATTAATGCATGCTTATGGCAGAAAATTTGGAACATATGGGGGAGAAAATTAAATTAATCCACAAGCCAAGCACCCAGGGGAAGCCTCCATTAATACCCTGGCATAACAGCTGCCAATCTCCGTGTTCAGCCTGTGAAGACATGTCAACATGTTCATTGAACTAGAACGCGCGGAAAGTGCGTGGATCACAAGTGCACAGCTCAATGAATGTCCAAAACAGAATCTCCCACATAACAAGCATCCAGACCAAGAAACAGAATGTGACTGTGTGTGTGTTTAAACAAAATCAGGATCCTACAGTGCTGAGGACTGAGTCATGAGCCCCCAAAAGATATGTCGAAGTCCTAACCCCAGGTACCTGTGAATGTGGCCTTTTATGGAAATAGGGTCTTTGCTGATGTCATCAAGTCAAGATAGGGTCTTACGGGATTCGGGGGGGCCCGATCTAATCTTGGGGTCCCCAGAAGACACAGACACACGCAGGGTTCTAAGAAGGCCATGTCAGGAGGGAGGCAGAGGTCAGGAGTGAAGCAGCTACAGACCCAAAACACAAAGGATGGTGGAGAACACCAAGCTAGGGGAGGCAGCAAAGGATTTTCCCCACCAGCCATCAGAGGGAGCAGGGCTCTGCTGCCACTTGGACTCCAGACTTCTAGCCCCAAAGCACTGAGGGAATTAATTTCCGTTGTTTTAAGTCACCCGGTTTGTAGCAGTTAGTAAGGCAGCCCGATGGGCTAATACGGTGGGTGCACTTCAGTGTGTCTTCTGAGCATGAAAGACACAGGAGTGGGCCTCTCGTCTGGACACCTGCACCAGGTCCTGACTGGCCTGACAGTGTCACCTTCTGCGGCGGTGACCACTTCAGAACATCACATGTAGCACTTCGGTGGCTCCCCAGTGTCCCCATGGGGACACCCTCCAATCTCATACCTTGCTCCCTGTCCAACCTCTTGGTCTCCTTTCAGCTCTTTCTCCTCTGTCTCTGCTGCCACAGGGACTTAGCACACGCTGTGCCGCACTCGTGAGTATCCCTACTCTCCCCTCTATCCTTCGGGTCTAAACTCTTCTCTGCCCCTGCATCATGCATGCTGGTAAGTCCAGTGAGGCGGGGGCCTCTCCTTTTGGTATTTAGGGGGGACAGGCTGCTAGGAAACTATCCCGAGCATCCCAGGACAGGAGCGCATGGCTCCGCTTCCCCAGTCCCCAGATAGGACCTCCTGACTTTCATCCACCACAGGCCACCAGCTGAGCCCTCAGCTCTATAAAACACACCCTTCTCTTGTATTAAAGCCCTTTTATTGCTCCCCTTTGCCATCGGGGTAAATTTCTAACTCTGCTTCCCAAAGCTCCTGCACAAGACCCTTTAGATGCGGTGAACACTTATTGAACCAGCCTGACCTCCCCCTGCCTCAGCCTCTGTGCCAGTTCACCTAGTGCCCCTGGCCCAACAGGCTGGGGGCCATCGAGCCTCAGCGCTGTCTCCCTTTGCACCTTCTGTTCCCCTTCTGGCCCCTTCCTCCCCTGGGCTTCACCTGGCTCAGTGCTGACTGCATCCTTCAAAGCACCCACGAAAGAGTCACCTCCTCCAGGAAGCCTTCCCTAGGCTCCCAAGCAGTGTTTTTTTCTGAGTAAAAACTGTGGTTTGACTTATTTGTGGAATCCCAAAGTGGGAACACATTGAATATTTATCAGATAAACTGATAAGGCCCCAAGACAAGGCATGTGAAAACTGTCAGGTTTCCATTATGCGTCCAAATTTTAGTATCTCCGCCGGGTTCCCAGCAGTATCAAAACTCCACCCAAGCTGCCGGGGTTACAGTCACCCCACATGCCTGGCTTTGGCAGTCATGGTGGTGCTCGATACGGGGGGCCCCAGGCCCATGTGCCTTGCTCTGAACCCACTTCCCACCTCAAAGGAGGGTCAGTCCCCCCATCTCCCCCCCCCCACCCAAGATCCAGACCCCTGAGCCTGGGGTGGGGGTTGTGACTCATCCTGCTCTGAGGCTCATCTTCCTCCCCGGCCCAGGATGGGATTGTTCGGGCTGAGGGCGGGAGAGTGCACTCTCTTACAGGAACTCCCACCCCCACCTCCCCCGCCACGAAGCGTGCTCAGGCCTCCTGTGACATGAAGCTGTTACACGGCCCACAACCCGACAACACTGTCACATCGGGGTCACCCAGGGATCAAGAGCCCCAAAGAAGCTGCGACTATCCCTTCTTGTGGGGCCTTTGCCAGTTCAGCCTGGCCATTCTCTATGCTTCTCCACCAGGGAGTGGGGTGCTGGGAGCTCACACCCCGTCTGAACATGCAGTCCTGCCCCTCAAAAGGGGCAGGACTTTGGGGTGCAAGGCTGCTGACCCTCCTGTCTCCAGGTGTCTGTGTGAAATTCCCCCTCTTTAAAATTGTACTCAAAATTTTTAAACCTTGAAGTGGCCAGTAGGAGCCCAGCCCGACTGCCAGCCAAGCTGCAGCGGGGCCCCGGTGAGGGTGCCTTGGCTCTGACACGCACCGACGGGGCCTTGCTTTAAGGCAAGTAACTAGCAAGGCTGTGGTGAGGCTCGGGGCATCTAGGATGTCCAGGGTGAACATCTGGAGGTATGAGACAGAGCTGGATGCATCAGCATCGGCGGCTCAGCTCCCCCAGGGCTCCCGTCCCTAGAAAGGCAGCAGGGTGGGGTCCTTGGCAGGGGCGGCGGGAGCCGTGCTCCAGGGAGCACCCAGCCACCTGTGGTTGATTGCCTCGCCCTTCATCTCCTGAGCAGACTGTCAGGGACAGTTCCCAAGGTGAGAGGAGAGGGCCACCTCCCCCTAACAAGACCAGGCAGCCCGGGACAGGGAGGGACTCCTGGGGCAAGTTGGTGCCTGACTTCGGAGTGAGTGAAGCAAACGTCCCACCTCTGCTCAACACCTGCCACGCACCTCCCCTGGGGAGGGCTGTGCCCAGTCCAGCCTGGCTCACAACCTGCAGCCAATCAAAGCTGTGGATGGTCTGGCTGCTGGCAGGGCAGGTAGCTGTGTGGACGGATGAATGGATGGGTCATGGATGAGTGGACAGACATCTAGATGGGCGTGTGGATAAGCAGACTAGTGGGTGAGTGATGAATGGAAACACAAAGCCAGCTGGAGGGATAGAAGAACAGATAGGTGGACAAGTAGGTGGACAAAGAATGGACAGGCAGATGGATGCATAGATGGATGGGTCGCGGATGAAAGGATCCTGGTGTCAACTCAGCAAATCCTTTGCAATAACCATGTTTGCTAAAAGGGAACCTAGCTTCAGAGTGAAAGTGAGCTGCCCAGGGTCAGAGTGTGTGCTGGGACCACGGCCGGGGCCTTTGCTGCCAGTCTATGTGCCCTCCTCCTGACCTCCATGGCTTTCAGGTTAGGAATCTATTGAGGGCTATGCCTGCCCAGAAGGGGAAAACCTGTTTCCTGCACGGAGAAGACACGGTGGTTCAGAGAACTCAAGTCACCTACCTGGGCACACACAGCTGGAAAGGCAAGGTGTAGGGTAAGGAGTGGCTTGCTGCAGATTAGGGCAGCACAGGAAAATGGAGAAGGTGTGACTTTTCCCAGCAAGGACCCAGAGCCAGGCAGATGGGCAACCTGTGCTGCATCTAGATATTCAGAGCCCCAGGCCTCCCAGCTTGGGCATGAAAGACAAGTTGCCTTCAACAGAGCTGGTCTCTTGCCAGAAGAGCTGGTCTCTTGTTCAGTCAGAAGAGCCCAGGTTTTGATGCTGGAAGGTTGTGGCTCTGAATTCTAGCTCTACCACTTGGCAGCTGGGCAGCCTCAGAACACATGTCTCCAAACCAGTGGTAACAGACTGGCCCGTCGGGAGTCACAGCCACCACGTGAAATCGATATTCATGCTCAGGCCCCAACCATAGCACCCATAAATGGTAGGGTTTTACCCCCCTCACCGCCAACTCCACCTTGCGACACCAAAGCAATGACGAAGGCAATGGCTGGGAGCTTGCCTGCACTGTGCAGTGGGTTCTGTGCATAACCCACAGCTTCTCATGCCCGTGGGGGAGGAGTGACAGTGCCAGGGTGAGATGAGCGGAGCTAGGGAGTCCCCACTAGAGGGTGTCAGGGAAGGCAGGGTCACCCACTGGGCTAGGGGCCCCAGCTAGCACAAACCAACAGTTCTGACCATGAGGGAAGAAGGAGAGGTCAGTGCAAAGACCAGGAGGCCGGCGCTGGGGAAGCCTGACTGGGAGACAGAAGTCAGGCCCCTGGGCAGGCCCGGTTCCCCCCCTTTTACCAGGCTCTTCCTCCCCAACTCTCCTGCTTGGCTCACTGCCCCCAAGAAATTCAAGGTATCAACCCCTGGAGCTCCTCTGACGCTGGATTTGAATCCAGGCTCCTGCTTGCTGTGGCCGGCTGCTCAGCTCTCTGAGTCTTAGCTTCTGTAAAGTGGGTCTTGACTTCCCAGAGAGTGAAGAAGCTAGAACAGTGCCTGATACATGGTCGATAGTCAGTAGGTGGGAAGTGGGCACAGGCTGTTCCAAAGCTGGGGACCAGCTCCCCCCCATAGATAAGCACCCCCTCAGATTTCCAGGCATTAGGCTGGATGGACACTGTGGCAAAAAGAGCTTGTCTGTTTCCCAAACACTGAATAAAAACCTAACCAGTTATGTCCACTCCTGGATGGACATTTATCCCAGAAATATGGTATCTTGCAGCAGTTTTATTCATAATAGCCCCAAACTGGAAACAGCCCAGATGCCCCTCAAGAGGTGCATGATTAAGCAGATGTGGAAATAATGGGGTCCATATGCAGCCATAAAAAGGAATGAAGTGCTGATAACACAAAACATCTCTGCTACATCTCTGGAGTATTATGTTGCACGGAAAAAGGCAGCCTCTATGGGCACAGGCACACACTCTATGGATTTATTTATAAAACATTCTCAAATGATTCTGGGGGGCTGGGGTAGTGGGCGACAGGGTGCCGGTCTACATTCCTGAGTGGGTCAGGGTGTTGTTCCCCATGGGCTGCCTTGGAGCATGGCTGTAGGAGGCGGCACCAGTAGGTGTGATGACACTCCGGGGCATTCACAGAAAGAAATCGCCTACCACGCCTTTCCTGAACACGCCCCGCTGCTAAGTGCCGCTGGACTGCAGCAGGGAGAGCTTTGTGGTGACAGAGGCGTTCTGCTCCTCATCACAGTGGTGGCAATTGACCTGACGCAGGAGAGAAAGTGGCAGAGTTCTCCACACCCTCCGCCAGCGTCCACTGGGGCTTTGACAGCGGAGCACGGCAGGCGTGACCCTGCAGAGACTGGCTGAGGGGTCAGGAGGCGGCACTGTCCTCGCTTCTCAATTCTAACTATTTCAACATCAAAAGTTATTTTGTGGGGTTTTGGTTTTTTTTTTAATGACACATGGTGTGTGATGCCTGCAATTTCTTTCATATACTCCAACCAGATGGGGGAAGGCAGGAGTGGGAACTCGCGAGGAGGTGATAAAGCGAGATTGCAAACCCTCGCAGGTGATGATGCCGAGGGGCGGGGACGCCGACATCACTGCTGGCCCTCTTGACTTGGGCACGTTCTTGAAATTTTCCATCAGTAGAAAGGTTGATACGGATGGGTGGGTTTCCAGGTGCCCAGACACCGGCACGCAGGCAGGCGTGCTCTGAGGACTGACTCACACCCGCACTCGCCCGAATCTTCCTGACAGCTGTGTGTGTACATGTGCCTTAAAGGACATAAATAACCCGGAGCCACCGGGTGGAATCTGGCCATGCCAGGTTGCACGTTTGTCAGCCATCTGCAGGATGGGGCTCACAGGGGTCCAGGGCTGTTCTCCCAGAGAGAAGTTTCTGGAAACTGGGTTGGGAAGTGTCCCAAGAAGAGGTGGGAGCCAGACATAGCTTCCTGGGGTGAGCCTGGAGTCTGGAGACTGGGAGAGGGGAAGGCTGGGGGGCAAGGGGCTTGTGGCTGGGAGAGGTGTGACCCTCACTGTGCCAGTCCACCCTGGCCGAGCCCCTCAACAGCATCAGTAGGCATGGCAAAATTAGTCCAGATTTTTAAATGACGACTTGACAAAGGAAAAAGTCCCTTCTTGCTCTGAACTTCCATTTCCTCAACTACAAAGTAGGTCGAGCCACAGCACGAATCTCAGAGGGTTGCTGTGAAGGTCAAGTGAGCTGACTCAGTGCCAGGCTGCACTGAGGACCCTGTCACCTTAACCCCCTTGATGTATGGCACCCCCTTTTGCCAGCTGAGAAACTAAGGCTCAGGGAGGTTGAGAACTTGCCCTGGGTCACAGAGGAGCCGTGTCAAACCCGCGGGTAAAGCACTGAGGGCCAAGGCCTGCAGATGACCCTGGTTCACAGTATGTTCACCATGAAGCCCCGCTGGGAGGAAAATATGCTCGAAGACCTGCTACCGGCTTGCCCGGGGCTGAAGAGACAAAGCCAAGAAGGGACTGGCTGGCCCCGGCCCAGCCCTGGCGTCCCACCACAAAGGGTCAGGTAGCCTTGCCTGGGAAGTGGGGGCTGGGGGTGGTAGGAAGAGGGCACCCCCAACCCCGCTCATCAGGGTGCCTGGATCTCTCGACATCACCTGCCAGAGAGGCAAGGGTAACGGCCAGGGTTCCCAGCAGCCAACCTCGGAGGGCTCCTCAGAGCCCCCTCTGAAGTTTCCCAGCCAGGCCTGCACCAGGCAGCCCGGGGACTGGCCAGCGCGACAGTGCACCACAGCCCTCCTTGACTTCCCTTCCTCACTGAGGCAGCAGGAGGCCACGCCCTGGGTGTGGCAAGGGCGGTGTGTCCGGGGAGCCCAGCAGCTAGAAACTATCAGAACTGACACCTCCTGTCCTGAGCCTGAACCCCACTGCTCCCCGGGTGCCCCTCCACTGTGGCGCTGGGGCAGGTGCAGGTGTGGGGTGCCCAGCGTGTGCCCTCAGGCTCCTGCTGCCTGGCTTGGAGGGGCCTTGTTTCCACAGACACTATGGGCACGGGATGCTGAGTCACCCAGAACATGGGTCAGTGGCCCATGACTAAGGGGAGCGGGTACTCAAAGATGTGGGGCAAACGCGAGGATAGCCATGCCCCGGGGGCCATGCCCAGCCGCCCTGCCACCCACACATCCGGGAATGAAGGCCCCCCGCGCAAGGGTGCCCCAGGGTGGGGTGGAAAGCCCTCAATTACTTGCTATGACAACCTTGCAGCTGCTTTATGGAGCCATTTATGGGGAGCCTGATCCAGACATGAAGAGGTTGCTAGTGGGATGAAAGGTCAGCTGGAAGGGAGTGATGGGCTGGGGGAGGGATGGCGGCAGGGGATGGAGACAGTCTGGGGAAAGGAGACAAAGTCATGAAGTGTCATCATGGGAAACGCAGCAAGTTCAGTCTAGGTGGGAGGCTGGTGTGCACCTTCCTTCCACCCCTCGGGGTTGGGTCAAGACTTGTCAACACCCAGGGGTGGGATGACCACAATGCCCTTGGGTCCCGGCCCACCCTGTGCCCTTGAAACCATCACTCGAGCCTCAGTGGTCCATCCTGACCTGGCTCCTGTTGCCCCCGAAAAGTCTCACATGCCCTCAGGCACGAGGCTGGGGACCAGGGAGTAACGGAGGCTGGTGAGAGACAACAGAGAGCGGTAGAGACTGTGGACATTGAGCAGTCAAAGGCCCACAATACTGAGCAGCTGTCACTCAGCTCTAGTTGGGACTTGTCATGCGGGAATGTGGGTCCATGATGGCCACAGTTTTCCTTTGCTGAAGCAAATCAGAAATCCAGGGTGTATTTTAATCCTGATTTCAAAACATTTCCATTTCAAAAAAAAAAAATGTGAAAGAAAATCTAAGTGTGGCACAAATAACACCAAGCTCCATGGCCAGCTCCCGCCCTTGGCCTCAGATGAAGAGGCTCCCTGCCGGGCCCGCCTCCGCCCGCTTCCCCAGGTCCTGCTCCCTCTGGCCTCAAAGAACCCTAGAGCAGCAGCAGCAGCTCCCAGTCAGGCAGTGGCTTCCGGCTGCCTGCGCCGCCCCTCACCCTCGGCGCCTCGTCTGGAAGAAGAGCATCCCTGAGCTCCCGGGACCCCCAGAGCACCTCTGAAAACCCGCAGCATCTGGGACTCAGCGAGTTCCTTTCCCCCGATGCCCGCCCCTGCAGGCCTGATAATAGCAGCCAGAGACACAAGGGAGACAACCGCGCATCACCGCCCCAGGGGACCTGCGCCAGCTGCGCGGGGTGTGCGGCGATTTCTGCTTCGGTCTCGGTCATCGTGGTGCTGGGAGGGACAGGCTTGCATGTCAGCTCTTCCATCACGGTCATTAGAAGTCTCCATCACAGCTCATGCGGGCCTTCTGAATTGTTGTTAGTCCCGTTGCTTTCAAGAAGCAGATCCTTGAACAACGTCCATCGCTCGTTCTTGCTGCCAGGATTGCAGTGATGGTGGGAAGGGACACGCCTGGCTGGTGAGCAGTGGCCATGGCTGATTCTCCACTTGGGCAGTCCTTAATCACTTCACTTCCAGGTCAGCCATTCCATGTGGCCTCTCATCGGCAACGTTAGCAGTGAACTTTGTACACACATGTGCCGTGAATAGAAGGTGAGATTAAATCAAGCACAAAGGAAAATGGCACCATCAAGAGCTGCAGGTCGCACAACAGATGAGGCCGTTGCAGGCCTCATTAAACACTGTGCCACTGCAATGGCGACAACCTGGCTGAGCTGCAGGGATGTTGGGGGGAGGGCCCACTGTGCAGACCATCCATTGTTACAGAGTGCCACTGCGCGGTACATACCTGTAAATACCAGTTCAAACCCCAACTCAGCCCCCAGGCCTCCAGATCCAGTCTAATGGCGCCTCTGGCAGCCTCTCTGAATTTCATCCCCTCCCTCGTTTCACTCTGCAGCAGCCTCACTGCCCTTCTTCCAGTGCCTAGAAGGGGATGTGGGGTTACAATGATGCCCCTGCATGTTCCTGGAAAGAGAGCTTGAACCCCAAGTCCAAGTCCAGCTGGCCATGGGCTGCAGAGTGGACCCTCCATGGACTAGGAGCTGGGAGCCCTGGAGTTTAGCCCCGTCCATGGTTAAGTCGCCATGTGGCCTAGTCACCTGT
Source organism: Talpa europaea (assembly GCF_964194135.1). Classification (NCBI taxonomy): domain Eukaryota; kingdom Metazoa; phylum Chordata; class Mammalia; order Eulipotyphla; family Talpidae; genus Talpa; species Talpa europaea. The sequence goes on along the minus strand of NC_140079.1, from coordinate 94,672,602 downwards.
GACCACGTGGCTGGTCATTTCCTGTCTGCCTGGGCTACCACTGCTTCCAGGAGTAAACCTCCCTAAGGGGACTGGCTCCCCTAAGTTCCCCAGGAGGGGCTCAGTTAAGGCACCACAGACGCCAGACCCAGCCCTCCCACATCTGGAGGGAAGTGGGTGTCCACAGCTACAGAGAGTGAGCGGCCCATCACAGCCCCAGAACCCTCTCAGACACTAACAGGAGCCAACAGGACAACTCTGGAATGACCCCACCAGACAGAACCCCGCTTTGCCCTTCAGCTGGCCACCCCCTTCCCCGACTCCTTGGTCTTTCCATCTGAGAAATGAGTGAGACTCCTGTTTAAACAGACAAGGAAGAAGGAATGGGCAGAGTAATCTGCACTTTCCCAGCTGGCGGTGATCTCCCAGCACCCTCTTCAGCCCCATGGTTGGGAGAGATGGATCCCACAACCCACCCCAATTGCAAGGTAAACCCTGGCTGGCTTCACCCAGTCTCAGTTCTGTACATTTGCTCGGGCCTAAATCAGTCAGCTTGGGGGTGGCCCAGGCCCCAGGGGCATCCTCCAGGACAAAACATGGGAATGGGGTGCTAGGGGACAAGATGCCCAGTTAAATTTGAATTTCAGATCAACAACACATAATTGGGGAGGGAGGTGTAAGTATGTCCCATGTAATATTTGGGGTATACTTTTATTAAATATTGACTTGTTTACCTGAATACCTGAGTAGCTTATATTTTACCTGGCAACCTTACTTGGGACCCTCTCCTTAGCCAGTTGTGGGAAGAGATGCCTGGAGCAACATGTCCTGCAAGACAACCCTAAGGTCACTTTCAGGTGGGCTGTGAGAGCTGAGTGGAGGTGAGGCTTGGGGGTTCTGAGGTAGACAAGGCTCTGCAGACCCTCATCAGGAGGAAGAAGGGCCAGGGGTCGGGGTCAGCGGCAACTCTTCCAGGCAGGTGTCAGGACAGACCCACCTTCTCCCTCAGACTCTCATCCCTTGGGGTCCAGAGGCAGCCCCAAGGTTTGCCTTCCAGGCCTCCCCAGCGGAGCAGGGAGACCTCGCCCTCCAGGATGCGCTGCCTGAGTGGTCCCAGCAGAGACCCACCACGGGTCGCCCCCCAGCACTGGGCCTCACCAGAAACCAAGACATTAGGTGCCCGTCCCAGCACCTGGATTCGGTATATTAAGCTCTTACAACTCAATAATGATTTGTGACCCAACAACAATAACAAAAAATTAGCAAAGCCAATGAATAGACATTTCTTCAAAAAATAGAAAGGGGTCAACAAGCAGCAGAAAGAGGCTCAGCGTCAGTGGCCGCCGGGGGCTGTGGATGAAAGTCACAGCGAGGCAGCGGTCAGTGCCCTGGGATGGCTGGACTCAAAAGCCAGGTCCTGAGAGTGCCTGGGAAACAGGGCAGCATCTGGAAATGTTTGACATTTCTTCAAAAAGCTAATCAGAGAGTTGCCCTATGTCCCAGCAATTCCACGCTTTGGTAATACCCAAGAGAAATCAACGTGCACGTCCACCCAAAGACTTGTGGCTGTTTACGGCGGCCTTTTCACATCCTCCCGGACTAGAAGCGGCCCGAATATCCATCACCATATGAATGGCTACAGAAAACGTGGTCATCGGTACCGTGGAATATTACTGTATCATCAAAAGGAGTGACGTATGCTACCTCCTACCACATGCGCAGACCTCAAAAACAGGCGATATTAAATAAACCGGCGACAAGAATCACAAGTTGTATGATTCATTTACATAAAATGCATAGAACAGGCAAATCTACACCAGTGTGAGACAGATCAGTGATGGTCTGGAGCTGGGGTCTACATGGATACCAGGCTATAAAATTAGATCATGACGACGGCTGCCCAACTCTGCGAATTTACTAAAACTCAGAACCACATGCTTTAAGAGCTAATAGGTGGGATGTTAAACAGGCCTCAGCAAACCTGTGAAAAGACAGTTTTCCAGGACCCAGAGAGGTATCTGAAGCCCCCTGGGTGGCCCCTGCCTGGATGGGAGACCCCAGCAGCCTTCCTGCACTTCCTCATCCACAGAGCATGTGGCTGAGTCCGCTGTCTCTATTCCCCAGAACAGACCCCATGGGGGAGCAGGCAGGGGGCCAAGGGAGGGAAGGGGTATTGTTTGGGTAATCAACTCTTCTCAGAGCCCTGGGGATGCAGCCCTGGATAATCAGCCGGACGACTTGGGCAACATAAACCCACAGAGGTGCCAACTGAGGTGAGGGGCACTGGGCAGGGACAGGGCTGCTGGCAGCAGACCCCTCTCACCCATTTTCTCTCTCCACTGGGTCCGGTGGAGGAAGCCTCCTAACCTGAGCATAAAAATTGCACCCCCAGTCTCCCCAAGCAGAAGGGGAGCCCTCTATCCATGAAATAACAGCAGTGCCTGCCTCAGTACCCCCAACACAAGGAAAGAGGCACAGGCAGTGTAGACAGATGGTTGCAAATACAACTCTGGGTTCAGATCCCAGCCAGGCCACTGTGTAACTGTATGATATCCGCAGTCTTGTCACCTCTAAGATCCTTGAGCTTCTGACCTAGTAAAATGGCCATGTCTACAACAGTGTCTGCCTGGGAGACTGGCAAGGATTAAAATGATGGACATGGAACTTTGTGGAAGCCTCATCACCTCTTTACTCTGATCTGACAGAGAAGCTAGCGCAGAAGGTGACACTGGGGACAAATAAGCCCGAAAGAGCCATAGGTTTCAGAGCTGGATAGGGGCTGCTTCTTTTTCTTTTCTTTCTTCATTAAAGAAGAACCCCATCAGGAAAGTGAGCGTGTGGGTCAGGTAGAGTGGTGCAGCAGCTGTGAGGCACAGCCTGGCAATTCCTCATCAGCTCCACATAGACCTGCAACCCAGCAATTCCACTCCTGGTCCACATCCAAGAGAACAGAAAATCTATGTTCACGCGAGAGCTTGCACAGCATGCCCTGTGCAGTGTTGTTCATGGTAGTCAAGCCATGGAAACAATTCAGAGCCCCAGCAGCAGGCAAGCAATCGACAGGAAGGCAGCCTCTCTCCAGGGAACCTTACCCCGCCATTCAGAGCACGGAGCCCTCGCTATGACAGTCGTGCCTGCAGCCGCACCACTCCCAGTACCCCAAAGGCAGAAGCTGTTCAAATCTCCACCAACAAATAACAGACAATGAAACATGGCATAAGCACACAACAGAATGCCGCTCTGCCTTAAAGAGGAGCAAAGTTCTGACACCTGCTCCAAGTTATGATGACCTTGAGGCCATGATGCTGCATGAAAGCAGCCAAATTCTGCACGATTCCACTGATGAGGTCCCCACAGTGGCTGGATTCTTAGAGAGAAAGTCAGGGAAGGGAAGAGGGGTGGTCAGGAGCTAGAGGAGATGGGAATGGAGCTATTGCTTCATGGGTGCTGGTTTTAGTTATGGACGAAGATTCTGAAGAGGGATGTGGTGGTGGCTGCCTAAGAGCCTGAACCTGCCTCACGCCACTGAAAACTCTGCTGATAAATGCTTGCGATGGTGAGTTGTAGGTTATATTTTACCACGATCAAAATGGTAACTAAGAAGATAGTTAAAACACTCTTGATGGGGAGGTGTGGATCGGGAACATCAATGTGTAGATGTAGAAATTTGTCAGTACACAAACACGGGGTGCACTTCCTAGCTCTGACCGCTGATAGGACCAAGGAGCAGCGAGGCACCACATCTCCTTCTCAGGCTGGGTTTTGAAATGTCATCTGCTCTTGCCCGAGGCCGGCCGTTGGAGGTGGCCAGCACGGCCCCATGTTCGTGAGCACAAGAGCTGGGCTGAGCCTTGTGGAGAAAGCACGTGTGCTGGCTGAGCCTCATTCAGGCAGCAGTGACGGTGCTATGGACTGAGTTCAATGCTGATGAATCGACAACGTATATTAAACAAACTGTCCTAGACCATCACATACCAAGGTGAAGGATTGGGTAATAAAAATGATGTGCCCGAAAGCTCGCGGGAGCCCTGCCCCATATTGCCTCTGGTCACCATGGCTCAGTGTTCTCGGGGACTTGGCAAAAATAACCACCATGGATGAGAATCCAGCCACGGATGTGCTGGACGCGAGGCCATTCAGGGTCAGGATACCCACCGGGGCCATGACATCATCCCATGGGTTCCACGCAGGGAACGTCTAAATGAATAAACCAGCACCGCCAGGTGCAGTGTCTGTCCCCCTGGTTGTGCCAAGTGCTATCACCCATGGGGTCTTCCAGCCAAAAGGGTTGCACCAAAATCGGGTCAGACCTCCAGGCTTAACTTCCAGCTTATAGGAAGGGATGGAGGAAAAAATGAGACAAATACAGAATTTGAGGTCACCTGTAAGATAAAGACCTAGTTTCTTCTAAAAGCCCATGTCACGGCGGGGAAAGATGGCAGAATGAAAAGAGACGCAAAGATCAAAAAACACCCCCCCAAAGCAAGGCGTGAACTCCCGTGACAGGATCTGGGTCTCTAAGGCAGCTGGAAATATATTTACATAGGTTGGGGCACCTGGAAACCTCTGAATATGGGCCAGGTGCCAGGGATAGTGAAACTTTGTTATTTCCTTGATGATAATGTATTCTTCTCCCTTTGGATGCTGGACTTCGCCTCCTGGGCCCATACCAGCTGCTCTGTTTCCCACCTGCTGGGAGTGGTACAGTAAGCTCAGAGTCCTGTTGCTCAGATTTGCATCCCTCTTGCTTGCTGTGCTACCACTGGCAGTTACTTAACCTCTCTGTGCCTTTTTATAACCTGGAAATAACAAGAGCACCAAATTCACAGGGCCATGGTAAGGACTCATTGAGATTAGGTCTGAGAACAAAGCAGGTTCTCAATATTATAGATTTTTAGCTGCAGAATGAGCAGGCCCCTGCCTGTAGGCTGCATCTGGTCCAGCAGCAGGGTTACTAAGACAGGCCTCTTTCTATAAGGCCTCTGTATAGCTGTATATCTATATCTAGATGCCTACATCTATCACCTGTCTGTGTGTCTATCTATCTATCTATCTAATCTATCCACACAATTTTTATTTATTTATGCATATAACAGCTGGGGTGCAGGCCAGAGGTGGGGGGGGGTGAGAGGATTCACCACAGAGTAGGGAGCAGAACAGGCACACTGACTGAAATACACTGCTGAGGGGAGCAGCGGGGAGACAGGAGAGGTCTGCTGCGCCATGTGGGTCAGCTCCCTGGCCAGGGATTGAACTCATGCCGCAGTGGCTGGCGATAGTTCATAGAGCTGAGACTTTAATCCAGACTTTGAGCCACCAGGAAGCCCTATCCACACAATTTTTTAATAACAGATTTGTATTTGTAAAGTAACCTACTAGAATGTACTTGTAACCCCAAAAATCAATACTCATGGGCTTCTGTTTGCATTGGCAGGCGTGTGCAGGATAAGCGTTTTTTTCTATCCACAGCACATCCCCAGGAGGGTTGAAGAAGCCGTGCGCTTCCGTTCTCTTGTTCCAGCTCTCATGGTCTACTTAGCGCCATGTTCTTGCATTAGTTGGTGCTTTCTGTTGGTGATTTCAGCGTTCAGAGTGGCCCCAGCTGCGGAGCTGATGTGCTCTCTGGTGCTCCTGAGGTCACGAAGGCTGAGACGTGCTTACAGAGAAAAGGCGTGTTAGATAAACTTCTTCCGGCACGAGTTCCAGGGCTGTTGGCTGCGAGTTCAAAGACACGTTAAATAAAGTGATAATGTGTCTTAAACAGAAACACACATGAAACCATAGCAGTCGGTTGCCGAGAATACTGGGTGACTAGTATTTCCCCTAAGAGCAATGGCTCAGGATTTGCTAATTCTGCATTTGCAGTAACTTTATAAAATAGTGGGTTGTCAGAAGAGTCACGACGTGTTTTTTGAGAAAACAGAGCTTGGAAGAGTTCAATCCCTAATCCAAGGTCACCAGCTAGCTGTTTCAGGCTTGGGATTCCAGCCCAGGTCTGTGGGTGGCAGTTCTGCAGCTTTCCCCCAGAGTCCTAGAATCTAGACCCTTTGGGGGTTGGCCTTCCTCTCGAAGGCTCTGCCACGCTGCCCGCCTTCCTCCGGAAGCACCTTTGAGGCGATGAGGGTCTTGTCCTCTAGCTGCTGCAGGGGTGGGTGAGGCTGGAAGAGAAGAGGTTACTGCTCGCTGGAGAAGCAGGTGCCAGCAAAGGGACACTTGTGAATGACCAGCCACCGAGTTGCTGACACGCAGAGGGGGCTGAGGGTGACCCAGGGCTCAGGGAGGCCCAGAGTGGCAGGAGCTGAAGCCTGCTCTACCCTGGCCGGCTGTGACCTCCAGCCAGTCCTCTGGCGCGCTGCGTCCCCATTAGCCATCCATAGAAGTGGAGCATCCGGAGCACACTGGGGACAACCTAACTTGGATCTCAGAGGCTGGGCTGGCAATGACTGGCAAGCTCAGGGTGGGAGGGGCCTGGGTCTTACCCTGTTGCTCAGATGAGGACGCTGAGGCTCAGTGCTGTGGGCACACAGGAGCCAGGCTAGGGGTCAGGGCACTGGTCCTCAACTTTCTTTGGGTAAGTCTCATCATGTGAACACCAGGTGGGGAACACTGGGCCGCCCAGACCCCGGAGAAAAAAGGCCAGACAGGACCTTAGTCTGTCATAAACCACTCCCCTTTATTTATTTTGTCAGTTTCTAACTAAAGTGAAGAAGGTAGGGCTGGACTTGCTTTTGGGCATCTTCACCCTACAAGTTTTTGTCCAGCCCCAATCAACCCAAGCCCTGGATTGGCCAGAGAGGTATGGTCTTCCCAGGAAGTTCCCAGTCTAAGGAGAACATTTTTTTCATTGAAAGTAGAACACTGTAGCTGTTCTACTGAACTAGCAAGGCACCTGGGAGAGGACAGGTTCCAGAGTGTCATGGGAAGAGTATCCATTAGTCACAGCTGAACGGCAAATGAGGGGAGCCAGGGAGTAGGTGAAGGCATCATCAAGAACAGAGTCAGCAAACTATGGCCCCCCCCAGGCCAAATCTGGCCCACTTCCTATTTTTATAAATAAAGTTTTACTGGCACACAGCCCCACCCATTCATTTACATATTGGCTGGTTTTATGCTACTGCAATAGCATGGAGTAGTTGAGACAGAGATGGTGTGGCCCGTGGAGGCTGCGATATTTACCATCTACCCCTTTATAGAGACATTTACCATCTGGTGCTTTGTAGAGAAGGCATGCCGACGCCTGGTTGGGACACTGCAGGCAGTCAGGGCTCTGTCAGTTTGTTGGGGATACCCAGTACAACACCCAGGTCATGTAGGTGGTTATAAAGCAATGGAAGCGTGTATAAAGTAACTATCCAGTTCTGCTAGCGTAAGCCGTTTTCGAGCACTTATTCAACAACTCATCTTCCTGACCCGTCTGTCAGTAAGTAGCCAGCCCTTAACAGAACAACGGAGAACCCGGAGGGACCCCACAGCGGGCCCTCAACCCTCTGCCTCCCAGTCCCCTGGTGCAGTGGATCCCCTGCCCTGCCCGTGGTGGCCTGGGACTGCCCTGCACGCCCAACCAGGCCTGTGAATCATCCAGGGCTGACTCACTCCCCACCTAAAAATATATATTGTCTCATGTTGGCGAGCATGGCTTTGATCGCTGTTTGCACTCAATCTGGTATTTTTCTACTTAACTTTGAGTTCTTTGCAGGAAAGGTCTGGGTCTTAAGGGCTTGCTGTCCTGGAAAGGCATCCAGACACGGCAAAGACATCTGGGAGGAAGAGCTTGGATGTCGAGTACAAACTGCCCTGACACTCACTTGCTGTGTGACCCTGGGCAAATCACTCAGCTTCTCTGAGCTTTCGTTTCCTTGCCTGCTGCCAGGGTGACCTGAGAAAAGGAGGCATTGACCATGCTTTGTGCTTCTTCCCAACCTGAGGATAAAAAGGGCAGGAGAGCTCTCCCTGACCCCCCAACTGGGTTTTTCTACTGACTGAGATCATCTAATGTCAGCTGGAGATCCCAGGCAATCAGAACCTTAGCTGATACCGCGCTCTGGATCTCAGTGCCAGGCAGTGGAGAACTCTAGTTACAGAGAACACGAGGAAACCACAGGTTCCGGGCTCAACGTGGAACTAAATTTGGGAAACAGGAAGGAACAGTGCCCATAAACCAGAACCTGGGAGGCCTGTCCCCCCCCCAAGCCAGGCCACTGCATGGGTGGGCATCTGGGGCCCCCTGGCATTCTCTGATTTTGAGAGGGCTGGGGCCAGGAGGGGACCCTAGCTCAGGATGGCCGGGTAGAGATTCAGAGCATGGACATCAGGGTCGAACAATTTCAGTCACTCCTGCTCCCACTCCACCCTGTGTGACCTGAGGCCTGTCACCTCACTTCTCTGAACCTCAGCTGTCTCATCCGTGATGTATGGGAACGATGGGCAGCTTCCTCATAGGGTTGCTGTGTAGGAGGCTTAACACAGCATCAGCCACAAAAGAAGTTCAAAGTTAGAAAGTTGCAACACATGGGGAGGAAGCAGGGGAGCAAAGGGTGGTAATGACCTCTCCACTCATGTACTCATTCAACAAACACTGAGTGAGCATCCATCTGTGCTAGACAGGAAGATACAGGAAGAAACAAGACAGACACAGCATGTTCCCAAAGAAATGAACCAATAATGTATGCACTCGTAACAATCCCATTACGAAAAAGAACAGGCTGCCTGGATGGGGAGTAACAGGTGAGAGGTCTACTGGGGGGTGGAGCCTGAGAAAAGGTGTGGAGAAGCCAACATCTGAGCTGAACTGAAAACTCTGAAAGAAGAAAGGAGGAACTCCAGGCGGAGGAACAGCATTGCCAAAGCCTTGAGACCACAGAGGCTGGACTGGGGGGAAGGGGGAGTGCGCACAGGAGGCTTGGGGTCTACCTGGGTTGGGGTGGGGCCCGGCTCAGGACTTGGGAGCATCCTGGGGACCCCATCAGCCAGCTCTTAGGGGAGGATCTTTCTGGGAGTGCTGGACTGGCCAGGTGCCCCCACGTGGGCAGCACCGCCCCGGCCAGGTGCCCGGCTTCCCGTAAAGGGCAAGGCTGAGGCCACAAACCGCTTTAGGGTCACCAAGGCTGGGACGGGAGGGGTCAGCTGAGGATGGTGGACTGAGGGATTTCCTGGTCCATCCTGCTGAGAAGGAAAGCGTCTGGGGAGGAGAGGGGACCAGCCCATGGCGTCAGGGCCGTTCTTCTAGCCCACCCAGAGCAGGCTTCTGAGCAGCCACAACGCCACGCCTGGGGAGACCAGGCCAGTGCAGGGCATGATCAGACCCGCTCCTTGCCCAGCTCCGGGATGGACCTGCCAGCGGCCAGCTCAGCCCGGCACTGTGCTCCCCCAACCTCCACCGGCCAGCTCAGCTCCAGTCCCACCACCCGCCTCTTCCCCAGGCCTGCAGACTAGGTGGCTTTGTGTTTGGTGGCAAACAGCTCACACCTCGCTCTTACCCAGACCATGCAGTCCTCTTCCAGAGCCGGTCTCCAAGGGGCTGTGCAGCAAGACGACGCCCCTGGACAGGACAGCCAGAAGCAGGGCTCTCACCCCCACCCGTTCCCTGCTGTGGCCCAGGAGCCCCCTCCAGCGGGAGGCAGTCAGCCCAGCTGGGACCCGAAGCAGCCCTTCCCCTGGGTGCTGTCAGCTTTGATCACAGAAGGGGTCCTGGAGAGAGGGGCTTCTAAGGCACAAGTAAGGCTGTGGGGGAGGCACCAGGGCCCGGCTACCAGTCTCCCGGAAACTCCATGAAGTGGGCAGCCGCAGGCAGAAGTCGGCATGGGAGCCCCTGAGGCTGCCCAGAGGCTGCCTCAGCTGCCGGGTCAGGTGGGCGCAGGCCAGGGTGGGCTGGTCTGGGTGCAAAATGCCTGCACCAGAGGGCTCCTGGGTGGGCAGTGCTCATCTGGACCAGCTCCTCCTGCAAAAGGGGGACTCCCGCTCAGCACCACCTCCCTCCCTCAGCCATGTGACCCAAGTTCAGGGGCAGCAGGAAGCTGCTGGGGTTACCAACCCCTGTTTGTCTGGGACTGAGGAGTTTCCTAAAACAGGGAGATTTCAGTGCTAAAACTGGGGCTTTTGGTCAGCCTAAAAATTGCCCACTCAGTGAGATTTCAGGGTGTCCATGGTGAGATTTCAGGGTGTCCCAAATCACAGCTTCTCTCCTCCTTTCTTACTCAGTCACAGGCCCCTCGGATCCCACAATTACAGAGTCACATTTCCCAATGAGGCTCAGCCATGCTACCAATGAGGACAAGATGGATTAAAACAGGGAGCTGCTATTGTTCACTCCCAAGATCAGCCCAAGTGCTGGGAAATGACACAGATGTTGGGGAAGGCAGGGGGATGCACCTTGACACCCCAGCAACCCAATCTGCGGTCCCCCTGGAAGAACACTGGTGCAGGGAGTCGAGTGAAAGATACAGGCTATGACGCGATGAAGCTCAAACACATGGAGGTGAAATCACACGAGTCACATGGGACATTCCCACTTGACTCCAGTTACACCCAAGACCAGATGAATCTAGAGACAGAAAGCAGATGGGAGCCGGGGGGAGTGGGGAGCGTGGGGAGTGACATCACTGGATTGTTCACTTCCAAATGGTTAGTTTCATGTTATGTGACTTTCACCTAACAAGATGCCTCATTAATAATACAAGACCTGGAGGGGCCCCCTGTCACTCAGCAGGTGTCTTGTGACCCTGCTACAGTGGCCGAGTCAAGGGGAAGTGAGAAGCCCCCCAATATAATCAGCACTGTGGCTCCACCTCCACATGTGGGAAGGGGAGCTGGCCTTGCAGGAGAGACGATGAAGCAGCCCCAGGGCGGGCAGGCCCCAGACTGACCAGTCAGTCCTTGCATCTCCATTTCTCTTAGTCCACGCTCGATCTAGGCCAATGGGCTTAGCCTCTCAGGCACTGGGAGCCCAGAGAACTGGGGTGACCAAAGAGAATGCAAACCTTTTCATGAAAAATTGGTAAGTAAAAAAATACAGCATTTAGGATTGGCCTGAAATCCTCCAGAAAAATAACCGGGGACAGGGAAGACAGAGGATGCGAGAGGTAAAACACGGTGATGTGAAAGCCGGGTGTGCTGGAGTTTATTCTTCTCGCTCGCTGCCTAGTACATGCTACCAATTCTCACAATGCAAAGTGAGAACTAAAGTAAGATGAATGGATGGAAAGGTGATACATCAAGTTTGGTGAAACATTAATATATCAATATTACCGTGTGTTTGCCTTTTTTCTTACTAAAATGTTGGAAAGCAAGCAAAACCAAAAAAAGGTGAAAATTTACTTCCTGCTGAATACCCCAAGTGCTTAATCGGGCACCCCAATACCAGCCTCATACCCCAGACTCACCTGCTGGGCCCACCTGGGCACATTATTAACCTCTGAGTCTGGTGGCCCCTACAACAGAGTACAAAGCAGGCCCTGGGAGTGTGAAGGAGCCTGCACACAGTAGGTACTCGGGAATGCTGCTTCCAGTCCTCAGTCACCCCCAGATTCTGGGGGAACACCTGGTCAACCAGCTCCATGCAGAGCCCCCGCATTATTTGCACTGGTCACTCAGTCACCGGCCCAGTCACTATTTGCTGGGTGCCCCCCATGACACCAAACAGTGGCTCACCTTTAGGGAACCCACCCCTCCCCCGCAGCCAGAGACAGACAGCTCCAACCCTCTCGAGCACCCCCCCACCCCGCCCCGGGGAGCAATGGACCCCTCCCCAGTTTGGCACTCCCTCCTCCTCACAGTCACCTTAAAACACCCACCCTGTGAGGCAGAAGGCCCCAGTGTGCAGCAGCTCCAGGCAGGGGGACCCCGAGGGGTGGCATTTCAGAGGGGCCAGGGCGGCCAGCGATCCCAGCCGGCGGCTCCCCTTGGAGCCGGGCAGCGGCCCCCGACTCTGACCTCTGGGAGGCCGCTGGGCGCCCCACAGCCGCCCTCTGCCCGGGCGGCCTGCGCAGTCACCCTCTGGGCCTCGCGGGGGGCGCCCGCCCAACCCCACCGTTGGGGCGAGTCCCGAGGGGGCCCCCCCGCCCCGGGCCCCCACAGGCCAGCCCGGGCCGCCGCCAGGTCACCAGCCCGGCGCAGACAAGCCGCGACAGACACCCTCACACGACAGACACCCTCACACGACAGACACCCTCACACGACAGACACCCTCACACGCGGCACCAGCGCGCGCTCGAGGACGCCGGGACGCCGGGAAGGAAGCGCCGTCTCCATCTTGGGCTCCAGAACCTTCTGGGAAGGGCTGGGGGCGGGGAGGTGTCGGCGCGACGACAACGGCAACGAGAACCACGCGTAATGGCCGCGGCGTTCGCTCCCTCAGGCCTCAGCGGGCGCCACGCCGGGGGGACTGAGGGGAACACGCGCGCGTTCTCTTACCGGCTCGGGTCGCCTCCTGCGGGCCGAGGGGAAGCCGCTTCCTTGCCGCTTGCGCCTTCTAGATCTCCGCCATCTTCAAGGCCTCTCCCTCCGCCCACCGCTTCCAGGGCGCAGGCTTCTCTTTCGGACGCCCCCCCAGCCCCCCCACCCCACCCCCAGCCCCCCATGTCCTAGCGAGGCCTCGGGGCCGCGCGAGCCGGCTGCGCGCCCTCGTCTCACGGGCCTTCCTCCCGCCACGGCCGCGCCTTTAACCTCCTCAGCATCTTCACATTTCTGGGAGTTGGGACACGGCCCTCTCCCGGTAGATAATATTTGGGGAGCCCTTAGGAAGTGCACCCCGTGCTACAGTCACGCCTCCTGTCCGAGAGCTCAGCTTGCATTTGCACGAGCACCGCAGCCCCCCGGGCTCTGGCAGGGCGCAGGCGCTGGCTCGGAGGTTGGAAGGTCTGACAGGCGTCCAGGCGGTGCTGAGGCCCGCGAGGCCGCCCCGACCCCTCCCTGCAAAGCCCCTGGGAGCCGGCAGCCCAGGCTCTGCAGGCCCCTGGCCTCTGCCTCCAGGACTGCGCTGTGCTGTGACTGCTCGAAAGCAGCCAGAGACCGTCTGAGAGCAACGAGACATCACCGGTGGACGCCGGCTCTGGAGTTTCACATAGTTTTCGCCTGTCGTGAAATGTTATTATTATTTTTTTTACTATTTTCAACCATTTAAAAATGCAAAAACCATTCCCAGTTTATAGTCTGCGCAAAAACACACCGACCCTGGGTCTGGAATGTCAGTTCCAGGACAATGTGTATTTCTGTCTGATGGTGGAGAAAAGACAGTTGCATTACCCGGCGGGCGTAGTTATGAGCCTGCTTGCAGATGAGGAGCCGAGGAGGATAATTTCGCTGGATTTATTGCTGGAAAAAAAGACATAAACATGGCATGTCCCAGGTCGTGCAGCTGGCTTCCCAGAGGAACCAGAATCGCCCTGACCCCTTCTATGGCCTCCCTGCGGCTGCCAGCACTGAGGACCTGCCACCCCCACCTCCTGTGGGGAAGGTTCTACCCTGGAAGAGGCAAGGCCAGGTGGTCAGCCACGGCAGGGAGCTGACCCAGGATGGTGGACAGCCCCTCACCCTTGTGCTGACACACCCTGGCTTTTCCCATCCGGGCCAGCACAGCTCATCAGGTCCAAGGATGCCGGCCGAGGCTGGGGCAGGTCTGAGCCTGGCAGACAGAGTCCCTTCGGGGGCCAGTCTGGTCATGGAAACATGTGAAATGGGTGGAGTTGAAACCACAGGCGCCAAATGGACTCTGCTGCCAGGAGCAGTGACCCCTGTCCAGTCCCGTGGCTTTTTAAAGCCCTCTGTGGCTCAGACCACACACCAGAGAGGCCCACGTGGCCTCAAAACTTTGGGGTGTGACTCCCTTTGATTTTACAGACAGCACTTCCCACCCCAGGACCTTTGCCCATGCTGCTCCCTTGGCCTCAAATGCTCTTCCTGCCCCAACAGTTGGGGATTTCTTTGGGAAATCCTTTGGGATTTCTTCCCCAATCCAGGCAGCCTGCAGCTCCCATGTCACACACCAGGGCTGTGTGATGATGATTGGTGTCTATGTTTGGATTAGTTTCAGCTGCCGCTGTAACAAACGACCACAATCTTCGTGGCCTACAACATCACAAGTGTTTTGGAAGGCCAGAGTGAGGGTATGGCTGGAGCTGGTTCCTCCTGGCTCTAGGGGAGGATGGTCCTATGCTACTCCCGGCTTCTCGTGATTGCTGGGAGTCCCCACCAAGGTGATACCATCAAGAGGAGAGCACATACTGAGGGAGCCTCCTGGCCACACTGAGGCAGCAGATGCAGGACCCACCATCTACAGGCCCAGTTTATCCTCTCCTGGAGCCTCAGCTTACAAAGTGGGTGCAATTGCACCCTTCCTTACAGGTGTGATTCTAGGACTGGAGGGTTCATAAAGTGTTAGCACAGCACATAGCACAATTGGGACAAACTGAAGTCTTAAAAATGCATTTAGGCATATACAGTAGGACAAGCCAAGGGTTTGTGCCTGTTCCTCCTGCAGACAGGGAACTAAAATCAACCCCAGTCCTAATGAGGCGTTGGCGGCAGCCCTCCTGGCTTGCTCAGGAATGAAGGGTTCCTGGGATGCAGGGTTCCCAGGGCAAAAACTGGACAGTCCCAGGTACACAGGGACCAGCTGGTCACCCAAGCTTAGCTGCCCCAAGGCCACTGGCTCAGCACCCTCTCTGGGTCTTGGGTCTGTGGTAAGCTTGAAGCAGCTGGAGAGCTCCTAGAGGAGCGAGGTCCAGGCTGACTACACTGTCCCCAGGGAGAGAGATGCTGGGCCTCGGGCTGGGGAGGGTCCTTCCCTTTGAAGTGGCCCCAGCTGCAAACATAATGTGGCTTTTTCTACTAAAGGCTTTCATCAGCTGAGAACTCTTCTCCTCTTGGAAGGTGGCCAGATTTCCATCCAAAGGCCACAGGGTGGGAACAGAACTGTTGGTTCAGGAAGGCCCTGCCTCAGAGTCCTGGGACTGCTGGAACAAAGTGTCACCAACTGGATGGCTTCAGACAGCAGAAATCTATTCTCTCACAGTCTGGGGGCTGCAAGTCCAAAATCAAGGTGTGGGCAGGGCCGTGCTCTCTCTGAAGATCAGGACATCGGGGCTCGTGGCCAGGCCAGGTGTCCTTGGCTTGTGGTTGCCTCCCTCCCCCTCTGCCTCCCTCACCACGTGGCCTTTCTTCCTGTGTGGATCTTTGTCCACACTCCCCTCTTCCTCTTAAGGCCCCAGTCATTGGATTTAGGGCCCACCCTAATCCAGCAGCTTCTCTCAGCTTGATGGCATTTGCAAAGACCCCTCTTTGCTAAATAAGGTTGCACTCGCTGGTTTGGGGGACATGGGTTTTAGGTGTTATGCCTCAAAGGGAAAGAGGGGGCTGGGCCCTGAGTACTGAAACTCTCACCCACTCACCCTGGGTCCACTACCTTGGGCTGCCTGGGGCTAAATGGGTGGGCCTGGGAGGAGGAGGAGCAGCCCCGGTTTCAGGAAAGGTGGAGATCAGGGCAGGGGCTGGCCGTGAAGGATGGCACAGCAGTGGGCACCATGATAAGGGGAGGGAACCAGGTTCAGAGGGGAAACTAACCCAAATGAATCCAAGTGCACACTGGACCCCCACACTGATGTACCTTGTGCATGCAGCACTAGCCCTGGGGTCACAAGGTCATCCCTGAGGTCTGCAGAGGTGCGTATGGGGCATTGCCACCAGCTAAATACCAATACCAGGTCACCCAAATGTTTCCTGTGGGTGATGCTCTGAAAAAGGCCCCTTGTTAGAAAACAGCCAGCTCACCGTATCTTTTAAGCATATTGAATTCCTGATAGAGACTATAATGGCAGAGTGCCGTGTAAAAAAA
This sequence comes from Talpa europaea, assembly GCF_964194135.1. NCBI lineage: Eukaryota > Metazoa > Chordata > Mammalia > Eulipotyphla > Talpidae > Talpa > Talpa europaea. The sequence goes on along the minus strand of NC_140079.1, from coordinate 94,656,797 downwards.
AACAATCACCCAAGTACCTTCCGGAACTCTGTCCCTAAGCTAAATGCTATCAATTACTCATCAGCCTCAAGCTGAACCCAGACCCAGCCCCCAGCCGCTTAGTAAATGCTCCTGCTCCTTTTCAGGATAAAATATGGATTTCCTCCTTAACATTTCTACTCTAAGCACATGCATGCAGGCACACACCTGCACATACACAATGTCATCCATGCACATGCACACTAGGCAACCCCTTGCACACACCTGCACAATGTCATCCATGCATGTGCACACAAGGCAACACATCCGTGCACACACCTGCACACATGCATGCACAATGCACACACACACAGCTTTCTGCTCAGTCTCATCTCCCTTCTAAAATGACGAAGGAGGGTATTTAAACACTCCATGGGGACTCCCTGGTGAAGCAAGTGGTTAAGATGAACCACAATGAAGCTGTCCGCGGCCACTGCAGCACGAGTTCAATTCCCAGCCAGGGAGCTGACCCACATGGCACAGCAGACCTCTCCTGTCTCCCCGCTGCTCCCCTCAGCAGTGTATTTCAGTCAGTCTGCCTGTTCTGCTCCCCACTCTGTCTCTGGTGAATCCTCTCACCCCTTGCACCTCTGGCCTGTACTTCAGTTCTTGTGTGCATAAATAAATTTTAAAAAAAATAAACACTCCGTGCACCATTTTGTGGCAACAACTTTCTAAACTGGATCAAGCTGAGTGTCTTGTTAGGTGCTTCACCTTGGTAGGGTCCCCCTGCCTTTGACAGGCAGGACCCCGAAAAGCTTCTGCAACTTCACGCCAGAATGTTAAATGAGGAAAGTATGTTGAGGGTCTCCCCGGTGGCACAGCGGTTGAGTGCTGGGCTGCGAGGCTGCGTGCAGTCTCTGCAGTGCTGGTTTGATCCCCAACCGTCAGGCGAGGGTCCCACATGGCGCACAGACCTCTCCTGACGCCCGCTGCTCCCCTCAGCAGTGTATTTCGTCAGTCTGCCTGTTCTGTTCCCCGCTGACTCTGGTGAATTCTCTCACCTTTCCGCGCTTCTGACTGTACCCAGTGCTTGTATAAACAAACAAACAAACAAACAAACAAACAAACAAACAAACAAACAAATCTTAAAAAAAAAAAAGAAAGAAAAGTATGTTAACACTGTATGAAAGCAGGGGTAGAACCCCTGGAGGTACCCTCCCCCTCATATACACTGATTCATTCTTTTTGTGGGACCCTCGCCGGTGGCAGGGAAACGAACACGGCGCTGTAGAGGCTGCGGGCAGCCTCGCAGCCCAGCGCTCAACCGCTGCGCCACCAGGGGAGGCTCTCATGCACACTGATTTTAAAGCTGTTCTTTCCCAAAATTCACAGGGTTGGTCAAGAAGATTTTTAATCATGTACTTGCGCCTTCTATGAATGTTTTGTTAAGTCCTCACATACCTCACTCACTATCTACCCTCATTATTGGAGATTAAAAAAAATCTTGGAACTTAGCCACTTTTTTCCTTCCCAGAACACTGGTTCCCACTGAACGGCTTTGGTCTCAGCCCAGACTGAAAAACTGGGGTTTCATTACTTATGAAATGGAAGTCCACTTTCTTTCAGGGTGACACAACCCCTGCACCCTGAGGGAGATGATAATACAGAGGACACTCAGGTCTTGTCTCCATAGATGCATAATTTCCCATGGGTCCTGGGGAGCATGTTCTAGGTTTTTCTCCCAGCTGCACCCAGGGGGACAGGTTGCTGGAGTCTGCAATATAAAAAAGGCTTGAAAACGGCTAAAGGAAAGTCAGAGAGAAAAATGAGGTTCCTTCACTCAAAAACCACCTCGTGTCCCATAAACCTGAGCTCGACTCCTCTCGGGGAGAGAAAATTGGGTTGAACTAGTGTAATTTTTTTTTATAGGAAACTCTATAAATGCTCTAGATCCTGGCTCTGCCTCAGCAATTGAGTCACTGAAACTTAGAGGGAGAAACAGATACTTGACACTTCTTTTTAAGGGAATGAATGAGCGAGAACATGGCGGAAGGCATACCCTGCCAAGTCCCCCACCCGCTCCGGCCTGAGCACCCCGCCTGGACAGCTCACACCTCCTGGGCTGCTTGGGAATTGAGAGAGCGAGAGATGAGGCCTCTGGCCCTGAAGTAATGGGACCCTTTGTTGTCCTGGAAGGCCAGAAACCTGCACACACCCGGCAGCTTTCCCTGCTGGCCCAGAATGGCTTGAGGAGGCATGTTCTCCAGACAGGGTCTGCTCTGCTCCTGCTGTGTGTCCTCAGCACCTCTCTGAGTTGCTTCAGTCATAAAATCAGGATAAGATGATTTCCAGGATGAAATGAAATAATGTCAAACACCCAGCACAAGTGCACAATCGTACAATCGACTGAGCTTGAAGATACAGAAGTTTCCATCCAAAGCCCTTATCCTATCTGCTTCTATCAACGGGAGCCGACCTGGGCCCAGCCACATGGAATCTGACTCAGAATTAAATGCCCAGCTGAGCCCTCATAGTTGCCCGGACCCCAATTTTCCCAACTATGTCAAATGACTTAACATCAGGTGAGTGGGGGTGGCCCCTCCACAGACACACGCGGGCATCAAACCCTAGGCTGTCGTTTCTTGCATTTTGACCCTGAGGCTATAGGGGCTTGTTATGAGAATGGGGCTGTGGTTGGGGTTGCTTAAATGTTGTACCCAAACCTGGAGGAAGGTATGGAGGCGGTGACCGGGGTGTCTCCCTGCAGCTGAGTTTTTGATTTCGGAATTGGGGTGCAAGCTGGGCACTACACCCGTGTCCACTTCTGTAGTTGTCCACCTTCCCTCCAATATTTTATAATGCAAATCTTCAGAGGTACTGCAGATGCACCCCGACATCGACAGCTACCATTGAGCTGCATTTGCTTTATTACACAATCATTCGCTGTTCCCAGACCCATCCAGGCATCCGTCTTAGCTTTTGATGTAAATTATAAAGATGGGTAAACTCCCCTCCCAGGCACATCCTCATGCCTGTCATCAGCTAGAGTTTACTATTTGTTTATATTGGGGGATGACATTTATTATGAAATGCTCACATCTTAAGTGCCCTAAAGACCTCCTGCCACCTTCCCAAGGGCAGCCAGAGCGGAGCGTGGTTGCTGAGCCTGGCGCCTGCCTCCTGGGCACCAGGACATGAAGAGCAGGCCCCTCCATCCAGCGGCCTTGCCGGGGCTCCAAGCCCATACAGGGGAGTCTCGGACCCCAGCAGGCCAGCAGCAGGCAGCATCCAGAACACAGGAACACTGGGACTGCAAGTGGCTCCTGCCCGCCATCCAGCTGCTATTGCAGAAACTTAGCCTCTTTCCTGTCTGCCCTCCCGGCCCTGGCCAGCTGACCCCGCCTCTTATTTTCAGCACCAGAACTGGGGGACTCTGTCATTCTTTTCACTCAAGAAGGACTTGTCTTACCCAACGGATTATCCTCCGTTTCTTGAAAGGGCTTCAAATCAAACAGCATCTGGGGGCCTGTGCCGACAATGATAGGGATTCAGCAGCTTAGGCTTTTGCCCTGATTTTGGAGACTGGATCTGAGGAGGAGGATACGGTGGCTCTTTGGGTGTCTGTGTGGTTTTTACACGCCCCTGCAGTTCCCCATTGTCCAGCTGACTTCATCTTCCCCGGGGGGGAGGTGAATCAGCAAGCGCCAGCGTCCTGATGGAAGGTGTGATAGGTGCACCCCACCTTTGGAGCCTCAGAGCCCTCATTGTCTCCCTTTTCCACTTGCTCATTTGCACTTAGTCTCTTGAAAGTTTCCATTAATGGCAGGGTGGCAGAACCCACCCCTTGGAGGCAGCTGGCGTCTGGACAGTGCAATGCCCAGGGCTGAGCCGTCCTGCCTCCTGCCACTCCCAGGCACCAGCTCGTCTACTCCTTTCAGTTTCCCATCAGTTAGTCCTGAGCGGAGCCCTCCCGCCCTGCTCCTGGGTCACCAGGTCACCCAGGCACTGTGAGCTGCACCCCACGGGGCGTGAACGCTCGTCAAGGTCTCCCTCAGTTCACTGCCTTTGTCCACCTGCACTAGGAAAACACTAGTATCTCCTTCAAATCATGTCACCCTGCTTTCTAGAACTTTCCATTTTAAAGTCGACTCTCCCTCCAATATTGAATCCTGGCTTTGCGAAGCACACTTTCCTCTCCACTCCACTGCATCTTCTCTGTAGTGGCAAGACATATCTGCCGGCACATTTCTCTATTCTAGTCGCTTTGCCTAAGGACTCTGGTCCCACCTGAAGATAAAAGGAGGCCCAGGCAAGTCCAGAAACTTGTCCCGAGGGTCATGGTCAATGGCAGACCCTGCCAGCGAACCCCAGGAGGACTGAGGGCCTCACCCATGTGCCTAAGCAAGATGACACCACCAGGTGTCCCTAAGAAGGAGGTCACGTGGTAGGGAGACAAGTGGCAGAGATGGGAGGGAGTGGGGGGTCTCCCAGAAAGCCAAGTCTCCTCTGTGCAGTCCTGGCTCCATGGGAAGTCCATGCCCTGGGCGGGGGCAGAGTCCTCCCATTGTACCCTGGGCCACACAGCTCGGGGCCTCCTCACGCCACAGGTGACCAGACAGCCCTGTCCACATCTCAGATCGTTTCTTAAGGGACAGCTTCCCAGAAGTGGGGTGACAGCCTGAGAGAGCAGAAGGATTTGACAATCTCTCCATCTGTATTGCCAAATTGCTTTGCAATTTATGCTCCTGCCAAAGGACTGCGAGTCCCGGGCAGCATTGTCCGAACCCCCGCCTACTGCGCCAGCTAATCATTTTGCTTGCACAGAAGGCCACGGAGGCCCAGGGGTGAAGAGACATGCCCGGGTCTTTGAAGCTCCCTATTCCCAGAAGCAGCTGCTGCATCACCTGAGAACTTGTTAGAAATGCAAATTCTTGGACCTCACCCCAGTCTTGCTGAGTCAGAAACCCCAGGGGCGGGGCCGGCAGTCTGGAAACAAGCCCTCCAGGTGAATGTTGGGCGCTCAGGTCTGGGAGCCGCTGGTCCCAGCCCAGGCACACCCTGGCTGGGGGACCAAATCCAGGAGGTGGGGAGCAGATCCAAGGGCAGGGTCACCTCATCACGCCTTCACCTGCAGACCTGGCACCTCCTCGCCTTTTAAGTCCTAAGTCTGGATAATCGCAGCATATGGGAAATGTCACTGTTTCGCTCATGCTAAGGCTGCAGCTCTCAGACACTTGTTATCCATGCTGAGAGGGTGACTATGTGCCGGCTCATGGGTATTATCCCTGGGGAGGGGACGGGAAAGTTTAGAGCTTAGAAGCATCCTAAGGTCATGCCGCCAGGAAGGGGCAGAACTGAGCCCTGAGCCCAGTTCGCCTGCCAGAGCTGGGTCCTTCAGGGCCACACCGCCTGAGAGAAGTAGGGATGCTTACTTAACATGGGAGATTTTCAAAAGATTGGGCTTGTTGTTTTGTTCTAGAACCTTCCAAAGCTCTCTGTTGAGTGCCCAAAGTGGCTTTCTTACACATCTTCTCAAACCAAAGCCAGTCTTGGGCTCCCAGAGCCCTGGCCTGGTTGGTAACGAGGTGATCTTTCCTTTCTCCCCCACCCACAGTGATCCAACTCCCAGGATCATTTCTAGGCTGCAGGGCATCGCCCTGGCACGTAAGGGTCTCAGGTGTGAGTCACTCACCCCTGACTTTGTGCGATGGGTCTTCAAATCCCATCTCAAATGACGGATGGGGCTAGAGGTTCAGAAGGGCGGTGTCTCGGGTGGGGACGCAGAGGGTGGGCACTGGTGGTATGTCTGTTTCACTGGCTCGCTCAGGGGTGAGCCTACAGTTTGGGAGTCAGCCCGGCCCTGAGCTTCCCCTGCGGCTTCGCAGCTCAGTTTTGGGGGTGGCGGCGGGGCGTGCCAGGGGCCAGCGATCAAGGCGCAGCCAGGCTCGGAAGGCAGCCCGGGGGCCTCAGAGGTGCCTGCAATCACAGCAAAACAGAGGAGGCTCCAAATAGTCCCTGCTGGGGCTGGGGATGGGAGGCCAGATGAAATGTGAAGAGGTGTCTGAAAGCCCAGAGGAAACCAGTTGGCCCTTCCCGAAGGTCTATTTGTGGGAAGGAACCTTGGCACGGGGCAGCCAGCTCTACGGCAAAAATAGACTGATTTGTGTCTAGAAACAACTCAATTCTGGAAGCAAATAGCCCTGTGCTGAGAAGGAGCCCGAGGGAGGCTTAGAAGGTTCTGCCCCTGTCGTCTGACCCTCTGGACCCCAGTGCATGAGAGAGAGAGAGAGAGAGAGAGAGAGAGAGAGAGAGAGAGAGAGAGAGAGAGAGAGAAGCTGAACACATTTGTAAGTGAATCTAGGGTATAGCCATGCCTTTACTGTCATAAGTAGGGCCAGTGGAAACATCTGGAACCCAAACAGGCCTACAGTCCATGCCTGCGTCTGCCAGGACCAGCTGCCTTCACCATGCTCCTTCATTCCTTGGCTTCCACATGGGTGCCGCGGCTCAGGAAACAGGAGGGAGTGCAGCCTGACAGAAAACGTGGACCCCCATACTGACCAAGGCCAGGACCCTCCTGTCTGGGCACCCTCCTTTCAAATGTCAGGCTGACAGATCAGTGGCACTTACAATGGCCTGGTGACCGGACAAAGGAGGCCCCCGGCAGTCCAGGTGGGAAGTCGGCCGGCGTGCAGTGTGTCCCGGGCTCGCTTGGCTCCCAGGCACTGCCCTGGCCTCTGAGCAGGGAGAGGACAGGGCCTCTGCCCACAGATGTGGCTCAGCTTCGTCACACCTGAAAGTCCACCCCGGTGGTCCTCAAGTGACTCCACCATTTTCCTGCCCTGGACTCCTGGCCGTGCATAGGCTGTTGGGAGCTGATGCGAATGTGCAGGGTCTCGATAAAGAGTTCTGCTCCAGAAAGGGGCATTTTACCGTATGGCCCAAGCAGTATAGGGGGATGAACCCCACAAAGGAGCTTGTGCTGTGTCTCCTCCGCTAGAACTGGGACCAAGCAAGTCAGACCCACTTGCCCCTTCTGCCCACAGAAAATGGGGTGGGGCCACCCCCTCCATCCACCCACACCTCCCACCCCTCTTGGCAGCCAACACACAGCTGTGTTCACGCTCAGCTGCCACTCAGAGGGCTGGAGTTGAAAGGTCAAAAGTCCTCTGGAATTAGCAGCCTGGTTTAGCAGCAACTCTCCGGTCTGCAGAGGGAGCAGGAGCAGCTGTCCAGGGCTTAGGCAAGGGAGAGAGGAGAATTCCTTCTCCCCTGCAGGGGAGCTCACCCTGAGGCCCTGAGTGAGGTGCTGCCTGCAGAAGAATGGCAGGCACGTGGTAGCCTCCGGTGAAGAGCCCTGTGCAAATAAAAGCAGGTTGGAAGGTATGGGCAAAATGCAGGGAGAGCAAGCGGGGCACAGCCCATGCCCATCCCCCCCACCTCCACTGCAGCCTGGGTTCCCTGAGACACACCTGGTTTGCAAACACACGGCAAAAAAACCTTCATCCACTTAATGCAGCTAGACTGAAGTAGAAGCTGGTTGCTTTTCTCTGAGCCCCCATTTCTTTGCACTGAATGTCTCCAATCACAAATTCTGGTGAATTCACAACAGGTGGGCATGTGCCCCAGGCCCAGCTAATGACTGCCCCAGCCTGGGGGGTGGGCGGTGGGGGGGTAGAGGGGGGGGTGTCAATCACTTCCTGGGCAGACAGAGTCACAGGGAGGCATCTCTGGCCTGTTCAGTCCACTGTGCTGGGAGAACAGGATCTGGGGGTGCTGGCAACAATTTCCAGCACTCTGAGAACTCCCCTGAAGAAGAGATGGGGATTCAGCCTGGCGGAGTGTGGATGCAGCATTAGGGCCCTGAAAGTGCTAGAGCCCAAGGCTGGATCCAGCCCAATGCCTCCAGATGGGGCTCAGAAAACGGGACAATGAGCCCAGGTGGGAATGTGGCTGGACGGATAATGTGGACCCCGATAATGACCAGGATGGGCCCACCTCCCTCCTTGCCTTATGTTAACTCGCATTTCTGTCACTTGCCCCCATCAAAGCCCTATCATAGGGAGTAGCTGGACACGAGGAGCCCCGCGGTCTGCGAAGGACCTGCTGGGATGCAGTCCCTGCAGGTTAGTGCGGAGAGTAAAGCACACGTGTTTAGCTTGATCTGTGGTGGTCATCTTTTCAGACCCTTAGAAGCACACCTTGACCTGCCTAGTGGGTGGGCTGGTAACAGAGACTTCTCCACCCAGTCAGCAGGTTGATTAATGGGATTCATGTCTGGGCTGGGGGTGCCGCCGTGAGAGCCTGCCAGGAGGGGCCTGCGCTCCAATGCTGAGTTGCAAGCGCCATTTCACTGTGGCTGGGCCCATCCTGGGGCTGGAAAGGCAGTTCCCAGGTAAGGGGCTGACCCCTCTGCACCCAATCCTTGCAGCCTACTTTGGTGGATGAGCTAGAATCTTCTCCAGAAGGTGGTGGCCTTGTGCCTAGCAGCATGTTAGTCTGCTTGTGCCGGCTCTGAGAGGGCAGGACTGAAACGCCTTCGAACTCAGCCATCCGTTCTTTGGGCTTTTTGCTTGTCAGTCCAGCCTTCCCTATCACTTATTCTGAAGTTAGGAACGTTTCCCAATTGCCCAGGCCACAGTTTTCCTTGCTGAGTGTCGCCACAGGGGGGACCAGGAACACGAATAAAACCAGTAATCTCTGCTCCCTGCCCTAGTAAGAGGGTTGTTTTGCCAGGCTGCTATCACATTGCACTTTGTCTCCCATTTCACTACACATGGTGAACATTACCTAGAAGACAGAGGAAGAACTCCAGAGGATTGTCCCCCTTCCTCCAAACAGATCTCTCTCAGCACTGGAAGGAAGATTTGTTTTGTAATGAACAAACTGGAAGTTTGGCTGAGGCTTGCCCAATTAGTTGCTTTTGATCTTGGATACGTTCTATGTACTAATGAACCTCAGTTTTGTTCTCTGAGATGGTAACACTATAATGTTTAAGACTGGTTCAGTTATGCATGACAGAGTTCTGAATACAGTGGTTTAAAAACACTTAGACTCCCCCAGCAGCCAGTCAAGGCTGGAAGAATAGTCTGTGAAATCATTGCTGGCTTCCTCATGCCCCTAGATGGCTGCCAGAGCTCCAGCCCTTATGTTTCAGACCACAAGAAAAAGGAAGTAACTTCTGACTCACCTTTCTAGTAGCTTTCCCAGAACTCCACCACAAAACTTCTGCTTGTATCTTATTGGAGAGAATGTAGTCATGTGGCGGTGTCCATCTGCAAGAGAGTCTGTGAAGGGTAGTTGTGGTAGGTATTTTCAAATCCTCTTTTAGTACTTACTCCCTTGTATAATTCCCTCTCCTTGAGGGTGGGCTGGACCTATAACTTTTTTCTAACCAACAATATATGGCAAGAGATGGAAGAGAGGTTACTCTTGGGATTAGATTTACAAAGAAACGGTAGCTGCCCTCTCCTGCTCTGAAGAAAACCAGCTGCCATGTTGTGACTCGCCCTGTGGAGAGGCGTGCTTGTCAAGGAACTGATGTCTCTAACAACAGCTGGTAAAGGCCTGAGTGCCTCCATCCAACAGCCTCATGACTGAAATTGGAAGAATGTCTTTCCCAAGTTGTGCCTTCAGATGACTACAGCCCAGTGGACACCTTGATTGCAACCTCCCGAGAGACCTGATCCAAAAGACCCACTGGACTGACCTACAGAAACTGAGCTAATAAGCATTTTTGTTTTCAGCTGCCAAGTTCTGGGTTCACTCGTGACACAGCCAGGAATACAGTTTTCCAGGCAGACACTTTCCCAGGGTTCTGTTAGCGAGGAAGGGAGGATGGAGATAGGAGGAAGTGAGGTCAGTCTATCAGGTGCCCCCACACACTCTGCCAGGAAGCTTCTAAGGAGAGGTGGGGGAGACGTGAGAGTCAATCAGCTTCTTCCAGATTACGGGCTGACCAGGCTCCTCGGGGAGACACACTGAGCTTTCTCCAGCTCCCTTTCCGCTGGCAGTTCAAACCCACACCCTCAAATTCTACCAGCAGAATGACTATTCCTGTAAGGCAGATCACCAAATTAGCTGGTGGAGTCACTGAATGGTATGATTTGAGGGGAAGGGATGATTAGATCCCCTCTAATCCAACCCTCCACCCCCATTTACAATGTGATCCCAGGCCCTTGTGCAAGGTCACCCAGCCTCAAGGAGGGAGGGGACCTGGACCCTCCTATGGAGGGACAGCCTGGCTCTCTGCTCCCCCTTCTTCCCAGACCATGAAGAATCCAGGATGTGTCTCTATAGGATCCAGTCCCAGCCGTCCTTGAAGCTGGGTGACCTTGACAAGGGTCTCTCCACCCCTTCCCACTACTGTTTGTCTTCAGCCCCCGTCACACTTCCCGGCTCAGCAACCATAGCTTTTAAGAAGGTGGGCACGCCTCCTGCTGAGTTTGGGTCTGCAACTTTGTGGCTATCAAAGTAGGAGGCTAGGGAGGAGAGGACCGGGATGGGGGTGTGTTAAGAGGCTGATGGGGGAAAGGTCTTACAAATCTGACTTCTGTGACAACGGGGAATTCTGACCCCAGATCTGCAAGCCCAGAGAGATCCCTCCCACTGTGGAAAGGATGGAGCCCCCCATATGGTCACTCCCAGGGGGCTCTACTCCTGACTCATTAAGGTAGGTACAGCGGGCTCAGAGGTAAACAATTAAAATAAAACGATAAACACCAGGCTTAGTGGCCTTACCAGAGCTTTTTATAGGTGAGCTTCGAGAGAAATCCATCATGTAGTATTTCAAGCCTCACTCACTTATTTAAAAGAGAAAACCAAAATCCTATGAAAATTTCTTTAATTTTCATCTTTTGGAAATACAGTTTTTTTTTTTTTAGTTCCATGATACAAAAACGTTAAATATCTAACAATGATCTCTATGAAGCGGATCTAGTGAGTGGATCCACAGGTCCCACCGCTGCTGCGATGGCCTCACAGAGGAGGCCGCCCATGTGGGGCTGTTGGACCTCACTGCCCCAGATGCAGAGGCGGCCAGGCCGGCGTGGAGCGCGAGCGCAGCGCGTGGAAATAGTCGGGCTTTGCACGGACAATCCCCCATGAGCAGCTCATGGCAGGAAACAAGATGGGGGAGTAAGCGAGTTCCAAAGGCAGGCAGCGTTCGGTTCCTTCGGGGTGGACAAGTAGACACGTTCCTGCTGGTAAAACAAGCTGGAGAACTTAATGTTTTCAGGCAGCTCTGAAAACAGGAGGCTATGGCCACCGCCCAAGACGGCCCTCAAGTCAGCAGGAGTAGAATGAGAGCCCCCGAGGGAGGCAGCACAGTCCCCCGAAACCTGTGGTCACAGCACCCACAGCACTGCCCAGCTCGCAGCTGACCTTCCCCCGGGTGGACTCTTGAAGACAATAGTTTATGACAAAAGTGTCAGATGAGCAACAGACAATGGACTGGCTAATGGTGGGCACGGTCACCACAGCCTGCAGCCGTGCTGGCAGCAGACAGTTGATATAAAAAGGAGAAAAAGAAATGCAGCCACAAAAATAAAAACTGGTTTTGTCCCCCCAGGAGACATGGTTGCAAACCCCTCCCAGGCCACATTCTATCCAGTGAAATATGGTATGGCTTCCTAGTGTGCGCGGTTCCGCTCAGCGCCAGCGACAGCTCCCTTGGGCCTCGGTTACCACGTGTCGGGAACTTCAAAGAGGTTGGCAGAACCGTCTGAGATGCTTCCTGGGGGGAAAGGACAGAACCAGGTGATCAGGAGGCCAGGATGGGGAGGGAAGGGCCAGCAAGGAGCAGAGTCGGGCCTGGAGGGGCCCATGGCAGGTCTGGTCCATGGAGAGCAGGCCCCGAAAACAGGTGAAACTCCAGACATGTGGGGGTAGGTTAATCACATGCCCCCTGCCCTGCCTTGCTTACCTCTTTACAGGAGTTAAAATGTGACGCTTGAGCACCATACTCTGCAGTTCATCTGCGTTCGCGAGAGCCCAGCACGGTGGTATCGCTACCCCCATTTGAACTATACGGGTTCATTTTCTCTGCATTATGCTCAATGCAAAACCGCCTCAGAGAGGCAGGGAGCTGACCAGCCCTCTACAGCAAGGAGTGGAGAGCGGTCTGGATCCTGGCAGCACTGAGGCCCCAATGAGCAGCTCCCTGTGCGGAGATGAGCAGACACCCGGAGGACTCCCGGGACTGGGCCTCACAGTGGAGGGAAGCTGACGGATGGGGGGTGCAGAGATCCCTGACAGGAGCAAAATAAAGCTCAAGGGTTTTTCCAAGTTCAGCTCCACACCAAGGTCTCCCAGCTGGATGGGAGCCCACTCTTCACTGCAAGCACCGCGACCCCCTGGGAAGGCCTTCTCCACTCGTGCTACTTTCCATAGCAGCACAGGAGGCACCAGGCCTGGGCCACCGTTGTCTGGAGGGAGGGAGGTGAGTCAGTCAGGAGTATGTTCACAACAGGAGAAACACCAGGCTGGGGTAGGCCTTTTGGATGTCATAAAGTGGGGCTGGCAGGCAAGGCAGGAGAGCCCACCTCAGCTACAAACTCACCAAGGGCTTAAAAGGGGCAAGAAATCTTTGATGGTGCCTAAAATGGACAGACCCCAACAAGGAAAGCACGCAGTGGAGAGAAGCCTCCTAACGAGGAGTGGGCTAGCGCATGCAGTGAAGACTGGAATTCCCACTGCTGACCACTGGCTGAGATGGGATCCAGAGACAGGAGAAGGGGCTTGCTGCCCTGGGTCCTCTGGCCTCCCTGAGCACGCTCCTGAGAGGTGGCACTGGGCAGGGGCAGCCTGGTCGAGACTACAGAGGATGAATATGGCGAGCACACACTGAGGCTGCCGGCAGCCCAGCCACGCCGTGACCAGCCCTGCGAGCCTAATTGTAGGGAGGAAAATAAACACTGACCACAGCATTTGGACAATTCATAGACCAAAGAAATACTCCAGCAGCCAACTAGCTGCTCTAAAGGCAGCCATGTACGTGGAGCTGAAGGAGACCAAGACTGGCTGAGAAGCAAGGAAAAGAGAAGCGGCCAAGAGCAGCTGCACAGTCACACCTGTAACTGCCCTTGGCACCAGCACTGGCTACCTCACCCGCAGGAGGGACCCTGGAGAGTGGCGGGGAACAGCGGGAGAAAGAACAGGCACTGGCATGGGCTCATCTGCTTGACCCTCTCACCAGCCCTGACCTGGAATGACTCTCAGGACTCATCTGTTGTAAAAGTGGCCTGAAAAAGCCTCTACATCACCATGGAGCACCTGTGACTCAGCAGGCTCCTGGGGCAGAGCAGCTTCTCAGCATCCAGGAGGTAGCCAGATACGGACACGGTTCTTCCCTGTGGAGAGAGCGGCAGCCTGCAGCAGAGACGCTAGTTTTCACGCCTAAAAGCTGCAGCTGCTGAGTGAGAATGCTGTGTGCTTAGGACCCAGAACTTCAGGAGCCACCTAAGGAGACCCAGAGGAGGGACTGGAGGCCACTGGCACTGCTCTTTACAGCACATTCCAGACAGGAAGACCGTAGATGGTGAGGGATCAGTCTCAAAGCTACTGGATAAGGAGTTGTGGTCTGTTTTCCAGGGAGCTCATTTTCACAGTCCAGTTTTACTGGAAGGCAAAGAGTAATTCAGGGACAACTTTTTAAGCAGAATCTTAAGGCTGTCTGCCTCCTGCAATAATGGAGCTCAACTCGCAGCTCTGTCATGTGCAAAGGTTAATGCAAGATGATTGTAGACTTAAACATAAAACCTTAAACTATAAAACTTGTAGGAAGAAACACTGGAGAAAATCATTGCAATCTTGAGTCAGGCCAAGTCTTCTTAGGTATGACACACCAAAGGCATAATCCAAGGGAAAAAAAAAAAAGATAGAGTGGATTTCATTAAAATTTAAAACATCTGCTCTTTGAATGATACTGTTAAGAGAATGCAGAGTCTTGAAGAACATATTTGCAGAACACACAAAAGGACTTGTGTCCAGAATATAGAAAGAACTCTCAAAACTCAATAAGAAAACAAACAACCCATTGGGAAAAAGGGGCAGATTTGATAAGATACGCCACAAAGAAACTGGGATGGCAAATAATCACATGAAGCATCATTCGTCATTAGAAAAATTAAGTCGAAGTCACAAAGAGGTACCATTGCTCACATGAAACCAGTCATCAGCGCAGCTGGGAACAACCAAGCTGGACACTTCCAGGTTCTGGCGAAGGGCAGGGCCCTTGGAACCTTCTGTCCTGTGGCTGGGAATGCAAAATGGCGTGGCCACTTTGGAAAATGTGTGCTGTTTCTTATCAAGTTAAACATGTACTTCTCAAACGACCCAGTAATTCCACTCTGAGGCGTTCACCCCAAAGGAAAACTTAGTTCCTACAAAATGCAGGACACAAATGTTGATAGCAGCTTGACTCTTCGTTGCTAAAAACTGGTAACAACCTAAAAGTCCTTCTGCCGGCAAATGGGTAAACGAACATTGATATGGCCATAAATTCGGCAATAAGAAGGAAGTTGTGATACCCACCACAACAAGGATGGATCTTAGGTGCATTATGCTAAATGAAAGACCCAAGAGACTACCTCCCTCCTCTATAATTCCATTTCTTGGCATCCTGGAAAGGCAAAATCACAGTAACAGAAAGCAGATTAGTGGTTGCCAGGGTGTAGGGGTAGGGAAGGAAGGACTAACTACAAGGGACATGAGGAACCATCTAGAAGGAGAGTTGCTGTGTATCTTGACCACAGTGATGGTTCTGATTGTGTGTCAATACTCACCACACTGTACACTTCAAAGTGATGAAATTTATTGCATGTACATGAAATCTTAATTAAGCTGATTCTGCAAAAGATATTATGAATGTTTTTTAAAAATCCAGCCAAATTTAAATATAAAGTGTAATGCTGAGAGAATTTAAATTATTCAACCAAGAGTTTCTTAAATGGGGAAAAAACAGGATACTAAATTGTATACAAAGTGTGACGCCAACTAGATAGAAAAAAATGAGAGGCAGAGTGAGAACACTCACTGCCAGGATTTCAAGTGTTAGCACCGTGGGGTGAACTTTCTTCTGTTTTTCTTCACTGTACACATTTTCACAGTGAGTCCCCCCTTTTTTTTTCATTAACAAAAGAAATGAAGAAGCAGTGACCACACAAGCTAATGTTTCTGCTGGTTCTCCCTTTCACCCACCTCTAGCCGGAGGGCGGCCCTCTGGGAAGCAAGACACCTCTGCCCTCAGGGGACTCCAAAGCAAAGCCTCAGCCTGGAAATCTGTCATGAATTACCTCTGCAGAGAGGAATTCAGTATGTAGAGGGTCCTTTGGGTGCCAGATCGAAGTTTTACACTAGGAAGTGCCCCAGAAGGCTGGTTCTGGGGCGGTTTCCCAGACCATGAAGGGGAGCTCCCCTGGGTGCTACTGGGGATCCAGGGGTTCCAGCAGGAAGGGAGGCACAGATGGGCTCCCAGGGTGAAGCCTCCGCTGCCTCCAGGGGCAGAAGTCACATTTTAATGGAGCAATTAAAGGGCCAAGGCAGCCTCGAACCTGCCTCTGACTTTCAGGAGACCTGTGAGCTGAAGCGCCTGCTGCTCTGAGAAGGTCCTAAGTTTTTATCCTGTGACCCAAGGGCGGAAGCTTGAAGAGTCTGGCAGATGAGGCAAGACTCCAGTCAAACTCATATTCTTGGCAAACATTTAAAGGTCTAACATGGCTTTAAAGGTCTATCTCCTTGCAAGAAGTCAGCACAAGTTGACGTGCTGACTTAGCACTGGCACCTTCGCACATAGTGCTAAGGACCCTCCAGCCTGTGGGCTGCCTGACAGTATTTGGACAATACAAGTCTGGCCAGTATCAGGCTACTCCCTGTCGGCCCTGCCATTTCCTGGAGAAGTGAGGGGGGTGAGGCCAGGCTGGGGTTTCCCCAGGACCCAGAGCATTATTCACTTACTCAGCAAGAACAAGTGTGCTATGGAAACCATCCATTAAATGTTGTCTGGGGAACGTTTCCTAGAGATAGCGTATTCCAGAAGAAACAGCATGCAGAACTGCTTTCTTTTACCTACTAGCCGAGAATGTACCTTAAATTCCACAGCGCATGAGCAGATAGCGCTACCAACTTACATGAATCATAATAGAAAAGAAGGCTTACATTATACATTTGTTTTTTGAAAACAGGAGAGAAACAACATATAGAAGAAAATACTAAGAGAAATATCTCTACTAGGTATATAATACGCATATAACATAGACACCGCAAGGGAGTGGCAGCTTGGATTTTTATCACATGACGTCATCATTTCAAACTCCAGGCTGTCACTGTTTCTGATCTAGAACAGCTTCCAGAAATACTCTCCTTTGCAAAGAAGCCTTTGCTTCCTCTGAAGTTCGGGCACATTTTACAAACTGCAGATCAGCACAGGGTGTGCTGGGTCAGACAGCCTACATCCCCGCCCTTTATAAGACTTCCCAAGTTTGGAACTCTGGGTCTCGGTTTCCTCTACAAAATGGAAATAATGTCTATGCTTTACTGGGTTTTTATAAGGACTACACGAGGTTGAAAAAGGGGGGGGTGCTCCCTGGTTGTGCAGGCGGTTGAGTGCCGCACTGTGAAGCTGTCTGCAGCCTCTGCAGCGCGGGTTATATCCTGGCCAGCCAGTGAGAATCCCACATAGAGTGGCAGACCTCTACTGTCTCGCCCGCTGCTCCCCTCAGCAGTGTATTTTGTCAGTCTGCCTGTTCTGTTCCCCGCTCTGTCTCTGGTGAATCCTCTCACCCTCCTGCACATCTGGCCTGTACCCCGGTTTTGTATAAGTAAATAAAATATTAAAAAAAAAAAAAAGGATGTCAGGTATATAACATAAACTCAGTGAATGGTAATTTGGGTCACTGTGCTATCTGGGAAGAGATCCAGTACTTAAGATTCTTTGTGTACCTTGGATAGTAAGATGTGTAATTAAGAAAGATGATACTGTTTGTCTGGGATTTATTGCGGATCAATTGTCTCAGGATTATTATGATAGTGCTTGATATTACCTAGTTCTACGTTTTATGACTGTCTCCCTGAAAGCAGAACTCCCTGCAGGGGGAGCACCACCTTCTCTGCCCTGTGTGCCGCAGTGCTGGGTGCCCGGCCCAGTCACCCAAGGGAAAGGGCTCATACTCCACGCTTAGAGCCTGTCCCTGCGGGATAGGCTGCCCCAGGCAGCACTTGGTCGTCTAATATGGCTCCTGCCCATGCCCAAACCAGCCCTGCCTGCTCGAGGGACACCCTGGACCTTCGAGAGTTTAACACAAACCCTCTCACGGGCTGAACTGTGTACTCTCTTTCATTCCACGACCCGATTAAAGTAATTGAGCAACCAAAGTTGGCCGACTCAGCAGGATCAGCCCATTTCTTTCCTACATCGTGCCGAGACCATCAGGACTACACACTGACTGGAGCTGCTCACAAGGACTCATTAAGCTCCAGCCTTCGGTGGCAGAGAGGCTTCCCCAGGGGGGTGCTCCTGGAGCAAGCTCCGCGATCCTGAGTGGCCTGATTCAGTTCAAAGTTGTCAAGGTGTTTCTTTCTCTTTCTTTTTTAGCAGGACTGACAAAGAAGCACAAAATCTATAATTTTTTTTTAGCTTAAATCTTATGGCAGTGACAGTTTTACTGTCAATGGGAGGGGGGAAACTATTTTAATGAAGATATTATAAATTCAAAACCCCAAATAACTCATAGAAATTTTTCACTTAAAATGATGAAAGTTATAAAAGGAGCTTGTCTGCTAATGCAGTCTATTATTAGGTATCTTAATATCTTTAAGGTTATGCTGAGATTGAAGGAAAAAAACCTAAAATCTTGTCCCTAAGAAGTAACAGATAAGCACAAAAATTCAGAAGAGAATCAAATTCCCCATCATGCCTGGTGTGATCTTTAAAAGTCAGGCTAACATTTATATGTAACATTTGTTGAGCAGGTGCAATGTGGTGGTGGTAACAAGGTACCAAGGCTGACACAGATTAAAAATTTCTCCACCACTTCATTTAGGGAGAGGAAGGAGGCAAATGGAGGCAGATACCAGATTCCAGGAGGCAACTAAAACTACACAATCCTGGCCCAGCCACGAGGATGTTCCCGGTGACAGTCAAGCTTGATGTATAAAAGCATATGCAACACTTTTGTTGCTTCTTTGATTTCATTAATAGCAATGAGATTCAGAAGACGCGCTATAATCAGATTGGGGCACATGCAAAAAGAGGAATTAATCAAACAGCAAATCTTAGCTTGGGTCTGAATGCATTTCCATTGCTTTACCACCTTTTGATCTGATGGTTGCTTCTGCTGACCAAGGCAACCGTCTGGAAGAGAGGCAGGTCATCCCAAGAGGTGACTTAAAAGCATGATCTCTTTTGCAGGACAGACTTAAGGGCTCTGTGACCTTGGCCAGTCACGTAACCCTTTGGGCCTTTTTTTCTTAATTGTCAAGGGGACCCTGGTGACTACCTGAAGTTTAAGGGAATTTTTGTCAGGCAGGAAGCGCAGTCCTGGGCCCTCAGCACAGCTATAATGATTGACACCGCAACTGCTGCCTGATCAGGCCATGTCTGGAGAGACTGACAAGCCAGCCCCTTCCTCACCTGGCACTCGCCACCGCATGGGGTCTGGTATGGAGGGCGGAGAACGGTCACCAACCTTGCACAGCACGTCTGGGTGACAAAGAGGATAGGGGATTTGGCCTCTGGGAGGCCAGGGCTCACCTTCAGGTTCTGCTTTTTACTAGCTCCATCGACCCGCCAAAATTTAACCTCTCTGAGCCCAAACATACACATCACTAAAACAGGGATGATAATTCCCTCTCTCACAGTTGCTGTGAAAATCAAATGACATGAGGAGAGAAAAGGCCCTGCAGCAGTGTCTAGCACACAGTAGGCTCTCTCCACATGTGCTCATTTCCGGTTTTCTCTGCTCCTTATATAATTCTGCTTAAGAGAGAAACCCGGGCTGTCTGGGGTTTTGCTGCGAACAGTGAAAACTGCTACTGAAAATAACATGTGTAGGAGTAGGTCTCTGTGCAAATTTAAATGCATATGTAAGATACTGAGGCTACTTTGAACATATCAGCAAAACCTCTAAACCACGGAGGAGAGAAGATCACCAACATCTCTAAGAAGGAGACCCCTGCTAAAAGCTAGGAACTTTTGGGGGATTCCTCCCATTAAATTAAGTTGATCCTAGAGACACCTGCCTGTGGACTCCGCCACCCACTGAGGCCTCTGGAACTTCTCCCCCAAACATAAGTTCCTAGGGTATTGAAGAAAACACAATTCCTGTCCTTAGTAAGAGCCGATACAAACCTGCTGGGGAAAGGTCCTTCTTCATTCTTTTTAACTTCTTGGCCTTCTTCCTTCCCTCTGAGAGGGGCTCTGCACAGGAATCTGTCTGCTCAAGCTCAGTGTCAGAAATATCCCCCGACACCATGGCCTCCAAGCCAGCTTCTGCTTCACTGAGACTCAGGTTTCTCTTCCCTCCCGTGCTGGTAGCTGTGAGACTGAAATGCAAACAGTGGAACTGCATGAAAGGTGTTAAGAGTGGCGGGAAGACTAGCCTGTAAAAATATTTTAATGCTCTTAATTCTATTAACACTTAACTAGCAATCAACAGCAGGGCAGCTGCCACCCGCACATTAAAGGCCTTATTATGAAATGAAGTCTGAGTCTGCCCGTGACAGGCTTACTCAGAAGAAAGCTCTAAGCTATGCTTGTGGATACAGGTACTTAAGAAAACAGAAATTTCAAGGAAAGTTCCCAGTCTCCATTTTGGTGACACTATTCTAACAGAAGAACAGAAGAGCTGAACTACCACAGCAAAAGAGTCTCAACTGCACCGAGTCCTAAGACAGCCGTGTTGCCTTCGTGACTGTCTCACAGATACACAGTGCACGCTGTGAGAGGTTCTAGAAAGGTTTTTTTTTTTTTTTTTTTTAGCGCAAATGCAGTCCCCCACTGCCACAAATTAGGCAGTCGAGTTTCCCACATTTGGGGAATTCACAGGGATCAGCACATCCGGAGTGCAATGGATAAGCCTCGCCCTGGGAAAACCACCTTTGTGATCATGGTATCATCCCTGCCAGGTAGGTATTCTAGAAAGGTTCTAGAGTTTGTCAGCTCTCACACTGCTCACATATCTGACTGAATGCACTTTCAGGGCGTATTCCACAAAACGAAATTCATAGAAATTCTTTTCTATTTCAAAAAGGTGACTTGTTAAATTTATAATTAAACCTGGCTTCGTTTTTAAAGCTTTATAGGATTTGACATGTTAAATTAAATCGGATTACATATCCTGATTTTTCCCTAAGAAAATATGTTTCCTGAAATATAACTTGGTAAAAACAGAGACCACATGGCCAGCGTGAGTCCTGTCTCCTCTAAATGGAGCTTATAAATAGATTTTTCTCCTTATAACCCCCAAGTTATAAAAAGCATTAAAATAAATCAAGTTATTCCACTTACAGGAATAGGGGGAGGAAGGCGAGAGAGCAGACTCCCCATTAAGCCTTCCCTAGGAAGTGGGCACTTAAAAATGCAACCCATTAAAAACGGGCTATCCTATTATTCATGTGTCTCCAGCTCCTACCTTAGGCTCGTCTTCTCTATACTTTACACCTGTACACTTGCACACACGAAGATGGACAATAAACAGCCTACCTGGCAGCTCTTAAAAACCACAGGGAAGGGCCTCCCCTGGTGGCGCAGTGGTTGAGCGCTGGACTGAGAAGCTGCCCGCAGCCTCTGCAGCGCTGGTTCCATCCCCAGCCAATGGCGAGTGTCCCACATGGTGCCACAGACCTCTCCTGCCACCCACTGCTCCCCTCAGCAGTGTATTTCGTCAGTCTGCCTTTTCTGTTCCCAGCTCTGGCTCTGGTGAATCCTCTTACCCTCCCACGCTTCGACTGTACCCAGTGCTTGTATAAATAAATAAATAAATCTTTAAAAAAAAAAAAAAACAACACAAAGGGAAGTGAACAAGGCCTGGACCACAAGGCCTAAAGGCCACTGGCCTTCCCTTTTTCTTCCTTGCACATCCATCACATGCAAGCTTTCTGAAACCTCTCTTCTATGGAGGAGAAAAGTCAACATACCAATGGAAAAATGGGGGGGAAGGGGTGATGTTAAAAATCCATGCTGAAGTTTTAGTTAAAAACTGAAAATATCTTCAAAAAGGATTAAAAAAATTCCCATTTTGATAAAATTTGGAAACTTGAGGGAAAAAATAAGAAAATATTGAGGGCCCACACTCCTCTATCAATACTACAAAAGGGCAAGAGTCCTAAAAATTCCTCTGGGTTCCAGTAAATACTGGAGCCTGGTAGCCTGTGGGATGTAAACATTTAATGAAAACTCGGCTGGAAGCGTTGGCATTAAAAATACTTCAAGAAATACAAAGTCCAAAAGCCAGGGTATGATAAAAGTGGTATCTCAAATGACCAGGGCAAAGATGGACTTTTAAAAAAGTCAAGTGGAAAAGGATGAGACTCGCCCCTCACATGTAGCAAATGACTAAATATCTAAATGTAAGACATGACACTACACTACTGACGAAACCATGGGTGAATTCTTCCAAAACTTGGGTGAGAAAGGCCTTCTTACTAACACTCACAGCCCAGATGCCCAAGAATTATAAATTTGGCCTCACAAAAATAAAAATCCTTTACCATAAAAAATTAGAAGACATGAGGAAAGACAAAAGACAAACGACAAGCCAGTAGAAAATATTTATAAGAAAAAAAATAAATAAAAAAGAAGAAAAAAAACAAAGAAAATATTCATAAGATATGTCATAAATAAAGGGCTCAAGTCCTTTACATATATCTAACTCTCAAAATTAGAGTAAAAAAAAGAACAAAAATACAGAAAAATGGGCAAGCCACCAAAAGATGCTCAACTCTGCTCATAATGCAAAAAACTGAAATATCGTTTCTTACCCACTTGGTTGGCAAAAATATTCCAAAGCTTGATATAATATTCTGCTGGTGTCACTGGGGAAACCGGCACTCATACTTAGTTGGTGAGAATGCACCGTGGCACAACTCACTCTTAGGGATAGGATAGTTGCAATAGCTAACACTGCATATCTATTTGCTATCTGAGCCAATGATCCCACTTTGCAGAATTCAGAGGAAACATTTCCAGCAATGCCAAGATATATAAGCACAAGGTTATTCACTGCAACTTTATGTGTAATTGCAAAAATGTTACCAAGAGTCTAAGTGTCCAAATATAGGAAACTGGTTGAATAAGTTATAGCACAAGCAATCCACAAAGCACCAGCAGTTTCGAGAAAGAATGAAATCTCAGAGAATTGATACAGAATGATTTCCAGTGAAAAAGATGAACAATACAAAGAGCAAAAGTGCTGTTTATGAGCCTGGTATTCTCAATCTTGAGTGGGGTGAGGTATTCTCAAACAAACACAAACTTCTTTTGTAGGATTGTGTGTGCACATATACATGTGGAGTGTGCATGTGTGTGTGTGTACACACCCTCACACACCTCCCAGCCTGTCCACTGAAAGCGCCTAGGAGCAAACAAACCCCAGAAGCAATGAGCCCACCTCGTGTCCAGACCTTAGTTTCGAATACCAGACTCCACTAAAAAAAATCAGGGCTCCTCCAGGAAGTGGCCGATGCCATGGTGGATAACAGAGGAGGCTGCAACATCTTGTAGCCCCAGAGAGTAAGAAACGGCCCAGAAATGATGAGACCTCACAAGACAGAGGATCCGCTTTGAAAGAGCTCCCACTGGTCAGATCTGGGACACCTGGAGCACCAGAACTTCTGTGGGCAGTAATAAAGTCTAGATATTTGGAAAAAATGGAATCAAAGGGCAATATGGATACAAAAGGCGGGGAGAGGAGGAGACGAGAGGGTGGGAAGGAGAGCACTTAAGCCAAGGGCGGAAGATAAAAGGGTAAATGAGGACAAGAGCTAGAGTTGGTGAGTTGCCCTTTTGCAACATCACATAAAGAATGCAAAAGATGCTAAATGTGGGGAGATATTCTGATGACAGGCAGGATCTGTGTGTGGTCTTAGAGTGCGTCTCCACAGACTGATACCCCGAGAAGGACACAGAATATTTACACAGAATATTCCAGTGGGGCCTCCCCTGTGGTGCAGCGGGTTGAGCGCAGTGCTGTGAAGCTGTCCGCAGCCTCTGCAGCAGTGGTTCGATTCCCGGCCGGTCAAGGAGATTCCCACTTAGCACAGCAGACCTGTCCTGCCTCACCAGCTATTCCCCTCCACAGTGTATTTCAGTCCTTCCGCCTGTTCTGCTCCCTGCTCTGTCTCTGGTGAATTCTCTCACCCTCTGGCGCCTCTGGCCTGTACCCCAGTGCTTGCATAAATAAATCTTTAAAAAAATAAATAAAAAAGAATATTCTGGTCAGGATTCTATAGCCTGAACCTCGTCACAAAGAAACATCAACAAACCCAAATGAAAGACATTTTATTGAAAAAAAAGAAGGGGAAGGCTGGTGATCTTCAAAAATGTCATTGTCATTAAAAGAAAAAAAAGAGACTGGAGACAAGAAAACTAGATGCAATGCATTATCACAGATTGGATCTGACACTGGAGGGGGAAAAGCTGTAAAGATCACATTGGATCAAATAATAAAACTGGGACATGAACAGCAGATTAAAGTATTATGTCAATGTCACATTTACCAAGGTTGGTAACTACTCAGTTATGTATAAGAATATCCTTATTTCTAGTATTTAGGGATAAAGGACCATAATGCATATAACTTGCTCTGAAAAGGTTCAGAAAAAAATAAAAGTGTACGGAGAGGAAGAGGGAAGGAGGGAGAAGGTACATGTGAACAGCAAGCAGGAAGCGAGTGTGGGGAGATGGGGACAGATGAATCTGGCTGAAGAGCACATGGGTCTTCTTGGTAATGTCTGTACAACATTTAAAAAAAATTTGAAATTATTGGGGCCTCCCCGGTGGTGCAGCGGTTGAGCGCTGGGTTGCGAAGCTGCCCGCAGCCTCTGCAACGCCGGTTTGATCCCCAGCAGCTGGGTGAGGGTCCCACATGGAGCGCAGACCTCTCCTGCCGCCCGCTGCTCCCCTCAGCAGTGTACTTCAGTCCTTCTGCCTGTTCTGCTCCCCGCTCTGGCTCTGGTGAATTCTCTCACCCTCCCGCGCATCTGACTGTACCCAGTGCTTGTATAAATAAATAATCAATCTTTTAAAAAAAAATTGAAATTATTGCCAAATTAAAAGCAGAGGAAATTAATGGAGCTATCTGAGAAGTATGTGCAACAAATAAGGAAAAGTAAATTTCAATGGCCCATATCTTCTGATACCCCTGGAACACAATCTAGGAGGGAAGTACACTCACACATGAGTAATAACATGTCATCAGGCTATTAGTACAAGGAAGTGCTGTCTTGACCCATTAACTAAGCATCTCCTCTGACAGCACTAGTATCGGGCTTGCGCCCCAGGAGTCAGCACCTGTCCTTTTCCTAGCTCAGTGGCAAGCCCCTGCTTCCTCAGCAGCTCCTCCCCTCGCCGAACCAACATCCCACCAACATGGTGACCCTCTCCCACTTCCAAATGGGCCTCTAGTCCTATCCAATCCAGTTCTTTCCTCACCCACTGCCATGGGGTCCTTGCTCTCTTGTCTGTAGACTGAAAACAGGATCCTAATTGTTCTCTTCCTCTCCTCCTCTTTCCTGTCTCCCTTTCCCTCCAAATTCATGAGCTCCTATGTTGCCAACCTTTTTCCAAAACAGAGATCTGACCAATAGTCCCAGCCCAAAACTTGCATGGCTCTCCACTGCAGACCTAAGTTGACACTGCACCCAGGATTCTCTGTCTCTGAGTGCCTTTTTGCTTCTCTAACCTTATCTTCCACTAGGCGGTCAACAATATAAATTTACCTTAATGAATTCCATTACACGCACTCTCCCATCTGTCCATCCATCCAAGGGCTTATCAGCCTTAGTAAAACCTGTATTTCCCACATTGCTGTTTGTGCCAAGACTCTACTATCCATGTCTTCCTGCTCAAACATCACTATCCTCCGAGAACGCTCCCCAGCCCCCGTGTCTAGTGTTCCTTTCCTTCCCTGCTTCCCATAACACTCTGCTAATCTGTCTCAGGGGAACTTTAAGTCAGCCATCCTTATTATTTATAAGAAACAAAAACTTAGAGCAGTGCAGGTGCCATGTGCTGGAGAATGGACAGACGACAGTGCATGCATGCAGTGAAATATGATTCAGCAACAAAACAATAAGGAACCAGTGACATAGGCAGCATAGGTGACTCTTGAAAACACCCTACACAAAGTCTTCACACAAAAGAGCAGGTGTTTCATAACTCTATTTATATGAAATTCTAGGAAAGGCTGAACTAATCTATGGAGGAAAAAAAATTGCAATAATGGTGTGGGCCACAGAGGGACAGGCAGAGGCTGACTGGAGGAACATGAAGAAATGATATGGGGCGATGTTACACTCTATCTTTATAGGAGTACACCTCAGCATCAGTGGGTACTCTATAAACATGGGGATTGATTGCTTGAACCTTAGTATTAATTATAAAAGATGATACTGTTGGCACTTAATGGAATACACTGTTTTTAATCCTAATCATAGGTTTTTGCTTTTTAGTCAACGAGGCCCATGAGTCTAGGTCCATAGACATCTGAGGGTCTACTATGCATCAGAGACTTTGCTAGAACTGTGCCTCTGGAAGGTCTCCATTTTATGTAATTTTCAAGCTTACAAATTTTCATGAACATTTTCTCAATTAATTGACAACATATTCTTTAGTTCCTAATCTGTAGTTTTGGCCAGAAAGAAAAAGAAAAATACCGGATGGTCTCACCTATAGCAGGAGTTTAGAAAACCTAAATAAGGGACCAGGAAAAAGAATAACTATAATAAAGAAAAAATCAAAATCAACAAGCAACTATAAACCAGAGACACACTACGGGGGGGCGGGGAGAGGAGGGATTGGGGTCAAAATGGGGAGGTGCAATTGTATGGGGAATATAACCAAGATGAAAATGCGTACATTGTGCAAAAATGAAAAATGATGTAAGAAATATATAAAAATAATTAATTAATTAGAAAAATAAAGTGAGCCCTTAATTTTAAAAAAAAAGAGAAGAGGGCCTCCCTGGTGGCGCAGGGGTTGAGCGCTGGGTTGCGAAGCTGCCCGCAGCCTCTGTGGTGCCGGTTCGTTCCCCGGCTGCTCCCCGGCCACCAGAGGAGGGTCCCACATGGCGCGCAGACCTCTCCTGCCACCCGCTGCTCCCCTCAGCAGTGTACTTCGGTCCTTCTGCCTGCTCTGCTCCCCGCTCTGGCTCTGGTGAATTCTCTCACCCTCCCGCGCTTCTGACTGTACCCACTGCTTGTATAAATAAAAATAAATAAATAAATCTTAAAAAAAAAACTCTTTATAAAATAAATAAATAAAATTAAAAAAAGAAGAAGAAAGGGCTACTGTCTTAGATGGACATCCGCCTGAGAAATGTCCTTAGATATGTGTGAGATTAATACATTTTATGTGTTTGGACACGTGTGTGTGTGTGTATATATATAATATACATATATATGTGTGTGTGTGTGTTCAGCCACACCAACATAAATTTTCTCAATTACCATTTCCAAAAAAACCCAAAAAAACCTGTGACTACATCCCATATAGCTTAACTAAGGCAGTTTTGGATCAAAAACAGCTTTTATTATATGTTAAAAACCAAATACATGAAGTACTGAACTTATAATTGTTATTCATTTTACATATTTAGGGTGAGGTTTTGTGATGTGTGTGTAAACACATTCTTAATACATGCATGTGGATAAGCTAGTCCTCTATAGATTGATTCAATTTTAAAAGTTCAAAGTCAAACAGAGAATCAGGCAAAACCACCTCTCCTTAGTCTGAGTCCATTTGCACACGGAATTAAAATGGACAAAATGAATGACTTTAAAATGACTATGAATGCATATTTAAACCCACTGTAAGAAGTGATAAATTAAAAAATAAAATGTTAGAGGCACAACTTGGTATGTCAAAACTGAGCATTAAATGTTGATTAGCATTTATTTGGGGGATGCAAATAAGCCATCCAGATTATAATGATTATTAGGTCAAACTTACATAAGTTAAGATAATATCAATGATGCAGCAACCACAGACCAAATTCTACAAGGGTGTGCATCTCCAGTACCACCTTCTTTCTAGTAGTAAAAAATATTTGCTGATAGTAAAGGTCATATCTACAAGCTCCTATAAGTACCTTTTTCTGTCAAACAATCAAAACATGGCTGCCCCATGAAATCGACCCCTATTTGGGATTAGGGTATTACTTACATGAAATAAAATCCACTCATGTGAAGGTACAGCTTGGTCAGTTTTGGGAAGTACATGTAACTAATTGTGTAAGTGCTGCACCAATCCACACCCAGAACAGTTCCTGCTCTTGAAATAGACTCCTGTGTCACCTGGCACTCAATCCCCCTCCCAGCAACCACTGAACTACTGTGGTGCCTATAATTCTAGAAGTTCATATGAATGAAATCATACGGTCTTCCGTGTATCACTCGTACACTTAGCATAATACTTTGGAAACCGGACACACTGTTTTAAGTATTGTTATTTTCTTCCTTTTCTTACTAGATGGTAATATTTTCTAGAATGGCTATAGCACATTCATTTATTCATTTACCAGTTGGTGGGCATATGGACTGTTTCCAATTTTTTGCCATTATGAATAATAATACTATGAACATTATGTAAAAGCTTTTCTGAGATTTTATTTTAATCAGTAAAAAACACATATAATAAAATATAACTTCCTAACCACTTTTAAGTGTATAGTTCAATGGCATAAAGCACTTTTACATTGTTGGCAAGCAATACCATCAACCATCTCTAGAACTCATTTTATCTTACAAAACTGAAACTCTATACCCATTAAACAACATTCCCCATGCCCACTTACCCCAGCCCCTAGCAACCACCATCTACTTTCTATCTATGAATCTGACAACTCTTAGGTACCTCATATAAGTACCTCATATAAGGTACCTCATATATAAATAAATAAATACAGTATTTATCCTTCGTCACTGGCTAATTCACTTAGCATAATGCCAAACAAGGTTCATTCATATTGGAGCATGTATCAGAATGTTCTTTTTAAAGGCTGAATAATATTCCATTGCAAATATGTACCACAGTCTGTTTATCCAATCATCTATCAACAGACAGTTGAGTTGCTTCCATGTATTAGCTGCGAATAATGCTGCAATGTACATGGGTGTACAAAAATCTCTTCAAGACCCTGCTTTCAATTCTTTGGGATATATACCAAGAAATGGTATTGTTGGATCATATGTTAAATCTATGTTTAATTCTTTTGAGGAATCATCACACTGCTTTCCACAGCAGCTGTGTCATTTTTACTTCCCACTAACAGTGCACAAGGTTTCAGTTTCCCCACACCCTTGTTGACACTTGCCATTTTCTGTTGTTTCGATGGTAACTGCTGACCATGAGGTATAGTTACTGTGGTTTTGACTTATATTTCCCTAGTGATTACTGATGCTGAGAATATTTTCATGTGCTCATTGGCTATTCCTATAATTACTTTGGAAAAACATTTATCCAAGTTCTTTACCAATTTTTGAATCAGATGGTTTGCTTTGGTTGACTTTTAGGGGTTCTTTATATATTCTAGATATTAATCTCTTAATGGACACATGATTTGGAAGTGTTGTCTTCCCATTCGGTGGGTTATCTTTTCACTCAGGTATCAGTGGCTTTTAATGCACAAAAGCCCCTACGTCATAAATATTGAATTTTTCCAAATTCTTACAGTTATTAATTTTCAGAACTGAAATTAAGAGTTCCGAAATCATAAATTATTCTATACTTTCATAGTACTTTATTGTGTGTATTTAAATAATAATGAGTTATCATAATCATAAATAGTCATTTTTCTGTTAGGGTTATTTAAAAGATTTAGGGGGTAACCTGGTAAAGTAAGCTATATCAATAAATGCATTGGTTCTAATTATTATACATCAATATATTGTGACAAAATGATATATTCCAATAACATGTAAAAATGATATCTATCTGGTAGAGGTAAAAGAAAACATTAAGGGAATAAAACATTAGCACTGAATGGATGCCCAATAACATCATTTAACATTTGAAAAATGTCACCAATATTTGAAGTTATTCTTAAATGAGATTTTAGAATATACAAGCACTAATTGTTAATATTTGTCTTGTCACAAATACTCCAGATGTAGAAATATTTCATGTTGTGCTGACAGTGGTTAAATTGTTCCGAATTTGTCCAATGCAAATACAACCGAGCAGGAGATGCCTTATTGCTTCATATATATATTTATTTCCCTTTTTAGGAATGAAAATATTTTATCTGCTTGCCTTAACTTTGTTTTTGCTTTTAATGCTGATCTTGTTCTCACTCAGATTTTAGATCAGCTGATTGCATACTGGCGTGCCCACAGTGATACTTACATCTTGTTTTTGTATTTCTCCCATAAAAGTATTTACAGATAAGTGTAGCCTACAACAAACAGACACTGAAATGCTATTGGATTATATTAAGATAGCATAACATTCAGATATCCTAGCAAGGTTAACAGCCCAACTACACAGAAATATTTTTCAAAACTGCCAATTTCAGAGTTACTCCCAAACTTATTCCTTGGAACAAGATTCACAGGATTTTTATAAAGTGTACTAATGTGTGTAAACTTGTTCATATACTTTATTTATAGGAATGACTCACTGTTAGCAGAAGACAGAGCCACGAAAACACACAACACGGGAAGAGTGTCAAGGAGGAACACAGAGCAGACCAAGGCCCTTCTAGAAGTGCCTGCCCAGGTCTCAGAAATGCTGACCTTAACCCTGGGCATTGATTCCCTCCTGCTTTCAACTTCATGCCAGCAGATTCCTTTCAATGAGAAAAGCCTATGCTGATGGTTAAACTTTAATTCCCACAGATTTTTTTTTTTTTCCTTTATCCTGATTTCTCAACTGATTTTTCTCACAATTTGGAGCAACACACAAATGTCCCTAGAGATGACAGGAAGGAATTCCTGCAAGGAGACCCTGTTGGTGTGGTTGTATTTCTGAACTCTATCTGTTTCATCATTTACTTGTTTTTCCTGTTAATCAGCACGACCTACATTCCCTCAGCTTTACGGTGAGTCTTAACGACAGACTGGGTTAAGTCTTAGTTGTCTGGGAGGTTTATGCTGCTGGTTAAAACGCAGTGACCTATTATTTTAAAGGGCTGCCCACATTAAAAAATCCTCTCATCTGATACTTGTATATGACCATCTGAAGCTAAACATTTGCTTACATTCCCATTTTGCAGATAAGAAGCCTCCTCCCCAGAGTAAGAGACCTCTGTCAGGTAGAGTAGCAGGGAACGTAGACCTCAGACAGTGCTCCAAGCCCTGTGCTCCCTGAGCCCCTCCTCCCCCATATTCCCAGAGCCAGTTCTCCCTATTGTGCATGCCTCCATGCAGAAAGACCCCCCCCCATTCCCAGGTACCCCACCCCCAGGAGCCCTTCACCTCTGCCCTGTTTTGTTCTCTGCCTCCTCATCTCTGCCTGTGCTTGTTTCTTTGTTTATTCACTCTCTGCCACTAGAGTGTATGATCCAGGAGAGCAGGATCTCATTCTCCCACTGACCCCTGTGTTGGCAGGACCTGCAGGGTAAGCCCTCTGTGGTCAAGGCTTATCAAATGCATGAAACAAATGAGTGTTTCACCCCAGAAGCAATGAGGCAAGTGACAGACGCCAAAATGCTTATCCTGTCCTGGATTGTGCGTCATATTAACATGGTTTACATTTTAGTAGAGTCAACTTCCCCAGTCTCTCTGGATAAAAGTCTTTGCTACTAGATGCAGCTGAGGGGGAAAAGGAATGCCCCACTGTGTGAACTACCTTACACAGCAAAAAATTTGGGAAAGTGGGAGCGAGAAAATGCATCTTTATTATTTTCACAAAATCTCATGCTGACCTCAGATTCCATGAGTGTGACTGCTTCAGCATTCTGGGGCAGGATCCGGGGGGCTGAGGGAGGGTACTGGGCAGTCTCTGCTTGATTCAGAAGACAATCCCTTGGAGATCACTGATAAACTGGGGTTGTTATTTCTAATAAAGAATGTGAGTTTGAGAAGCAAAATTAACATTAAGTAAGTTAAGTCTGTATGACAGTTACCCGTACTAAGGACGTCTCTTGTGGAATGGGGGGGTGTGTGTGTGCGAGAGTGAGAGAATATGAATGTGCATGTGCTTATGTGCTCAGTCCTAGACATAAGGTTTATCTGCACATGTGGGATTGGCCTAAGTGAGAGAAAAAATCTGGTTATGGGTCACAGAGAACCCATGACATTCAATTCGAAATATTTTTTATAAGAACATGGTTTGAATGTTTTGAACAATTTCCTACTGCTAACTCACTTGCGTTAAATATAGAAAAGATTAATTGATCACAAATGTGAAAGAAGTGATTATTCTACTACTAATTCCAAAATTAAGAAATTAACACTCCACATACAATTAATTGGAGCGCAACTCAGAACCCCTGACTTCATCATATGTAGGATGTAAGGAACAAAGCAACAGACAAACCAAATCAAAACAAACCCAACTGATTTTTGATAAAGGAGTTAAGGTAATTTGATAGAGAAAGGAGAGTTTAAAAAAAAAAAAAGTACTAAACAAATGGATCTCTATATGTAGAGAATGAACTTCCACACCACTATAAAATTAACCCAAAATGGATCAGATACCTAAATAAATAACAGTGACAACAACAAAAAACTATAAAACTTACAGGAAAAAAAAAAAGAGAAAATCTTTATGATCCTAATTTAGGCAACAATTTCTTAAGTAGGTCATAAAAAGCATAAGCCATAAAGAAAAGTGTAAGCCTTAGAGAAGAGATACAGGATAACAAAGCCAGCTTCTCACCCCATCAGGCTATAGAGAAAAACCATCAGTGAGATCTGACCCAGAGTGTCTCAGCCCTTTAAGTTCCTTCTTAAATAAAAATGAATGGACAAAAATAGCCAAATATTTGATAAAGTTTTCGACAGAAAAAACTTGGAAGAAATGAGGCAATGCAGGGAGCTGAGGAAAACATTTAAAACTACGGCAGCCCTTGTTTTGGATATAATATAGGGCGATAAAAATGAGCGGACAGGCTTACCATATTAGCAAGTCAAAGATAATGAGAAAAATTAAGAGGTAGCAATAAATGCATCACTTGGAAAAGTAAGGTGAGTATCAAAGAAAGAATTGAACATGGGCGTCTCCGAGCAGGATGAGGGCAGCAGGGGACAGCTGGCCTTTACTATAAACTTTTTTGTATTATTTGGCTTTTAGAAACAATCTTAATGTATTTTAAAGGAAAAAAAATGTCAAGGGTTTCACAGAGATCCACTTACCAATGTGAGAGACTACTGCACCAGTAGTGAATCATTCTAGGCTGTTACTAATTGGCTTTGTGACCTTGAATAAAACACAGCTTCTCTGACCTTCCAGTTCTGCTTGTCATGTCACGGGGGGTGGAGGAGAGCCAGGCGTCATGACATGAACACGTCATTTCTCCTCCCTCATAGCAGAGGAATAGCTACCAGAGGATGTTCTGACGCTAAGAAACTGTCACACACTCCTTGCATTTTGTTGTGGTTTGTGACAGCCTCTCTGGGGTTGGTCTGTGACTACAGAAAACAAGAAATGAATCCCTTCCAAGAATTCAGAGTCATTAAGATGATGAGCTGCTGTGATAACAGAATGATGGTCTGAAGGCAGTTTCTGTAGCATCATGAGATCGATTTCCCAATTTCCTTTTAAATAATTTTCCCTCAAACAATGTGATAAGGCAAGCATGGGCAGTCTTCAGACTGGAGATGCTCTAAGGCTTCCCAGTCCATATACTCCCACTTTTATGTGGCTCTTCAGTCAGGGAAGGCAATGAAATAAGGTGGGTACTGGTGTGTAATTAAGACGAGGAGGTTATTCCTTTCTGCCTTACATTTGGCCAAGCTACGGGAAGTGTTCCTAGCATGACTTTATACTGTGGGACAAAGCAGTCTGCATGGCGTTCTCCAGTAAGAAACTGGGTAGAAAGATGTGTTGTTACAGGTTCTTATATGCATTTGTTTATCTAAATCTTGAGTGACCCCAAGGGATCATTTATTATATGAATAGACAACAATCCCTAAGCTTATCTTTTCACTTCCCACAAGAATCCCCAAGACAAAGCACTGCATGTGCCATGGAAGATATTTGGGGGGAGGGGGTCGAGGGGGGGAAGGATCACAAATGGATAGCCTGGGAGAGACAGACACTTTGGAAAGGGCATGAATGGACTTGGGATGAGAGATGAGGGCTTGAATATAGGTTCTGTCATTTATTGGTTTTGTGGCTATAGCCAAATTCTTTGACTTCTATGAGTTTCTGTCTCCTGAATTACAGCCTAGGTTACTGTGACCATTAAATAACAAAACAAAACGAACACATTACAGGGCCTGGCACATGGCAGACTCTTAAATGCCAGCGTCTTCTCTGTCCAGTTCCCTCCCATGTGGGCAAAGATGGAAGGTTTGTGTTTTCAGAGATGATGTTGATCTGGGTCTTCAGAGGCAGTGGTCCAAATCATTGAGAAATATCCAGAAAGGAGGAAAGAAACAGAACAGAAGAAGGAGCTAGCAGCACAAGTAGGAATACAGCTTGGTCTTGATGGCTGGGAGGGCAAAGAGGGCTGGGCAGGTGAGCCATCGGCTGGACAGACATTTGTTTGCTCATGGATGCTGGAACCTGAAGATCATTGAGAATCAACCAAACTGACCTGCTCTTTTGGAAAGATATACAAGGTTTCTAGAATACAATTCCATTTTCTTTGAACACTTTATACGAAAGAAAAATTTAAAGACCTGTACAGTAAACATCCATTCAGCTGTCACTTAGATTCCATAATTCATTCCATTTTGGAAATGAAGTTTAAAAATACATAGCAGGTTTCGGTTCTTTTGCAGTTGGGGAAAGGGGCATAGAAGGGAGATTCTAGAATGTTCTCATCTGCCAAGCATTTGGCCTCTACACTATGTGCCATGCTTTCAAGATTCGAGGAGATAAGATGAAGCTCCTTAAACCTGTAAGATGCATTTAGACATGGAGCCACCTACAGGCACAAGGACAAACTCAGGATTGGGCTACAGCTGCTACTCTCCATCTCTACACCCGGCCTCCCCCACATGAACACAAGGGGCTGAGGCTTCTGCTGGCTGATGATGTGCTAGCAGAACTTTTTAAAAAACATGAAGTGTCAAAAACAAAACAAAAACCTGCTAGAAAAATGCTAAGGATTTCAATATCTAACAATTGAAATACAGAAGTTACAGATTTCACATTTAATTTTAGCTAAAACAACCACATATTAGACCGGAATAATTCTAGCTGCACATGGTCTGGGCAAACCTAACAGGAAATTTGTTTTGTATTTATTTGACAGACTCGGGAAAGAGCATGTCATTTCCTATCATCCAAGAGTGCTGACGGCAATTTCAACTGTTAGCACCATTAAAAAAATTGTACTTACTACATGAGAATAAATACTAATATTATAACACATTACTAGAAACTGATGAGAGTTAATTTCAATTATGGCTAATCAACTAAATAACATCAAGATATGGAGAGGAAAAATTCATCTTCAAATATTATTACCATTATGAAAAATGAAAGCATTCCAAAACATCAAAAACCATTTACATGTAAGGTGGTATTAAATTAAGCTTTCATGTTATTTAAAATAAAATCCTGAGAGACATGTTGCTTTAAAGCATGAAGTGAAAGCAAACTTTCAGTGACTTATTCTAAATTTCCACATAAAAAAATTTAAATGTAAATTCTAAGTTTTATTGGAGACAGTAGCTACCTTTTTTATATTTTTAAATTTAAAGAAGGCTAAGTCATTGTTAAAATCTAAATTTAATGTAACAATTACAGATTTCAAAATCAGGCACAGAAATATTAGTGACTGAACTTTTTTAAAATCACCTACCAGTTAATAAATACAATCATTCTACTTTTATAGTGTGTTTTTCTCAACTTCTGTAGAGTTCACACTTACAGCCTAGATTTATTTAAGCAATCCTTCCTTTTAAAATCAATCATGTGGGGCCTCCCTGGTGGCGCAGGTTGAGCGCTGGGTTGTGAAGCTGCCCGCAGCTTCTGCAGTGCTGGTTCGATCCCCGGCTGCCAGTGAGGGTCCCACATGGCGCGCAGACCCCTCCTGCCGCCCGCTGCTCCCCTCAGCAGTGTGCTTCGGTCCTTCTGCCTGCTCTGCTCCCCGCTCTGGTTCTGGTGAATTCTCTCACCCTCCCGCGCTTCTGACTGTACCCAGTGCTTGTATAAATAAATAAAAAATAAATCTTTAATAAAATAAAATAAAATAAAATAAAATCAATCATGTGGCTGACAGACATGCTGTAGCCCATGTAACAGGTGAGAAAAGAAAGTCCAAGCAACACAGCACTTTCCAATCAATCTCTCTCTCACATTTGATCTTGAGATTTGCTTACATCTAAAAAATGCATTTTAATAGAGTCTAAAATAGATAAGCAGCAACTGAAAAATTACATGTTACCACACAGTTTAAACTGTTAAAGGATTCTAGGTCCCCATCAGCATCCTTTCCACCCCTATCATCATGAGAAAGGATTCCAGCTAAATTCTATCAAAAACTAGATTCCAAGTTGCCTGATTTTTAGTTAGTTAGTTTTTTTTTTTTTTACTTGTGGGAAAATACACGTAAAAGAGAAACTATCACACCTTGACTGTTTTTAAGTGTTCAGTGGCGTGAGGTACATTCATACTGTGTGAAGTAATCTCCACACCTCTTCGAATCTTGCAAAACCCAAACTCAACCTATTAAGGAACTCTCACCCCCACCCAGGGCAGCCACCATCCACTCTCTCTCTATGAATCTATGTGCCATATGTGTCTTTTTTGCGACAGACTTGTTTCACTTAACATGCTGTCCTCGTGGGCCATCTAGGCTGCAGCAGGTGTCAGACTGCTTGCTTCCTTTCTAAAGATGAACAATATTTCCCTGGGTGTAGACACCCAATTTGGTTTCTCCAAGTTGCCCAGATTTTTTTATGTTATTCTCAGGAATCCTGATGAAATATCTCCTCTAAAGAAAACAAAGGTGTCCTCACCCCCTAGTCTGGGAGATGTCACAGTAAGGAGACAAACTTTCCCTGGCACCTGTCCAGGCAGACTGCACGAAGGGATGTTGTGAAGAGTAGTTACCACAACTCGATGTCTTAGGGGCATTCCATGGAAAAGCTAATTTGGTTAATGTATTTTATTAGTAACTACATACTTTAAAATTCTGCATTTTACATTAACTAGACTCTAGTGTTATACCAAGATGTTTATTTGAATTTCTTAAAATAGTCTCTCAGAGCAAGCTGATCCTTTCTTTCAACCATTCAAATGTCAAGGTGGGAACTGCAGAATAAAAGGAGTTGGTTAAAAAAAAAAAAAAGAGGGCGAACTGAGTGGAGGTCTATGGTAGTTTTTCCTTGCAATTGAAAAAAAAAATCATGTAGGATACATGCTAAAGGTCTCCATCATCTTCGCAGTCTGAAACCAGCAAAGCCTTAAAAAGAGGATCAGATGTGCCAAATCAGCAAGGAGGGGAGGCAGCGAGTCACAGAGAGCCCACTGCACACAGCAGCTTGTCGGCCCGAGGTCCAGTTTTCTCATCAGGGAATGAGACCAATAATGCCACCAATGCTCCATCGGGCTTCTGCCTCAGTCTTTGGCAAGGATTAGAACCCATACTCTTCTCACAATGGCTTCCTACAAATTTGCCCTGGTTTCTACTGCCCTTTCCTTCCAGCTGCGGCACCAGGCTAGGCAGACCCGACGCCACCTTCCCCTCAGTGCCAGCTGCTTTCTGCACTCAGGTTCTCCCCTGAAGGGCCAGACCACGCTGGATCCTGACGGGCGACCTGTGCCGAGCACACCAGAGGATGACATTTTAGTATCTCTGACACTGGCTTGTATGTTTCAGGTACATTTTTGTCTCTTTTAAAATTAAAACAAACACAACAGCTAAATGCTTTATATGGATGACCTTGTGGCGACAGACAAGTCTACCTAAGTCTTCTCCCCAAAGAAGGAAAGTTGAAATGCAGAGGTTTTGAACTCAGGGCTTCTTTAACACAGGATTGTTTGTTTGTTTTTAAGGAGCACATGATTTATGAAAATGAGATCACACTTCTCCCAAGCCCACACATACACACACAGGCGTATATGGACCATGCTCCAAAGAGGCAACTTAACACACTGCACTGTGGATCCAAAATGCCCGCGAGACAGCATCCTGTGTAACTTTAGCTAAATAATTTAGCTTCTCTGCAACTCAAGTTTCTCATATATAAAAGAGGAATATCATCAAGGTTTCACTGAGTTGTTACACAGATTGTTTTCAAATGATGTGAAGCACCTAGCACCGTGCCTGGAATGAAGAATCTGCTTAATAAACATGAGCGTTCACTCTTATTTTTTGTATCAGTCTGTGGATGTTCAAGTAGCATGCTGTGTGGGTGAGAGATACACCCCTCTACTGACAGGATAGAGAGAAGAAGGTGCGGACAGTAAAGAATGATTCATCTGAACTGGAGCACTGGCCATGAATTAATTTTTCACAGGAGTCTGACTTATACAATATTCATGAACTTTGCTACAAGGTTGATAATTTAAACTAGGATTAAACACCCGACTTTGGTGGTTAGTATGTTTTATTAAGGAGGCTGAAGAACACTAAAACCATTTGCCGTGTAAAAAATCACATTTTAACAGAAGCTGGACAGGGCTGACTCTAAGATATAGAGCTAAATGCAAAAAGCCAGGTGGAGGAAGGTGCTATGGTCCATCACCATCAATCTAAGGAAAGGTTTGGGCTTATCTATGGGGTTGTTTATATATTTGTAAAAATGAAAAACTATATTAAAAACTAATAAAACTGGTCACGATGAAGGAGGGAAGAAATGAGTTGCCAAAGCAGACAAAGAAGCCAGACCTTCCTAAATGTAACTTGACTGGTGGATTTGACTATGGAACCACATAAATGTTTTACATAATTATAAAAAAAAAATACAAAACCTAAAAGTAAAACTATAACAAACCTAGATGTTTATTGAGTTGGTAACATAACTGACAAAGAAGAATTATTTCACGTGATTTTTAAATACACGTAATTGTTTACTTCTGGTGGGATATACTATGATTAATTCAGTATCAATAAATACCCCTGGAGCCCAGATTATGGTCTCTAAATGCCATTTCCCATCAAAAGGAACGCAGCTCCCTGGAGAAATGGCTGGTTTCAAGCAGAGGGCGTGAAATGTACCAGAGGAGCCTGGAGCATTCTGAAAAGTCAAAGAAGCTATCAAGGACCTGAGATGGAGCAGAAGACTCCAGACAACTCAAAATAGTTCCCACTAGTTAGAAATAGGATGCCTTGAGCCCCAAAAAGTCACTGTAATATGCTAAAATAAATATCTGGAAGGTGCTAAGAATCCAACTCATTATTTTGAAAATAGGTTTAAATAAAAAGGTATATTGGGGTGGGGGGGAGCCCAAGAATTTACTCTGCTTTTTCTATATGAACTATATAGCCAAGTAGATGCTGATAAGAAATTTTTTATTTTAAATAAAAGCATTTGAGATAATGAAAATGGAGTACCAAGCCATTTTATTACCATTTTGCTACCCTTAAGGAACAATGAATCTAGTCATGGATTGTTAGTGGCTACTAGAAACATGAGGTGAAAAGCTGATATGAACTTCATGTTGGATGGGCCAGGCTGGCAGCATCTGCGCCCTATTTGACAATCTTATCACTAAAAGAGACAAGAAGATATTTTGTGCCACCCATGGTGATGAAATGGGAAATACAAAAACCACCTGTGAAATATATCTGACACAAAATCAATCCTGAATCTGAGCGAGTTTACAGGTTTAACTACCAGCCAATTACAAACACAGTCATTGGGGAACATGTTAAATAACCTTAAAAGAACATTCCAGAATATGAGATATCCTACAGAACAAACAACCTGATTTCTTAAACATACTGCAAAGGTGCGGGGGTGGGGAGAATCCACACAGAAAAGGAATTCTTGGACCAAGAGTCATATGGAACACATCAGCCCAATGTAATATGTGGACTTGTTTGGCAACTAGACTGCAAACAAAACAATTAATTAAAAAATTGGTGAGCAGGAAATTTGAACACTGGGTATCTGATATTAAGGTGTTATTATTCTTTGTGTGTGGCAGCAATATTTTGCTTATCTTCCAGATACATAAATATGTAGGCCTATGGCTGAAATGATATGCTATCCGTGATTTGCCTCAAAATTATCTGAAGGGGGAGGGAAAGACGTAGTAAATAAAACAGGACTGGCCACATGCTGCTGGCACTGCATGCTAGTGATGGAGTTTGCTATAGTTTTCCTACATTTTTTTAAAAAAGATTTATTTATTTACTTATACAAGAACCGGGGTACAGATCAGACGCGTGGGAGGGTGAGAGAATTCACCAGAGACAAAGCAGGGAACAGAACAGGCAGACTGATGAAATACACTGCTGAGGGGAGCAACAGGAGAGGTCTGCTGCACCATGTGGGACCCTCGCCAGCTGGCCGGGATCGAACCAGCGCTGCAGAGGCTGCGGACAGCTTCACAGCGCAGCGCAGGGCTTAACTGCCTGCCCCACCGGGGAGGCCCAGTTTCCCTGCTTTTGCAAGTTTGACTTTTCTGTCATGAAAAGTTTGGGGATTCTTTTAAGCAGAAATTCAAAAGGACCTCTCTTCTGTTTCCTGGGATATTACGTTTAAGTGAAAAAAACAAGTTCTTTAATATTTTCTTAGGGTTGTAGTGATTACAGCAAGACAACAGTCCCCTAGATGCAATCTGCTTGGGTGTTTCCTTCTGGTAAGGACAGGACTATCTACCAGACCTGGGAAAATACATGGGGGGAAAGGATGGAGAACAGAAACAAGAGGGCACTACAGAGAATCCTAGCTTTAAAGCTAATTCTTTATCAAGAATTGCCTAAGCTTCCTGAGTCTCTGTGAAATGGGGATAATCGCCCTCCTTCCCAGGGATGCTGCAAGCATCACATGTGATAAAACAAGAAAGACCGAGCCCAGAGCAGGCACTTAAACATTCATTCATTCATCAGACATCATGGTCCATAATGTGGGACAGACACCATAGCTTAGGTAGCAGAGACATGAAAGATACAGGAAACATGCCTCCTGCCTGATGGAAACTAGAAAGGAAATTCATCACGACAGTGCGATGTATTTGGGGTAAGGTGCAAGCAATGTGTTTAAAGTTCTGAAAAGAAAAAAAAAATGGATTTAGAACTCTATAGCCAGCATCACTATCAAAAAGTAAGGACATTTTTATAATGCTTACTAACCAAACATTACAGCTGCCAAAAAGTAAAATAGACCACTCAAGGGAAAGAAAACTGCTTCCCCTCAAAAAAAAATTTATACAAGAGGCTGAAATATTAGGAGGATTATCCTTTGGGAAGCAAAATTTTAATGACCCAGGAAGGCACCTCTACAGGCCCCATGAGGCATCCCTTTTCTTCAGAGAACTGTGTGGACGCAGTCCTGATGTCATACGTGTGTCATGATGTCATGCATGTGTCATAATGTCACACGTACTGCACACTGGCTATTCTCAGCTGGAATCAACTTGTCAAGAAGTCCCAAAAGTTAAGCTGCGGCACCGAAAAGTAGTAAATACTATAAATGGCATCACTGAGCAGAGTGAGAAGGGGGACAGGAAAGAGGCAAGACAATGTGTTCACTGAACTTTCAATCTTCCACCGACCTGACCAAGATATCCATTGTTCAAATGTGGTAAGACAAGAAACAGAGGTTATTATTTCTAGGTAAGAGAACAGACCACAAAAAGGTAAAGGTGACAGCAGCTGACTCTGGGAAGAAGAAACAGGAGTGAGATGCGTGGGTTGTCCTTCATTTTTTATTCTGTGCTATGTGAATTTTTGTAAGTTACGTGCATACAGCCCTTCAGTGGTTTACACAGTGTCATGGGAGACATCATTTCTTCTTAAATATGGGTCAAGGTGGGGATCTAAAGGATGGTGGTTTATTTTTTAATTTTTTTTAATAAAAAATACATATGTCACATATGTCAGTGAGATCTTAA
Source organism: Talpa europaea (assembly GCF_964194135.1). Lineage (NCBI taxonomy): Eukaryota > Metazoa > Chordata > Mammalia > Eulipotyphla > Talpidae > Talpa > Talpa europaea. The sequence continues at coordinate 94,615,501 of NC_140079.1, read as the reverse complement.
ATGCTTTAGCTTTGGAGAGGATGATTCTCCAAGCACCAAACCAACCTGTAATTATGCAAATTTCATGCCACCAAACCAATCCCTTCTGAAATAGATTTATGTCCAGTCTAGTTTCCCAAAACTTAAGCCTTATCTTTTGTGCAGTAATCAACTATAAAGTCTTTGACTATTCTGAACCCTGGATCTATTACAGAAAAGAAAAGCAGGCTCTTACAATATCAAAGAGCAGAAAAAAACCAAATAGCAGGGTCCAAATACCAATACCAAAGAGCAGGGTCCCCCCACAATCTTAAATGTCCCTTTCTAATTATGGTTTCCTGAACTGTTACGTTTACATTTAAGCCATTCTTCCTGTATGTGAGTTGCTTATTTTCTTTAAGAGTATGAACTGTTTAAAGAAAAAGAGAGAAAGAAAAGGAACAAGAGCAACAATGTCCAATTTACAGAAATAAATGTAGAAGTTAAATATGAGAGAAAAAAAATCACAAATGTTGGGAGGGAGTTAAATGGAATTATAAGTATCCATTGTTCATGAAGTAGTTTGCTTTTCACTTGAAGATCAATTGTGGTACATCAAAGAGGCACCTTATAGTTTCTAGAGCAGTGCTCGGCCAGGAGAAATTCAATGTGAACCAGGGAAGTAACTTAAAATTTTCTAGATGCTGCCATTTTTTAAAAAATAAAAATAATCTAGTGAAATTAATTTTAATAATATTTTTACATAGCCCTGCATATCAAAGATATTATCATCTCAACATGTAGTCAATTCTTTAAAATCTGGGGGTGTCTTTTACATTTATAACACATCTCAGTTTGAACTAACCACATTTCAAGTGCTCAAAAGCCACATGTAAATGATGACTATAGCACAGGACAGAGTAGCTCAATAACAAACTTTTCTGCAAAGGGACAGTAAATGTTTGAAGTTTGGGGGGCACCAGGTCTCTCTCACAACTACCCCAGCCTGCCACTGCAGTGCAGAGCAGCCCTAGGCAGTGTGTATATTCATGGACATGGCACTGTTCCAGTGGCACTTTAGAGAAACACTTGGGCAGGACTTGGCCTGTGGACTACAGCTTGCCAACCATGACTCCGGAGCAAAGACTGAAAAATAACACAGAGATAGAAGCAAAAGGTCAACAGAATAGATGAAACGGGATGCTAAGGTTTCAGTAAATAGTAAACAATACACCATTCATAGGAAAGGTGATAGAGGAGAGGAAGAGAGGAAGATAGAAGAAACAGGGCAAATAGGAAACAAATACCAACATGGAAACAGACCTACTTGTATCGTTAATTAGATGAAATATAAAGAGCAGGGAAGTCAGAACTTATAAAGAAGCCTATTGTTTAAAAGAAACATACCAGTTATAAAATTGGCAACAAAGAGGCTGGAGGGGGAAAAAAAAACACAACATCAAGCATGAGAAACAAACATGGCTTGTATTAATGCTGGACAAAATAAACATCAAGAAAAGATTATTCCTAGAAATAAAGAGGCATATTTCATAATGATGAAAGGGATCATTAATTAAGAAGCCCTATAATCTTAAATGAGCATATTCCTTTCCAAAAAAGCTTCAAATTACATGAAGTAAAAATTCATATAATTAAATGGAGACATAACAAATCTACAGCCCTTTCAGTAGTTGAACAAGAAGACTAAAAAAAGATCATTAAGGATGCAGAAGTTTTGAGCAACAGCATGACCCAACACAACCTAAAGTGATATTCATGGAATATTACACTCATGGCACATTTCCATTCACCATGACACACCACATACCAAGTCATAAAATAAATCTCAGTAATTATCAAAGAAGTTCTAAATGACTGATGGATTAAAGAAGAAAGAAGAGACATTAGAAAATATTTTGTAATAGACAATAATTAAAAGACAATATATCAAAATATGTGGGAGGGAGCTAAGCAGAGTTAAAGGGAAATTTATGGCTCTAAATGTTTTCATGAGGAGAAAAACTAATAAAATCAATGAGTTATGCCGCCACCTTAAGAAGCCAAACAAAGAAAAATAAATCAAAAATAAGCAGAAAATATAAAAAATATGCATACAATGAAAAAATAAGACAGAAAAACCAGTAATAATTCTTCCCTTGAAAAAAATTAATTGATAAAACACCTAGCAAGAAAATAAAAAAGATGAGACACAAATTGCTAATATCAGTTTTTTAAAAATCTTTCATTAATGTTGACAAAGGAACAAGAACCACTATGTGAGGAACTAGACATCCAAGCACTGATATATTCATAGTTTCTACATAGCTGAAGAAGTTTACATCAAATGGACAAAAGAACTTTTTTTTTGGTACTGAAGGTCTATCAACAGAAAGACTTGGAAAAATCTATCTCTAGAAAACAGGTCAGAGGGACTCGAAACTGAAAATCAGTGGGGGACAACATAAAGTCTTCTGCTAAGGCTAAAGATGAAAACCAATCCATATGGTCCAGGAGTTCCTTTTCTTCCTGACCTAAATGCTCACCTGCTGTCTGGGCACAGAGAAAGGTCTTGACCATTGAGCTGGTTATCAGTCACAGTCCCCTCCACTTTTACTTTCTTGACTCCCGTTTGGCCAGCTCTTCACAGCCACCGCTTGCTCAGGCCTTCACGCTCTAGCTGTTTTTCAATCATGTTGGCATCTGTGCTTAGGAATCAGCAACTTCCCTCAAATTCCTCTTCCAGTTCATTAAGAGTAGAAACAGTAATAGAGTTCAACTGTGTCTTTAGTCTGTTTGCTTATCACCTTCTTAGGAGGCTCCTGTTTCTGTGAGAGACTGCATGTGCATGTGCATGTGCGTGTGTGTGTCTACAAACACACATACAGTTTTTTCCCAAACCCTGGCCAATCCTGACGTCGGCTCCATCGGTAGGGAAGCCCACAGCGGAGTGGCACCTCCTCTTGTACTGTCATTCAGTGCCTTCAGATCTCTGAAGATACAGAGTGTCCTCCTGCTACAAACCTGGTGGGTGTGTTTGGCAGCGCCCCTCACACAGGCCCACTCCCAGAGCCTCAGAGCATTTTCTCTGACAGTCCAGCACCACGACCATCTGGCAGCACAGTCTTAGAGGTGGAGGGGCTTCTTGCTGCCATATTCCCCTCAGTGCCCAGTGTTGGAGCAAATAACTGAAACACTACTTCAGGCATAGTTCAGAGAAGCAGCCAGAAAATTCAATACCAAGAACTCAAATGTTTAAAAGGACATAATTATAGAGCTTACAGTAAAATTACAATAAGGAAATACTTTGACCTAATAATTTCATGCCTATGAGTTTGACAACTTAAATAAAATGGAATATTCCTTGAAAAACACAAGTTACTATAAGTGATACAAGAAGAGACTGGCTACCTAAATAGCCCCATATCTATTAAAGAAACTGAGACATAATCAGAAACCACTTTACATAAAAACTATATAACCAGAGGTATTCACTGGTAAACTACCAAAATTTTAAGAAAAATCCTAAACACAGTTTTAAAAAACAACAGAAGAGTAACTTTCTAACTAATTTTATGAGGTCAGCATAATACTGATACCAAAATTTGACAAAGATATAAAATTACTGTCAAATATTCCATATGAAAAAGACATATATGAGCAAATATTAGCAATACCTACATTAGCAAATCAAATCCATAATGTAAAAAGACATTAAAGTAAAAAGATATCCCATTTAATGAGAAAATATATGAACATCTTACATCCAACAAGGGGCTAATACTCAGAATCTACAAAGAACTCACAGAACTCAAATAACCCAATAAAAAAAAATCAACAGAAGATATAAGCAGCCTCTTCTCTAAGGAAGACATTCAGGTGGTCAACAAAAATATGAAAAAATGTTCATCATCACTTATCATCAGGGAAGAGTTGTGACCCTACACCCCCAGAGCATGCACAGTGTTATAAACCATTTTGCCCTCAATAAAAAAAATGCAATTAAACAAAAGACAATTTACTAATGATGCTAATCAGTGACTGCAAAAAGGCATTGGGGGAAAAAAAGAGACATAAAGGTTGGAAAAGAGGTAAAACCACTATCAACAGCAAGCCAAATGGATTGTGTACATAAAAATCCCCGTGGGATATTAAATAATAATAATGTGACTTTTAAATGATTGCAGGGTAGAAGGTGAATATAAAAGAGTTAATCACGTATCTATATAGAAGTGGCAAATAATTTGAAAATGTATAATTGTTTTAAGAAACAATTCCATTTACAATATTATCAGTAAAGTAAAATATTTAGAAATAAAATTAACATAAAACATATAAGACCTCTACAGTAAAAATTACAGAACCGGTCTCATGAAGAAACAGATGATTCTACAATGTCTGTGGAGTATAAGGGGTTCTAGAATAGCCAAACCAACCTGAAAAAGAAAAGCAGTGTTGGAGGATCACACTACCTTACTTACTGTGAAGTCACAGGAAAAAGAAAGGGTGGCACTGGCAGAAGAAAGTGAATGGAGCAGAAGATTCAGAAACAGACCTAGATGTTCACAGTACATTTACGACAAAAGTGCCAAGTCAATTCAATGTCTTTTGAGCACGTGTTGGTGGGACACTGACTATCCATATGGGATAAATGCTGATCCTACCTCATTCCACACTTAACCTGAAATGGATTATGATAAATGTAAAAGCTAACACTTTAAAATTTCCAAAAGAAAACAAGAAAATCATAGCAACTCGAGGGTAAGCAAAAGATCTTTTGGACGGGGGAAAAATAGTAATCCTGGAAGAAAAAATTGATAAACAGGACTTTATCAAAATTAAAAACAACTACTCACCAAAAGCCATCACTAATAAAACGGACGGGCAGCCCCAGACTCAAAAAACTATTTACAGCACAAATAGCTGACAAAGGATGAGTACATAAAACAACTCCTACAAATTAACAAGAATAGCACAAACAACCCAATGAGAAATGGGCAAAAAATTTTAACACCCACCTGAACTATCTAAATGGCCAACAGGCACACAAAGAGGTGTTCAACAGTCTTGGTCACCAGAGAAACACTAACTAGAGCCCGATGGAACACCATCTTACACCCTCTAGAATGGCCAAACTAAAAAGACCCATCGCACTAAAGGTTGGCAACAACATGGAGCAACTAAAACTTTCATACAGTCCTGGTGGAGCATAGCATTGTACGTCCAGTATCGAGAACTTTTAGATTGTTCCTATAAAGTTTAACATACACCTAGCCTAAGAGCCAGCAATTTTAGTCTCAAGTATTTACTCAAGAGAAATGAAAACATGTGCCCACAAAAACTTGTTTACAGAAATGTTCACAGCATTTATTTATAATCTTTCCCAACTGGAAACTACCCAAATGTCCACCAATAGGAGAACAGGTAAATATTATATATTCATGCAACGGAATACTACTGAACGGTAGAAAGAAATGAACTATGGATATATACCATATCAAGGATAAATTTCAAAAACACGTTAAGTGAATAAAGCCAAACAGAATCCCACAGGAATCCACTTTTTATAAATTCCAAGAATAATAATTCATAGCGATAGAAACTGCTTGGGGCAGAAGGGGCTTGGGGTTGCTTATGAAGTACACAATTCTATCTTCTGGGGAGGATAGAAATGTTCTATAGCTTGCTTTGGATCATGGGTTTGTGTGTGTGTATGTGTGTGTGTGTGTGTGTGTATATATCTTTCAATTCAATATTCTATACCTATACATTTTATTGTGTTATTTATACCTCAATTTTTAAAATCTCTTTTTAAAAAAATTTAAAAAGCACAGAGAAGCAATTTGAAATATTGACAGTGATGGCTTCTGTTCATTCACACTTTTCTAAAGTTTGCAATTTTCTATAACGAACTTGCCCCCTATATTCTATACCTATGTTGTGCAGTTTCACAAAACAGCAACACGTTACTAGTATCTATCTTTGGAAGGAAGGATCCTGCGCAATTAAAGCAAGAGTGTGTCCAAGCCTCTTTCTGCAGCAGGTCTGCAGCCCCAGACCTGCGTGGGACCAGACAGAGTCAGACGCTCGGCCAGAGGCAACAGAGCAGACAGACAGGAGGAAGGGATCAGGTGTCAGAGTCCAGCCTGATCCCAGCTCTCTTGTGGGCTGGTGGGCAAGTCCTGGAGCCTCAGGTTCTGCACCCCTAAAAGCATTGTGACTAAGATACACACCGCCTGGCCTGCAGACTTTGTGAGAGTCAACTGAAACAGCTATGGCAAGCACAGTGCAGAGGGAAGGGAGGCATTCGTGACCTCTGGTAGTAGATAAAAGTCAGAAAGTTGCCTCAAAAAGCAGATTTCTTCCTTACAATCAGGTAAAATGCGACAAGAGCAGCTGCTGCTGCAAACCTACCTGGCGGCGCGGTAGCAGTGGTTCCGCAGGGCGTAGGGTATGCACTGGGTGTTCAGGCGCTTCCGCTCCACCTCCCTCCAGCCGTCTTCTGTCCACTTCCTTTTGACCTGCTTCTCCTCCTGCTTTTTCCCCACATAATCGGCATAGGTCTGGATCCGATAGCTTTCTGCGTATTTGCTCGTGTTGACAGCTACAAGGAAAAGGGGAAAAAAACCTTAAAAGGGGCTGTGGCCCAACCCCAACCCTGGAGATGTCACTTTGAGAGGGGACTGGGGTGACAGAGGAGTCCTGGGTTCTGACCTGGCTCTCCCCCTGGAAGCCAAATGGCCTCAGGAAGGTCCCAGAGACTCTGCAAGCCTGAGTTTCCATATCTGGAGGAGAGAGTCACTGCTGCAGGGGTCGTGGTGGTGTAAGAGGAACATTAATGTTCAGAGATTTGCAGGTAACATTACTGCTTGAGAATTACTCTCAGAGTAAGAAAATAAAACAAAACCACTGAGGAAAAACTGTAAATCCTCACTCATTTTGTTAAAAATAAAGATAATAAAAGCCTAGTGACAGTGCTGATGTCTACGTCAACCTCCGGAGGCCACAGCCTGTGCCGAGGGTGCTGCGTGATTGAGGACCTACAGCCTGTCTGTGCCCAGGCTTCACACACAATGGCCAAGCTTCGAGAAATACATTAAGGGAGGAGCCGCTGTTACTCGTGGGAGGGAGGGTGAAGGTCAGTGCTGCTCAGGCAAGCGGCAGCACTGGGTGCAAAAGCATACGTTTCTATGACCCTGAGACCAGGGCCCTCCTTGCTGCCCTGCACCTCATGATGGACTACAAGCTCCAAACAGACTCTGCACCTCAGACACCCTGGTTGCCCTGGCTCGTGGTACCCCTTGCTAGCAGGGTACTAAAGCTGGAGCTTCCTCCCTCCTTGGTTTAACACTTGGTGAAGGCAGGTCAGTAATCCCCGATGCCTCCTCCAAGGAGGGGGTGGGCTGGAACACGATGGCAGCTGGGAGTGAGGACCCACAGAAGGCCTGTTGGTGGGTGGGTGACCATTTGCTGCTTCTGGCTTATGTAGTTTGAGCATATTCTCTCCTAGCCCACGAGCTCTGCCAACAGCTACTGCCCACGCTGGCAGTATGACCTAAGAGCCTGGTCACGCCGGTAGGGGCTATTTGGAGCAGACTTAGTTCCTGGGTAGTTGCAAAAGCACCATGACACCCCCTACAAATCCAGACACCCACTCTTAGAAAAGTTCTTGGCACAACGCAGTTCTTAATAAATCTGATGTGAATGAAAAGATCCTTAATAAATAGGATGTAAAAGAGTGCAGGGCAGAACACAGCAAGCAGGAGACGCACAGTTGGGAAGCATGTCTGAGCTGGATTGGGGGGCTCCTGTACATCAAGGACCTTACATTCCAGACGACTGCAGAGAAGCAGACGCTCCACACAGCAGACCCTCGGAATGTCATGCTTTGCGCTCCAAGTGGACCAAACCTGGCCACGATGCCTCCACACAATGGCTGTTACAGAAAGGCAGGCCCTCAGTGGCTAGCCACCGAGACAGCAACGCAACACAACAAAGATGTGTGGGTCCCTAAGAAACAGATTCTTACTATGAAAAACATTCACTCTAAAGAAGGGGGAAAAGAAACACACACAGGGTGACAGATCTTTCAGATTATGCAAAGTCTCCTAAAGAAGCAGCGGGAGTATCTATAATGGGAGCTCCCCTGGTGAGCTCTGGCCCCCCTTGGGAGATGCAGAGGGAGTGCCCTGGTTCTGGAGACAGAGCCACTGGCCAGAGAACCATGGAAACCGGGTCCTTTCCTGAAAATCTTACTCCTAGGATAGTTACTTTCCCTTCCTTTCCATGCACCACTTTCTGACATCTCTGCAGTTACCTAACTTCACCCAACAACTTACTGGGTTTACTGGGTAAAGCCTTTTATTTTTTATTTTTTTTTTTTTTTATAACTTTTATTGTTATATTCCCCATACAATTGCAGCCCCCCATTCTGACCCCAATCCCTCCCCTCCCGCCCCCGCCCCCCTAAAAGTGTCTCTGGTTCATAGTTTTTTGTTGATTTTGATTTTCACTTTCTTATAGTTATTCATTTTCCTGGTCCCTTATTTAAGTTTTCTAGATTCCTGCTATGAGTGAGACCATCCGGTATTTTTCTTTTTCTTTTTGGCTTATTTCGCTGAGCATGATCCCTTCCAGCGCCATCCATGTTGCAGCAAATTGCATGTGTTTATCTTTTTTGAATGCGGAGTAATATTCCATGGTATATATGTACCACATCTTCTTGATCCAGTCATCTATTTTTGGGCATTTGGGTTGTTTCCAAAGCTTAGCTATTGTAAACAGTGCTGCTATAAACATAGGGGTGCAGGTGCTCTTTGGAATTGATGTTTCTGTGTCCTTTGGGTAAATACCTAGGAGTGGAATTGCTGGGTCATATGGAAGCTCTATGTTTAGTAGGTCCAGAAATCTCCACACAGCTTTCCACAGTGGTTGGACCAGTTTGCACTCCCACCAACAGTGCAGAAGAGTTCCTTTTTCTCCACACCCTCGCCAACATTTGTTATTGCTAGTTTTTTTAATATGTGCCATTCTCACTGGTGTAAGATGGTATCTCATGGTAGTTTTGATTTGCATTTCCCTGATGACAAGTGATGTTGAACATTTTTTCATATGCCTGTTGGCCATTTGCATTTCCTCTTCAGAGAAGTTTCTTTTAAGCTCTTCTGCCCATTTTTTGACTGGATTATTTTCTTTGTTGTTGTTGAGACTCATCAGCTCTTTGCAGATTTTTGTGATCAGTCCTTTATCATTAGTGTTGGGTGCAAAAATGTTCTCCCAGTTGGTGGGGTTTCTCTTTGTTTTTGTTATTGTCTCTTTTGCTGTGCAAAAGCTCTTTAATTTGATATAGTCCCAGCTGTTTATCTTTGCCTTCACTATCACTGCTTTGGGTGATGTGTCTGTAAAGATGTCTTTGATGTGCAAATCACGTAGTGTTTCGCCTATATTTCCTTCTATATATTTTATGGTTTCAGGTCTTATGTCTAGTTCTTTAATCCATTTTGAGTTGATTTTTGTGTATGGTGTGAGGTGGTGGTCAAGCTTCATTCTTTTGCATGTAGCGACCCAGTGGGTAAAGCCTTTTATATGTCAATTATCCAACAAACATCCAGCTATGCTCACTGAGGGTCGTCCCTGGGACACATGCCAGGTACTTGATAAAACAAGACCCCATCTCCAACCTCTTAAACGCATCGTGACTGTCACATGCAAGCCTCACACAGAGTGGATTTCCCCACGGGGTGACGCCCTCCTGGGACGGGTGAATGGATCCACACAATGGATGAGAACCCAGAGATCCCATTTAGTCCCCACTGTTGGCAAATGAGCACTTCCTAGATTTTCCTCTTTACATTTCATTCCTTAATCCAGCAGGTTTATGTTGCAAGCATGCCTAACAGGGATGACATCTGTAACAATCCCTCTCGCAGATTAATTTGGACCACCAAGTCAAAGAGTAGGTGTGAGTCAACTATCTCCTGGAATGCAAAGGTAAGAGGAGACAAGATCATAAAGGAGCCAAGATGATCTATTTAACAATATCTGCTTGTTTCCAATAATTGAGTTCTCAGTCCCCTCCACAAATGTTACAAACAACTCCCCAACCACTCGTGGTGGGATTTATCAGAGCACATTTGGAATTAGGATGACTTAAAAGGGAAAACAAATAACAATCCACTTTTCACTGCTGGCCTTCACATGGCAATAATTTACCAGCATTCCTTCAAGTCCCTGCAGCTTTGCAGCTCTTGGTCTTTAATCTGGAAGCCAAGCTCTGGCTCAAAGCCTCTTCACCCCCCCCACCCCCCAGTAATGGATGAATCAGCAGAATGGATAGGCTGTCAGCGAGCTCTCCAGTGATTCCAGCTCCCCATCAGAAGCTCATGCAGCAGGCTGCCTTGTAACTCGAGCCTTTTCCATATTTGTCAGGGAAAGGATTCAAGGCCATCTTACATGTGTGCGCTTTGTTAAAGCCACTGGGGAGCCAAACACTAACTCAGTTCGGTCCCATTTCCCTGTAGGTGAGGGAAAGCAGAGTCTCCTCCCTCAAGGCTGCTCTGTTGACACTCCAAGCATGACCGCACTTCATCTTCACCACAGCCCAGCCAGGAAGGGCGTCCAGTCACCAGGCACCAGGAGCCAGGCTCAGGGAAGCCAAGGAGCTTGCCCACGGTCCTGTGGTAACGACGGTCTAGCAGTGAGGTTGGTTTGGAACCCAGGTGTGATTTTTCAAAAACAGAATGCTACCACATGTCTGCCATACGTTTGCGCGTACTCATGTGTTTATTTAGGTGAACGATTATCCTATAAAATTCTTCCCTTACAGGGAGCTTTAAAGAAATACTTAAAATGTTTAGAATTTTTCTAAAAATTAAGACCTTTCCATTATCGTCAAGCCAAGTCGAAACCGACAAATACACACTGCTTACAGACAAGACGACCTAAGACGTGGGTCCCTTCTTAAATGGATCGATAGATTAAAGGTGATTCCAGTGAAAACATTCCAACATATTAGTAAAACGTTCAAAAGATTATAAGGAAAAAAAAAAATCTCAACAAAAATAGACAGTGCTGGGCATGGTGTGGCATACAGAGTGGAAGTGTGAAGCCGTACAGCTGAGACCTGCACCGTGGTGTGATGTCACCCCAGAACAACAATAACAAAGCAGAGCAGTGGCAGCCGTGGGACAAGGAGGATGAGGGGACAGCGGTGTGATGGGCTGGCGTCTGTCCTATTTGTGGTAGCACATGACTGGGTGGGTTTGTTGTATAACAAAGACAGTAACCTTGCTGTGCATAAATGACACCTTCACTATACCGTGGGATTTGCAAAGTTGATCCCCAAATTTATTTTTTTAATCTTTTTATTTTTTTATTTTATACATTTTTTTACATCATTTTTCATTTTTGCACAATGTATGCATTTTTATCTTGGTTATAGTCCCCATACAATTCTCACCCCTCTTGTTTTGATCCTCCCCCCCCCCACCACCGCCCCGTAGCGTGTCTCTGGTTTACAGTTGCTTGTTGATTTTGATTTTTACTTTATTAGTATTAGGTTTTTTCCTGGTCCCTTATTTAGGTTTTCTAAATTCCTGCTATGAGTGAGACCATCCGGTATTTTTCTTTTTCTTTCTGGCTTATTTCTCTGAGCATGATCCCTTCCAGCTCCACCACGTTGCTGCAAATTGCTTGAGTTTATCTTTTTTGAATGCTGAGTAATATTCCATGGTGTATATGCACCACATCTTCTTGATCCAGTCATCTATTTTTGGGCATTTGGGTTGTTTCCAAAGCTTAGCTATTGTAAATAGTGCTGCTATAAACATAGGGGTGCAGGTGCCCTTTTGAATTAATGTTTCTGTGTCCTTTGGGTAAATACCTAGGAGTGGAATTGCTGTGATCCCCAAATTTAAACAAAACAACAAATGAGTCAACAAAGGCCCAGATATTTCTGAAGGAGAATAAGGAAGGGGCACTCACCTTGCTCATCCAAAAGGCTTATTATAAAGCTCTAGTTAAGACAGGGGACGATGGTACAGAGATAAACAAACTAGCATAGAAAGAGATTTATGCATCTGTGAAACTTTGATTTTTGACAGAGATAGCATGATAGAGTGGAAAAGGAAAAGTTGGAAAAACTATTTATCTATGGGAAAAAATAAAACTGGATTCTTACTCATACCATGCAGGAGAATCAATTCCAGATGAAGTACTTAAGTATTTAAAAAAAAAAAAAAACTTGAAAAGAAAATATAAGTGAATATCTTTTTGAGCGTAGAGTAGGAAAGAATTCATGAAGATAACAAAAAAAGTGACACATAGAAAAAGATAAGTTTGGCCACATAATATTAAAAATTTGTCCATAAGATACTTTAGAGAGTGAAGATACCCTATAAACTGGGAGAAGCTATTTATAGCACATGCATGTGACAGATGATTAGCACCAGGATACCAAAAAAATACACCTGCAAATCAGTAAGAAAATACCCAAAAGAAAATGAGCAAAATCTGCCTCAATTTTCCTGATATGACTTTTTTAAAAAATAAATTTTTCTTAAAAAAACATAAAAATGGGGCTTCCCTGGTGGTGCAAGGGGTTAAGACGCAACCTATGAAGCTGTCCATAGCCACTGCAGCACGAGTTTGATGCCTGGCCAGGGAGCTACCCGCATGGCACAGCAGACCTCTCCTGACTAGCCTGCTGCTCCCCTCAGCAGCGTATTTCAGTAGATCCACCTGTTCTGTACCCCCACTAATGTCTCTGATGAATCCTCTCACCTCCTTACCCCCGTACCTCTGGCCTATACCCCAGCTCTTGTATGCATAAATAAACAGATCTTTAAAAAAAAATTAGAAAGACTGATAATACTAATGACTGGGAAGATTCGGGACAATGGGATTCTCCCTTGGTGCAACTACTTGCAAAATGACTCAGCATCCTCAATTCTAATCACACATCTTCTGACCCAGAATCCCACTCCTAATGTAGATAACTCATTAATGCATGTGGATTAAGAAACAAATACAATGAATTTTTCCAAAAGCACTGTTAGGAGCCAAACAAAAAATTAAAAATTGAGATAGAAGAGGGTTGAGTAAGGAAAGAGAAAGAAGTAATCCAGTCTCCACCAGCAGGTGAATGGACAACTGGAGTGTTCCCTCAGTGGACCATGACGGCTGTCCAGAATGGATGTCTTAGTAAAGCAACAGCATTTGAGAAATGCAAGTCCCTGGAGTGTAACTGATTGTCTTTCCCTAGGTTCCAAAACAAATCCAAACCAACAAACAAAAAAATACATATTCAGGGGTGGGGAGGGGCATGGTGGAGGAAGAGAGAGAGGAAGGAAAGAGAAAATTAAAAGGAACACATCTGCACAACTTCCAGGAGTGGCTGCTCCCGGCAGGGAGTCAGGAGGATGGACTAAGAGAGGAACAGGTAGACTGCATTTACTAGCAGCGGCTTAGTTCTTTGGTTGATTAGTGGTTTCACAGTTGTTCATTACATTTTATATAAACAAAATGTCTAGGTTTTCTGTTGTTGACCCTTTCCAGTACAGACTTGTCTGAGTTGAAGCTGCCATAAGACCAGATAAAAGTGAGTCTACTTACATGCCCACAGGGATCAGAGGTGGCCCAGAGTGGCTGGTGCAGGTAAATTAAATGAGCACTACAGCTAAAATGCTGGGCTTCTCAAACTTTTCTCAGGATGCTAAGGACGTGTGTGAGGCCTGGTTGCTGGGCCTCTGAAATCCACTGACCACGGCATTAGCACACTGCTGCAGCTGCCACACACTCCTAGCCCGCGCTTTCTGCAGTGGCTATGCACAGTCAACATCAAGTTCTCAATTGTCAGGACATTACAAACATTCCTATTAACCCAATAGTTGCAAGAAAGAAAACATTTACTGGATACTTGCTCTACTAAGCAAAGAAAATGCCGCAAGCATTATCCGGACTTTCTGGACAGGGAAACTGAGGCTCAGAAGAAGGGACATCCCAAGGATTACAGGGTTTGGGCTGGGATCCAAATCAAAGTCTACATTCTTTTGATGGCACCACATGCACGGGAGGGTCCCAGATCATGCCTTCAGAGTTAACACAGGTGTATACATCTGTCTGCAAGAGAATGGGAGTTTGTCCATCTCTCTATATAACAGCTCTGTGTATGCAGCAGAAGGACGCACTGCCTGATGACCTGGAATGTTAACCTATCACCAGCAGTGACGTGTGGCGAGAATGGCTTCTGCCAGGTTTGCAGACCCAAACCCTACTCCCTGAGGTCAAAGTGTGCCTTAGTGCTCACCGTGCCTATCTCTGACGCCCTTAAAGATGGCCTCTCCTTACTCCTCAACAGCTGTCAGCCCTAAGGTTCACCCTACACTAGGATGACATCAAATGCTGTTTGGTGTTTGTTCATTTAAATATCCAACACGTTGGATACAAAAGTTCCCTCATTTTCCATGTGATTTTGATCAGTTTTGGACTTGCAGATTGGCCACTTTTCTACTTTTACCAGATAGAGTATGGAGGGTGTTACGGTGGATCCACTAACTCTTCTGACAACACCAGAGTCTGCTTTTAGAACATTCCTCAACTCATTCATTCATCAAACACTGGCCCCAGGTGCTGGATACTGGGGTGTGACAGAGGGAAGAGGCATTCCCCCCATGAAGCAGCCCAGGACTCAGAGGGGAGAAGGAGAGGAACAGGTTGGGGGGGACACCAGGTGAGCAAGACGCTATGTGAGAAGTGATTTTAACATGAGGAGGGGCAGAGGGAAAAGAGTCAATAAACACAAGTTATTAAGAGGTTGACAGAGGGGAAGAGGCTGCTATTTCATGGCCCACGCCAAGTGCCAGAGTTTGGATGAAATGGACCTTGTTTCCATTGCCCAGCCTGGTGCTGGTTGTTTCTTTTTCTTTTCATGACGCCTAAGCTGAAAAGTCAATTAAAAATAAATAAAGCTACCATTTATTGAGTATATCAAGAACTATGCTAACAGCTTTACAAACAAAGCTATCTAGTTCTCACTTGTTCATGCATCTATGTTTATGAATACAGAGAGTGATGTAGTTCGTTCTCATTTGTTCGTTTATTCAGCTAATCCATTCACTCATGAACAAACGCCATCTTCGAATGCTGGCAGCTGGGGCTCTGTGGGTGAGCCCGAGACAGCCCTCATGCGCAGCAGGGAGAAGGCCAGCGTGCAAGCTCCACATGTGTGCTGCGAGCGCCCTGGAGATCTGGGCCAGCAGATGACCAAGCCCAGGAACAGACGTTCGGGTCTTTCCTGAGACAAACCTGTGGGGAGGTGGCAGGGTTAGCAGTCCTGGGCAAGGAACTGCAGCCCCGGTTCGGAACATAAAGTGGCCAATCTCTTGGGAGGAAGCATAGTCTTGACTGAGGAATCAGCTGAAGATTTTAAAGGTGGGGACCTGAAGAGGGAGCAGGGAGGAGCCCGGTGAGGATGGAGCACGGACACACCTCAGAGGGCCTTCAGCTGCGGGCGCCTGCGCAGGCGTCTCCTTCCTGAGGACCTGACAGGTGTATGTTTCTGCAAGATCACTCTGGTTGAAGGGGAGAGACAGGGGCAGGAATGGAAAAGGCACAGAGGAAGAAGTCTTAATGGAACCCCAAGAAATACCAACAGCTAATCATGATGTAGGTGGGGAAAAACGGGCCTGGAAGCCAGCAATGGGATTCAAGGAGAACCAGGTCAACATGCTGAGCCCACCTGGCAGGAGGAAGGGAGGGCCTTGAGGTGACACACAGGTGCAGAGGTCACGGGGGACCTTAGTGAGAGTAAGCTCCGCAAGATGGGGAGACCACTGAGCATGAGCGGAAGCAGAGGCAAGGGTGATGAATGCAGACCACCTGAATCGATCAGGAGCAAGGGCGAGCTGGGATCTCGAGAGATCTTTTGAAAAGATGGAAGGGATTCAGCAGGCTCTTGTGCTGTTGAGAGAAGTTAACCAGTGGCACAGGGATAAAGGAGAGGAGATCAGGCCTGGAACACGCGTGAGGGCCCCGCTCCTGGAAGGAGGGCGGTGTGGGCGCAGAGCTTTGTGAATCTGTCAGGCAGCTGTGACCTGGGTGGGGCTTGCCGAGAGCACCGGGGTAGACAACTGGGAAACCAGAAGAACTGAAAGGCCCGGGAGCTGGCGATGGACGAGGACCCAGTTGGAGACAGTGGTCTGCTATGCAGTGTCACTACTCTGGCTCCTCAGCTCCAGAAACAAGGCCACACCTAGGGCAGGGACTCTTCTACAGATGAGGAAAGAGGCTGCTAAGGCAAGGGGCCTGCAGAAAGCCAAAATAACTCACTGGGAGAGCTGCATTTGAACCCTGACCCCCTGGTTTTCATGCCACGCTCCTGATGACTACGTGAACCTGCCCCTTCAGGTTGTCAACAAAGCAGCTGCTGTAAACCCTGAGCAAACAGAACAAGGTTTCCCTAAGTGCTGACGCAGGGTCTGAAAAGTCAGGGTAACGACGTGCAGAGGCGAGAAGGGCTTTTATGATGGAGTCAAGTGGCAGCAGAAAGAGTCAAAAAAATGCTTAGAATTGAGAGCTACTTTTTAAAAAACGGAGAGAATATCTTTTTTGACTTTTTTTTTTAAACACACAACTTAAAATAGGAGTGGGGAAGCAATTCCATACTTAACCGTCTTGACAAACTTGACAGACAGCTGAAAGACCCAAGAAATTTACAACATTCTTCACACTTCATGGGAGAAAATTAAGATTGATGTCTCAACTACACAGGAATAATTTAAAGTAAAATCAAAGATCCCCTAGATCCTGTGAAATGGCAGATCTGAGATGGCAGATCCTCAATGTTAAGAACACTGAATAAATCTCACTCTAGGGAACGCTAAATAGTACATGTTCTAGTTACACTATTTTACAGCAATATCTTTAAAGTCTGCCTGTAGACATATAACAGAGGAGTTAAAATAAATCAGATTCGTGGTCGGTGGAGAGGGTGCGACACGCCAGGTGCTGTGTTGTCAGTCTAGTATGTCAGTCTGTCCTATGTCCTAATGTATTAACCTGAACACCCGCCCCTTCATCTCCAATGGCACTTCTAGAGAACAGTCCTACTTAGACTGCAAAAAATGGACGCTCGGACAGGTGAGGCTTCTCACCCACAGTCACAGTGGTAGAAGGGGTGACAGCCGGGTTAGCCGCTGACATAGCTCCCCCCACACACGTGCCTCTCACACTGCAACAGCTGAAACTGTCCATAATGGCTTCCAACATGCAACGGTGTCACCCAACACACCTTCCTTTCCCACACACAACACCTTCCAGTGTTTTTTGACTTTCCCTTCTTTATTCATCCTGGTTTCCTGACCCACTACAGGGCCCTCACCCGGAGGAGTTTGAAACACTCCACAGCTCAATGACACCCACCATTCAAATGCCATTTCTACACGACAATGCGCTTTGTGTTCTAAAAGGTTAATCAACAAAAGAACTTCTAGGACACGACCTATTCACCAGCCAGAGCTTGCACGTACCAGACTGCTGGCTGGGGAGCCAGTCAGAGCTAAGTAGGACTAGTTCTTGCTAATGATACGCCCGATAGAGCCACAGAGCAGGTACAAATGTATGCTAGAGCAATGCTTACAGACCGCTTGACCCAGGCTGCGTGGGCTGCTGATGACAGGTTACACCTGCCACGCAGCTAGGGATGCTGGGACAAGGCCCACCTGCGTTATCTCCTCTCCTCTCTGTGCATGCAGAGAGGCCACGGAGCCAGCACAGTTTCAAGATTTAAAGCCTTTAATAGTTGAAAAGCGAGACGCCCGTCTGTTTATAAGCCAGCCAGATATGGGAGATACTGTGCTGCAATATTTACACTTTGATTAAATGTCCCTCTCAGGATGTTTTGATGTGGTTTTCATGTGACAAAGGAATTGACTTACACCTCAGGACTCAGCTTATTCATTAACCAAGTGAAACCCAGAGGAAAAGGCAGGGGCTGGGGAGAAGATAAGGAGGATACTGCTGCCCCTTCACAGCCAGGCAGGGCTGAGCTATCTCACCTGTCAGGTGAGTCACTCGTTATCCCTGGGAGGGTGGGTGTCAGTCAGCCACCCAGAGAGGCCTCTCCCGGCCTGCCAAGGAAGGAGTCACAGAGATGGCAGATAAGCCGGACACAGGATGACTCTGTCTGCCATGCTGCGGGTTGGGAACTCCTCAGCACTTGGGCACCAGGAGGCTCCCTCACCACCGAGAGCCCTGCCTTTATCTTCTCCCACTCCCCAGCCCTGCAATCTGTCTGCAGATGTGGAACATTTTAAAATCTACATCAGACATACACTGGCCTCTTCAGTGTCCCCAGGACACCCCACGTACGTCTGTCACCACCAGAAAGGTGTGAAGAAATGTCAGTACAACTTCATTGAACACGTGGGCCAGGCACCTCCGTGCACTTGTGGGGCCCTTGCCGGCACGAGCCCACACTTTGCAGAGATAATTGTACAGTAACAAACGGAATGGAATCTGCTCTCCAGAGTACAGGTTGCCTTGGGACAATGAAATGTATTTGTTTTAATCGGCAATGTTTGCCTTCAGAAAAGAAGTACACAGAAGGAATCACAACTTCTCCAAAGGAGAAACAATGACAAAGCTAGTTTTGTCTCCAGATCAGTTGCACTCCTTGCCTTGCTGGGTGATGTGACTGATTTATTTCACGGTGGATTCTGTCTGTGGACGACACACTCAGACCCTAAAGATTACCAAATGCCCCAAAAGGAGGACATGGAGCCAAAAAAGAATTGTGCTGATGTTAAAGTCCCAACCCACCTTGGCAGCTAGCAGATTCATTCCACACTTGCTTTCTGCTTCTTTTAAATTGCCAGTCACTGCTGTATATACCTTATGATTTTTGGAAGGTGGTCCCACCCCTTTATCCCCCACTGAGTTGTTCCCTGTTGTGGGAGACTGCATTCGGGTCTAGACAGCACATTCAGCAAACTGGTCCTGCACAGAGAATAGGAGAAAGGCAAAAAAAGGTAGATGAAGCAAGGGGTGGGGCAGGCCAGGTAAGGAGAGACAGCAAGAGCCCAGAGTGAGCTTTTCCCATTTGTAAGTGCTTTGAAAAGGTGGTGACTCCCCCCAATTCAGAGAAGTAACAAGTTCTTCACCTTCCAGCACATTTAAAGTATCTGTGAAATTCTTTGCCAGCAGAGTAAGATTTTTTTTTAATTGTTATGATTGTTGCTGAGCTTTCCAGACTCAAGTTAACATGTCTAAATTGTTCTAAACTTTCATTTTATCTATATCCTAAGGAAAAATGAATGTTGATCTCTATCTGGCAAAATCTCTGGCAAGGCAAAATCAACTGGTTAGATAGAAGAGTCAAGTCTTACATTTAAAAACATTTACGTGAAAATAAATTAATATAATGGCAAGCGTGATGCTGCTACATTTTTGAGTATTCTGGAATATTTTATAATGTTATATCTTCAAATACCCAATAGCCCAAGGGTGTCTCACAATGCCAAAATACTCAACACAAATTGGGAAATTGAAAAATAACTCTCAAAAGTCATGTGTCTGCACAGAACACAGAATGCTTTCTGCTTCATAACGAAGCATTCATGGTTTTGAAAACTGCTCTCTCCATTTATTCTTCCCTAGAAAAGTCTTACCATCCTTTAAATTATAATTCTGCAGCCCCACATCTCTAATGCAAGCGAGGACTCATTTTTAAAGCAGGTGGAACAGTCCTTAGCCCTGTTTAATGAATAAAGGCATTTACCCTGCCTTTGTATAGTATTATGTTTTAATGAAGAAAAGGATGAGTAGCTGTGAGCAACTTGCCCGGCATCCAGCTGGAAAGCACGGAAGGGCAGTCGTGAGGAGCTTCCCCACCAGAAAGAGAACAAGTCAGGCTTGCTCCTAAGGCTGCAACTGGGATGCTTCTGTGGAAACCAAATCAGCAGCAAGAAGGTACCTGGCGACCAGCTCCCCTGCTGTGTAACACACTCAGTGAAACAGTCCAAGGCCTGAATCATGAAATTATTTTGACCAATATAAAAAATAACATGTTTTCAGTCACGAGTTCCCCTCTGGATTTGACTAGAAAGTCAAACCACCCAGCTTTCACCCTACAATGGTAGAGCGAGGAGGACAGAATTGGTAGCAGTATTACCGTGCGGGCAGAGGCATGTGAAATAAAAGTCGGCTTGCAGAGCCAAGTTTATCTCCTACTCCACCCTGAGTGCCTGGCCAAGCGCTGAGAGAGGGCTTTCTGGTAGAGTAGGTAGAGAGGAGCCCCACTGATTCTGGGGTTGCCAGGCAACATGCCACCTCTCATTAAAGCCTGCGGGTGAGGCTCCTCAGAGGCTGGCTGGAATGCTGGGCCTGCCTCCTGCAAGCTACCAGCTGTCTCCTCCCTTGCACATTCCCTCCCCACCAAATGCTTGTGGGGAACTCGGTGGTTAGGAAGCAGCCACCTGAATGGAGCCCAAGGTGGTGAGCCGTGCAGGCCACGCATGGCCACTGCCCTGCTGCTGCCAGAGGGGCACAGGCAGACCTCAGTTTGGCTCTCCGCAGCCTCGACGACACTTTGCTTGGATTATTTAAATGTAAAATAGTTGCGTCAAGATTCCAAAGATTTTCATAAACACTGTGCAGAGTCAGGTGGTGGAGTGAGTATGCAACTCTGCGGCAGTCCCACCCTAGGCAGCCCCTCAGCCCTCTGGGCAGCTGTCCTCTCCTCTCTGAGCAGAGGGGCGCGCTGCAGTTCACTTCAGGGAAACAATATAGGGTGCAACTGTGTGCGTGATGGGGAGAGGCAGGGAGGCTAAAAGTGGAAATTGCTTTTCTTCGAAATTACCCTAAAAAAAATTCCCTGTGGAGGCGCCCCACGGCATTCCAAGCGGCTGTTGACCCTGCCAGTGTAAGAACATGCTGCTGCTCCTTCTCTTGTACACCCAGGGAAAAGGATGGCATGCACACGAGGACACTCTGGGGCATGCATGTGTGTGTGCAAGCACATGGCTTCTAATCAGGGGAATGTGAGGACTGGGACTCACGTGGGAGAAGCAGATCCTTATCTCCCATTTCATCGCTCGTATACATACTTTCACCCAGTGGAGTGTCAAGCAAAACCAGTCTCACTACCAAAAAAATAACTCCCCCAAATGAGTCCACTGGAATGCACAGGAGAGGGAAGTTTCTGATGGGACCATCTGTGTCTTTGTGCCCATTCTCAGCCTGTACACGCCCGAGCTGCTTCTTTGAAGACAAAGAACTTGTTTCAGTCATTTTATATCACACTGGTATTTCTCCAGGAGGGAATATCTAGCACAGCTATTCTTCTCTGCTTCCAAACAGCCCTGCACTTGCAATGACTGCAAGCCACTGAATGAATATCTGTGGCTTAACCTCCTGGCGCATGGATTTTACTGAAGAGGAGGAAGGAAAAGTTAAATAATTAATCTGGTAATTTAAAACATTTTAATATTAAAATAAAATGGATGTATTATAGAGTAGATTTTTTTTTCAACTGCGAGAATGGTTTAAATAAAACATGAGACATGCAGAAAAATTCCAACTTTACTCCCCTCCTCTCTACCCTCTCCTGCCCCCCCAAACTCCTTGAGCATTCGAGCTGCTGTCCTTTGGCGTTAGGGGCGGTGGTGGAAGTTGGCCTCCTACTCTGAAGGACTGACCAGTTCTTCCTGGTAGAGTGAGGGCCTCATAGGAGGGCAGATACCCTGCCTTGTCTTTGTGGAGGCAAGGTGGTGAATGTCCACACCGGGTGGCTTACACAAGACAATTTGTATTCTAGCCTCACCAACGACACTCACAAAGCTCCTGAGAGTTCTTTGAGGTTAGAAGCAATCCTGGAAAGGGCTGACTGGTGTGAGGAAAGTGTAATATGATATCTATTTTTTCCAGCAAAGGTGACAGAAATGGATGTATCACATACAAGCAAGGAAAGATGAGGGCAGCCTAGGCCGAGAGAGTAAGCTATCCCAGTTCAAACACATCTACTTGAAAGGGGGTATGACGCCATATGCCTGTGTCTCCCCACACACCTGTGGACACGATGGCTTGGAGCCAATCCTGGCTTTCATGAACTTGACAAGTCATTCGGGGTTCACTGGTCGTTCTGGATGCAGGGGAAGCAGTGCCCTTGCTGGACCAGGGCCTGGGAGGCAGTGGGGGCAGCGCTTGCTGAGACTACCTGCCACGCAGTGTGCTCTGCCCATGCCCCAGGCTCTGCTACCCTCACTAAGTAGAGCAGTAAACCGAAATCTGTCGAATGACTTGCCCAGGGTCATGCAGCAAGTTTAGGGAGAGGAAGTGGCATCAACGCCAAGGCATCCGGTTCAATATGAGGCCAAGGGAACATCAGCCCTGGCCACCTATTACTCTGCTGCTGTCTTCCCAAGCAAGGAACACCCCGAGGGTCTGGCTCCTGCAGTGTGCTGTCTTCAGCACAGACCCATGGCTTAGTGAAGGCTCTGTGTGAGGAAGGACGGGCTTAGAGAGGCCTATGTGCTTTGACTTAGTAATACCTCTTTTAGGAAACTGTTCCTTAAAACAAATTGAGATGAGGGCAAATTTTTTTTTTTTAAAAAGAGGCATGTATTATTTATTTATTATTTATTTGTTTGTTTGTTTGTTTGTTTGTTTATACATGCACTGGGTACAGTCAGAAGCGTGGGAGGGTGAGAGAATTCACCAGAGCCAGAGTGGGGAGCAGAGCAGGCAGAAGGACCTAAGTACACTGCTGAGGGGAGCAGCGGGCGGCAGGAGAGGTCTGCGCGCCATGTGGGACCCTCCTCTGGTGGCAGGGAGCAGCTGGGGATCGAACCGGTGCCACAGAGGCCGTGGGCAGCTTCGCAACCCAGCGCTCAACCGCTGCGCCACCGGGGAGGCCCAGAGGGCAAATTTTTAATGCACAAACATGTTTGAAGATCTGTCTGTATTTTTTAAAATCACAAACATAAGCTAAAAAGTTCACAGTAGAAGACAGCTAAATAATCATGTCAATCACATACATTAAAAATATGTTTTTCAAGGGAACAATAATGGAGCAAATAATCAATACATTATTGAGATATTTGAGAAACAGTAACTTGAATGCTTACCTCAGAGGTTACACACTATTGGTTCATTCAACAAATACCTGCTAATTACCAGCTATGTGTCAGGTAGTAGTTTAGGCATTGCAGATACATTGAAAATAAAATCTTTGCTCTCCTAGATGATGTTTATTCATCTGAGTTCACTTTGAAACAATTACTAAGCAGTTCACTCATGATACAAGGGCTTTTCTAAGTGTGTTAAGACACAATTTAAAAGGTAAAAACAAAACATCTGACTTCAGAGTTTCCATTCCAGTGGCAGAACACTGACAGTAAACAGAAAAGTCAGATATGCTGTGTATATATCGTATTATTATGGAGAAAAAGAAAAGCAGAGGGTATGCAGATGGGAGTTGCAATTTTAAGAAAAATGGTCAGAAACAGTCTTACTGATAGGGCTGCCAAGTAAAAATACAAGACTCATAGTTAAAGTTGAATTTCAGAGGAGCAACAAGTTATTTATGTGTGTGAGAATATTCCATACAATATTTGGGACATAATTATGAGAAGTGAAATCTGGCAACCCTGCTTACTACTAAGGTAGCATTTCAGCAAGACCCATTCCTTAACACTTCCCTTAACCCTTAACACTTCCAAACTGGACACCAAAGGCAGAAAAGATAAAATAATAAATTGTTAGTTTTTACTACAGAAAAATGTAAAGCCTTGGAGTAGCAAAATGGACAATATTAAGAAGTAGACAACAAATCAGGACAAATATTTGCAAAATACAAAATGCAGAATTAATTACTTTAAGCTTCAATTTCTTCTGTAAAGTGAAGGTGGCAATAGTCCCTGCAATTCATAGAGTTGTTAGGAAGATGTTAGAACAGTGTCTATTATTTAGTAACTTATGGCTCACTAAAAGTTAGAAATGAATACTAATTGATCATAATAACAGTATACTTACAAATCAACAAAGCACATAATTCACAATACGAGAAAACCCAGTTAAACTTTTCCAAATCTTTCTAGTACCTACTTTGACTACACATAAACTCAAGCTTGAGTGACATCCTTTGCATAAAGTATTACCTGGCATGCTTATTAATTACAGAGGGGGAAGTTGCAGTGGAGAAATCTGAGACTCATCAATCATTGGAGGAAACATCAGCAATAATGGAATAAGCTGATATCATGTGCCTCCTAGTGACATGTGCCCAGGAACTCCTCACCTACATGGTTCTCCTGCCAAAGATGTTTAATCTGAATCTTATGAGACAGACAAGTCCAAATTGAAGGACACTGCAAACCCACAAGTGGTCAAAACAACAAAAAAGAATGTCAATGTTAGAAAAACAAAAACAGATCAGGGAGCCATTCTAGATGAAAGGAAAACAAAGAGCAATGGTGTGCTAAGTGTGACACACGATTTTGACAGGACCTTGGATCAAAAAATAAAAAATATCAAGATCATATATTTCCTGCAATAAAAACACACAAATTGTACACACGTTCATATCTGTATGTATTAAGGGAAGGTATGTATATATGCATGCAAGTAAAGCAAATAAGACAAGATGTTACCAAATTAACTTTTGAAGTGTTTTATAAATCAAAGGAGTTAACAATAAATAAACAAAAAATGCATGGTCTACTCATCAAAAAAACAAACAAAAACACCAAAATCCATTCTCAATAAGCAAAAAAGTACTGATCAGAATGTTTTTTTTTTAATGATAAATACCTAACATCAAATGGATTATAAACTGATAGAGCCTTTGTAGAGGGCAAACTGACAATATATGAGAAATTTGGATTTTTAAACTTTTTTGAAAACCAGTCCTCTGACTCGATCATATTATGGACAAAGGTCAAATGAAATTCCAGAAATTTGTAATTTCGTGTGTGGAATTCCTTCTGAAACATAAAATTCTTGTGCCAAAGATGTTTGAGAGTATCATGGTGTTTATAGTATTTAAAATGAAAAAGAACTTTTAAGTTCTATAATAAGAATACTCTTCAGTAAATTATGGCTCTCAACTTGGTGGCTTATTTAACTAACGCAACCAGTTAAAATGTTTTCACAGAGTAGAAATAATTTGAGAGAATTTCTTATAACTTTTAATGAAAAAGCAAAACCTAAATTCCTATCTACAGCATGATTATATCCACATAAAATATAAATGCAAAATCCTGGAAGAAAGTACCAGAAAGTATCAAGATTACTTCTAGGTGATCTCTTTTTTTTTTTTTACTTTATGCATATATATGTATGCCTGTGTTTGTATGTTTCTCCCTATCTTAAATATAAAATTGTTCCATTTCAAAAACACCAAAAAGAATTGGCATTCTTCAACTTGGAACACAGAGAATTTTTTATTATAGTTGCCCGATTAGATGATCTGAAAGCCGAGTACAAGGAACAGAGGTTGGTATTTCTACAGTGCTGTGGTCTGTAGTAACCAGAAGAGAGTCCTACTAAAAAGAAAACTTTTTAACTGACCTTGGTACAGCAAACTTTTTTAAACTTATAGAGGAAGGTTATAAGTTATGAATTAGTTTGCACTTAATATTATCTAAATGCTGACATGTTCTACTAAAGGGGCTGATTCCACGTTAACAAAGACCAAATAAAACTTCTTTGCAAAGGACCTGTTTCAATATTTTATTTAATTAATTTGGTGTTCGGTTATAGCTCAACCTCCAAAGTCCTAGTCTAGACTGAACCAAAATTCCACAATTGATTTCATTTATAGGCTTAAGAAAACAGTTAACACAAACTGAATGAAAATCCCTATATTATTTTAAATGTATGCAAATCAACTTTTTAAAAAATTTAGAAACAGCTTAAACTATCATTTATTATGACCCAATTAATTTCTTCATCTATCACAATGTAAAGCAACACCTTAAGCAGATAATTTCCCATGTTTCGTAGAATTAAAAATTATTCTTGGGGGGCCTCCCTGGTGGCACAAGGGGTTAAGCACAGCACTGTGAGACTATCTGCAGCCTCTGCGCAGACTCCCACAAGGGCAAGACTCCTGTCTTGCCCGCAGTTCCCCTCAGCAATGTGTTTCAGTCAGTCTGCCTGTTCTGTTCCCCACTCTGTCTCTGGTGAATCCTCTTACCCCCCTGCACCTCTGGCCTGTATCCCAGTTCTGTATGCATAAATAAATAAATCTTTTAAAAAAATATTCTTGGGGGACTCCCTGGTGGCGCAGGCAGTTGAGTGCAGCACTGTGAAGCTGTCTGCAGGCTCTGCAGTGCTGGTTGGATCCCCGCTGGCCTCAGAGCAACCCACATGGAGAGCAGAACTCTCCTGACTCGCCCACTGCTCCCCTCAGCAGTGTACTTCAGTCAATCTGCCTGTTCTGTTCCCTGCTCTGTGTCTGGTGAATCCTCTCATCCTCCCGTGCATCTGGCCTATACCAGGGCTCTTGCATAAATAAAATAAATCTTAAAAAAAAATTATTCTTGGGTATAAGCTGTTCTGAGAGTAACAAAAATTATTCTGAGAAACCAGGAGGCAAAATTTTAAAAAGGTAGCATTTCCAAATAAGCTAAATTATAAACAAAATTATTCTGAAATAATTATGTACAATAATTCTGAGAAATAAAATGAACTACTTTGGAAATTTCACCTACTTGGGCTTAAAAAAAATTATTAAAGCCATCCCCCTGGAGAAAGGAGATCCCCTACAAGGCTACCGCAGATAAGAGGTATGGTAAACAGCCTGTCTGAGAAGTTGCCAGAGCTAAGATGTAAACAGTGTGTCAACCTGTTTGTCTGACCTTCCTGCTCAGCCCCCCATGTGGCACCAGACAAGGACAGGCGGCAATAGTGGGCATGCTGCCTCCCAGCCTGCTTCTTGGGAAAATCATCATCAAGTGAACTCTGCTCACTCACAGAAAGAATGAACAGTGCACTTCAGAGTTACTGGGCTGGAGGTAGAGAAAGAAAGGAGAAAAGGTTTTGTTTAATAAATGTGACCTGCTGCATGATTATTTAGTAACTTTTCTGTGGCTATAAATAAAAAGATTATTTAAAATTGTTGTGGCAAATTGTAAAACAGTGTAATTACCAAACCATTTTCATGTGCTGGGGTATCTGGGATCCCAAAATTTTAAACTTAGTCATTCATCAAATAAGAGCTATCAAACAGGTATCAAATGATGAGGAGGAACTCCTATCATCATTATTATTTAAAACCCACAAATATGAAGTTTTATTACTTAGTCAAATATTACCAATATCCAAGAGCATCTAAAATTTGTTGTTTTTGTAATATTTACTGTAACACATCAGTGTTAGGGCAAAATATATTAAAACAAATTACAAAGATTTTTATAATTGGAACCCAAAAAAGCCTAGAAAAGCTACTATTTCAGGTAGAAACCTGTATCATACGAATAAGTGCATTTTCCCAGTCCTTGGGGAGGTTTGTATTGATTTTATTTTTGAAGCAATGGACATTTTGGCATTTAATTTCTTTTCTTTTCTTTTTTTTTTTTTAAAGATTTATTTATTTATGTATACAACAGCTGGAGTATAGGCCAGAGGTGCAGTGGGGCAGCGGTGAGAGGATTCACCAGAGAGAGAGTGGGAAGCAGAACTGGCAGATCTACTGAAATACACTGCTGAGGGGAGCAGCAGGCGAGCTAGGAGAGGTCAGCTGTGCCATGTGGGTCAGCTCCCTGGCCAGGGATCCAACTCATGCTGCAGCGGCTGCCAATAGCTTGTAGTGCTGAGACTTAACCCCTGTGCTACCAGGGAAGCCCAACAATTTAGTTTTTTAAAGCACAAGCAAAGAAGAAAGATTAATCTATATGATTTGAAGAGGAGGAGGAGGAAGGAGAAGACCAAGGTCCTAAAGAGAAAGAAAAAATTGCTTCTTTCAAATGACAAATAAGGAAACCCAAATGTTCAGCTGGACTCGGTTTCTTCAAGTACATTAGAAGACCACGCCTGGTCTCCACTGACAATCCAGAAGCACAGAGCTACCGTCTAGCTACCACCATCCTGTGATGCAAGGTTTTGACTTTGCTATGCAGACAGCGCTGACCATCTACTCAAGCTGGCATTTCTGTTCTGCTACCCCGGGAAGAAAGAGAAACAAGACAAGAGAAGAAAATAAACCTATATAAACAAGAGAAAATGTAGAAAAGAACTGAACCCAGAGGAAAAAATTATATTCCCCGATGTCAAAAGTTTTGCACGCCCCAACCATAGGGAGGCTGAGTAATGGCAGTTTTGGACCATTTCTCCTGATAAAGAGTTCCAAGGATACACAAAAATCAGATCTGTTATTTTCCTGTTATCTCCAAGTGTTTCCTTTAACTTGTACATTGGATCTTCCCTTATTTAAAAAAATTAAACTAAATTTGAAATTCACTGCTCACTGAAACCTTAAAACATACATACAGGTTCCTTATCTCCATGAGTTGACACAGGGTGATAAGCCCAAGGTCCCATTATCTTTTAAAGGTCAAGGATGAAATAGCTTGGCCTGTACTAGGGAGACAGTTTACACTCGGCACCCATAACACCCAGCTCAGAAATGTGTGCTATTGTTCAGAAAGAGGGACTGACACTATCCTATTTCCAATGCTGAGAAAACCACATGACTTATTTGAGGGTTCATTAAAAAAAAAGAAATTGTTAGGAAAGTATTCAAGCAGCAGATGAACTCCAGCACTAGTCAGAGAGGGTGGCTAATAAACACTGCATCACACATAACATAAGCCTGAATCAACGCGCTGAAATCATGACAAAAATATGAGGCTGCGATGTACGTGGCTCTCCTCTGCCTCCTGACTCACTAGGTTTAGCATTTGAGATCCATGTACCCAATGGGTTTAATGCATCTGAAAAGCGATTCTGAAAAGCCTTTTGGATCAAAAAAAGGGCAACTTTCTCTTTTCCTTCTGGAAGGTATAATTAAAAGGCCATTAATTGTATATAGCTCCCTTGAGACAATCTTACCTTCCATTCTGTAGGGCATAGCTACCACTTGGTGGGCACGGCCCGGAGCTTAGTGCGGCAGGAGGCTCATCATCATCATCTCAGGCCCACCTTCCAGAAGCTACCACAGTGGGGCCTCTGCAAGGAAGAAGCTCAACTGATGTGCCACAGAAGGCTGAGCCAAGGACTATTTCAGCTCTGCTTGAAATAGGAGGAAACCTCAGCTCCGAAAGCCTGGGTTAAGCACCGTGCAACAGATAGCCCAGAGGCCTGGGAGCCAACCCTAGAACTCAGAGCTCCAAAAAGACCTGTTCTGTCCCTTTCACCTTGTCATCTCAGGTACTTTTTTTAATCCTTTAAAAAAAAGGTGGGGGGGCCTTTTCAAGTGTAACTAGCAATAAAAATGGCCAATTTATATAATTTTCAAGATTTTTTACTTCATTTTTAACCTAGTAACTAAAAATGCTTTTCTTCCAGAAGCACATTGGTGAAGGAAACTCTATGGGCACTACACCTGAGGGGTTGAGGAGAAGTAAATATTGTTTAAAAATGAACAATGATGTAAAAAAATAAAAATAATTAATTAATAATAATAAAGTATTTTTAGAACTTAAGCAAATAAAGGGTACTGATAAACACAAAGACTGTTTTTGGTTGACACGTAATCCAAATAAGAAGAACTATTCACTAGCCATATGTTCATTTTAGCTGAGGTCTCTCCACGGTGGATGAGGAGCCTCTTGCAGGCCATGATGATGGGTTCCGTGATTGCTCAGTCCAGCTCCCTGCTGTGTGTCCTGTTCAGTCGTTTTTACTGCGCTCACTGTGATATGCCATCACATCCGAGTTATGACCCACGCCATGTGGCTGTGAACCAGCACTGCCCTTTAGATAGTTCACTAAGAGCAAAAGCTGCAACTTGACCTAAAACCCTGTTTGACACAACCCTGCGTAGCTTCCTCACTTATCTTTCACCCTCTCCCTCACCATACTCCTGCTGCACTGGCGTTCCTCCAAGTTGCTGAACTGAACATGTGAGTCTTGCTCCTTCTCCCCACCAGTGGGTGACATAAACTCACAGAGAGGGAATTAATCCAAAAGGCTTTAAGAGGGCTGTCAGACGCGACATCCTTCAAGAGAGATAACATAAGTCAGAAAGAGCTGAAAAAAAAAACCTTAAACTGTTCTCCACAGTCATATTGCTGGAGAGTGTGTGGTTTGGTTATCCTGAGGCTGCTGAATATATACCGTGGAATTAAGCACATGAATATTCATACGTAATATCCTGTCCTACCATGTACATTATCGCTGAGAACCAGGATTCTTGCTGCAGAAGAATGATATATATGTGAAGATAGAAGAGGTTAAGTAAAAAACCCATTATCCTGATGTTGAATCAGAAATACCATTTTGAACTCATAATATATTTTCATCTGAAAGAAAACTTCCACCTATTATACAGGCTCAGGAACCATGAGCAGCCTTGCACCCTGATGATTGTCCTGAAATACCATTTTCCTTGAACGGTAATCAGAGCTCTGTGGAGAAGTGCTGATTCCAAGTCTGGGGTAGAAAAGGTACAAGATGAGCCTGGAACATCTTGTCATAGCACAGGACAAGTCAAAAGAACTTGGCTAACCTACAGAGGCTCTCACTTGCAAAGCTAGGACAAATGGGTTATTCATGAGGGTCAGAGCCGCAACTGGCTAAAATCACACAGACAGCGTTTATGTATCACTATGCCTGATGATACTGAAATAAAGTAACTCGCTGGCCAACCCTGCAGAATTCTAGTAAATCTTCTCACTTTTTAAAAAAGCTGTAAACAAAAGGTAATAATCAAATATACATCTGCTTTCTATACACTGATGATCAGTGAAAGTTTCTCTTCATAGATGCATTCCAATAAATAAAGGGAATGCAAGAATTAGAATATCACCATATTGCAACCTCTGATGAAATAATGGATCTAGGTTGAGCATTTATAGCATCAAATCACAAAACGAGAGATACTAGACACTGGGTGTACACAACACCACTGATGAAGTTGTAGTGCTCCCAGGCTGAATCTCATTCAGGCCAGCCTCTAGACTAAACAAGCAGTTTACCAGAAACAGGACAGAATCTATAAATCAACACAGGGGGATACAATCACCCAGTTTCTTCGAGAGAGAAGGACAAAGAGAGAGGGAGAGAGACAGAAAGAGGAGAGAGAGAGAGAGAGAGAGAGACCTATAAATGGATTAAGAGATACAGACATTTCAACAATCACAAAGTGTGGCCCTTATATGGATTTTCACTCTAATGGAAAAAGAAAAATTTGCGATAGTTATAAGATAATTGGAAACCTTTACAGTGACTTTTATACTAAGATATTAAGGATTTACTTCTTTTTAAAGATTTATTTATTTATACATACAAGAACTGGGGTGCAGGCTAGAGATGCAGGGGTGAGAGGACTCACCAGAGACACAGTGGGGAGCAGAACAAGTAGATGTACTGAAATACACTGCTGAGGGGAGCAGGGGGTGAGACAGGAGAGGTGTGCTTTGCCATGTGGGTCAGCTCCCTGCCTGGGGATCAAACTCATGCTGCAGTGGCTGGCGATAGTTTGATGGTGCTGTGTCTTTAACCCCTGTGCCACCAGGGAGGCCCCCAAGGATTTACTTTTTTTTTTTTTTTAAGATTTATTTATTTATGTATACAAGATCAGAGGTACAGGCCAGATGCGCGGGAGGGTGAGAGGATTCACCAGAGACAGAGTAGGGAACAGAACAGGCAGACTCACGAAACACACTGCTGAGGGGAGCAGTGGGCGAGACAGGAGAGGTCTGCCTCACCATGTGGGACCCTCGCCGTTAGGCCGGGATCGAACCCACGCTGCAGAGGCTGCGGACAGCTTCACAGCGCTGCACTCAATCGCCTGCGCCACCAGGGGAGGCCTGGATTTACATTTTTAATAGTGATAATAAAACTGTTGCCATATTTTTTAAAAGAACCTCTTTGAGAGGTCCACCTGAAATATTTACCTGTGAGTGTGATATATGGTATCTTAAAATATGCTTCAAAATAAAACAAAAAGGGAGAGCGAGGGTGTCAGTAGAGATGAAACAGAATTGCCAAGGCAGCGTCAGAAGGGGGAGGAAGGGAGTACCTGGTAGGGTTCTTCTGCCACTTTCCTGTATTTCTAAAAGTTTTCCAGAATAAAAAGTTCAACCAAACCTGAAGGGGTGTCCAGGCCTCTCCCACCCTCTGCGCAGGGAGTCCTCCAGAGTGACTCCCTCTCCAGTGACACGGCCACACTCATAATTACCCTGGTTCTTTGGCCTAGTTGCCCCAACTGCTTAACTGCAGTGAAAGGTTTTCAGAACATCATTCTTATCTTCACTGCTTTTCAGCTCTATGGAGAACTACTATAACAACACATTTTGACAAACTAAAACATTCTCTTTTCTTTTTTATATGAAAAACAAAGCAAAATAGACCACTTTACATACAGTAGACTGAGAGTCCCCCTTACACCCCCCCAAAAAACTAAGATGAGGCCTAAGTGTCAGCTAAGACATCTCAACGAGAGTTTGACTTCCATGGAACTCCACACTGAGAATTCAAGCAAAAAAAAAAACCACCACCACAAAAAACAGAGCAAACATAATCCCCCAAACTAAAGCATCTGCATTTGTTCTCTGAAAGTAAACAAGAGTTGCCTAAACCTCAGGCACCAGGAGGCCCTGTCTGCCCTCACTCCCAGCCTGGCAAGCAGCGGACATGTGGCCAGAATGGACAGTCGAACATCAGTACGAGAATCCAGGAATAGGGCCTCCCCGGTGGCGCAGCAGTTGAGCGCTGGGTTGCAAAGCTGCCCGCAGCCTCTGCAGTGCCGACTCGATCCCCGGGCGCTGGGCAAGGGTCCCACATGGAGCACAGACCTCTCCTGCCGCCTGCTGCTCCCCTCAGCAGTGTACTTCGGTCCTTCTGCCTGTTCTGCTCCCTGCTCTGGCTC
Source organism: Talpa europaea (assembly GCF_964194135.1). Lineage (NCBI taxonomy): Eukaryota > Metazoa > Chordata > Mammalia > Eulipotyphla > Talpidae > Talpa > Talpa europaea. Next base: position 94,582,518 of record NC_140079.1, on the reverse strand, counting down.
TCACCCTCCCGTGCTTCTGACTGTACCCAGGGCTTGTATGTATAAATAAATAAATAAATAAATCTTTAAAAAAAAGAATCCAGGAATCATTCCACATCAACAGGGAAATGTTACCAGGTGCCATTTACAGTATTTATTGACAAAGGGGTTAAGTCCAAGATAACAGAAGCCAAGCAAGCAAAAACAGGAAGGCCCAACACGAGCGAGACAGAAAGATTTATACCACAGAAGTCACTGACACCATGTCAAGAAACAAACAGAATCGGGTGCGGGTCAGGAGGTGGCCTGTTCCCCTCCCAATAGAGGAGCCCGCCCGGCACCAGTAGATTGGCATGCAAGGGAAAGGAAAACGAACACTTGCCCCAAATGTACAGCTGAGCTCAAAGGAAAGAAAAGGAAATCCTCAGGTGTCAGAAGTAAGAGCAAAGGTCAAGGTTGGGGGGACAGCAAGAGCAGGCGGGGCAGTCCCAGATGATGAGAGCTAGGCACAGGCCCCCACACCCAGATGCCACAGGGAACCAGACCTGGATCTGGGTCTGTGGGGCAGGATACAGGAAAGAGACTCCGTGTGAGGCTCACACATGGAGCCGGGCTATAGGAACCCACCAGGATGTGGCAACCGCTCTGTCCCTGCCCAAGGCTGTGGGGCAAGAGAAAGTCTGCAAGAGAAATCACACTGCAAGCTGCTCACATGGGGTGTGAAGAAAAAAGTAAGGGAAAGCATGGTAAATAGTAAAGAAAAATTAGGCAAATTCACCATTTAAAAAAGACAGATTCTCAGATCGCAGAAAAGCACGTTTGCATCTATACATTATTTACAAAAGCAGAGAGATACAAAGTAAGAGGATTAGAAAAAGGTATCTGACAGAAATACTAACTAGAAAGAAAAAACTTGGTATGATTAAGTTATGGCAACAAAATTGAATTCCGGGTAAAAAAGACAAAACAACCAACCACTAATGTGATCAATAGTATTAAACTATCCAAAGAAAATCTGAGAGCATTATAAGGCAAAAGCAACAGTTTCAAAACCACAGCAGTTTTGTTTTCTTTAATCCCAATTACAAACGGACAGATCAAGCAAACAAAAATAATCAGTAAATAAATTAATTAACATATACTGATATTTAACAAACTGGATGTACGGGGTATATGGAACCCGATACTTCACCATTAGAACACAGACTTCCTTTCAAACACACTTGGAATATTTATAAGAACTGTCTAGGTCATAAAGCAAGACTCAACAAATACCATGGAGTATCTTAACCACATTCTCTAACACGAAGCATTAAAATCAGAAGCTGCAGTGAGGGACAGGGTGCAAATGAGAAAAACCCTTGTGTTTAGTCCCTGAACAGTCAGAGAAGACTATCCTCCCACAAACCCCAAATTAGTTTTGAATGTCTGAAGAGAGGGAGCTGACACAGGAGAGGGGAGAGGCTACGTGTCTGCGGAGCACAGGAAATGATTAAGAGGTTTCACATCCAAGCGCATGAGGAGAACAAGCCCAGTGTGGCCCTTTGCATCTCCTGGAAGGATGAGATGCAGGAAGGGCTCAGTCATCAGGGGAGCAGGGCAGCCCAGAAACAACAAAAGTAGTCAATTCCAAGCTATGCGTTTTATGAAAACTCTCTTTTCTCTTAGCTTAGCCTAAGAAATTTAAAACATTTCAAGAGCTGTTGTTTTCCCAAGGCAGCTCCCTAGTTATGAACTGTTTTTTGTTTTTCCTTATCAGTAAGCTCTCAAAGAAGAGCTGGGGCCTGAAGGCAAACCAATGTATTATCATATCCTTGGTCCATCCCTGGCAGCTTAGATAATCAAGATTCATCACCAGGTATACTGTCCTGTTCCAACATGAATTATGACAAAAGATCTTTACACTTAGGGGCAGCTGTTCACTGCTGCTGTTAAACTGCAGCATTAAGAGTATTCGATTTATCACAATAAGAAGACAAAGATCAAACTCTAATATAATCACTTTTCAAAATGCTTGTGAGCATTTAAAATGGTGGGGGGTGACTAAGAGGAAAAGAATTCCCTTTATTCAAATTGGAAAGCAAGGAAAATTTGGAGGAAAATCTTTACTAAATCTACTTAAAATACTTGATTGGAAACACTTTAACTCCACTTACATGTAATCTCCCAGGTATTATTCAGTGAAAATATCTCTGAAATATTAAAATTGAAAATCAACTATTTTTCAACATTTTTCAAGGAGCCACAGTGCCAGGGAGGTCCTGCCCCAAGGTTTGGGGGTGTGCTTTTCCTCATTCAGACCCATTCAATCCATGTGTGTGTGTAAATGAAATAAAACCTTTATTTCATATACACATGCTACATTCACCTCTCTTTAACATACACAATATACATAATGCAGGGGAAGGAAGATCTAGCTTCATGAGAAAGGTGAAAAAGGGGGATTTTTAAAGAATGACAGATTTTAAGACAGTCTATGACAGATATTTTCCAGAACAAATACTACTAATAATAATAAAAAAAAAAAACACATGGGAGTCTTTAATGAAGTATTTCCTTGTTTCTACTTGTCTGAAGTTATCCAGAATCTCCAAGAAAATCTCACTATGGAATTTCAGTTTGAAGATCTCTGAGAAAAACATCCAGAATAAGTTTTTACGCCACTCTTACTAAATGTAACCCTCTACAGATGAGGAAGTAAATGCACCAGTGGATAAAAACTGTTAGCCAAGAAATGAAACAGACGGTCCTCTCCCATCTGAAAGATAAGGATGTGTCTGGAAAATGCAGGAAGCCTGGTTTGAAGCTGTCCAAGACTCATGAACTTTAGTACTTAACGCTGACACAGTTCCACCAATGCAGGGGTCACAAAAGGGACAATACTAGCGGGCAAGACCAGGAACCCAGTCCTTTGCAGGCTGTGGGGGGCTGCACAAACACCCATTTATTTATTTTATATATTATTTTATTTATTTTTTAAAGATTTATTTATTTATGCATATAAGAGTTGGGGTGCAGGCTAGAGATGGATTCACCAGAGACAGAGTGGGGAGCAGAACAGGCAGACTGACTGAAATACACTGCCGAGGGGAGCAGCAGGCGAGACAGGAGAGGTCTGCTGCGCCATGTGAGTCACCTTCCTGTCTGAGGATCTACTTGTGCTGCATTGGCTGTGAATACCTTTGTAGTGCCGTCTCTTAAACCCTTGTGCCACCAGAGAGGCCCAGAAACACCCATTTAAATGACAGTGCATCTGGGTCCAAGGAATGAGCTTCCATGCAGACAGGGGCTTCCATGCAGACAATGAGCTTCCATGAAGACAGAGGGGCCACTGTGTGGTCTGCCAGTGTCCGGGCGGTCCCACTCAGCAGGCCCACCAGGCCCTGCTCCCCTCATTATCACCCACCTGTTAAGGGGCCCTGCAAGCCAAATGGAAGGTCAGAGCAGCTCAGTGAATCCTGAGATTTGATTAGCTCAAAAGATCTAAAAGCAACGCTTTCCTAATGGCAGTCTGGGGGTGGGGGAGCTGTACCATGTGCTGCCCGTGCTGAGGCAAAAAGAAAGATTGCATAATAGGACAGTACGTGTTCTCACTCAGATTTCAACCAAATGCACTCCATGTTACTTTTCCCAAGCACCTGCCAAAGAATTGAGTGAGTCTTCCACTGTTTCTCATTCTGCTACCTCGGGCCCTTCCTTTCTAAAGGGGCCAAGGTACAAGTTAAAAATATGGCTAAAATGAAGAGGCTGACAAGGCAATTCACACAGCCCTGATTTTCTCAAACCTTGTCACACAACAGAAAAGTGAAGGTGAAAATCCATGAGAGGATTCATCTACAGAAATAAGTATCGTGCAAAAGAAGAAATAAAGACATCAGCATCCTCGATTAAGGCCTAGTTCACCAGTGCAGGGACTAGAGGCACGGAAGAGGAGTGCGGTAAACACCAAGTTGAACAGCCTCCCCGCTGCAGCCCTGCAAGTGTAGCATGAAATCTGTCCAAGGTCACAATAAACTAAGGACATGGCTGGATCACCTCACTGTCTCCGAGCTGGCCGCCCCGCTGTGCACTTACTGTCCAGGCACCCTGCCCGGCAGGGGGTGCCCACTCTGCCCCCAGGGAGCCTTGTTTGCAGCACGGCTGCCACTGGGCCGGAGCCAAAGTAACACTCCCAAAGTTCTGTAACTGGAAGCCAAAAAATAGGCAGCCCAGAAATGCTTTTCCCTAAGGGCTCTGGCCAGCACCCAATACCTGGAGCACACAGGAGGAGGAGAGACTCAAGCCCATGTCACGATGGCCAGGGCCTCTGAGGTCCCCACTGACCATCCTCATGGGAGCCCATTAGGTTCTGCCGGCCTGTGATCACAGGGCATGCTCAGGCTTGAGGTGCCTGTTGTTTAAAGATACCTTATTTAACCTACCTTGTTGACTCGGTGATCCTGAACTCACGAACAACCGCACTCTAACTGGTGCCTGATGAAGTTTACCCAACGTAGGTCTTCTCTCCATAAGGCATATCATAGGGCTGGGGAACACCACACAGCGCCATGCCTGGGCGCCTTTTAAACAGTAACATCACCAACCAAAAGCACAAACATGTGAAAGATGTGTCATTACACAGACTGTGAAAAGGACTCTTGTTGACAGTACAGAGGTGCATCAGGGAAGCAGAGCGTGACCCAGCTCGCCCTCAGCTGGGGCACACGTGCTGGGGACACGACTGTCAGTGAGTGACCCCAAGAGCTCTACGGGCGCTGATTCTGAGGTTACAGAAACAGTGTAATGAGCAGACGAATTTGCACACAGAATCTGTGCAGAATGAGCACTGGCTGTACTTTCAAGACCATGCCCGAAGCAGCTTCCCAAACCCAGTCTGAGAAGGCTGGCGACCTGCCTTCCAGCAATCTTAGGAACTCCCCTGTCTATAGAATCCTCAAGAATGTAGGAGCCTACTTGAAAGCTAACCTGGAGAGCCAAAAGCTGCTGCAGAAGTAGTGAAGTGGGCACCTCTGAGGAGGCTCTAAGGGGGATCCCGACAGCACTGACAAGAGAGTAATTAGGATGGCAACACAGCTGTAGGAAGCCCCGGAAAAGAAAAGGACAGGCAACCACACGTTATCTGATCTTCTGGTCAACAGGCACAGGTGGGAGAAGACCTTCCCAGGAGGTCACTGACAGCAGCATGTCCCTAACTGAGGGACACCTGTCACTCTGCAAGCTGAACCTACAGACACCAGCTTTCCACTCAGTCTTCATCTCGCAGCAGTGGCATTTTTACAGAGTCAACTTGGTAACCTGGTCTCAGCATCTGGGTTTCTGAGGGCTCAGAGGTGAAGTCAAGCAGCCGATTTACTCCGTCTGTCATGTTACTAGGGTTCATCTTACGTGGTAAAAATAAGTGGAGAGATCGCTTGGGTATTTCAACTAGATGAACGTCCAAATACAGCACTGAATTGAACACAGTATTTTCTGCAGACGTAACTCATGAGCTTTCCTGTGGGTACCCAGGTCTTTGCCAAGAAGAGGAGAGGATAAATGTTTTCTCGCTAGGAAATTTCTCTCTTCTCCATTCATAAATCTTCAAACCTAATCACGGAGAACTGCACAAGATCAAAAGGCACCTGACAGATGTCTTCATCCTCCTGCCCAAGGGAGTCACATTACCCCAAGGCAAGGGGGCCATGAGCACCGCAGCAAGGCCCTGGTGTACGTTTCTCCAGCTCCAGATTCTGAATGTCTGTCCCACAAATGTTCCATGCTGCCTATCTGCTGGCATCGCACATGAGGCATACACTGGAAACCACATGCTAAATCCGTCTGCATGACTTGGCATGAGTAAGCGTTTACATGGGACAAGTTTTCCGTGGAGATGTAAGGGTGGCATGGTTACCAGCACAATAGCGCCATCTTCTGGTTGGTGAGAGGGAGTTATGACACATAAAGTCACCTCCGGATCTTAAAAGCCTGGTAATCTGGAAGTTTTGCAAACTAGAAAATTTTGTTGCAAAATCCAAACAATGACAGAAGTCAATAGCCTCACAGACCAAAGGCAGAACAGAAAAAATGCAACTGGTAGGTCAGTTCTGGCTGCAGTTCCCAGGCCCTCATCTCTGCCACAAAGCAGAACCCATTAAGCCTGAAGAAGAAACCTCTATCTTCTCACCAGTCACACCCACACATCCAGGGCTGTGCCAAAAAAACTGTTGCTCACACACAAAGTACAAGTGTGACCGGCAGCAACGGAGGCCATTGGAATGCAGTGCTTTCCAGCCACATCTCCCTGGTGCTGCTAGCAGGTAGCTCCTCTTCATGGTTTCTAGCAAGCTAAGAGACAGAGGAGCTAACAATGACTTAACCTCACTTTTATGTTTCCCCAAAGTACAAAACTCCTTTGTAGATTGTGCTAGAGACAGATCTTAGGCCTGAGGTCCAAACAGGGTTTCCTACTATAGCCACTGCCCCTATGGAAATCCAGACCTAGACACCCTACTGGTGAAAAAGGCTGACAACTGCAGGGAGTCTGTAAGGTATTTCCTAATCTCTGTGGCCAGAGAAGCCCCCAACAGCTGGTTGCAGCCCTGCTTCTTCAGTGCAGTGGCCCCACCCACTAGTCAAAAAGACTCTTGGGTGTCAGCCTTTGCCTTATTTCATACGTCAGGTGAACCAAATGCACAAATATTTATGTAAAAAGTAACACAATAGGTTTCAAAAGAAAAACATTTTTTAAAAAACTTTACAAAATACTTCATAATGATTCTCTTCTCCACTGCGAGCATAAAGAACACTGAACATGAAAACGTAAGTTACCTAGCAATATACAATAAATCAAAGAATAAAAAGTTTACACTCCATCTGAAAATATAATGGTAACAATGCACAGCGAGGTGTCCTCCTGCTCACACTTTATATAAAGAGATTCAAGCTTTGAGAATTAGAAGATAATGACTAAAATCAATAGATGTCATACAAGTAGTATTTTTTTGCTGCATAATATGCTATAATAATTTATTTCCCTTCTCTTTAAACTGCCTCTGTAATAATAATAAGAGATTGGTAGAAAAATCAATCTATCAATCTCAAGTTCCAAGTTTTACTTCAATGCTGATGTCTGTTCTACGTTTCTTTCCCCACTGTCAAAGCTTGTTCCACTCCTCTGACGCAACTTGAAACGAATATCTTTGAGGTTCCCCGCACTGCTCCAATTCACACACAGAAAGGATAAAAGGCAATCTTACTAGTTGCACAACGTAATGCTAAACAATTATTTTAAGCCATGTTTGTGTCTTATAATCATACAATCTGAAAAACACTCCCCAGTGCCTAGATCTTTTCATGTGGGGGTGTAGAAGAACAAACACTGGTCTGAAGGGCTGGAGTCACCACCATCACTTAGTAGTTATTGAACACTCAGGGGCCCAGAGTTTTCTGGCATTTAAGCTAAACATGATGGAGAGGCATTCTCCCTGCTACTAAAATGATAGTTGGGCTTCTCTCCAAGATAAACAAGACAAAACAGGTTGTGAAAACACTCAAAAGTGGGAATGCTATCAATAAGCATCACAAATCAAAAATATTTCATGTTCACCTTTCCAGATTTCAACCAAGAAGCTGAAGGAAAACTCAAAGAAACTAATCCCACAAATGGCATGATCAGAAAAACAAGGCCATAAAATAAGTACAACTCACCAAAAGAAGGGGAGACTCTACCAGCCTCCAAGAGTTCTCAAAGCAGGGTGTTCTCTTTTGCTGTGTTCCACATATATAAAAAAGCCAGTAAGACATCTGCAAATTTTTAAAGTACTCTAGTATATGGGTGATGCCTGTTCTCCATGAAGAAGCCAGAAAATAAGAAAGAAAAAAAAAAAAAGTGAAATCTACCTGCAATACCATAACTCCAAGAGATTCATGGGAATATTTTAGGAATAAAAGAATGTTCTGACTTGGTCATTTATATGCTCAAAATCATTTCACTTGTATTTCAAATTTGCTAAAACCAGACATTTCATTTTTTATAAATGGCAAGGTTGCTGACAATCAGCATCATGTATGAGAAAACAATGTAAATGTGTAAAGACTGGAATAGCGAACCTACTTATCAACCAGTTCATTATTTTTGCTGACAACAACAACTAAACGGCATTAAAAGCCTCAGAAAGAATTTGACATACACATTTACACTGAGCTCTCAAACTTCCTCTCAGTGGCCTGAGACTGATCGGGCGGATGAACCTCGATGCTTTATATTTCCTGTGCCACTGACATGCCAAAATGTTTCTGGAGAGCTAACAATGGCTGTGGCACAAGCTAGACTCAAAGGCCTGTGCTTTCTAAAGTACTCTGCAAAAGCTGGGCCTCCCCTGGTGGTGCAGGCGGTTGAGCACAACGCTGTGAAGCTGTCCGCAGCCTCTGCAGTACCAGTTCAATCCTGGCCGGCCGGCGAGGGTCCCACATGGCGCAGCAGACCTCTCCTGTCTCACCCGCTGCTCCCCTAAGCAGTGTATTTCGTCAGTCTGCCTGTTCTGTTCCCCACTCTGTCTCTGGTGAACCCTCTCACCCTCCTGCGCATCTGGCCTGTGCCCTGGTTCTTGTATAAATAAATAAATAAATCTTTAAAAATAAATAAATAAAGTACTCTGCAAAACCTGATAAAAACAAGAACAACAATGAAACACACACTACATTTACATTTACACAAAATTACCTGGGTAAATGGAGAAACACATTAAAATCCTGGTCAAAAAGATTGAGTATGTCTAAAGAAAGACATCAATGGAATTAATCTGTGAAATTGGGCTTTTGAGTGAACCTGACAAAATGATTCTAAACATTATCAGAAGAATAAATAAAAGCTTATTTAGAAATATGAGTCAAGAACCTTAAAACTGTGTAGGTATTCAAAAAGGAATTGGTTGGGCCTCCCTGGTGGCGCAGCAGTTGAGCGCTGGGTTGCGAAGCTGCCCACGGCCTCTTACAGCACCGGTTCGATCCCCGGCTGCTCCCCTGCCACCTGAGGAGGGTCCCACATGGCGCGCAGACCTCTCCTGCCGCCCGCTGCTCCCCTCAGCAGTGTACTTCGGTCCTTCTGCCTGTTCTGCTCCCCGCTCTGACTCTGGTGAATTCTCTCACCCTCCCGCACTTCTGACTGTACCCAGTGATTGCATAAATCAATAAATCAATCAATAAATAAATCTTTAAAAAAAAAAAAAGGAATTGGTTAAATGATGCACTCATATGATAAATATCCAACTAGTCAGGAAGAAATGTAAACGAAATGTTTATTACATAGATATGAGGCGCTGTTAAAAAATAAGCTGTTATACAATATGCAAAGTAGAAGATATTACAGATGAAATATATACTTAAATATCATACATTTTTTCATGCCACCTAAAAGTAAAGTGCTCCTATTTGGTATGATTCGGTAGGTTATTTTTTGGGTCAGCGAATGCTCAAAACGTTTCCATATTAAATCAAATGTAATCTACCAATTCATACCAAATAGCAAAGTTCTACTTTTGGATACAATTGAAAGGTAAAATATTATTGCAATTATATTTATTAATTAAAATGATATGATTTTCTGTTTTTCTTTGTAGTTTTAAATTTTCTCTTAACAGAAATTAATGATCAGTGGTTTAACAACATGGAGGGAGAGAGGAGTGATTCTTAATTTTTTTTTTTAAGATCACCATTGGACCTAGCAATTTTACTTCTTTAGAATTTATTTAAAAAATATATAAAAATATATAGATATGGAGCCTCCCCAGTGGTGCAGCGGGTTAAGTGCCCCGCTGTGAAGCTGTCCGCAGCCTCTGTGATGTGGGTTCGATTCTTGGCCGGCCAGGGAGAAACCCACGTAGCGTGGCAGACCTCTCCTGCCTCGCCCTCTGCTACCCTTAAGCAGTGTCTTTGGTCCATCTGCCTGTTCTGTGCCCCACTCTGTTTCAGGTGAATTCTCTCACGCTCCTGCGTCTCTGACCTGTACCCCAATTCTTGTATAAATAAATAAAACTCTAAAAAAAATAGCTACAACTTATATTAAAAAATTATTTTTAAAAAAAGAAAATAGAGACTAAAGTACAAGATGCTCACTAAAGAGTTTTTTAAATAGTAAAAATTTGGATAAAACTTACACATCCAAAAGGAATACAGTCGAGTAAGATTTCTATGTATGTGGTAAAATAATACATGCCTTAAAAGAAAATACGTTTAGAGAGGGGTGGAGCAACATGGCGGTGAGGAGATGCTGCGAGTAAGATCTCCCATTAAAAAAAGTTAATAGGGAGGAAAAGCGGCAGGTCCCAGTGAGAACTGGGACACGGAAGATAAACGGGTGACTCCAGCAAACTACCCGAAGAAGAAAGTGGCCATAAAAGAGGACTAGAAGGGAGGGAAGCGCAGAACCCTGCTCCCCTCCCCCGCCCACAGAGGCGGCACTCTCCGACCGGCAGAGAGGAGGAAAACAACAAACCAAAACGGTCAACAAGAACAAAAGACGCAGCAAGCGGGACTGTGAGTGGAAAGGAACTATTGCAGCCACCACACCCTGTGAACGGGAGCTGTGGAGAACCCTGCAGGATTCACCGCAGCGGTGAGCGAACGGCTCCGGGCGCTATTAGAGAAGAACAAAGACCCCAGGAGACCCGCACACAGCCCGGGCTGCCGGTAAGCTTGCGCGGAAAAGCAGCGCGCTTGGCGCGCGTGAAAAGCAAACGCAGATCGGGATCCCGGCTGCCCAGGTCCCCGTGCCTGCGACCTAGGCTTGCGGGGAGACGCGCGGAGGCCCTCCTCACTGAGGTGAAAGTCCCTCACTGAGTGAGCAGGAACCAGGCGCCCAGGCACGGGAGCGGGTGCAAAAGGCGCCATTCCCGCGCCACTGAACTGGGCTACAGCCCCCGTCCTGGAACTGAGGGCTTTGGAACTGAGACCCGGGGCACGAAATTCGGGGTGTGGGTTCTCCACGACGGTGGGGCACAAGGCAGACACAGCACCCCAAAGCCGTTGAGGTTTACCCTACCATTCTCGCTCTGCTCCCTATCCCACGGGGGTGGGGTCGAAAAACAGCCCCCCAAGGACCATAGGAGAGATCTCTGGCGCCACCTAGCGACCAGAAAAAAAAAGTCACTAACACCCCATAGAACAGGGAAACTTCTTAAGAAAAGACTTCTTGAAAAGGGCAGAAGGCTTCTGGAGGACCCAGGGGCCAGCTGGGAAGTTAGCCCACGCCAGGCCCCTTCCGACCAGCAGTCTGAGCCGGGGCAGACCAGGTGCGCAGAAGAGTGTGCCTGAAACCAGAGGCGCAGGGACTGCATCCCACTTCGCCATTTTAGAACAGGGACATTTCTTCAGTAAAGACTGCCTAAAACCAGCAGAAAGCTCCCCCAGAAGCCAGAGATGGCTCCTGGAGGAGCCAGAGGGGAGCAGAGAAGTTCACCCAAGATGCCAGCCAGTCCGAGCAACACAGTGTCCCAATGCATACGACAAACTAGAAAACAGACAGTAGGGAGTAGAAGAACCACACGCAACCTAACAACTCCTCAGGAAAGAAGCACACCACAAAAAGAAAACCACTCCCCAGATTGCAACAACAGCATCTTGGAAGAACTTCTGAGCCTTCCAGAAAGAGAATTTAAAATTGCCATGATTAAAAAAGTGATAGAAGTCATAAAGGAAAACAATGATCAGAAGAAGGAAATTGAGTCCCTAAAGAGGGAAAACAATGGTCAGAAGAATGAAATTGAGTCCCTAAAGAGGGACGTAAAAGAAATGCAGGAGATCAAAGAATTAATGGAGGAACTAAAGAACTCTGGGAAAAGCAATGAAAGCAGAATAGATGAAAAGGAAGAACGAATAAGTACTCTTGAAGACACAGAAATAAAAAGAACCAAAACAGAAAAGGAAAGAGAAGTACGAAGGAAAAAGAATGAAGAAAGACTTCGGGAACTATCTGACTCCATGAGGAAAAGAAATATAAGAGTTATAGGAATTCCAGAAGGAGAGGAGAAAGATGTAGGAACAGAGAAAATATTCCAGGAGATAATTGAAGAGAACTTCCCAAATGCGAAGAAGGAGCTGAAAATTGATATACAAGAAGCAAGAAGAACACCAAACTTCCACGACGAAAGGAAAAATACAGCAAGACACATAATAGTAAAGCTCCCAAGAATCCAGGACAAGGAAAAAATAATGAAGCTGACAAGAGGGAAGAAACAGATAACATTCAAAGGAAAGCCAATCAGGCTGACATCAGACTTCTCTGAAGAAACACTACAGGCAAGGAGAGAGTGGAGGGACATAGTCAACAGACTCCAAGAAAACAGATGCCAACCAAGAATACTCTATCCCACAAAGCTCTCCTTCGTCTATGAAGGAAGAATAAGGATCTTCCCAGACAAACAGAAACTCCGGAATTTCATTACGACTAAACCCCCACTCCAAAAAATACTACAAGGAATCCTAAAGCCAGAACCTCAGAGGGAAGAATAACAATGAAACCAAAAAAAAAAAAAAAAAAGTTATTAAAAGAATAAATAAATAAAATCAAAGGAAAGACAAACACAATGGCAAATACAGATGCTAACATATCAATATTAACTCTAAATGTAAGTGGACTAAACTCTTCAATAAAAAGACACAGAGTTGCAGCCTGGATTAAGAAACAAAACCCAACCTTTTGCTGTCTCCAGGAAACACATTTAGCTACAAAAGATAAAAATAGATTCAAAGTTAAAGGATGGAAAACAATCCTACAAGCAAATGGACCAAAAAAGAAAGCAGGAACAGCTATACTTATATCAGATAAAACAGACTTCAAACTCAAAAAAATAAAAAGAGACCCCAATGGTCACTACATTATGATCAAGGGGACAATACTTCAAGAAGAAATAACACTCATTAACATATACTCACCAAACGAAGGAGCACCAAAATATATCAGACAACTGTTGTCCTCTCTGAAAACAGACATCAGAGAAAACACATACGTAGTGTGAGACTTCAACACACCACTATCAACAATGGATAGATCAACAAGACAAAAAAATAAGTAAAGAAACTAAAGCTCTAAATAAGGACCTAGAGCATTTGGGCTTAACAGACATCTATAGAACACTAAACCCAAAAAAAAAACGGAGTACACATTTTTCTCAAGCGCACACGGATCCTTCTCCAGGATCGATCACATACTGGGGCACAAGACATACATCAACAGATACACCAAGATTGAAATCATACCAACCATCTTTTCTGACCACGAAGGCATCAAACTAGAAATAAACCATAAAAAGAAGGCAAGGAACTATCCTATCTCATGGAGATTAAAAACCACACTACTGGAAGACCACTGGACTAACGAGGAGATCAAAGAAGAAATTAAAAAATTCTTTGAATTGAATGACAAGGAGGACACCAATATCCTAAATGTATGGGATGCAGCAAAAGCAGTAATAAGAGGAAAATATATAGCAACAGAAGCTCACATCAAAAAACAAGAAAGAACTCAAAGAAACAACCTAATCTCGAAGCTCAAAGATCTAGAAAAAGAACAACAAAAAAAACCCAAAACCAGTAGAAAAAAAGAAATAATAAAAACCAAAGCAGAAATAAATGAAATTGAAACTAAAAAAACAATCCAAGAGATCAATGAAACCAAGAGCTGGTTCTTTGAAAAAATAAATAAAATAGACAAACCCCTAGCCAGGCTCACAAAGGAAAAAAGGGAGAAAGCACAAATAAACAGGATCATAAATGAAAGAGGAGAAATCACAACGGACACAGCAGAAATCAAAAGAATAATCAGTAACTACTATGAACAGTTATATGGAAACAAGTTCAACAATCTAGAGGAGATGGACAAATTCCTACAACTCTACAATCACCCAAAGCTATATAAAGAAGAAATAGAACACCTAAACAGACCAATTACAAGCAGCGAAATTGAAATGGTAATCAAAAACCTCCCCAAAAACAAAAGCCCAGGACCTGATGGATTTACAATGAATTCTACCAAACATTCAGAGACGAATTAGTGCCTATCCTTCACAAACTCTTCCAAAAAATTGAGAAGGAAGGGACAATACCAAACACGTTCTATGAAGCCAACATTACACTAAAACCAAAACCGAACAAGGACAACACAAAAAAGGAAAACTACAGGCCAATCTCCCTAATGAACACTGATGCAAAAATCCTCAATAAAATTTTAGCTATCAGAATCCAACAATGTATCCATAAGATAATTCACCACGACCAAGTTGGATTCATTCCAGGGACACAAGGATGGTTTAACATCCGAAAATCAATCAACGTTATCCAACACATCAACAAAAAGAAATATAAAAACCATATGATAATATCAATAGATGCTGAGAAAGCTTTCGACAAAGTGCAACACCCATTCATGATAAAAGCCCTTGAAATTCTTGGGATACAAGGAACATACCTCAACATCATAAAGGCCATCTATGACAAGCCAACAGCCAGTATCATCCTCAATGGTGAAAAGCTGAAAGCAATTCCATTAAGATCTGGAACAAGACAAGGATGTCCACTCTCACCACTGCTTTTCAATATAATACTGGAAGTCCTAGCCAGAGCAGTAAGACAAGAGAAAGACATACAAGGAATCCAAATAGGAAAAGAAGAAGTCAAACTATCACTATTTGCAGATGATATGATAATATACATAGAGAACCCCAAAATCTCCACAGAAAAACTAATTCAACTCATCAATCAATTCAGTAAAGTGGCAGGATACAAAATCAACACGCAAAAGTCAGTAGCCTTCCTATACACAAACAATAAATCTGAAGAAGAAGAAATCAAAAAAAACCATCCCTTTTATTATTGAAACAAAAAAAATCAAATATTTGGGAATAAATCTAACAAAAGAGGTAAAGGACCTATACAAAGAAAACTATAAAACACTGTTAAAAGAAATAGAAGAAGACACAAAGAAATGGAAAGACATCCCCTGCTCATGGATTGGAAGAATAAACATTATTAAAATGGCCATCCTACCAAAAGCAATATACAGATTCAATGCTATTCCAATCAAAATTTCAATGTCATTCTTCAAAGAAATAGAACAATTATTGATGAAATTCATATGGAATCACCAAAAACCCTGAATAGCCAAAGCTCTACTGAAAAAAAAAGAAGGAAATGGAGGCATCACACTCCCAGACTTCAAACTATACTACAAAGCCATAATCATCAAAACTGCATGGTATTGGAACAAGACCAGACATGCAGACCAATGGAATCAAATAGAAAATCCAGAAATAAACCCACAGATTTATGGTCAACTAATCTTTGACAAAGGAGCAAAGACTATGCATTGGAGCAAAGAAAGTTTGTTCAATAAATGGTGCTGGGAAAACTGGGTCGCTACATGCAAAAGAATGAAGCTTGACCACTACCTCACACCATACACAAAAATCAACTCAAAATGGATTAAAGAACTAGACATAAGACCTGAAACCATAAAATACATAGAAGGAAATATAGGCGAAACACTACGGGATTTGCACATCAAAGACATCTTTACAGACACATCACCCAAAGCAGTGATAGTGAAGGCAAAGATAAACAGCTGGGACTACATCAAATTAAAGAGCTTCTGCACAGCAAAAGAGACAATAACAAAAACAAAGAGAAACCCCACCAACTGGGAGAACATTTTTGCAGCCAACACTAATGATAAAGGACTGATCACAAAAATCTGCAAAGAGCTGATGAGACTCAGCAACAACAAAGAAAATAATCCAGTCAAAAAATGGGCAGAAGAGCTAAAAAGAAACTTCTCTGAAGAGGAAATGCAAATGGCCAACAGACATATGAAAAAATGTTCAACATCACTTGTAATCAGGGAAATGCAAATCAAAACTACCATGAGATACCATCTCACACCAGTGAGAATGGCACATATTAAAAAAACTAGCAACAACAAATGTTGGCGAGGGTGTGGAGAAAAAGGAACTCTTCTGCACTGTTGGTGGGAGTGCAAACTGGTCCAACCACTATGGAGAGCTGTGTGGAGATTTCTGGACCTACTAAACATAGAGCTTCCATATGATCCAGCAATTCCACTCCTAGGTATTTACCCAAAGGACACAGAAACGTCAATTCCAAAGAACACCTGCACCCCTATGTTTATAGCAGCACTATTTACAATAGCTAAGCTTTGGAAATAGCCCAAATGCCCAAAAATAGATGACTGGATCAAGAAGATGTGGTACATATACACCATGGAATATTACTCAGCATTCAAAAAAGATAAACACATGCAATTTGCAGCAACATGGATGGCGCTGGAAGGGATCATGCTCAGCAAAATAAGCCAAAAAGAAAAAGAAAAATACCGGATGGTCTCACTCATAGCAGGAATCTAGAAAACTTAAATAAGGGACCAGGAAAATGAATAACTATAAGAAAGTGAAAATCAAAATCAACAAAAAACTATGAACCAGAGACACTTTTCGGGGGGCCGGAGGGGAGGGATTGGGGTCAGAATGGGGGGGCTGCAATTGTATGGGGAATATAACAATAAAATTCATTAAAAAAAAAATTAAATAAATAAATAAATAAATTTTAAAAAAAAGAATAAAACCTAGAAAATTAAAAAAAAAAAAAAAAGAAAATACGTTTAGGAAAATCTAACGACACAGGCAATCCTCGTGACATAACACTCACTAAAAGAACAGACCCAAAAATGTACTTATAGTCAGATCCCAATTAGTATTAAAAGGCTATGAAAACACTCATTTAGGAAGAGTAAAACAAATGAAAGGGAATAGTAATCAAAAGTATTACTAGTATTCATGCTTAGCTGTAAGGCCGTGGATGAACTGCTTTTCTTCTTTGTACTTTCAAATACCTTTCACATTTTCAATTAGTTTAATCCACTTCGAAAACTGGGTTGGGAGAGCACCACAATCATTTTTACAAGTGATATTACAGTTACATTTGAAAGATTTACTGAGTGTTCTGATGGTTGTCACAAAGCAAATACTCTTAAACCTGGGTAACACGGCCCCTAACACAAAATTCAAATCCAATGCCTTGGACACGGAGCCATCTATTGATTAACAACACTTCCAGAAGAGCACAAGCACACAGGTGCCTCTCTCCCTGCCACGGACTCATTTTCTCATTGCTGCTTTACAATGGCAATTATACAGAAAACTCGGGTGGCCTATACTCAGCCAGTTGAAGCCTTGAAGAATACTAATTACGGAGCATCCAAGTTATTGTCACGCTCTTAACCAGATTTGCCTGTTACAGATTTCACAGTAGAGATGTGTAAGGCTGCTAATTCTAAAGATTACACAAGGGGATTGGGGAAACAAGAAGGTTTTTAATAAACATTATTAAAATTTTTCACAGTGCTTTTCATGGATTAAGTGATTAAGAGTGGAAAAAAAAAACAATTACTCTTACTGGTTTTCAAGTCAGGAGATATCTACAGAAAACACAAATATTCACCCTTCTCACTAATAATGATTTTCCTTTATCAGCCCTAAGTATTCAATAAGCCAATGTTGTAAAACTCTTGCCCATATAAAAATAAACACGTTGTTTTCAGGATACAGTACTTACAGCATAAAAACCAGATATCACTTAAGCCCACAAGTTAAATAAGTTATCCCCGTGCCCCAAACAAGCTTATTTAATAGAAACCTTATTTTCAAAAAGCCACATCATAGCTGAACTCACTTATCTGTTGCTATATTTATAATTCAAGATAATTATTGTAAATCAACCCTACATAGAATTTAAGATTGGGAAAATTAACATACAGCAAAGAATATCATTTAATTTTTTGTCTTTTCTTCAATGTACTATGCATTTTCCCATTGACAAGAGTAATACACTGAAACACCCCCTGTCAACTATGAAAAGCACCACAAATAGAGCAACATCTTTAAAAAAAACTGAAAGAATAACCCAGAAATCTATATCCAGCTAAAATATCCTATGTGAATTATGGCAAGATAAAGTTTTTTTTTAGATAAAGGAAAAACTAAAAGAATCAGTTGCCACGACACCAGCACTATCAGAAATACTGGCGGAAGTCATTCAGGTTGAAATGAAATGACAGCAAAAAGAAACTTGGATCTTCAAGAACGAATTAAGACATTTGAAATGGTAAATATCTGGGTAAGCAAAAAAGAAGTTATCCTCCTAATTTCTTAAAATGCATAGGACTGTTTAAAGCAAAGTGAGAAAAACTCTGTGGGATTTACAATGAGTGCAGATGTAACCACAGCAGGAAAGACGGTGGGGAATGGAGTACACGAACCTGTACTAACCCAGGGTTATACAACCATGGACAGTGGTGTAATATGAACTCCAAGTAGCCTGTAAAAGCTAATGTTAGACAAGGTAGACTTAAAAATGATAGTATTATAAAAGGTAGAGAAGAACAGTTTATAATGATAAAGGAGGCAATTTATCAGGAAGACCGAACAATGATAAATGGGTATCTACTAATAACACAGCCTAAAAATACATGACTGAAAATTGACAAAATTATAGGGGGAAATAAATAAAATCTCCTGTGATTTTAACACTACTCCCTCTTAAAAAGTAATAACACTGCTGAATAAAACATCAGTAAATACACAATATCTCAACAATGATGGTATTGATAAACCAAAACATAAACCACAGAATTCACATTCTTTTCAAATCCATACAGTATATTCAAGAACAGACTTTATGCTAGGTCATAAAGTGAATTCCAGTATCTTTAAAAGGACTGAAATCTCTCATCACAACAGAATTAATTTAGAAATTAGTAACTGTAAGAAAGCCAGGAAAATTCAAAGTACCTGGAAATTAACCCGTTTCTAGATGATCCAGGGTCAAAAGAGAAACTAGAAAGCATCTAACTTCACCATGAAAATGCAATATATAATTTGTGGAATGTACCTAAAGCAGTGCTTAGAGGATAATTTGTGGCTTTAAATGGTTATTTAGACTTTTTAAAGAATTTATTTAGAATTTTTAAAAGGTCAAAATCCATGACATGGAGAGACTCTTAGCTACATACTGCTAGCTGGATGTGAGGCCTGGCACATCCACAGAGGAAGCGAATAGCTCCAGCTAGATGGAAAAACTGGGGCAGACTTGCAAACTGTCAGATGGTGAATGCATCCCCACCCCAGCTGGCAAAGGCAGGAAGCTCTGCTGGCTGGAGGTGTCTGAGCATGGCACCTGACCAGTCACTGGCTGGCCACGGAGCTACATTGACTCAGTGGCAACTTCTAGAAAACCAGGCTTTAAAAACTTGAGAAGAATTTTTTTTAAAACCAGTTATATAAGGTTCTACTTCCAGAAGAGCAGAGTAAACCCAAAGGAAGGAGAAGGTATAAAAAGGGGGGCAATGGGGAAGCAGAAATAACAAAGTAAATAACAAAAAAACAATACAGAAAAACAAACTAAGCCAAAAGCTAGGTTCTTAGAGAAGGTCACCAAAATTAGTAACCCCAGAAAGAACGATTCAGAAAGACCAAGAACACAAGCCACCACTATCACAAAGGAAAAGCAGTTATTACTACAGACTCCACAAACATTAAAAGGCCGACCAAAAGCACGGGTCACGTTTAAAGTTATAAGCAGCCTTTTAGCAAACACAGCGCTGTATAACTGCCTCAAAGAGTCATGTCCAGAACTCCAGTATTTATCTGTTCAGCAGAATCAAAAGCTGTGCTTTTTAAGCCTTCTTTCACACAAGCACACTCACACTTTGAACTAGTTACTTCGGACTGAAGTGAAGCCAAGCACCTCCCCACCCCAACAAATCATCCTGAACAAGCTCTTACAGCAGCACAGCAGGAATGTGTGTAACTACCTGAATCTGGGCTGGATTTATAAAATAGTTGTTAGCTTTCTACCTCCTTTAAAGTATCTTCATCAGTTTCTGCTTTTTAAAAATTTCTTGTAGTAGCCCAGTGTGCACCAATCTCCAGCTTTCAAATGAAAAGCTCCTTTTCTCAAGCTATTTCTGCGAAGATTACAGGCAGACAGATAATGTTAAGGACACTCGATACAATGTAATATGTAAAGGTTGAGAGTAAGACTAGAATGTTCCCCTATATTTGAAATAGTCTTGAGCTCTTTCTCCCATTTAACAAAATTTTATGAGACACAAAAATCATAAATACAGATGACTGATTCAGATGTAACCATTAAAGGTGATTTCTTACTGACTTAAGAGAAAAATTTTCCAAATGTGAGGCTAAGTGACCTTCTCCAGGGCCTCCAGCCCACACTGGTCACCACTGTCTTATCTGAAGAACCAGAGGCAAAGAATGTTGAAGGTATGACTCGTGGATCATCGCTATCGGAACACCCCAAAGCTGCAAGGGACCCTTATCTTCACAGCAATAACAAACAATAAAACAACAGGAATCAAGCCAGATGACGTGCCCATTCGTAAGAAGGCTTTCAATAATCAGTATAAGGGTTCCTAGAAAAAGACGATCATATTCAAGATGTTGAAAATGGTTTTTAAAAAGTCTTCATTACACTTAGAGTTATCAAAAGGAAAAGACAGGTGTCTGTTAAAAATGTAATTCCTTCAATGTAAATCAAAAATATTTTGTAACAGTGCCAAAAAAGCCATTATAAGCTGCTATATAAATAGGCTTTTAATGATTTTTCCAATGTTACATTATTGCTCTAACAGACCCTCTGTGTTTCCGCTGAAATGAATAATTTGTTTTAGGTAACAAAGAGGACTTGCAGCACATTAGATACCCGAGGTCTCGCGCATGGTTAGAATTACCACTATGAAAATAAAATTTACGTTGCCTTTCATGCAGTGAAACATCTGCATAAATTTAGAAATCATGGCAAAAAAAAGGACAGATGAGATAGATCCATCTTGTACATGGTGTGTCATTTTACATCATAATGCCTTGAATATCATCCTTTTCCATCTATAAATATTTAACAATATTTATTAACATCAGATACTATTCTAGTCACTGAAAACACAATGCGGAATGAGAGAGAGTCTCTGCTCTCCGAGAGTTTACTGTCTATGAAAAAAAAAAAAAAATCAAACAAGGTATATCAATCAAGGCTGCCAGGCCAGCACAGAGAATGAGCTCTGAGCCCCACAAAGGGGTCCTGGAAGACATCTGGAGAGACTCTGTTTTGGCTGAGAAAAGGAGGGCAGCAAGACACAGCCAGGCTCTGGAGGGAGGGGGTGAATGAAAGATGGCCTCTGCCAAGGACACCCAGCCCCGGGTCCAGCAGGCATTTATGCGAAGACCTGTCTATTCTGTTCAAAGAGAGCGTGGAGTGGAAAATTAGATTTTACTGGTAAAGCTACACGTATCAAAAGATTAGAGTCATCGACCTCTTAATCTAGGAGGTAAAAGGGTAAAAGGTCACAACTTCGCCTTGGCTTCCGCAATCCCTATACCATCCATTCAACACACTCACCCACTTGGCACAGGAGGACCGAGGAGTGAGCAGGGCAGTGCAGACCATCCCAGCAGGGCTGCTGTGCCCCACGATGCTGCGGTGCCAGTCCCTGCCTTCGGTAGTACTGAGGAAAACTTTTAGCTTAAAAGCTACTCTTCAAAGAATCATTCAGTAATAAGTAAGGGGGCAGACGTTACTGGACATGGGGTGTGGTATGGGGGGAATGTGAAAGAAGTGCTGACACCCCGCACACAAATTTATGCTACTGACTTGTGTTTTACAGATTTCAAAGCAATTTTACGCATTCTCATTTTTACGCTTCACAGCAAGGGCAGTCAAGCAGGTATTTTAATAATCACCTACCATTTGTCAAGCACTGCTGGTGGACTGCCCGGCCCGTTGTTGGGAATTTAATATCCATGATCTGATTTCACAAAGTAATCATCATCTCCATCTCTCAAATGAGGAACACGGGGTTTAGAGAGTCTACATAACCTGTCCAAAGACCCAAGGCTCACAAGTGGCAAAGCCCGTGTTAGTCCCCATGTCAGTGACTATAAAGCTGGCACGTCTACGTGTGACACTGCAGCCGTACAAACACACTATACCACTATACACACTATAGGCTTCAGCGAGGAGTAGCTTCTGAAGTGTAGCACCCAGCAGAGGAAGAGTGGCTAGACTTTCCCAGGGGGGAGGTCTAATTTGGCGTTCTCCCAGCCACACTGAAGCCACACCACAGACTTAATCGCAGGGTCCCTGTCTTCCATTTGAAGTTATCTTTAGCTCCTAATAATTCAGTCCCTTTGGATGTTATCTAAATTGTCTTCCTAAGGATTGTGGGGGAATGTCTTACAGAAACAGATCTAAGCAAATACTTAAGAAGCAACATCATTCACATCCTGCATCCAACATTATTCCTGGTGCTATGTGCTCCTCAAGTATATTTCACGTTGAAATCTACTACTACAAAATAAAAGTTCAAAGCAATGCCAAGCTTCATATACATAATCTCATAATATCCACTATCATCCAGACCATCACCCTCAATTGACAGAAAGCTTATCAAGGTTAAATAATTTGCCCAAGGTCATATAATGTAAGTAGTGTTGCAATACGGTTTCAGAGCTTAAGCTTTTAGTCCCTACAATACAGTCTGTAGTCTGACTATGCAATGGTCAGATAATTTTTTTAAAAAGTACAATAATCCGAATGGGTGTATTTTCACAAGCTTTCATATGCTATTACTCATATAGTTACATTATAAAAATTATATGGTTTTAGTTTGTGATATTTTGTTAAATAAAAGGAAAAAATAATTTAGATATAGCATTAAAAATTTTCCATTTCTCATATTAAAGACCAAGGTATTTGAAATCTATTAGACTAAATAGCTTACAATACATATTTTCTTCAGTAATTCATGCTTAGAAAATAGAATGTTTTGTGATGGTTAATATCAAAACTATTTAAGCTCCAATGAGAGATGTGAACCTATTTAAATTTAATCCTATTTAAAAGCAAATAAAATATCTTTCAAAGAATTTGCTTGTAAAACAAGTATCTTATACAAGTTTAATGGAAGGATTAAATCACAAAAATTTATACACGGGAAAAGTACAGAAATGAACAGGTCAATGCAGGTCTCAATTCTTGGTATCCTCACCCCACACACACACCATCTTCCTCATTGCCGCTTGACATTCTCAAAGTAAATTTGCAACTCATTTTTTTTAAAAGCACAATGGGAAAGGACACAGAAAGGAGGTAAATGAAAAAATACATTATGTAGTATATCTAACTAATCAATAGATTTGTCTTAAGTTCTTATTTCATGTGATAACTTACTAATTATTTATTTCAGAGAAAAGCCCCCCAAAAAACCCAAGCAACAATGCTTGTAAGCAGCTGACTGATCCCATAGTGTTTAGATGGGAAGGGAGGCTCCCACTTAAGTTAATACACAAAACATAAGTCCAAAACACTTACCAATTTGTACTTGTTCAGGCTGGCTGAGGGAGACAAATGCTGATGTGTCATCAATCCAGGATATCTGAATGTTACCTGAAATATCAAATTAAAAGTAGAGTGAACACCTGATCATTTAGATAGTTACCAGATTTCACATGTACATCTGATATATTTCAGTATATGTATTAACAGAAAGAGAGATGAGGTGCTGGTTTAAAACCTGATCAAAATTTCAGCTATAATCTACTATAACAGTATAGCAGTTATTTGGCTTACAACTTCAAGAGAACAGAAAAACGGGGGGGTTGAGGGGGGAAGCTACTAAAAATTTATTTTAAAAATGAAAGAAAGATCCCTTCTGGATTAAATCCTAGGGTGCCTCATCATATGAGTAATAGCATATGATTCAGATTATTGTACTTTTTAAATCCTGGGGTGCTTCATCATTAGCCAAAGTTAGAGACTTTCCTTCCAAAATCACTCATAAAAATCAGAGACCACAGAAGTTCAAAAACACAACTATTTCTTTCTGAAGACACAAACTTCAAAAACTATGAGTAGAAACATAAAATGAATTAATGTAGCAAGAATATGAAAAATGGGGGGACTCCCTGTTGGCAGGGGTTAAAGTCTCAGTGCTATGAAGCTATCTCCAGCCACTGCAGCACGAGTTCGATCAGACAGTGGGATGGAGATGGCTGAGGAGGAGAAAGGTGATGAGGAACAGTGGGGTAGGAAGCTGGAGAAACGAAGAAGGAAAGCAGAGATCGAGTTATTTGCTGCCACACTTCCTGAAGAAGTACAGGGGACTGGAATTTTTTTAAATGTATATAAACAGCACCAGAATTTAGCAATGAAAAATATTTTAATTCCTGCTAAAATTTTTCAAAGGCTAGAATCCTTGACAGTTACTATCTTCCACTGTCAAAGAAAAAACCCTCACTTTTTGCTGCACAGTGAGGCCCCCTGTTATGTTCTCAGATACAGAAGTCACGATCATGGGGTCACCTCTCCCTCTTCCCCCGTGCATATTGTCATTTAGATATATAATAGCAGTAAACATTTATTGAGTAGTTACTATATGCCACACACTAGTCTATAGATTAGCTCATTTAACCCTTATGACAAGCCTATGAAAGAGGTGGCATTAACATTATTTGATGATTATTGTTATTATTACCTTCACCAAAGACACAGGGATAGAGAGGCGACTTGCCTGATGTCACACAGCTGAAAGCATTTATTTTATTTAGTCGAAATTTGACTACAAAGGGATAAGAACTTAATACGAGATTTTAAAAAAACACATATCAAAAGCTTTCAAAGGAAATGAGTCACTGCATTTCTTTATCTGTATTTAAATTAAAAACCAAGACTAGAATTCAGAAGACTTAGAGACTACCAGCAAAAACTAGGATAACTTTTCAGAAATATGGTTCCACTTACTTTTCTAAAATTAAGTGTGTAAAGCTTTTTACTTACAAAAACTAACGTGCTTATTTTAGAAAATACAGAAAAGCATAAAGAGGGAGAAAAAATCCTACCTAAAACACTTCTTGATCATAACATGATACTTCTTTGCAGTCTGATTTCTATACAATGCTTTTTTAGTTATATAGAGATCCTACTTTGTATCTGCTTTTCACTCCAAATGTTAAAACAGAAATACCTCTACCAACTCTTAAACAGTTTCCATAATTTTAATGGCCACATACCAGTCTGCTGAGATACATAAACATTCATTAAAGAGTCTGCCTGAGCAGTTAGGTTTTTGCTACCTCCATTCACTTTATCCAAGAATTTTCAAAGAAAACAAATTAAATACTTCATTTATTAAAATAAGGAGGCAATGCTGAAGACGTATGAGCTTAACAGCCTTTATAACCCTAACCAGAAAAAGGCTCAACTGAACATGATTGCCTGGCTTGATGGAAAGGAAACAGCCACTCTGCCTGGCACACACCACGCGCCTTGGTCCTCTGAAACATGTTTGCCTGCTTTGACTATTCAGTGGCAAGTGGTAACCACCTGCCCTTATCAAACAAACATTCTCTGAATTGACACTGGAAATGATTTGTCCTCAACTTATTTTCCATGGTCAGCAACAGGACAATCATAGTAAGTACACCTTACTTTCCATGAATTAATAGTACTCCCTTGTGGAACTCCAAGTTCCTCAGATCACATTAGCTCAAATAGAGCAGCATACTAAGCTCCCCTCCACAATTCCACAGGTAAGATTAAAACCTTTATCTTAATATTAATTTATGCTCAAACTGAAGCCATCCATGTATCTCTAAAACAAGTGTAGCAAAATCATAAAAAGCAGGTGTGTGCTTGTGATTTACTTACCAAAGGCACTGAAAAGCTTGTAAAGGTCACTGGTTTTCCATTCTTTAGGGAATGTCACATGGAGAACATGGTCACGTTTAGGTTGCACTATAAGACAAATTATTAATGAGAGGTTGATAGCTGAAAAATGAACAAATGAACACTACACCAATGGTTCTTTGATGAAACTAAGGCCAAGTTTTACCAAGGGTTGTCCTTTCAAGATGTTTTACTAAATTTTTGCTTTCTCCTTTTAATCTAATTGTGTATTTGTTTATTTAGCATTCTGAATGCTACATGGTTACTGAACATGGGTTACCAAACATGGGATTGGCAGAACTCTGCCATCTTAGCCTACACACAAGGTTCTGATACTTCATAGAACCCCAACACAGCCTCCCTTGTGGCGTAGAGGTTAAGTCCCACCACTGTCACTGCTACATCCTGAGTTCAATCCCTGGCCAAGGAACTAACCCACATGGCCCAGCAGACCTCTCCTGTCTTACCCACTGCTCCCCTTAGCAGTGTATTTCAGTCAATCCACCTGTTCTGCTCCCCACTCTACCTCTAGTGAATCCTCTTATCCCCTACACCTCTGGACTACATTCCAGCTCTTCTACATCAAAATAATAATAATAATAATAATAATAATAATAATAATAAATTTTTTAAATAAATATATAGAACCTACAACTTGAACACTAGCCATGCTATACAGAAAGATCTTTTTTCAAGAAGTTCCTATGCAAATTTCTTTTTTAAAAAAAGGGTTGTCCTGTTCAAGGTGCTTTACTAAACTTTTTTTTTCTTTTTTTTTTTTAAAGAAATTTTTTTTTAATAGAGGCATGTTTTATTTATTTATTTGTTTGTTTGTTTTGTTTATACATGCACTGGGTACAGTCAGAAGCGCGGGAGGGTGAGAGAATTCACCAGAGCCAGAGTGGGAAGCAGAGCAGGCAGAAGGACTGAAGTACACTGCTGAGGGGAACAGCGGGCGGCAGGAGAGGTCTGTGCGCCATGTGGGACCCTCCTCTGGTGGCCGGGGAGCAGCCGGGGATGGAACCGGCGCCCCAGAGGCCGCGGGCAGCTTCGCAACCCAGCGCTCAACCGCTGCGCCACCAGGGAGGCCCTGTTTTACTAAACTTTTGCTTTCTCCTTTAAATCTAATTGCACATGTGCTTATTTACTTAAAAAAAAAAAAAAAAAAAAAAAAAAAAACACTGTCCACACTAAATGGGCTAATTGTGTTTAAGCAGCATCTGTCCTGAGTCACAAACTTGTGCTCTCATCCCAGACCCACAGGGTAACTGTACAACTCCGAGCAAGAACCCAGCCGCTCTGCACATTCCTGGTTGTAAATTGGGATTGCGGAGAGTCAGCTTGCAGAATTGTTGTGAAAACGACAGTTGAACATGTTAGTCTGAGATGAAGTATGACAAAGCATGGCCTCAAACTGTTGTGCAAAAGATTGTCATCATCAAGCAGGAGTCACCCATTTCTACATCCCTTTGAATTGATGAAGGCAAAGAAACCAAAGGCAAGGAAAGAGCAATGGGAGAGAAGGGCGGAGGGTGATGGGAATAAATTATCCTTCTAAGGTTTTCAATAAGAAAAGTAAATCATCCTACTAAGCTTAAATATATGCATATGCAAATAACTAGAAAGTAAAGTGCTTACTGGGTTACTGAGATAGCTAGTGCATCTTAAAGTCTACTGTACATCTTATAGGACATTACGAGTATAGAGTTCTGAGTGAAAATTGAAAAAAAAAAAGAGAGAAGATATCGTTTTTAAAAATTCAACTCATGCATCAACTGGAAAATTTAAGTACAGAGATGAGTTAATCAAGGCCCGAGGGTACCATTAACTTAAGCACAGTATTCCTATCAACCACAAAATCACTGCCCATTTTTAAGTGAATAAAGCTCTTTCTTCAGTAATAGTTTTCCTGTTATCCCTTCCAAAACACACACTTAAATGTGCAGAGGCAATGAGAAAATAAAAATTCACTTACAGTCTGGGCCTTCCAAGTTTAGATAGGGGATATCCATGACTCTCATAAGAAATAACCTACAAAGAGAAAAGAAAAAAAGAAGTAATGGATTAATTTCTTTTAAAAAACTGATACAGGCATCTATTAAATTTCCTCGAAGATGCTTCTTGATTATATTACTCCATTTCTAATGTCATTTGTAAAAGTTCTTAAGATGGACATCAAAAGTTTTTCTCTAGGGCTATATATTCAACATAAATAGGGAGCCAATTGGTCAAACTGGTTATGCCCAATACCCACGACCAGTCCTGGTTCTCAGAGGCTATTTAGTAAGCATTGCGAAAGGAGTGAAATTTGCAACAAAGAGCTGCCTTGTTAGTCAAGAGAAAGTGAGAAAACAAATATTTATTTCTGAGTGTTAACCCTCTTCCTGGCTTATGAACACTGTCCCTATGAGTTGAGTAGTGGCCCTTAGGTTGGTGTTTTGTGAGCTGAGGACAACAGTACAGTTTCTTTTCTTTCACTGAAATGCAAAATCATTTGGATGGATCTATCTCTTACTGGGTGGACTGCAGAGTCTGGGGTAAGTGACTAAGCTCACTGTGATCATATAGAGGCTAGCTCTCTGTTGTAAAGTAAGTGCCAATCTCAAAAACTCACACCATCATTGTCATTGAAAACCTATTAAAATCCCCATGCAAACCAATCCTTGGTAAAGAAAATGATCACCCTGATAGAAACCGCTGTAATTAGTTTAGGTACACCTTCCAAAAGGGATACAAAAGCACTTATTAAAGTGTATTTGTAAACGACCACTCTCGGTAATGCCATTCAATTTTCTTTTATTTGTGAGATTATGGAAGAACTATCAGGCATTCTCTTGTTTGTGAGATGATTTTAATGAGGTTAAGATAGTGATATATTGTGTAGAGACCACATTATACAGCAAATTATAAAGGCAGTCCAAGTGCCCAAGAAGCAATTAGTTTGGCTTCACTGACCTGCAATTAAGCTGCATTATTACCAGGCATTCAAAAGCCAAGCAGGGCATGATCTAGTTTACAAATGGAACCATCAGCAAGAAAAACACTGTTGTGTTGACACCAGAACAAACATAAGTCATGGTACTCGGTGGCTTGAGAGCTTGTTCCCTGGACTACAATTCAATAAACCAGATCCTAAGGTGAAAAACTGAAGAAACCAAATTTATTTTAGGCTCATGTGAACTATTCTGATCTGGTAGTTGTTTCGCTGAATTTAAGAAACAGGATCTGCAATGTCAGAAGACAATAAGAACATAAAGCACGTAGTAGGTTCTCAGTGGTAGCAGCTATTACTATTATTGGAAACCAGAAACTGGCAAATTATTCCTGAACTAGAAGGCTGAATATTTTTATGATTCAGATAATTTTCAATTATCCATTTAGTAAATTTAGAGATGGTGTCCAAGCTAAAAAAAAAAAAAGACTTTAATTTAAAAGTTCATGTGTATCAGAAACCACAAAAATATTAATTTTTACGCTAATTTCAAAGAAAAGTAAAAGCTGAATTGACAAGATGCTCTTTGTTATGCTGTCAAATACCTGATCATCAAAACCAACCTTGAGATTCAATAATATATGGGGGTTGGTAAATTACAGTTCATCATTTCAACAGAATATTAAACAATCAAAATAAGTCCAAAACTTCAAAACGTAGATAAGTGGTGGTACAATTTTAAGTTTTAAAAAGCACAAAATTTTAAGATTACAGCTTTGTAAAATATTTATGTCATTACACCAAGGATAATACCTCTCCCCCCGCCCCTCCCCCAGGAAAAAAGCCAATGGGTTTGGGAAAATGAGCTTTGGGGGTTTTTTTGTTTGTTTTTTTTACATTCCTTTCACTATAATTTCATTAACGTAAACAAGAAGACAAAGGCTGCCAAAACGGGAGGGGGGGTTAGGTTTCAACTAGAGAGGTTTAGAGAAAGCCCAAAAGTGGCAAGCCAGGGAGCCAGCCTTCGGCAGCCTGTGCTCCTTCACCTGAGGTGGGAAGAGGTGTGGAGAGCAAGTTTTATTTCTAAAATCAGCACATCTCAATAACAAGTACACAAAACCTATTTTCCTATAAATACAAACAAGGGTTACTCTTGATAAGACTTCCCAAATTTATCTCACCATGTGAATGTTTAAAAAACACTTTTGAAAGCTACCTTCAGTCAAGCAACATCCAGGCTATTTGTTCTCTAATATTTCACCTGAATCGTAAATATCACCGCTGCTATTTCAAATCTATTCTCAGCTGAAACAGTCCAAAGATTTTTTATTAATTAATTGACTCTACCTTTCTGCTTACTCAATAATCTGTCAAAAAAAAACCAAAACTTGTTTCAAATGAATTATTAATAACACTTCTCACTTTCCCCCTCTGTCTCCAGCTTACCCTGGACTTTAAAAGCGAGAACTGCAACAGTCCCAAAGCGGGAAGAACAGGAAACCAGCTGTGTGAGTGAGGCTCTGCAGATGTGCCAGTGGACAGAGCTGGGCCTTGCAATCCCGAGACCCACTAAAACTGCAGCTGAATGTGGTGGAGCTGCAGCAAAGGGGCATGTCCCCCAGCCCCTCAAGTCCGGCTGTGACACCCCGGCATTGTGAAGTCAAGTGAGAACACCACATTGTATGCATACAGCCCGCAGGAACTGGCCATCAAAAGGCACACACTGACTCCCTGGCATGATCTGATGAACTGCTCATCTGACTTGACAGATTTCATTTCAACAAAGGAGGAAATGCGGAGGCAAGCAGAGATGCTGATACATACAAGAAAGGACATTCCTGTCAGCTGGACTGAAGAGCAATCCCTCCCACCAGGCCTTTCATCTGCAGGCACCAGCGACACTCAACCATCACTCACATTTCTCATTCTTTCTGTTTGGTGAGGGTCCCTGAGGGCTGCAATTTGGTTAAGATGCTTGAGAGGGAGCAGGACGCTTTCTGATGAAATCTTATTTTAGCACTTCTCTGAAGGATTGACACTAACTCTTTCAAGACTAAACTTAAAATTCCCATTCCATACAGTGGCCAGTTTGACCCCAGGATTCTATCCTAAGAAACTGTATAACTCAATTCACATGCTAAAGGCCAACAGATGAACTGAACTCTTTCTGACATCGTCAGTGTTTTATTTATTTAATTAATTAATTAATTAATTATTTTTTTAATCGTCAGTGTTTTAAAGTCCCACTATAAATGACTGGAGATGCTGTTGATCCCAGCTTTCTGACTTATCCAGAAAGCTCACAGCTCACTCCAGGTTTTTCTCATCAGATGGGGAACTTCAGCTCAGACTTAACAGGCTCCACAGCGAGGGCAGTGTTCGATGATTCTATCTCCAGAGATGTCCATTGCCATGACCCATACACTGACCCATGTGGCACTCGCCAAGAGCCATCCCCCCTCGGGCTTGCTGACCAGGGTAGTATGACACTGTGACCAAGACCATGTGACAGGGACCCTCGTCATCAAAGAATTTCATTCCAGAAACGAAACTTCTCAGGAGAACCTTGAGACCTTATCAAACTGTGGTTCCCCAGACCAGCTACCCCGGCACCACCTGGGAACATGTCAGAAACACAGGCCAAGTCCTACCAACTCAGACACTGAGATTCACTGAGTTAACAGGAAAAGGGTGAGTTCAAGGTGTGTGGTTAACTGCTATTTGTAGTGATTCGCTTATTAGTTGGGTAATTATGACTCGTGCCAACTTCTCCAAAAAAGTATTAGTCTTTATGATTAGTTTGCATGAAAAGATTTGGCCTAGCACAACACAAATCTAGTGAAACAAATGCCAAAGGCTACCTCAAAATGTAGGAAGCAGTAACTGAAGGTTTTGACTACTCCCTGAACCAGGAATACAACTGTGGCAAGCAATGAGCTCTCAGGAAGAGACAAATTCGGGGCAATTACTACCAATAGCTATTGTTCTCATTTTTAAGAAGTTTAAAAAAATGACTTCTACTCCTCTCTTGGCAACTCGCAGGAAAAAATCCTACCTGTTCTGGGAACTGGCCACAACTGAGCAGCTCTAGCATCATACTCTGAGCTCTAGCTATGAAGGCAGCACAGTGACGGGCCAACACGAGAGGCAAGTGCACGGCACAGGGGGTGGGCACCTCCAGCCTTATCAAAAGTCTCTGATCTCACCAACAAGTTTCAGACACAGCCACCAGCAACCCCAGAACGCACAAGACTGCTCTAAGAAGTACACCGAGATCAAAGGTTATTCTCTGATGACACAAGAGTTTGCCTTGGATTCTGGCTTATCTAAAACATTCCCTAGATGTCTGGTGAATAAAAAAGGATTGCAAAACAATGCCAGGATTGACCTACTTTCAGCAGCCAGTGCAAGAAGACAAAAAAGGCCAAACGTGATGTTCACAAATGCACAAAGTCCTGAAGGTGACTCAGGAATGCTCTGCCCCAGGGGCCCAAATCTCTGGGAACTGAAAAGATCATTTGAATTCTCTAAAATGTTGCCTTACCGGGGATCATGCTCAGCGAAATAAGCCAGAAAGAAAAAGAAAAATACCAGAGGGTCTCACTCATAGCAGAAATTTAGAAAACCTAAATAAGGGACCAGGAAAAAGACTAATTATAATAAAGTGAAAATCAAAATCAACAAGCAACTATAAACCAGAAACACACTTGTGGGGGGGGGGGGAAGGGAGTAGGATCAAAACAAGAGGGGTGGGAATTGTATGGGGACTATAACCAAGATGAAAATGCATACATTGTGCAAAAATGACAAATGACGTAAAAAATATATAAAATAAAATATATATTAAAAAAACCCTCACATTATAGAAAAAGCTAAAGCTATCAATTTTTACTAAGGTAGAGCAATGCATCTCAACCTATTTGTGCAGGACTGGTTGGTTTTCATTCATTGCACACCAATACTTTGTAAAATAAGCATTTACTTTGGGAAAAAATGAAAATAAAATTATTTATGAAGTAAAAAAAATGTTGCCTTACCAAATCTATGTAACAAATCAACAAATCAATTCAGAAAGGAAGGAAAATATTTAATATTTAATTTTGCTCCCATAGAACAGATTTTCTATGAGAAGCTGAGAGAGAGAGAGCTGCACTGGTGGCCACTTTAAGGAGCAACTGACAAAGCACCATGGTGGACACACAGGGCAGCAGAGGCCTGGGCAGTGGAGGCCCAGCCAATGGGAGGCCCAGCACAATGGCAGAGTTCTACTTGAGCCATGAGGTGCCACCTGGCAAACTGTGAAAAGCCATCCACATGATACCCTAGCTTTACTGTCCTTAGAAAATCCCTAATTGTATATGTTTTTTAATTACAAGATTCTGTAACTAGTGTAATCTTAATCAGTAAATGAGATCATGTGATCTCAACAAACAGATGAGAAAGAAAACATACTCGTAGGGGGCCTCCCTGGTGGTACAGGCGGTTGAGCGCCACGCTGTGAAGCTGTCCGCAGCCTCTGCAGTGCTGGTTTGATCCCCCCCCGGCCGCAGAGCAACCCACATGGCACAGCAGACCTCTCCTGACTCGTCCGCTGCTCCCCTCAGCAGTGTATTTTGTCACTCTGCCTGTTCTGTTCCCCGCTGTCTCTGGTGAATCCTCTTACCCTCCTGAACATCTGGCCTGTACCCTGGTTCTTGTATAAATAAATAAATCTTAAAAAAAAAAAAATACTGGTAGGAAATTCACTAACAAGTGTCTTTTCCTGTTTAGGCTTCTTTTTCTTCCAGTGGGTAATCATGTGTCTCCACTAGGAAAAGAAAATGTTTTCCCAACATGACAATATATTGCACTTTCAGCCTCATTTGCTCCTCTGCTGTCTGGGAGGACAGTCCATTAGTCAAGGAATCAGGAAGCAGGTTCCCTCAAGTTCAGGGGCTTACCCTTGGCCACCATGGGGCAGTCAGGACTCAGACCCAAAGCTCCTCACTACTAACCCTACACTGATGGTCCCTCCTACTCCCACATTTGGTGTTTAACCTGAACCTGAATTACTTTCAAGGCCTGGCGTCTCAGCAGAAGCATCAAGGCACAAGTCAGGATTTTAGACTGAATCACTCCCCAAGATCCTACAGTACCTATGTGGAGCAAGAGGTGCAAATGTCCTGGAGACCTTTATTATTATTATCATCATCATCATCATCAGTAGTAGTAGTAGTAGTTAGTAGTAGTAGTAGTTAGTAGTAGTAGTAATACCCTAAGGACTGATTAAGTTAGTGCTTCCTGCAGAAGAGAGCACAGGGAAAGGAACTAAGGCTACTCTCTGGGGACAAGTAGACGGAATTTTCAAGGCAATGGGAACAAGAGGAGGCAAAGAGAGCCATTCCTCCAGGTCAAGAGGCCAACCTTCCCTGTCTGCACAGCTGCCTGGGCACTGGGCTGCCCACTGACACCGGCCCCCACACACCACGACCACCATCAGGATTCAGGGCTGAGTGGGACCTGGAGGTGTCTGAATACATATGCTTATTTTTCTCAATGTCGGGTTTGTATACACCATGCCAGCCTGAATGATCTAGAAGGATCGCTAATGTTATAACATCTTAAAAAAAACAAACAAACAAACAAAACCCAGTTTATTCTGGTCTCTTTCCTAAGCAAAAGGAAAAAACCTCAAGCCCCCAAACTCTTCATTCTTCCTCCTAGAAACTCAGTATTTCATTCAATGAGTAAAAATGTGATTTGTTCAGCAGCTTTCGTTAAGACTATCTTCTTAAAAAGCTTTCTCTCCAAAAAGGAGATTTCCAAGTAAAATCACACTCCACTTATGCCACTGCAGACTGGGATACAGAAATGTTGAGTAGAATCTAATCTCAACACAATTTGAGCAGTGAATTAATGTGTAGCTCACCCCGGTCCCCAACCTTCCAAAGGAAAATGGAAACCTTTACCAACTGCCAGCTCTGCTGCACTTGCAAGTGGTCTTGGCACTTGCTTCAGGGCACAGCATTAAAGCACTTCCTAAGAACCCTGTGTGCCGGGCTCATCGTGATACATATTTATGTGCTGTGAAAAACTAATTTTATCATCCAGACTAGGAAGCATGCAGACACCTCTCACAAAATAAGCACATTTATTTGGCTCACGAACGCTCTTGTGTAAAATCACAGGGCGCCCACTGGCTAGAAGGGAATGAATGTGGCATCCTTTATTTTAATTTCACTCAAGTGGGGGGCATACAATTTTCAAACTAGTTACTTGAGGTTTTGACAAATAGAGCATTACCGGGACATTTGTCCTGCAGCCAACTCGTGCCCTTTCTTAACCAGAGAGGCAATGCGAGAAACAAAAGTAGAAAAGGAAAGGGAGTAGGGGGGAGGAGAGAAAGAAAACCAGCAGCTCATTTGAGCAGTCTCCCTCTAATGAACCCTATCAAATTACCTCAAATAAAAATGTTAAACTAAGCATTATACAAAGGCAACGTCTGCAGGGCCTGTAAAACAACAGATTGTAAAATGTCAGAGGAAACGGCCCCCCACACAATCCAACAGTCAAAGTCAATATCTTTTAGAATCACTGCTCAGACCAAACACTGAGAGAAAAAGAAATCTTCCAAAGATACTAGCTTTGTCTCTTAAGAAAATGCACCACCAGCTGTAAAATTAACTCTTTAAAGACTAGGGGCTGCAGAAAAAGAGCCCACACGTGGAGGCCAGTCCTGGCGTGTCCCTGATTCTGCCCATGGCCTCTGCTTTAAAATCGAGACCTCATCATCCACCTCTGAGGACTGTCAGAAGGTACAGCCACGCAGCTGAGTACTGAAGAGTAGAAGCTTTTGAATGAGATATTTGGTAGTTTGGCTAAATTTCTTAAAAGGATTGTACACTACTAACCCTTGACTCTTATAGATTAATGGCTATGTAGCCTTGGAAATGACTGTGGCCTCCTTGCTCCTAGCCAGACCAGAGGAATGCAAGGAGCACCTAAGAACTCTGACTCTGCCATTAACATGTGTGGAGTGGGCTGAGCAGTGGCCTTCAAATAGGCGAGTCCACACGCTTACCCGTGGAACCTGTGCATGTTGCTTTACTGGGAAAAAAGGGACTTAGCAGATGTCATTAATAATTAAGGGTCTTGGCTTGCCCTGACCAGCCCCTCGCCTAACACCTGGACGCCGGCAGGATGCCGGCTTATCACTCTTCTCTCATGGACTACGAAACCAGACTGATTGGCAACATGGCACTTTTGCCTATCAGGAGTCAGTTCAAAGGACCTGCCCCTATAGAGACAAAAGATACAGATATTGTGGATGAAGCCATCTATTACTTCAAAGCCAATGTCTTCTTCAAAAACTATGAAATTAAGAATGAAGCTGATAGGACCTTGATATATATCACTCTCTGTATTTCTGAGTGTCTAAAGAAACTCCAAAAGTGTAATTCCAGAAGCCAAGGTGAGAAAGAAATGTACACGCTGGGAATCACGAATTTGCCCATTCCCGGAGAACCTGGGTTTCCAGTAAATGCAATTTATGCCAAACCTGCCAACAAACAGGAGAGGATGTGTTGTACCTCCTTTGTTTAGAAGGGATGAGGGCCTACTTACAGCAGCTGAGGCAAGAGACCAGCTTGAGACTCTGCGAGAAGGTTTTTGATCCACAGAATGATACACCCAGCAAGTGGTGGACTTGCTTTGTGAAGCGACAGTTCATGAACAAGAGTCTTTCAGGCCCTGGACAGTAAAGCCAGCCCAGCAGACACCGACTCGTCAGCCATGGACAGCGCTTTACAGCAAGATGTACACAGTTCTTTGCATTTATATCTTGGAGTTTTATACAGAAGGAGAAGTGAACCTGTCTTTTCTTGAAAAGCTCTCTATCAACCTCCTGTTCTGTTCCCCACTTTGTCTCTGGTGAATCCTCTCACCCCCTACATCTCTGGCCTATCCCCCATTATGCATAAATAAATAAATCTTAAAAAAAATAATTAAGGGTCTTGTGATGAAGACATTATCCTGGACTATCCTCATGGACCCTAAAAGCCATCACGAGTGTCCTTAGAGGAGAAAGGCAGGAGAGAGAATATGCACTCCCAGGGGCGGTGTGACCGTGGAGGCACGGGCCACACGATGTGGCCACAGGCCAAAGAATGCCAGAAGTCTCTGGAAGCTAAGAAGCCGAGGAACAGATTCCTCCCCAGGGCCTCTGGAGAAAGCACAGTGCTACCTAAACCTCGACTTCACACTTGTGGCCTCCGGAACAGTGCGAGAATAAATTTCTATTGTTTCAAGCTACCCGGCTTGCGGTGACTTGTTGCAGCAGCCACAGGAAACTACTGCAATACCCGATGATGGCGGAGGAGAGCTGCTGAAATGTAGATCCAGGGGCAGATTGAATTTTTTACCTCAGCAAATTACTTGTTTATCGTAATGGTAAACAAATTACTGAGCCCGAGGGAAATGTACTTTCAAGTAACCAGAGCAAATGCAAGGCTGGAAGAGCTCAGTACACGGGCAGCCCCCAGAGAGCCGGCACAGCTGGCATGCCAAGCAGACTCTGGAGGGTGGCGACGCTTTCAGAGTTCCTTAAAAAGCAACCCCTTGATGAAGCCACAGAAGCGGCATACCTGGTCCGTCCTCTGGCCATGGAGAATGCAATAAGGCACAACCTGAGGCAAGCACCTCTGGCACCGGAAGAAGTCATGGAAACGCACTACCTCCCTGGCCTCAGAAGCTAGCGCAAAGGCTTGAGGAGGTCCGACTGCTCAGACTCACCTACCTGTCACCTTTATGAAAATCAAAGAACTGACGACCTTCGGGGTAATCATGCCAAGCCAAACTCTGGGGATTCTTTCTATCCTGGTATTTTGGGGAACCTACCATGAAATGAACATGACTCAGAGCAAAATAAAAGGCCTGGGTTAGGGTATGGGAGAGAAGAACACTTCTGTGTACTGGGAAAGATACATTCAGGGAAGTAGGGAGGAACTGGCTTTAGGCCTTCTGGAACCGGGGAGGCTGTGGGAAGCACTTGCAACAAACACAGATTTTACTCCTCATGCCCACTGATTCCAAATTTGCACACTATGGGAGAAAATAGTCTTCATTTTCACGGAAGGGTTTGCTTCCTAGGCTTTTACGATTCAAGACATAACAGCACCACAACAGCACCACAGTCCGCACACCTAACCCATTTGGTAGAAGAAGGGAGAGGACGTTACTCCTTCAACCACCATTCATATAAAATTGAAGGACAACTACCACCAGGTTCTTGGCAAAGCTGCCAATCTGGCAGAAAACCTCCCAAGGTCACCACTGCTATGATTTGTCTCCATCCTGCCTGCCCTGGGCTCCTCGGATCAGGCATCACTGGGCCTTCTGGGGGAGGGACAGCTGTGGCCGGCATAGCTGCTCTGGGGGCAGACAGATGGAGGGGGCTGCCCGCTCCCCTCTGCTGCCCACACACCACAGCCTCACCAGCAGGTTTGGCGCAGCACATGTGACTGCAACCAAAAGGTTGAGTAGATTTTTCTGCTTGTTCCCAATGCAACTTCGTAGCAAGACCTTGTCAATAAAGAACCAAAGGCAGTTACAAAAGGCTTCCTTAAGACAACTTCTAGGTTGGCCAGTGTCTCTAAATATTTTACCACCATCAAGCAATTCTGCCTCCTTCCCCCGACAAGAGAGAGAGATTTTCACCCACAGTTGCTCAGCTGAGAACACAAAGGCCACTGTGCTGCTCTACTACTGCCCCCCAATACCACGAAAAACTCCATTCACAGTATTTTCTTGGAAGTTCACCGTAGTGAAAGTAACAGGAACAGTGACACTCTGTACACCCTGCCACATTTGGTGCAACACCAAACAGCTCTCACCAGGTCAAAAGACCCCTCAGGGCTACCTGACAAAGTGGCCATTCACCAGCTCCATGTCACAGGTGTGCGGCCCCCTCCCCAGAGAGGACGAGCATCCCACCACAGCGGCCCAGCATGTCCACCCCAAGGCCATTCCTCTCATTAAGGCCCCGCTGCCTGGCCCATGAGTCTGTCCCATTGAGGTGATTACATAGCTTTACATCTCAAGGTTTTCATGCCCAAGAAGTTATCTCAACATAAAACAGCAATCCAAACAAAAAAGGAAAATGCTCCAGGTGTTGCAAAATGTCAAGAGTTTCAAAAGATTAAAATCTCACTGAAGCAACAAGTTGCTCAAAAAGACACAGTTCATAAAAGGACAAATTTCAAGAGACAGAAAAGTGGATCTGAGGTCACCAGGGGTGGAAGGGCGGTTGGAATGGGGAGCTACTGCTTGATAAGAGTTTTTGCCTGGGGAGAGAAAAAGGTGTGCAAGGAAAGAGTGGTGGTGGCTGTACAACATTGTGAATGCAATTAATGCCACAGAACTGTGTACTTAAAAACTGTTAAAGTGGCAAACTGCATGCTATACATATACATACATATATATATACTACTGTGACACCATAATTTTTAAATGTTAATAATGCAATATACAAAAAAAACCACTGAATTGTATGGTATGTGAATTTATATCTTAAAAAACCCTGCAATGGGTCACTTAGTTACTACTATTTCTCTGCTCTCTTCTCTCAATAAAAATCTATAACTGAAATTGCTACACAGCACATAGACGGAAATAACTATACACCCCAAATGGGAAAAGCAGGAAAAAAAGCAAACAAGACATTCAAATATTTTCCCTGAGCACATTTTAGTTACAAGCAGTCTTTTCCCTCCCCTCATTCCTGTTCAAGACTCCTAATTGAATACAAAGCCCGACTTATATGGCAGGTTCAGTACAAAAGTTACAAACATATGATGCCTTCTCAGTGCCTTCTCAGAACAAAACAGCCCTCCAAAGGCTCATCCCTCTGGTGTGAGAAGCACAACCTCAAAGTACAAGTGTTCTCACAGCAGAGCAGCTGACTGAGGCCCACAACATGCCAGGCACTGTGCATTTTACCCCCTACATCCTTAAAATGGGCACCTGCATTCTCAATTGACAGAATAGGAAAGTGGGCCACAGAGATGCTAAGCACTTGCCCAGGATGACACAGGTATCAGAGTGGGGCTGGTCCCTGAGCCCAGAGACCAGGGACGACACCATGTCCCGAGGTTAAGCAATCCTACTGGAGAAATCAAATGACTTTTAATTGTAAATGCAAATAGAAACCAATTAGGATGAGTGTTGTGACACTCATGGCCCCATGTGCCATATCAATAGCACCAATTGTCTTATAATTTGCTTATGCTGGCAAGTTGGAAGTCTCTAGGGGGTGAGCGGGGTTACTGTACCACTTCTACCTGACCTGAACAGGACACACAGAACTGAAAACTGACAGCAAACACCAGGAATCAGAACAGATTTGCCTCACCCTCTTGTTCTTCCAGTACCTTCTGCTCTTCTGTTTGAGGGAGAAACAGGAAAGGCTACAGAGGGTCCCCCTATAGGTGGAAGGTACAGTGCTAGTCTTTAGTATTTTGTTTTCTTCTAATCTATCAGTTTAAAACCTCTCTGATGTTAAATATGAACTCATACATTTTATAAGAAAAAGCTGCTGCTGGCACAGGATTGCTTTCTATGTAGGAAAGGGGAGAAAACACCAGTGTGCTCTACTTCAGGCACCGTGTCTCCCACTCTAGGCTCGGGGCTATTGTATGTACCTCCACCACCTTCCATAAACTGATGTCTCCAAATGAATACCAAAATGTTTTAAAATGCTCCAAATCAAAGCAATCTTGCTGCCATTATGTACCAATCTGACACACTTCATCAACATCTTTTTTTATCAGCCAACACTAAATGGTAGGTACTAGTAAAAGGGGACCCTTTGCTTTGCCATTGATTACTCCAATTTTATACCCACAGGATGACAAAGTTTCTTCTGTATCATTAAACCAGAAACATATTCTGCCACCACATCTGCTTTTTTCAACCTCCTTGTATGTTAAACTCTTTTATATTCCAAGAAAGGAAAATAATATATACTGGGCACCTAAAGAGATAAAGTACTAGGTGCTATCAAAGTCCTTTCAGATCTCCCACAATCTTTATAACCTCCATGGAGAAA
Source organism: Talpa europaea (assembly GCF_964194135.1). Lineage (NCBI taxonomy): Eukaryota > Metazoa > Chordata > Mammalia > Eulipotyphla > Talpidae > Talpa > Talpa europaea. The sequence goes on along the minus strand of NC_140079.1, from coordinate 94,541,746 downwards.
TTTTAGCCTAGTTTTACATAGAAGGAAATCATTTGTCCACAGTATATCTTGCTCCTTGTTATGGCTTGTTTCCTCAACTATGATTTGGAAAAAACATCCAACTGTGTCAGCCCAGGAAGCCCTAGATGTCTAGAAGAATCCTGGTGAGATTCAGAACACCTGTGTTGTGAACAAGATGGCCGTCCTACATAGTAATATGCGGTGATTCTTTCTTTTTAGTTTAATTACTTACGGAGAAAAGCTGAAACAAGAAACTTGCTAATTTCCTTCCTCTTTCTAAGAACTGAGGTAAGAGGAAAATGACCTTCCCCAAAACCCTTCATAAAAGGTTACCTACAAGAGTTTAAGGTGTCTTGCAGAAACTGATGACTGCTAATAGAACATAAGGCAAAAGTCTGATTCTGCGCTTCTGTGGTGCAATATAAAATAAAAGCAGAGTATTTTTAGTTCTTTCCAGCCTAAAAGGATTGACCAAAGGAGCTTCTCTAAGTCTGGTTTTCCAGGCATTGATTAAAAGTGACCACAGTTATAAAAGGAGGTCGGCCGTTTCCTGCCCAGAGGGCTGCAACCCACGGCGTGCGTCCCCACAGCCTGCCATTAGCAGCGAGCGGCCTGTTCCGGGTCTCCTCGCTCAGCTCCCTCAGGACTTTCATTCTGAATCCAACAGCAAGGAAACTGTGGGAGGTCCCTGGGCTAGGAGAGGGACAAAATGGCACCATGATGAAATCCTGCTGGGACATCCTTCCCAAGAAGGCCTACGGACTCCAGCCAAAAGCTAATTTAGAATAATACAGAAATAGGTGGAGTTTATTTCCCCTTCAGGTTTACTTTTTAAACATAAATCTGGTACAAGCAGAACAAAATATTATTTGCATATGTGGGTAGCTTGATGTCCATCCAAATTTGTGTTAGGACTACGCATATTTGGTTAGGCTCACATTTAGAAAAGCCTGGTGCCAAAGCAAATAAACCTTCAGAAAAATATAGAGATTTTTCTAAAGTCGACCACTTGAGACAATGTGGATGGCAACTGGTGGATATTTTTGTACCAGGGTGACCTTGAAAACATGACAAAATCCAAATTTTAATGTCATAGCTCGAACATCCATGTCAATAAGAATGAGGTCAATATTAACACAGAGAGAGATGTCAAAAGAAGCAAATGCTTTTCCCACTTTTTAAATGGGTTAAGAATTAAGTCTGTGCTTGACCAAGCTAGAGTGATACTTGACCAACATAGAGTAGTAAAAACAGTTCTTATTTTGTGTTGTAAATACTGCTGGAATTTTTTCTCTTCAAAGATAAAGAAAATATTCTTTCCTTACAAATGGGGGGAAACAGAGCAAAAAATCAAATTTGGCAAGAATTTTCAGTGCACTATCACAAGAGGATTCCTGAATCCTCAATGATTTTTCACGTGCATCTATGTTCAGGGAAAAAAGACACGGAATGGATCATGTCCCAATTTAAAATGAAGAGGTGTAGCTGTTGAATAATAGTCCTGCATATCAATATTAAATTGATATAAAAACATATGAAATCTTAAGTTAGCCTTTCTTCTTTTTGACTGCTCTTCATGTTGGTCAGACAAGTTACTGGTAAACCAGATACAAGCTCTATCTAACTCGTTTCTTCCCATCACTTGATTTTATAAGGAGTTGATTTTAGTGGAAAAGCAGGATCATTGCTTTAAATATTTCAAAATGAGTAAAAAAAAAAAAAAAAAAAAAAACAAAAAAAAAAACAAAAAAAAACAAAAAAAAAAAAAAAAAAAAAAAAAACAAAATGAGTAAATATCTCCCAGTTGAAAAATATTATTGAACAACAAACATAACATCCTACATATGCAGGGATAGCAACAATCAGCAATCTTTAGTGTCAGCCTCAGTTCCATGGTCTATGACATGAGCTGCCTGTGCAAAGATTTACGAAGATCAACACTACCCCAAACAAGAGTTAAGAAAATCCTGTTTCAATAAACCATGAGGAACTAGATGGACAGCAAGGACTCGGTGGTTACCCAATTAATTTTCCATACAGCAAAATTCAACTTAACCTCCAATATACACTACATTGTCACCCTGTCTTCTTTGAAAGATGTTTTGAAAGTCAAACCCAGCTACCTCTAGACCGCCACAAAAAAAGAATGAAGATTCAAAAAATAGGAAGCCGTAATATGATAAACTATTGGAATCCAGATGTTTGGGATAAATATCTCTGTAGCCTATTACCTATGTATGAGCCCTGTGCTATGGGTATTTACACAAACACTGAAGGAGTTGGTCTCCGCCCCTCCCTGCGCTGACAGGATTGCAAAGTGCTGTATATAATGTGCGGAGATGATGTAACCACCCAACACTGAAGTAGTTCTCACTGGCAGTGGTGCTGATCAATGTGGGCTGCCTTTTCCTATCTCGCTTGCCCAGAATCTCCTAGAACCAACCCTGCTAAGAGAGCTGGGGTAAAGATGAAGGTTTAGGGCTCTGACACAGAGCCAAACTGCGGGCTGCCTGTGGATCACATCCATAACTTTAGTTTCAACTCTGCCAAGAAAGAACAAACCACACTTTGAAGTAATAATCGAGAGATGCTTTGAAAATGCTCTGAATTTAGACTTCTCCCTAAATCATACTGACTTCTCCCAACAATGAAGACATACGAGCAAGCCTGTACTTTATGGAATCCATTCCAATGAAGGCTTAGAACACCATGACCATTGAAACGTCCCCACATATTAATTTTAAAAGTCCCCTGCATGACCAACATCTTCTCAGAAATAATATTATTTAATCATATAATAATTACATAAGCATAATTATCTCACATGTAAAATTTGTTGGGGTACGTGCTTGTGTGCTCGCTCTTGCACTGTGTCTTTCTGTGTCTCTCTCTCTTTTTTTTAATAATAAATTTTATTTTTATATTCCCCATACAATTGCAACCCCCTTATTTTGACCCCAATCCCTCCCCTCCCGCCCCCTACCCCCCAGAGTGTCTCTGGTTCATAGTTTTTTGTTGATTTTGATTTTCACTTTCTTATAGTTATTCATATTCCTGGTCCCTTATTTAAGTTTTCTAGATTCCTGCTATGAGTGAGACCATCCGGTATTTTTCTTTTTCTTTCTGGCTTATTTCGCTGTGTCTCTCTTTTTTTTTAAAGATTTATTTATGCATATAAGAGCTGGAGTACAGGCCAGAGATACGGGGGGTGAGAGGACTCAACAGAGAGAGAGTGGGGAACAGAACAGGCAGACTGACTGAAATACACTGCTGAGGGAAGCAGCGGGCGAGTCAGGAGAGGTCTGCTGCGCCATGTGGGTTGCTCCCTGGCTGGCCAGGGATCGAACTCGTATTGCAGAAGCTGTGGATTTGCTTCACAGTGCGGTGCTTAACCCCTTGCACCACCAGGGAGGCCCTCTCTCTCTTTTTATCCATTGTAGGTAATTTAAATGCCAAAACCACTTCTTTGTCTTGGAAGAGATATACCACCTTTGATAATGTTTGCTTTTCCTTCCTTTCACTTTTTGAAAGCAAATATATTTAATAAATTATTTCCCAAAAGGTCAATTCCTACTTTGAATAGCATCTGAGTCACTAGAAACGAGAAATATGCATGACACCGCCCAATCATCCCTCAATGAAGTCAGAGACACAGGACTCTTCCGCAGAAAGCAAGTTTGGGGACTGGGGCCCTCTGATTACTCACTTGTTAAAAAAAGGTTCAATGAGTTTTGATCTGGCAGACACGTGAATTTTTGGAGGACTAAGAAAAGAACCTGATGAAGAAAAGACACAGAATATTATATATAGTCAAGCAGACGAAGACTGAAAGTGCAGGCAGAAATACATTTAAATCAACAGTATGGCTCACCAAGAGTAAAAGGCACTTGCACAGTCCAAGTCCCCACCACAGGTGTCAGCAGCTCCTCCCTGGGGACTCTCCATGCCCCCCGGGACCCCAACCTCCTGCAACTCTGACCTCCAACCCCCTCCACTTCTAATGCCGTGAGTGGATCCCAGGAAAGCGGCAGGCAGGTGAGATCCACTCTGCACCACTATGTGTTCAACAGACACATGAACAGTGAGTACCTAGGTAGTTTGCCATGGAGATGAAACACAGTCCTGTGATGTAAGCGTCGTAGCCTGCCTCGTGGAGCTGTTCAGAAGCTGTGTTGTAACTTGGAAAACCTTCTGCACTTTCTAAAAAGAAAAAAGAAGAGACAGTTTTTCCAAGGCCATTACAAAACACGAAGACTGGTAGGGATTGCCCCACCAAATCCAAGTGCATTACTATGTGCTCAGACATATCCTAAATGCCTATTACTTAATTCTCGCCAGACAAGAGCTTACAATACAGATGACAGAGTCCCTGAAAATGAAAGCTATGGCCTAGACTGAAGAAATGCCATGCCAGACTATCAGAGACTAGCCTTGGCTTCCTCATCTCACAAGGTGGCACTACTGACAATCACGTGTCACATGCTCTAGGAAAGCTATTCCTCCTGACTGCTTTTTAAGTTTACAGAAAGGAGCTTCTTCCCTTACAGATCATCAAGACCCAACAGGAACTTCAGAGTAATGATTACTGGCACGAACTCTGAGTCCCACTGTCTGAGTTTTGATCTTTGCACCATTACTTAATTGCCCTGAGATTTTGGACAAATCATTTCACCTTTTGGCCTCCTCTGGTAAAATGGAGATGTGACCAAACCACCCTTACCAGATTTCTGTGAAGATCAAATGAGCCGAGGTGACTAAAGTTCTTATAGAATTTGGCACATGGTAAACACTCAGCAATGGTTACCTATTGAAACCCCACGTGACCCTCCAAAAAAGCAGATTCCAATCAACACTGGTAGTTCAATTCAATGTTGCCCTCTACTATGTTTCCAAGCTTACAAATCTAAAGATGAAAGCACACCTAATTCCAAAATTAGATCAGAACTTGCAGTAATGCTGCCCTTGGAACATGAGGCCACCTCATCAGAGACCATTTTATAACCTGATTCTTTTGTCACAGATTTATACATAGATGCTGAGAGGAAAACATCTAAGAGTGACCCGTTTTAGACCAAATTCTCTACCAGATGCCAGAACTGTAGATGGAAAAAATAGGATAAAGCTATAACTCATGATTATTTCCTAGAATCATTCTGAAAATGAGTTATCAAGAAGGTATAGCAGAATCAAAAGCATGAATGGAAATTAACAATGAAAAGGCTGTCACTGTTTTTATGTCACACAATGCTCTTTACGTAAGAGTTCTTTAATCTCCATAAGAAGTATCCAAAAAAGTCTTTCAACGTGGTAGCCAATTAAGTAATACCCTCTACTCTACCACCACCAAAAACACAGATATCCGAAAGCAATTCCTCCCATTCTATTGTTACAGTAAAGTTCTAGCACCCCTACCCCCGCCTTTTCTTAATTCCATTTTTGGACTATTACCCAGAAAGGGAGGCAAATCGTGACTGCTGTGGTACCTTCCATTAATGGTTTCTGAACCATTAACCCTATTATGTATGTCCTCAGGAGTTTGCTAGATGCAGCTCCCAGCTAACAGAATGTCAGTTACAGTATCTGCCGCACCACTAGGCTAACTGGGACTGAGAAGGAGCTTGAACCTGGGAGGTTCACCAAACACCCGGGTAGTGCTGAGGGATGTGGCACCAGCTCTCCACCCGAGAAATATTCTCCCCACTTGTGGTTGTTCTCACTGCTGCTGCTCTGCTCCTACACCACGTCACTAGGAGGCAGGGCTGGAGTCTCTCCTTCCTCAGCAGTAAACCCGGTTCTTGGGCTTTCTGAAGCACAAAATATATTTTCATTCTACTCCTGGCAATTAATCACCAACTCTTTGTCTCTGCTTGAACAATGCACCATAGAGAAGAGAACACATTGGGTTTGGGAGAATTCCAAGCATTAAGAAATAAAAGCCCTGAAGCTTTAATTGCTAAACTTCTCAATGAACAGGCTACTAACCAACTGGATTAACATAAAGGCCATTTTTATTCAGAAAACAGTAATTCGACACAGAGCATGAGTAAGTTAACAGAAATCTGTAACTGTGCGAGATCGATTCTAGAGCAGTTTCATCTTTCTTCTACAATATACACCAACAATTAGCACCAAGAGTTTGGGGATTTTCAGATCACTTTACATTCTTACCAACTTGAGGAGGGTTGAAAGGTGTGTCTTTTAACCGCTTTTCCAGTTCAGCAAGGGATGTGTTGTTAATGATATCCTGCAAACCAGCAAATGGAGAATTACAAGCTCTCATCTCACTGCAACATATACTGAGCTCCGCAGAACATCATGACAAAAACAAAAAAATCTGGTGCTGCCCCCTTGTGTTCTTTAAAGAATCACAGGTGTCTTTGCTCATTCCATGTGAAAGACAAGGTGCAGGTTTAATTTTCACCATAAGGAAAGTACAGTCATATGAAAGATTTCCACAGACCCATTAAAAATCAGTATCTAGCCAGAGAGCTACACCGTCCTGCCATTCATTTCATGAGGGGGTCTAAAGTCACTCCACAAAGTAGCAGATGATTACACCTTTACTTGAGTTTTTTTTATTATAAAATGTATCCCAAATACATAAAGTAAGGAAAATAAAGGGAGAAGTGCATGTATGTGTGATCTACCCAAAAATACATTATACATTCTCATATTAACAATTTAGATTCAAAAAGAGTAAAGGAGAAAAACAACATAATTCCACCACCCAAAGACAACTGCTATTCACATTTTGGTATAGTTTTCTAGTCTTTTCCCATTTTTTTTTTGTTGTTCTTTTCTCTCTTTGTTTGGATATATTTGGAAATGGCATTTAAACAGACGAGAATTCCAAAGCTCTTAGTCACAATTCAGAAAATTCCAAAATATAGCTTATCAGTAATAGTTCAAATTTTTAAAATACCTTAAAAGGTTGTGTGCTGGCCATCAATTTAGTATCCAAGAGTCTAAAAACAAAAGAATTTTCAATAAGGTAAACAAAATGTATATCAGTGTTCAAATGTGTTTGACTCAGATGAATAGCCTATTGTCTTAAAAGTGGAGAGGAGAATTAGGCACATGAGCCATTCTGGACTAGTTCAGGCCTCCCACAGCATGAGGCTGGGAGCCCAGCCCCATCGACCAGGAGCTTCCGGTGGCTGCAAGGGAGCCCACACTCCCCACACTCAGAGCACAAGTTCTAGATTAGCTTGTATGTGGAGAGGGTGTGGCTATGTGAATCTCCAGTAAGTCCAAGAGCATCATGTTTTCACATGCCCAAATACTGCAGGTCAGATGTTCCCAGGCTGTCAGTTTCTACCACTGCCAGATTTGTTCAATATTAATTCTTGGAGGTCAAAATATGTATTTGGTAGTTTCATACTATCTCTGTTATCCCTTACTATTCTGTTTCAGAGATTGAAATAATTAGTCATTTAAGGAAAAAAGAAAAAAGGAGACGGGGCCTTCCTGGTGGCACAGAGGTAAAAGTCTCAGTGCTATCAAGCTATCTTCAGCCACTGCAGCCTGAGTTCAATCCTCAGCCAGGGAGCTGACCCACATGGCATAGCAGACCTCTCCTGTCTCCCTGCTGCTCCCCTCAGCAGGGTATTCCAGTAGATCGGCCTGTTCTGCTCCCCACTCTGTCTCGGGTGAATCCTCTCACCACCCCCCCACACACACACCTCTGGCCTGCACCCCAGTTTTTGTATGCATAAACAAAAATAAATCTTTAAAGAAAAACATTTAAACAAAAAGGAGACAGACTAATCTGAAGACTTTTTTTTTTTTTTCATATAAATGTGAACACTGTGGATAAACAGAATGGAAAGCCTGGTTGGAGAAGCCAATGCTCCATGCTGTACCTGCCCCTCTCCAGCCGGTCCTCACATAGACTATGCTCTGAAGGTGTCACGTGGCTGACATGTGACCTTCAAACATGTGACCTAGCAGAACTTATGCACAACGGTGACATGGAGAAATACTAACAGATAAAGTTGACTTAAAGTTGAGGGGAAAAAATATCTGACCAGACAATTCTTGACTACAGAATAGTCTCAACGGGACAATCCCACAGTGCCAACTAGTATCTCTATACAAGAAAGACAAGAGTCAATTCGAGAAAACTTCAGCAGCTTTTCAGATGAGATATGGCATGAGGAGAAAGAGTCTCCTTTCATATTTTAATTCTCAATAGAATACCAAAATCATCAATAATAAAAGCAAGCCATCACAAAGTTGGAGGTATTAAACCATTTCCTGGCTTATGTGAACTAATCACGATCTTAAGGGTTTAATAAATGACTACAGGCCTACTTATATACACCATGATCACTTTTTTAAATGAAAGACAAATCCTCAAAGAAAACTTACCTGGGGAAAACACAAGTTGTCATCTCCTTAAACTCATTTAAGTCCTAAAAAAACAACAGAAAGACTGATTACAATGTCACTAATCCACTCACAGTATTAAAAAACATTCATGATATTTCAAGTTCCATATCCTCTTCTCAAACAAACTGTGATGCCTCACACAGGCCCTTTCAGCTAAACTGCCCTAATTTTAGTTAGTAATGCCTTCTTAAAAAGTGTCACGATATTCTCGCTGATGGGGAAGCATATGATGAGATGTGAAACTTCTGCATAATGAAAATGAACAGATTTAAGCACTTTATGGCTAAAACAGGAAGGGGGAAAGTTCTTCTTAAATGCAGAAAGCCTTCAGTCACAGCTTTCTTACACAAACTCATCATCATAGTCAGACTAGCAGACTTATTTAAATAAGCTGGTGTATGCAGGAAATAGACACAATAAGACTCCTCCTTTAAATGGACATGCTTGGGTATGTTGATTTAAATGGTCACAAAAACACCTGCTTTTCAATACACACATTCCTGCTTTGACTGGAAAATTGCTAAAGTGACAGCAATAACAAGAATCTACATTAGACAAGTTACCTCCTAAGTTTCTTTGATCAGGAAGCTGAAAGCTAAGGCAAGCTTGCTCTAATTTTGAATGAACTCATTTACATACGCAGTTGCCATGCTGTACCGGGTAGTCATACCCGGCCCTTTGTAACTGTACTTCCCTTCAGTGTTATTCATGCTTCATAGCAACCTGCCATTTCCAATTAACTTTTCACCCTGTGAATCCAGACTGCATTTAGCTAGCTTGAAATATTTTCCAGCTTTTCAATGGCTCTTGTTAAATTAATGGACAATACATGAACGAGTAGTTTCAACATGAAGTCAAAACAAAAATGTAATGAGGACTGTAATCTCTCAATACCTTTACAAAGTCCCATAAGCAAGAAACAATTAGAATCACAGCGACTTTCCTGCCAGTATCTAGCAAAGTGGCAGATCAATGTCTTCTGAAAGATCACGCCCAAGTACCAAGAAGATGGTTGAGGAGGGACTCTCCTAAAGGTAGCTCCAAAATAGGAACCTTCAGTAAACTTTTAAATGTAAAATTTGGTACAGGTGAATGTAAAAGTTGTACCATTTTACATAAGCTTGCTCACTTATTCTCATCACTTCTTCCAAAGGTAGGTGGAAGAAAACCACTTTTTCCCTCTGATAAGAACAGAGCATAAAAATCTTACCCATATCACCATCGCAGTAAAGCAGTGGATAAAACCACTAATTTTTTTTTTTAAGATTTTATTTATTTACACAAGAACTAGGGCACAGGACAGAGGTGCGGGAGGGTGAGAAAATTCAACTGAGACAGAGTGGGGAGAAGAGGCAGACAGACCAAAGACACTGCTGAGGGGAGCAGCAGGTGCGACAGGAGAGGTCTGCCGCGCCATGTGGGAATCTCCCTGGCCAGCCCGGAATCGAACCCATGCTGCAGAGGCTGCGGACAGCCTCATAGCACAGCGCTCAACCCGCTGCACCACCAGGGAGGCCCAAACCACTAATCTTTTTTCTTTTTTTTTTAATTTTTCAAACAGTTTTTTTTTTTTTAATTAGAGCCAGAGCATTAGGTAAGTTGTTTCAATCATGTTTACTTATGTAGCTATTCTGACAGGTTAATCATAAATGTCACATATTAAAAGAGTATCCACACTTTATTCACTCAGTCTCATTTTGAAATACTATATATTGGTACTGATTTGTTATATATTAGTACAATTAATGTTTTTCACCAGTTGCATAACGACTACCTTTTAGATATTTAAACTAAGTTGGTTCATTGTTTAATCTCAGTACTTTGTTTCCACCAAGAATGCAGAAACACTCACTGCAGGTGCTCTGAAGCAGGTACTTTCTTTAAAATATGAATATGAATTTGTTGTTTTGTGTTTCATCACAGGTCATATTTAAGACCTTTCAGGATTTTCTAGATAACAATTCTCAAAATTCTTTCTAGAATGTGGCTTGCGAGGCCCTCATCCTGGAATTTGCCACCTGCTTTGGTTTGGCAGAGGGCTCCTTACTGAACTTTAGAGCAGCCAAACCACTAATCTTAACTCACCTCCTACTCTGCAACAAATCTCATGTTCTTTTCTACTAGAATTTACTTCAAAACTAGTTTCATTCATGGTAACATTTACTAAGGGCTTATGACATTGCAAGGCTCAGCATACACCGATAACAACAGTTATATCCCTTGCCCCAGGGGGAAATTACCTAGAAGGAGAAGGGGGTAAGCTTTCAAGACAACATTTACAGCCATAAGAAGTACACAATTCTGCAGGAGTTCAGAGGAAGGAAAGAACAACACTTGACCAAGAGCAGACAAGGAAAACTTCCTGGGAGAGGCATAAAACCTTGATGAGAGGGGAAAGCTGCAAAGAGCAAACATTGAGAAAAGCTAGAGAAAATTCAAGTTGCAGGATATTATATACCAAAAACACAGACAAGCAAAAAACACAAAGCACTTCTCAGGAACAAATGAGTCAGTCTGGCTAAGAAAAAAGCAGAGTAAAGTGAGGCTAGACCACTGGGCCGGAACACTGAGCGCTGGCTATGCCAGGCAGAGGAGCGTCAACAGTACAGAAAGACAGAGAAGTGGGATCAGTTCAGAATTCTGAGCAGTCAGTGATGTGAACAGGGCTATATACCAGAAGATTATTAAGAGAGCACAGCTGGAAGACACTCACTTGTTAAATCAATATGTCATGCCTCCTAAGTGCTAAGCTCTACTGAGTGTTCAAAACACCTCCAAACACAACACAAATACATTTCCTCTTTCCTTTCTGGTAACTTCATTGCTTTAAAGGTTGAAAAGTCCCGAGAAGACCAGAGGAGCAGATAAAGAAGACATGGCACATACACACAATGGACTACTACACAGCTGTAGGAAAAAGAGGAAACCTTGCCATTGGAACAACATGGATGGACTTGGAAGCGATTATGCTAAGTGAAATAAATGAGAGAAATTTCATACCATATGATTTTACTCATGTGGAATATAAAAAACACAGCAAACAAGCAAACAAAAGAAAACCACCTTTTAGATACAGAAAATAGATTGGTGGTTACCAGAGGGAGAAGGTGTGTGTGTGTGTGTGTGTGGTGTGTGTGTGTGTGTGTGTGCAAAGTGGGCTTAAAAGGGATCAACTATATGGTGGTGGAAGAAACTAGATCTCTGGTGGGGATCCTAGTGTAGTATACACAGATGTCAAATTATTATCTATCTACGTGAAACTATTAAAATGTCACAAACTAATGTTACATTAATAAAGACATCTATTTTTTTAAGTCACAAGAGGAGCTGCTACTTGGATTATTTAGCCAACAAGAAATGGTTGATCTGAAACAAACACTAGCTGTTTAGATTTATACAAGGCAAATTCAGACCCATCACGTCTGCTTTGAGATTCACAGCTCTCAAGTCTTTGAGTCCCAAAGGTTATAGTTGTCATGAAAAGCAGTGACATCCTCAAGGTTACAGAAATATGAGACTGAACTCTGATCAGAGGTCTCTTCCAAAGCAGAAGTAATAAAAGATCGATGTGGTGGCAGGCATGCAAACTCTGGCTTGAGGGCTATATATGACCCACCACCCATTTTTTTTTTGAACACAGGTTTATGGAAACAAAGCCAGTCTACCTGCCATGCATTCCACAGCAGAGTTCAGGCGACAGCGACAGCGCTGAGAGTTGTGACAGAGACAGTGCAGCCTGGAAAGCCCAGAATCATTTACTATTTGGCCCTTCATAGAAAAAATCTGCCAAGATTCAGCTTAAAGGATGTACTAAAGGTTAAAGGGAAACAGGGAATCCTGCCTGGAGTTTGCCAAACTCCAAATCATGCAGCCAAAATGAAAAGAATTCAGATGTGAGAAATAGTAGGGAGAGAAAATTATGAGGATTTTGTAAGTGACAGGATCTGGGGGACAGACAAAGAGTCAAACGTTAAAAATAGTGTTGGTGACAGGGTATCACTTAGAGACACAGACAGAGATTAAGGAACCAGGAGGAAGAACTGGTCAGGAGACAGTAATAAGGAAGAAAGGTAGTGTGGGGTCAGCCACAAACTGGGGTCTCAGGATACAAAACCAGGTCACAGCGGGAGGCCAAGATGCCGGGGCTGTCCGCTGAGGTTATGATAGTAGATGACATCACCAGAGGAAGGAAACAAAGAGAACACATAGGAGGGGGAGGGCCCAGGAAGTGAGATGAGTCCACATGCCAGTGAGGGAGCAGAAGAGCAAGAGATAGAGAGGAGCCTCTTCCCGGGGAGCTCTATGCACTCAGTGCAGCATGAACACACAAGCCAGGTCTAAGGGGAGTCGAGGGAGGCAGCCTCACAAGCCAGGTCTACGGGAAGTCGAGGGAGGCAGCCTCACAGGAGGCAGGCGAGAATTTGCAGGAGTTGATCCAGGTCACTTGACTGAAAGCACCTCTCATCTTCCTCGGCCCTGCTGTCTCATGTTAGCAGTGCCCATGTCTGCGGCCCGGGGGCCCTGCCCAGCCCCAGCTGAGCAGACCACTGGCATAAAGACAAAGCATTTAGCCTTGCGCTGGCAATAGGAGATGAATGAACAGCCCTTTAAATGGCCTGTAAGCCCTAATCTTCAAAATGGGAGACTCTCTGGGAGTGTGATGCAGACCCGGAAACAGCACCCGGGAAGAGACCACTTTCTCAGAAACAAGAGAATTGTGCGTTTTTAACCCCGGCTGACAACCACTTACCGCAGGTAGGGGGCAGTAGAACTGATGAACTGTGTGCATGACATCCAAGAGCATATTGTGTCCGATCACCAGTTTTCCCTAAAGAAACTCAAGGTTAGGGAAAGGGCTTCTGGGTACAAAATTACATGAAGGCTTAAGAGTGAAATGCATGGTTCAGATTCTGTGAAGATACTGCACTAAACTTACTTTTTGACATTTTTTAAAAATTATAATCATATGCAAGTAAATAAGTTAGGGCTGGCTTCATTCTTCTTTGAAGTAAAAGTGCCAAATGATTTTGATTTGATTGCTATTTTTCTCTGCTATTAACTCATCTTGCCACCCTTAAGTATCAAACATAGTAATATTTTTCTTGATGAGCTCAAGTTTAAAAAGTCACTATAATGCTGAGTGACGTGAACTGTTAAGTAATTTATGAACAAACTCCAATACCTCTTCTAAAAGTATATTCCTTAAAACAACTCACTTCTTTTCAAAAGATACATTCATAACAATACTGAACGGTAAAAATAATATTTTGAATTAAACAGACAGAACTTTCATTTCATTCACCTATGTCAAAATTCATCCCAACTGAGGGACATTTGACAAAATCCTCATTGATACTCTTTAGAAATATCAAGGTTATAAAAGACAAAACTGTTACAGACTTGAGGAGACTAAGGAGAAATAACAAGTAAATGCAGTGTGGGATCCTAGTCAGAATCCTGAACAGAAAAAGGATTCAGCAGAAAAGCTGGTGAAATTCACGTAAGGTTTTTAGCTCATATAATTAATTGTAACAATATTAATTTCCTGAAATCGAATCACAGCACAGTCACATGGGAGGTTAACATGAGGGGTAGCTAAGTGAGGGATGGGTGGACAGGCTATACAATTTGTGCAACTTTTCTTTTTTAAAAAAAAAAAAAGATTTTTTTAATTTTTATTTATGCATACAAAAGCTAAGGTGTAGGCCAGAGGTGTGGGGGGTAGCGTGGTGAAGAGGATTCACCAGAGACAGAGTGGGGAGCAGAACAGGCAGACTGACTAAAGTACACTGCTGAGGAGAGCAGCGGGGAGACAGGAGAGGTCTGCTATGCCATGTGTGTCACCTCCCTGGCCGGGGATCAGACTCAGGCTGCAGTGGCTGTGGATAGCTTCATTGTGCTGAGACCTAACCCCTTGCACCACCAGGGAGGCACTGTGCAACTTTTCTGAGTGTAAAATTACTACAAAATCAAAAGTTTTTGAAAACTATAGAAACACAGATTTACTAAGAATGACATTAAGGTCATGCTGCAGGTCATTCTGCAGATTACACATCCGATGCAGACTTTAATGTGATATAAAATTTAAGAGTATTTCTGTTCCCTGGCTTTAGAGAGCTTAACTATATCCATATTTTAAACTTTTAAATGGCTGAATCACTCATAAATAGGACTTTGTGTTCATCGCTTTGTGACTTTAACTGTCAATGGTCAGAAACATATCAATAGTATGAATTATTCTGTAGAAAAAAAAGACAACAAAGAGGAAAAGCAAACATAGGTCAAACAAGCTTAGATCATTTAATTCGTGAAAGGGGAAATGTCCCAATCTCGGGCAACCAGCTATGCAGCCAGGAAGACCACAGGGGAGCTTGGCGCCAACTATGCCTCCCATCTCCGTCAAACCATGGCTTAGCTGAAGTCTGCTGGCCACGTGTGCACAATGGAAGCAAGTGGGACAGAAGCTCCTCTGCTTCTCTGGATACCTGTTACCTGAGCCATGTTTGAAGAGACCTACACCTTTGTTTCTCTCCAGGTCTATCCAACTTTCTTTTCCCTTCTGAACACCTGATTTACTTTTCAGAAAGAGCTCCAGATCAGCCAGCCCCCTTCCTCCCAAAGGCTCTGTAACCTCTGCCCTCCCAAGGGAGGACAGCAGTGTTCCTCCCTCAGGAGCCGGAGTTTTGACAAGTTCACACCTGGCAGTGGGACAGCCTCGAAACCCTGAGAGATTCTCTGTGGCTTCCCTCAGCCTCTCAGGGACAAGGTGACTCCTCCTCAGGGCTATGATTCCTTTCCCCAAGTCTCAGATGCAGCTGAGCACCCAGGCAAGCGGTCTGCATCAGATGTGTAATCCGCAGAATGACCTGCAGCACGACCTGGTTTATCTACCCCAATCTCTTCCCAGAAAAGACTTACAAACAAGAAACATCTACCACACCTAGCACAGAACCCTCTCACATACTTCCATGAATGGCCAACATATTTTTAAGACTTATGAGCGATGTCAGAAAAGATTCAGTCCAGTTAAGCAAAGGAACACAACACTATTTTCCTCCATCTGGATTCTTCTACTTAGAGATGAAAACAGCTCAAATGCCTGATTGTTTCTCTCTTTTATTCTACTTCCTGCTGGTTTTGAGAATAATAAACATTAGTTTAGGTAGCCTTATGTGGACATCACAGTAGAATCCTCTTATGCATTCTGAAAAAAGGATTGAATATCCCTAGCAATTACGTCTCCCCAAGTACACTGTAACAATAATCTACTTTCCTCCACTCCAGGTAAACATGCTAATGTATCCAGATGATTCATTTGCAATGGTAATTAGGCTTGACACCTTATATGTTATATTGAGGAATCTAGTTTAAAAGAAAAAATTTGGTTCACTTACCGAATTAGCAATGGCATGAATGACTCTAGAAAATCCCACAGCATCATTCAGTTCCTCCTAATTAAAGTAAACAAACAGAAACTACTGACATACATCTATTTCTCATTTGCATGGAATAAAACCTAGCCCAAAATAAAAGCACTGAAATTTTACATTGAGTTACACAGATGATAAATCGATCATCCCAAACAACTGCATCTGAAAGGATCACTGAACAAACCTCTCCTCTGTTTTAGAAAGTAAGATAAGCAAGTGGCAAATTATTCGTCAGTGATTAAAATAACAGTGCCTAGGATGTCCCCACCGCTTCCCATCAGGTGTTGAAATTTCCAAGTCTACTAAGAGGACTTAAAAATGCCAACCTTAAAAGCCTGCCACCTGCTGGCTAACCTCAATACTGCACCAAGTTCCGAAGAAAGCCATATAATTGATCGAATCAAGCACGCCATCATTCTTGATTTTCTTCCTTGTCAAAATGCATTTTTATAATATGTGACACAGCACTCTGAGACGCAGGCCCACAAAATTCCTTCTCTCCCATTTTCTTGCTAACGTTGTTTAAATAGGCTCAATTTCTCTCCTCTCTTGAAACTCCTTCCTTAACTCTAAGCTCCATCCAACCACTGTCCCTTCTGTGTCTCTTCACAGTTCAGTGATTTGAAAGACTTCCCTCCTCTCACTAGCACCAACCTAATTCCCAGCTACTTGCAGCCCTCTGCTCTCAGACATCCCCCCACCTTACTGAAACTGCCCCCTCTTCACATACTCCCAAGGCTAACAAGCGCTGACGAGGACGTGGGGAAATGAGACCCCAGGTGCCCTCCCGGAGTCTACGGTGGCTACAGAAAACAAGAGGGTGGTTTCGCAATATATTAAACACAGAGCTACCATAGCATTCGGCAATTCCACTCCTGGGTGTGCACCCAAAAAAACTAAAAACAAGGATTCAGAGAGACCTGTACACCCATATTCACAGCTGCATTATTCACAATGGCTGAAAGGTAGAAGTGTCCATCCATAGATGGACGATAAAGAAAACGTGGTCTATCCATGCAATGGAAAAGTATTGAGTCTTCAAGAGAAGGAGATTGTTGTCACGTGTTGCAATATGGATGAACGTGGAGACAGTGTGCCAGTGAAATCAGCCTAATGCTTCCCTAAGTAGAAGAATCCAGATGGGGGAAATTTTATCTGATACCCCTGATAAGTCTTAAAAATATTTTGGCCATTCATGGAAATGTGTGAGAGGGTTCTGTGCTAGGGGTGGTAGATGTTTCTTGTTTGAGAAGATGTCTCTTTCTGAGGAAAGACTTCCCCTTCTGGGACAGATAAACGATGCCACGCTGCAGGTCATTCTGCAGATTACACATCCGATGCAGAACACTTGCCTGGGTGCTCAGCTGCGTCTGAGATTTGGGGAAAGGAATCATCCCCTGAGGAGGAGTCACCTTGTCCCTGAGATGCTGCAGGCTTCACCACATGAAGCATCTAGGGTAGTCAACGTCACAAGACAGAAAGTAGAATGGCGGTCACCAGGGGCTGGGAAGGGGGGAATGGAAAGCTGTGTGATGGGGACAGTTTCAGCCAGAGCGGATGGTGGAGAAAGCCATGGCCCAACGTGAATGTGAGGGACATGAAGGATCTGCGCACTAAAAAGACCTGAGATGGTAAATGTTCTGTATATTTTACCACAATTAAAACTGAAAAAATTTTAAAGAATATTTTGAACATGAAAAACTACTCCTAATGCTGAACCCAGCAGCTACACCTCAGTCCTCATCCTGGTTTCTCGAGAGTCTCAGACACTGTCAACACCCCTTTTTCCCTCTCTTCCCTTGGCTGCTGTGTCACAGTCATCTCCAGGCACATGCTTCTACTCCTGCCTGCCGGGTCAGTGCTGGTGGCCGGATCCTCCCTGCCCTCTTCTCTCCCCCCACACACCTGCAGGCGCTCTAACCCACTCCATTCCCCGCCAGCGACAAGTCTACCTTCACCTCTCGCCTGCCGTGTAGCCTGAGGAAGCTGCCCGCAAGATAACAGCCTTCCATGCCCCAAAGGCCTCTAAAATCTCCTCCTATCAAAACACAGAATGTAACATCTTTTTCCACCACACGGGAAGAGCTCCATCATAGTGCCCGGGTGACCATGCATGTATCCAAATCCACCAAATCCTAACTCACAAAGACCAAGGTGTGAGCTGCAGCTGCTCTTGGTAGAGCACTCCAGAAGGAAAGGACTGGAAACAGAAGCTTACAAGAATCTGCTATGAGGCCATCTTCCACCCACCCCACCTCTCTCCTGGGAGGCCATCAAGAGTGGCTTCTTACCGCCTCCCAGGTTCTCACGGGGCATGGGGCTAAGTGCCCATCCCCTGCAGGAAAGAGCTGCAGAGTGACCGAACATCAGCGCTCTGAGCTACAGTCCAGAACTGGCTTCTCACAACTCATGTTCTACCATGTTCAGGTTTCACACTGTCTTTTTAGGTGTGTAGGACAAGAACCACCAGCAGCCACATGTCTGACTGGTACCCTTTCACTATGAGCAATGAATTGTCTAAAGCTAAAAGTGGTTTTTATTGTACCTCTTCTAGGTGAATCAATCAGCTGTGGTCCTGCCTTACATGCATTTGATTGTGACATTCGCCCACACCCACACCTAAACCCACCCCTGTGCCCCTCAGCCTGTGGTCTCCCACCAGTATCGGTCCAGTCCACCCCATCTAAGTGAACTGACATCAGTCTACCCAGTTGCCTAAATTTCTAACTTGAGTATCTTCCTTCTCCCTCCTTTTGTCATCCAAATCCAATCACAAATTCCCAATTCTGCCTTCCACAGCAATCTCCAGATTCCACCAAAATAGCTACTAACCATTGTATTCCAGGTCACAGACATCTGCAGATAGGTTACTTCACAGCTTAACGTGTATCCCTGCCTCCAGTCTTACTCAAATTCATTCTCCACACAGCAGCCAGGCTGATGTTTCAACATCGCAAACCTGCCCATGTCACCCTAACCTGTTAAATTAAATATTCTAAACACTGTTTTAGAAAAACTAGTAACTGTACCTGAAGTTAGGGCAATTATTAGTTAAGGGGGGGTGAAGCTCAGGGACACACAATTTGAATGACACTTCAAGACTGAGTCAGTGGAGATTGGTGACTTTGTTGGCTCTGTCTAAATACTTAAGCTTAGGGCCTCCCTGGTGGTACGAGGGGCTAAGACACAACCTATGAAGCTGTCCACAGCCTCTGCAGCACGATTCCCCGGCCAGCCAGGGAGCTACCCACATGGCGCAGCAGACCTCTCCTGTCTCCCTGCTGCTCCCTTCAGCTGTGTATTTCCATCGATCTGCCTGTTCTGCTCCCCACTCTGTTCTGGTGAATCCTCTCACCCTCCACACCTCTGGCCTGTACTCCAGCTCTTGTAAGCATAAATAAATGAATCTTTAAAAAATAAATACTTAACTTCCCCTCATTCTAGTCCAGGTTTTTCTACAGATTCAATTCTTTTAAGATAGAAATCTACTCATTAAATTGAATTCAACTATGATGTAGAAATATATAGAAAGAAGTATCTATGTTGCCATTTCTCCCCCAAAGGAAACGAACATAATCACCTGTTCTTTAGCTTGTTTCTGCTGTTCTCTTCGCTTGCGCTCTTCTTCATCCACTTTGCTGATAACTATGTACCGCTCTTTCTAAAAGACATAAAGCAGATATGCAATTTTCTGGAAGCAACTTGACCCCCAAAAGTTCAGATTCTGCCACCATTAGAAATTATCACTGCATAGGCTTTAGGGGCTAAACACACTGAAATTATTTTAAAATGCCACCAAAAATTGAGTTGATGTTTTGTAAACCAAAATTTTCTTTCTGAATTTCCATGACACTTTCCTGGGCTTATTAATTCAACCCAAAAGATGTCACTTAAAAGAATCAGCAGGCTATGAGAATAAAATGCTTTCTAACATGAACACTATGAAGTTATATTGAATATGAGTTTTTAAATAGTTTTAAAATAAGATTTTGCCAACCTATGTCATTAACATAAGAAAAACATCCTGGATTTTCTGGTAACTTGTCAGGTAACTAGTGCCTTCTTTCTCACATATTAAATTTTACATTAACTCCCACAAAATCTATTACCTCAAAGTTTGAGACTTATCTTTCAACAAGATTGTTTTTTAATTTATTTCATCTCTTATTTGATTTGAGATCTGATTAAGAACAACTAAATTCTAAAATTTGCAATGGGAACCCACCATCAGTCCATCCATCACGGTTCTACCCGCTCACTGTGGGAATACATGACAACAGCTGTGTTTGTGTTTACACCCCAGATCTAAAACTTAATTTTCCTTGCTTTCATAAGGGAAGCCATTTTGTTTCAGGCAAATCATTATAGTATTCTGCCATTAAAAAAAAACAAAACATAACTAACATTTGCATACTTTCAAGTTTACAAAGCACATTAACTTCTATTTACTCTCTGGATCACCTTTAAAAAGTCCTAAGACAGTTCTAGGCCACATCATCCTGCTCCTCACCCCCAACGTATAAATGGGGAAAAATGAGGTCAACAAGGGGAAGTGGCTTGGCCCAAGCCATCCGCTCCCAAGTGCACAACTCAAGTGTAAATTTCTACTTTCACATATCAGGGAGTCATTCTATGTGTTTGACTTAAATTAGCTCTGGATAATTCTTAGGGTTACCTTTTCAGTTTCTAAAGTCTCAACATGAATGCCTTTGGGATACCTAAAGAAAGAAAATTGATATCAGTAGATGAGACAATGACAGCTAAAAACCTAAGTATTTTAAAAGCAATTATATAACTATAACTTAATTAAATCAGTAAGTTTTATTAAATCTGAAGCAAGTCTTATTACAATGACAACTTTTCAGCAAATCAATTCTGTGCTAAATATCTCCTTACCTCTGTTGTTAAACACATAGGAAAGTATCTGATTTCAAATTAATTTCTTAGGGCTTAGGTACTTTCTAAAATGTCTTCCATCATGTAAGACAGTCAACTCACCACCACACAGTCAAACCTTGCATAGTAATACCTATTTCCTAACTGAAACTTTGAAGGTCTTTTAGATTGTGTGGGGTATTTACAGAGGGAATTTCAGATGAGTGACTCTGCTGTATTTGGCAAGTTAGTTTGCATCGGCCAAGGACATGCAAGATCTAGAACCCATGAGGGTAACACGACAGGAAGGAGCTTGGTCAAACAACCACAGCTCACTTCCAGTTTCATTCAAAGTGATTTCAGTATACATGTCATTGGCGACTCTGAGAGAACAAGAATGCCAACCAAGTCAATCCCTCTGTCTACTACTGATGTTCAATTTCAGGGTTAAAGACCCACTTAAAAACACAATGAAATCAATGGAAACAGCCCCAGAAAAACACAAGCACGAAATTTTGCTTATTATTTCATGGAATTCATATACTTCCTTAAACTACCCATGGATTAACCCCAAGTTAAGAATCCCTTCAGAAAAAGGATTCACCTGAGTATTTCCTAGGTCTTAAAACTAAATCTTTATTACCTATATTCAAGAAACAAAAACATTATACATCCAAAACTTAACGGATAGGGCTTTAATGTATCCACTAAGAAGCAAAGACAAAAAAATAAATTAAGTAGGTATTCAACTCTAGGACGCAGATGGAAATGACAAGAGAATGGAGCACTGCCCAAGTTCCTGGGATGGCCAAATCACCACGAACTGCAGAATTTCAGAATGTGAAAGAGAGCATAGTTAGCTTTCAAATCCTGGGCCCCTCACAGAGCAGTTACATAGTAAAATAAACACTTACTTCCAACTCAAAGTCTGATAAATTAGTTTTCTTTGGAACCTATTTAAAAAAAAAGAAAAGGCACTGATTTTGGCTCATTAAAAGCAAATCCTAACTGCTCGAGCCCTGACTGGGAAGACAATGTTTAAAAGCCACTTCATTAGCAGTGACAGGTGATACACAAACAAAAACAGGCGGGACACCTGAGGTGGGAGAAGTCACCACTTCTCTTCCTCAAAATGTCTTTCAATGTGTTTCTAGAGGGGCCTCCCTGGTGGTGCAAAGGGTTCAGTTCAGCACAGTACTATGAAGCTGTCCACAGCCTCTGCAGCACAAGTTCAATCCCCAGCCAGGGAGCTACCCACATGGCACAGCAGACCTCCCCTGTCTGGCCCGCTGCTCCCCTCAGCAGTGTATTTCAGTAGATCTGCCTGTTCTGCTCCCCACTCTGTCTCTGGTGAATCCTCTCACCCCCCATCCCGTACCTCTGGCCTGTACCCCAGTTCTTGTGTGCATAAATAAATAAATCTTTAAAATAATAATAATAATATTATTTTTCTAGAGAGGTAGATGTTCCTGTCTAACTGAATCATTACTTGCAGTAGCTTTCTAAAGGGAGTTTACAGTAGACAGATGCATTAAAATACTTTTGTAAGCCAGTAAAAGGGAAGATGTTTAAGGTGCTGACTCCTTGGAACACTGAAGTTGCTATTGCAGAGAGAAATTAAAAGGCAGAAATGCCTGTGTGCAAATTCTTCGCCTCGGAAACCTGCATGTACTAATCACTCCTTGAGACTAAAATAATCGGGTTGCTCTTGAGCATAATTTCAAGTCAGAGCTGCATGATGGTTTTCTCCCCTCCAGGGTAGGACAAAGGCCGCATTCAATGTCTAAATGTACCACCATCCCACCGCAGTAACGCTAAAGTTAGCGCTCGAACTTTGGAACATACTTGTAATAAAAGGACTGTTTGTGAAGGTGTTTTTAAAAGACCAAATACAGCACGTACCAAAAAACATCTACCTGTCCAAAAAAAGATATGGGTAAATGTTCAGGGTAACTAACCCAGTACACGGCTCTAAGTCCAAGTTCTGATTTTCTTCACTTTGTAATAAATCTTCTATTTTCTCTCTGAGAAATCAGAATGGAATACAAACATAATAAGCAATATGAAAGTCATCAACCAACACAATCATCCTCCTCAAACGCAATCTAAATATGAACAGGACAAAGTAATTTTACCTAATCATGTTATAACTTTTTAGTTCAGTATACCTTAAAGAAGAAGACTTTATTTGGGCATATACTTTTTCTGGCTGTTGTTGATGAATCAGTGACCACTTCTCAAGGATTCATCAATACCAGTGATATAAATTTTCATTTTCTAATAAAGCAGCTATATGGAGAACTAAACTAAGCAAAGTCAGCCACTACTCCAGCAGCACCTCTGCTTGTCAGAAATGCCATGAGAGGAAGCACATGGACATGTTGCAAATATGTGGATGGGCCTGTTTTACTCTCCTGACTTCAGGGAAAACAGCTAGTGGTCACAGAGGTCACCCACTTGCTCATGGTCCCTTTCCTAGTGATACGTGGCAAGTCTCAGCACCATACACAGACCTGGGCTTACAATCAGTGATCTCACACGAGCCCAAATGAGCCTCAACCCAGCCCTGCCATGCACCGCTGCCTGCGCCTGAGCAAGCTGTTGCTACGCAGCGTGAGACCCACAAGTCTTGCCCCACGTACATCGCTTGATGTACATTTTGGTCTTCGAGAAGGAACTTACACCACTTGGTCAATGAACTTCTTCTGGTCTTCAGGAATCGTCACGGGGCACTTGGAGGTGTTGGGAGAGACGTAGGACAGGGCCCCTGCCCCGCTGGACTGTGAGCGCTTCTCATCGTATTGCTCTCTTAGCTGTCTTTCCTCCTCCTGGTTTAAATAGGGAATCCCTAGAGGTAATTTCAAAGAGAATGCATCAGCAGAAGTAACTGTTTAATATATGAAAATGTTAAA
The DNA here is from genome assembly GCF_964194135.1 of Talpa europaea. NCBI lineage: Eukaryota > Metazoa > Chordata > Mammalia > Eulipotyphla > Talpidae > Talpa > Talpa europaea. The sequence goes on along the minus strand of NC_140079.1, from coordinate 94,518,138 downwards.
CTCTAAAACACATCTAAAATACTCAGAGAAGACTTGCCATATCAGAATGTAATCTCTAAAAAAGAAGAGAAAATGCAAATGATTTTGAAATCTGTTTGCCTGTGCCTTCACTCACTCATTCATTCTTTCAACAAATATTTACTGGGCATACACTCTGTGACAGGCACCAGATCAGACATGGGGACCTAACAGTGAACAAGAGATACATTCTGCTCCATAACAGAGGGAACGATGTCAGAGAGGGTGATCAGAGGTCACTGTGAGGAAGACTCAAAGGGTAAGAATGGATCAGACATGCAAAGAGCTAGGGGGACGGTGTTTCAGGCAGAGGAACAAGTATAAATGCCCGGAGGATGGAAATGGCTTAGACTGTTTCAAAAACAGCCAAGAAGTTGATGTGGCCAGAAACAGTGAGGAGAATGGCAAACCTCGGGTTTGAGAGGCTGGATCGAGATTACACAGGTCCTTCACCGACTACAATAAGAGTTTATTTTCTTCTAAGAGCACTGGGATACCCTTAGAAGGTTTTAAACAAGATCATTACATTATCTGCCTTTAAAAGACCATTTTGACCTTATGAGAGTTGAAGTAGGGAGGTCAGTTAGCAGCAACTGTCCACTGCAATTGTCCAAGCAAGTCATAATTGTCCAGATGCAAGGTCAGCAAACCTTTTCTCAAAAGTGACAGAGTAAATGTTTTAAGCTTATGGGGCATGTGGTGATCTCAGCAGCAACCACTCAACTCTGCTCCTGTAATGCGAAAACAGTCCTCATGACAAGTAAGTGAACAGCCTGGTTGTAACACTTACTGTATCCCAATAAAACTAGATTTATGGAAAAGGCAACAGGTCATAGTTTGTTACACTTGCTTACGCTCTAAAGATGGCGCGAATGTTTTCAGAGATAGGAGAGAGAATGTGCTGATATACTGGAGGTTTGCTCAGAGGTAAAGCAAAAGAAAAGCCAAAAATGACACCTAGCTATTGGGTTTAAGCAACTGGGAAAATGGTGATTGGCCACTTATTAGTTTCCCCAGAAAACTAGTCAAAGAATAGGCCAGGGCACAAGTGATGAAAATCAAAAGCCTATCACTCAAGAGAAAGGTATTAACATATAAATGCAGGTCTCATCAGGACACACCTGACCTTAAAAGCCACAGACATGAACAAACTTGAAGAAGAATGAAATTAGAAAATCACCATTCACCAATGACAATGATCATTTTAAGCAGGAATCATCAGTGGCTGTGAAAACTAATTGGCTAAAAAAGTCATCAATAGTTAAATGAAATTAATGCCTCTGAAATGTACACTCAAAAATGGTTAAGATGGTAATTTGTATGTGTATTGTAAGAGTTACCATCAGCAGTAACGGGACATGGGGACATCATGGTCTCCTGACGGTATCTGGAGAAGCTCACACACTCATTTGTCATATTCCTGTCCAAATGAGTGAGGGCATTTGGGCTTATTTGAGGATATCAGGAAAGGCAATTTACAAAGTGACTGGCCTCTGCTATGCAAAAAAGTCAAGACATTAATAAGATTGTTATCTTATGACAATTAACAGATTGTAAAGACAATCTGTCCAAAGACAGATTGGACATCAGTGGTGGGTGTGGGGTGATATACTCAGTTGTGGAGGTGAGACACTGTACAGCTGAAAAGTACACAATGTTCCAAATGAATGTTACCTCAATTTTTTAAAAAGGAAAGAAAAAAATAACGAACTAGAAGAAAGAAAAGGAAATCAAAGACAAGCTAAGAAACTTCTGAATTTTTATAAGCAACATGATATGACAACTAAAGGCAAGGTGTGGTCCTGCAATGAACCAGACCAGGGGGATTTTCTTTTACTCTAAGGAGCAAAACTAACATCAGGTTTGTAAATGAGGTGACTGCACTGTAGCAGCATCAATTCTTCAACTGGATGACTGAGCTGTGGTAGAGTGTAAGAGAATGCTCTTGTTTTTAGGACATATACTGAAGTAGTCAGGGACAAAGGGACATCAAGTCTATGATTCTAAAATGGTTGAGGAGAAAAATCACACACACACACACACACACACACACACACACACACACGTATGTAAAGAAAGAGTGACAAGGTGAGCCCAGTACAAGGCCAGCACTTGGTGAAGCAGAGGGAGGGGATCCAGAAGTCCTTTGTGCAGCAACAATTATGGAAGCTTGAAGTGATATCCAAGCACAAATTTTAAAATAAAAATAAGCAAGGTGAAATCATCTAAGACCAACCAGGAAAAGGAATTCTTAGAAGCTGGTGAGGCAGGAAGAACATGTCAGGAGACAGAGGAGTCAAGAGTAGGTGGGATGGAAAGCAGGAGTATGAAGAGTCCAGAAGGCACCAGGGGATAATCAACTGCATCAAATTCTATCAAAAGGTGGGATGAGGACAAAGAGGGGGCCACTGGGTGTAAGAACAAAGCAAGCCGCCCAGTCCCTGTCAACAGAAGGGAGTCCAGGTGGAGCGGGAGAAGCATAACCTGGAGGGGAAGAGGAAGAAACAGGCCAAGTGCAATGGAGGGAGAGAAATCAAGGGAAGGAATGAAGAACAGTGATGGACCATGTGGGTTAGGAGAGGTGTCAAGACAGAGAAGGGGAAGGTAACAGATTGAAAAAGCAATCAAGGTCAACAGACTGCTATGGTGAGGTACTAGGGTAAGTAAATGAGCAAAAAAGGCAGCCCATGGACTAGGTTAAGAAGCTCTGTACTTAACCCATGTTAGTAAAGACTGGTGGGAATGATCCAGTAAAGAAGAGGAAATAATGCAGGACAGAAGGCACAGTGGAGAGCCAGCGCTTGACATGGAGACAGTGACTCCTCTTTACTATAAAGGAAAGAAGCAAAAAGACTGGGCCCAGATGGGGTAGATTTGTGGATCTGGGGGTGAGAACACGAAGCAGCTCCTCTCTGTGGGCTTCTGTTTCTGCTGGAAAGATAAGGTCATCGGCTGGGGTGGGAGGTTTGGAGAAAGAAGTGGTTAAAAAAAGACATGTAAGAGAATTGGAAAGGGAATTTCTGAGTCATAAAGTAGGATTTTTGAGCATGACTGTGTGCTTATTTGAAGCTTATGGCCATGAACTTAGAATGACAAATTAGCTCAGCTGTGCCATGTTTTCCAGCAATATTCAGGTGCTCAGACACAGAGACCGGGGTGTGGTCAGAACATCCAGGGTTGGGATCTGCCAGGTCAAATGCAATGGAGGGAGAGAAAGCAAGGGAAGGAAGGAAGAACAGTGATGGACCATGTGGGTTAGGAGAGGTGTCAAGACAGAGAAGGGGAAAGTAACAGAGTAAAAAAGCAATCAAGGTCAACAGACTGCTGCGGTGAGGTACTAGGGTAAGTAAATGAGAAGTACAAGAAGTCGTGGTCTCAGAAACGCTGACGTGCAGGGGTGACAAGAAGCACAATGCTACCAATGGTGGAAACACTCAGGGAGGCAGAAGCAGAGCCTGGTTACTGCCTGGTCAAGAAACAGATGAGACAGCACATCCGCTGGTCATGCCGGCAGACATCATCTATAATAAGGAGACAGAAAGGATCAGAGAGAAAGAAGCCAAAGCTAAGGCTGTCAGGGAATGCAGGTCTATGAGGTCAGCAGAGAGAGAGGGACACAGCCGTGGGAGCTCTGGTTTCTGTAGAAGACGAAATTCAAGTGGGTTGAAAGTGGCACAGGAAAACAAGGATGCCTACCCCTGCCTGGGGGCGATAGAGAGGTAAAAGCACCTGCATGTCAGAGGGTTGCAGGGGGGACATAACAAGGGGAGTCACCTGGCCACTTCAGATAAGAAAGTCTAAGGCACTTCTGAGAAGACCACCAGAAGAAAGGGCCTGGCACTGACGGAGCCTGAGTGGGAAGATTTGGTCAGGAAAAGTAGTCCTGGATCAGGTTTCAAAAGTATCAACAACAGCCTTGGGATAAGAGTCCTGGTCCTAACAGATGACCTCAGAGTGCCCATCCGGTGGTGACTAAAATATCCCAAGACAATAAGAATGAGGTGCACTCCAATTGGGCAGTTTCTCTTTTAGTTTTTTAAGAAAAAAAAAAAAAAAACCATCAGGAAACTAAGCATCTGAGTTTGCCTGAACCAGTTCCTTCAAAAACTTTGCACTTATTCCAAAGGAGTTCCCTAAATAAATTTAGAGTGCACATTTATAATGGTTTAGAGTCAAGTATGTGCCAAAGAAAAAAACATTCTTTTCTAATACCCAAATTGTGTCACCCATATGGTTCACCGACTATCTTAAGCAGTTTTGGCTTCAAACATTCTTTTCTAGTATTTCCCAAAATCACAATTATCCATAGAAATTAAGAGGCAGGGCCTCCCCTGGTGGCGCAGGCAGTTGAGCTCAGAGCTGTGCAGCTGTCTGCAGCCTCTGCAGTGCCGATTCAATCCCAGCTGGCCAGCGAGGGTCCCACATGGCGCAGCAGACCTCTCCTGTCTCTCCCACTGCTCCCCTCAGCAGTGTATTTTGTCACTCTGCCTGTTCTGTTCCCCACTGACTCTGGTGAATCCTCTCACCCTCCCATGCATCTGGCCTGTACCCCGGTTCTTGTATAAATAAATAAATAAATCTTTAAAAAAAAAAAAAAGAAATTAAGAGGTAGCACCACTAAAGCAAGAAAACAATATGGCCTGCGGCAGGGGTTCTGGCCTCACCAAAAGACCATACCAAGGGAAAGACCATTTATTTGAAGCCTATGTTCTAGTTCTTTCATTGAGAAAAAAAAATTTCTACCTTACCTCACTCAATAATTTTATATTCACCAAGGAAAATACAATGTATGAGAATAATTACTCTAAAAAGCAGTTATCGACCTTATAAGGCCATAGGCTGAATATCATTGGAAAAATTGAAGGCTTTCCCAAACACTTTTCAGGAAGTAAAGGAAGGAAATCCAGTCTGGCATGCACTACTGCACTAATGTCTAGTATTCATTCATCAAACAGTCAACACTCACCTCCTTGATACAGCCCCACACACAGGGGCTATGAAAGGGGAGAGCACAGTCTCCTTCCTCAGGGAGTTCACCAGACCCACACCAGCAATTAGTCTGCCCAATGAGTGTGGCTCTGTCTATGTAGACTTTTTCACCCATGAGAAACTGAGCCACTGTGCAATGATAAAACAAGCAGCAGCCGGAAAGGGAGCTTTTCATGACCGTGTCACTAGAATACCCTAACTTTTAAAGTTCACTGCCACTTGCTTCACTGAGAGAAAACAGGGAAGCATATCCCTCAGGTGGCCCTTGAGGCAACTAAGTCACCCCAGTGGTGGAATAAAGTCCAGTAAATTCAGGAGCTTAAGAGGCCTCATTAGAACTCAAAGAAGTAGCTTCTACTCTCCAGTTCACAGCTGGCTAAGCTTTAAGAGAATTTTTTAAAACGCTAAAGGATGCTGGAACTCTGAGATTCTGTCTCAGGTGGCAGGCACAAAAAGAATTCTCAACCAAATCCAGATTTACAAACTTCAAAGTCAAGTCACAGATAATCTTACCATTGTGAAAAACTTTATTAAAATCAAATCCTTGGCTTGCTAGAAAGTCGATGCTGGAGCTCTGAAACAAGAGTAAACAGAACAAACATTTCGGTGATGGTCGTGGCAGTGGCAGGTATGTGCAGTGAAGCGGACAAGTAACTCAGGCGAATAATCAAAGGCGAACAGACAAGGGAGCACCAGCGACCTGTGAGGGGGAAAGGATTCTACCCCCAAGCTGCCAAATAGACCATTAATTCACGGAAACCCTCTGGGGGCCTTTCTTTAAAACTTAAAATACCAATCTCCTTTGTCTCACAATATTTAAGAAAAGTCCACTGGGTGAGCAGCTATTCTCCCAACAGACAGAGAAATTCCTGATCTCTTTACTGATTAGACTAAAAATAAAAAATGTATTATATAAACCACCCCAGGTTCAAGTTTAAGGTGGCTCTCACGGGCAAGTTAAGAGACAGCAAAATCCACCTCAAATCAGAGTCTAAGAACCCAAGATCTTAGCTGGATGTTCTTTATATTCAGGATCAACACAGAGAAAAGTTCTGGTAACAAGAATTACTCATTAAACACATCTAATACCTAGGGGGATTTGAAATGTTGCGGTAAACTTCAAAACAAGTAAACGAGAATGGCAAAGTCATAAAGTTTTTACCCAACCTGACTGAAGAGAGGGACTCACTACTGTAGCTGCTCTGATTTTCTTCCTGTTTTACATCAGAACATCTGAGGGAAACACACAGAAGTCCTCTTAGCCTGGGCCCTCACAGAACCACCTCTCCTGAACGGTCCTCGGACATGATACCTCCAGCCTAGCCTGGGGGACAGGGTACAGTCTCACCAGACTCAAGCCAGTATTCATAAATGTGCTGAAGTGTCTAGACTGAGAGAAGCTAGGCTTGTGGGGTTCCTCCGTGTGTTCTCCCCTTTTCTTAGTTGATTGGAGGCTCAGAGACAAATAGCTGAGACTTTCTTTGGCACAATCCTGTGTTCTAATCATACCAGAGTGATCATACCCTCATTTTTCTTTTCTTCCAATCTGTTTACTCATTTTTCAAATGTTAATCTTGAAAAATTTAACTGTCTAGAAGGTTTAATCCTCAGCTAAAAGGTAAAAACTGTATGTATCTTTATTCTCCAACACAAATTCCCTTTAAAAAGCAGTAGAATATCAAAAGGCAACCTTAACACAGACACACACACAAACCTGGGTGCATTATTTTCTATCACTCCAGGTTGTCAAGGGTTTAAAACAACCAACCTTCCCCTCCCATGCTGCTCGTCTTCCCTTTTTATACTTTTCTGACTTGGACCCCAAGACCCTTTCCCGTCCACCAGGCCAGAGTATAATTCTGAGCACCTCAACATTTCACCATGGACAGAGAAACAAAAGGATCCTGGAAAGCCCCTGTGTCCCTCCTGTCACTAGACCTCCCAAAAATCCTAATTTCCATCATTTTCTTAAACCCAGAGTCAAAGATTCATCTATTCCCCTTGTGAAGCTCTCTATTTTCCACTCAGCACCCTCTGGGTTGCACATTTCCACACTGTCTCATCAGCAAATCACAAAAGAAAGAAAACTCAATTATGCTACTAACCTGACAAACGAATTTGACATCTGGTGAGGATCTATTGAAGGGTTTCGGGAAAACGTAGAAGTTAAATGACTTTGTTATATACCTGAGTAAATAAGATCAAGGAGACTTAGAGGGTGATGTTATGCCATAACAACCACAACAAAATACCATCCATTTGTTAAGAAACCTACTTTGAATCTGTGTAGTCATATTTAAAAGTGCAAAGGCCAAACTGAAACAGCAAAAAGTCCATGGAATGCTGGAAAAAGGAAATAAAACATCTGTCAAAACAGTGTATATTAAATTCGAGCAACAGTGTTCTCAGTTAAGTGGATTTTTTTGTTTTTTCTTTTTCTTTTTTTTTTACTTTGTGTAGAACTGGGGTATAGGCCAGAGGTGCGTGGGGGGTTTGGGGGGGTGGTGGTGAGGGGATTCACCAGAGACAGAGTGGGGAGCAGAACAGGCAGATTTACTGAAATACACTGTTAAGGGGAGCAGTGGGCGAGACAGGAGAGGTCTGCTGTGCCATGTAGTTCAGTTCCCTGGCCTGGGATCGAACTCAGGCCAAAGCAGTAATAACACTGAGACTTAACCCCTAGACCACCAGAGAAGCCCCAAGGTGGCCCTTTTTGATTGCTCACTGTGACTTGGGCAGATTACTTCCAAAAATAACAGATTGTATATTGTGTATCAGAAGCATTATTAATTTATATGCGTCTCTTAATATTTTCCCAATTAAGTATTTAGCCACCCTCCAGAGCATCCTATTAGGCCTATTTCCAAATGTTAAAATAACTACACCTTCTCAACAATCAAATTAAAGTAAAATTACTAAATCTTCCCAAAAACGTTTTGCAGCAAACACTCACCTTTTTAAGCTTCTGATATCTTTCTTCTGGAGTGTCAAAACCATTTGTTAATGTGGTAACTGAAGGGCCATCACTGATACCTAGATTTTAAGAAGTTTTTGATTTATTAATAAATGCTAATGGAAAAATGTCAACCAAATATTCACTGGCTCTACAATTTCATACTCCTATGAATTAAGGTTAATTGGCAGTGCTCCTTACTTCTTTGAAATTAGCATTAATCTCACTGGCCATCAAGTTAAACCCTACAAGAATGAATACAGAGAAATGAGTAATTCAACTTGAGAATGGGCAGTTCCAGTGTCTACAATAGATTTCCAAACATTGTAATGACATGAGAAAACAATCTTGGACATTGAATAATGGAATTCTTTCAAAAGAATCCCAAAGTACACAGTTGTGAGAACACTGTATGGGTCAACAGTTTGGAGTAACATCTAAACAACCAAAGTATTTTCAAAGTCAATTTGAAATTATTTCTGTTGAAAACTTAGCTTCTGAGGGAAGTGACTCCAACTAGAAACCACACGGTTAAAGTCAAGGATCGACTTTACCCCAAGCAGGGATTCCTTTAGAAGGAGCTAAAGAGTTTTTTACAAGTGTAAAATCAGGAAGCAAAAGTTGGATACCTATCTCAAAGGAAGCCAACTGCTCATACAGTTCATACAATTTAAAATTACTCTTTATGCCAAAGAAAAAAATAGGGAAAAAACTTGCGATTTTAAGTGCTGCTAAAGTATTAAACGCACATACACATCCCCGCCAAAGTAGAAAATGAACACTTCCAAAAATGCATAATGGCACATTCTCATTTACCTGCAAAAACATGACCCTAAAGTCAGTCACCAAAGGACCATTTAGGCTCAGAGTAATCAAATGCATAAACAGAATTAGGCTGTGAGAAGCTGGAGAAGGGAGGGAAGGGGAGCTCCTGCAGGGAGATTCAGTTTGGGAAGATGAAAAAGTTCTGCAAGTGGATGGCGGAGGTGGCTGTATGATGCTGTCAATGTGCTTAATGCCACTGAACCAAACTATAAACTCACTTGAAAACAGTGAAGCAAGGGGCCTCCCTGGTGGCGCAGGCAGTTGAACACCGCACTGGGAAGCTGTCCACAGCCTCTGCAGGGCCAGCTCAATCCCTGCCAGCCGTGAGATACCCACATGGCATGGCAGACCTCTCCTGTCTCGAGGGCAGCGCCCCTCAGCAGTGTATTTCAGTCAATCTGCCTGTTCTGTTTCCCTCTCTGTCTCTGGTGAATCCTCTCACCCTCCCGCGCATCTGGCCTGTACCCCGGTTCTTGTGTAAATAAATAAAGCTTTAAATAAATAAATAATTTAAAAAAAAAAGAAAATCGTGAAACGGGTCCATTTCACGTCATGTATCATTTCACCACACACACAAAAGACTGACCCTCAAGCTTTCCTACTGCAAACATGTCAAACTAGAGCAGCACCAAAACCATAATCTCTGTCTTCAACCTCAGAACTGAACCCATCACACACCCACAGCATTTCTCCCCGACCTCTGCAAGGTTTAAAAGGAAGTGAGGCATCTGGGCAGGTCGCCCGCCCAAGGCGACAGAGGGAGGAGTGGCCAGCAGACACTGGGGGGATTAGGGGGTCAGAAGAGCCGTGGCCATGCATTGCACGAGGGGTACCTGAAAACTCCCCATCGATGGCGAAGAAGTCCGCCTCCTCTATGGCCTGGTACACTTTGTGAAGATTACTCTTAAAATCTGCGGAGAAACCGAGAAGAGGCTTAGAACCCGTAGCCTGGCTTCCTGCCCACAGGGGCCTCAGCTGAGCGGGGAAAGATGGGGCTGAGCACAAGTCCTGGGGGGCCGCCCAGAGGGCAGGGACTCAAGTCCCGGGGTGTCCGGCCGGCCGGGTGGGGGGACAAGCCCTGAAGGTGCACGGATCGGCGGTGACAAGGCCCGAGAGGGTGTTCGAGCAGGCGGAGGACGGGCTCCCTAGGGGTGCACGGGCCAGAAGGGGGCAGGTCTCCCGGGGGGCTTCGGGGAGGCGACCCCCCAAGGAGCTGCCTCAGCCCCAGGCCCAGCTGAGCACAGGGGCCGTGGATGGGGCCTAACAGGCCGGGTGAGGGGAGTCTGGGGTTGCCTGGGGGGTGCACGCACTGCTTCTGATTATCTCCATGCTGCGAGCGGCCGCACCCCCGGCCCCGCGCGGGCCGCCTCCGCCGTTCCACGCGCAGAGTCCGGCCGCGGCTGGGGGACAGCGGCGGGGACCGCGGCGGCGAGTGCCGGAAACAGCGCCGCCAGCGCGCGGCTCGTGCGCCTGCGTCAGCCGCGGGGGCGGGGCCAGGGCGGGGCGGGGCCAGGGCGGGGCGGGGTCAGGGCGGAGCCAGTGAGGGGCGGAGCTAGGAGAGGGGTAGGTCCCCCGGCCTCGGGGGCGTGGCCTGGCTCGCAAGCTGTAAAGCAGCGAGGACTTGGGGCATGGCTTGCAAGAAGCAGGCCTGATCTGATACCCAATCAGTGAACGAGTATTTCCTGGCTTCCTATTATGGGCCAGGCACTTTGAATGAGATGGGGAGACAGTGATGAAAACACCAGGCAAGCTTGCTGCCCCCTTTGGAGCTTAACAGGGAGGGAGAAAGAAAAGGAAGGCAGGAATCTAACTTGGCACATGCAAAAATAGTGAGTAGGGGGAGCTCCCTGGTGGCGCAAGGGGTTAGCCACAGGCTCTGCAGCACGAGTTCGATCCCCTGCCGGGCAGAGAGCAACCTACATGGTGCAGCAGACCTCTCCTGTCTCACCTGCTGCTCCCCTCAGCAGTGTACTTTGGTCAATCTGCCTGTTTTGTTACCCACTCTGTCTCTGGTGAATCGTCTCACCCCCACACCTCTGGCCTGTACCCCAGCTCTTGTATGCATAAATAAATAAATCTTTAAAAAAAATAATGACTAGGGAAGGAAGAACAGTGGCTGCAGTAACAATGGGAGGAAGGGTTACTTGGAGACTTGATGGGGAAAGCAGAGCTGAGATATTGATCTACTGCACTGGCCCCTGGGAATATTGTGGTGGTCTTGCTTAAAGGAGTTTCAATTTGGTTTGAGGTTTGCCCCCATCCTGCAACTGTGTTGACACTGAGTAGTCCTCTAACCATGGGTTCAATCAATGAATTCACTTGGTCTTTTGCCAAAATTGAGTATGGTTGGTTGGTTAGAAGACCAACTTTCAAAGGCTGGCTCCACCGTTCACTGTTCTGGAACATAATGTGCCCTTCCTAAACCTCAAATTCCACCCAGTGAATGGAACTGTGTGGCAATCAGTGGTGATTATGCATGCGAATTATACAAGTAAATGTGTAATTAGAGTTCTGGCTTGATATTCCATTTCTCTGCATTCACACCTTTTGGGCTTAAGAGAACTGCAATTTGAGCACAAAGCACTTGCGTTTTTTGAAAAGAAGATTACCACATCCCCCCCCCCAAAAGGAATTAATTGCACTAAAGAACAAATCAGTTTGGCCATGTTTTTCCCACCAGGTCCCATGAGTCCACTCTCTTTGTCTCATGAGTAGAAATTTACATAGAGGTAAGTATGCCCACTATCCCAAGGGTGGGCAACAGAGAGTGAATGTAGATTCCAGAATAAAGAGAGAATGGAGAGAGGAAACCAATATAACATGTATTCCTTTAAAAAAGAGAGATAACAGGTCCAAAATGGAGTCATTTGTGCTAAGCCCCATATCACCAAAGCTAACTTAACTATAGTTTCAGCCTATCTCAGAAATGTAATCTTGAACCAACGAATTTGGAATCACCTGATCAGCTTCAGTGAAGTAAGCTGCCTACCTGGCCCCTGCCATCCTTGCTACCAACAATTTGTTCTTTCCTTGTCCCACGCTTGTCTGCCAATAAATACTTGTAACTATGTACAGCTCCCTAGAGCAACTTTCTGTTTGCTATATGGAATGCTACCCAATTCATGAATGATTAAATAAAACGAATAAAATCTTAAGAATTTGCTCAGTTGAATTTTGGGGTTTGTTTTAATCACAAGTAGTCAAACCTCAAGCTTGAAATGTCTCTCTGCCTTGTTCTTTCAACTTAAAAGTCTAATTTAGTAAGTACTATCCACATGTGGCCACAATGTTAAGTAATTTAAATTAAACAATTATCAAAACTTATTGCAGAACTACAATAATCAAAACAGTGTGGTACTGGCACAAAGAAAGACAAAGAGACAAATACAATAGAGGGTCAAAAAAACAGCTTTTGTATATGCTAAAATGATTTGCAATGATGATACCATGATCATTCAATAGGTTTAAGATAGTTGTCTCCAGCCTCCCTGGTGATGGAAGGGGTTAAGCACCACACTATGAAGCAATCTGCAACCTCTGTAGCACAAGTTCAATCCCCAGCCAGCCAGGGAGCAACCCACATGGCACAGCAGACCTCTCCTGTCTTACCCTGTGCTCCCCTCAGCAGTATATTTCACTCAGTCTACCTGTTCTGTTCCCCACTCTGTCTCTGGTGAATCCTCTCACCCTCTCCCCCACCCACATCTCTGGCCTGTACCCCAGCTCTTGTATGTATAAATAAATAAACCTGAAAAAAAAGATAATGCATTTTTCATTAAAAAAAAAAAGTCTTCTCAACAAATGGTGCTAGGAAAACTTAATATCCACATGCAAAAGAATGGAGTTGGACCCTTACCTTATACCATCTAAAAATTAACTCAAGGGCCTCCCCGGTGGCACAGTGAGTTGAGCACTGTGCTGTGAAGCTGTCTGCAGCCTCTCCAGTGTGGGTTCGATTCCTGGCCGGCCAGGGAGAAACCCACATGGCACGGCAGACCTCTCCTGACTCACCCGCTGCTCCCCTCAGCAGTGTCTTTGATCTGTCTGCCTGTTCTGCTCCCCGCTCTGTCTCTGGTGAATTCTCTCACCCTCCCGCACCTCTGACCTGTTCCCCAGTTCTTGTATAAATAAATAAATCTTTAAAAAAAATTTTAAAAACTAAAAATTAACTCAAAAAAGATCAAACAGGGACCTCCCTGGTGGCACACGGGTTAAAGTCTCAGTGCATTCAAGTGATCGCCAGCCACTGTGGCATGAGTTTGATCCCCCACCAAGAAGCTGACCAAATTGGCGCAGCAGACCTCTCCTCCCCTCCTGTCTCGCCTACTGCTCCCCTCAGCAGGGTATTTCAGTAGATCTGCCTGTTCTGCTCACCACTCTGCCTCTGGTGAATCCTCTTGCCACCCACACCTCTAGCCTACACTCCAGTTCTTGTGCATAAATAAAAATAAATTCTTTTTAAAAAAATGGGTCAAACACCTGCTGGAAGAGCTAAAACTAGGGCATCCCTGGTGGTGCAAGGGGTTAAGCACTGCACTATGAAGCAATCCACAGCCTCTACAATACGAGTTCTATCCCCGGCTGGCCAGGGAGCAACCCACATGGCACAGCAGACCTCTCCTGTCTTGCCCACTGCTCCCCTCAGCAGTGTATTTCACTCAGTCTGCCTGTTCTGCTCCCCACTCTGTCTCTGGTGTAAATCCTCTCACCCCTCCGCCCCCGCATCTCTGGCCTGTCCCCAGATCTTGTATGCATAAATAAATAAATCTTTTTTAAAAAGAGCTAAACTTATAAGATTCTTAAAACATAAGCCAAAGCTTCATAACATTGGGCTTTTTGATGATCTTTTGGATATAACACCAAAAGCACAAGCAACAACAAAAAAAATAGATGAAAGGGCTACCTCAAAATTTAAAACATCTGTGTATCAAAGGACATAGAATTATATGATCAAGTGATTCCACTTTACACACACACACACACACACACACACACACACAAGAAGTGAAAGGAGAGACTAGGAACAGTTTACAGTCAGCCTTCCAGGTCTATGGTTCCACATACACCAATTCAACCAACCTCAACTTGCAAATTCATATGCTGCGGGTTAACCTACAATGGTTGTGTCTGTACTGAACATAAACAAACATTTTTTCTTATCATTAATTCCTAAACAATATAGTCTAACAACTATTTAATAGTAATCTAGATATGATTTAAAGTATATGGGAGGATGTGCATAGGTTATATGCAAATATCACACCATTTTATAAAAGGAACTTAAGGATCCAATTGCTTTTGGTATGGGGACTTCAGAGTAGGTGGGGGTGTGATAGAACCAATCCCCAGTGGATACCCAGGGAAACCTGTAATCATATACTCATATTCAAAGCAGCATTATTCACAGTAGCCAAAAGGTTGACATAACTCGAGTGTCTATCAACAGACGAACAAATAAAATGGGATATACAGGACATATGCAATGGAATATTATTCAGACCTAAAAAGGAGGGACATTGTGACACATAGATCTCAAGGATATTATGCTAAGTGAATTAAGCCAGTCGCAAAAGACAAATACTGCTTGATTTCTCTTATAGGTGGTGCTAGAGTAGTCAAAATTACTGAAACAGAAAGTAGAGTGCTGGTTGGCAGATACTCTGGAAATCGACCATGGGGAGTTTTGTTGAATGGGTGTGGGATTTCAGTTTGGAAAGATGAAAAAAGTCCTGGAGATGGGTAGCGGTAAAGGTTGCAGGACAATGTGAATGTGAGGTAGGGTAGAAAGACTGTTGTCTGCTTGCTGCCAGCTGCTGGCTGCAAGCTGCAGGTGCATCCTGCTTACACATCCACCTGGAGTGAGAAAGCTAACTGCTAACCACATCCCAGCCCCAGGGAACAAGGTGGTCACTACGCCCACCCTAAAGACACCCAATCCCAACCCCCCCTCCCAACACAATCTTTTCTGATAAAAGAATAGGACATCTCCAAAGTGCAGGAAAAAGGGAGGCACTTCCACTCCCAGAGAAACCCTTCCCTTTCTTTTTTTTTTTTTTAAAGATTTTATTTATTTATGCATACAAGAGCTGGGATACAGGCCAGAGGTGTGGGGGGTGACTCACCAGAGACAGAGTGGGAAACAGAACAGGCAGATTGACCAAAGCACACTGCTGAGGGGAGCAGCCTGCGAGAAAGGAGAGGTCTGCTGCGCCATGTGGGTATCTCACTGGCCAGCTAGGGGATCAAACTCGTGCTGCAGAGGCTGCGGACAGTTTCATAGGTTGTGTCTTAACTGCTTGCGCCACAAGAGAACCCCCCCTTTCTGAAGAAAAGAAACACTCCTCATTTTTAGTAGCCCGCCCCCCATAAGTGAACTATCCATGCAACCACAGTGCTGTTCTCTGAGGCAGCCTTACCCTATGCAGTTGTCCTTTGGAATAAACCTTTTGCTTGCTGCTGCTGGTCTGCTCTTGATTTCTGTCTCGACAAGGACCAAAGAACCTCGAGCGAGGGTAACAAATGTACCTAATGTTTCTGGACTGTACACATCAAAATGGTTAAAATGGTAAACTGTATGTTAGGCCTCTTTCACCATCCACAAAAATGCTGGTACCTTTTAGCAGATGACCCTCCAGAACAGCAGTCCACACGCTCTACACCAGCACAGGCCATTACCAGTCCTTTTACTTTTACCAATTTAATGATGGGGGGGGCGGGGGGGGTGGTTGTCATCTGAAATGATCGACTCAACAGCCTCTAAACCAAGAATTTAAAAGGGCCAATCCTCATGAATTCTCAATGGGTCAAAATGCAGTGAGATCAAGTCGCTTTAATTTCGACTCAATATTGCAAATGGAACTTGCTTTAGCCATGGCGCTGTTTAAGTACATGTGAAAGCGAAAGAAACGCGGGGAGTACATTGCGATCTTGAAACATTAGTTTCGATTCTGTGCAAATCCGCTTCCGTGCAACTCCGTTTCCTCTAGCTATAAAACGACACGCCCGAGGGACCAGTCACGACGCCCCAAAAGCCCACGTCCTGCCCGCAGGTCTGTCCAGGAGGAGATAGGGGTGGGGCCGGCCCTGGGGCGCATGCGCCGAAGTCCGCGGCCGGGGAGTGGCCGCTCTAGGCAGCGGGGAGGTCGCGGGGTGGAGGGGCTTGGGAGGCCAGCACGGCGTCTCCTCTATGGTCGCGGACTCAGGGCCCCTCCTCTGCGCTCGTCCTCGGTTACTTCCGGGAGGGATCGGCCACCTCTTCCTCCGCTTCCGCGAGGGTCCAGGCTGCGGTCCAGGCTGGGGAGGCCCCGGGCGAGCGCAGTGGTAAGCGAGGCTGGTTTGGGGAGGGGCGAGCCGGGCTCGATTTCGGGGTGGGGTGTGGGGTGTGGGGGTGTGGCTGACGGCCTCGGGGGAGGTGTGCGGGGTACCCAGGTCCAGGCCCGGGTCCTGGGCAGCCGCTGTCCTGGCCGCGCTCCCCATCATTTTGCGGGTGCCCCACCTGGGCGCCGCCGGTCCTGGACCTCACCTGCGTCCCCGCGGGGGTGAGGGGCAGAGCCGCGCGCGAGGGTCCTGGCGGGGCGAGAGGGAGCGAGCATCGCTGTTGCGCATCCTGGGGGGACCCGGGGCGCTGCCTCCCGCTGCGCGTGGGTAGAATTGATCGAGCGTCTGATAACACCGGGCTGAGCTGAGCGTCAGGGCTGATTCGCAAGGCGCTGGTCTGCTCCAGGAGGAACGATTGCTCACGTTTGAAAATAGGGCAGTGGACGTGCAGAAAGGGGAGCGTGAAGCCCCTGGGTTTCTGGGGGGTCACTGGCTCCTGTGATCACTGGGGTTAGGATCGACCTGGCTCTTGGGATCCCGAGCGCACGGCTCAGAAATCGGAATCTGTGCAAAAGGGAGTTTAAAAATAGCAAATGAGAGTCAGGCTGTATTTAGTTGCACGTCTTTGACGAGGCCGGAGGTGGTCCTGTCAGTGCTGAAGGCGGCGGCTCCCCAACTTTGGTGGAGAGGTGCGGGTGAGCGCCCAGCAGCTGTCTCCGTTGGGTCCTCCCCGCCGAAGCCCATTGGTCGCTCCTTTGGGGGTTGTCTCTATGTCACTCTCAGAAAAGCCAATAGAAAGGCGCTTTGCTCGGTTCCCGGGGCACACCCCAGAGCCGGCGCAAAGTGCACGTGCGGGTTGGGTTGTTCGTCTGTTCTGTAAACAGCCTACTTGAGCCTATTGGAGCTGTGTTTCCCTGCCTGGCTCCACTTGAAAATACCGTATTCCTCCAGGGCTGCTCTGTCTTTTTCTTCTGAGCTCCAAGTTTTGGCACTGGCCCCACCTATAAAGCGGAAACTCAGTAAATATCGTTATCAATAATTCCGTTCATCACACCAATCGACCACACAGCGGACTCTTTTTAAGTGCCTGTAGTAGAATTTGCCATTTAAATTTCCTGCAAAGTAGATATTATTATCCTGAACTTATAAATGGAAAAAGTGAGGCTCAAGGAGGATATACATGGAACCTGATTTGAAACCCAGGTCTAGTGCACCCCTAGGAGCTTATTGTTTCTGTACCAGCCTGGCAGGGACATGATAGTCCAGATGAAAAAGCATGCTCATGTGAAAGTTTTGCTAGTGCACAAAGGTAGAAAGGATTAATCTGGTTTGTGGGGAGTCGGGAGGGGTGGTGTTAGTGATGGAAGACTTTCAGGTGGCAGTGGCAGTGGATTTGGGTCTTGTCAGTTGGATCCTTTTTTTCGAATGGTGTGGAGCTGTGTTACAAGTGCAGGGAACAGTGTGATATGGGAAAATGCACAAGGAGCAGGAGTTACAAAGTGGGACTGGAAGGTAGTGTGTGAACAGGAGAGTAGTAGAGATAATCACAATAGTTGTAGTAGCTGACACATTGCACTGTCAGACACTAGTCTGAGTGTTGTGCTGCTCATTTTATCCTGTCAACCCTATCAGGCAATTATTATTGACATCCCCATTACACAGATAAAGAAACTGAGGCACAGAGTGGTTAAATGACTTGCCTGAGGTCACACACAGCTAGTAATTGGTGGAACTGAATTGAACTTAATCATTCTGATTCCAGAGTTTGTACTTTTCAGTTTAAAAGTTGTATTGGCCTGCCTGGTGTTACATTGATTGCTGGTAGGCCATAAAGATTCTTAAATGACAGGCTTGCAACTACAGACTTTATTTTTCTCATGGGCAGGAAGGTTTTGAGCAAAGGAAGAGGCTTGATCAGAATTTTGCTTCAGGAGGGTGATTCAGGCAGTGGACAGAGGAGAGACTGGAGAGAATAGGAAATGAAATTGGAAGTGTTGTTTAAACTTAATTTTGTTCACACCATGTCCATACCTTGTCTGAAACATGCTTAGGCATGTGTTTATTTTAATGTACTAGCTCTCTGGTTCCCTAACATCCCCGTGCTTGTGATATCCTAACAGCATATTTAAAATGTGTACCCCTGGGCCTCTCTCCCAGGCGTCCTTTTCTTTGGGTGCAAGAAATTTCCCAAATGATAGTGTTGGGGGTTTTAAGAAATACTGTGAATGGGAGTCAAATATTTGTGGGTTTGATTTCACCTGCAAATATCTGGAGCCCAGCTTTCTGCCAGCTGTTCTTAGACATGATGGTAGAATTCTATGGCTTGGTTCTCGACCTCAGGAAACTCACAGTGGTTGGGGAGGAAAGAGACTCTCCAAATGGTAGTGTGCCAACCCTGAGAATGATGTTGGTTTACAAGATGTGAGTCATGACAGATTAAAAACTGAGAATTACAGTGTGGGTTTCTGGTGATCACCAGTAGCTTTTGATCACTTTCTGTGTTGCTGAGCCTCTACAGTGTTTAATACAGTATAGGTCCTTGAATATGTGCTACATAACAGGAACGAAAAAGGACAGAGAGCCAAGATGCCTTTGCAATTTGCTTTCATTTTGTCCAATGCCACAGACTGGCAGTAAACCACTGGGCTTCAAAGTTCAGGCAGTCATCCACATCCCATGAGTGAGATACCTTTGCCCTGGTGATTTCTGACCCCAAAAAGAAAGAAAATCTGTGTATTTGGGGTGGAAAAATACAAGCTTTTTAAAGGTGAGAGCCTGGAACGCTTCCCTTGTATTACTGAAAGAACCAGTTTGGGGGTTTTGTTAACAAAAATGCTAAACACTGTAGTCAGATATCTCCTCTGGGTACAATTTACTTTCCAAAATCAAATAAAACTCTACTGGACAATAACTTCTTTGCATTTATGACAGGCACAAAGTAATCTAGACTCAGGGAAGTCTGTTTCTTAGAGAGACAGTGGGCAGAAGGAAATCCGAAAACCTAACCTTTGCCACCTGCAGAAACTGCACATAATGTCCTCATATTGCTGCTTCTGGTGCTTGCCCTGCTTACTTTGGGGCTCATTTCTTTGTATTTTAGTCACTAGAAATGGGTGGTCACTCTGGACATTTCATAAAGGCTGGTGTTTTGTTTTTTTTTTAAGATGTATTTATGCACACAAGAACTGGGGTACAGGCCGGAAGTGTAGAGGTGAGAGGATTCACCAGAGACAGAGTGGGGAACAGAACAGGCAGATTGACTGAAATACACTGCTGAGGGGAGCGGCAAGGAGACAGGAGAGGTCTGCCGTGCCATATGGGTTGCTCCCTGGCAGGGGATTGAACTTGTGCTGCAGTGGCTGCGGACAGCGTCATAGGTTGTGTCAATCCCTTGCTCCACCAGGGAAGCTCTCTGCCAGTGTCTATAGTGGTGTCCCCAGAAGTGGACTTGGCTTGCCAGAAGTCAGGGTGCTCCCAGCCATCCTTACCTGTATTGTGAAGGTTTTTGCCGGTTTATCTCATGGAACAGCACACTCTGTGATCTGAGAAGCAGCCCAAGGCAGATGCATGTTTCCAGATGCAGCATTGTCTGGTTCCAGTTTGTTACCCTAGTTTGGGTCCCTCAGCTTTGCAGCAGCTGCTCCGTGGCAGGCCGGACCAGGCTGGTGCTATGAGCCCAGGCTTTAAATCAAATGGTGGTTTTTTTCTTATTTAACTATCAATGCAGTTTACTACAGGTCTCTGAAGCATATATAAAACATTTTAGAGCAACATCGTACATATAGTTCCCTTTTAAAAAACAAATCAGTCGCTCTCTACATCATGCATGGGTAGTTTCTCCACTTTTTTTTTTCTTCAATCAAGGCAGCGAGACCTTATTGGAAAAGAATATGAAAACTTACTATGGAAACAGCCCTGTAAGAGCGGGTGTGACCATATCCATATCCTGGAATGGGCCTGGCACCGTGTCGTTTGCACAAATGCCACCTCACTGCTGCCACCTAAGCCCAGAGAGCAGTGGGCAGTTTTCCTGCCCTGATCTCAGACCACAGAGCACCCCTGGGCACTGTGCACTGAGGCCTCAGCATCACCAGGGGTGCCATTCCCGGCCAGCTGACATCCCGTCTCCATGGAAATGACCAAAGACAGCCATTCTTGGGGATTTTCAGAGAGACTGAAAAAGCTCATCCTTTGAAGGTATCCCCTCGCCCAGTGAAAAACACACAAAAAGAAAATTACTAAAATGCTGGCTTCTAGTTCATCTTTCCTTTCAAATTTCCTGGAAGGTATTCACATATTTGATTACCTGCTACACCTCCTTTTAACCAATATAGACTCAAATCTTAGTTACTCCTCCCAGGCCCACCAGCGCCCTGGCATCTTTCCAGACAGAGAAAAAGGCAAATCTTCTTCCCTTGTTGACTCAGTCTGTAAATTAGAACTGAAGAAATGGCATGAAAGACTGCCCGCCTTCTTCACCCTAAGCCAATTTTGTACCTCAAAAGTCAACACAATAAATGCGAAGGAGCATGAGAAGGGGTGGCATCCATACACTGTCTCCTGGGAGGGCCCTGGGGCATCTGGGTGGAAAGAAGGCAGTCAGACCGGGATTTAAGGCCTGGCTCTGTCTCATCTGTAAAGTGGAGATGATTGTAATTATTATCCCTTCGAATTGTGCCTTTCACATAAGGATCAGTAATACATCAAGCTGTTATTCTGTCACCAGGTAATACGTAATGAGGACGAATAGCCTAATTAGAGGTCCAAGTAAAGTCAAAATCATTTTATTCTTGCAATAAGCATCTTAGCTAAGAAACGACTAAGGTATTTTTCAGGCTGGAATCCCAATGCATTAGCCCTAAAATCATTATTCCCAAAATATTAGGTATATGCTATAGTCACGATGAGCGTTTTGTTGAATAAAGAAGTAGAACCGTAATCATTGATGAATGAACCAGTTTGAAGCTTACAGTTTCTAAAGAGTGAACCATCTCTACATACTGAGATCTTTATAAGCTATGACAGCTCCCAGTTAAGCTCAGAATTAATGTATTCTTCTCTGATACACTCAATAAAATAGATTGTGTTAGTTGACTCTACTGCATGGTTCATTGGGTGGCTAGAGAATCAAACAGGTAACAGCCACCGCCTCCTCCTGGACTGCAGCCCTCTGGGTCAATTGGTGGATAAACACTTGACCAAGTCAGACAAATAACATTTCCTTGCAAGGGAGGAATAGCCAAGTCCACTTCAGGTTGTTTAATTATATAGAATTAGCAAGAGGTTATGGTGTCCCACTGCCCCCCTCCCACCTCACCCCCCCCCCATAGATATTCAGACAACGATACCCTATCAGTTAGCTGTTTCTCTGGGTAAACAGAAAAGGTTCCTGGTAATAGTATGTTGGAGCCATCGTGGAGGCCAGCCATCGTGGAGGCCAGCCATCGTGGAGGCCACCCATCGTGGAGGCCACCCATCGTGGAGGCCTGCGGTGATTGTTTCTATCAGTTATGTCAACAAATCAAACCCATGAACAGTTCAGAAAAGGTCAATTATACGTTGTGTGTGTGTGTGTGTGTGTGTGTGTTCATGTCATGGTTCCCATGTTAGTGCTTTCTTAGATTTTATGCCATTTCTTGACTCTGGCATTTTATTTTATTTTTTTAAGATTTATTTATTTATACAAGCACTGGGGTATAGGCCAAAGTTGTGGGAGGGTGAGAGAATTCACCAGAGACAGAGCAGGGAGCAGAACAGGCAGAAGGACCAAAGTACGCCTGCTGCTCCCCCTCAGCAGTGTACTTGGGTCAATCTGCCTGTTCTGTTCTCCACTCTGTCTCTGGTGAATCCTCTCACCCTCTGCACCTCTGGCCTGTACCCCAGTTCTTGTATGCATAAATAGATAAATCTTTAAAAAAAAAGAGTCCCCTGCCCTATCCATGCTTTGTTTTAGCCCCTCCATGCCACCTAGAATAAAGTTTCATTTAGAAATTAGATAGTATCAACAATAACTAGTGATAGAACAATTGTAACAATATAGTGTAATAAGAGTTATGCCAATGCAGTCTCTCACTCTTTGAGAATATGTCATTGTGCAGCAATTGATTTGGGTAACTAAAATTGAGGAAAGTAAAACCTGGGGTTGCAGGGACTCCTGTAATTTGTTGGCAAGTTCATGCCTCATAAATAGCGGTGCTGGGACTCAGGACACGTCTTCTGATTTTAAAAGTGAGGGATATCACACTGTCTCTCAGAACCAGGAGGTAAAATACTACCTCTAAGTTCTAAAATAAGTGTCTTTAAGGCCTTGAAATATTCGATTCAGGGAAGAGCCCACAAACTCTCACTCCATCTGGCTTGAGCTATGTCTCTGGATATATGATGAGAATAAAGCTGGCAGATTTTTCAGACTTGGCTGGTGCCCTTAGGTCCCTCCTGAACCTTTCACCCACAGAATCTGCTGAGCACTGCAAAGCTTCTGCCTGAGGCCAGTTAACACCAAGGCCAGTTAACGTTGAGGTCAGTTAACCTAGAAACTTCACACTCTCATCCACAGCCTCCGAAGACTTCCCTGTGCTGTGGAATGAGGCCTGAGGCACACACATCCCCTGGGGTCCAGCAGGTAACAGGCCAGGAAGACGGGGCGAGGACCCTGGCAAACCAGCAGCTCGCCCCGAGTTCCTTAGGGTGAGCAGCCAAATTGGAATTTTGCAACAAAAGCCAGTAATCCGGATTTTTACGTGAAATCAGATTTTTAAAGTGCTGGCACCAAATTCAATGGAAAGAAAGAGAGGAGAAGGAGGAGGTGCTCAGAGGAAAGAAAGGGAGAGAGACTAGGGAAGCACCCTTGAGAGCTGTGCTGGCAGGTGGAGGGGCGGCCTGGGATACTTCTGGGGGACACGGGGCGGGGTGTGGGGGACTCTTGCTGGCCAAGGTGGGGTGCCTGAAAGACCACCTGGGAAGCGGAAAAGACCACCTGGGAAGCGGAGGACCTGGCTCATGAGGAAAGCCTCAAACACTCCCCTCCCCCCACTTGCCCTGCCCAGCAGGAGTCCTGAGGGAGTGAGCAGGAGTGATGTATTGATACTTTGTTTTCACCAACTGCAATATCAAGATTGAGAAACTTGCCCCAGACACCTGTGCTGTGATCATCTGTATGAATGATTGTAGGCCTGACTTACCTTGGCCCTCCAGCCACTTTCTCTGTCTCCAATCCTTAAAAGCCCTGATGGGTCTGTGCTGTCACCACCATTTCACAGCTGAGGAAGTGAGGCTCAGAGACCTCGAGATGACTTGAGTACTCAGGTACTTTGTACAATTGCGCGGCTGGAGTTGGGGAGTTGAGATTCTGATTCCATGATCCCATCACTCGGATCAGAGCCTCCCAGGACCTGGTGAGAACAAGAAGAGCCTGGTCCTTTGCCATTGGTGTTTCTGTGGCACCAAGATGCCCAGTTCCGGAGGGCATGACACGCCTGTTGGGATTGATCTGGGGGAAAGGGGCATATTGGGCCACAAGGGAGGTGACCTGGCACAGGGCACCATGGAAAACAAGGCCCCTCACTTCTTGCTACTGCTCCTGCATGAGCCTCTGAAATCACGTTTATAGAAATAAATACCTGGGCCTCCCCAGTGGCGCAGCGGTTGAGCACTGGGTTGCGAAGCTGCCCGCGGCCTCTGCGGCGCCGGTTCGATCCCTGGCTGCTCCCCAGCCAGAGGAGGAGGCCACCAGAGGAGGGTCCTACATGGCACGCAGACCTCTCCTGCCGCCCGCTGCTCCCCTCAGCAGTGTCCTTCGGTCCTTCTGCCTGCTCTGCTCCCCGCTCTGGCTCTGGTGAATTCTCTCACCCTCCCGCGCTTCTGACTGTACCCAGTGCATGAACAAACAAAACAAACAAATAAATAAATAAATAAAACATGCCTCTATTAAAAAAAAAAAAAAAGAAAGAAATACCTAATGGGAAGGCGGCTTTGTTTGGTTAAGATGTATTATTTGCATGAAATATACCTGTTGTGGCCAACTCCAGACATTTTATTAGGCCACGAAGCTGGTTAATTTTATTTTATTTTTTTTATAATAAATTTTATTTTTATATTCCCCATACAATTGCAACCCCCCCATTCTGACCACAATCCCTCCCCTCCCGCCCCCCACCCCCCAAAAAGTGTCTCTGGTTCATAGTTTTTTGTTGATTTTGATTTTCACTTTCTTATAGTTATTCATTTTCCTGGTCCCTTATTTAAGTTTTCTAGATTCCTGCTATGAGTGAGACCATCCGGTATTTTTCTTTTTCTTTCTGGCTTATTTCGCTGAGCATGATCCCTTCCAGCGCCATCCATGTTGCTGCAAATTGCATGTGTTTATCTTTTTTGAATGCTGAGTAATATTCCATGGTGTATATGTACCACATCTTCTTGATCCAGTCATCTATTTTTGGGCATTTGGGCTGTTTCCAAAGCTTAGCTATTGTAAATAGTGCTGCTATAAATATAGGGGTGCAGGTGCTCTTTGGAATTGATGTTTCTGTGTCCTTTGGGTAAATACCTAGGAGTGGAATTGCTGGATCCTATGGAAGCTCTATGTTTAGTAGGTCCAGAAATCTCCACACAGCTCTCCATAGTGGTTGGACCAGTTTGCACTCCCACCAACAGTGCAGAAGAGTTCCTTTTTCTCCACACCCTCGCCAACATTTGTTGTTGCTAGTTTTTTTAACATGTGCCATTCTCACTGGTGTAAGATGATATCTCATGGTAGTTTTGATTTTTTGCATTTCCCTGATGACAAGTGATGTTGAACATTTTTTCATATGCCTGTTGGCCATTTGCATTTCCTCTTCAGAGAAGTTTCTTTTTAGCTCTTCTGCCCATTTTTTGACTGGATTATTTTCTTTGTTGTTGTTGAGTCTCATCAGCTCTTTGCAGATTTTTGTGATCAGTCCTTTATCATTAGTGTTGGGTGCAAAAATGTTCTCCCAGTCAGTGGGGTTTCTCTTTGTTTTTGTTATTGTCTCTTTTGCTGTGCAGAAGCTCTTTAATTTGATGTAGTCCCAGAAGCTGGTTAATTTTAAACCATACACATTGAAAGGACCTTAGAAATTTAATTGAGAAAAAGGAGCCCAGAGAAATCAGATTTTCAAAAGAGTTTAGTGAAAGAAAAGGATCTGGAATTCTCCACTCTAAGTCCATTGAACTTTCCACCACATTATCTTGCTTTCCCTCATTTCCAGGACTTTGACAAATGTGCCAAAAAACAAAGGCCATGGTAGATACCTGGTTTGTGAAATGTGAATTTTTTTTTTATAAGTCAAATTTGTTGTGTTTAAAAAGCCAAACTTTAATAGCATAGCAGTGACCTCCAACACCTGGCCAACGCTCTGCCCTGTTCTGTTGCTCTCCCCTTTCTAGATTTCATGATGATTTGCAGAACTTCTCGGGGTCTAGAATTCTCTCTGCCTGTGGACCCCAGAATTTGCTGAGATGGAGGCGTCCCAGCACAACAATCCGAACACAGAGAGCCTTGAGGACGACGACCCTCTCAAGAGCACCAGCCCCCAGATTTCTGTCAGTGAATTTTCTTGCCACTGCTGTTATGACATCCTGGTTAGCCCCACCACCTTGAACTGTGGGCATAGCTTCTGCCGGCACTGCCTGGCTTTGTGGTGGGTCGCTTCGAAGAAGACGGAGTGCCCGGAATGCAGAGAGAAATGGGAAGGTTTCCCCAAAGTCAATATTCTCCTCAGGTAATGCTCAGGCCGTGTCAGCGGCGCACACAGCTTGTGGTAACGCTCAGTGGGCAGCCATGTTTGAAAAGTCGGGGCTCAGGGCCGACCTCCTGGTCGTCCTGGGTCTGCTGGAGTATGAGTCACTGAGCTCAAGGACCTGAGAACCCAGACGCCCTTTCTCACAGTGACTGTGTCTGCCATTGATGGAAATGAAGAAAAGCCATTCTGGTTATAATCGTCTGTCATATGATACTTTCATTGATTCGTACCCCCGAGAACACCCTCAGCCTAACAGAGAACACGGTGTAGCTGTGCAGTTCTGAGTAACTGGTCTGATGCAGATTTCCTAATCTTTGAACTCTGCTCCAGTTACCATGCGAACAGAAGCAGCTTCTCACGAAGAGCATCACACAACCAGTGACCAAACCTTGCAGGCCTAGGGTTCTTTTCTGCCTCCATTTTGACTGATTATAAAGTGCCTGTGAGATCTTTGAGGCTAAAAGTCTTGTCTCTTCATCTATTGCCTCCTTGATAACAGAATACCAGAAAGCTCCATGAAAACATTAGCCCAGCCATTTCTCTTTTTCACAGACATGAATTTACAAACACTTTGCTTTGGCCTGTCAACTTTGATTTACCTGAAGGTGACTCTTAAAGTGAAGGCCAGTCCTTTGATTGTATATAATTTAAAATGGACTGATAGTTGGTCTTTCTGTCACTAGCGTCACCTTTTTTTGGTGAATTAATTTTTTTTTTAAAGATTTATTTATTTATTTATACAAGCACTGGGTAGAGTCAGAAGCGCGGGAGGGTGAGAGAATTCAGCAGAGCCAGAGGGGAGAGCAGAGCAGGCAGACTGACGAAGTACACTGCTGAGGGGAGCAGCGGGCTGCAGGAGAGGTCTGCGCACCATGTGGGACCCTTGCCGGCGGCCGGGGATGGAACCGGTGCTGCAGAGGCTGCAGGCAGCTTCGCAGCCCAGCGCTCAACCGCTGCACCACCGGGGAGGCCCAAAAATAAATAAATCTTAAAAAAAAAAAAGAACATACCAGGTTCTGATTAGCTTGTAGGTGGTTTCTGTTTTTCTGCAGTTACCAATCTTCTTGTCCATTCCTCTGGAGCACTTTTATAACATTAAATGTTGCCTACTTCATTTTGACTTTGATGTAAGTATATTTAGGCAAACCACTAAACCACTGCCTAGTGATTTTCTTTGTCTGTTCTCCATAGGGATGCCATCGAAAAACTCTTTCCTGATGCCATTAGAATGCGGCACGAAGACATTCAGCAGAACAATGACATAGTCCAGAGTCTTGCAGCCTTTCAGAAATACGGGAATGATCAGCTTTCTGTGGCTCCCAACACAGGCCGAGCGAACCAGCAGCGAGGAGGGGGATTCTTTTCTGGAGTGCTCACAGCTTTATCCTGTGTGGCAGTAAGTCTGGGTCTCACTGTCCTCCTTCCCTCATGGCTTCCACTGCAGTCAGGGCTGTTGAAAGACACCTAAGTGACCGATGACATAACTGCATGTGGTAATTCATCTCATACGTTGAAATCTGCTGGGTCGTATAATTCTTTGGGGCAGTTGCTTACTCAAGTAAAAATAGGATATTCAGATCCCAATAAATGTTAGCTTTCTCCCATTTCACCCTCTTCGTCACCTATGTAACAGGCACCATTACTATTCCCATTTTAAAGAGGAGGCTATAAGGACAGAAAGTGCTGTAACTGGGAGCTCAGACCAGATCTACCTTGATGACGGCATCTGGAACACAGCACATTACTAGCTCCAGCATAGAGACAGTTTTCTCTAAAAATTTCATACTACAGGGCCTCCCCTGGTGGCGCAGCAGTTGAGCGCTGGGCTGCAAAGCTGCCCGCAGCCTCTGCAGCACCGGTTCAATCCCGGCTGCCAGCGAGGGTCCCACATGGTGCGACAGACCTCTCCTGCCACGCCCGCTGCTCCTCTCAGCAGTGTATTTCATCAGTCTGCCTGTTCTGTTCCCTGATCTGGCTCTGGTGAATTTTCTCACCCTCCCGCACTTCTGACTGTACCCAGTGCTTGTATAAATAAATAAATACATCTTAAAAAAAAAAATTTCATGCTACAAAAAACTCATTATAAATTTCCTACTAGAAAAGGCAGGAGTCAGTTTGTGGCCATGTTAGCATTGAGGATACAGAGCTCCCAAATGCCCTACCGTGAGCTGCATTGCTGCCTCTGTTCCCCTGTGGCCCTACAATTAGCAGAGACAAGCCCCCCAAGCGTTATGCTCCTGAGATCTCTGGTGTGGCTGCGTTTTTTGGTGTACCAGCTGGGAAACCCTTCGCTCTGCCACTCCCAGCCCTGCCCCATATTCACATATGTAGAACCTGGCATCTCTGCCTTTCCATGTCCTAAGTCCTATCACTTCTCCCCAGGTGGTCCTGCTCGTGTACCACTGGAGCAGCAGGGAATCTGAGCACGACCTCCTGGTCCACAAAGCTGTCGCCAAATGGACAGCAGAAGAAGTAGTCCTCTGGCTGGAGCAACTGGGCCCATGGGCTTCTCTCTACAGGGACAGGTTTTTATCTGAAAGAGTAAATGGAAGGTGAGAAGCAAAATCTTCTGCTACATCATTGACATTTTTTTAAAAATACCTTTATTGAGCTGTCCACCTTGCATAAAATTCACCTATTTCAAGTGTATTATCAGTGACTTTTAATATATTCACAGAAATGTGCAGCCATCACCACAATCTAGCCTGAGGACACTTTCACCACCCCGATCCCAAAAAAGCTCTTAGCAGTCAGCTCTCATTTCCCGCCTCCCTTATCCCTGGCAGCCACCATTCTACTTTTGTCTTTGAATTTGCCTGTTCAGAGTATTTCATATAAATGGCATCATACCTTATGTGTGACTTATATGTTTCCACGTAGCATAAATTTTCAGGATTCGTCCAAATTGTCCCATGGGTCAGTGCTTCGTTCATTTTTATGACAGAATAATATTCCAGTGTATGGATATACCACATTTTATTTATCATTTCTTCAACTGACAGACCCTTGGGGGCTTTTATGAATAATGCTGCTGTGATCATTTGTGTACAAGTTTTGTTATAGACATAGGTTTTCAATACTCTCTTGAAGTGAAGTTGCTGTGCACGAAGTCACTTTTATTTTGAAGTCACTTTTATTTTGAGAAACTGTCAAACTTTTCCAAAGTGACTGTAACATTTTATGCCATTAGCATTTTAATTTATCTGTTGCTTCCCGATTATTAAGGTAATATAGATTAATACTTATTTTAAAATGATGTGGAAGTATAGAATACGGAAATTGAAATACCCTTGCAATCCTTTTCTTCAGAGAAAACCACTATTATCATCTATCATGTATCTTTCCATATTTTCCCCAATGTTTATACAGACATGCACATACAATTTTTTAAATTTATTTAAACCAAAAATATGATTGTACTAAATAAATATGTTTATAAGGATATGTACATATGGGTATGTTCGTGTATGCTAGAGTCTGTTTAAACCAGCTCTCCCAATAGACATGAGTTGTCTCCTTTTTCCCCTCTTCCCAACAACCTTGTAGTGGATGCTCTGGTATACAGGGACCTCAGAATTGCTTCTGCCCCCAACAGCTTCCACACCCACTTCCAGGCCAGAGCACTGTCCATCTTTTTCAATATCCCTCCCCTCTTTGGACTGTGTATGGCTGTTACTTAGAACCCCAGGCAGTACTAAGAGCAGCCGCTCTCCCTCATCGCAGACATGTAGTTCACTTACCGAGAGGCTGCCCCACCTTCCACTCAGTCACTTTTCCTCTTGAACTGAGCTTTCAATTCTTGACACTCCTTTGGGGAAGCAGAATGCCCCCCACTTTGTCATTTTTTGGTAGAGGTTCTCCACAGTGTAGCTTAAAAAAACCCTCTAGGGGGCCTCCCCGGTGGCGCAGCGGTTGAGCGCTGGGTTGCGAAGCTGCCCGCAGCCTCTGCAATGCCGGTTCAATCCCCAGCTGCTCCCCGGCCACCGGAGGAGGGTCCCACATGGCGCGCAGACCTCTCCTGCCGCCCGCTGCTCCCCTCAGCAGTGTCCTTCAGTCCTTCTGCCTGCTCTGCTCCCCGCTCTGGCTCTGGTGAATTCTCTCACCCTCCTGCACTTCTGACTGTACCCAGTGCTTGTATAAATAAAAAAAAAAAAAAACAAACAAAAAAAACCTCTAGGGCCTCCCTGGTGATGCAGGGTTTAAAGTTTCAGCACTATCAAGCTGTCACCAGCCACTGCATTCTGAATTCAATCCCCGGCCAGGGAGCTGACCCACATGGCGCAGCAGACCTCTCCTGTCTCCCCGCTGCTCCCCTCAGCAGTGGATTTCAGTAGATCCACCTGTTCTGTTCCCCACTCTCTCTGGTGAATCCTCTCACCCCTGTACCTCTGGCCTATATACCAGCTCTTGTATGCATATATAAATAAATCTAGTACAATCTGTCTTGGTATAGCTGCCTTCCTTCCAGGGGATAGAGCCCAAAAACTGCAAAAAACAAATTGCTGAGTCAGAGAGAGATAAATCTTTACAACTGTCATAAGCATTGCCAAATTATCCACAAAAGAGCCTCCGTCTATACTCCTCTAGAGGCTGCGTGTGCCTAGGGGTGCACAGGTGTGTTCAGACGGGTCACATGTGGAGGTGGGGTCACATTTTCTGTTGAAAAGGAGCCAATAGGGAAGCTATAATTTCATAAAATCAGTTCTCCAGCACAACTGCTCTTAATGTCATAATGTTTTATTGGTTCCTGTCTGATTTTTTTTCTGTACATACACACTTGGAAAAATAGAGGCATGTGTGAGAGGTCAGAGTGCTTACCTAGAAGGGCCAAGTTAGGAGCAAAACAGACCTGGGTAGGCCTCGTGCTGCCCCCTTTCTCCAACCAGATTCTCATCCACAGAATGGGCATAATGCCACCCATCCTGCAGAGATGTTAAATACATCAGCAGTGGCTTATTAAATTTTCAGATAGTCACCGGCAGATAGTAAGCATTCATTTGTTTGCTGTTATTAATATTATTTCATACACTAAAGGTCCTACCGCAGACTGAAGTATTTGTGTTGATAAGATGAAACTTGACCTTGGAAGGTTTGCGTCCAGCATATAATCTCATAAGAAATCTCCTGTCTCCCCCTTGCCATAGATTGCTCTTAACCCTGACAGAGGAAGACTTCTCAAGGGTGCCCTATGCCATAGAAAACAGCAGTCACAGGAGAGCCATCTTTATAGAGCTGGAGCGCATCAAAGCCCTCGGTGTGAAGCCCCCCCAAAACCTCTGGGAGTACAAGGTGAACTCTTACTTTTTTTTTAATAGAAGACATACAAATGCATAGCTGTCATTTGCATGCCCGCTGTTTAAGGAAACATTGGTGACACAGCTGAGGCCCCCACGCCGCACCCTCCCTGGAGGAACCGCGCTCCTGTGCTGGACTGTAAGGCCTCCGTGGGCGGGTTTCCCTCTGCCTGTAGGTTTGTGTCCACAAGCCCTAGGACTGTCATCTGATAGATTTCTACCTTAGTGTCAGAGGCGTGGACTGAGCCTGACCCACAATCCCTTTTGTCTCTGGGTCCATTACACTCCTTTCCTCCCATGCAGTATTTCACTGCACAAGTAATGGCAGGAGCAGAGTAAGCCAAAACAACCGGGTGGCATTTTTTTGCCCCTGTGATGCTATCAAGGATGAAAACATTTAATGCTCTGCGCATCAGTTTTGCAGATCAGAAATAGCTGCAGTCTCTTTGGAGAGCAATTTGTTGGTAACAATTCAAATTTAAGTCGCATCTACTCCTTGACCTATAATCTCACTTCTTTGCATTTAGAGCCGAGGCGGCATAGCTAACACAGTGATCACTAGCAGGCTTCTTGCCAGGAGCTGGCAAGACACCCTGGCTCTGGACACACCAGCCTATACCTGGGCCTTTGATGTCCACTTCCTCCTCACTACATGACCTCCTAGAGTCGTAGTGAGAACTGAATGTCTGAGTCACAGAAAATATTGAACAAGATAGTATCATTGACACGGAAGGCAACCTGGTTGCACGTTTCTCAGAACAGGTTAAATAAATAGGGCACACCCATACTTAGTGCCCTTCTATAAGGGGGCGATTCGGGGCGTGCTGATGAGGAAGTCTGCCCAGGGTGTGTTGTTAACTGCAAGTGAAGAAAGGCAAGTTGGGAGATGTGCACTTTGTATGTACTTCTGTGTTTGCACATGCATAAAGTACTTCCAGAGGATACACAAACTGTTAACAGGGTTTCTGGGAATGAGACTTGGATGGGAAGGAGATTATTATCTGTCACTTGATACATTTTTGTGCACTGTGTCTAACTATGTACATGTATTACTTTAAAACTGAAAAAAAAAAAAAACCCAGTAGTTTAAAATTTTTTGAAGAATGGAAATGGATGTCCTAAGGTAGAAGACTTGTTTTTTTTTTTTTTTTTTGCATTGCTGCTATTTTATTAAAATGACATTGCATTGTTACATTATATAAGTTTCAGATCTGTTTGTTCCTTAATTTAAAAAACCACCACTTTTATTATGTTACTGGTTTAGTTAATGCCATCAAATGCTGAACTTTTTGTGGCCAGTGTCAGTCCTCTTATGGGTTTTAAATTCTGGCAGTGATTTATCATTCATTCATTGTCTGTGCAAATCATGCACCGAGGCTGAGGCCATGGGAATGAGTCTGGGAAGCATGGAGGATGGGGTGCTGATAGCCGTGGTTGTGATGTGGCCTGTGCCTGCCTTGTCCTCTGCAGGCTGTGAACCCCGGCAGGTCTCTGTTCCTGCTTTATGCCCTCAAGAGCTCCCCCAGACTTGGGCTACTGTACCTCTACCTGTTTGACTACACAGACACCTTCCTGCCCTTCATCCACACCATCTGCCCTCTGCAAGAAGACAGCTCTGGGGAAGGCATCATCACCAAGCTTCTGGTAGGTCTACAGAGTGGCTTGGGTGGCTGTTCCCTCAGTCTGGTATGGAACTGGAATCAACCGGAGCCAGGCGTGGAACAGCAAACAACAGCTGGCCTTCACTGGAGTTGGGAAGGAGAACCCTTGCAGGAGAAAGTAAAGAGGAACTTCCCCACTCCCAGAAGCCTGTTTTGCTTCCTGCATTGCGTAACAAGAGGGGCTACCTCTGAAATACTTGGAAAAGGAAAAGAACAGCATTGCTTTTGTTATAGAAGATATAGCATAGGTCCAGATTGCCCAAGGGTTAAGGTTATGTGTCTTCCAGTTTGGTAACCTGTCTCCCAACAGGATCCCCAAAGGATAACTACTTGTCCTGCCACACAGCAGAATGAGTACACATCCTGTCAGCCTCTGAACACTAGGCCACGCCAGCCGACCACAGGGCCCTTGGCAGGGCTAGTTACCCACCCTAGGCCCTTGGTTCTTCAGTTTGATCCCTAGATTCCATCAGGATTGTTGGTGGATCATATTGAATTAGGAACAGTGTTCCTCTAATTATCCAGAGTCCAGTGTTTCCTGCCCTTGCTGGCCTGGGGCTGAGACCTTTCCATCCTTTGAACAAGCCCCTTAGCAACTGCCTGCTCATCAGGCTAGCTTATTTTCTGGAACACTCTGTCTCTGCTGTCTTGCTGAGCTTCCATTAACCTTCTGAATGCCATCAGTTAGTTGTTTGGGTTCTCTTGCTAATCACCTGTTAATATTGTAATTAACGTTTTATTTTACATAGAATTACTTTTTGAAGATGTGTGTTTCATGTTCCCCATCACCTGTTATCATCCTACCACACCTAAGGTGTTGAATTTAGAAAATTGTTGGCATTATCCATGCAGTGACAAAGAAATTTAAAAAGTGGTTCATTTCAAGTCATGCCAACTCCATTATTTATAATCCATGCTTTGAGTTTTACTTTTAGACTTCCACAATTATGTATGCATCTCATTTCAAACTCTTTGGTAACATTTATCCAATTGGGATTATTACAGGTAAATTGATGGATGGAAATTTTATTTTTAGATTGCTCTGTGTGTGTGTTTGGTGTGTGGTGTGCGTGGTGTGTGTGTGTGTGTGTGTGTGTATGTGAATGAAAAACTTACTGGGACAACCACAGTATGTCGCGTGAAAGTCAATCCTTATGTGTTTTTATTTTTATGTGTGTGTTACCTTTAAAGGATCTTAAAGAGCCCACCTGGAAGCAGTGGCGAGAATTCCTGG
This sequence comes from Talpa europaea, assembly GCF_964194135.1. Classification (NCBI taxonomy): domain Eukaryota; kingdom Metazoa; phylum Chordata; class Mammalia; order Eulipotyphla; family Talpidae; genus Talpa; species Talpa europaea. Next base: position 94,484,086 of record NC_140079.1, on the reverse strand, counting down.
TCAAATACTCCTTCCTGCCCTACCAGCTGATGGCCGAGTTTGCCTGGGACTGGCTGGAGGTCCACTACTGGACATCACGCTTTCTCATTGTCAATGCCATGTTACTTTCCGTTCTGGAATTATTTTCCTTTTGGAGGATCTGGTCAAGAAGCGAACTGAAGTAAGTATGTTTCTATCTTGGAGCTGGCTGAAGTAAGAGGAACTGGGAAAGAAACACCAAGAGGTGGGAAAGTCCTCTTTGACATAACTCAAGCACGAAAAGACTCCTTTCATAGCTCCTGGTTTAGAAGCATTACTTAAGCAGTGAAGAGGAAGATTATCTTACTCTGCCACCAGTGGGCATGGCAGTAATGTCTCTGGATATGAAAAAGTTGACTAGACAGTCACTGAGTCAGCGCTCTTAGTTGCAACAGAAATGGCCTTTCCTAAAAAGGGAAATCCTCAGCTGAGCCCCCAGAGATCCAAATGCTGTCAGCAGGACTAACACCCCCTACGCCCCTCCACACACTCTTTGCTATGTTGTTCAGCCTCAGGCAGCAATATGTGTGGGTCTTTGGTCACTCCAGGCAGAGATCTGAGTAGCTTGGCAATCCCGGTGGGAAGAGAGGGCCTCTTTCCCCTACCACTTATGAGGGCCTCAGGCTCACCAACCTTTGCTCTCATTGACCCAGCCTGGGTCACATCACACCACCCGACCACACCCCTCATGCTGGGTGTGTCCAGGCTGGAGCCAGGCACCCACCTCGCCACCCAGGGGATGGCTTCAGCCCTGTCCAGACACATGAAAACAACAGGGGAGGGAGGGACCCCCAAGAAAAACTCAGATGCTCCAGAAAAAGGGCTGGGGGCCTCCCTGGTGGTGCAAGAGATTAAGACGCAATCTATGAGGCTGTCCACAGCCACTGCAGCACGAGTTCGATCCCTGGCCAGGGAGCTACCCACATGGCGCAGCAGACCTTTCCTGTCTTGCCCGGGTTGCTCCGCTCATCAGTATATTTCAGTCATTCTGCCTGTTCTGCTCCCTACTCTTGTCTCTGGTGAAACCTGTCACCCCCCACATCTCTGGCCTGTGCCCCAGTTCTTGTATGCATAAATAAATCAATCTTTAAAAAAAAAAAAAAACAGAAGAAGGGCTGGCAGCTGGGCAGGCAGAGCAGCATGGCACCAGCATCCTTTCCACCTGAAACAACCTTTGACTCAAGGATCCTTGGCCTCATCCATCAGGAACTGCTTCATCAGTAGTTCTGAGGGGCTGACAGTCTCTGTCATTCATTGCAGCTCAGAGAACTCATTTATTCATGCCCATTAACTGCTCTCCTACCCGGCCCCAGACTCTCTGCTGAGCACTGCAGATCTTTGAGTAAAGAAGACAGTCTACACACAACCTAGCAGAGAAAATGCCGACTTAGTTAAAAAATACCACAGTGAAGCAGGTGGGACTGGGGCTGCCTCGCCTAGCAGGGGGACTGGACTGCTGTGTCCCGAGGGAGCCAGACAGTGGTTTGTCAGGGATGGGGGCAGGAGGCAAGGTCTTTGCAACCCAGGCAGCCAGATTCTGCCTTGGAAAGAGGCCCGGGGTCTGAGCGCCTGGATGTCATCTTAAGAAATTGTCAAGATTCCGCTCTCAAATGTGTCTCTTCTTTTTCAGGACTGTGCCTCAGCGAATGTGGAGCCATTTTTGGAAAGTATCGACACAGGGGCTTTTTGTGGCCATGTTCTGGCCCCTCATTCCTCAGTTTGTTTGTAACTGCTTATTTTACTGGGCCCTGTACTTCAACCCAATTATTAACATTGACCTCGTGGTCAAGGAAGTTCGACGTCTGGAAACCCAGGTGTTGTGACTGGCACAGCCTAGGTTCTGAGCGACTTTACCTTCCTCCCTGACTTCTGAGCTTTGAGGCTTAAGTGGGGCATGGAGGGAGCGGACCTCCTGTTTCCTTCCCCTGGTAAGCAAGGTGCTGCTTTGTCTGTCTACAGACGGGTTCTCTCTCCCTCAGCCTGAGGCATCGTGGCGGCAAGGACTGGCACCCAGAGCTCCTGGATGACAGAGCAGCAGCCTCCCACAGCCACCTTCCTCACAGGGACTTGGGAGGCCAGCCAGGACAGCTGGCAAGGACCCAGGGTCCTCAGGCGAGCAGCGTGGGCGACTTCAGAAGGCTGGCTCGTGGCAGTCCCCCTGTGGTACCTCAGTGACTGGCGGGAGCTCCCAGGGTCAGCTGGAACTCTGGGACCTGAGTCTTTTTGAGACCAGGCTTGTAGGACCAGGCCTGTTCCTCAAGTTTAGAGAAATGGGAGTGGGGTTGAGGGGGAGAGATTTTGTCATAGGCATAGAAAGTTGCACATAAAAAAGACAGAAAACCCACCTTTCAATCCATGATTCTTATGGACCAGTTGCTATAAAGGTTCAGAGTCAAACCTCTTAAAGGATTCAGTTGAGACTGGAATCATGACAACCAATCTTGTCACTGTTTTCTACTTGTCTTCATTGAGTGTCTGGAGCTCTTCCCTGAGGGGGGGAGTGAGTGGATGTCAGCTATTAATGGAGAGTGATTTACACAAGACTGAGCTGCCTCCTTGTTACTTAAAATTGATTTGTTTTTAAGAATTTAACCTGTAAAATAAACTCCAGGATAGTCCTTTTGTTCAAGGAAACATTCTGTACATTGACCTCACACTGTGTAACCCTCATCTTCCTGTTCTGACGTGCGTGAGAAGCGGGTGTGGCTGTGACAGTGACTGTGAATGTGGGGGATGTGGGCTTTCATATCCTTCCACGGGAAATGAATCCATCTGCAGATAAGCTCACAAAGTGTCTTTGTGACGCCCTAAGCCATTCAGTAAGCCTTTGTATCTTGGAAGATCTCACTCAAACTGCACCTGAAAGTTTGAAGACATTACTTGAAATAAAAATAAAGATTTTTACACAGTTAAAGCGTCTATGTAGGGGAAAACAAATTGTTTAGAAAACATGAAAAAAAATCTGCGTTGCCAATACGACTAATCACAATTAGGCACAAGCCTCCACAAGCCTCCACCCTGCTATGAATATTGAGCCGAGGAGACAGCCGAAGGTGTCTGAAATCAAAGGGGCAATTTTCTTCCTTCTGTGTTTGCTCATCATCCCCCAGGGCTGTCTGGCTTTACCTGTCTTAACCCTGGAACAGCCAGAGACTAACACCACTATTCTCAGAAGAAGAGGTAAGGGTTGGGAGGCATGGTGGTGCTGCCTGGAAGGACAGCAAGTTGCCAGACTCCCTGTCCCGTGCTCCCACCCCACCTAAGTTCTGCTACCACCTGACCCCACCCACTGCCCACATCCTACCTCAAAGATGAGTAACCCCACATCTGCTCTGGGGAGGAGGTTTCTGGAGACATGGCCCTGAGCACACATCCTGGGCCGCCTTATCACCAGCAGCAAGGAAGGGCACAGACAGGGTGAAGACCTCCGTGCCCCTCAGGCCCTCTCAATCATAGCAGCCTTGGGTGCTTCAAAAGGGAGCACCTACTTAGAATATTCAGACCTTTGGGTACAAGAAATCCATGCCTGCAAACTGTGTGAAGGAATAATAAAGAGGGGGAAGGGTGGGACAAGAAGTTTGTTTATAGCAATAACTGATAGGAAATAGACCCAGTAGCTAAAAGTTAGCAATTTTTAAAATGGCTTCTAATACAGCTATTTAAAAAAAAGAAAAAAAAAGTTTCTGAGATTCTGTCATGATCTGCAGAGAAGCTAGTGAAAATGACCCCGGAAAGTCTTAACTACATCTCGTAAAATGATACAAAAGACTGGTTGACAGCAGCACAGTAAGATGCTGTGACCTGAGTGATTTTTTTGCCCTTACATTCCCCTGTAATTTTGCTGAGCAGTGAGTGTGTACTACTTCTGTAATCAGTACATCACTTTGACTATTACATGCAGAGTGGGATGGGAAAGTAATTCCTTAAGCTAACAGTTTCTGGACTTGCACCTCACAAGGGTGGGTGTTGTCTAGTGTCTTGTTTATTGCCTCAACCCAGAACCTAGGAGGGGGCCAGGCGCATACTAAGTAGGTGCTTGCTCATACCTGACACTCCGCCCTCAGGAACAGCTTAGAATACAAAGCTTAGCTCCTTTTCATAAAGGCCAAACCTCCAAAATGGTGTCTGAGCTAGAAAGGGTCTCAACACTTGCAGGGGGGTCAGCTGAGGCTGCTGCTTTGTGTCAAGGTCCAGATAAGGTCTGGCAGGTCTGGGAGGTCTGAGAAGAGTTTTAACTAGTTTCCCCCAAACTCTAAGGGAGGGAGGAATGGTACAATTAGTCTGGGAGTGGGGCATAATGGGAGCAAAGCATGCATAATTAAGAGGGAGCCCTCCCCACCCAGAAAGGAAAAACCCTTGAAAACCCCACTGCCTCATTACCTGGTGCTGCTCCCCGCTATCCTGAGCCACCACCCCTCCCCCTTGCAGTATTCTGCCCTGTCCCTTCCCAACAAACCTAGTTGCCTCATGAAATTCTTTTCTGCAAGAACCCCTGGTGTCGGGGTCCCCAACAATGGTACCTGTCTCAATAGTCATAAACACAGTTGTGGGGCCTCCCTGATGGCACAGGCAGTTGAGCACTGAGCTGTGAAGCTGTCTGCAGCCTCTGCAGTGCCAGTTCGATCCCCACCAGCCGCGGAGCAACACACATGGTGGGGTGGACCTTTCCTGTCTTGCCCGCTGCTCCCCTCAGCAGTATGTTTCAGTCAGTCTGCTTGTTCTGTTCCCCACTCTGTCTCTGGTGAATCCTCTCACCCTCCCCCGCATCTGGTCTGTACCCCGGTTCTTCCATAAATAAATAAATCTTTTAAAAAAATAAATAAACACGGCTGTGGTTTTATAAATCAATTGGAAAACTTCTGACCTTCATCAAACTGGAAACCTGACTAGCTCCAGCCCAGGTTCCGGGACAGCAGAGAAAGCAAACACAAGGGTTGCGGCTGGAACGCTGGATATCAGTTCTCCCCTACAAAAGACTGAATGCTGCTGTTGATTAGAGAAAAGGAGTTTTATTTCCTTATGTAAAAGAACATTTCCAATCAGGCTAGTCAGTCACACTTGGGCGAGTCGGTCCCGCATAAGAACCGGGGGTAGAAGAGGTGCTTTATGTTGTACTCATTCTTGGCCAAGCAGTAAGCAATCTCCTGGTCACACTTGCACAAGAGCTCTTGGCAGCTATTCTCCACTGGTCCTGGAAGAAGTGGGGAAACTGAGGTTAGAGCAGGGACCTGCAGGGATCTGCAGATAAACACAGCAGGGGCGGGGTGGGGTGGGAAGGGAAAGGGGGACCCGTAGAGCTGGAGGCAGGAAAGGTGACCTGTTGCCTGTGTGACCCCTGACAGCTCACCCAGGGATCTCCACCAGTGGCAACTCTGGGAAGGAGCCATCGCAGCCCACCCTACAGAAAAGGAGGTGAGAGTCTCCAGGGAATTGTTTTCAAACAAAGAGTCCAAAGTCCATGTGGACCTTTGAATTCTTTCCTGCATTAGTATTACACTATTTCATTTGAGGGTCTGTGTAGATAAGACAGTAAGTCCCTGGCACCATCCAGACCTTGGGGGATGGCTGCTGTGCTACTTCCTGTCCTGTGACCTCGCCTGAACCTTCTGAGTCCAAATAGGGGCACTATCCACTTGGTAGCATTCTGGGGGAGAAAACCTGTGTCAAGTGCCCGCAGGGCTGAGCACAGACAGGCACTCAGCGTGGGTTCCCCTGCATCTCTGCTTCTTTCCCCAAGTCTCTTTCAGATGCTCCCGCAAGAAACACAGCTTGTTTTAGGTGAAAATCAGGTGTCCCACCTCTCCCCTCCACACTGGGCCTACTCTATAAAGAGACATAAAAGTTGCCACCCAGAGGTAAATGTCCTTCTGGCTTGGGAAATCCACACTAGAGATTCATGACTTGGGCTGCAGCGTGTGTGACCTTCACATCTTACTGTCTAGAAGGTAGAAATGCCTTAACAGCTCTGGGTGTCACCTAACCATGCCACCCACTGTCTGTAAGTGAGGGCTTTTACTTGTTCACCTAAGTGAATAAAATCCCACCCCTACGAGCCCTTCCCAGCCCCTTCCAGAGGTGAATGAGGCGTGCCCTTGGAGTGCCGAGTGCCAGCTGGGAAGTGAGTGCAGCAGCCAGGGGCTCTAGACATGCAACCTCCTCCTCCTCCCCAGCTCCTTCCTTGTGGCAACATGGGGATAACAGTCTACTTATGAGGGCTGTTGGGAAAATGAGGAGACCAAGTCAGTAACATGCAGGGCATATAGTAGGTGCTCAGGAAGCTGGAGCTGACCCCCAGCTAATCCTAAAAGACTGCCCTCTTCAAATGCATGTATTCCTTGGGGATTTTGGCAAGGTGAAGCACAAGAGGCAGAAAATTCATCAGCTTCTCAGCACCCAGAGAGCTTGGCAGCACCCAGAGGGGACACAGTGACAGCAGTGGTGTTGACTGGGAGACAGGAGACTCCAGGACCCTCTGATCTTTCCAGGCCCCGATTAAAGGTGTTTATCTGCATGAGTGTACACATGGTTTCATTAACTCAGGCCCAGGGCAGGGTCAAGGTTATTGCCTTTAATGCCTCTGATTTTTAAGTAGCAAGTCAAATATTAAATTTAAAACATCAAAAATTAATTATAATTGAATTATGTTAAATAAAACAATCCCTTACTTGTGTAAAATTACATTAAATAAACCCTATCACTGCCATAAATGGAAAACCAAAATCTTATACCATAGGAAACCAATTTAAAAAAACACTGATAGGGCCTCCCTGGTGGCGCAGTGGTTGAGCGCTGGGTTGCAAAGCTGCCCGCAGCCTCTGCAGCACCGGTTCAATCCCTGGCCACCAGAGGAGGGTCCCACATGGCGCGCAGACCTCTCCTGCCACCTGCTGCTCCCCTCAGCAGTGTACTTCGTCCATCTGCCTGTTCTGCTCCCCGCTCTGGCTCTGGTGAATTCTCTCACCCTCCCGCGCTTCTGACTGTACCCAGTGCTTATATGAATAAATAAATAAATCTTTAAAAAAAAAATAAAAAAACACTGATAACAGTGAAATGAGCATCTCGTTTAGTGAGACGCCATTGTCTACCTGAAGGCCATAAGCCCTCAAATTGGGGTGTCTCGGGAAAGAAGGGAAGATTAGCAAGTGTTGAGAGGCTTGACTCTGGTGGTCGGACCATCACACAACTGCCTAGTTGGTAAATTTGACAGAGGACTGCAAAGGAAAATCATCTCACTTAAATTAATTTGGGAAGCTTCCCATAATCTGGGACACATCACTGAGAGGGAAGGCAAAACACAAAACACCCCCCAACTCCAAAAGTATGTTTCAGCATCCTGCAAAACAGCTTGGTTGTAACTCATTAAATGGAAAACAACAACAACAACAAAATTCACGATGATGGGAGCTGGCATTCACCGCACAGTTACATGAAGCCAGGCTCTGAGCCAAGAACTCTGTGGTCCCTTCCTCAGAGGGTCCTCTGGGGGTGGTGCCAAGGGCACCTGCCATCTTGCAGAGGAAAAATCTGGGAAGGGGTGAGGGGACTAGGACCTTTGCCTACTCCACCCAACAGACCTCATGGCTCATCTGCAGAAAGGAAATGGGGTGTCAGCTCAGAGGATGCGCCCCTTTCCATTCATTTATTTTTAAATTTTTTGCTAAGGTAACGCTGGTTTGCAACACTGTGTATGATTCAGAAATATAAGATCCTACCCTTTCAGATGTATGTGACCACAACATGCCCATCCCCAAGGCACCCATAGCCCTCCCCCACAGCCCAGTGTGCCCCTCCCCACCAATCATGTCTAAGAGGACTAGGAACCAGCTTGCACTTAAGAGAAAAATAAGGGGTGCACACCACTGCTTCTATCATTTTAAAGTTATGCACTTGAAAAAGATAAGAAAAACACAGAAGGTTAAGCAAGTGATGATCTGTATGTAGTGTCTGAGGGGGGTTTTATTGCCACTACTTTGACATTTTGTGATTTCAAACTTTGGTATTTTGAGCCGTACAAGGCCTTCATTGCAGACAAGGCAGTCTCAATGAACCGGGCTTGAAGAGCAGCTGCCTCATGGCTTAATTCGCATGCCACTCAGCAGGAGGGCCACAGGAGGTGATGGGGGGGGACCTCTAGGGGCTCTCCTCCCCCTAATCTGTACCTGGGGGCTCTCCTTCCCCCTAATCTGTACCTGGAGGCTCTCCTCCCCCTAATCTGTACCTGGTTTCCCAAAACCCCTCCCCAGTCTCTACAAATAGATTTTCTTTGATGTCTTTGCCATGTACAATAAATGCGCCTTTAGGACAAGTCCTCTGGCCCCCCTTTCTGATTTCCCCCCAGCACTTCCTACATATAAATTCTAGAGGTGCTGCAAATACAACATTTGACCCAACATTTCAAGGACTTGATACTACAGAAGCCGTGGCACAGCTGTGCCAAGATTGACAAACAGCCTCGGGCACTGGTGACCTCTACAGACTCCAGACTGTCACAGTGTGAGAGTGGGAGGTGGTGCTGCGGGCACCTGGAAGGCAGAGGCCAGGGCTGCTGCCCAACATCCACAATGGACAGGGAACCCCACAGCAGAGCTTCACCTGGCCCCCATGCCAGCAGTGTCAAGATGGAGAAACGCTGCCATACGTTATTATCCAACTAGAAGAGAATGAGAATGGGGAGACTCTGGGGAGAGACTGGGGAGGGGTTTAGGGAAACCAGGTACAAATTAGGGGGAGGAGAGCCCCCAGTTACAGACTAGGGGGGAGGATAGCCCCCAGGTACAGATTGAGGGGAGGAGAGACCCCAGAGTCCCCCCATAACCTCCCATCACCTCCTGTGGCCGTCCTGCTGAGTAGCAGGTCAACCAGTATGTTCCAAAATGTCCCAGACATGGTGTTGGAAAAATTATGAGATATATATAGTGTGATCTGATTGTTACTATTACACACCTGTAGGTCTATATTATAGACAGAGATCTATATGTATTTTCACAAACATACAAATCTGGAGGAGGAGATGAGAAACCTAACAGGTCGGTTATCTCTGGGGGCTGGGGCATAGTTTACACTTAAAATATTTCCATAATGTTTGAATTTTTCACAGCAAGCATGCATGAAGTTGGAGGCAGAAAAAGCGCTGTGAATGGAGATGATGACAGACAGACAGGCAGATTAAAAAATTATGTCTTACAATCGGTAATAGGACCAACGAGGGCAAGAGTAAGACTTCCTGCCTTAAGCACTCCACGTGCTACTGCCCGAGAGAGACAGGCCCCTGGGGAGCAGAATGACTTTCTGGGGTGGGGACTCCTGAGGAGGGAGGTGCAGGGCGACACACCAGCTAGCTGGAGGTGGGCTGTTTAAGGATAGGGCGACTGGGACGATGACCCCAGCCAGCATCTCTCCCCTCTCCCACCCACCAGCAAGTGCTGTACCTCCACTTCCAGCAGAGGCCACCCCACTCGCCACGTGCACATGCTCACGGAGACCACCGCCTCAGCCACCCACCCTGTGCGGGCTCCCCCTTGCTCCCTCCAGGATATGGTCCACACAGCAGCCAGAGCAGTTGGGTTCCAGCGCAAATCAGGTCCTGCCTCTCTTCTGCTCAAAGCCTCCCTGGCTCCCAGCTCTCTGAGATGGAATCTGGCCCCCTCACCCCAACATCACTGCCCACTGTTCTCAGTCCAGGACACTCTGCCCCAGCCTCCCTGTCGTCTCACTGCACCTACCTCAACCCCACCTCAGGGCCTTTGCACTGCCTGTTCCCACCGCCTTTCCATGGTTACTTTCATTACCCAGGTCTCTGCCTCAAAAGCATCTTATCAATGAGATCCCTAATCCTTGACCATTCCATATAAAAGAATATCCTTCACCCTGCACATCTATCTGCTTTTTTAGTTGAAGCAAAATCACCGTAACATAAAATTGACCATTTGAGCCATTTTGAAACACACATGCTGCTTAACAATGGGGTTAATGCATGGTGAGGCTATTTTCTCTCTGCTAATGTTTTAGAGTGTAACGCACAAGCCTGGATGACCCAGCCTCCCTCACACCTAGGCTACGGGGCACCACCACCCTTTACGTGCCCACCATTGACCAAAATGTCTTTAAGTCACTCACAACTGTACATCAAAATGCTGTGTACCCATCCCATCTATCTACTTCCTAAACACTACCACCACCCCAAAAGAAATCCCAAGCCCATCAACAGTCACTCCCCACCCCCCTTTTCCTGAGTCCATTCCCCCTGGTGCCACGAAACTGCTTTCTGTCTTGCAGATTTGCCTGTACTAGAGATTTTGTTTAAATGACTCATATGAGATACGATTTTTGGTGCTTTGGTGTCTGCTGTCTGCACCTGGCTTCTTTTAGCCAATCACCTGTTGTGACTCCAGGCCCCTCATGTGGTAGCTTGTGTACTGCCTCACATGCTTTCTTTCCTGACATGCGCACTCATAGGCACGTGGTACAGGCACCATTCCCCTCTCTCCTTCTAGAATATTGAACCACCCACTCTGTATCAGCAAAAAAATTGCAGGAAGTCCGGTACAGAGTAGAGTCGCAGTGCTATTCTTTCGGGGAATAAAAAAATGTCATCCGTCTCCCTCCCCCGCCCCGATTCTTCCATTTTACTGATGAGGAAAGAGAGGCACAGAGGGAGTGAGTAACTTGTTCAAGGTCACGAGCTGGGAAGGAATGGGTCTCCTGACCCTCCCTGCGCTCCAACCCTTCACCCTGAGCAAGAAAGAAGACTTGATCTCACTGTCCCACGGTCTCAGAAATCCAACAGCATCATGCTAGTTGAGAATAATAAAGACTTTAGGGCCTCCCTGGTGGTGCAAGGGGTTAAGCACAGTACTGTGAAGCTATCCACAGCCTCTGAAGCACAAGTTTCCAATTCCTTGCCAGCCAGGGAGCTACCCACATGGTGCAGCAGACCTCTCCTGTCTCGCCTGCTATTCCTCTTAGCAGTGTATTTTGGTACATCTGCCTGTTCTGCTCCCCATTCTGTCTCTAGCGAATCCTCTTATCCCCCTCACCTCTGGCTTGTACCCCAGTTGTTGTATGCATAAATAAATAAATCTTTAAAAAAAAGAATAATAAAGACTTTAGAAGGAAAAACAGCTCCCAGGGCCTGCCAGTAAATATTATTACAGGTTTAAAATTGTTTAATATATTTAAGTCAGACCCATAAGTGGAAAAAGGGTCACACCTGTAATTAAGTAAACAACTATGTTCAAAATATCTCCAAACAGAATAAGAGAATATTTTTAACCAAATAGAAATGCATAATAGATATTTTGGTTCTTTTTGTTTGGTTCAGGGAGGGCACGTCTATAAACAGGCAGACTCTACCAACAGACACACCAATAAATATTTTCCAAGCTCCAGGGTTAAGAATAAGCAGAACATGTAGGTTAAAGGGAGAAGGGAAAAGCCTTTAACAGATTTCCCATTCAAGACCCACTCACCTCCTCTCCACCCTCGCTGGACCGGGGCAGTTTGGGGACAGGAGACTGCTGGACCGGGGCATTCTGGGACCAGGGGACCACTGGACCAGGGCAGTTTGGGGGCGGGGAAGTGCCTGGGAGTGGGTTAGGCAAGTCACTGCCTCCTCTGGGCTTCAGTTTATCCAGCTCTTAAGAGGATTGAAAGCGGGCATATCTATGGCACTTTCAGTCCTAAACATGGATGTCTCCTTATTAACTTGACTTTGCTCTTTTGCCAACTCCTAGTTAATACTAAAGAGACAGGGCTGAGAATCCCTACGCATGTCTAAGAATACCCTAAGTCGCCCTAGGGAAGCCCATCCCTCCAGAGCAGGCCAATCTATAGAAACTGGAGTTTTAGAGGAGTCATACCAGATCCTCACTTCTCTAAATGGGAGCAGTAGGGGTCAGAAAGAGGTTCAGATCAGGGTGAGGGGAAAGGTGTGAGGGCAAGGGAGAGTAACAACCCCATCCACTCTGTTTCTCAAGTTGGAACTCCCTTTTCATCTTGGTAATGACCTTCTTCCAAGTAAGGAAACTGAGGCTCTAAGAGCTCATCCATCAAGGGCAAGTGATTTCAACAAAGGCATCAAGACCTTTGTTGTGGCTCATCAACAAATGGCGCTGGGACAGCTGGCCACGGTCCCAAGTCCCTCTCCATAGGAGTGCATCAGTACGTGTCTTTTTCTGAGCTTTGTCTATTCAGAGGCACAGGCTATGGATAACTGGAATTTTTTTCAGTTTCTTTTTCTTTCCTTTTTCGAAACACAAACGGAGGGTCCTATATGTGATCCTACAGTCTGCGTTCTCCCCCTACATCTTCCCACGTGAGCATCCGGTCCTGCCTCATCCTTTCTCCAGCTGCAGGGTTTTCCACAATGAGGGCGCATCGTGGATCTCCCAACCCAGCCCCATCGGATGTGCACGTCTACCTGGAGTCATTTCTATCCTTTTTGGTGTTTGTCCAGGCAGTAAATGATTAAGTTTCTCTGTTTATTTTTTCAAGTGCTCAGTGTTAAAGATCACTAATGTTAGATAAAGCTGAGAGGTGAGCCCTGGAGAGTTGGAAGCAGGAGAAAGTATTCTGGCTGGGGGCCCAGGGTGCCCAAGGGGCTCAGGAGGTTGCCCGGGCTGGGCTGAGGACTCACCACATTGGATGCTCCCGTTGACACACTGCCAGGAGTAGCGGTCCATCTTGGGGCTGCAGCCAGCCTCCTCAGCGCGTGCGTAGCAGCAGTCATGGCGATGACAGCACCTGGGGGTGGCACATGGCAGACCAGCAAGTGGGTGAAGGCAGAGACGCTCTCCCAGCCATCCTCCCATGCCAGGGCTATGGCTGAGGGAGGACCCACCAGGGAAGCACATCCTGGGGTCCAACCTTGGTCCCTGAGAATTCCCATCCTGTGACAGCATTCTGCTGGCCCTAATGCAATCTGGACTGCCTCCATCCCCTGGTCATGCTCGATCCTGGCCCCTACTCACTTCACTCAGTCTCTGCTCCAGCAGCACCAACCTTCCCTCCATTCCTGGAGATGCCCTACCCACTGCCTGGCTTTGCCCAAGTCCTGCCCTCTGCCTGGGACAACTTCATGCCACTTCTTCCTCCTTAGGTCTCAAACTAAGCAGCAGCCCCTGTGCCCAGATGTCATCCGGGGTCCTACCTCCCTAAGATGTGACAGTAACACCTTCTCACAACCCCAGATTCCTTCCCTTGGGCAGATTTACAAAGAGGCCCTGTAGGGAGAAGGTGGGTTAACATCTGTCCTCCTCACTGGACAGAGCCCTGGCAAGACAGGCTGTTCTGTTTCTCTGCTGTTCTCCAGTGTCCCCTGCATCCAGGACCTCAATAAACACAGCTGAGCAATTCTAAGAAACACCCACAATTGCCCCTGGACCTGCCCATCATTCATTCGATGACTCACTTATTCCTTCACTAACATTGTTTCCATCTAGTCAACTGCCATGCTGTGCTGAACACCTGACAGGTCAGCCAGATGCTGCTCTGGCCCCCAGGTGCCTGGTGAGAGAGGCAGAGAAGACATTGCCCTGCATGGCAGGTGAACAGTGCTAAGATACTGGCTAAGGAGGGGGGTTCTGGGAGCCAAAAGAGGTTCCAAGCCCAGCCAGGCTGCAGGAAGCCTTCCTAGATGGGGGGGATGCCTAAGCTGCCCCTGAAGGGTGCATGGGAACCAGGTGACCAGGTGGCCAGAGCAAGGGCACAGGGCTGAGACAGCCTGTAGGTGACCATCACATCCTCCGAGTGAGGTAGGAAATAGTCAAACTCTACCCCAGCCAACTAACTACCAGCTGAGCAGAAGGCCTGGCTGGGCCTCATCTGTACCACGTGGCTCACCATCATGCCAGCCACCAAGGATGGCTGGAGGGGAGGAGTCACAGAGAGTTCTAAGCCCACAGCCTTGCACAGAACAGGCACAGCTCACTCAGCAGCAGACAGCAGCAGAGGGGGACCTCATCCCGCCAGGCTTCCTGGGTTCAGATCCCAGTCTCCACCCCTTAAGTTCCATGTGACTCTAGACAAAATACTTAATCTGAGCCTCAGCTTCCTGTCCCATGAAATGGGTTTGTTATGAGGACTCACTAGGGTTCTCAAAGCAGTTCCTTGTGCTAACTATGTCTGATCAACTTGATGTCATTTTTTTTTTCAATCAAAGTAATCATACCATGGCCAGGTCAGAGGGCAGGTGGCACCAAGGTCTGGCCTTACTGGCCATATTGCCTGTGCCGGCAAGGTGGTTCCATGGGCTAGGATCTTCTTGGTTTAAGCTTTGGGTATTTCCTCATAAGCCTTGATCTGGGGGGTGGAGGACCTTCTGGCCTGGACCCAAGCATACACTTACCAGTCAACAGTGTCCCGGGGCTGGCCAGAACCACCCAGGCCACAATAGCAACCATAGGTCATGTAGGCTAAGGGGCTGTGGGTACCAGCACATTCCATGGTCCCTGCCAATTCCAGGAGCCCACGTCGGTGCACATGTGACCTCCTGGAGGCTGAAGGAGACAAAGGTCAGACAGGGCTATCCTGGCCCTGGAAAAGGGCATTACCCTGGAAAGGACCTGAATGACAATATGGGTGTGAATCCTGCTTCTCCGATGTCCCAGCTGTGTAACCTTGGACAACTTACTTAACCTCTCTGTGCATTAGTTTCTTTGTACATAAAATAGGAATATAAGGAGGCCTTACTTCAAAGAATGAGATAATGCATACAAAGCCCCCACACATAATAAGTTCTAACTATTCTTGTCAATAGCCTCAAGGCGGCTGTGAAAGGGAAAACATGTTATAGAGTCACAGCATCTGAGAGATCACACAACAGGGCCTTTGCACAGGCTGGTCCTTATTCCTGGAATACTGATGTTCAATGCCTCCCCTTGTCAATTCCAGAGGGTGTAGATTGCAAATCGTGTATCAAGTATCTGTCCAGCTGCCGGTGTTGGGCGCTGGACCTCAGGGATCACTAAACAAGATTGCTGCCCCCAAGGAGGGCTTCTAGGGTATGTGGGGGGGACTTCTGTGTCCTTGGTTCTCTCCCACCCCCCAACTCTCCCTTCTAGACTCAGGCTGAGGGCCCTTTGCCTCTCTTCTTATTTCACTGCCCGGGTACAGCTTCCTCACACTGGACAATCCCGAGTCTCAGCACAGTCTGGATCCCCGCGCAGCACAGACCTGCAGTGCAGTACATGGCAGGTATGATAGGAAGCCCTGCAGTCCACAGGTGAGAAAGGGGAGGCCCAGATGGGAAAGGTGACTCCCACAGCCTTACAGCCAACACTACCCTGACCTGACTGGGGATTCCACCCAGGCTTCTGACTCCCAGTCCAGTACAGTGTTCCTTCCTCATTGCCCAATGGCAGCAGGGGGAGGAGGCCGGCCAGGAGCACTGGGGCCACTAAGGAAGCCACTGCTCAGGGTTAGGGCCACCAGACCCACAGTGACTCAGGCATCAGAGTGTCCCAGAGCATTGTCCTTCTGGTGAGGGAGCTGAGGCCACCATGGCCCTTGTCAAAGCAGGTGAGAGCAGCAGTAAGGAGATGCCACATGTAAATCGGCACCAGGCACTGCTCTCCCTGGGGCACCAGCATCGTCTGCTGTCACTGGTATGTATGGCTCCTGGGCTTGCAGGGCAGGTGAGCTGCAGAGCAGAAGCTCAAGCACAGCCTCTGTGATATGGACGCATTCCACTGGGTTATCACGCCCTGCCATCTCTTTATCTAGAACATGTTTTCAGCATGCTAACTTTTTTGGATAGTCCAAGCTAAGACTAAACCCAGTTCCATTTTCTTCTCAGTGGAAAAAGGGACATATTTGTATAAGGGGTAGATAGGAGTTAAACAAAAACGAAATGTGAAAGGGAGTGTATGTAGCCTGCAAAGCCTCCCTTATTCTGGGGGGGGGGGGAGGGGGGAGTGGGAGGGGGCTAGCATCCCCTCCTGCAGGACTGAGAATTCTGTTCCCGCTGCCCACACCTTTGCCAGGAGCCTCTGGAATGCCCTCAGCCTCCCTCTCCCGATACAGCTCAGGGGTCTCTCCTCCCCAGCGTCTGCTCCCAAGGCTCCCACAGACCTGCTGGCCCTTTCCTCCTCCTCCCGTTTAACTGCCCTCACAAACACCAGGGCTGCAGCTGTCCTCACTTCTTCCTAACCTGGCTCACCTGTCACCTTCCTGCAGAATCTGCCCAACCACCACCTTGCTGTCTATGGGAATGACCCTCCAGCCCAGGAGCTCTTTGGGGGCAGCCTCAGCCCCTGGCAGCCCTGACTGTCCTGCACACATGTGGCTGCACTGTGAACACACCTGTCAGAGTCCCTGTCCTTACCCCAGACCCAAAGTTGTCCCTGAGGGACCCCCACCCCCAACCTGACCACACTCTGGCACCTCAGGGTCCAGGGCACAGTTCTATGGGGATGGCAGACACAGGGCGGACCCCTGGCACTGGGTTTGCAAACAAGAAAAACACTCCCTCTGTGCCAACTTAGGCGGGGCAGGTCATTCTGGGGTCTGTTTGTTCTGTCTGCCCATGGTGGCCTCTGCTAGGAGTGCCAGGGTTGTCTAATCTCCCCATGGGCTGAGTGTGTGTGTGTGTGTGTGTGTGTGTGTGTGTTTGCCCGCCCTGCAGGGTATCTTTGCCTGCATCTGGGTGTGCGCCTGTCCCTGAGCCCTTACCAAGTGCCCAGAGGGCAGGGGCCTTTGTGCCTGTGTGTGACTCTGTGGTGTCCATATAGTCCCCTGTGAGCATGTGTGTGCACCCCAGAAATGTCCATATAGTCCCCTGTGAGCATGTGTGTGCACCCCAGAAATGGACAGTCACTGAGGGGAGGCCGAGGGTGAGTCCAGGTGGTGTCATGTTCCAGGTAGAACAGCCCCATCTCAGGTCCCAGGGACAGCCGGGTCAGTTCACAGGATCCCCAGGACAGTTGGGTGTGGTCTGGGTGCTAAAGAGGGTTACAGTGAGTGGGGGGCATCTCTGGGGGAGATCCTGGGGAAGGGCTGGCTATCCCAGGTTCCTGAGAGGAGTGAACTGTGGGAGCTTCTAGAGGGCTGGGGACGCGGAGAACGAGGAAGGAGCGAGTGAGGGAGTGAGTGACAGAAGAAGCGCAGGGGCTTGAAGGGCCCCGGGACCCTGGGGAGGGCTTGTAAGTGGGGGTGCGTTGCAGAGGGGAGGGGGGTGGGCTGCGGGAATCCGGAGATCTCCTGGTCAGCCAAGGGGGCGCGCCCCGCACTCACCCGCGCCGGACCCAGGTGCGGGTCCCAGCAGCAGCAGCAGCAGCAGCAGCGTCGACGGCAGGAGCGGCTGCATGGCCGGCGGGCTCCGGGACGGCCGCCCCGTGGGATGGTGGCAGGTGGGGGACGGCCAGGCAGGTCAGAGCCGCGGCCAAGCCCGGGCAGAGCCCCCTCCCCGGGGCTCCACCCCCGGCCTCGCCCTTCCGACGGGCTCGCAGGGCGGAGCCAGCACCGGCAGCCCCCGGGCGGAGGACCGAGTCCCTCGGCTTCCTCTGCGTCTTTGAAAGAGCCTGGGGCCAAGAGCTTCCCGCCCCGCCCGCCCGCCCGGCAGCTCCGGCAGAGGGTTCGGTAGAGCTGCGGGGGGGAGGCATTGAGCTCAGGTCGGGTCGCCAAGTAAATGTGCATCAAAGGTGCCGTGTGGATGGACTAACTGCAGCCCCTCCCTGCGCTCCGGGAGTCTCCAAAGGAGGAGACTTGGGGGAGCGGGAGGGAGAGGGACCGAGTAGATCTTAAACATTTTAAAAGGAGGAAGCTTGGGGATGCTGAGTCCCCACCAGCACCACCAAGTCGGGAGGCCACCGAGGCGGCCAAAAATGTGTCGGGGTCACAGCGAGTGGTGAAGGCTAGGCCTCCCTCAAAGGCCTGGATTATCGTAAGCTGAAGTCTATAGCTGCTTTTACCCTAACTACCTAAAAGAAAATTGGGGGTTTTATCTAGAACTAGGGTTATTACCAGAAATTCCCTCCCTTTCTGTTTGAAAGACCTGCCTCGGGGGCAGAGCAAGCACTAGGTATCAGAGCAGCGCATCTCTGTCACAGGGATGATGGCTCCTCTCCTCCCTGGGGGACCCCCGCCTCTCTCCTCCCTGGGGGATCCCGCCTCTCTCCTGTAAGTCCAGAGCCCCATTTGGCCTCATTGATATTGGAACCTTTATCTCATTGTAGATTCCTGATTACACAGTAATTCAATTTGGCAACTTCTCCCACCGCTCTTTCTGGTGTGTGATTACTCACCTGCCCCAGAAGGACCCAGAGGGGCACAGGGAGACTTCCCCTCCTCCAGGAGAGTTTGTCACCCTTCATTGCCCGGGCACTGCCTCACCAAGGCTGCTGCAGCATGAGATGCTAAGACTTCTGACAGCAGGATGAAGATCTATCATGTCAGCCTCCTGCGTCTCAGTCCTCCAGGGCCACTGGAAGTCAAAGTGGTGAGACTTTTCTCTCCTAATCAAGACTAGGAAAGAAAATCTTGATGGCAGTGTTGGTGGTGGTCATTTTTGCTTGAGAACTCTTGGGAATGGATCCTTTTGCTCCCAGGGAAGGTCTTTGTTTTCCTTGTGTCCATCTTGTGCTAAGCTGGAGCATAAATACACAATAATAAAAAGCAGACAGAAGCATGGAAGAATCACACCCCAAAGGGTGGACAGTGGCATCCTTGCTCATTTTCCACTTCCAGCATCAGGTGATGTATCCCAATGTCCAGTTATTGGATTTACACGTGATATCAGTAATAGCTAAACAAACAAACTGTCCCAAATGGGCAGAAACAGAAGATAGAGTGGCTGCTTCTTTGACTCTTACAAGAAGTTCTTTTCCAGCTATATATTCGGTAAATAATAATCTAATCACATCTGAAAAAAAAAATAATCAAGCAAGTGGAACATTATGAAGAAGCCTTCTTGAATAAAGTGTTTAGATACACCACTGTGAACAACGAATCCTAGACTAATTTACATTATACCTTAAGGTATCAGTTAATGAGAGAATGAAGCTATTGTGATTGGCAAAATATTATTATTATTTATCTACTTCATCTTTACCTCAGTGTTTCAAAACTTACACTTTTGTACTGAAAACCATCTACCTTTCCAGTGTCCCTCTGATCAGGAAAGCCACCCACATCCTACCCACGCAGGGAGTCGTGGGGATGCTGTCTGCCCTGCCTTGCTGGCTCCCAGTCCTGTCTCCTGTCCAGTCTTAGCACATTTCCGCCCACCCAGTGTCCTTTTTATGGCCCCCTCCTCAGAGTCTATAAGTAATAGCCTCCCCAAACAACTTCCCCAAGCTCCTAAGTCTGGCTTCTCTCCTTCCGGGTGAGTTTCTACATACTAAGGAAGGGAATGATGTCTGTTAAACTCCTGAGGCTTTTTGGGAGAATCCCCTTTGCCCCAGAAATGTCACCTCTAGGAAATAATCAGATATAAACAATAAGACCTAGATCCAAGGGTAGTCTATATTCACAACTGGGGAAAACTGGGAAAAATGAATACTCAACAACAGGGAATTCAAGTTGTATGTGTATAGCCATCCCTATAACTAAATGGTAAGTCTGTGCAATGCTGTGAGAAAAAAAATATAATGACCTAAAAACAGATTCCAGGGCCTCCCTGGTGGCACAAGGGATTAAGACGCAGCACTACGAAGCTATCTGCAGCCACTGAAGCACGAGTTTGATGCCCGGCCAGGGCGCATGGCACAGCAGACCTCTCCTGTCTTGTCTGCTGCTCCCCTCAGCAGTAATTTTGGTCCGTCTGCCTGTTCTGCTCCCTACTCTGTCTCTGGTGAATCCTCTCACCCTCCCCGCCCCCGCATCTCCGGCCTGTACCCCAGCTCTTGTATGCATAAATAAGTAAATCTTTTAAAAATAAATAAAAAAAAACAGATTCCAGTATGTTCATGGAGCCAAAGCCAGGCTGTAAACACTAAGTGCAGTCATGTACCCCACATTTGTGAGATGTCTACATAGTTTTAAGAAGAGTCACATGGGTTAGACACAAATGTTAACGTTTCTCCATTGCTTGTTACTGTGATTTTCTCTAGTTTTCTCTCTTTCCTAATCAGAAAAATGATTTCATAAAGAAGTTCTTTTTCCTAAATCATTATCTTGATGATTAGAACAAGGGTTACAGAAGTTTGTTGTTGTTTTAGATAGGTTTTAAAATGCCAAGAGCCAGGCTCCAGCCCTGTGTCCCACTTCCACAGCTGACTCTGTCTCTCCTCACCCCCACCTACCAGCACCTTTCCCCACAGTTTTCCAGCACAGGAGGTGGAAACTAATCAAAACACACAGACTTCACCTAAACCCTAAGTAGCATTATACCTTAAGGTATCAGTTAATGAGACTATGAAGCCATTGCGATTGGCAAAATATTATTATTTACCTAATTTAGACTATACGACCAAACTAGTGGCTACCAGAAGGGAAGGAGAAAAGGAGAGGGTAAATCAGGTAAAAGGGGTCAGCTGTGTGGTAAAGGAGGGACTTGAACCTTTAGTGATGACTTTAGTGGGACTTGCTATGTAGTATATGCAGATATTTATCTAGTGTGAGGCCCACCTGAAACCTATATAATGTTGTAAACCATTGTTACTTTATTTAGAAATTAATAAAATCAGAGCAGTGGAGGAAAAAATGAAGTATTACAATAGCTCAGAGGTTCACAAACTTCAGGCTATTATAAAGAGCTTATTAAAACACAGGTCTGATCTGCTAGTCTTGGTGGGACTTGAAAATTCACATTTCTAGCCAAGTTCCCAGCTGATGCTGATGCTACTGGTTGGAGATGACATTCTGAGAACCACTGCAATTGCCGTCTTGCAGAAGTGACACCTGTATCAAAATAGTATCTGGGAAGCCAAATAAGGAGGCAATTATAATTTATAATTGAAACAGGGAATGGATTATTTCATATTTGTATATATATTTCTCTCCAGGTGACCTCGTTTACAGCAATAGCGTCTGACCTTGGATGAGCTTTAGAATAATCTGGGAACTTCTAATTGCTACAGGACCTCACCCCCAGAGATTCTCATTCAGGTGATCTGGAGCAGGGCAGAGGCATCTATATTTTCAAAACTCCTTAGGTGGTGGATTTTTCTGGGCAACAGGATCAAGGACCACTGCGGTATAGTAATAACAAGCACTGCTTGCTGCTCTTCTTAATGAAATCCTTCTGAGCTTAAAGAAGGGCAGCAGACAACGATTTAATTAGGGGGGAAATGCACAAATGAGGAGTAAAAGTGGTTCCCGCTGAAGATCCACGTTGCTGCAATTAACGATAATTCATCACACATACTTCAAAAGATGAGCGATAGCAAAAAGTGATGTGTTCATTCTTTGAAGAAATAGGTTGTTTCGGAAGGTTAATGGCTATCTGTTACTTGTAAAGTCTTCTAATTTTTCTCCTAAGAGCTACTTTTTTATAAGAGGTAAGCGAAATGAATGTTTCTTATAAAATAGCGTGGTATAATTCAGAAGCTTTTTTTTTCTTTTCTCTTGAAATTAAGGTTTCCCTTGTATGAACTTAATATTCTGCTTAGAAAGCATTGTAGTGACTGTGGGTTCCCAGAATATTCTTTAACTTTAGGAGCCTTAAATAAATATAGTGTCTTAACTTGTCAGAACCCTTTTTAAAGAAATTTTTGAAATGTCTGAATTTAGCATCTATCACTATCTTGATGACCCAGAATAAAGGTTACCAGGATTTAAAAATATATAACTGTTCTGAATTTATCAAAAAGGAAAGCTATCCCGAGTGCCCTGTTCTTGAGTCCTGATACAAGGAGGTTGAAGTTGATCCTTCAGACCTGTCAGGAAGACTGACTTCCCCCCGAGTCCTCCAGACTTCTTGACATTGCTTTTAAGTAACAACAGCAAACAGCTTTTGGTGCTTTGATTTTTCTACTGCTGACATGGGGACACTGTCAGAAAGTAACTTGAAGTATTCTGAATTCTTCCTACTGAAAAGTTTATAGATAGATAAGGCAATTCACATTTTTTTTTGAGTGCCTCTTAGAATGGTAATGGTAGTTAACATTTTGCTGTATTCTAGCCTTTGTCTATTTTACATGTTTTCCTTTCTCTTTTCTCTTATCCTGCTTTCCAAGTTTTCATTCATGAAATTTCTTTTTTTTATCATAAAATATAATGGCTATAATTACTTTCTAGGGAGATTTCAACATGAAGTAGCTTACAATTATACTTGTCTTAGTATTTTTCACTTTAACGGATTAGGAGCAGGTGAACACCAAAGGAAGAGGTTACAACTCTGAGTCACAAAACCAGTTAAGTGTATATATTACCTTATTTTATGAATACTTACTTCCAAGTTACTTAGTAACTAATTAGTATGTGTTCACAGCTTTTGAAAATTATATCTGAAACAAGAATATAGGTGAGCAGCACATATCATACACTCTGTTGGGGAAAATCCTAACCCAATTTCTTCTTAGAAATCCCTATGGAGTTTCTAATCAAGAGCCTACTCCTTAGAAGAGGTGTCATTTTTCTCCGGTGATTCTCAGGTTTATTGTTCGTTTTAAAGAATACTTGTTATGAAACTATTTCTTGATCTTTGCTTGACAGTCTCATATTAGATCAATAAATTTGGATTTTTAGAATAATGACTGCTATATCGTTTCTCTGAAAGTTTGTTCTTATAGTTGAAAATGAAGCTTCCCATCATTATTTTTTTCTTTGTTTAATCTGCAGGGTAATGTGTGTCAGTCTCAGAAAATGTTTGCTGATTTCCCAATCCATTTTTAATGAAAATAATTTTAATTGACCCGAACTCCCTTCACCTCCTGAAATGATTTCGTTATAATGTGTGATTAAAAAACACATTAACTTAAAAGAGATAGCCAGCACTCGTTGAGCCGTTGGGATATGCTGGGCAAGATAACCGCTCGATGAGGTCAATTCTACTGTGATCATCACCCTCTATAGAGAGAGGGATGGGAGCAGAGGGAGAAGGTGGCAGAGGAAGGACTTGAGCCCACGTGTGCAGCTCCAGGACCCATGCCACCTTCACTAATGTTATTTGGTACAAACTCGGGTTTATCCCTGAATTATAAAAACTGCCATATTTTTAATTTAGACCAGAGGAAATCGTTGGTCCACCAGCTCGGAAAGCTTGCTCTGCTAACTGTTAAGATGTTCTGGTGTCAAAGAATGATCTGATAAATTGTGCCTATTCTGTGGAAAGCATTTGAAACTCTGTATTTGATAAGGTGGTGTAGGGAAAATGGAGTAAGTCAGCCTTTTTTCCCCACCTCCCGTCACTAGCCTCTATTGCCACCACCTGTGGCCTTGCTGTCATTAACCACATGTGATATTGTTTCAGTGCAAAACATGCTTGGGAGAATGAGCAGGGGGCACTGTGAGAGCAGTGGTCCTGGCCTAGCTACCAGAGAGCACTGGGCATGTGCACATGTAATTACAATACCGGAAGGGATAAAAGGGGAGAATCCAGGGGCCTAGAAGCTCAGTTGCTGCCTCCCTGCCTGCCCATCTGCCTGTGTCTGGTCCCCTGCTTCAGCATTAAAGGCATGTTGGAGATACCAAAGACTCCGAAATTCTCTTTTCGTCTGCCTGAATCAACAATGAACCTACCTGGCCTGGGATAGTTGTACAACAGATGGACTCCAAAGGGCATGAGTTCAGTGGGGTTTTAGAAGGTCTTTGGTAGGAAGTGGTTCAATGGCCAGGTGCTTTAGGGGAACACTGGGTTTTACAAGCCCATGTCTTCATTTCAAAATGTCTCAGAGCCTTTAGAGTACTCCTGTGTGCTACGGAACCCAAGAGAGTGTTTGGCAAACTAATTTGACAAAGAAACTTTTTATTGGTGAAGCATTTGTCTGGGGATGAGCATTCTGTGGAACACCACTGAGGAAGTGCCTGAAGCACTGGCCATGGCTGTTAGAAGTAACAGAGCATCTGGCCTGTAAGAGACTTACCAGGTCTCAAAGCTAGGCAGCCTGGCCCTTCTGGCTTGTGCAGATCTTTTTGCCCTTCCACACTCAACTTCTAAACCTTTTTAATTATTTCTAGCGAACACTTATTCATAGAACTTGAATGAATGATATTGTTTTCATCTAATCATAGGACTTCAACTATGCTAGCCAAAACCCTGTTTATCTTTCCTATAGGAGCTATTTTTAATTTCAGAATCACTCTGTTAATGAAGTATTTGAGTAGCTACCATGTGCAGGCACTCTAGCTGCAATAAAAAATAGACAAGGTTTCTGCTCATGGAGTAGAGCCAGATGACCTGAAATAAGTAGTGGGTACACCTCTAACCTTCCAAAGTAAGGAGAAATCTTGTAGTGATAGCCTGCATGGCCCCTGCCTTACAGAAAACACAGAGACTAAACAACCAGCCGTTGTGCATTAGATCCTTGATTTTCTTCTCATCACTTTCTGGATATTCCTTCAAGATGAGCTTCTCTGTTCAATAGTCTCAACTACTTCTGTCTACTGGTAACCTTACCTCTGCTTCAGGTTGGATATGGTATTCCACTAGAACTTTCCACCTAGATCTTGCACAAGCACATGACTTCTGACTTGTCTATGATTCATCCTCTTGCCCCTAGAACCATTCCCCTTGCCCTGCCCCGTGCATCCAATCTTAGAAAATGTAGCTACTATAATCTAGTCCCCAATCCAGCTGATCCTAGTCTCCACACACCATCAGTCATCCCAGCCTGCTCATTTGTGTTCTCTTTCTCTCCTTAGTTGAGACCCTTATACCTCCTTCCCGGACGCCCTCCAAATCCATCATTTTCAAGAACAAGTAAGTATTAATAAACTTAAAAATGAAATATTTTTTTACTTCTTGTGTGCAAGGGTCCCCAAGACCATCCTTAGTTTGATAATTCACTAGAAGATTTCAGAAAAACTTGTATTCATGGTTACTTTTTAAACGGTTAGTTTATCATAGTGAAAGCATTTAATATCATGAATGTATATAATACAGATTAAAATCAGCAAAGGAAAATGGCCTATCTGGGCTATACCAGACACAGGCTTCTAACTGTTCCCTCTCAGTGGAGTCACGTGGACAGCACTTAATTCCCCCAGCAATTCTACAAGTGTGAAGCGCTGCCAAGCAGGTAAGCTCACCCAATCTTGCTGTCTAGGGTTCTTGGCTGGGGTCAGTCCTGTAGGCATTTGGGTACATGACTGACCTTAGCTACTCAGTCTCCAGTCCCTTCTTTTGAACTCATACAATGTGGCCTAAAACCAAGGAATATAAAAATCTTTTTATCAGGCATCATAGACCCCAGGCTCAGAAGTTATCTCCCAAGTGATAAAGGACCAGTCCTGAAGATATTTATTTAGAATGTGTATTTTTTTTAGTGAGGTGGTAATTTTTGCTTGTTGTTGTTTATAGATTTTGAATATTAACCCTTTGTCTGATATGGTTTGCAAATATCTTCTCCCATTCAGTAGGGTGCATTTTCATTTAACAATCATTTCTTTTAGAAGCTTTTTAGTTTGATGGAGTTCCATTTGTTTATATCCTCTTTTGTTTCTCTTACTGCTAAAGACAATCCACAAAGACATTACTAAGACTGACATCAAAGAACTTATTACCTATGTTTTCTTCTATGTATTTTATAGTCTCAAATCTTATCCTTAAGTATTTAATCCATTTGAATTTGATTTGAGTAGATAATATAAAATAATGTTCGCGTTTCATTAGTTTGCACGTGGCTGTCAGTTTTTCAAACACCGTTTATTGAACAGACTTTTTCCACTGTATTCTCTTGGTACGTGTGTTATAAATTAGTTGCCCATATATGTTTGGTTTCATTTCAGAGCTCTCAGTTCTATTTCACTGATATATATGCCTGTTTTTGTCACACTGTTTTGATTACTGTAGCTTTGTAGTTTTAAGTCAGAGAATAGAACAGCTACATTTTTGTTCTTTTTTCTCAGG
Organism: Talpa europaea; assembly: GCF_964194135.1. Classification (NCBI taxonomy): domain Eukaryota; kingdom Metazoa; phylum Chordata; class Mammalia; order Eulipotyphla; family Talpidae; genus Talpa; species Talpa europaea. Next base: position 94,458,123 of record NC_140079.1, on the reverse strand, counting down.
ATTGTTGTGACTATTCAAGGTCTTTTATGGTTCCATATAAATTTTAAAAATTTTTATTCTGTTTTTGTGAGGAGTGCCATTGATATCTTAGTAGGAATGGTGTTGAATCTATATATTGCTTCAATTAAAATGGTCATATTGACATGTTGATTCTTTTGATCTGTAAGTGTGGAATGTCTATTCCATTTATTTGCCTTCTTCAATTTCTTTCAGTATTGTTTTACAGTTTTAAGTGAACAGGTCCATCACTTTATTTTAAAGTTATTACTAGACATTGTATTCTTTTTTGCTGTGATCCTAAATGGCATTTTTAAAAAATCATTTCTTTCTACTAGTTCATTATTTAGAACTAGAATAGAAACACAACAGATTTTTTTGTATATTCATTTTAAAGCTTGCAACTTGATAATATTTATTTCTACCAGGTTTTGGGTGGATTCTTTAGGGTTTCTATATATATTATGTCATGACTGTTCATGTCATCTGAAGACAGTTTCACTTCATCCTTTCCAATGTGGATACTTTCTATTTCTAGCCTAATTGCTCTAACGTAGTCCAATACTATGTTAAATAATAGTGGTAAGAGTGGGTGTCCTTGTCTTTTTCCTGATCTTGGAGGAAAAGTCTTTAGTTTTTCTTCATTGAGTGTGATGTTGACCATAGGTTTGTCATGGCCTTTACTATCTTTATTTTATTTTATTTTTAAAGATTTATTTATCTACACAAGAACTGGGGCATGGGCCAGATGTACAGGAGGATGAGAGGATTCACCAAAGACAGAGTGGGGAACAGAACTGGCAGACTGACTGAAATACACTGGTGAGGGGAGCAATGGTTGAGACAGGAGAGGTCTGCTCGCCATGTGGGTATCTCCATGGCTGGCAGGGATGGAACTGGCACTACAGAGGCTGCAGACAGCTTCACAGCACTGCACTCAACCTCCTGTGCCACCAGGGAGGCCTCCTTTACTATCTTTAGATATGTTCCTTCTATATCCATTTTATTGAATGATTTCATATCATATATGGATGCTAGGTTTTATCAAATGCTTTTTCTGCATCTATTTTTGAGGTGATCATTGATTTTTATCTTGTTTTGATTTAATGAATCCCATGATGGACTTTCATATATCGAACCCTCCCTGCATCCCTGGAATAAATCCCATTCGGCCATGGTGCTAAACTAAAGTCCTAAATAATCTGGGCGTTGCTTACCTCTTCTTCTGCCTTTCTGATCTCTCCCCCCTTCACAGAATCCATCTTCCACTGTGTCCATGCTAAATTAATAAGTAAATTACTTATTATTATCATACTAAATTACTAAAAATCATTACCCATATATGATCCTGCATCACTTCATGCTGCCTTGGTGTCCACTACTGTTCTAGCTAGAAAATGCCTCGCACTTCTGCTTAGCATATAAAATGTAACATTTAGGACTAAACCCTAGGAATCCATTATTATTCATTCCCTAGCATCTCTCCATCCATTCTCTCACATTTCACTTGTCTCCGTATCTATGGGCACAGCAATAAAACTTTACTGCACAGATTTAATTAAGTTACTATTATCTTCAACAAGATTAAGTCATTTGAAAGAGTCAGACAAAGACAAACTTTAGAACCAACCCTTGAAAGCTGACCATAGATCTGAGGCATCCAGAAGGGGAGGAGGAGGCGTGTAAAGGGGAAGTGCACAATGGACTGCGGTGGAGGACTGTGGTAGCTTTGGTGGTGGGAAAGCGACAGTGACCACATCTGAGAGGAGAAATCCTACACTGCTAAAGTATTAACAAGGACATAAGACAATGATACTTCCTAAATAAATAAAATAACAAATGCAAAAAAAATCAAATCCTTCTTAATTAAAAAAAAAATTAAGCTGGTGGAAGGCAGAGGCTGATACAGCTGATCTGTCTGGGAAATCAACAGTCAGGTATTTGTGAATTTTGAAATCCAGTCTTCAGATTCCTAATCTGATGTACCGTCTACAACTCTAAACTGTATTATAAAGTTGTCCTAAACTTTAAAAACACTCATGTTTACACTAGTGTTTATGTAAAGGACATCTTCAAACTTCTCGGACATGCATTATGATTTTGGAAAAGAACCTCATGAAGTAAGTTTCTCATCAGTTTGTAAGTTTATCCAAGGGTCTGTCTAGGGCATTTCTCTGTATCAGAATTTTATTGAGAAAGGTGACGTGCATAAGTGCAATTGTTCAATGACAAAATTTGAAGTTTAACAGTCCAGAAGCCTTGGAAAGGAACACATGAGTACATTTTGAGACAAACAAGGTAGGGTAGCTCAGAACACAAAAAAGGGGTCTACCAGAGACAGCTCTGAGTTTCCATTTCTCTATTTGCCCACTGAGCCATAAGGTTTGAGTTGAGACCTGTCACCAGGTGTCAGAAATCAAATCTCAAAGGTTCCAAGCTCAATATTAAAAGATTAAAAGTCTAGCCTTCTGAGTTGCTTATATTCTCTATATATTGCTTCTATTCCTGAACTTGCATGTACTTTGTCTTTAGAATGAGTCTACCTACAGGTCATCAAATGAGGCCTCAAACTTCTTCCCTGACACCTGTTCCTCAATGAAGAATCTGATTTATTTAGAAGTAATGGTAGTTGAAGAGAGATTTCACTTCTCTACTCAGACGACTGGGAGATCTGGCTCTGTAGGAGATAGACAGGTCTGAAACAAGTTAATAGACATTAGCCGTAAAGATAGGCATTCTACTAAGTCTGCCAGTTTAATGTTCCCAACTGCCAAATGAGGTGGGTATTGTTACTAATGAAGACACTGAGGTTAGACAGCTGAGGTGCTCAAGGGCAGGGGCTGTCTCTTCTGTCACCCCCTCCCCCCATAGATGTTGTCTAAGTTGGGCCTCTAGCATTCTTTGCCTTGTTCTGAAGTCACTAAATAACTATGCTATCTTGCCTGCCTCCTAGCTTGTTTTTAGAGCTGATATATCTGAGAATTTAAGAAATGTTCAGAGTAGCATCATATAGATATTTCACCCATGTAACATAATCATAGATACCCAATGACTGTGGCTGTGGTTGTTGATTTAAGTCTTAAGTTTATATGGGTTTTACTTCCTATTGATATGTTTATTTTACAAAGTATAAAATGACTTGACATATAGTCAAGATGATATTTCAGAAAGACAAAAAAAACATATTCTTGTTTTAAATACTCCCTAGCATGCCTCAGGGAAATAGTATATTCCAGTTTCAGAAAAAGTTCCACTGGATTTGTTCAGTACATTCATGGCAGATTGTTTTCTGAAGTTTCCTAAAGCCATTTTGAACTGAAGCTAGATGTTCTCTTGCCTTGAGGATCTTTCAAGGAAGATATTCTGGATCTAAAACATTATCTCCTTTGTACTCTCCCCAGAATACCAGATAAGAGAGAACTCTAGCCTGACTACCATGCTCATTATGAATATAAATGACATTTATGTGGAAAACACTGTCCTCCCAGAATCACAGGTTCTTTAGTGAGCCTTTAAGCTGTGTTTGTAATTCTTTCTCTCTTCTTCCTGCCACCAGCAAAAACACACCATGCCTGAGATACTACGTGCTCTTCACTTAGTCACCATATTACGAGAGATTCAACAAGCATGGAATTTCTGGATTCAACCCCATGAATTCATTACTCTTATTATATTGGGATATTCTCTGTTTACTATTGGAGTGGCTTTGTTAACTGAAGACTGTGTAACTTTTATCCTTGGTCTAGCTCTTCTTTGGGTGCTGCTACTCAATATGTGATTATCTCAGTGCAGCAATGGGAAGGTTGAGTCAAACAAGCAAAGCATTATGGTATCTACCTACAGTATCAACCTCAACCTTAATTTAGGTGACTAGAGCTAGAGCAAGACTGTTATCCATTTTTGTGTGCAAAACCAGGCCTCAAATGTATGTTAATTTTATTTATTCCATGAAGACCTGAAATAAATTTTAGTTTTTAAGCTATAACAACAGATTCTGCTTCTGTTCATTTCTATTTTTAGAAAAGCCTTTCTTATATAGCATTTGGGGCAGAGGGAAAACTCTTAACAATTTCAAAGTTATCTTCAAGTATAAGTAAGTGATCAACAAAATAACCAGTAGGAGAGGTGGGGTTAGGGAAATATTCTTCAGAGCCAGGTTACTAACCTTTCCTTCATCCTAGAGCCAGTGCCCTCTACAAAAAGGGGCAAATTTTCTCTTTCCACTTAACTTTTAACCAGTGCATCAGTTAAAGGGAAAAAGTTGTGGGCAACCTAGCTGTTACAGCTTTTGCTATTCAAAGCAAAAGTAGCAAAAGGTTCGGGGGGGGGGGGGGAGATCCCAGAAAACATGAACAAAATCAACACAATGATCGCTGTTGGTTAAACTACTGCAGGATGGGCATGTCCTTTGTCATTCTTAGCATTCCGGTCCTGCCGAAACCTAAGGTCTTGGCCTCTTCCCCAACAGGAGCAATTTCTCTTCCTCACAGTCTTCCCCATGAAGAGGAAAGCAACAGAGCCAGGACCTCTAGGACCAGAAAGACAATTTTCAATTCCTCTCTATCAGGGATCTCATTTGGGACAATTTGCTTCCCACAGAACACTGGGCAATATCTGGAGTGACTTGGTTGTCGTACCCTGGGGTAAGAAGTGGGGTGCTACTGGCGTTGCTGGTGGATAGATCCCAGAGATGCTGTTAAACATCCTACAGTATAAAAAATACCCTTCCCACCATAAAGGATGATCTAAGACTGTACTAGTTATCTTGGGCTGCCATAGGAAAGTACCACATCCTGGGTGGCTGAAACAACAGAAACTTATTTCCTTGTAGTTTGGAGTCTAGAAGTCGCCTATCAGTTTCAGGTAGATTCTGATTCTGGTGACAACTCTTCCTAGCTTACCTATGGCCACCTTCTTGCCATGTCCTCACAAGGCCTCTTCTCTGTGTGTGGAGGGAGAGATCTCTGGTTTCGCTTTCTGCGCCCCCCCCCCCACTTTTTTCTCTGCAAAACAATTTTGCTTTCCATGACTTGGAAGACGCTTTCAGGGTGCTTAAGAAACTGCCAAATGGATACAGGGGAGGTTCAAGCAAATGTCCTGACACCAGGGAGATGCCAAAGGGGCCCCGCAGTGGCCTCTATGCTCTGGAGGCTCCTAGTCATGCTGCACGGTCTACCTTTGGGAAAAACACTTTCCTGACCCATCCTGGGGGTTGCCAGTCTACAAAGGTTAGTTGGGTGGTTGACCATCTTCTTGATGACTTCTGCCTCATCCAGGAAGTAGCTCTCCACAAAGTCACAGTGATGAAGGTCTGTGTAGGCAGAAGCCAAAGAGGCCTGCTTCAGCTTGTTCTTCAGAATCATGACTTCTTCCACAGCAACTAGGGTTCTAGCCCCCTCCTCTTTGGATGGTTTCCCTACTTCCTGGCCAAGGGTGTGGCCATCACGTTGGTTGGTTTTGCATTCTCAAAAGAGGCTTGGAAACCTTGGGCTTATCTTCAGCCAACCTGAGTGAGGCCCATAACCTCCAGAATCACATCACCTGGTCAAAACAAAAGCCCAGAGAGAAGCAAGTATAGGAGACCTCGGATGCAGGTTGATGGGGATTAATGGTGGCCTCCATTCTACAGCAATGGAAAATTCTGACAAATATGGGAGCTCATGGTTGATCAGGGCTGGTCCTGGAAGCAAAGGGTGGCTAGGAAGATGGTTCTTAAGATTAAGACTAGAAAAGTGGAGTGGGATGGGAAGCTAGAAAAAGGGGATGCCTCTAGGTCTGCTGCATCTACACACTGTCAAAGCAAGAGCATCTCCTTCTTATAAGGTCCTATCTCCAAATAAAGTCACATTCATAGGACTTGATCCTATGAATTTTGTAGGACACAACTCGACCCATAACAAGGAATGTATGTCAGTATTACCAACTCTAAGAACCTTGTTCTATATGTCCTTCCTAGGTAAGGGGGCAAAGTTTAGTTGTGCAGAGAGCTGGGACCTCGACAAATAAGAGTGGGTCATGATACTTTCTCAAATACCATTAGTAGCTAACTTTGCCTATTTGAATGTAGACAGAGAATAAGAAAGTTGAGCTGCAGATGGTGAGCATGGTGTATGCTCACCCCCTGGTTTCATTGCTTGTCCTGTTCCTCTGGGATGTTCGGCAAATAATTAAATTGCCATGTTAAGCATTCTAAGCCCAAGGTTTACTGCACCTAAACTATGATTGAAATGAAATGACATTTTAAAAGATGATTCTGTTTAGCATGTTTGCTTTCCTGTGAACTGAAGATTTTCTCTGCAGTAATACATGTACTTGCTAGAAAATGACCTGAAAAAAAACATTAAAAGAATCACCCCACTTATGCATGATCCCAGTTTTTAAAAAAAATGCATAAATACATTGAAAAAGAACTAAAACAAAATGTATTACACTCTTAACAGTGACTACCTCTGGAAGGTAGACTGAAGGAAAGGGAAAAGGAGCTTCTATTCTTTTTTCTCTTTGAGTAGAAACACTCCCTTTCTTAGAGAAATACTTTCATTTTATTCCCCAGGAAGAGGCAGAACTGGAGTAATGGGTAGAGAGACCTGTCCTGACTGTGGCCTGTGAATTGCTCTAGTCTCTCTCTGCCGTGGTCTGAAGTCCCTGGAAAATAACCATGGACAAGAGCGCCTTTGTGGAAGTTCAGGTATCCAGAGACATTCCAACACACTGCTGGAGCAAAAAATCACAAGTTTCAAAGCACTGGAGAAAGGGGAACAGTTTGACTTTTCCCCGCATTACCCCTCCCCAAGGCAGTTCCACTTTGGGCCAAAAGAGATCTTGATGGATTATCTCTCCTCAGGGTAAAGCCAGAGCATGCACATGAGCCCATGGCTCTCCCAGTTATGCAAGATGCTGCCAAAGGGGCTTATTTTTCTCTCCTCACCAGAGTACTAGATCACAATCTTTACTGCTGGAAGTTGGGAAGACAGCGGTAGAGATAGATAAGATTCTTTTTTTTTAAAGATTTATTTATTTATTCATTCATTCATTCATTCATTCATTCATTTATTTATACAAGCACTGGGTACGCGGGAGGGTGAGAGAATTCACCAGAGCCAGAGCGGGGAGCAGAGCAGGCAGAAGGACCGAAGTACACTGCTGAGGGAAGCAGCGGACGGCACAGGAGGGGTCTGGGCGCCATGTGGGACCCTCCTCCGGTGGCCGGGGTGTAGCCGGGGATCCAACCGGCGCTGCAGAGACTGCGGGCAGCTTCGCAACCCAGCGCTCAGTCGCTGCGCCACCGGGGAGGCCCAGAGGTAGATATGATTCTCAGAGGGCCTTATAGGGATGGGGATCCTACTAACTATATTGTGGATTCAATCAATAAGACCACCTGTGTGCCACAGAGAATGCTTCAATTGCCAACTGGCACATAGGTACCCCAAGTGTTCCACTTGTGCCCTTCTACTCCCCCCCCCATGCTTGGCTCTGATGGGAACAGTGAGAGCAAGCTTTGGGAGACAGCTAGTGACCATACACACAAAGCCACCAGAACACTCAGGCCAAGGAAGCTAAACTTGAGCTTTAGCACCACCTTTGGTAAACAAGAGAGACTATCAGAACTCAGTTTGGCAGACAGGATTCACAGAAATACAACTTGAAGAATTTGGCCACAAGAGGGAGCAAGAATCATGGAACTGGTATACCCATAAGGTCTTAGCCTCATTATTTCTAGCAGGACTGATAGAAGATCTCTGTCTCCAGAAGGCACTTAGACTAGACTAGACTTAAGAGACTTAGACTAGAAGTGACTGCTATTTCAAATGTGAAGACAGCAATGCAAAACTTCAAAGAACAAGAAGAAATTATTACATGAAATATAACTTTTATTTTTGCATATTTTATGTATTTGCTGTATCAAATATAGTTTTCCTGCATCAAAATCATCATGGGGAATATTACAGAACAGGATAGAAACCCTACATTTAATATATAATAGGAAAAATAGCTTTGTGCTGTATCTCCAAGGTAGGAACTTGCTTTCTTCTGACACTGGAAATGTCAGATACATGGAGTATTTGATTAGAAAATTTCTGTTGACGAGTACTGCTACATTTATATAGCATGGTGACATAAAAGAAATTTCTTCCTTATGATGGCAAAAGAGAAACCAATATAAAAGAGATTTTAGGGGCCTCCCCAGTGGTGCAAGGGGTTAAGTCTCAGCACTGTGAAGCTATCCACAGCCACTGCAGCACAAGTTAGATCCCCAGCCAGGGAGCAGACCCACTTGGTGCAGCAGACCTCTCCTGTCTCACCCGCTATTCCCTTCAGCAGTGTATTTCAGTCAATCTGCCTGTTCTGCTCCCCACTCTGTCTCTGGTGAATCCTTTCACCCGCTTCCCCGGCACCTCTGGCCTATACCCCATTTATTTCTGTATGTATGTATGCATAAATAAATAAAATGAATCTTTAAAAATAAATAAATAAAAGTAAAAAATAAGGGATTTTTTTAAAAAACAGAAATAACAGTGTTGGTGAGGAAAGAGCCGAGAGAGGACCACAATGAAGAACAGAAGGAAAATGAAGGAGACCCAAGGTCAGCAGCTACTGCAACATCCACACTGCTGTGACTTCATTAACTGAAGAAGATGCCCTGAAAACCCTAAGCCACAGATGGCAAATAGACAAAATCAGTCAATCCACCAACTGAAAATTTGCTCCAGAGGCTGAACAGGGTGGGGCTGAGTAAATGCCAATATGCCATCCTTACCATTATCTTGTTTTGTCATCCAACAAGAAGAAATGAATATGAAATTCTAGCAATGAGAAATGAACAAAAGATTGACAATGAAGACCTTAAGTGCTTGCTTTTTGCCCAATAACCAGATAACTAGAACTATCTGCATTATCTATGCAGTGTGGGGTTTTTATTATTTCTACCCAAAGATGTGTCTTTTGGTAATGACAAATGTGTTTTTTTTTAAAGACATGTTTTTTTTTCTCAATACACCTTTTTAAAATTATTTCATGTCTGGTCAAATTGAGATTTTTAAAGAAAGTGATTTTTAATTTGTAACAAAAGCTTACAACTTGCTTTTTTTCAAAAAAGCTAACAAACTGCAAGCAACTGTTTATACAAAATTAAAAAAGTGTTGGGGAGGGTGTGGAGAAAAAGGAATGCTCACACACTGTTGGGACGTAGACTGGTCTAGCCCCAATGAAAAACTGTGGAGGTTTCTCGAAATAATAAAGTTAGGGGTCTCGCTGGTGGTGCAAGGAGTTAAGAAGCAACCTATGAGGCTGTCTGCAGTCACTGCAGCACGAGTTCGATCCCTGGCCAGGGAGCTACCCACATGGCACAGCAGATCTCTCCTGACTCGCCCGCTGCTCCCCTCAGTAGTATATTTCAGTCTATCTATTCTGTTCCCTACTCTGTTTCTTGTGAATCCTCTCAACCCCCACACCTCTGGCATGTACCCCAGATCTTGTGTGCATAAAAAAAACAAAAAAAAAGTGTTAAAAAAGAGAAATATTAAAGTTAAAAATAAAAATTGATATACCATATGACCCAGCAATCCCACTCCTAGGTATGTGCCCAAAGAACACAAAAACACTAATTCTAAGAGATATATACACTCCTGTGTTCATTGCAGCACTATTTACAATAGCCAGGTTATGGAAACAATTGTTCGAGTTTTGCTAAGAAACTGAGCTTCCTGCAAGGTATATCATGTTTATATACACTATTTATATACAGTTTTGCACACATTGCCTAATATTCCTGAGTAGCTCAGGAGGGATAAACTTGCATCTACCATATTTAGATCAAAACTTTGGCTTTCTCATTTTAGATTCTATTCCATATGTTTGCTTTTGTAATATTAATATTTTAAAGTACTCACTATGCAAGCAAAGTTGAAACTGTAGGAAAATAAGCCAAGTTTTATCTTGTGATCTGGTACTGAGAGGTTCGGGAAGTTCATGCAACACTGCTTCCCAAATTTCTAGAAACACCTACAAAAAGAAGTATGAAACTTTGTAATGCATTAAAAAACAAAGGAAAGTTACCTGATGTTTGGGGTATAAAGGAACTCTATACCATTTTCTGTAAATATGGCTCTATTCCGTAATAAAAGATTATTTTTTAAAACTTCGCCCTCAGCAAATGAGGAACCAAGGGCCAGTCCTTGGTTATGACTTTTCATTGATGTAACCTGAATGGCAGCAGGTTTTAGACTTGCTTTAATTTTCTCCCGCTCAAATCTCAAGGTTGAAAAGGACTTCATTTTTTAAAAAAGCTACCTTAGTTTTCAGGCTCCAGCCAGGTTTTCTGTGTTGGCCCAGTTTTCCTGCCTTACCCTGTTGGCAAACAGGTCAACAAAAGTGATAATAATAGGGAAGCAACGGGAGGAGAGAAGGTGAGGAAACCCTCAGAGGATTTGCCTCTAGGCGGGCTAATAACTTGCTCGGGAAGGCCCAGTCACTACCAGTCAAACAGACGTCGGAATTAAACAGTCTAACAAGAGACCCTAAACTGGCCGCTTTTTCACCAAATAAAGGCAAACCGAGAACTCCGCGGTCAGTGGCAGCACCTGGGACCCAGCCGCCTTCCACTCTGAGGGGGCAAATGACTAGCAGCGGGTCCTTGCCCTTTGCTCTCCTCAGGCTCCCGCCCTCGCTCCAGAGAGCCGGGGTGTGGGGCGAGACAAGTGGATACCACCTACCCCCGCCGCCCGGGCGGTGGGAACAGCGCCCATGGTCCGCACAGGTAGCCGCCAACCCCGCCACAGGCGAGCGCATGCGCAGATGACGGCCGCGCGCGGCGGGGCGTACTGCGCATGCGCCCGCTTCCCGGCGGCGCGCTTCTCCCCAGCGCAGGTGAGCGGCGGCTGGGCTGCCCCGCCCCCAGCCCCGCCCCCTGGCCGGCTGGCCCCGCCCCCGGCGTTGCCTTGAGGACCCAGCGGCCACCGCCGGCGGGTGGGGCGCCTTGCGCCGGGTCTCCCCTGCGGACCTGGCGGCGGCTGGAGCTCATGGAGCTTTCGAGCACCCCGGTGGAGGAGACCCAGACGTGCACGCACCTGGGCCGCTGCAGCCATTTCTTCTGGCTGGGCGTGGTCTTCGACGCCACGGGCGCAGGGCTGCTGTTCGCCGGGGTCTTCTCCCCAGCGCTGTACGGCGACCTGCTGCTGTACGGGGGCTCCATCATCATCTTCTTCAGCCTCCTCTGGTGGGTCTTCTGGTTCACCGGCAACATCGAGCTGTCTCCGGAGGAGGCCGTCAAGGATGCCTTCCCGGCGCCCCCCGCCGACCTGCTGAACTTTCTGGGGGGCGGCTTCCGCCACCGCTTCTCCTGCGCGCTGGGCAGCCTCTCCGCCACCGTCATGCGGTTGCACCAGCAGCGGCGGCGCCTGCGGGGCTTTCAAAGGTCTTCTCAGAGCATAACCGTCAGGGCCCGGGTGGAAACTGGGCGCGCCAAGGACGCGAGGGAAGGGGGCCAGGCGAGCGGCGCGACTCCAGACTTCCACCGGTCGGGGCGCCCCAAGGCTGCAGCAGGCCGGCCCTCCAGGACAGCGCGCTCCCCGAGCCCCAGGGCGATCAGGACCCACCGGAGCCTGCCTCTGCCGCCCGCCGTCTCGCCCTCCCAGAGCCTGCCCCTCAGCCGCTCAGAATGTTCAGCTCCAACTGCTTTCACGCTTAAGAGCCGGGCTCTGCACACCCCTGCCCAGGCCAGCCAGGGTTTGGGCCTCTCAACTCCAGGCGGGTCCCCGAAGATCATCCTCCGCCCTGCCAACCTGTCTACTGTCCCTCTGCCCAATCAGCCTGTGGTCACGCTTGCCCCCGGGAGCCAGGATGCCTTCCCCGTGTCCTCTCGGCGCCAGTCCCCGGTGTCTGTGACTGTCCAGAGCCACCTCCAAGTGCCCACAGCCCTCGCAATCCAGCTCCAGAATCCTTCTCAGGTCAGCCTCAACCAAAGCCATCATCAGTCTCGTCATGCTTCCCGAGACCAACCGGCGGCCACTCAGGTATCCGTCGCCCCAGCTGCCAACCCAGGTTTTCCACAACAGATCGCGAGGCCCGCGGGCCTTCATGCTTGGCCATTAATTTCAGGCCCTGTGTCAGAGCCGCCAGACCTGCCAGAGCTCATTAGTCCAAGAGATCCCCTTGAGCCAGTCTTCATCAAGCCAGGAGTTTCAGAAACAAACAGTTTTGACTTTCCAGACCCTGCCACCGATCAGCCAGGAGGATAAGAAAGAAACTCCTTGACATGGCAACACCTCTCCTTAGGTCCTCTGCTGCAGGCACTGGGTCCCAAGCAGTCTGTGCCCCCCCCCAAAAAAAAAGGCACCAGTCCCCACCTTGGAGAGGAAGATAAGTCTCCCCCTCTAGTACAGATCCAGAGCCTAGCCATCCCAGGGGCCCCTCCGGCCACTTCCAAGTTAGTGCCTTTGGAGGAATCTTCACCAGCCATATTCTGTGTTTGTTTCAAGTCTCTGTATTGTTGGTTTCCTCATCCCCTTTTATTTGAGAATTTTTTTAAAGAAATTAAAAAAAAATTAAAGTTAATGGCAGTGAAGTGGCCTTCACCTTCAAGGATTCAACCTTTTGGACTTTGGTAGACTTGAAACCTAGTGCTCTGAGTAAGATGAGTGCTGTTAAGGTCTTACCTTTAGGTAAAAATTGTGTATGTGAAACTTGAAATTTGGAAAACATTTGGTTATTTGTACTAAATCACATGATCCTTTGTGTTCACATGTTTGATGAACTGATGGATAAGGCTGTTAAGGATAAATTTCACTCAACTCCCCAACTCCCCTTGAAAGGTAGAAAAATGAAGGTCAAAATTGGTGAATGTTATTTGCTCATTATAGTATTCATTGCAGAACACCAATTTCCTGGTCTCTATATTCCTGTTCTTTAAGTTACCTACTTTCTGCAAAAGGATTCTGGCAGAGTATGAGGCAGAGCAAGACTTTGAGATTGTTATACTTGTTGTTTAAATGCCACCAATATATTATCCATAAAAGTGTTCATCCTCATTTCATGTTGGTTGGCTTCATTTCCAGCAAGGAATACAACTGAATATTAGGTAGAAGTCAAACTCTTAATTCTCTTACGGTTTTGTCCAAATCTCCTGTAAGAGAATCTATCTACATTCTCTCTCTAGATGCGTGCATACATATTCTGTAGATACTCCATAGACTATTTTGGTTTTGTACAGATTGGACACTTGGATTTAAAATAAAACCCATTCTGTGGTTTATATTTCTGTTTAAAAAAAAGAAAGAAAAACCTACAAAACACCAACAAATCAACAATTCCAGAAAAAAAGACAGAGTCTTACTGAAAGAGATCATTATTTTTCCCCTTAATTCTATTCTTCCAGGTAACTCCTACAATTGAAATCATTCAAATCATTCAATCAATCAAAGAATTCCCTATGCAATTCTTTTTTTTTTTAAAGATTTATTTATTTATTTATTTATACAAGCACTGGGTACAGTCAGAAGCACGGGAGGGTGAGAGAATTCACCAGAGCCAGAGCGGGGAGCAGAGCAGTCAGAAGGACCGAAGTACACTGCTGAGGGGAGCAGCGGGCGGCAGGGGAGGTCTGCGCGCCATGTGGGACCCTCCTCCGGTGGCCAGGGAGCAGCCGGGGATCGAACTGGCACTGCAGAGGCTGCGGGCAGCTTCACAACCCAGTGCTCAACCGCTGCGCCATGGGGGAGGCCCCCCCCATGCAATTCTTAAAGGAATGTTGAGCAGGCACTAAATACTAGGAATAATTTTAAGCCCATCTAAAGGTGAAAGCATGCAGACCTTCCCAATAAATGCTGACATTCATTGAATTTCTAACAAATTCCAGGCAGTACATACAGCACTGGGAATTCAGAGTAAAGTAAAATATCCCCGCTGTTGAGAATGTTCACTGTATATCAAGGGAGTCAGGGGGAGGGAAAACTAGCACAGTGTAACAAATAGTGTAATCAAAGAGCTTTCAGAGTAAGGGTGTGGGGTAGGTGAGGGATTTTTTAGTTGGATCCTACAGTAGGTGTTTGTTAGGTGAAGAAGATGGAGAAGAACATTTCATGCAAAGGGAAAAACTTCAACAACAACAAAACACAGAAGTATAACAGCTCATGGCTTGTTGGGGACCACTTTGGGAAAGGGTGGCCTGATGCCACAAATGAGGGTGCCTGGGACTTGGAGGTTAGAAAGAGAGGTAAACTTTCGAAGGCTTTTTAAGCAGGGTATGTTGTGTCTGTAATTATACTTGTGTGTTGGGTTATAAAGTGACGGCAGGGGCCTCCCTCATGGTGCAAGATGTTAAGTCTCAGCACTATGAAGTTGTCCACAGCCTCTGCAGCAGGAGTTCAATCCCCTGCCAGGGAGCTGACCCACATGGCGCAGCAGACCTCTCCTGTCTTGCCCGCTGCTCACCTGAGCAGTGTATTTCAGTCAGTCTGCCTGTTCTGTTCCCCGCTCTGTCTCTGGTGAATCCTCTCACTCCTTGCACCTCTGGCCTGTACCCCGATTCTTGTATTCATAAATAAATAAATCTTTTTAAAAAAAAATTCTGCAATGCACCAGACAGCTCCTCCCATCATAATGCATTATCAGGCTCTGAATATCAACAGTGTCAAAGGTGTGAAACTCTACCTATACTACTCTAATACTGGGACAAGGAAGGCTCCAAGTTAGTGGTCTTAGAAGAGAGGGGAAATGACATATACACTAAAGAGATACAGTTCAGATAACCTTACATTAATGAATGGAGTTTTTATAAAAGTAGTTCACTCAAAGTAATTGTTGCCTCTGGGAAGAGGACAGGAACATATGGGATAGCTACTATTGTTTTTACCATTTAGAAATTGTTGATCAGGATCGTCTCTACCATTCAGCCATTTGTTGATCATTTCTACTTGGAGCTATTTGGTACAATATGACTTTACTTCCTAGATTGGGTTGGAGGAGGGTAACTGACCCAAGTGAAGTTCTTTTCTGGCATCTTAAGATACTTTTTTTTTTAAAAAAAGATTTATTTATTTATGCATACAAGAGCTGGGGACAGGCCAGAAGTGTGGGGGGTGAGAGGATTCACCAGAGACAGAGTGGGGAGCAGAACAGGAAGATCTACTGAAATACACTGCTGAGGGGAGCAGCGGGCAAGTCAGGAGAGGTCTGCTGCGCTATGTGGGTAGCTCCCTGACCGGCTGGGGATTGAACTCATGCTGCAGAAGCTGCGATTGCTTCATAGTGCAGTGCTTAACCCCTTGTGCCACCAGGGAGGCCCCATCTTAAGATATTCTTGTGTCCCTAGAACAAATTCTTTCATTTCAGCTGACTCAAGATGGTTTCTATTACTTTTAAGCCAAGAGGGTTGAACCAGCAGAACGACTCAAGGGATAGTTGTAAAATTCATCTCTAGGGAAAGAATGTTCTTTTGAAAAAACAGTTTAATGGGTCTTCTGGGTATATGAAAGTAAAGCAAAATTCATTCTGGACTAAAGCAGCTCAGAGCAACTGTGATGCAGCGTGATGTCAGAGGATGACTGCATTGCGGGCAAGGCTCCATCTTGCAGATAGCGTTCATGCGCACTGTCTTGTCAGTTCTGTTTCATTTTTGGAGGGCATCTTTATTTTCTTTCATGAGAGCTGGAGATAACAAGAGAGAGGACTCTGGGGAACATAAGACTTGATAAAGAAGGTTTTTATCCTGGCAAGATGAGATATTGGGTGGAACAGAGTGGGTGAGTAGGGGGTTCTCAATGAAGGGACACAACAAAAGAACTCCAGTAATGTTCATGTGATTTAGTTTTAAGTTTTTCTTGTATGGTTCTCAGGTTTTCACTGACAAATTTTTTTTAATTGGCAGCCTACTCTTAGCTGTGCTTTGGGAAATTGAGGAAGGAGCTGTGGCCAAGCTTAAGGAGAAGATATTGCTGGGAGTATGTTTTGGAAAGCTCTTTGACATAGTTCTATATATCATTCAAGCTAACAACTGACCTCTCCTGCCTTGCTGGCTGCTCCCCTCAGCAATGTATTTCAGTAGATCACCTGTTTCGCTCCCCACTCTCTGGTGAATCCTCTCACTACCCCACAACTCTGGCCTGCACCCCAGCTCTTGCATGCATACATAAATAAATTAAATTTAAAAAAATTAAGGAACCTATTATATAACATGCAGAAATAAGTCAATAGTTGCAAGACTATAACACAAGTTTTGCTAAAATTTCATATTCCATGAAGACATCTGATATAACAATCCATGGAGCAGGTGCTTCTTTCTTCTCCCCCTCTCCAGTTAGGTGACAGTCTTCATGGATTTCTGGTCAAATGTCGCAAAGGACAAGAGGTTAAACTTCATCCCTGTTCTGTTGAGAGTAGGTCTGGAGGATGTCATCTTCTGGGTTCCTACACTTCGGTGCTGCAATGGCCCTGGGATCCCGGACCTGCAGTTTCCTTGACCTTGAACTTCTCCCTCAGTAGGCAGTACTGTTCAACTTCAGCTTCATTTTCTTTGGTGTGCGGGCCTGGGAGGTCTTTTCAATGGCCTCCTTCTTAGAAGGCAGCAGCTACTGGATGCCCCAAGACTGACCCTTAGACTTGTTTGAAATGAAAGAATAACTGTCAAATTGCTTGAGAGTGCAGGATACACTTCTACAGTTTATGAGAGTATCAAATTGGGATTTAATTTTTTCCTTTGCTTTGGGGGTGGAAGGGAAGAGAGTCACACTTGAACAGTTGTCTTGAAGGTTCTTTGTGAGCTAGAGGGCAATGTCCTCTCTCTTGGGACTCTGATGATTGCTGTCCAACATCCCGCAGAAACTCTAAAGCAGAGAGGGAAGAAACCGTGGCAGCATACGGGGACGGCAGAAAAACAGTTACTGTTTCACATTGTTGCACAAGAGAACTGGGCCTCGTACTTAAAAAGTTGCTGTAGCTGACTTTATCTACTTCTGATAGTCTAGATAGTTTCTAAAGGTTGCAACATTGCCCCTTCCTTGGAAACCGCAGGGAGGGGGGGCAGTCCCTCCTCCCCAGCGCCCAGGCCTGGGCACCTGCTGCTCTCCAGGTGAGTTAGACGTGCTTGTCGGCCTGGCTAGCTCCAGCTCCTTTCAGATATGAAGATCAAGGTATCTCCTCTCTGACTTCTCACCCCAGTATCACCACCGCGCTGAGGCTTTTGGATAAATCGCTTGGTCAAGCCTCATTTTCCCCGAGGACAGGATTATCGAGGGTGTCCGCGAGAAGTGGGCGGCGGGTACCGAGCCTGGGCTCCTGGATCAAGCGGCCTCGCCGGAACCCAGCCCGCCCGCTTGTTTGAGTTAATTACAGGGCGTCAGTTTCAGGGACGCTTTGACTCCCCAAAGCTTAATACTCCAGGAAACCCTCTCTGGAGTCCCCACTCTCTCGCTGGCATCCTTAGGGATGGGCGGAGCCGGCCCCACCGACTTCTCTTCCCAGGGTTGAGGCCCCCAGGGCGCCTCACCTGGGTGGGCTGGCAAAGTCCTCCAAGGCCGGCGCGCGGCCGGCCGGGAAGTTTTGGCGGCGCTCTGGCCCGCCGCGCTCACGCTGCTCTCCCCTCGGGGCTCCTGATTGGCTGAAGTCGCCGCTCGCACGAGCGTCTTCCGGGCAGGGGCGGGACTAGGAGGAGCACGACTTCCGCCGCGCCGCACCGTCGCCCAGGTTGTCAGGCGCAATGGCGGCGCCGTTGCTTCACACGCGGCTGCCCGGAGATGGGGCCTCTTCGGCCTCCGCGGTCAAGGCGCTGGGCGCCCCGAGGACCGGGTAAGAGTCCCGCCGCTTCTTTTTGCGCTTCCGCAGCCAAAGCCCGGGAGGAGGATGAAGGGAGCGGATCTGAAAGTGCCTGGCACAGAGCTAATGCCGTGGGGGTAGGAGCGGAGGCGCGAGGGTCGCCTCAGGATTTCGGGAGACAACCCATGCCCCTTAAATGGCTTATGAAGTTGGGAGAGGGACCGGAAAAATGAGTCTGTTCTCCGTGCTAGAAGCCGTCCCCCCTCCCCACCGGGCTCTCACAGCGTCACAGGCCTGGGTACTGCATTCTGCCCTATTACTCTTGCCCCCCACTTCTTCTTAGAGATTTGCAAAGACTTCCCTAGACTATTTGCATTATCAGCCGACAGCTGTCACCGATGGCCACTTGACTCTTCACTAGAAAAAAAAAATATTTCGACACATTTACCAGTGTCTTGCTCAACTTTTAAAGCCCCTAAACCCCATAAAACGACTTGGAGTTTAACTTTGAGAGTCATTGGTAGGATGCATTGGTTTTCATTAATCTGCTCTGTTTAAAAGAGGCAAACCTTGTAAAACTCATGATATCATTGTTAATATTTATTAAGCTCCCACTTAACTATGTTAAGACACTGGGAACAGTAGTCTATCAAAGTAGACACCGTCTCTGCTCTCAACAAAACATCGTGCAGGGGAGGAAAGACAGTGTAAATAGGACAGGAAATAAATGAGCTGGATATTTTCAAATAGTGAGAACTGCTGTGAAGAAATGAAGCAGGGTGATGGATGGGAAGTTGGGAGAGGATAGGTAATTCAGATTTCTGATGGAAGGCATCTCTGATGTTTGAGCTTCAGTTTGAATGAAGGCAAGAATCCAATCATGTATAAATCTGGGTTAAGATTATTTCTTGTAGAGGGACTATGGAGTGAAATGCAGCCGGTGTGGCAAGTTCAAGGAACCGAAAGGGCACTGAGTCTGTACTATAGTGACTAGAGATGAGGTCAGGGAGGTGAGCAGGAACCAGGTAAAGGAGGACTTGGAAGACCACTGTAAGGAGTTTGCATTTGTATTCGAAGAGGGAAACCTTTGTTTAGTTTAAGCAGGATGGTAGAGTAGCATGACCTGACTTAAGTTTTTGAAGGACCATTATATTGCTGAATGAAGACTGATTGTTGGGGATTGGAGTGGAAGCAGTGGGGACAGTTAGGCTGTAGCAGTAGTTTCACTGAATGGTGATGCTCAGATTAATTTTTATTCTGTCAGCTCTTAACACTTTGATAATCTTGGTTCTGTATAGGATTTCGGATATGCTTGCTTTAGAGAATGATTTCTTCAGCTCTCCCCCAAGAAAAACTGTTCGGTTTGGTGGAACTGTGACAGAAGTCTTGCTGAAGTACAAAAAGGTAAGAGGTGATAGCTTGAGGTTTATTGAGGTATAATTGGGTTTTGTTGGCCAGAATACAATTATAGCTTATACTAAAGGCAAGTACACGTAATTAAATTTTAGGTTATCAATTTTGAAATTTACCTTTAATAGCAGCATGATACTGTCAACCGGAAATTAGAGTAGTAATTATTCTTTGCCGAGGTTTCACAACTCTTTAGAATCTTTGAATTATGAATGGTTTTATCTGTAGTAAGCATTCGTCACCATATATCTGCATGGATGATATTTTAGTTCCCTTTCAATTAGATCATTACGGTGATTTTTTCTCTACCCTTAAATACTTTTTGAAAATTCTTAAGAGTGCCTGTTATATTGAAATGTCAGTACACAAGTAGACCTAAATGCGTATAATGTTTTAGTTGTCATCTTTTTTCAAGTCCCCTACCTTTATTGACTTGAGTTTTAAAGTTTTTGCAGTGATTTTATAATCAATTTCACACATAATTGATACGTAAAAGTTAAAATGTTCCTTTTGTGATTTCATCAGAGGCTAAAGGTATAAAGTTAAGGCTGTTGCTCTTGAGCAGGCAACCAAAGCAAACAGAATTTCATTTATTTCCTTTCTTGTTAAGGGGGAGACAAGTGAATTTGAGTTGTTGAAGAACCAGCTGTCAGATCCAGACATAAAGGTAATTTTGTGTTTGATCATTGGCAAAGTTGTTGCAGCTTTGTACAGACCTTGCTTCCTACTTTGGCTCCAGTTCCATCCTCTAGAGCTAGCTCTCCCTGCTGTCCCTTCCACATTAATCCAGTGGTTTTCAATCAGATGCATTTTTTATACCCCAAAACATGTTTAAGGATGAATTGAAGACATTTTTTTTTTTCTAATAGAGGCATGTTTTATTTATTTATTTATTTGTTTGTTTGTTTGTTTTATACATGCACTGGGTACAGTCAGAAGCGTGGGAAGGTGAGAGAATTCACCAGAGCCAGAGCAGGGAGCAGAGCAGGCAGAAGGACCGAAGTACACTGCTGAGGGGAGCAGTGGGCAGCAGGAGAGGTCTGCGTGCCATGTGGGACCCTCCTCTGGTGGCCGGGGAGCAGCCGGGAATCGAACCGGCGCCGCAGAGGCTGTGGGCAGCTTCGCAACCCAGCGCTCAACCACTGCGCCACCGGAGAGGCCCTGGAGACATTTTTTGGTTATCATGATTGGGAACAGGTGGGGGTGCAGTCAAAATAGAGGCCATTGTAGTCTTATAGTATTTGAATCTGTTATAATTTGGCGGTTTTTAAAAGTCCACAGGTGTCACCATATGAAGTGTTTTCACTTTTTTAGGGTACACAAAATGATCAGAATGAAGTTTTGCATAGAATTCTTTTTCCTGTGCATCAGAGTACTGAACTCTATTTTTCAGAAAATTTAGCAAACTTTTTTCCTGTTTTGATATAAACTAAAATTTTCATCTTAATTTTGGTTTGATTCCAAGTTTGTGACCCCCCCCTTAAGTATTATTGATAGATGGTTGAT
The DNA here is from genome assembly GCF_964194135.1 of Talpa europaea. Lineage (NCBI taxonomy): Eukaryota > Metazoa > Chordata > Mammalia > Eulipotyphla > Talpidae > Talpa > Talpa europaea. The sequence goes on along the minus strand of NC_140079.1, from coordinate 94,437,465 downwards.
GCACAATAATATCAATTTATCCTATTGTGATTTTGAAAGTACTTTTTTTGCTTAACCTAAGGATGACCAGATCATTAACTGGCTGTTAGAATTCCGCTCCTCCATCATGTACTTGACCAAAGACTTTGAGCAGCTTATCAATATTCTGTTGGTAAGTTCACCGTTTATTTCTCTGACTAGCTTGTGATTCTGCTTAGAAAATAGTGTATATTGTATCAGTAAAATGTTTCTTTTCTCTCTCCCTCCTACCTTTAGAAATTGCAGTGGTTAAATAGAAGCCCAACAGTGGTGGAGGAGTACTTGGCTTTCCTTGGTAATCTTGTATCGGCACAGACTGTCTTCCTCAGACCGTGTCTCAGCATGATTGCTTCTCATTTTGTGCCTCGTAAGTGGTTACTCTTTGTTTGCTTTACTTTTTCATTTTTTAAGTAGCTCTTTATTAAAATAACTACCCTCCCAGTACACTTTGGAGATTGCGCCACTGTCACCATAGCATATTCTAGGATACATATTTGGCAGCAGTTCTGTACATGTCTGTTCCCTATAATGAGCGCTGTGGAAGCGTCTAGATTCATTTCATTGCTGTGATTTTTTTTTTTATGTGACATAATTTGCTCGAGTGAGCTTCTGACAAGGTCTTAGAAGTCAGGAATTTTAGCTGCTTAAAAATTAAATCACTTGGTTTGTCATTTTTCCAGATTATCGTACTAAATTTGGACAATAGAAAAATCAATTTTTTTTGTGTAGAGCTGTTGATTATTTTGGGCAATGAGAGAAAAGTGACTTATTTTCTTTTTTCCTTCTAAAGCCCGAGTGGTCATTAAGGAAGGTGACATAGATGTTTCAGATTCTGATGATGAAGATGACAGTAAGTATAAAGAGACTTTAAGCGAAGATTGCGTCCTGTGTCTTGGAGAATGTTTGTGCTGAATGATTAAGTATCCTGGCAGCTCCAGGTCCTGTTCTGATACGGTAGACTGTTAGAAATGGCAGCCTCTGATGGTTCTTTGTGTTTTACTTAACATTAATAGGCAGGCAGTTACCCTTAATGTATTCCTCACATAATTTATTCTTTAATCCTCATGATAGTTGGCTATGGAAAAAAAAAAAGTCTTGAAATTTTTTTTTTTTTTTTTTTTTTTTGGGCTGATGAGTGTTTCAATTTTGGTTGCCAGCTGTTTTTAACTTCAAGTTTGTAACTTTCTGCTAACACTCAGGTTCTTTTCCTTGTAGATCTTCCTGCAAATTTTGACACATGTCACAGAGCCTTGCAAATAATTGCAAGATACGTCCCATCGTAAGTATAGTTTTGTCATTTATTTCGGATCGTGGTGTTTAAGTCTCGAGAATTATAATTTGTAGAAAATTGTAAAATGTTAGCAGCATAAAAGTAGATTATGCCACATGTTTTTGGGATCCTGTTGATGTAGCTTTACATTCTATAGACAACGTTTCAGTTTTCCATTCATTGCCTTTAATTTCTTAAAACTTGTGTGCAAATTGTCCCCCAAGTTTTGTATAGTGGTTGGGATTTTGCTTTTATCTTCAACAGACATGATATCCACGATTCTACAGTGAGAAACTCCCCTGTGTGTTTGTGTCATGGCGTGTGGAAAAAATTGCCGTTCTAAGAAAAAAATTTTAAGGTGTTGGGTTTCTTTTGAAAGGGTGGATTTCAAGTTTCCTCTGTAAGATTATTATTTGATAACTTAAATCCAAGTTGATAATTTTTTCCTCTTTTTAAAATAACGTGTGCTTTAGTGGTACAGGCCTTTAAACTGAAACTCTTTGTTAGGCTTTTGTAGAAGATGCTGTTAATTTGCTTTTGGTAAAGGAGGTTTATTTTCACCTAAGTTAATATAGATTTTCCCTCAAGTCATGCATTTATTTCACATTCTAGTTGAGATAGCAGTTACCATTTGTTCCCAAAACCATATTTGCCCTTTAGTGTAGAAACGTTAGCTTCTGGAAAGTCCAGTTAACATGAATTGGTTGTTATGTTTATTTTTAAATAGGACGCCGTGGTTTCTTATGCCAATACTGGTAGAAAAATTCCCATTTGTTCGAAAATCAGAGAGAACCTTGGTAAGAAATCATTTCTTGGGGATAATAATGCAACAGTTGTGTGATTTCATTTCAAGAGATGTTCTTTTTCTTAAAAGTTGTTTTGTCCGACTGTGTTTGAATGTGAGGAATCCAGTTTATGTCTTCAGGTCTGTTGTTAAAGAATTTGGTGCAGTCATTTGGTCCAAAGCTTAGCTGCCTTTTTCACCTAACTCTGGTACTGGGATACTTTTTATAGATGAAGCCAGCACTTAACAAATAACAATATCTAGTGTTAATTATTTGCCAAATTCAGATCATGTCTTTGATTTTATGCTACATTTTCTGTGCAATAGCACAGAAGGGAAAAGGAAAATAAACAGTTGTTTTGTCTTCTAGATTTTAAATTCAAGAACAAGACTTTGACTGAAATTCCTTTCTTAACAAGTAACTGAGGATTCACAGTGCCTTTTTCTCTTGTTGCTATGTTCACGTGAAAGGCAGAGTCCATTTCACAACTATCTGACCCGGCTTCATCTAGACAAGAATTACTAAAATAGTTCTAGTTACCAGTAATAAACATGCCTTATTTACATATGAAGGTAGAGGATTAAGTTTTCCTAATGTGTGTGATAGTCTGCTCCAAGTAGAGTATGATGAACCCTACGACTCTTAATGACTGTAGAAAAAATAGTAGAAAACTGAATCTACCAACATATAAAAAGGTGTTTGCACCGTGACCAGGTGAGATGCATTGTAGGATTGCAAGGTTAATTTAATCCTAAAGATCAGTTACAGTGACAAACTATCAATAGAATAAATGAGAAAAACCACATCATCATCTTAATCAATGCTGAAAAAACATTTGATAAACACTAAAACCCTTTGATGACAAAAACAAGGGAACTTTTTCAACCTGGTAACGGGCATCTATGAACTCACAGATAACATGATACTCAGTGGTGAAGACCCAGTGCTTCCCTCTAGCTAAGGAACTAAACAAGGATGTTTGCTCGGCTGCCTTTGTTCAGTGTTGTACTAGATGTTCTAGCCAGGGCAGTTGGGCAAGAAAAGGAAATTCATGCAGTTTAGAAAGGAGGAAGTAAGGGCCTCCCTGGTGGCTCGGACAAGTGAATTTCCACATGCAGCAACCCCTCCTCACGCCATGCACAAAATGAACTCAAAATGGTGAAAGTCCTAAATGTAAGAGCTTAATAAATAGACCTTTTCAAAATTAAAATCATTTGGGACATCTTCAAGAAAGTGAAAAGACAACCCAAATAGTAAGAGAAAATATCTGCAATTACATATTGGATAAAGACTTGTGTCTCCAATAGAGAACTCTTAATAACTCAATAGAAAAAAGCAGATCATTCAGCTTACATATGGGCAAAGGCTCTGAATGAAGAGGTGTTTTCTCCAAAATAGATAATACAGATGGCCAGTGAGCACATGGAAGACCCGGTCATTAGCCGTCAGAAGTGCAAGTCAAAACCACCGTCAGATGCCACTTCACACTCACTGTGATGGTTATGCTCGTAATGAGTGGGTGGGTGTGGAGTAGTCGGCACCCAAGTGCATTGCTGGTGAGGATGTAAAATTCCTAGCGGAGTGGTGCAGCTGCTCTGGAAATTCATCTGACCGATCTTCAAAAAGGTTGAACGTGTTTGCCATATGACCCAGCCTTTACGCTGCTAGGTTGTAGCAAGGGAGGTGAAAACATACTCACACAAAAATCTTTACATGAATGCTCATAGCAGCATTGTTCATGATAACCAAAATACTGAAATGACCAGAAGTCTGTTGGCTGCTGAATAAACAAAATGTGATATTTGTATACAATGAAAAATTATTAGCAAAAAGGAATGATCTTGCTAAAACATGAATGAACCTTGAAAACATGTTAAAACACCATGTATTAAGATTTCACTTGTATGAAATGTTTAGAATAGACAAGTTCATAACAGAAAGTAGGCAGACCAGAGGACTGGGGGAAGGTACATTACTGTTATTTGTACAGGTTTTCTTTTAAGGGTGATTAAAACGTTCTAAGATTGTTTATAGTGATTGTATCATAATTCTGAATATACTAAGTTGACTGTTACCATTTAGATGGGTGAATTGTGCATGAATTATCTCAACAAATTTGTTTCTCAACACTGTAGAAGTGCATAAATTACAAATTTTAATCTACTGGGTGTAAAGAATTACATTGACCATTGTGAGTATAGCAGTTGTGTTGCTGGATGGTCTGTGTGTCTTCTACTTAATGGAACCATAGATCGTGTGATTGATGTTTTGCTTACATAATTACAAGATATTCTTTGTTGAAATATTTATCTTTCTATGTTTTAGGAATGCTATGTTCACAACTTGCTAAGGATTAGTGTGTATTTTCCAACCTTGAGGCATGAAATTCTGGAGCTTGTTATTGAAAAAGTACTCAAATTGGATGTAAGTATTGAATAACCTGTTTTTATTCTTGATTCTTATATTTTAAATATTTTTGTTATTTTTATAGTATGTGGAACCATATTAGCAACAGTGGAAAAGAACCCACACAGTTCCACCTTTGAAAATTCATTTCTTGAATTCTCTTGGTAACCTGGGGGTTGTAGACCAACCCATCTCATGACTGGAGAAGGCGGCCAACGCTTTCTAGTCACAAAGAAGTCAGAGTACCGACCTGGCAAATCCTTTGCATGGACACCTCTTTATGTGCTGGAAAACCTTACACAGCTGGAAGTCATGGGTGGCTGGAGGATGGGGCAAAGACTGGGCGAGGTGCTGTGATGTGGAGAGGGCAGGAGATAGGGATGAGAGGTGTGGTTCAGCACTGAGGCGATAGGCAACAGAGGGAGAGAGGAAGGGAGAAAGGAAGAGGGGACGAGACAGGTCCAGGAGGGGGTGTATTTCCCTAGGAGTGAGACCTCTGTGGCCAGCCAGTCACTTTGTGACTCTCCCTTCTATATGCTTATGGCCTGTTTTCAGGCACATTTGGAAAGAAGACCATGGATGCATAGATTGATTTAAAAAAGCATGCTTTGAACGGTATGTCAAACAAGTGTTACCTAACAACTGGTCAGTGATTCAAATTTGACTTGCATATCAACATTTTTTTGTTTGGTTGATTTAGTGACGAGCTTTCATATAATACATATGTATGTGTCTTGTGTATAGGAAGAGATGGAATAAATTTTGAATTTATTGAAGCTGCCTGATTTAGACCATGCCACAATTCATGCTGATTTCATGAGTATTTGTAGCAAAAGGGGCTTGATTTGTAATCTTGAATTCCTTTGAGACCCAGGTAATTTTATAGGTTTGCATCATAATTGTTGTGTCCTAGTGTTATCTATGATGTTAATCTGGATGCCTTTAAAGTAAATATACACTGGATGCATTTCTGGTCCCCAGATATGTATGTTTTAAATTGTTTTTCTTTTTCTTTTCTTTTTTTTGCTGAAATGCAGGTGAATGCATCCCGACAGGATATTGAAGATGCTGAGGAAACAGCAGCTCAAACTGGCAGTGGGACAGATGCCACAGAAGGACTGTTCAATATGGTCAGCATTTATTCACGAGCTCAGACGTGGGCAGTTCCTAATTCCAGGGTTGGGGGGAAGCCAGCAAATGGCATTTTATCTTTTTCAAGGCTTTAGGATAAAACCATAGTTCAGTAAACTAAGTAATGTCTTAAATGTGATGTTTGCGGCCAGCCACGTAGTGCTTAGTGGAGTTGCCTAGGTTCTTCCAAGGCTTTGAGTTTGGGTTTGGTGAAGTTCGTTTCACTTTCATTCTTGTAGCTTTAGATGTTTGCTTTTGTAAGCCACATGTTGTCTGTGAGGGGGTGCTAGGAAAACATGCTAGTTTAATGTCTATGTCTTACAAGCTGCAGAGACCCTGTTTTTCTGCCTGGAGCAGTGTCTGGACTTGGGTTTGCTGAGAGGAGACCCTGAGACAGGGAACCAGGTGTCTTTGGCACGAAGCTGGGGAGGACAGGGGAAGGGGCGAGCCTGGGTTTGGTCTTAGTAGAAAGTAGCTACAGCCTGAATCCCGGCAGGAGTTCTGGAGCTGAGGTATGCCTGAGAGTTGGTCCTTCCTGGCCTGGACAGTGAAGAGGCCTCTTGTGGCCCCCTGTCAGCCGTTAGTTCTGAGGGGGGCGGGGCTTGTGGGAGTGCACGGGCAGCACTCTGCAGAAGGGAGGCAGCTGGGGCTTTTGGCGACATAGCAGCAGGGCAGTAAGGGGTGACCCTGTCCTTAGGTGCCAGTGGGGCATGGGATCCCTGCCGTCTGTGACCCCGCTCTAGATGCTCTTCTAGATGAGAATCAGGTGGGGCTCTGGATCCACTTTCATTTTGACTTTATCTTTGAAGGATGAAGATGAAGAAACTGAACACCCACCAAAGGCTGATTCGGGACAGCCTGACCAGATGGTGCATCCTGTCGCTGAGCGCCTGGATGTCCTGCTGTCCTTGCTCCTGTCCTACATTAAGGATGTCTGCCATGTCGACGGTAATTCCCCACAGTTGTCCCAGTAGCTATTCTTTGTGGAACCCTGTGGTGTACCTGGCTCCCCTGGGCATTTTTCATACCATTATCTGGTATTGAAAAAAATCCTGTAAAAGCTTCTTGTACAGTTTTGTGTGTAAGGAGGTGGGGCTTACACTTGCCTGTGCCATGTGTGCAGGCGCTACAGTTGTCATTAGTAAACTTCTTGGGGCCTTCTCTGTTTTAAAAAAGGTAGCTTAGACAAATGTATTTAAGTCAAACCTGTGGCAACTTGGAGATGGTGGGACTGGGATTTAGGCTTTGTCACGTCGTTCCAGACATTTAAGAATGATGTGGACGCTGCTCTCTGGTGCTTGGCACTATTTGTTGAATTTACAGGGTCTTTAGTAATTGGTTCCTTTTGTAGTGAGCATACTGATCTGCTCCTTGCCCTCATGGTACTTTGGGTCCAGAGGCTTTGCTGTGAAAAAATTGGAATTTTTTCCCATTCACATTACTAAGATTTAAGAGTGGAACATGGCCACTTGGAATAATAAGATTTTTTTGCTTTTATAAAAATAATACATTTGGAGACTACAGAAAACAATCAAAAAGATAATTAAATGGTCATATTCCTACTGTTCAGAGAATTATTTTGGTACAATTTCTTTTCTAAGCAGAAAGTACTTGTATGAGTGTATTTTTCAGTGGATTTGGGGCTCACACTGTGTAATGTTTCATTATCCATCCTGTGTGCCTCATATGGACATTTTCTAGACCCTTCACTCTTCTAAAACACTATTATTGATCATAGGGATTTAACCAGTCTCATTTTTTCTTCCCTGTCCTCCTTTTTTTGGCCATTTAAGTAACAGTGTAATGAACATGTTTGTATGTAGATCTTCAATTTTTTTTTCCTTCAATCTTTTAATTGTGGTAAGTTCTTAGCAGAGGTATTATTGGACCAAAGGACTTCTGTATGAGTCACAAAACTGCCCTGTAGAAGACTTCTTATTTATGGCATCACAGCAAGATATGTAATAGAAGGGGTATTTTGTTGTAATCAGAGCTGAATGGGTGGTGGTACTTCTGAATGGTATTGTTTTCTTTTTGGTGTTTGGCAAATGAAGCTGGTAACTTGAAAATGTGTGCTTATAAAACTGAAATGCCAAATTTTATCTGTAGGTAAGATTGATAACAACAAAACAAAGGATTTATATCGAGATCTAATAACCATCTTTGACAAACTCCTGCTGCCCACCCATGCTTCCTGCCATGTCCAGTTTTTCATGTTTTACCTCTGTAGCTTTAAATTGGTGAGTACGTCATCCCGGCTGTCCTCGCTTATCTCAGCTTTGCCCATCATGTCCGTGAAAGACAGGGAGCAGAGGAGTAGGGAAGGAGACTGAGGTGTTTCTTGAGCTCATCTTACAGTGCCCCTGAGAAAGCCTCCTGCCCTTTCAGCAGAGCACAGCAAGTGCTCTGAGTCTGTAATCCTGTGTTTGGGCCACTAGGTGGTTCCCTTTCCCTCAATTCAAGCCTGTATTACAGTTCTTTTTTTTTTCTTCTAAGAACTGGGGTACAGTCAGAGGCACAGGAGGGTGAGAGAATTCACCAGAAACAGAGCAGGGAGTAGAACAGGCAGACGGACCAAGGACACTGCTGAGGGGAGCAGCGGGCGAGATGGGAGAGGTCTGGGTTTCTCCTGGGTGGGCCAGGAATCGAACCCGTGTGTAGAGGCTGCGGACAGCTTCACAGCACGGTGCTCAACCTGCTGTGCCACCAGAGAGGCCCTGTATTACAATTCTTGACTGGGCTCTTCAGCTGTTCGTTTCCTTTGTCCTTTCTCAGTTGGGTCCACATTTGCCCAAACCAACTTTTTTTTTAATACAAGAACTGGGGTACAGGCCAGAGATGCGGGAGGGTGAAAGAATTCACCAGAGACAGAGTGGGGAACAGAACAGGCAGACAGACCAAAGACACTGCTGAGGGGAGCAGCAGGTGATACAGGAGAGGTCTGCTCTGCCGTATGGGTATCTTCCTGGCCGGCCAGGAATTGAACTGGCGCTTTAGAGGCTGCAGACAGCTTCACGGCATGGCTCTCAACCCGTTGCGCCACAGGGGAGGCCCCCAAACCAACTTTTTAATCCAGTATTATACAACTGAGTTTTAGGTTTTTGTTTTGGGGCGGGAGGAAGTATATGAAAAACTTTTTCCTTCTCTGCAACTATTAATACCTTCCTAGCGGCAGAGGAGGACCGGTTGTGTGCCAGAAAAGTTTACTCAGTCTGCCTGTGGTCTATGTTGACAGCTTTGGAAAGAGCTGTTTGGAGTTGTTGGATGTTGCACCTATTGTTAGAAAGAGACGTACCAACCTGTGTTTTTCCCATGATTAGTCAAACACCGACTGTATTTTAGTCCACACTTCTCTTTCTGGTTAGTTCGGTAAACACAGGCAGAGACTAGAAAGGTGCACCCCATTAAAACCATGCTGCTGAAGGACTTCCCACATGAGTGTGGATTATCATTGGGTTTCCAGTTCTAGCTAAGCATCAGAATCACTTGTTGTGCTTTTAAAATATAAGAATTCCTAAATCTTCACCATATCTACTCAATTTGTAGGATTGATTTTGATGCTCAAACAGCTTGGGGATCCACTAGATTATATAATACCATGGGGCACCTTTGATTTTCATAGTCTTATTTCAAAGTATGGTAACTGTTCATTGTTTATCTAGCAGGTGGCTGAGATGCTAATGCTTGCCCATAAAATCTCAGGATTCTGACAGTAGAATATCTTAAGAGTTTAAAAAGGTTAGACCACAGCACCTTCTCTTTTATAGGGATTTGCAGAAGCATTTTTGGAACATCTCTGGAAAAAATTGCAGGATCCAAACAACCCTGCCATCATCAGGCAAGCTGCTGGAAATTACATTGGAAGCTTTTTGGCAAGAGCTAAATTTATTCCTCTTATGTAAGTAACCTAATTTTCCAAGTGGTTTTTCATATTGTGCTTTAAAAAGATTATAGCATTGTTTCAAGTTGGAGAAATAGCTCCCTTATTGTGGGGGGCTGTCTTTTTTTTTTTTTTTTTTAGAGGCATGTTTTATTTGTTTGTTTGTTTTGTTTATACATGCACTGGGTACAGTCAGAAGCGCAGGAGGGTGAGAGAATTCACCAGAGCCAGAGCGGGGAGCAGAGCAGGCAGAAGGACCGAAGTACACTGCTGAGGGGAGCAGCGGGCGGCAGGAGAGGTCTGCGCGCCATGTGGGACCCTCCTCCGGTGGCCGGGGAGCAGCCGGGGATCAAACCGGCGCCGCAGAGGCTGTGGGCAGCTTTGCAACCCAGCGCTCAGTCGCTGCGCCACCAGGGAGGCCCATTAACTGCAAAATTTCTGTTCCCCTACTCTATGCAAGATGTTTATATTTCCAAGAGGCAATGTCAGAATAAAATGTCTCTTTATTTTAGCTATAAAATCTCACAAGCAAAACTTTGGTCATCTGTGTGGCACTTGAAAACGAAGGTCCTTTTGTCTTTGTGGATAATGTACTGTGTCGTATACCATCTTGGTTCATTTTATGTTAGGTCTGTCCCTTTTCATTTGCATCCTGCATTAATTGTACCTGTTAAAGCTGAGATAAAATCCTTTTGAAGGTAATAGATTACTAGGAGGCCAGCTTTGGCCTCTTCTTTCAGTGATCTGAGGAGATATCTTTGGGAAAGGATGCTATTAAAAAGCCGCTCCTGGCAGCAGAAGTGCTCTGGCCGTTCTGTCCTAAGCACTCAAGCATAAAGGCTTCATCAGACCCCCAGAGCATGGGATGAAGTCAGCTGGATAGTCTTTCCCTTGGGGGAATACGTCAGGTGCTTGTTTGACCATGTTCTCCTCAGCACGGGGAGGCCCTTGGCCCTCTGCATTGATAAAGAGAACTCTTTTCCATCCCTCAGCACTTTAGGCTGCTTAGGGGTCCACCTATTGTTCCTAGAAGTCAGCACTCCCCCCTGGAGCTGGAAGGCTGTCTTGCCACTCACCCAGCATTTCGTTTATCTGCTTTTCCTCTGTACGTGTATGGATGAGGAAGTCTGTGCACTGACTTTTCATGGTTTGCAACTAAGAAATTGGGTGACCTTATGTCCCGTTCTTTTATGAAGCCAGTGAAGTTGACTTGTCTCTCTTTCCTCCAGCACTGTAAAGTCCTGCCTCGATCTTTTGGTTAATTGGCTGCACATATACCTTAATAACCAGGATTCCGGAGCAAAGGCATTTTGTGATGTTGCTCTCCATGGACCATTTTATTCAGCCTGCCAAGCTGTATTCTACACTTTTGTTTTTCGACACAAGCAGCTTTTAAGTGGAAACCTGAAGGAAGGTGAGTGACAGGATTGATGGATGTGGACTGGATTTTCCTGGTACTCTGGTCACTCTGTAGAGTAGAGATTTGTTTCTTTTTTGAGAATTTCATGAAACCTAGAGTCAGAAAAGCACACGTGCACTGAAGTTCTATAACTTGTTCATGTAGCCCCTAGTCCCCTGGAAATGCCTTAAGCCTCCTTTTTAGGAGGACTTGCACTTGAGAGGGTGGCTTCCGAAGTAGTGGTCAAGTGAGAAGATGCTCTTCTCAGTTCTGTGCGCCCCTTGACCCTGACGGCGCAGTGAGGGCAGGGATGACTCCCACTTGCAGGGGAGACCAGAGTGCAGGAAAGTAATTTATTGGAAGGATTTGAAATTGAAACCATTTGAGGATGACTCCGAAGGCACCAGAGTTTCCTTATAAAAACGTGTGAAGTACAAACGACGGTGCACCCTTGAATCATGCCCCACAGCTCTCACAACTTAAGGTGCACAAGTCTTGTGTTGCTGTTCAGATGGGCGTGTACATAAGATTCAGGGAGACACTGCAACTTCTGGGGGGTGGGGCTCACCTTGTTGTCTGAGCTTCCAAATATGCTCTCACGGTCGTCCGCTGCCAGCCAGCCACATGGTCTTTTCCCGTTCCGTGTTTGCTGTTTCTGCTGAGTTTACATGTTTCTGAACTCCAGATTCTCACAGAAGCTTATGGCCCCCTCGGAGTGTGAGTTACTTCCTGGGTCCTTGGAAGAATAGACTGTTTTCTGTAGAAAAGCTGCTTAGTCCTAAATAAATGTGGTTAAGATGAGGCCTGTTTTTTGGGCTCTTTGTGAAGTGACTGTATTTGAAATTTTATTTAAAACATTTCTGCAAATAGCCCTAAATTTTTTAATGTTCGAAATCATTTGTGCTGCTCAAAGGTATTTTTGACTCTTGTGTTTGTACCTGTAAAATAAAAATCTTTGTTTTTTATTAAAACAAAGGCTTGCGGTACCTTCAAAGTCTGAATTTTGAACGTATAGTGATGAGTCAGCTGAATCCTCTGAAGATTTGCCTGCCCTCTGTAGTTAACTTTTTTGCCGCTATCACAAGGTAAGTTATTTACAGTTCCTTGATGGAAGAACTTATTTTGAAGTAAATTCGTGTTAGTATTTTAAGATTAACTTTATGGGCGTGAACACACCCATAAAATTAGTAACAGTAAAATAGAACTTTAAAGAACCAATTATCCCATAGCTGCAGGAAGCACTGTAATGGATCTGTTGCTTTTATACTTTGGTGGTATTGGAAATCGCTGTCACTTTTTATCCAGAGAGACTAATTCAGCAGAACTCTAGGTACTTGGAATAAGTATGGCTACTAGTAAGCTGAGAGGTGCAAGCCAAAGGTGTTTATTCAAGTGACTTCTATATTAGTAATAAAAATAGACTGGACATGAGGCAAATATCCAGCAGTAGGAAGCTGGTTTAGTGAGGAACATTCTCTGTCAGGCCTTGAAGCTGCAGCAGATACAGTGTGGCTGCTGTGGTCCAGGCCTGGCCTAAGCACTTGACAGAGAACTTGCTCAGTCTACACACCACCTCATTTGTAAGTGGGGAGATGGAGGCACAGAGAGGTAATTGCTTGTGTGAAGCCATAGCTGGACTGTGCTGGCTAAGATTCAAATGCAGGCAATCTGACTCCTTTGTAAGCAGTCTTGGAATCATTCTGCTTCGTGTAGAATGGGAATTTGGAGACTTTAGGCACTTAATCAGAATATTCAGGGCAGGATCTTAGCTTAACATCTTCATCACATAATTGTTCTATTAGAAGACTAAAAGAATTCTGTTTTCATCCCTCAAACCCCATTACACAGCGTACCTCATTCAAGCAACCTTACTTTCCTTTCCTAGGCAGGTATCAGTAGGTCAAATTATACTTTGAGGTCTCTCCTGAGAGCTCAGAAATGATAGTAAATAAATAAGAAAAGAACAAGCAATAGTTGCTGGGTGATAGGAAGCAGCTGGAAGAGTCAGGGGTGATGACAAAAAGGGGAGGAGGATGCCCCCTATTCTTGGGGTGAGAGCAGAGGGCTGCATTTGCTTAACAGACTGACACGTGAGTGTCTAGACTTGGGATTGGATTTAGCAGTGCAGGTTAGGAGGGCACAGTGAGCCTAGGAGTGAGACAGAGATCAAGGTCTGTGTTGAGGAATTTATGCGTAGTTCTGTAGCTGCTGCTTTTGCTTGTCCGATGGTTTTGAGATTTCGTATTGACTTGTGTGGCTGTAATTTGTTTTTAAGTGCTGTGTAATGGTCTATTTTTTGGTTCAGATATAAGCTGTGCTCATTTTTCAGTACCGGGAACAGCAGCTGAGGCACAGCGGGGTACTTGTGTGCCCAGACCATACTTCCTTGTCATAAACCAGATAAGCCGAGGAGCTGGGCTGTGTCCAAGGAACTTTACCAGATAATACAAACTGTACTCAGTGATGTTGCCACTTTACCCTCCCACCAGGAGTAGGGAGTCAAATGCAGTCTTGGCTAATGGAACATGTTGCTTAAAATTGCAACAGTGACCTGAGAATAAGTATCTGCAGGAATATCGTGGGAGGCCAAAGGGAGCTCTTGCCTCTTCTCAGAGAAGTGCACAAAGTCACAAAGTGAAAGTAACCACCAGAAGAATTGACAACAGGGTAGTCCAGTTGTTTTTTTTTTAATCATGAGTTCTTCTGTTCAGCTATTTTCACTCACTGTGCGGTTTTCTGAGTTCTTTAGGAAGCCAGCCTTGTGCCCCCTACTCCGCACATTCCTGATGTCACTACAGCACAGTTGTTGCCTGACAGCATCCACCCACCTGCTCAGTAAATCCAGAACCCTCTTTTCACTAATCCTTTAATTCTTTTACAAACAATAAAAGTAATGTAATGCAGAATATATGGGCCTCGCTGGTGGGTTAAGATGCAACCTATGAAGCTATCTGCAGCCACTGCAGCACGAGTTCGATTCCCAGCCAGCCAGGGAACTACCCACATGGCGCAGCAGACCTCTCCTGACTCACCCGCCGCTCCCCTCAGCAGTGCACTTTCGTCCATCTGCCTGTTCTGTTCCCTACTCTGTCTCTGGTGAATCCTCTCATCACCAACCCCCTGCCACACTCACACCTCTGGCCTGTACCCCAGTTCTTGTATGCATAAATAAATATTTTTAAAAAATAATATAATGCAGAATATAGTAAACACATTATATAGAAAATAAAAAAAGAATAGAAGGGAATGAGTACAACCTTGTGAGCTAAGTTTTACCGTGAACACAATTTTTCATCAGTTGTGCCTCTTACTAATATAAGCCCACTCTTGTATTCTTAAAGATAGCCACACTTTCTTTCTCCCTAGCAGACCTCTAAGTAGTGGACCAGAGAGCTGTGCTCTCTGCCAGGGTTACTCTTCCTGTGCATGGGCCAGTCAATATGTGGCCACATCCATCTATGCAGAGTGATTCCAATGTGTTGATGCCTCCTCTCTGTTGGTTTTGTTGTTCCACAGTAAATACCAGCTGGTCTTCTGCTACACTATCATTGAGAGGAATAATCGTCAGATGCTGCCAGTTATTAGAAACACAGCGGGAGGGGACTCGGTGCAAACCTGCACAAACCCCCTCGACACCTTCTTCCCCTTCGATCCCTGTGTGCTTAAGAGGTGGGTAGCCCTAAACAGTCATCCACCTGTTGGTGGTGGACTTAAATATGATGATTATTTGCTTTTCCCAAGACTGGGCTTGCGGTTCCTCACTCCTGAGTGACCGTTCTTTTATTACCGTTCTTTTATTACAGCATTTATTACAGTTGTGTGGCTCCTCGCACATGCCTCCCAGGTGGAGAGCGCCTCCTGGGGGCTGCTGTGTGCCATAGCACCCGGGCTGCAAAGCTTTATCTCAGCTGGAACCTGGATTGATTTTTTTCCCTTTAAACCTGTTGGTTTAAACATACAGGGGGAGGGGGAAGGGAGAGGAGCCCATCTTTTCCTCACTCTTAATTTTCTGCCAAGTGACTTGTTCCGTTCTCTAAAGATACATCCTGTACTGTTGCGTAGGATAAACAAAAGCCAAGTGGCTTATCTAGATGGTTAATTTTTAAAAAAAACAGGCTTAATATTTATTTGTATAAGGAAGTGAGATTTTTCTTAATACACTGTCTGTTAAACACAGCAGTTGAAAATCTTCGGCTCCCTCAAATCTTGGTTGACTGGAATTTTTTCCCCAGGCCTATTTTTAGCAAATTGCTGTGGGAATATTAAAACAGAATTAGAATTTCATCTTCATTTGGGTATGTTATAACATTGTCAGCTTTTGCAAAGTTGAGAAATAATTTCACTTGAAAATGAAAAGATGAGAAGGAGTAGGTGGTGAGTGGATCAGCTCTGACCACGCAATCACATTAGTTGTAGTACTTACATGTAGGATGTTTTGACATGAATATTTGAGCCACAGTTTTCACTTCTTGATTGGGGAGCAAACTGTGCTTCGACCTTCACTGTGGCATATGACTGATGTTGAAATGTGATCTTTATTGACAGATCAAAGAAATTCATTGATCCTGTTTACCAGGTATGGGAAGACATGAGTGTAGAAGAGCTTCAGGAGTTTAAGAAACCCATTAAAAAGGTAAATCTTGATTCAGTACACTTTCTGGAAATCTGTATGATTACAGGTGACAGTCAAACAGTAAATAGCAGAGCTTGTACCAAAGCTTCGTTTTAGTCACTCTGCCTTTACAAAAATTCCACGCTTATATATAATTGTAATAGAAAGAGTTTTTTGTTCATTTGCTGATTTGTTTAAACTGCTAACCTCACATGCTGACTTTGGGAAGTTGAAGTTAATTAAAAATAACTGGCCAAATTCAGGTTTTACCACTTTATCATCACCAGCAAGTAACAATCTCAAATTATTTGCCTTATGTTGAAGCTACCTCAAAAACTAGCACTGATTTTGCAGAGCTTCCTGTGCATATGGCAAAGGTGTGGATTCAAAACACATCCCCCTGGTATACTTTATTTTTTTTATTTTTTATTATTTTTTTTAGAGATTTATTTTTATTTATGCATACAAGAGCTGGGGTGTAGGTCAGAGGTGAGGGGGGTGGGGGTGGTGAGAGGACTCACCAGAGACAGAGCGGGGATCAGAACAGGCAGATCTACTGAAATACACTGCTGAGGGGAGCAGCGGGCAAGACAGGAGAGGTCTGCTGCGCCATGTGGGTCAGCTCCCTGCCCCGGAGATCGAACCCGTGCTGTAGTGGCTGTGGATAGCTTCATAGTGCTGTAACTTAACCTCTTGTGCCACCGGGGAGGCCCTGAGGAAAGGAATTTATGAAAGTTTTCCAAACCTCTTGTGATCTTACTGATATTTTCTGTTCCTTATACAGGAGATAGTGGAAGATGAAGATGATGATTTTTTGAAAGGTGAAGTTGGGATTACCCCAAACTCCTTTGACACGCATTTCCGGAGTCCTACAAGTAGCGTGGGCTCCCCACCCGTGTTATACCTGCCCGGCCAGTCCCCCGTGATTGCCAGGATTTGTGACTGAGGCGCCCTGCACCCGCCAGTGCTGGGCTCCTGCTGTTGGAGGATGCATTGAACTGAGTGCGGTCGCAGGCAGTGCTTCCACTTTGACTTACTCTCGTGTCTGAACAGGTGGTTGTTTTCTTTTGTCCCATACAGACTAAAGGAAAAACTGAGTATCATGTGCAATATTTCATAGTGGAGTTGATAAATGTTGAAGATTTGGCTTATTTGTTTAATGTATATACACTTGTTATGTTAATAGCTTTTTGACATAATTATTGTGAAGTTCCTATTTTAAGAGATTGCATTTTAACATAGGTTATTTGTCAGAACCGTAGTCATGCACTTGGTGATCTGGTTTCTCCTCAGTGAGAAGTCCTCTGGACACTATTTAAAGTCGTCAGAATGTGTTCTTTTTGGAAGTGTTGTGTTTCCTCTGCTGTGATTGCATTTGTGTGTTGGGATTAGTGTGTGTCGGGATTGCAGAGGGTGCAGAGAAGATAGGAGGAGCCCGGGGCGGTGGCCAGAGCTGGTCCGGGATGCTGAAAGTCGGAGCTGGCACTGAAGGAACCCCGGGGACTTCGGAGACGATGAACGCCTGGAGTGAAGAGATAGTGAGGATTTAGAGAAATGGAGCCAGAGGACTCATACCCGTGAGTGTCAGGTGGATGTAAGCAAAGCTGGAGTTGTGGAAAGTATTGCGCGTTTTGTCCTTAACCTCCCTCTCACAGTGCTTTGAACTGGAGCTGCTCATTTGTAGTGGAATGTTACATATATATATTTTATTACCAGAATCAGTTTGAGAATTTTTTTGTCCAAATAGGGCAAAAATTTTAGTCTGTTTAATGGAAAGGTTTTGCTAACAATATTAGACTGAGATTACAGCTACTTCTCTCTGCTGCTCTTATCATGGATTCAGCTCAGTGAAGCCCTCCTCTGGTGAGGCTCTTTTTGTATTTTTATAACTAAACAAAGGAATCCAAACAGCCTCGCTTTATAGCAAATTTGTGCAGCACTGCTAGAGTTGTTCTGAAGCTCACGCATATTTTCTCTTCATTCCTTATATGTGGACTTTTTTGTTACTTGTGAAAATGGGCATCTTCAAGCATATTTATTTTTTCTGCCTCTTTTCTTATTCCTTATTTAAAGGCAAGCACTATTTTCTTGATCACAAATATTTTGTAATGAAACACTTTCTCCTAGGGCTTTGTATGCTCTTAAACTATATTGAAGGCAATGTAGAGTTTGAATTTCAGTCTGTAAATATGTTTTTGGAAAATAGAAATTTTTATTGCTTTAAAAAGTTTTGGATGTTGGTGATTTTCCTTTGGGTGACTTGGTGGAAAGTAATTTGAGAATTTTAAGGTTCTCTTTTTTTAAATAGCTTACAAAAGGTGGGGGTTTTGTATACTGATAACATGAACAAATGTGTCCAAGAAGTTAATGGTAAGTGGAGTCTTGGTGAGTTGGGAAGTAGTTTTAATGTAGAAGGATATATTTACAAACATGCCTGTTTAATTTCAAAGGAGTTTGAAGTTAATTTCAAAGGAGTTTTAAGGAAAAATTCCATTGTGGAACCGGAAGAATGATATGGTTAATCTGGAACTTTTCCTTTTATGCCAATAGAGGGAGGTACCCCAATAAAGAGACTTCTCACACATTCTGTTGATTTCTGTGTTGTTGTTGTTTTTACTCATCTGAAGTGTTAAAACCCTGGTTTACAGCAGAAAAGTCAACTGAGACTTTGCTGTTAGAGAGGAGAAATTTATTGCCTGCATGATTGGGAGTGCTCCAAAAGAAATACATACCGGTGCAATACATGCTTCTGGGTGTCTGAAATGTCAGCCTCTCCCCCTAAGAGTGACTGACACTTGAACTAGTCCCTGGGAAACAAATACTTTAAAAAAATTGATGTACCTCAAGGGAACACTTAATGGGGGGGAAATTGTGAGATATTATTGGAAATTAAATTTAAAAAAGGAATTGTCTATCCCTTTACTGAAAAGCAATCTTTAAATTGGGCTATAGAGATGCAGGGTCCATCATTTCGTCTGCTATGGTGGGTTTTAATGAGAAATGGTTCATTTAGGCAAGAGCTGTGATTTAAGACCTTACAGGTGTCAGACCTGGCTTGAGCAAGTTACCTAGCCTCTCTGAGGTCCACTTGATTGAGCTTCAAGTGGAAATAACTAATACCTTGTTTAGGGTTGTGAAGATTCTGTGAAATGCATGTAAATCAGTTAATAGCTACTTGACTACCTAGTGAGAAAGTCTAGTGAAGCAAGAAGCCCTTTTTCTGGAAAGATCTTTTCAAGCAAAGATAACGTCCAGTTCTTTCATTGTACCTCTTTACAACTTTAAGGTGTAGCCAGGAGGGTGAGGGCCTGGGCGTTCTGCCAGGTATTGCTTGTTAGGGAGGTTGAGGAATGTAGTTATACCCCAGAAACCTTTGGGAGCTTTGGCCACCAGGAGGAAAGGGAGGGACTACAAACTATGACATTCTAATAGGCTTTGCATGTGTGAAATGGTTCCTTCACCTCTTACTTTATCTTTTTAAAAATCGCTTTATAAGCGACCATGGAGTTAAGATCTATTTGGGTCACATTTCCAAGTCTTAGAATAAAAGAACCCCCAGGTGAGAACTTCCCACCGGGGTCCCTCTCTTCAGTGTAGTGGGATCATCTACAGCTCTTAGTCCCAACACCAAGTGTTTCTGGTCATTTCTAAACCCGAGGGCCTAGCGAAGCTCAGGACCGGTTTCCCCAGTTAAACGCACTGTTCATGGACCATAATCTGAGGAAGCAGCGCAGTAAGTTCGGGTAATTTGCTAAAGGTCACAACTGAGAAGTGGCAGAGCCGTGCCAGAACCGAAGCAGGCCCTCGGGCTTGCGCTCGGGCCGGACAGGCAGGTCTGTGACCCGAGCTAACGCCCCGCGGCTCGAGCGCCCCAGCCGGGCGGGTCCCATCCACGCTTTCGGGACTTCGTTTCCCAGCGCCCTTTGCGGCGGAGGCGCCGCCGGCTGCTTCCGCGCTTCTGGACTACATTTCCCGTGAGGTCTTGCGGCTCCGCGCTCGATCTCCTCGGCTTCTTGGGGCCGCGTCGCCTCCGTCAGACTCCATTTCCCGGCGGCGCCCGCGGCGCGGCGGGGCGGGGCGGGGCGCGGCGGGGCGGGGCGCGGCGGGGCGGGGCGGGCCGGGGCGGCCGGGGGCGGAGGCGGCGGGCGGGCGGCCGGGGCTGGGGAGGCCGCCGCCTCCCTGGGCCTGCCGGGGCGGCCGCTCCGCGATGCCGCTGCTGGTGGAGGGGCGGCGAGTGCGGCTGCCGCAGTCCGCCGGGGACCTGGTCCGAGCGCACCCGCCGCTGGAGGTGAGCGGGGCCGCGCGGGGGCTCGGGGGCCGCGGGGAGCCCGCCAGGGGCCGCCCGGACGCGGACTCGGACCTCGGCGCGGGGCCCGGGGCCGGGGCCGCCCCCGTCCTGGAGGCCCCGGGCGCGTCTCTGCCCGGGGCGTGGAGGGCACCCGGGGCCCCGCGGGGCGCGGGCCCAGAGAGGGCGGCGCCGGCCCGGGGCTGCACAGCGGCGCGGCGGCGCCCGGGCCTCCCTCCCCGGCGGCCGCGGCCCGTCCGCGCCTGACCCTGACCCGCCGGCGAATCTGGGCGCCCGCCCTCGCCAGGCGCCGGCAGGGGAGCCCCCCCCGGCGGGGAGCCTCGCGCCGTCCTGGGGGCGCCTGAAGCAGGGGGTTACCCCCGCGGGCTGCGGCCGGCGTCGGGCAGGGGACCCCGCGGGGCCCGGGGCCTCCCGCCCCGTCTTCTCCCCCGGACTCGAGCCCCGGGTCGCGCTCGCAGCCGGAAGAAAGGGACCAGCTTCTCCCCGGCCGGGCCGGTGGAGGACCACGCCCTGATCAAGGGTTTGGTTTTGTTTTCCTGCTATTGTCCTGAAATGGATCTCTGCACCCTTAACCCACGCGCCTGCAGGGACGGTTTGGAAAGGGGTTCCTCGTGTTGGAAAAATGGGGGCCACGTTCCCCTGATCCAGATAAAGGGGAAGCAATCGGTCCAGTGATTAGAGAGCAGAGAAGGAGCCCCCAGTGAATGGGAGGCCTCCGCTGCCCTTCCATTCAGAGCATTTAGTCTAGATGGGGACGGGATGTTTTTAATCAAAGGGTGACACAGAAATCACGAGTGGTTAAGTGCCACGAAGCAAGCTCGTCCCCTTTCACTGAGACGTCAAGTGCAGGAACTTGACCGAGCGTGTGGACTCAGGGACTGTGTAGACTGGACTCAGGGACTGCGTATGTTGAGGTTTCCAGCCAACGGGCAGTTGCAGAGTTTGCAATTGTTTTGTCTGCCTACTTGTTTGGATCATTCTCCCTCTGCCCTGTGTCCCAGAGTGTAAGCCTCCTGCAGGCAGAGAAGGGGTGTGCTTTGTAGCCCGTGGCCTAGAGTCCTTGCTGGATACATGCCTGTTCTATAAACGGGGGCAGAATGACCCGAGGATGATCGGAGGGTGAGGCAGAGTTGCTGGCCGGCAGCAGGGGACAGCGCTGTGAGTGTCCGCGTGCGTTTCGAGAGCTCACTGGTGATAGAGCCCACGCAGGCCCGGCCCCTGGGCAGTAGGCGGCCTCCCGTGTCACTGGCACACATTAGCCGGTGACGTCAGGAGTGGGACTCACCACGGGAAACAGTTCCAGAGCCTGAAGACACTAGTGACACTTTGTGGTCTTGTCTGCTTGAAAATTTCTGCGATAAATGTTAGAAAGCTCAGTGGCTGAGGCAGCAACTGAGTGTGGAGGGCGGCTCGCCTTGAAGAGCTTTCGGTCTGCTCAAGAGACTTGACCTGGAAAGGCTGGTAGTGGGGACCATTTGAGGGACAGGAATGTGTAGGGTGGGTCACTTTGCAGTGACCCCAGGGACGGCAGGAGGCATGAGAATGATTTCCAAAGGAAAAGGGGGAGAATATTCTAGGCGCGCAGGGGGGGCGGCACAGAGCAGAGGGCCAAGTGGGAGCAGAGGGAGTGGGGGCAATAAACCAGAGAGGTGAGTCCTCCGAGATCAAAGGGGTTCAGGTGGACCTTTCAACTAGTGAGCAGCGGGGAGAAATGAAAGGCTTCATAATTTTCCCACAGCAAGTCATGGGCCCCCATTTCTAGGAAAATAGAGATATCAAAAAGAAGATTATTGATAGGAAAACAAATATTTGTGACCACAGTCATTTTTCACGTTTTGGTAAAAAAACCCTTCCAGAAGTTTACCTTGGTATGTGATATACTTTTAAAATGCTCTAGAATGTGTCATTTTCCTGTAACAATGCCCGAGTGTGCAGCACCGGCAGCTGTAAGCCTGTCTGTAGCTGTGCCTGGCTTAGAAAAAGAGAAACAAGAAAAATAAATGACGCCTAGAAATGTATGGAGCACCAACGTAGGTGCTGTTGCTGTTCCTAGTTTACCGATGAGGACTGTGGGCCACAGAGAGGTTGGGTAAGTTCCCCAATCTCCCCCAGCTTGTTAGTGGTGAAGCCTGGCCTGGAACCCTGCCTTTGACTCTAGCTTACGGTAGCCACTGACCACATGTGGCTATTTACAGGTTGGTTAAAATTAAGTGAAATTTGAAAACCAGGCTCTAGGTAGCACTGGCCACAGTTGTGTGCATAACAGCCACATGTGGCAGGTGCTATAGGCTTGCCATCGCTGCAGAAAGTTCCAGTGGGCAATACGTCTGCAGCCTGTGCCCTTGACCAGTCACTGGATGCACAGTAACCAGTCCTGTGCCATCTTGCTAGATGGTTCCGTAGAACTCTGTACTGTGAATGCATCACAACTTAGTTCCTGCTTTTAGGCATGCAGGAGTATATAGTCTCTCACCGTTATGAACACTCACAGACCTGATCTCTAAACCCCTGTAATTATTGCAAGTGAATTACTGGACTCAGAGGTGGTTTTTTTTTTTTTTTTTTTTTCTTAAAGACTTATTTTATACAAGAGCCGGGGTACAGGCCAGATGCGTGGGAGGGTGAGAGGATTCACCAGAGACAGAGTGGGGAGCAGAACAGGCAGATGGACCGAAATACGCTGCTGAGGGGAGCAGCGGGGAGACAGGAGAGGTCTGCCGAGCCATGTGGGTCAGCTCCCTGGCTGGGGATTGAACTCAAGCCGCAGATGCTGGCAATAGCTTCATAGCCCTGAGATTTTAACCCCTTGCGCCACTATTTTTAAAAGCAGGATTGACGGGCCCAGGCAGCAGGGGCGAGGGCAGGAGCTGATCCTGGGGACGCAGCTGAGTGACTGACAGGGGTCACCACCCATGGCAGTGGCAGTGGGGAGGGGGTACAGCCCTTGGGAGGCCTGCCTGGGAGCCAGGGTTTACATTTTGAAGTGGCTGGAAAAAAAAATCAGAGAATATTTTGTAACATGTGAAATTGTATGAAAGCCAAGGTTTGGTGTCTGTCTCCCACAAGTATATGAAGCCATGTGCCTTTGCTGAAAGCATCTGGGTTGCTTTCAGGCTGTCACAGAGCTGAGCACCCCCAGAGCCGGCAGAACCCCAACGATTTACTATCTGGCCCTGTTCAGAAAGAAGAGCGCTGACCCCAGGTGACCAGAGCGCCCTTGAGTAGGAACTGGGAG
This sequence comes from Talpa europaea, assembly GCF_964194135.1. Classification (NCBI taxonomy): domain Eukaryota; kingdom Metazoa; phylum Chordata; class Mammalia; order Eulipotyphla; family Talpidae; genus Talpa; species Talpa europaea. Next base: position 94,414,423 of record NC_140079.1, on the reverse strand, counting down.
GACAGGGCTGTCAGGGGAGACGGGGAAGAGGATTTTTAGTGAATCTTAGTGTCCAGAGAAGTTGAGAAAACTGGGGCCCCTTTAATTTGAGGAAGGATGCGCGTTTGTAAAGTCTTTTCCACGAGAAGGTGGGCTCACGCGCTTCATGCGGCGGAGCCCCTGGCAGCCTCCTCTCTGCTCCTCTCTCTCTCCCGAGGATTTATGCTGGTTTCTCGGGGAACTGGGAGGAGCTGTGTTTAAGAGAAAGGTTTTTGTCTTGGGTGTGAAAGTGCTTGTTTTTCACACTTAGCTTTGCTTTTGGTTGGTGACCTGGTTGTGAGCACGAGTGGTCAAAAGGTGCCTTTTCCTTCCTATCTTTTCTTCCCTCAAAGAGTAAAGCAAAAAGTGAGCCCTGGCTGGAGGAACCATAAGGACATCCTGCCTGCTCCTTGGTGGGATTTTGAGTTAAGGGGAGAAGCGGTGTGAAAACGAGGCCCCTTGTTCTGGCTTCTGGAACAGTCGGCCGCACGTGGTTCTCATTGACTTGCCGGCTGATCTGCCTGTGCCCTGCGGTTCTCTTAACCCTCGGTTTTTCTTTTCTTCTTTTGACAAGAGGCAATAATGTGGAGAGACCAGGTAAAACCGAGTCACTTCCCTTAGTTCATTTCTTAAGCTGAGGGACTGGTCTCGTGCGTGTGACTGTGTTGTTTCCAGTGAATGGAACTTCCTCAGAAGAGCACGCTCATTCGTCAAGCTGGTCGTTAGGGTTCTCACACGGCCAGCACGTCATTAAGTCCCTGAGCACCGGTCACGAGCAGTAGCAAGAAGCCTGAAGTCGGCTAGAAAAGCCTCTCCCGTCCCCACGCCGCCCGGTGCCCTCTGTCTACTCATTTCAGATTTTGTTCATTCCAGAGCTTATTTCTTGTCAGTAAAAAGGAAATGGTTACATACCAGTGTGGTATCAACTTGACATTTTTGAAAAAAAATTTTAATTCAGTTGTGAAAGAATTGAATCCCCCGCGTTGTGCCCCCGCCCCGGCTCCCTACGTAAGAATTCACACACACACTCCCACACACTCCGTTAGAGAAAAGCTTTGACACCTGATAGTCACGGCCCTTTCAGACATTCGCTTGTTGACGAGGGATGCCGCTGGGTGTTCTGCCTTGGTCCTGACCCGTCCCGGAGCCCTTAGGCAAGAGGGGTGCGCCAGGCTCTGCCCTCCCAGCCCGGGGCTGCTGGGGAGGTTCTTGCCGGTGTTTTTTCCTGTGGAGGAACATTTGAGTCTTGTCCCCACAGTTTGTTTATAGCTTGAAAATGTTTTGTACTTTTTTGTGTGTCTTGTTTTTCAGTCACCATTTCAGCCGCGCGCCAGGGCCTTCATTTTCCCCGACCCACAGCCATGGCCGTGAGCCCCCCGTCTCTTACCCGTGCGGCTGTCGCCCTGGCGTCTTGCCTTCTCCTGACGCAGGATGAGGGTTTGGGCCACTTCCTTGCTGCGCATTTCCAGCAGCAGGACTAGACTGGGGGTAGGCAGGGCTTCGCCCTTTCCTCTTTCCAGAGGGTAAAGAGGGGGACGTGGACTCGGGGTCCCTTGTCAGGTCTCTGCGTCTTATCTCCACTCTTTAGTGAAGGTGGTGAAGAAGGATTTTGCATCTTCTTCCAAAGGCACTAGGACCTTCCTTTATAGGTTAAAAAAAGACCAGCACCTCGTTGCTCTCTCTGCGCGCGTCCACGTGACAGCTGCTCCTTTGAGTCCCGCCTTCCTGTCAGCGGCGCCTCGCACCTCTCCCTCCTCGAGCGCTCCTCCCACCCGGCGTGCCCTGGCTCGCGCCACCCTCCAGCTCTTCATCCCACACTAATTTCCATCACTATTTTATTTTTTTTTTAATTAAACAGGAAAGAGCCAGACTTCTCAGAGGTCAGTCTGTTCAGCAAGTGGGACCCCAGGGCCTTCTGTATGTTCAGCAAAGAGAGCTTGCAGTGACCTCCCCAAAGGATGGTAGGTTAGGAAGCAGTGAATTGGGCGCTATCCCAGAAGGCTGTTGGATATTTTATTTTATTTCTTTTTTAAACAGGCTCCATCTCCATTCTGGGTTCTGATGATGCTACCACTTGTCACATTGTGGTCCTGAGGCACACAGGTATGACGACGGGCGAGGAGACCGTCACTTAAGCTCGCCCACGCTCGGGACCCGTACGTTCTCGATTTGCGTTTCCTGGCGTCCCATTTGAACTGGACTGTGCTTACCTTTCTCTCGTCTGCATGGCACCTCCCTCTCGCCCTGGTCTGAAGGGGTTGGCTGGGCAGCACAGACCTATCTCTCTCTCTCACAGGCGATGCGGGACGAGGCGGTCTGAGTGCCCAGCAGCAGCCGTGGCCTGCTTCCTCCGTCCCCCGCGGGAATAACGCGAGTCGTTTCACCTTGTTCCTCAGGTAACGGGGCCACCTGCTTGACACACTGCGATGGATCCGACACCAAAGCCGAGGTCCCCCTGATCATGAACTCCATAAAGTCCTTTTCCGACCACGCTCAGTGTGGAAGGTGAGCCGCGCCTACTGTGCTGTGCGCGCGATCCCGGAGCTGGCCCCGTGGGGGAGGCTGCAGCGCGCCCCCCGCGGCCGCGTCCCCAGCTGCTGTGAAGGGCGGGGGTCCAGGCTGGGGCACGGTGTGGGTCGCAGATGGGAACCTGACGGCGAACCTGTACTTCCCCTCCAGTGGTGTTCTTCTAGATGTGCTGTTAGACTGCAGAAGGGGTGCTCTCCTCCCCGGGGATGTTTTGTTGGGTGCTTCCTGTGAGCACACACTGTCTGTGCCAGAGCGGACCGCCTGCCCCCAGGCCTTCCTGCTCTAAAGCAAGGAGACATCCAGTGAGCGAGATAGGAAGGACTGTGGAGAAAACAAGGCAGGGGAACGGGGGTGGGGTGGGGTGGGGATGGGGGGCGCTGAGCTGCCACCCCTTGCCCCCATCCCCGTCCCGTCATGAGGGGCGTATGCCGCTGAGAGCAGCTCACCCGGAGTCGTGTGGTCGGGTAGGCAGCGCAGTGGCAGCCTGGGACAGCAGTGCCGTGAGGCCGGTGCTCACAACAGGCCCCTCTCCTTCCTCAGGCGTGGCCACCATTATTTGCAGTCTGAGGTCAGCCCTGAGGGAACCGTCCCGGTCAGTTGCAGTTCATAGAATCGCAGGGATTGAACAGAAAAGCAGCTGACTCCCTGTCAGTTTCTCTGGCGTGACAGACTGGTCTTAACCTGGATTCCTTTCTGCCTGGGGCTGGGCGGCAGACCAGACTCAGGGGCAGCCACTCCTCTCCCCCTTAATGTTCATTCATGGCCGACTGATGCTCTGGCCTGGGCTGGGCACACAGCGGATTCTGGCTTATTCTCAGGAAGGGATTGTCGGCAGAAGGCAGTGTGAAATACGGCCGCACTTCCCTAAGCACGAGTTCCCCGGATATTGGGGATGGTGGGAAGGGGGTCAGTAGACAAATGAGCATGGGAAAGTTGGGGTGGAGCAGTTTTCCCGCCTGTAGGACTTTGAGGGGCTGTTCTGTGCTCATGTACATGCCCACATGCCCAGGGAGGACTGCCAGGAGGCAGCTTCCCAGACTTAGTATCTTACCTCACGAACCCCTTTCCTGTCTCACTTGGCCTGTGTTCAGGGGCCGTGTGGCTGGGGGGCCCGGGCCTGTGCTTTTGAAAGATAGAGGAAAGCTCTGCAGGCAGGACGGGTTGGAGGGGCAGCCCTCGCAGAGCTGGTGCCCTTCCTGTCTCAGAACTGGTCCCCTCAGCTAAGATGGACTTGGGGCGTATCCCCCCGAGGGTGGCTAGTTTTCCAAGCAGGAGTTGGCTCTCACCCTGGGGCGTCGTGTGTGTGAAGGCTAGAGCCCCTGGGTCATGAGGCACCTGGGCAGGGCCCACAGGGAGCCGCGCCCTTTCCCCAGTGGCCCACACAGCTGTCTTCTGTATGTGCCGGGGCGCGGACAAGGCCCGGAAGCACGTGAGAACCAGCGCTCATGGAAGCTGGGAATTAAAATGCAAAGCAAAACCTCTAACCACCCTCTGTCTCTCTGCCAGGCTGGAAGTGCACCTCGTGGGAGGCTTCAGTGACGACAGGCAGTTGTCACAAAAACTTACTCATCAGCTTCTTAGTAAGTTCACTGTTTTTTCCTTCAAAGTTGATAAAAATTTGTAAAAATCCCAAAACCTAAAACCTAAGAGGAGCCAACCTGAGTGGACGACACACAGTCCTGTTCCCCTAGGATCTTAGATAAAGACCAAATAGCTAAGAGAGAAATTTCTAAGCACCGAGGGTGGGTGGGGACAAGATTTTCTTTTAAAATAGTTAACACGGTTCAGAATAATGAATGCTCAATTGTGAAAAAACCTTATCACCCTCCTGGCAGAAATGTCCACTTTAATCTGCAGAAAATTAAAATGACACCACTTTCCCCTATTAGCCAGTATTTAAAAGGGGGGAAATAAAAGCCTTTGTTCTGTGTTGTTTAGCATGAGGCCTCTTCGAGGCCGTGAAGAGTCACTTTCCGGGGGCCCTGGAGCTGGGTAGCCAGTCAGGATGTTATAGGACAGGGAGAGGGGCAGCCCAAACCCCGCAAACCTGCCTATTCTAAATGGGTTCTGCCATCCGCCGCATCAACACAAAACATAGGAGACTTTAATGGGAAGGAACTTTAATACAACTAGGAAACAATACAGGTAAGGCAAAGAGTCTAGTTTCTAAGTGAAGCACCCAAAGTTACCCGTCCCCTCGTGGGTAAAAGTCCATCCAAATGGGATTGGCCCAGAGCAAGGCCCCAAAGCCTGCCCCAAGTCTAAAGCACCTTCCAGTGGGGACCCACAGCAAAGGGTCAGAAACAATCAGACAAGCCCAGAAGGAAAAGAGCAAAATCAACATCAAGATAAAAGCTGCCATTGTCACCTCCCCACGGGTCTCACCCACATCTGTGTCACCCCGTCCACGACCAAAAGACAAGCGCAGTTTCTTCACATGTCTCTAGGCTCCATGCGCCTCCTCCAGGTCTCCTGGCTCCATCCTGCTTCCTTCCTCAGTCTCTTCTGCACCTTCTCCTCTTCCTGCTCAGCTCCACCCTCCCTTGGGTGGGGCAGGGAACTTCCCCCTTTCCTGGGGACCACCCTGTTACAAGAAGAGCAACTTGGCATTCTGCTTGGGTCTTAAAAGGTTCATAGCCTTTGACCCAGTAATCTCCCTGCTGGGAATCTAAGGAAATAACCTGAAGTGTGCAGTGTGATACCAGAGACAAGCAGGGAACAGTACCAGGAAATATTCCCATGTTTGTTAGCAGAGGATAGTTCCGTGCCCACACAAGTGAGCATGAAGAGGTTTAGATTACATGGGAAAGTACATAATGTAACGAAAAATTATGTGAACTCAGCTGTGCACAGGAAAATATGGAGGAAAACACAGTAAGCAGCGCTAGACGGTGGGCATTAAAAGCCCACATAGACCTAGTGTTCTTCTGACTTTTCCAGATATTTTTACAATGATCTGACTTTTTTAATGACTCTGATAATCAAAAAAAGTGTTACTAAAAGGAGAGTAAATATTTCTTCTGAGTTGGTTTGTCTCCTTGGCCAGTTTCCTGTGGCTGAGGCTAGGACTTGGCTGTCAGCGGTAGGCGGGTTCTCGGGACCCGGATGAGGGTGGTGGGACAGGCGGCCCAGTGGGCTTCTGGCCCTGCCCCCTTCCTCACTTTTTTTTTTTTAAGATTTACTTATGCATACAGGAACTGGGGTACAGGCCAGAGGTGCGGAAGATGAGAGGATTCATCAGAGACAGAGTGGGGAACAGAACAGGCAGATTCGCTGAAACACAGCTGAGGGGAGCAGTGGGCGAATCAGGAGAGGTCTGCTGCGCCTCCCCTTCCTCACTTGCTCAGCTTTGTTCTGCTTCTAGGAAGTATTTTGACATCCAATTTTAAACTTCTAATTGCAGATGAATTTGACAGGCAAGAAGATGACATTCACCTAGTGACATTGTGTGTGACAGGTAAGTTCTGTCGTCTTTCCCAAAAGCAAGCTTAGATTTCAGCAACATTTTGCCCTGGCCCTTAACACAGGACCTGGCGGGGGTGCCTCGGTCTCTGGTGCTTTGCTGACTTTGGGTTCTGCTTTTCCCGCTGCTGGAAGGGCCTTCCCTCCTCCTCGGTGTCCACCTCACTTCCGACCTTGGTTGAGGGGCTGGGCTCCCTCCAGTGTAACCCGTCTTACTCCAGGGTTGGAAGTACAGGTCTCCAGGGAAGAAGGGTCCAGACCTCAGGGAGGGCCTCTGCCAGCAGCTGTTGGTTCCACTAAACCCTACTCTGGGAGCTCAGCAGGGAGAGAGTCCTTGTCATCTTGACACGCCCCTTGGTGGCGGGGGGGTGGGGGGGTGAGGAGGGTGGGTGTGTGTGTGTCTTTCATGGCCTCTGTTATAGAAAAGGAAGCAGTTGTTTAGCATTTCTTTGAAACTGGATCTTAAAAATTCTTCTTTTCTGTTTGTTAGAATTAAATGACCGGAAAGAAAATGAAAACCATTTCCCCATCATTTATGGCATTGGTGAGTAGCGCTTGTGAGAGGTGGACGCGCGGCCAGGGCAGGCTCTGGGGCAGGCTGACTTAGTGACCCCTGGCTGCGGTACGTCCCAGCCCACACTCAAGTCCTGGCTCTGTGTATGTGGGGCACCCAAGCTTTACCTGTAGCTTTTGTCAACAAAGTAGGGAAAATGTCACGTCCCCAAGCTCATGAAAACAAGGCAGCAAATGCAACACGTAGGCAGAGTCATCCTGAGGGGAGCTGCCTGGTGTCAGAGTCTGTGTAGCCTGTGGAGGCAGTGGTGCTGTTCTAGGGCCGGTGTCCTGGGGGTGGGCACATGGGCATTTGAATCTATTTATATACTGGGAATCAGGTAAGGTTTTGATGGTGAACGAAGATCCTGCAAAGTGCAAAACTGAGGCTAGAGGAAACCCAGAGCCGCTTCCCTCCTGGCAGGCGCTGGGACTGAGGGCGAGATGACACTGGCAGCATCTGCAGAGTTCTCCCCCACATCTGTGGTGGTGTTTATTTAGCCAGGAGGTGGGTACACAGGTGTTCATTATTTTCTAGACCTTTCTGTGTCTGAAATAACTTAGTGAAAATTGAAACAAAAACCTCCAACTTGGCCAATATCAGAGGCCACCACCACCCTCCCCTCCAGCCTCTAGGAGCTGGCACTGTCAGTGGTAGCGCCCAGTCGGGTATAGTCTTACCTTGTGCAGCTTCAAGGTCGACTCCCCTCTCCAGGAAGGCAAGCTGCAGACACGGGTCGTTCTGTTCAGTTTCCAGTCTTGTCTCCTAGGAGACTCCCTGGCCTACATTGTGTAGGGTAGAATGCAGGGCGGTGCAAACCTTCCGATTTTGTCTTTCATCAATTCCAAGTCACCGTGTTGTCCTCACAGCTGTCAACATTAGAACCGCAGAGATTTACAGAGCCTCCTTCCAAGACCGAGGCCCCGAAGAGGAGCTGCGGGCTGCACGCGCTCTCACAGGCGGACCCGTGAGTTTCAGTTCAGCCTTGTGTTAAGTGGGGTGGTGCGGGGAGGCAGCAGATTGCAGAGCCTCGAGTTTGTAGCTCTCACAGATGACAGGTTGCTGTCAGCTTAAAAGAACTTTGATAATTCAACTTTGACTTTATTGCTCTTGTTTTAATTATAAAGGTTTTGTATAGATTTCCTATACAATTATAAAATTGTATGGGTTTCCTTAGTGTTATGAAAAAGCACGTGGTTATAGAAGTAAAAGCAATTGTGATCATAGCAGATATAGATTTTAAATAGTTATATCAGCTTCTTTAAAGCTGGAAATGACCAGGGAGCAGCATGTGCACATGTGCGTACACACACACACACACACACACACACACGTGCTCATACCCACATGTTCTTGAATGAATGTTTTTAGGTTGTGAGGGCAAAACCCCAGTTTTCTACCTTGAAGGCTTAGGGGAAGGTGCTATGAACCCCTGCACTGGGGATTTAAAGAGAACAAGCCCTTCGACTTTGTAGGAACCTTATCTCTAAAGTCCCCACAGAGCAGGGAAGGGCAGGCAATCTGTTAGCACAGCACGACTAACCTGTGGAGTTATCCAGTCACTTTGAAAGTCTGATTACCTTCGGGTGCTTTTCAACTAAACATTTTAAAAGTTACAAAAATAAAAATCCAAGACTCACATTATGTTTGAGGAATGGGCATAAGAATGATTTAAAAATGCTTAAAATGTGGGAAAAAAATGGCCCTCAGAGCACCCACCAAATATCTGACTTATGAAATGCTGACATTGTCATTGGAGAAGAATGCTTGGATTCAGTGTGCTATTTTGTCAACTATTTAACATTTTTAGGATTCTTTTTTCAATTTCTCAAGTAGTATCACTGCCCAGATTTAGCTAAGAGTCAGAAGATCTCAGTCCTAGTAACCAAGATTGACCAGTGCTGGTTAAGCTGAAAATTACCATTGGCAAGTTTGGGGATTCCAGGAATTGATCATAAAGCAAAAAAGCACTTTTACAGATTTTTTTCTCGACGTGGAACAAGGCACTGGTGTGCTTCTGAGTGGCTGTTAGGTGTTGGGGGTGGGGGGTGAGTTCTGTCGTAGTGAAGAACATGGACCTAGATACACACAGGCTTTGAGTCCCAAATTTGATGCTTGCTCAACATGTGCCCGTGGGCAGCATGTAGTCTGGGCCAAACGGGGACGAGTGGCACCTTCCTGCAGGGCTATTGTTTGGATTAAACAAAATAATCTATGTCACCCACAGAGTGCATTGCCAGACATGATGGACATATTCAGTAAGCAGCAGTTTGTTACTACGAGACAGGACTTTCCAGAAGCTTACCCCTCAGACTGCACTGCAGCCTGCATCAGCTGTAGGGTTTGAGAAGGTGATAACATTCCCTAAATTCTAATCTCGACATGCTCTTTTTCAGATGGTTAGCATTTATGATGCAAAGACTGAACAACTTCGTATAGGACCGTACTCATGGATGCCATTTCCACATCTGGATTTCTGGTTGCAGCAAGATGATAAGCAAATACTAGAGGTGAGAATTTATAGGTTAGGTAAATCTTAACTCTCTGGACCCTGGTTTCTCATCTTTAAGGGGAAAAACAGGTTTAGGCTAGATAACAACTGCGTTTCCTTCAGTGCGTGGTAATTTGTTTTTAGGATGCATCCATCGGTAGATCCCACTTAACTGCTATATCCTGAAAATAAGTAATGTCCTGGACAGACAATTGCTTGATGAAGACCAGCTGCCTTTTTTCTTAATAGTGACCTGAGACCATCCTGATGAATTAAAGAACACAGATACTTCACTTTTTGCATTTCTGTGACAGCAGGAATAGACTGAAGATAGCTTTCTCATGCCCCAATCTTGTTTTTTTCCAGAACCTTTCTACTTCGCCTCTGGCTGAGCCCCCCCACTTTGTTGAACACATTAGATCTACCTTGATGTTTTTAAAAAAATACCCATCTCCAGCTAACACACTGTTTCCTGGAAATAAAGCTCTGCTCTACAAAAAAAATGAAGATGGCTTATGGGAAAAGATCTCTTCTCCAGGAAGCTAAAACAGGATTTACCAAAGAAAGCGACTTTCTGGCACAAGACCACCGGGGTGGGGGGCTAGCGGGGAGCTGGAGAGAATCTGGAACCCACTCTGCTGAGTCTTAGGTCTCCTCCCTCCTCAGTCTTTCAAATGATTTTCAAAATAAAATCTTATTTTGGCAAAGGCAATTGTTCAGGTTTATTTTTTACATGACTAAAAAGTTGATTTCCAGCTTTTTCTTTGATTAGTTATAAGAGGTGGAGGAGGCGCCCACCATGCTGTTCTGTCCGCAGCTATTTCAGATACTTAGTATTTCCCATTCTGCTAAGTAAGAGATATTATACCTGAGTTAAAAACCACTTTAACTCAATTTATACGTCGCAGATACTTTTTGCCGCCAAATATTTTAGAAACATCAAATCCAAACATACTTCAGATGAATGAGACGAAAGGTTCAGAAGGAGAAAAACCTTACTGTTTGACAATATGGTTCTCTCTAAAACAGGTAATTTCTTTTGAGACTAAATTTAATCTGAGAATTATACAAAGCCACTGGTAAATCTGTAAGTTGTGGAGGTCATTAAAATTGTGGTAATTATGCAAACTATGTTTTCAGAAGCCTTTGTTTTGCTGAGTTGCTATCCAAACGGAAGTCACCGTGCAGATGAGGAGTGAGACTTGCGACTGAACTCGCTGCTAACAATTTCAAGAACCTTTATTGAAACCAACATTCAAATAGTATCTCAAGGGTGAAATTCTGTTTCAGCAAAACCAATTTAACAATTCCAAATATATATAAAAACATTTAAAAATGAATCTTGTTAAAGGTGATAATTTCCCCTTCCCCCACTTTATCTGCTATATACTTCATTGCACCAAATAATCATCTGCACCCCCCCCAAAGAAAAGGAAATTGCACTTTGACAAGAGCCAAGTGTCAGAAATCACATCAAATTAGAAAGCAATTATAACTTAATGTGGTTAGAACTAAGGCTTCCGATCCTCTCGTCCACAACCCGGTCCAATGCCCCACGGGCCTGAGGTCTCCCCTAGCCTGACTTGGCTGGACTGGAAGGCACAGGGCCCGTTGCCGATGGTGAGGGAAGCAACGCAGTGCTTTCTGGGAAGGTAGCCACGAGCAGTGATCAAGGGCTCACTTGCAGTTATTTCAGCAGTAGTCTGGCTTGATCGCCTTTGAAAGATGACTTTTTTCTGGTTCTTGTTTCTGAGTTGGGCCTAAAAGGGTGAGCTGCTAGTGGAACAGAAGCTGCAGAAGCTCCTGTGGAACAGGTGGAAGGTACATTCTGCAGGGCAAACACCTAGGGCTACACAGTGTGGTCGCCGTCAGGCTCTGAGGGGCTGCAGCTATCGGGTTTCTGATAGTAGACGTAGAAATGTGCACAGCCTGTACTCATGTGCCAATTTAAAAGCTTTCCCAGTATTTAAAAATATATATGGTCAAGAAGAGTCTTTACATTCACTCTTAATAGGCGAGTCCTTTAATCTGTTTATAAACTGTATATAAAGGAGAAGAGGATTTGCGGCAGAGGGAAGTACAGGCGAAGCACTGCCCGCTCTAGCTGGCTAGAGAGTCCTGCCACCGCCCCGTGGACAGTCCTTACCTAGGTCTCCAGGGAAAGCAGCAGCTGGGAGGGTAGGAGAGGGCGTCTCACACTTTTTTACAGTCCCCTCGAAACCCATTCTCCTTCGAGTCTAACGCAGTCCAGTTCTCTATTGCAACCTGATTAAACAACTAGGGTAGGCAGCCAAGGGGGCCGCCTGCCTCACCCTGCAGCAGCAAGCAGAGAGCCCGGAGAGTTCTGCGGAAAGCTGTCTTACCAAAAAGTCACCATGTGCAAACTAATGTCTTACGCTTACATTTAAAAAGATAACAGCAGGTGTTTCAAGTGGCAAGCACTTGAAATTTTAAGTGAATTCTTTGTGAATAAAAGTGTTTATGGTAAACATGGGGGAAATATGTTACTATAGCTGGGTAGACAGTCACAATAGTTGTTGATGGTTCTACATCCCATAAAATTAGACAAGTCAGTTGCCCTCCTGCACACCCTGGCTTTCAGGCATATCTTTGTGCAAAAATCCCAGTTAAGCACAAATACTAATTTCTCGAATTAGCATGTGGCACAGTTCACATTCTCGGTATAACCACATCTTCCCTGAAACAGTATTCAGTACAGTCTCAAACCAACACTGAATCTTATCTTAAGCTCTCCAGTTCTTCTACCTGTGGGTGGTCATCTTCTGGGTGCTGGGCCCCATTTGGGAGGGCCCCAGTCTGCTCTGCTTCCTGCGTGGTGGGAGTCCCTGGGTGTGGCTCGGAGCCGTTGGCTTCCAGGGCATCTTGCTCCGGCCCCCCAGACAGGTGCTCCTTCTCCAGGTCTTCAATGTGGCTGACTGAGCTGGTCTCACTCAGAGCGTCGGCGGAACCTCGTAAGGGCTTTTTAAAGGGCTTCTGGCCTACAGAAAGAAGGGGTGAAGTACCAGAAGTTTCATGAAACACACCAGCAGCCCCAGCTTCTGGGCAACAAGGAATGCTTCAGCAGAAATCCCTGGAGTTACTGGCTCTGAAGCATTTAAAAGTGATGAAGAGAGAAAAGCAAGTTGTGACACTAACACTCCCGAGGCCGGTAACTTTTGAGGTTAACTGGCAGGAAAAGCACACCAGTTAGACACGACACCTTCTCTCCAGACCCTTCTGCTCCCTTGGAGTGCGGCAGATGCATCTCTCCAAGGCTCTGTTCCAAGGCTACTGGAACAGCTATCAGAAGGACAGGGGCAGTGATAGCAGGTCTGAGGAGAAACGGGACCAAGAAGACCGCAGAGGCGGGTACGTGATGCACAGGTCTATTTCCCCAAGAGAAATACAAGCTACTTCTTCAGTGTTAATGAGCTCAAACATGATGTAAGGTACCTGGAAGCCTCTGCTTAGTGCGCGTGCCTGAGGGGGTCGGTGGTGGCGTCACGCCTGTACCTTGAGCTTTGTAGATATACGTGTGTTCCGTGGACTCCAGAGAGCCTGCCGGGGAAAGGAGAGATGTTAGGGGGAAGCTGTTGGCACAGGCTGCCATGGGAGAGGCCCCCACTCAACCTTGCTCACTCTAAGCCTCCTCTGCTTCACATGGACTGCTGAGACTTGGGTATCCTGAAACCAGGTGCCAGGAACTGGAGGCTGCCTTGTCCCAGCTGTGCCCATGAGGCCTAGCCCTGCTGGGGTGGTTGCTCCTTGTCTCCCCAGGTAGCCTGTGTACATGTGCCAACACTCCGCCAGCGTGTGGCCCAAGCCTGTCGGGGGAGCAGGCCCCAGTGGGAGATGTACTTTGGCAACAAGGAACGGACGCCTCTTGGCTAAAGGCTGAGGCTTGGCAGACTGAAAGTCAGATGACGTCTTGCTGTCAAATGCAATGTGGTCATGGCTTCCTGGGGGGGACTGAAGGGCCCAGGCTCAGGGAATAGGTCCCTGAAGATCAGGAAGGAGGAGCTGTGCAGTTGGAAACCATCCCCCCAAAGCCCAGCAAGTGCTGACTGCCCGGTTTGAAATAAAACGGCCCAGTGCTGTGGACGACGGTCTTCTGACTTCCCTTTCCCTGAGCAGTCCTCTGGGTTGCTTTGCGGCAAACACACTGGGAGGTCAAGGAATATTAATATTGAACCCAAATGCCCAAGGCACGTGGTCCTGAGAATCTGAACAGCCGAGAGCGTGGGCTCTCCGTGGATTCCGGAGGAGGAGTCTGCTTTCACGCGAGGTCAGCTGTTGGCACAGCAGAAAGACGACGACGGTCGCGGCAGACAAATCACATCTCCTCAGCCAGACTCCCGGCATGGGCACGGTACCCCGTGACCAGGTAAGGGACGTGGACAAGTCTTCTTGGCATGAGATGTGTGGGGGACAAAAGGGCCTCTGCTCAGAACGCTCAAGGTAAATGAGATCGGGGAGTGCAGGGGGAGGCTAGTGAGTCCTACCTGCCGTTAAGTTAAAGGTTCTTCCCTTTTGTGAAGCTTGTACTGGAGAAAACCAATTCAACACGGAGCCTACAACAGGGATCTGCCGCAACACCCCCTGAAAGACAGAACCACTGCTCGAGACCCTCCTGCCCGGCCCCTCCCCTGCACGCCCAGGTGCACCCCATCCGCTGCCTCACCTCTTCCAGGAGGCGCTCCTCGTTTGCCTTCTGCAGCTGAACCTGAGCTTCCTGAATTCCTTTCCGAACGACTTCGGTCATATTTTCCAGAAGCTGTGTTAAGACAAAGAGGGCATTACCTGCCTCAACCTCTTTCCAGGGGACCAGAAGGCCTGACTAGTCACACATCACGGGAACTCTTTCAGAAGTATGCTAGTGGCGGAATTTGGTGCTCGGAAACACCAGACAATCAAACGGAAGAGGAGAAAACGCTCAAGGAGGCCTAGGCAAGCGTCGCTCGCTGACCCGCCCCAGCTGCCAGGAGACAGCAGGGAGAAACTACTGCTGTGATCTGGATGTTCTCTCCACAGAAAATAGACACACTGCTCTCAACATCTATGGAATTGGAATGAGAAGCAATATCATCAAGTTCAGAAGAAGCTTCAAGAAGTCTAAGAACGAATAAAACTGGCTCCCTTGGCCTCATTTCAAACTTCCCCACCCCAACCCAGAGCGAAATCCATGACATGTTTCTCCTCTCAGCTCAGTCTTGCTTTGGTCCCTCTTCTGAGTGAGCACTAGCAACTCAAATACCTCGTTTGCCGCCTGATCCTCTATGCCAACTGGCCGACAAAAGCAGGTCTGTCACTGGTGGAAAATTCTGTTATTGGACACATCTTTATTTAGCCTCAGGATGCAGCGATCATCAGGAAGGTCCATGGGTGTGTCTGCCTGAGTGCTCACCACGCCCACCTTCTCGGACAGCCTTTCCTACAGCACTGGCTACATGGAGCTCCTCCCTGACTGGCTAGTGAGTTCACTGAGGGCACGAGCTGTGTCCAATCCACCGGGCACTCCCGATGCCCCCACACTGCCTAGCGCACAAGAAGTATTTCAACATCTTCTGGGAAAGAGTAAATAACACTCATTTCTGAGGGTAACATCTTTCCCTGTGCCCCTGCAAGCTGCCCAGGCAACACCCAGAAAAGGCATGAGATGCTGGTTAGTTAGTTTTACAGACCCTTGAGTTTTCCTCAATTTCTCGGGCTGTAACTGCAATAGTCTCCACTAGTTCAGAAACGTCTACGTCGTCACTCGCCATGCCAATGTAAATACAGCTCTTCATGCTTTTATACTCAGGGCCTGTGGGAAGAAACACAGACTGACGTGGTTCTCAGGTCCTGCTGTGAGTCAGAGGGCCTCTCCCCTGCACAACAGCATGAGGTACACAAAGGAGCCTCCCCAGGGTGAGGAAGGTGGTTCTGATGAGACAGGGGAGCCCACACGGCTGCAGAGGGGATGGCAGGTACCTCATCAAGAAAGAATCAAAGCAATGTTTCCTCCAAAGAGACAGAACCCACTCACAGGAAATGTCCTTCCGAAGTTCACAACTTAAAAAACAGTAATTACCCATTTTGAATGTAAGATCAGATTCCAGTTCATTTAACTTTTTCAGGAGTCCAGCATGGATTTTTTCCCCTTCTGGATCTAATTTCAAACTGTTCTTATCATCATTAGCATGTTCGTACCTATAAACAATAGCAAACAACAGTATCTCAATCTAAAAGATCAGCCAACTCTCTCTTCAGACACAGGATCAAGCTGGAGATGACCGAAGCTGAGGGAGGAGCCCTCGAGTGTCTCAGGATGGAAAACTGTCGAGAATGTCACAGGACGAGCCTAAGTGTCAGGTCCAGGAAAGTTAGAGAGGCCAGGTCTGAAAGTCACACCATTCGTATGAGAAAGGACATTTCCTTCTTCCTTCCAGGGGCTGGAAAGCAGTGTGGGCGGACTGCATGCACTCCGCTGGCGAGAACAGAGGGGCTGTTCCCTTGGGGAGCTGGGTTCTCTTTCCTAGAGTCGTGATTCTCTCTATACTGTGGACAGTACCCATGTCAGCCATGTACCGGTACACAACTCCTCTAACTTGTGAGCTGGCACAAAACAGAGAACATTCAGTGACTCCTGTCTCACTGAGTGAGCCACCGGGGGCCACACCGCCTGCAGCCATGCGTTCTGTAAATGCCCAGCACATCTGGCTGGAGTTTTGCTGGGTCCATGGACTGTATTCATCTTAGATTTCTAAGCTGATTCACAACATGACCTGCCTTTGTTCTTTACACAACAAAGAAACTGGCATCGCGAGGCAACCCTTGACCGTACCTGACAACCCCTATGCCAGGCCAGTTGGGATCATCAACGTATAAGAGGCCGGCCGTTGCCATCACGTCCCGCTTGAATTCCTCTCGCAGCTGCAGCGTGCACGTCAGCACAGGCAGCTTGCTCTGGATGCAGGCAGCCAGCTGGTCCACATCCTCTCCCCGAGTCCCTAAAACTGAAACCATTCACAGAGCGTTAGAGAAATCCTTAAATGCTGACAGGAAAACGAGAGGGCGGCGCTCCACTTCCAACACCAGAAAGGCTAAAAGGTGCTAGGTGCAGCCACGCCGTGGGAGCTGAGGAGCTACAACAGCTGGCAGCTGGGCTGGCAGTTTCTTCTTATACGGCAAGGAGAACTAGCCCCTTGGGTTTAATACATGATAAGACTTGAATTCAAAATCTCATAAAGACTGCGTCAGTCAAGGTGTCCATAGCCTGCCACAGATCACACACGCAGGACAACCACAGTTCTCGCCCTACGCCAGCATGATGGAGAGAAAGAGAAGGCCGCTGGTGGGCGCATGGCAGGAAGGACAGCGTGGCTGTGATGACAGAATCAAGTCACTTCTGAGGGCCAGCGCCTTAAGGTCAGGCAAATTATCTAAACACAGTCCAAAAGAAAGACAAAGCCTCTCTAAGGAGAAATAGAGTATCAGAAGGGAAAGCCCTCAGCCTCTGGGCTGCTCGAAGACAGAAGCGAGAGCAACCCCAGACTTACCCGCTGCCGTCATCAAGGGGCTGAACCGCAGGCACACGCCCTCTGCCTCCAGGTCCATGACGGTGAGGCCGCTCGCGGGCACCAGCTGTTTCAGCTGCTCCCCCAGCTGCACGGAAGGGCACACAGGGACCCGAAGTCTTCAGACCCACCCTAACCCAAGAGGCAACTTGAGGGCTAATGTTTTTAATCTTTTCATTCTCTGTGAACACTACAGCAGCTTCTTTTTAAAAACAGTAAACTTTACACTTTCTTCCTTACTAACATATACAAGTTCACTATAGAAAATTCAGGAAATACAGGTAAACTAAAAGAATGAAACAAAAATCACCCCAATCCACCACTTAGAAGCACCCACTGCTGACACCTGGTGACTCCCTCGCCTGAGTAGGCGTGTGTTTGACTGACCTCACCAAGCCTGACACCAACAGGTGTGCTGGGGCAACTAACTGTTTGTCAACTGCCTGACGATGACCATTTGCCTTCTGCCATACACATCCGGCTGCGTGATTTGTACTGACTGAACCTCACCGCACAGATAGCTTATTCACGAACCCCTTGGGGGCACATCCAGCGTTTTGCTAGGACTGCCACTGCTGTGCTGAACATCCTTGCATTGTTTAGAACATACTTTAGAGTCCTAAAGCTAAACTTTCAGTGTCAAAGGCAGCCAGAGCATAGCCCTTGATCCACATCAAGAGCAGCCAGAGGTGTCCTGGGGGCTGGCTGATGTGTCCTCTGACATCACTACACAACCTGCGTGCGCTGTGTATGCCGTACGGCCTTCCACTGCGGCAAGGACTAGTCACCTGTAAGGAATGGCCAGGGGCTGCAGTATGGGAGGCGGCAGCTGCACTAAGAACAGAAGCCCAGGATGAAGCCCAGAGCCCCCACGGGAGGCTGCCCCATGATCGTGCATGACCCCAATCTTGGAGGGGAGGAGAGCTCACGAATCCTGTTCTTACCCAGCGATTGAGTGCATCACAGCCGTGTCTCTCCCGGCCCACTGCTGAGGGAGCCATGTTGGGCACTGGGAAAGCTTTAAGCCCTGGATCTGACACTGAAACACAGAAAAAGGTTTCAACTCCCCAAAACACAGCTACCTAAAATACACACCCATCCAACCCCATTAGATTCCCTATTAACCCAGGAGCAAAAATTTCAAATGTTACAGAATTCAAGGGTATGTTTTACAATGAATAAATAAAATGTGGCACATACATACAATGGGGTATTATTCAGCCTTAGAAAGGAAGAACAACCTGTCCTAAGCAACACAGGAATGGATCTGGAGGGGATCATGCCACGCGAAGCAAGCCAGTCCTGAAAGGACAGATACTGTGATTCCATTTAGGTGAAACACCCAAAGGTTCTGGGCAGGGACGTGACAGACCTCCACTTGGAATGCTTGCTCTAACTGCCATGCGAAGAATGGTCTGGAAAGGGATGTGTGGAATGTACAGAAGTGAGACATCAGTTGAGGGGAGGACCATGGCTGTCCATGAAGAGTAACAGTGCCCCGGATTTGGCTGGTGGTACTTGGGACATTCTTTAAAAACAGAGATTCTTGGGTTCAACCTACTGAATCAAAATGTCCAGAAATAGGGCCTCAAAATACCTGTTTTCAAGGGGCTCTTATCATCCCAGCCATAGTTCAGGGACTGGTGTTTGGAAGTCCTTGGCTTAATCCTAGGAAACTATCTGCAAAATGCTAAGGCATTTAGGTCTGGAGTTCTGGTTAAGATTATTTTTCTGAAGTGATGACTGAAGATTTTTAGCAATAAAAATATTTTGGACTATATGTAATGGTTTAAAATTCAAAACACTCTTTTGAATTTTAATTCAAAAACAACCCTCTTTTTAAAATCACCTACTTGAGCCTGGTAATTCTTGGAAAAATCTGAACACCACCACTGGAGAACTGAGCTCATCTTCCACCTGAAAAATAGAACTTGGTATTACCACGTGACATCACCAAATGCCTCCATAATGAAACTGAGTTTGAAAGTAGGATAGACATGTGGTATTTTCTTAATAAACACAAATAAGTCCACAGGCTAATTTCAGTTGCTAAAGAAATAAAAGTCAAGGAAGGGTTCAATGAAATTCTTAGAAAATAATTATAATCCACTCTCTAGAACACATTGTTAAATTGTGGTGATTGACACTGGTACAGTGAAATTTTAAAACAGGAGGAAATTTTAATAATAATGGATAACCACAAGCCTAATATCAAAGATCAAAAAGGTAAGGAAAAACTCTAAGTAGAATCAGTGTTAACATCCAAGCTTTCAAATATCCGGGAATTAAGCTAACTCAAACAGGATTGACTGGAACTTCATACCGACAGAGAAAGAGAACAAGCACTTGACTTTCACCTTGTACAACTCCCAGAGCAGGATGCAAGTCTTGCTGGCAATGCAGATAACCACTTTTGAGTGGAATCTTTATTTTCTGAATCGCTGGAGCAGTACTGACACTCAGGACAGGCGTCAGACAACTAGCTGCAGCAATGGGTTCAGAGCAGAGAAGAACGCTCCATGTGCCAAGACAAGTCAGTATCTAGTTCATGCTCCCACTGAACCAGCGTGCAGCTGCAGCTTGGGTCAGGGCACAAAGGGAGTGGCAATGCCCTCGACAGACTGTGGTTTGGCAGGGGAGAGTGGAGCCCTATAATTCTAGACATAAAACCCATTTTCCAAGACTTTGTGTGATGACTCACTCTGAGGGACACAACAGGAAATGCAAACTTGGAAAGGCAGCAAGTAGTTGCTGCCAGTTCTCTAATAACTTCAAAGGACCATGTGGATGTGATTCTGCTCAACATGATGTATTCCTATGCTTTCACACCTATTATCTCCTTCAACTTTCCTAGCCACAAACAAATCTACTAGTACTTTTAAAGTTAGAGGTATGTAAGGGAGTAAGACCAATAAGGAAACAGAAATAAAAGCAACCAAATTCTACGTCTTTGAGTTTTTTATGGTCGCAGTTACCAGTGTAAGAAATACTATACAGGGCTGTGGAACAGAATAAAAGTACAGAAAGACCGTAAGAGAAGCACTGTGGGGGCTTCAAACAGTACACAGTGCAGATTTCTAAAGTTTATGCCAACTGCCGAATAAGGTCATCAGTTCACGCATATTCTCTTCCGAAGAATGTGGCCTTGCTGGACCTGCCGCAACGCCACTGGAATGCATCACATCTGGAGAAAATTACTCTAAGTTATTTAAGTTAGAAGTTATTTACTTCAAAAACAGATCAAATTATATACTATACCAAGATTTTGATGTGGTTCACTTTCTTCAAACTTTCTTGCAACCGCTGACTCTGCAAATGACACACACAGCTCATGTCATTTCATCAGATCCACACCACACATTAAGAAGCGCTTCTCACGGGGGCTCTGCAGGGCTGGCAACAAGGACCTCAGGCAGATGAAGTCACCTGTGACTTGGTGATTTCTAAGTTGTCAATTTTTTCATTTCAACATCTGAAAATCTTCCCCAATCTTTTCATTAAATTACATTACAATTAAGTGATTCAAGAAAAGCTTTTACTAATGAGCCATGAATTTGTCAGCTTAGCAAAGAAGTCATTTATTCAACAACTACCGAGTGCAAATGTATGCAAGGCACAGCATCTGATGTTGAATGAGGGCACAACAAGGTTGAGTTGATTAGGCACCCGGGTCTGGAGGAATCATACGAGGTTTAAAATCTGACTCTGCCATCCTCACCTGGAGTACCAGTTACTTAATCTGGCACTGACTAGCTATGACTTGAGGTAAGTTAGTTGGCTGCTCTGTGTTTCTGTGCCCTCGACTATAAAATGGGGAGGAGAGCATCCAGCTGCCAGGGCTGCTGAGATGAAAATAGTTGGTACATGTTAAGTGCCTAGAAAGAATCTAGAATGCAGTGCGATGACCACTATCATCAGCACCATCATCAAATATTGATGATCTCAACCCAAGCTCTCATCATTGATTTGTATCAACCCGGTAGGGTTGAAGTATATTAACTCCATGGTTATTGAGCATTGGACACTGGAAAGTCCCTTCTGAAAACCAATTCTTTGCATGTTGTTATCAGTAGACCTTACATTCTAGTGAAGTTGTGAGCATCCAATGAGACACCCACACACAGGGCTTCCTTATGCCGGGCACTGAGTAAACACTCAGTACCTGCTTCCCATGAAGCTGAAGAGGACGATGAGGAGGAAGAAGAGAGAGGGGTGGAGGGTACAGACTTCTGTTCCCCAGGAACATGTGACTAGGACGCACTAGGCATGAATGGAGAAAGATAACCACACATCGACTCAGTTTCCACGCAATGTAACATGTGCCCTTAGTGAGTCAGCACAGGAATCATTCAGCTCCTCAGGAGTATTTGAGATCAGCTATGGTGTTTGCTTGCAGGAAGATGCCAGAGCTGTGGTGACCTCAAGGGCTTGTTAGTTAATGTCATCATTATTTTCCTGCACTCCATAAGCAAAGGGGAATTGAAAACTCCCTTGAGTGTCCAAACCTTCCCAAATTGACTAAGTTACTAGGGCAATAGAGGCTTCTTCTGAAAAACCAAACCTCAAGATGACAGCCAACAGCTCAGTGAGAAAAATTTTTAAAATTATGGTGCTTTTGTAAACATACTGAACATAAATCTTACAATTACTTAATGTAAAAATAGAACTACTTCATTTAGAATGGTTCTATTTTATTAGATGAAATAATGACAGAATGAGCTAGCCTAACATTATGAACCAAGGGAGGGCTACTACTATGTAAAAATACTAATTTTCTTAAATATAAAAATGACACCTGAGGACGTGCCAATTCCCCAAGAATACATTTAAAACAAAGATTTATTTTTAAAGCTATCTGCATACATTACTATACAATTAGGCTCTAGGGTAAGAGCTTTATGTGTATGAACTCATTAAGTGCTCATAACCATCTTCCATAATAGCATTACTGTTATTTTCCTGATAAGAAAACAAAGGTAGAAACATCATGTCTTTAAGATAGACATTTAGAATTCAGCTTTCAGACTACATAAATATGACTTTTTTTGGCCTTCTAAACTGCAGCAAAATTATATATTTTTCACAATTAGCATAACTCAAATGGAAAGAGAACTAGAATTTTCCCTAGAGCCTTGCCATTCAGAACCCAAGCAGCTGGTATTAAACATACATACCCCCTCCCCAGAGTCCCCCTGAGCATTATCACTCTTCACCCTCAAGAGTCAGTGAGTGAGGTGGAACAGTCACCCACCTTTCTGAGCCTGCCCCACTCATTGGCCGTTGTCTTGTGACTTCTTTCTTATCCTGTGCTGACACTGGTATTCATTTTAACAGAATTTCATTCGGAAACAAATGCTGGGAAACCCCAGAACTTGGAACAAGAAATGTATACACACAGGGTACCACAACAAGGCGGTGGATAGTGGGCAAATCGGTGAAATACTTGTTGTCTCTGGTTTTGCCCAGACACATCTATGACATTAATACTTCAGGCTTCTACTTACCAGCTGACAGGCATGCTTTATTCTCTCCACAATCCCATCGAGTCCCAAGTACTGTAAAGCCAACCACAGTGGCAGGGCACGGAGTTTGTCTGCTGGCTTATTTGATGTAAGACCGGCTACTAAAGTCTAAAAGAGCCAATATGGGTTTATTGACCAAAGGCAATGAAATCACAGAGCAGAATGAACTAGTTACCACCTGCACACACTTATTATGTGTCATATGACATGCCAGGCTCTCGGCTGGCTTTCATTTGATCAGCCAACTATTCCATGAGGTAATTATGACAGGCAATGTAGCTCAGCAACCCTGCTTTGTGTAAGGGTTCATGTCTAAGATGTGAAGTCAGGGTGAGATGGGTCACACTCCAGACCCTCTTAGTCACTCAAGAGGTAGCCCCTTCTGAGGCTGTCTGAGCATTCCCAAATACCTGCTCACTACCAACTGAGCAAGACATTATCTGTTTTAGCAAGACTCACTTAAAGCTTAATTTTGCACATGGCTATCACTAAATGACCCACTATCAAGACCACCCCTATGCTTTAAAAAAATGTTACAATCCTTTCAGACAATGTGGGTAAGAGCTTTAACTAAACTGATTCAGTCCACTTCTGGATACCTATTCTAAGGAAAGTTTGAAACACAGAAAGATGCACTTTATTTCAATAACAAAAATTTAAAAACAAATTTAAAAGTTCACAAAAGGAGAATTGTTAAATAAAGTGTAACATGTAAGTGACAGAATATTATGTCACAGAATGTTCTTTGTACAGATGGGGAAGTATGGGGAGGACAAAATAAGAAATGTATATATGTGGCATAGTTTCATTTAGGTTAAAAAATGTTTCTGAGAAGAAAAAGTCATAAAAGTAACATTAAAGAAATCTTTCACTTTCCCCCTGGTGTTTTCATACTTTACCCCCAGACCTAATAATGATTATTAACCATTCCCCACAGGGCATGGAGGGAACTTACCAAGGCAGGATCGTCGTGTTTATAAAGGGTAACTGCAGGAACAGCTGGCAAGCCCAGCCACGGACCAGGAGTCAATGTCATGCTATCACATTTGGTTGCGGCCTGCGAAAAAGAGAACAACTTCCTGTTAGACTCTCAGAATAGGCTAAGCCCGACACCTTCCTTCATACATAATGAAAACCATGAAAACCATCAGGGGTTGAGTGACCTAAATTCCTTCTTAAAAATACAATATTAGGGCCTCCCTGGTGGTGCAAGGGGTTAAGACACAACCTATGAAGCTGTCCGCAGCCACTGTAGCACGAGTTTGATCTCCAGCTGGCCAGAGAGCTACCCACATGGCACAGCAGACTTCTCCTGCCTCGCCCGCTGCTCCCCTCAAGCAGAGTACTTCAGTCAATTTGCCTGTTCTGTTCCCCACTCTGTCTCTGGTGAATCCTCTCAGCCCCCGCACCTCTGGCCTATAACCCCAGAGGGATATAGGCATGCATAAATAAATAAATGCATAAATAAATAAACCTTCAAAACAAAACCGAAAAAAAAAAAAACAGTATTTAGTAAATCAACAACATACCAGCACTGACGAGGAGACATAACCTAGAGCCAATGTTGCCAGATTCACACTGGAAGAAAAAACACCGATCTAAGAACTAATTATTTACTGCTGCTAATTCACTAAGCATGCACTTTTTTTTTTTTTTAAAGGCTGTGCAGTCACAAGCTGACATTTAAATGTCTTTGAACTGTTATAAGCTTTTATAACAACCACAAAAAATGTGGCATGTACAAATATCAGGAAAACCATGAAAATGCATTTAATTGAAATGTTACAGGGGATGTCTCCTTCTTTGGAATAATGGATATCCTATTTCATATCTTTCACAGCTATTATATTCCAGTCATCAGTCTTTCCTAGAGGGATAAAATAAAAAAGAAACTGACCTTTCTGATGTGCTGGGTATGGGCTACTTTGGCAGCCCTGCATCCTCTCCCCCCTCTTCTCTGAGCAGCATTCCAACAACCTTCTGGGAAACCACCCAGTCTCCTCTATCAGACCACAAGCTTTGGGTGGAGGAGACACCGCACCTGCTCCAGAGGTGGGCAAATAACCTAAACCATCAAAGTATTACATGTCCCTGGCCACAGTGACTGGGTTCAGTTTGAGACTTCTGCTGGGACTCCTGCCCCACTGAACTTGAACCTGGAAAGAAGGCTGGAGTTGCTGCAGCTACTGTGCACCGTCCCAGGGAAGTCTATCTACAATGGGGCCAACACCGAGGACCTCAGGCCAAGTGGTCAGGGGAAGGGAGAAGACAGGGGCGTTGACATCGTGCCTCAAGCCAGTGCTAACACTGGTCTGAGTTGTGTGAGTCAATAAAAATCTTTTGCTTAATTCAATTTGAGTTATTGTAGAAAATGCCACCCAAAGTGCGGTGATACCAGATCAATGTCACCACAAAGGGGAGCCTGGATGTTATTCCTTGTGAACACGGGAGCAGGCCTGACACAGCAGTCTGAGCTCGCCTCTACGCACCCCTCCACGTGGAGCCATATGCCGTACTGCTCACAGAGTTCTTTCAAACGTCCAATCTTATCTGTGTGTCCTACTGCTGCAGTTCCTAGGATAAAAAACAGCAAAAGGAAAAATATTTTGAGTCTTTACACCATGATAAAAGCCCTTAATATCCACTAGCTTCCTATAAGGGAAGTAATACTACATCCCCATTGTATTGTGATTTCTTTCATGGAGTGGTTTAAAATCAATTTTTGCAAGTTGATTATTTAAGTTTTGAAGAGTGTATATTCTCATATCTATAAAATCAAGCATGTTAGTTGTATTATTTAAATCCTCTACTTTTTTTTTAAATAAAGTTTCTTTTTTAAAGATTTTATTTATTTATTTATACAAACACTGGGTACAGTCAGAAGCGCGGGAAGGTGAGAGAATTCACCAGAGCCAGAGTGGGGAGCAAAGCAGGCAGAAGAACCAAAGTACACTGCTGAGGGGAGCAGCGGGCGGCAGGAGAGGTCTGCGCGCCATGCGGGACCCTCCTCTGGTGGCTGGGGAGCAGCCGGGGATCAAATCAGCGCTGCAGAGGCTGCGGGCAGCTTTGCAACCCAGCGCTCAACAGCTGCGCCACCAGGGAGGCCCAATACTTATTTTCTATGTACTTGATCTGTTAATTCATGGCAAATATATTCATGTCTCCCACTGAGACTATGGGCGAATCAACTTATTGTCAACCAGTTTTCCCTTTAGTATTCCTTCATATATTTTGAAGTTATGTTCATACACATTCATAACATTCATTCTCTTAGATATGAATTGTAACAATGAATTACATTATAAATTATATTAAGATAAAGTCTATTTTATAATCTCACACTACAGCAATTTGGTTTTATTAGCATTTGCCTAAGAACTCCTTTTCTACTCTTTCTGTCACTTTCTGGTTTATTTTTATTTTGGTGTGTCCTTTATAAAAAATACATAAATGAATTTTTTTTTTAACCCAAGCTGAGAGGTTATTTTAATATAGACTATGCATTACAAAGTCAGTTTCCATGTATTACTAACCCATCCCTTTGGGAATGTGCTTATAACACAGATTTACTGGGCAGATCCCTCTTTTTTTTTTTTTTTTTTTTTTAAGATTTATTTTATTCAAGAACTGGGGCATAGGCCAGAAATGCAGGAGGGTGAGAGGATTCAACAGAGACAGATTGGGGAGCAGAACAGGCAGACAGACCGAAATACACTGCTGAGGGGAGCAGCGGGCAAGACAGGAAAGGTCTGCTGTGCCATGTGGGTTTCTCCCTGGCTGGCCGATAATCAAACTCGTGCTGCAGAGGCTGTGGACAGCTTCATAGTGCTGCGCTCAACCCGCTGCACCACCGGGGAGGCCTTGGGCAGACTCCACTTTATAGAGCTTAAATAAAATGTGGAGTCACAAATTCTCCCAACTATGTTAAGTTCTAGTTAGCAGACACCACCTCTTTTTTTGGGGCAAATTGTCTTTCAAACTGTTGCTCATTTTAAAAATTGCGTTTCTTTATTATTGACTTGTAAGACTTCTTTATGTATTCTGGATACAGTCTTGTGTCAGAAAGTGTTTTTTGCAGATATTTTCTCCCAGTCTGGGTCTTGCCTTTTCATTTTCTTAACCGGGGTCTTTTGAACAGCAAAAGCTTTTAATTTTTGATAAAGTTCAACTATGGTTTATGTCTTTTGCCTGACCTTTATGTCTTTTGCCTGACCTAAATCTTTGCCTGACCTAAGGTTATAAATATTTTTTTCTAAACTTTTTGTTTTAGCTCTTATTTTGGGGTGTATGAACAATTTATAGTTAATTTTTGCAAACAGAGTGATGCAAAGGTTAAAGTTCAAATTTTTTCCCAGAAGTAGATCTGACTGCTGTAGGGTCAGTGGTGAAAGAGACCTACCCCTTGCCCTTTGAATTAACTTGGCATTTTTGTAAAGAAAAAAATCAAGTGAACATATATGGTGTGATTCTATTTCTGAAGTCTATACTCTCTTCAATTAATCACATATTTTTGATTATTTATAGTTTTATGTAAGGCTAAAAATCAGATAGGGTATCCAATTAATTATGCTCTTATTCAAAATTATTTTGGCTATCCCTAGATCTGCATTTCCATATAACTTTAGTACACACACACACACACACACACACACACGTTAATAAAATAACTCCCAAGGGGCCTCCCTGGTGGCGCAAGGGGTTAAGCACAGCACTATGAAACTATCCACAGTGTCTACAGCACAAGTTCGATTCCCAGCCCACCAGCCAGGGAGCTACCCACATGGCACAGCAGACCTCTCCTGTCTTGCCTGCTACTCCTCTCAGCAGTGTATTTCAGCCAGTCTGCTTGTTCTGTTCCCCACTGTCTCTGGTGAATCCTCTCACCCACCTCCCTGTACCTCTGACCTGTACCCCAGTTCTCGTATACATAAATAAATCTTAAAAAAAAAAATTCCCAAAACATACCAACATTTAAGGGGATCTAATGCACCAACTCTCACCACAATGCTGACACAGACCAAATATAACAGGTGGCACACAAATGGTTCTTAAGACTTGGGTTTTTTTAGGCTAAGTACCTGAGACTTATGACACCTACCAGCATTTGCAACAAGTAACAGGGGCAGTTTTCCTCGTTCTGTATCATCTTTAATCAGTTTCTCCAGGAGGGCAACATCCTGGGATAAAAAGACAAACCACAGAAACATGAGGCAACAAATGTGAAAGGTATATAATAAAACATCCAAAAGAGGCACATAACTCTCAAAATTAATCACTCATATCAATTCTTGACAACTTTGCTGTTTTCTCTAATCGTAGATGTGAAAATCAAAGATTTCCTCAAAGAATGAATAGAAAAATCAGTTAAAGGAGATTAAACTTTAAAACTGCATATACAGGACCAACATTTCTCTGCTTTTAAACATTCTCACAACTCCCAGAAAACCACTGAGAATGTATTTCTAATATTACTCATTGAAATACCTGAAGTAGGAAATGAAATTACCTTGTAAAAAGGAATGCAGAATCCTAAAATCTATCCCTTTTGTTTCTGGCATTAGCACAGAGAGGTTTATCACTTGCATATCTAAAAGTAAGTAGAATTCAATCCCAAGACTACAATGAAGATTTAAAAAATCTGCCCCATCATAGGTACAGGCAACAGTGGTAATCACTTCAGAGTATGAGCCTGAGCGGATGTTCTTAGGTTTAACTGGATGCCACATTTCTCCTTAAAGCAGGTGAGACAGTGATTGCAAAACTATTTAATAAGAGTTGGGGGCATCTGTCTTGTATGCCCAGCCGAGCTTCATGGACATTTAAATACAGAAGCACTATTGCTATGGGAAGATCAAAACAACAAATGAGTAAGCTAATAGCTAGAGACCAGCACACAACTTCAGTTGAAAGGAAGATAGTTTCAAAATATGATTATTGCATAAACCAGGAAAGCTCACCATCTGATGCTGGGATCCAAACATCGTGTTACAGGGCACGCGACACAAACAGGGGAAGGGCAAGCCGAGCTGTAGGAAGAAACACGTAGCTGTACAAGAAAGATCTTTGTCATCATTCACTCATGACCCTGAAAGATTGTGGCTCTAAGACGAGTCATAATTACTCTTTTTTCAAAAAAAAAATCTAAGGAACTCTTAATATTGTAAACAGATGTTAAAGTACATCTGGACAGTCAAGCCAAGGAAAAGAAAAAAAGGTAAATTTCCAAGAGCTAGGATGTCTTATAAGGATACAAAGTAAAATTTTGTAAATGAGTCAAGTAGCTATCTTTGGTATATTCAAGAATATATCAAAAAACAAAAATACTTTTCCAAACAGGAACAACTGAACTCTGAGCATTTTGGGGGATTATTTAGGGTCCTTCCTTCAAGTATTACTGACAAAAAAAAAAAAATCACTAAAGGCATTCAAAGAACAACTTTTTATTTATAAGATGACCCCACCCCTAAAAAGCAATAAATATGGACTAGCAGATGTACATTTCTTAAGAGAAATGAATTCAGTGCTATGGATAGAGACAGTAACTGTTAAATAAATATTCGTTTTGGCTTTCAATTTTTTGAGAAGTTTATGGTTTTAGGAATTTTTAAACAGTTGCAGCTGTTGCTCTGCATAAAATGCAGTAGCATTAAAGACAAAAAGTTAATGAACACTTTATTCATGCTTTTTCCCCTTAAAGGATTTTTCTGTTAAATCATAAAGTGAAATTTAACACAAAAACTATATATATATATATATATATATATATATATATAGTATTCACACACACACACTAAAAGTGAAAGTGCCCCCATAGGCCTCCCTCTGCAATCCCCCACTATTACCTCACTATTAACAAATGAGTATATAACCTAGACATCTTTTAGGTATAAAATTATGACTATTTTTCTAGCTATAAAATAAATAAATAAAATCATGTATACAGGATTTAAAGCAAGGAAACGACCATCTCATGTATGCTTATTCTGCCCCCAGGCCTTCTCATTTAACAGAACACCCTGGCACTTTTTTGAAGACTGGACTGCAGTTCAAAGACAATATTCGGTCCATTAGAGTCCGGCCTGCAGTGCATACTCGGCACATGGCTGGTTTCATATTCCTACAGGAATATTATAAAGTTCCCACTTTGTATACCTTCAAGAAGAGAACATAACGTTTTGCCACAGGTCAGACTCAACTGAAGCCCCGGAGTTTTCCCACACATTTCCCCAGGTCCCATCTATTTTATTAAAGACAAATCCACCAATTCTATAGGTTTTGCCTTAAAACATTTTGGCCAAGAAGCTATTAATTTCTTGTCTCAAAAATAGTCTCTCTCAAGTGTGTTACATGCACCATGAACTTTAGGAATGGTAATGCTTTTTGATTAATTCTAGATTGATTCTGAAAATATGAAAAAAACATTATGCACACAGATATCTATACCCCTGTACAAAAAGCATCACCTGAACATGGTCAGATAAAGCAAAAGATTGGGAACTCAAGCTGTTCAAAAGAGAAACAGTTACAATACTACACATTCATATGAAGGAATATTATGGGAGACCATCAAAATACTCTGAAGACTGTTAATACATGATATGCACCTGTTATAATAGTAAGTAGAAAAAGTTATATTTAACCATGTAAAAACATGCAATCTTTGATTTAGGTCTAGAAAGAAATAAAATGTTGACTGTGGTTGCCTTTGGGCAACTAAAAACTATATATATTTAAATTCATGAATATATATGTATATATTTTCTTACAATGACAAAACAAGCATGTAAGAAAACCATCCTTCTTTCCACCCTGAGGAGAAGCTACAGAAACGGGTCTACACACTTCATAAAGTTTCAGGACAGAACAAGACATTGTTTCTTTAAACTATTCACCCTTTATCATATTACCTGATTACAAAGGTATTGGCCCAGGCCAGGTCTAGAGGCAGCACTGAGATATATAACAGGTTTCTTGTTATATAACACATTGAATCCATCCACTACGAAGTCTTCGTAACGAGAATGAATGGCAAGTCTACAGATCTTTGCAAGTCCTTCTCGCTCTTCTTCATGGAAATAGGCACAGCCATTTTGAAACCTGTGAAGTGACACTAGCACATCAGTATGTTCTTACTTCTGGTTGACTCTGTCTTATACCCGGGTCTTAGGATCCTGGTATTTCTTTTCTCTGCCTAGAAACTGTCACTTAGATCAGACAAAGGAGAGGGATGAGCGCACCCTCATGGCAGACAGCTGGCCACTCACTGCAGCTGGGGGCTATAAAAAACAGAGGTGATGATCCCTGTCTATGAGCACTTCCATAGACAGCAGGAGCTATGGGAAGCAGTGAAGAACAAGAGTCCCTCAGATATCAAAAAGCTGAAGGTGAGTCACCGTGCAGGCAGAGTTCTTAGCAGTGTTTCAGGCTTAAGACATTTGTAGTAAATAAAATAGCTAAAAACACTAGTCAGGCTCACTTTAGTTTTCACTGTTCTGCTTGTGAGATTTTCTTCTTCTAAACCTCCTACATGAGGGAGAGAATTTCAAGTACAGGTGTTGGATTTTAACCACAAGAAATTTTTCTGGTTATACTCAAACTTACGCCTTTGTCAGGCCAAGTTCTTTCCCACCATCTGAATGTGAGTCTCTCCTAAGTTAAATGTCCCCATGTTAGGCAAACATTCCTTTTCCATAAAAGTAACAGCATAAACACAAAAATACAGCTGGCTCTGGGCCTTCTGCTGAATCCTGAATCTGCCAGGATTCCACAGAATAAAGCAAATTTCACTATCATAACACATTCATCCTCCTTGGGACAGCACTTCTGTTCTAGAGAGCACAAGCTAATATTTTAATTAAAAATTACCTGAATCCATTCCTATCTTCTGTCCACGGGTAACAATTAGGAATTCTACAACTACATAACTGCTGACATTATTCAACCAGTATGTGGCTTCTGTTCTCCCCCTATACATAAATTAATTCACTAGAACATTTAATCCAACACTTGAATGGAACAGATATTATTCAATGGGATATTAATGCTATTCCCATTTAATACAATGAGAAAACTGAGGTCCTGTGAGTTTAAGCAACCCTTCCAAGAGGAAGTGGGAGAGGAAGATTTGAACTAATTTATAAATATCTTTAGCAAAAACTGAAAACTTTTAAAGTCTTTACCTGAAAATTCTGCACAGCCATAAGGTAGTGTCTGAAAGTATCCTAGTTGTAAGTTTTCTCAGCTTCTCTTTGTCCAGAGTAGAAATATAAGCACCCAGACTATGCCCCAATAAAGCTATATGACCTTGTTCTCCAATGCTCTGGATTCTGTTGATCAAAATTCATTAAAGAAAAAGTATTAGTCAAAGCATAAAGAAAGAAATACAATTCAGAGATACAGTATTACACAGAAATTCCTGTCAGACCTGAAATCCACTTAATGGCTTACAAGGCAGAAAATCCAATGCATTAAAGGTCTGAGAGGAAAAATATTTAAAAAATTTGAGTCTTAGGAGATAAATATCCTTTCTATGGAATACCTACTAAATATACAAATTATATTTGAATAATTTTCCCCTAAATTTTTTTAAATGCCAACCATAAGAACTATAGAGGATAATTAAGATAAAATATGCAGAGAAATTTTTTTTTCAAGAATCAAATAGTTACCTACAACAATACAGTAAATTCAAGGGGGAACTAGTTATTATCAAGGGGATATATATATATAGTCATATATATAATTAAAATGGATGGACTTATTTCCCTCATAAACAATAACTATAAACCAATAAGAAAAAGTCAACCAAATAGGGTACTGGAAAAAGTAAACAGGTCAGAGAAAAAGAACTCTAAATAGGTCTTAAATCATACAAAAAGAAACTTAACCTGGTTCATAATAAAAATGCAAATGAAAAGTATGCTGAAAAAATATCATTTCTCAAGGTAAGAAATATATAAAATAAAATAAAAAAAAATAAAGTTTCCTAAGCAACAACAAAAAAGACTACATGAGCAAAATACGTGAGCAAAAACAAGTTTGAAAAGTCCTTATTTTTGCAATAAGCTTGAAAAGAAATTATTATCCCTAATTAAAAGATCTGATAATTTGATAAATAACTGAACAATAATCCAATTAGAAAGTGGGCTAAAGATATGGACAGTTCACATAAGAAATAAAAATGACAGTGTAAAAAGATAAACCTCACTAGAAGTCAATGGAAATATAATTAAAGACAACAATAATCAGCATTAGCAAAAGAAAATAAATGTGTTTTCTTGTTGGTGTAAATATAAACCGGCATCATCTTTCTGAAAGTTCATTTACTAGATGCATCAAAATTTTAAATGCAGGGTCTCTCTGGTGGCATGAGGGTTTTAGTCTCAGCATTATGAAGCAATCCACAGCCACTGCAGCACCATTTCGATCCCCAGCCAGGAAGGTGACCCACATGGTGCAGCAGACCTCTCTTGTCTCGCCTGCTGCTCTCCTCAGCAGTGTATTTCAGTAGATCTGCCTGTTCTGCTCCCCACTCTATATCTGGTCTGCACTCCGCTCTTGTATGCATAAGTAAATTAATCTTTAAAAAATATATCATTTCTCAACTAGCAGAACTGACAATAATCTTTAAGTCTGACAACTCCCCTGCAGGTAAGGGTGTGGGCAAAGAGGTAGACTCTCATACTGTGCTGGTGGAATTGTCAACTGCACAACCCATGGAGGAAAATTCGGCAAGTCTATTAAAATTACAAATGCACAAACTATCTGACTCAGCAACCCCACTGCTGGAATTTTCATCTCCAGCAATACTTGTGTCTATGAGAAATTACGCATTAGTAGCTAGAGTTATGTTTGTAATAATAAAACAGGAAGAGGAGATTAGATGAAATATGGTTTATGCATTCCAAGAAAAAGTAAACAGTCCTTAAAAGAGAAAACGCCTGTGCACCGATGTGCAATGAGCTCCAGGTCGGGACGAGCACAATGCACACAGTGTTTATGCACTGGGGCGGGCTGGGCGGGCGCAGAGTTTGCCAACGTATCCACACACACCTAAAATATCTCCTAAGAACACATGAGAAACTGGCAATATTGCCTACCTCTAGAGAGGAAGAAGGCAGCAGCAAGAAGCAAAACTGCCTTTGGAGACCCTTGACATGTCAATCAGGACAATGCATTGCTTATTCCACAAATTAAATTTAAAATGAAGGGCGATTCAGACAACACAGCCCCCACCAATCAGCCAGCAGCAGCCATTCTTAGCAATCAGAAGCAGGAAAACACAGAGCAGTCATTCTTTGACCCCTCTGCCAGCCTCTTCCTACGACATGACACCACAAGACCTAGGATTTAGTTTTAGTAAGTGCCTTTCTTTTACAAAAGATACTAACTGACATACATGTTCCTCTGACAAGAAAATGACACTGTTTTGAAACCATATGTAACTGAATATTCTTAGATTATTGCTTCAGCAACTGGTAAGAATGCAATCACTATGAAAAGCAAGAACACAGATACTTTCAAAGAGAAGTTGCCAGCCATTCTCCATACCGGGCGCTCTGGGGCTCCTCCTCATCATCGCCATGCATCAGATTCTGGACTAACTGAAGGATGCTCACCATATCTTGCCCACTGTAGAATGAAAAAGAGGGGATGGACTGGTTGAAGCAGCACTCCCCCAGCCCCCATCACCCTCTCACTATTTCTCTTATCCTAAATAGATTTGAGAAGTTTTTGCAACTGAGTAACTACAAGGGAAATCATGTGTGTGTGTTACAGTATACACCTTTTAAAAACAAACCTTCAATTACTTGAATTCTGACTATAACCTTGTGATTATATCTTCTATCTAAACATGAATCTGATTTTGGAAAACTTTTACAAGGATGAGAGGATGAGCTTTCGTAATATTTCTCTCCCTCTTCATATGAATCTTGAATATTTAACAAATTTGTTATAAAAGCTGAACTCCTGACAAGGTGTTGGAAGGTCACAGAAGCGCTGCTTGTTCCAAGAAAGCAGCAAGAAAACTCCAGTGCCTCTGGTGTATCTGGCTGCCCTCCACGTAGAAGTCTTGTCTGTCTGTTCTGACATTCTTAAACATACAATATAAGTATTTGTCACCTTCCCCCTGGAAACTACAGGTCTGCTTACAGTGAAAACAGATTTACTTCTGTTGAACATGTAACTAAATAAATGCTCATTACATGAACAGGTGAAAACTTAAAAGAATGTGAATGGCTAAAGGAGTAAGCAATGGCAAGGCCACTTACAGGACCAGTAAAGTTTTCTCTTTTGGAAAAGAAACAGTGTCGAAACCATGCCCCCAAAGCCACCCTCCCAAGGTGCTGACCTTCACAAGAGGGCTCTGGTCTTGCACTGTGCAGAGGTCAAGCCAAGCATGTCCTGTGGAGACACACTGGGTGCTAGCCCATGCCTTAGAGACGCAACCAGACAGCACATGGGAAGCACTTAATGCTGCATGGGGCATAGCACTCTCTTAGATGCTGGCAGCTGGCATTACTAAGTGAGAATGCTGCTCAGCGGTGGCATTAATGCGCTTCCCCTGCCCTGCTCCCCAACCATTCTGAGAACTACAGATGTTCTTGGTAGTATCTCTTCTAGAGAAACTTCCGGGAAACTTCCCTTCAGTAGGCCTGAGATGAGATTTATAGGATTTGGTTCCTGTTCTGATTTATAGGACACACTTCACACTGAGAGCACCACAACTCAGGCTCCAAGGAGCGACAATTTTAAGATATTAGTATCTGGGTGTGTTAGATGCGACAATTATTGGCACCCTGTAATTCTAGCTCCATACTTTTGCAACCTATACATATTTATATTCAGGTCAAAGGACAATTAAGGGAGTTGTATTGTTTACCCAAGGACAGCTTCCTGGTTATAAAACAAAGAAAAAAGCATCTCGTCTGACGGAAGTTGGGCTTGGATTTTAATTCTGTATCGAATGCTAACATCTTGTGAACATTTTACTCAGACAGCTGTTTATTCTTATATTTCCCTTGCTAGCTCAAACTGAAAAAACTTGATAGATCTGCTTTAGTTGCCCAAAAGTAAGCCATGCTGCCAATAAATGGTTAGAGTTGACATTTTCCTTCATTTCACTTTATTTTCAAAATGATAAACCTTATCAAATTAACTCTCACAATAAAGCTCAGACAACAGGTTTCCAGGACGAACTAAGTGTGACTATACTTCTGCATACTCCTTTTGAGTCAGGAGGCTCCCTTAATTGCCCATGGGTGAGGGGGGAGCAAGTGTAGCCTCAGCTCCTACCAGCCTCTCGCCTCTCAGTTCTCTGAGGTCACACTACGTGTAACTCTAAATCAGCTCTGTGCTCATTAAAACTAAAAGTGCAAAATCAAAGACAGTAAGACCATACCTATTTTTAGCAGCAAACTTAAGGTAGTATAAACACATGTTGATTCTCAACACCTGAAACTTTAATGTCATAATGTAATGCCATTCAATTAAATTAATCAAAAATCAAATGAAAGGAAAATGAATTAAAATCAAATTAAAGGGAAAAAAATGTACAGCCAAACTGGAGATACTTATATTAACTTACCTGCCTTGGAGTGGCCCTGGAATATCTCCTGATATGAGTTTCTTCCCATTTTCCTCCTCAGGTTTTCTAATTTAAAGGAAATAAAAAAACTATTTTACCATATCAAATTTCTACATGTGAGCATGCAAACATGTGATGATGTTGCTTATATCCTCTCAGTGACTGATGCCGGATTTGCAACATGTTCATCAAATCTACCCTCCAAACCCAGCTCCCAGGATGGGGTATAGACTGATTTCCAGGCAAAGAAAAGAACATGAAAAACAAAAATAATACTTCAACTCATTTCTTGGTTAGTTGGTCCCTGTTATGACCTGAACAGATAATAAGTCTTCCTTACAGATTTAAGTCAATATATTAAATAACTCTTAATGGGCAGTTCTGCTGCTCAATTTCAAAATCCTCTAATTACAAAGCACCTTCTACCCAAGACAAATATCAATTTTAAAATTAGCTGAAGCTAAGTGTCACATTCTAAAACCAACAGGTGTCTTTGATAGAAGGAAACCAGTACCTCCAGTTTCACAACATGCTGAACACGATCATTAGAGTGACTTCTGCTCCACAGACTCACCTCTGACTGTCCTCTAGCATCTTCATGGCCTCCTTCAAATTCTTCCCCATTTCAGCTAATGTAGGGTCTGCTATCTGGGAAACAGATCAGAGATGGGTTAAATTTTAAAAATTCTCTGTACAGAAATATCCACAAAAATGCAAATTTTAAACTAACCTAAATCCATTTTCTTTTAATTAAAAAATACATGGACTTATTATAAAGCACAAGATTGATTAGAACACCCCAACAGCCCAAATGTACACATGGAAAAGTCCACAAGGTTTACTTCCCAATGGAAGCCACTTTTAAGTCTGATATACACCTTTCCAAATTTTCACCTTATACACCACTGCAACAGTTTCTTCTATGTTATAGTGAATATGGCTTGATGGCATTATATCCACTTCATTCTTCTCAGTGGTTACACTTTACTCCATTGTATAATGTACTATCATTTACTTAATCAGTACTAAATTAACCGTTATTCCAGCTTTTTCTATTAGAAGCCCAGTTCAGAAATCTATACAGTACACTATTTCACTGTTGTAGTAGACTCCCCAAAAGATATTCATATCTTAATCCCTGGAACTTGTGACTGTTGCCTTATACGGCAATATCTTTAAAGATGTGATTAAATGAAGGATCCTGAGATGGTGAAAGTACCCTGGACATTCCTAAATGCAATCACATGTATTCATATAAGAGAGATGCAGGAGCCCAAACATGCACACAGTCACACATACACAAAGACAGAGCAGAGTGAGGTTTGAAGATGTTGGCCTTGAAAATTGGAGCGATGGGACCACTGGCTGAGGAAGGACTGCTGTTGGCAGACAATAAAAGCGGGGCAAGAAAAGGGGCTCTCCCCTAGTGCCAGGGAGGGAATGCAGCCCTGCTAATACCCTGATGTCAGCCGGTGACTCTCATTTCAAATTTCCAGTCTCCAAAACCGTGAGAGAATGTATTTCTGGTATTCTAAGCCGCCCAGTTCGTGTTGATTTGTTACAGCAGCCACAGGAAACGAATACACTCATAAATCTGTAGTATGAGTTTCTATAAACTCTGGAAGTTTACCCACGCTGGGAACAGTGCCACAATGGGAATAGTGACTGTCTCCAGAGAAGGGGCCTGACAGATGGTCACAGGGCTCCGAGGGAGTAGTTTATACCCTTTTGTTCCTTTCAGATGTTAGCACCAAGTGCACATGTATTCTCAAGTCCAAAAATTAATGAAAATATTTAGTTCTTAGAAAATCAAAATATACATTTATGTTCCTTTTTGCTTCATCGCAATTTTTAGGAGACAACCTTGTCTTGGATTTCTATAGAGTATGGGTGGGGTTATAAGGTTGTAGACACTCCCTTTTGATCCTTCTTATTTTTCAAATTTATGTTAAGTGTATTTATCTTCTTCTTCTCTTCACATTGCCTACTGCACCTCGTAGCAGCTTACCTGGAGTAGGTGTGCATATAGTGCTGCCTTACTCCAAAATTGCTTTTAAGAAATTCTATTCCATTTATCAATGTAAGTATCAGAAAGTGCTAGTTTTAGAAGGGGCTTGGGAACCTAGTCCAAGGATTTCCCTGTGCTCTTCAGAGCCCTAGGGCTCTTCAGGAGAACTTAACATTTCCCCGATTAGATCCTAAGCTTCTTGAAGGCGAGGATTCAAAGGGAGGAGAGGCAGGTAGGCAGCTGGGCTTCCAGCTCCCCATCTCCCACGAAGCACACCAGTTCTGTTTTATACCACAGGATTTTGAGTAAAGCTTCATTTGTAAAATGTTTCATTGATCAGAAAAAGAACAAAGAAAGTATAGCATGAGAGCCTCTGGTTCTGGTCTACCATTTCAGAGATGACGTAAGGTCACAGAGCTAGGGACAGTCCCCTCATTTCCTGATACCTGTTTCTTCCACTGTTACAGTGACCCCACAAAGGATTACAAATAATCACACAGCCATAGCCATTCTGATTTTTATACCAGATAAAAAAAATCATTTAAAAAACGGTTGTTTCCCGGGCCTCCCCTGGTGGCGCAGTGGCTGAGCACTGGGCTGCGAAGCTGCCCGCAGCCTCTGCAGCGCCGGTTCGATCCCTGGCCACCGGGTCACCAGTTCAATCCCGGGGAGGGTCCCACATGGTGCGACAGACCTCTCCTGCTGCGCCCGCTGCTCCCCTTAGCAGTGTACTTCGTCAGTTTGCCTGTTCTGTTCTTCGCTCTGGCTCTGGTGAATTCTCTCACCCTCCTGCGCTTCTGACTGTACCCAGTGCTTGTATAAATAAAATAAATAAATCTTAAAAAAAAAAAAAAGGGTGTTTCCCATAAAATTCACAACTGAAATGCAACCATGAGATGAGTTGGAAAGCAACTGAAATGGGCCTCGGTGCCCTCAGTTAATGATTACAGCCGGATGAGGAAGTGTCGCAGGCAAGCCCATTTCTGCTAACTCCGGATCTGCAGGTCATGTTCCCTGCCCCCTTCCTCTCCTGGGATGCTCCAGGGTGGCCCTGATCATCCTGCCAAGTTAAAGCCGAACAGCGCTTCCTGTTAGAGACACCTCCGTGTTGACTGCTTGTAAACTTGGCCTGTGTGAGACACCCTGTGCCTTTCATCCCTCTCTAGCTACCTCCTAAATCACAGGTGAACACTTCCTAGAAATCTATGGCTAAAGCCATTTTCACTCTTTCACATGCCCTTCTAAGCCAAAAACCTCAACTCTTTGCCCAACAATGGCCTTTCCGGTGTTGATGCCCTGCCCTCTGGGAAATTATAGGCTTCTTGAAGGCAGCGATTCAGGCTCTATTAATTTTGGCTTCTCTTATTATAGAACCAGGGATCTCAAGTCAGCTCAATTCTTAGACTGCCTCTGAAAGCCCTGGGGAGGGCAGAGTATACTGGATACTAACATTCTGGCTCTAAGGGCAACACAACTCATTTTTCTGATAGACTGGAACAAATTTTTCAGTTAAGAATCGACAAAGCAGTTCCCTTACTTTAGAAGGCAGGTCAAGGGAATAACACTTTTAAACACCAGGCTCTTGTGATGACAAGATGAGGTAACTGCAGCTTCACAGCCCCCCCCCCCCCCCCGCCTGGCTGCTAGAGAGCACACACTCATTGAGAGGACTGTGAATTGTTCTTGCCTCTCTTTTTCAGGGGGCAAAGGTGTGTGGGGGGGAACAGCACGTATAGTCAATCTGAATGAAGTAAATGTGAATATGATGCAGCTCCAATACTGTAGACCCTTCTGTGCTTATTGTGTTCATAGGATGCTATGAATACAAAAAATGAGCAATGATGTAAAATATAAATTAAAATAAACTTATTTAAAATAATTTAAAAAATGGGATACTATGAAATATAAAATGTTATCCACTTGCAGGATATTGAACTCAAAGAATGCGCTCAGAAAAACGTGTATCTGTTGTTTCCTTAAAATAAACAAGACCTATATATGCTTCTCCTGAGGGCAGCCACTACTTTTTTATTCTAAGTATAATGTACCACATGGTGGTTGTGTGATAACTGCTAACAAACAATGGCAGGGCAACAGTCAGATGTAAACCTGAGTGAATGAAGGATAAGTTGCATAAAGACGTTTAGTATTTACAAAGAGACTGTTGCATGATATTGAGGGAAATTTAAAAAAGAGTATCTTGTGTGAGAATGTCAGATTTTTTTTTAATCCCTTAGCATCTATTCTGGGTCTGGCATAGATAAGGCACACCAAGATCTGTGATCTTTACGAATTATTACCATTTACTGGGTTGCTTACTCTATTCCCAGCATTATGCTAATCAACACCTTCACTTGCTTATTTCCTGACTGATCCAGTCACACAGTTAGTATGTTTCAGATCCCAATTTTAAAACTGAGTCTGTAGGACTCCAGAGCCAGTGCCCTAACTAAGGGGCACCACTGTTTCTCAATTTTATCAAGTAAGTAAATGAAGCAATTCATACTTTGGAAAAGCTCTAAGGTTTTACTTTAAGGACAATCATTGCTTGATTAATGTTTTCGTTTGGATAAGAAGTGTATCAAAAGACTCTCCCATAGGTAAAATTACAACAGTCTCAAGTAAATACCATAAACTTAACAGACTCAACTAGAATACCATAAACTTATCCACCAAATCAGGGCATTTTTGAGAGTGAAGTGGGGCACTATTAATAATTAAGCCAGGATGGTAGGTATGAATTGGGCTGGTCCCAGGTAAACCAGGAAATGCTAAAGTGCTAACCTTCACTAAAGTGTTTCTTTCCGGTCTTAAACCATCATCCCATCTAGCAAAATCCATGCAGATTTTATAGCGGCGGCTGATTATGAGTTTGAAGTGTAAAACACAAGACAACATCTAATGTGGAATTCGTGACCCACCGTGCTGGTACACCCCATCAAATAAATACTCAAGGACCACACAGTATTGCTACAACAGACTGCTTTTCCTACCCACAAACATATCTGAATGCATTTCTCCTCATCTTGAGTAAAATGACCTGATTAAAAACCCTGGGCCTACTGAAAACAATTTCTCAACAAAGGTCTTTATATTTAAAAAAAAGTCAACAGATTCCCACCACCTGTTTGAGGCAATGGGTGTATAATCCTATCCTTTCATTATCTCCTCTGACTGTTGATGCAAGTCCACCCAGGTAGACACAAGCCCAAACCTTGAACACGCTGTGGTGAAGACCCTTTTCCAGGAAAGAGCGCTGAGCAACTCAGAATTCTGACTTGGATTCCCAGGGCCTCCTCACACCCAGGATCCCAAAGCCTTAAAGAGTCTTACAGCAATTCTGCTGTTAAAAACCAGATCAAAAAAGTGCAACAAAACATTTAAGGAGGGGGGCCTCCCCAGTGGCCCAGCAGTTGAGTGCTGGGTTGAGAAGCTGCCCCAGCCTCTGCAGCGCCGGTTCGATCCCCGGCTGCTCCCTGGCCACCGGAGGAGGGTCCCACATGGCGCGCAGACCTCTCCTGCTGCCCGCTGTTCCCCTCAGCAGTGTATTTTGGTCCTTCTGCCAGCTCTGCTCCCCGCTCTGGCTCTGGTGAATTCTCTCACCCTCCCGCGCTTCTGACTGTACCCAGTGCTTGTATAAATAAACAAACAAATAAATAAATCTTAAAAAAAAAAAACATTTAAGGAGGGTGTATCATCTATAGATGTATACACTCTAATTACAAAGCTCCTTATATGCTCGTTATTGAGGATTCAGAAACAATTATTAGACTGTTAGTCATTAGATTGCAGAACTGTATTTCAGTTAACGGTTGATTCTGCTGAGCTGTGAGCGGATTAAATACTGAGGCTTCAATTATATCAGACACAGATGCATGGTGTGGTTAAATGCAATTTCAAGGCTCCTGAGGAAAACCATTCAATTGTTTGTAAAATAATTGTCACAGAACTGAGACAGCTCATTCTGTAAAGCAAGCCTCATCACTTGTCCCTTTACAAACATTTTTCCAAGAGTCATTCTTATACGCATGATTTCCATCACCTTCCGTCTT
The DNA here is from genome assembly GCF_964194135.1 of Talpa europaea. NCBI lineage: Eukaryota > Metazoa > Chordata > Mammalia > Eulipotyphla > Talpidae > Talpa > Talpa europaea. Next base: position 94,372,644 of record NC_140079.1, on the reverse strand, counting down.
CGTGGAATATTAAAATATACTGCCAATTATTAGGAGAAACATCACACAATGTTAAAGTATCACTGAGTAAAGGTCTCATAAATGTTGGACGAAAGAGGAGTCAGGGAGTCTCGTATTTTCAAAAAAGCTAGCAAGAAATTATAAATTTGCCTGGATTAATGAAAAAAATCACTTATTTTCACTTGTGGCTAGAGTTACATCAATTCATTATGAGATAACACCGGTACTATTTCTGTCCTTATTATCAGACACATTCTATTTATTATTTTATTCTATTTCCTTTTTTAAAAACTGCTAACCATGACTTGCTCAGCTGATTTGACATCCTGATTACTGATGCAACTTGTAGCTTGAAAAATACTCACAATGGATGTCATTAATAATTAACATCCAGGGGCCTCCCCAGTGGCGCAGAGGTTGAGCGCTGGGTTGTGAAGCTGCCCGCAGCCTCTGCAGCGCCGGTTCGATCCCCGGCTGCTCCCCGGCCACCGGAGGAGGGTCCCACATGGCACGCAGACCTCTCCTGCCACCTGCTTCTCCCCTCAGCAGTGTGCTTCGGTCCTTCTGCCTGTTCTGCTCCCCGCTCTGACTCTGGTGAATTCTCTCACCCTCCCGCACCTCTGACTGTACCCAGTGCTTGTATAAATAAATAAATAAAAATCTTTAAAAAAAAATAATATCCAGTTATTAATGTGATAAACCATCATTTGTTAATAAAGTTTATTAATTAAGAAGTCATTTATAACAACCTTTCAAAGGTGGAAACTGCAGTAGAAAAGTAACATTCTCAGAACCTAAGATTTGGCAACTACTGCTTTACAGTCATTTAAAAATGTTCTCAGCTTTCAAACATGCCTAATCAAGATGTATGGACATTTTCTTCAGCTACGCAAGCCCATTTACCAGATGCAATAACAAAAATTATGTATTTACTTTCAAAGGCATTAGGGGGGAAATAATACCTCAAACCCTGAATTCACTCACATAACATCTAGCATAAATTAAAGTTTAAATAAAAAAAATGGGGGCGGAGGCTAGACTACAGCCTCAGAAAGGAGCTCTGGGAACACTGCCAAGGGGTCAGTCAGGGAACTTTAGGAAGATGGACATGTCCCATGTCTGGACCATGCTGGTGGTTACAGGACTGTAGACAACTGCCAGTGCCCAAATCCAAACTGTACAGTTAAAGTGGGTATTTTTACCACATGTAAATTATCCCTCAACTTAAAAAAAGGGAGGGTGAGATGCTTTAAAGTCAATTTAAAAGAAATATTAAGCAAATATTAGTACAAGTGTATACTGCTATCGCCAAATTCACAAAGCTGGTATATAACTGCTATTCGGGTAAATATAGAGCTGAACCTTTAAAGAGAAGCAGCCTCCAGCAAAGGGGGAAAAGGCAGTCCAAAATGTAATTTAAAAATATATAAATCATAGCATTTGTTAACCATATAAGTTTATAACACTGTAGATTTGATAACTGGTTTTACTAGAATGTTCTTCTTTGTGGGGGTAGGGACTAAGGGAAGGGAAGCTCCTGACAGAGAAAAAACTTAAGCCTGGGAAAATACCAGGTGCTCATAGCAGAGAGACCTTGGTGCTAGCAAAGCTGGTTTACAACACAGGCATCAAACACATAAACAGATCACTACCTGTTTTCAGCTGATCAGGGTGACTGATAAAGCTCCAAATTGCTGTTTCTAAAAACCAACTACTCTTATTTTCTACAGCTTTCTAAACAGGATGAGTCCTGGCAACCATCAATTCCCTAAAAATCACGTACTTTCTTCCCAGATGGACAAGTAAACAGGGCCTGCTCTCTAGCACCAACAAGTACCCCAAATACTGCACCTCCCTAACAGGCAACAAGAACCCAGAGTAGCTGCTCCAAGAACACAGCTGTCCTTTATGGGGCTGTGTTAACAGAAAACAACGGGAGTTCTCTGAAAGATGCAGCGCCTGGCAAAACTGGCTTACCTTACCAATCTCAATTTCTCAATTTCCATTTGTAAATACATTTTCCTGATTTCCAGCAAGGTATTAAGAATGGGGCCCTGCTGTCTGCTTCTGCGTCTTCTAAGAATAGGATACCTAATCTCATCTTTAATTATTGTGGTTGCTAGGCTTGAGAACACTAGGACATACTGTAATTATGGGCTCATTAAACACCATAAATATTTCTAGTTGAAAAGGGATATGCAAATATTGCAAACGGTGTTAGTATTTAACCTTACAAATCCCTCAAGGAGAGGCAAAAAAGAACCAATGGGAAAGAGGCAAAAATACGTAACAGATCCATAAACACCTGCTAATGAAACGGCGGCAACGAAATTAGTAATATCAGCTCAAAGCGGTCCTTGATGAAAGCGGTCCTTGATGAAAGTACAGTGAGACTGATTTAATGTGGGCAACAGGTTCTTGGACGCCACGACTACCGAAACAGGAGGGAAGGAGGCAACATGACTGCAGGACAAGGACATAAAGAAGAGCTGAGTCCTGGCACACCTGTGTTTCTGTAACCACAGCATCACCAAACTCCTAAATAAAGATCCAAAACACTCCGATATTCAACATTCATTTGTATTCATTCTTTCTTCCTCCAACCCACTTACTGTCAGGGCTGAAGAAACCAGGGAACTTGGAGAAAACCCACCTACACTGGGGAGCCTCTGGGAACTCCCTGGCAACTGGCCTGCCCAAGAATGGATTGCTTTTTGCTCATCAACAGCACAACAATGCTGAGAGAAACAGTGCCATTCGAGGACTTGCTATATGTGAAGAGGAGAAGAAAGCACATGCAGACCATGCGCCTTAAGTGCTGGGGCCGGTGGGGGTTGCAGTCTAAGTTGCAGAGAAGGCGTCGCTAGGGACTACTTCTCTTCCACAGACCCACTACTGCGGCGTATCTCAAGATAATGCCTCCCGAGAACTACACACATGGAAATACACCACCCATGGGCAAGTTCTATTTCCAAAAATGTACTAGTTTATCTGGAATCCCACATTTAGTATGGAACAAAGGAAAACTGCTTACAGAGAAGTAGACTGCAGGCCTGGAAGAAAAGGCCTTTGACTGAGATACTTAAAGGGAAAGTTTGTTTTGTTGGGGGACTGAATCAGAGATAAAGATATCTAGCATCCTTATCATTATTTGCAAAACTGAATTAGAATTATGTGGGGTTAATGTGCCAGCCTTCTCTTAAAATCAGTAAGAATGATTTTAAGGAAATGAACCCGTTAAATAATGAAGCTTCCGTGTATCTTCAGACTTTTTAGGTTGAATTTTGTGGAGCTCACAATGTTCAGTATTTGTTTTTAATGCCCCAAATTGCTATTTTCCCACCTAATACAACAAATTCAGTTTAATAAGTAATTTAGTCTCTTGGGCCTCCCCAGTGGCACAGCGGTTGAGCGCTGGGTTGTGAAGCTGCCCGTGGCCTCTGCGGCACCGGTTTGATCCCCGGCTGCTCCCCGGCCACCGGAGGAGGGTCCCACATGGCGCACAGACCTCTCCCGCCGCCCCCTGCTCCCCTCAGCAGTGTACTTCGGTCCTTCTGCCTTCTCTGCTCCCCGCTCTGGCTCTGGTGAATTCTCTCACCCTCCCGCGCTTCTGACTGTACCCAGTGCATGTATAAACAAAAACAAACAAATAAAATACATAAATAAAACATGCCTCTATATTAAAAAAAAAAACATGCCTCTATATTAAATAAAAAAATAATTTAGTCTCATTAGGCTCCTGAAAAGCTCACTAGAGCTACATGCCCAATGTCACTGAGCTGTGTTTCAAAGTTAAGGCTTTGTTTGGCTGTTTCTACTTTTCCTCATATAAGAAAAAGATTATATTAGAAAAGTTTATTCCCTATTATTTGCAGCTTTGATTGTATTTCCAGAGAAATGAAAAGTGGACAAGGTCCCAGGCTAGACCTCAAGGACTATCTATCCTTAAGGTAGTTAAATACTTCGCACTTGCCACAAAGCAAGAAACCACATTTCCCTGATACCTGGCCTTTGAAAATCATTTACCGCCTTAGCCACTAAGCACCTGTATGCAAAACCTTCATGTCTCCATGATGCAGGAATCATCTTTACAGACAGGCTTTCCCCCTTCACAGAGGCCTCAGACTCCACAGAAGAGGAGAGCTACACAGCCATACCACAAAAACTGGTCTTACAAGGTTGGCTAGAGGGGTTCTGTTTGTGAGCTTTTAAAACAATGAGAAGGAACAGAAATTCTGATAGTCCTTATCAGTAATGATCAGGAAAAGTTCCACTCATGGGGTTCCTACTGTTCTGTATAAACTGCAAGCAGTAAGGGGATGAAGAATTTTCCAAAAGCAGGTCCAAAGGGGGAAGAGGGATTAAGCTCAGGATCAGGATAAGAACCAAAAATGGGTTGAGTTGTAGTTATTTAGGCCAGAAACTTTTAGTCTTTTAGAAACAAAAATTAAGTACATAACAAACACTCTATAATGTTGTCCAACAGAACTTTGTTGTGGCGAAAATGTTCTACATGTCTGTGCTGTTTCATACTGTAGCCATAAGCCATGTTGTGACTGTTTAGCACCTAAAATGTGGTTAGTGAGGAACTGAATTTTAAATTTTATTTCATTTTAATTAATCTAAAAGTAGATAGCCAAATGTAGCTAGTGGCTATCCCACTGGACAGTCTTTTTCTTCATTCTCTAAGTCAGTGGTTCTCAAGGAAAGGCAGTTCTTCCACCCCAGGAACAAATGCTTCATCTGAGCTGTTGATGGTTGTCTTGTGCCATTTCAGGGTAGGGGGGGGGGTGTGTGCGGGGGGGGGGGGCGGGGGGGATATGTGTGTGTGTGTGTGTGTGTGTCCTACTGGCATCAGCATGCAGGGATGCTACTAAACATTCTGCAATGCCCAGGACAGCCCCCACAAGAGAGAATTATCCAGCCCCAAATCTCACTAGTACTGAGGTTAAGACACCCTGCTCTTAAGTTTACTCAAGGTTGGAATTAAAGTAAATGTTAAACAAATTGCAATACACCTTGTCTAAACATAATATCCAGGAAGGATGTGATTCTCCAAGCAATAGGAAAAGGTCTGGGCTGTTCCACCAGTTGAAAGTAGCAGGTTTTTACTACAAAAAAAAAAAGAAAGAAAAAGAAAAAGGTATGTAGGTGTACTGAATAATTTATTAAGCTTGTCAGCATCAGACTCGTTATTTCTGGTGGCATTTTAAAAAGCTGAATATTAATATAAGTAAAAACAATGAGACAATGCCACAGGGTCTTTTCCTTATGAACTGGGCACAGAGTAGTGGTGGGGTTGAGGCTCACACTCTTCAATTTGAATTCCTTGCCCCCTCAATGAACTTATCTGGTTTCTCAAGACATCACTAATTTCAGATACACGAAAAAGGATACTACTTTGACAGAGAAGCAAATGAAGATGAGAAAATGACTGTCATTGCAGGCCCACACATCTCCATGTTACCTAAAGAAAAAGCAAGGGTGCAGAAATACATGTGGACCAAAGCAAAAACTCCATGACCGCATAACACATTTGAGAGTGAGAGACATTACTTAATATTTAGGAGGATGGAGATCAAATAACTTTGTGGTTTCTGTAACCAGTATAAATTATGCAAGGATTACTTTAAATGGGATCATTCAGAACTGCTCAGATAGTTCACAAATTTTTATCAGTAATGTAGAATTTAACTCAAAATAGTCTATTCCTCAAAAAAAAAAAAAAAAAAAAAAAAAAACCAAACAACACAACACCAGGAATAATGGATGCTATTCAATGTTTTATTTTGAATCAAAACTGTTTTTTGGAATACAAAATCCTCATATTACAGCAGGGCCTTTTCTTAGCACCAACAGAAATTATCCATTGCTTCGGGAATATAAAAATCAGACACAGTCCTAGTTCTGAAAAATTTACATTCAGAATTTTTATGCTGGCCTATGGCAGAAACTTCCAGCCCACACATTCTGAATTCCTAAAAGATCACTGCAATTTTTGTGACTGTGCCAGCCTTGAGTGAGCTGGAGTTTCAGTACTTTTGATCTTCATTTGGAGAACTTAATATTTATGGAACCACCCCTGTAATCCACTAATCCAGACGAGTAATATGTAAAGTAGGACTCCTACCTGTAAATCCGTCTTATAGATTTGCCCATGAAGAACCACTCCAGGAAGAAAGAACACCCTAGTTCCTAACTGAAGGTTCCTAACTGAAATGACACAAAGCTCATCTTCTTATGCAACTGGAAACACTACTCAAGGGACATGTTTAGCATTGTTTTGTATTCAATTATTGGTGTTATACACATGATTCAGAGCAAGGGCTGTGGTCTCAGCGCTGACATTTTGACCCGGATGATTCTCTGCATGGGTACTGTCCCTTCCACTGTGGAATGTCTACCCACCTGCCCGGTCCACCCACTTGGTACCTCCCTAGCCTCCAGCTGTAACAACTAAACTGTCTCTTCGTATCCCTTAGGAAACAAAACTGCCCCCAAGCTGACCATCACTGAAGTAGACTGAAACTCAGAGTACCAGAAGGCAGATACTGTGCTAATCAGAAGCGGAAAGAGTTTATTCCTAGCCAGAAAAACATGTGACAATCACCACAGAGGTGCTGGAAGAAAAACATATGGGAGGAAAAACTCATCCTTTTCCTTCCTTTATTGCCTTCCCCCAATTTACAAGAAACAACCCAGGAGCTGGCAGGCTATGTACCATTGTGTTCACATTAAGACATCTGACTCAACTTGTACAATTACTCCCTTCAACTCTCCCAGGACCAGTAAACAAATCGAGAGCAGCGGGCGCACTGAAAATGACAAAATGTTATTTGTCAGTCCAGAATTAAAATTAAGCAGTCTTAAAACACCCGCATTGCTCCTGAATTCCATACATTCCGAAGGTATGAAAAAAAGTGGGTTGGCACCAAACTGGACAGACTGCCAAGAGGGAAGTGGGATAAGAACTTTACAACGTGGGGCTCTTAAGGTAGGTATCCAAGCAAAACCAGAAACTGGTTCTCCCTGACAAGCCCTAACTCCGGGACAGCTCGGGTCCATTTCACACGCTCGAGCAGGCAGGTACATCAGGTTACTTCCCCAAGGGGAGTGGGAGGGGGGGTGTTGGGACAGAAGAATGCGCAGCCACCGGTGGATTTCGGATTGACACGAGACTCTCTCCTCGCCACTTTGCAAAGGAGTGGCCACAAAGTTGGGGAGCAGCTGCGAACCCCGAAAGAAAGCTCACCCCTTTCTGGGCCTGCGGGTCTCCGCGCTGTGCACCAGCTACTGCATCAGAATCACGTGGGAACTCGTTAACACGCAGGTCCCGGGCCCGCCCCCACCCCCACCCCCCTCCCCAGGTTCGAACCCGCGGGCTGAAAAATCTGGATTTTTTTCACCCCGGGCCCAGCTGATTCCCAGCAACGCTGGGGCTGGACAGACCCTGCAATCACCGCTTTCCCTCCCCGCTGGCGCCCACCGCTGGCCACGCTCTGCAGCCGGCTCCGAACCCGCCGGGTTTCTGCCCAGGCATCCCGGGGCCGCGAGGGGTCAGCCCCGGCGTCCGAAGGGGGGAGCCGAGCTCAAGCCGGGCCCGAGGCCGGTGCCGGGCCGCTCGCCGCCCTCGACAGAACCCGGCCCGGCCCCTCCGGGCCCGCGGGGCCACGAGACGCCTCCGGGCCGGTGCAGGGGCCGGGCCGGGCCGCGAGCGCCGGACAGCGCGCCCTCGAGGCCAGGCCCCCGGCGGGGCCCGTTAGCCGCCGGCTGCCTCCCGGGCGGACGGCAGCTCGCGGCCGCCAAACAGTCGCCCGGAGGCGGGGACCCCGGGCCGCGGCGCCGCCCCGCACCCCGGTACGCACCTTCTCCAGGGACGCGTCCATGGCCGAGGCGGCGGCGGAGCCCGATGGGAAGCCGGCGGCCCCGGCGCTACTTCCGCCTCCCGCGCCCGGCCGCCGCGTCCACGCTGGCAGCGCTGACGTCCCCCGCGCCCGCGACCGGCGGGGCGGAGACCAGGAGGAGCGGCCCGGCTGCGCCGCCGGGTGGGGAACCTGCGGGTCGCGGGAGGCGGGGCGGGGCCCCTCGGGGTGGGCGGGGCCCTCCGGGCTTCCGTACCTGGGCGTCACGCCGGCCAGCCCCACGTGCCCAGGTGAGAGGGGGAGCGTGGACAGCGGAGCCGCTCCGAAAACTGTTCAGAAGACTGCCAAGGACTCAGAGTAGGCAAATAGACATATAATAGTTATAAATTATTTTTCACGCGGTGAAAACCTGGAAATTCTGTGGCGCTCCTGTACCTCCAGGCCTAGACGTCCAAGTTTCCCCCACTCTCCCCCTCCTTCAGAAATGGAACAGGCCACTCAGCGCAGGGGGCGGGGCTAACGAGCGCCGTGTGCATGCGCGGGACGCATAGTTTTCTAGGTGCCGGGAGGTCTGCGGGGGTCAGGTGGTGGTCTCGGCTAGTGACGACTAATCTGAGCGCGCGCTGATTAGAGCGGGCGGGGGGGGGGCTTCACTGCAGAATTCTGGAGGCAGGACACTCGAGGCTGCTGAACCTGTTCCTCCTCCCTGTCAAAGCACAGTTATGACCCGTCAGGTGATGGGTGATAATAATAATAATAATTAATAAAAATAAAAATTAGGTCCACTGCTCTTCCGTTTCCAATACAGCAGCTCTGTGACGTGGAAGGCATTATTATCCCCCTTTGCAGTGCCAGTCTAGGGGGGACTCAGGCCCCAGCACACTGACTGCAGCTCCTGTGCACTGCATGCATATCCTGCCTGCAAAACCGCTTCCACCCCTGCCGTGGGAATGGGAGGAGGCGTGCATTTGCTTATTATAGTGCTCCAGTGAGGAAGACTGAAATAGTCTTCCACGGATGTTGTCAATGAAATATTTCATCTCCAGAAGGTCAACGAAGGTACAACCGCAAATGCATCCCTTTTTTACCTCCTGTTTTCTGCACGCATTTCTTCCAAAATCTGCAGATAACTAGGTCACATTTTCAGTGTAATCATATTTTGAGCTTTCTAACTTGTATTTGATAAAAGCCTGATTTTTTTTTTAAGATTTATTTATGCATACAAGAACTGGGGTACAGGCCAGAGGTGCGGGGGGCGGGTGGTGGTGAGAGGACTCTCCAGAGACGGAGTGGGGAACAGAACAGGCAGATTGACTGAAACACACTGCTGAGGGGAGCAGGGGGCGAGACCGGAGAGGTCTGTCTCGCCATGTGGGTTTCTCCCTGGCCGGCCTGGGGATAGAATTCTTGCTGCAGAGGCTGCTTCTTGCTGCAGAGGCTGCGGATTGCTTCACAGTGGGGTGCTTAACCCCCTGAACCACCAGGGAGGCCCAAACCTGGTTATTTTAACAGTTATTTTCTTTTTTTTTTTAAAGATTTATTTATTTATTTATACAAGCACTGGGTACAGTCAGAAGCGCGGGAGGGTGAGAGAGTTCACCAGAGCCAGAGCGGGGAGCAGAGCAGGCAGAAGGACGGAAGGACACTGCTGAGGGGAGCAGCGGGCTGCAGGAGAGGTCTGCGCGCCATGTGGGACCCTCCTCCGGTGGCCGGGGAGCAGCCGGGGATCAAACCGGCGCTGCAAGGCTGCGGGCAGCTTCGCAACCCCGCGCTCAACCGCTGCGCCACCAGGGAGGCCCTTAACAGTTATTTTCTACCAAAGTAAGCCCTAGTGTGCTGGATTAGTGTATCATGGGAACTATTTGTTAGGGGGAAAAGGATGTCCTAAAGCTAATTCCATACAGGCTTTGTGGAGTCCACCCGCACCCCAGGCCAAAGCCAAAGACACTGGGAACTCCACATCCCATCACCACCCAAGGGAAGGTGGCTGGGACCTGAGGGTGGGGTTAAGCAGCCAGGTTGGTATAAAGCCAGACACGTGGCTTTGGAGGGGTCCCCCATTTTGGCTCTCTGCCCTCTCGCAGTGTCTAAAAATTAGTGGACCTAAAAATTAGGTCCACTGCTCTTCCGTTTCCAATACAGCAGCTCTGTGACGTGGAAGGCATTATTATCCCCCTTTGCAGTGCCAGTCTAGGGGGGACTCAGGCCCCAGCACACTGACTGCAGCTCCTGTGCACTGCATGCATATCCTGCCTGCAAAACCGCTTCCACCCCTGCCGTGGGAATGGGAGGAGGCTCTGAGAGTGCCTTTGGGTTTCCAGGTCTGCGGATCGGGTAGGAGGCATTAAAGACTTTATTTCCCTATTTTCTCCCTGAGTTGTACATTTTCCTTCTTTCCTTTTCCCTTGTAAATAAACCTTTTATTAACCTTTTGTGTGTGCCTGTAGTGGAGTATTAATAAGTCCCTTTTAAGCGCGTGGGTGAGGACCCACAGCCAGGCAACCCGTTCAATATCGGGGCTGCCCTATAACATATACACATTGTCTAAGGATTTATACTTTCCCAAAACTGAAAATGGAATGTACCTCTGCTTGGGCAACACAAGCCACTTTCCCCAAGGTGTTATTATGAAGATGTTCAAGCATTTAGAAAAGTTGAAAGAATTGTACAGTGAATATCAGTACCCACTGCCTTGATCCTACAATTAACATTTCCCTATATTTGCTTTGTTACATAGGGCTCCATCCTTATAGCTTGTGTTTTGATACGTTTCCAATTTGCATACATCAATACATTTCACTCCCAAACACTTCAGCATGGATATCATTAAATTTCTAGCAATTTCTAACGTCACCTCCAAGTATCTGTGGATTGCATTATAGAATAGATTCTACAAAACAAATATTAGAGAAATGAAACATTTATTGTAAAGGTAGACTTTAAAACTCAACGTGAAAAAGTGGGAATAGTTGATTTCTTTAATATTTATCCAAATATTTATTGCCTACCATCTCCGACAGACACTAGAAATACACAAGAATAAGCAATATTCCTGTTCTATAGTTTTCACTTTGGGACAAAGAGAAAGTCTATGAAACTCCTAAAAATAGACCCCAACTTTTGTGTGGCGTGCATTTTTTTGGGGGGAAATGCCCATAGCGTCCATTTTATACTCAAGTTTTTGATAGACGCATGTGCATGCGCACACACACATATACACACATGGCAAAAAATGTTAAAACCACTTGACTTGTATGTTAGCTAATAAATTATAATGCAATATTTTATGGGCTAGTATAGCGATATAAGAAAATATTCTAAGAAGTCAGAGCATGAAACTACTTATTGTGAGAAAGTTTAATCTCTGCTGACATTCGGTGTACACGCATTGATGCAGTCTTTTATTTATTAATAGGCAAAAAGCAAACCAAGTAAAGGAAGTAAGAAGTTAAAAAGTGGAGGAAATAAAGCAGGCTCCTTCCCCCTTTGAATCCGTTCACATGATTTTGTGTCCTGGATCACATTTACTTAGCCATATAGCAGATGTTTTTTAGCCTTTAACTTGTAGGATCAACTAAGTGACACATGTGTAAGATATATTAATTATTCACCATGACCATGTGAAAATGATAATAAATTACCAAAACTTGGCAGAAGAGATAAGTGAATAGAAAGGTAAATGGAGCCACTAAAGTCCTTAATTTATTTTAGCAGGTAGCTACTCTCTAAAAGGGCTACATCAAGATAGATTTTAAGTATAATATTTAAAAACATAAAGGAAACCCCTAGAAGAAATAAGAGTTAACAAAAATCTGGAGTTGGAGAGAGAGAGCACATACAGTAATAAACTCATTTTTTATAGTAGTGAGCCAGCAGAGTCTTTATTATACATTAAGAAACAGATATGAGTATTTTTCACAAAGCAGGAGGTGAAGGATTCTTTGAAATGGGATTGGGGGAATGGAGACGAGGGAAAAGGAATATTCTTTTGCGCTATTTGAATTTTTATCATTTTCCTGCGTTTTGCTTGTGGATTAAAAAATTTAAGTAAATTGCCTGTAAAAAAAAAAAGTCTTAATTTTTTTTTGTTTTAATTTACTAAGGAATTTAAGAGAGAAGTCTGCAATCCCTAAGGAGGACTTGAGGCGGCAACCCTGAGACCACTTTTATCCCATCCTGCCTCATTAGTTATACGAAGTTCATTTAGTACCATTTTAATGAAAAAAAGTAAAAAAAAAAAAACCTAAAATCTCTTTATTGTTAAAATAAAGAAAACAGCATAAAAAATGAATTGGCATTGATCGACACCCTATAATTACACCACCACCACCCTTCCTCCTTGGAAGGGAAACTGAGACCCGTAAGCCTTCCAGGTGTCCCTCCCTAAAATAATCTCCCATCGTCACCCCAAGATAAAATATCCAACTCCTGACCTTTATACTAATTATGTCCTTATTGTTTCTTTGTCATTTGCTCACCCAAACATGCAGTCCTAAACGTTATAATTTAACTTCACCTTTAAATACATCCTCTTGGTCTCTTGTAATCTTTTGGTTTTCATTTTTTTTTCTCTTTTGCAAAAAATTTTTTTACAGGCCAGAGGTCTTCGTTTATTTTTTGTTCACACCTATGGCACCATGAATTCATAGGGAATGGGTCCCAGCAGCTCAAGCACCTTTCCGTGGGTTTTCACACAGTGAGTTTTCCAGGGGGAGCGGGCTGGCCCTTCAGCTGAACCCCAGTTGGCTTCCTTTTCTTCCGATCATTTTCTTTCACACATTTCAGGAAGCTATCTTGGCCCTGAGAGCACTTCATATGCTTAATGTGAACATGAATTCTCTTGGCAAGAATCTTGCACTTGTTTACAATACCACCTGTGACACAGTATAGACTCTTCCAGTGTTGCCATGGTCACGGTGCCCCTGATATGTCTACACTAACACCGTTCTTGTAGATTTGCCTGTGTGGGCTGGTAGGAGCACCCTGTGTTTTCTAAAAGGCCTGGAGAACATACAGCAGTTACCTGTCCTCTTCCCCTAGGTGTTGTTTGTTTTGGTGATTTACTGCAAGATGACAGCTTCAGGTGGAAGGGACACTCCTTTGCAATTCATTTTTTTTTTTAATAGAGGCATGTTTTTATTTATTTATTTGTTTGTTTATTTGTTTATACAAGCACTGGGTACAGTCAGAAGCGCAGGCAGGTGAAAGAATTCACCAGAGCCAGAGCGGGGAGCAGAGCAGGCAGAAGGACCGAAGTACACTGCTGAGGGGAGCAGCGGGCGGCAGGAGAGGTCTGCGCGCCATGTGGGACCCTCCTCTGGTGGCCGGGGAGCAGCCGGGGATCGAACCGGCACCGCAGAGTCCGCGGGCAGCTTTGCAACCCAGCGCTCAACTGCTGTGCCACCAGGGAGGCCTGCAATTCATTTGTTGACACCAGGTTATTGTTCTAGGATTTCCTGTAGTCTGGGTTTTCCTCCATTCTGTGAATTTCCTGCAAACTGGTAGCTGGATTGAGGTTTGAAGTGTTGGGGACATTCAGAGGTACAGTTGGACTCTCCATCAACACACACAGAATACCTGGTTTTCTCTCTTTTTGTTGTTAGCAGGCACTAATATACTGTAATTAATATTAATTCCTACCTAAAAGAGAAGAGCTATAAATCATGTTACACATAAGAATTTTTATATGGGAGGGAGCTTTCCTTTCAGGAGTATAATTCCAACATATGATTTCATTTTTTTTGACATAACTTCAGACATGTAGGAAAGTTGCATGAAAAGTACAGAGAATTCTTAAATACCTCATGCATATTCCCCACATTAACATTTTATCATCTTTGCTTAATTAGCTCTATAAATACATGCATCTATATGTACACATAGATCTTGCCTGAATCATTGCATAGGTTCAGATATGATGCCCTTTCATTCTAATCAACTTGATGCATTTTCCCCCCAAACAAGGATATTCTCCTTCACAACCACAGCATAATCAATCAAGTCAGGAAATTAACATTGATTTTATTTGTTGTTTAAGCAATTGTCCCAGTAAAATCCTTGATAGAAAAAGAAAATCTGGTGTAGATTTTTCAGTCTTTGTGTTTCACAACAGGATATGTAAGAGTACAGGATTTTGTCCATCATCAGGAGCATCCATCTATTTTTTTTTTTAGATTTATTTATTTATTTATACAAGCACTGGGCACAGTCAGAAGTGCGGGAGGGTGAGAGAGTTCATCAGAGCCAGAGCGGGGAGCAGAGCAGGCAGAAGGACTGAAGTACACTGCTGAAGGGAGCAGCGGGCGGCAGGAGAGGTCTGTGCGCCATGTGGGACCTTCGGCCGGTGGCGGGGGATCGAACCGGCGTTGCAGAGGCTGCGGGCAGCTTGTCAACCCAGCACTCAACCGCTGCGCCACCGGGGAGGCCCTGGAGTGTCCATCTATTATTAGAAGGGCTTAATGTTGATATTTGAAAGGCTTAGTGGTTTTCCTTCATAGAGTTATGAACCAGAGCCTCACCTGATATAAAATAGGTAAATTTCTTACCGTTCACAAATCTCAATAACAAATAATTATATTTTCCTCCCAAGAAGCCTACAAAAGACAATAAAACTCTTTTGATTGCAGATTTTGTTTTTCTTTTTTTTGAATTGTAGACTTATATTTTAAAAGAGAAAGCATTTTTTTACTTGCCTAGCTAGCAATAAGGGCTTACATAATCTGCCTATATGATTATTTATTAAATTACATCATTTCAAGATCTTTTCATGGAAAATTATTGCTCACAATATTGATTTGTGATGTTGCATAATTCTTTTTGAAATAACATTGGTTTACAATTCTGTATATGTTTTTCTTTGTGTGTAGAAGAACTTGGGTGTAGGCCAGAGTTTGGGGGTGAGAGGATTCACCAGAGACAGAATGGGAAGCAGAACAGGCAGATTTGCTAAGATACACTGCTGAGGGGAGCAGCCAGCTGGGCATTCAACTCAGGCTGTAGTGGTGACAAAACTGAGCCTTAATACGTAGGCCACCAGCGAGGCGGCAACACTGAATATGACTTAGGGGACTAGGTTTATGCCTCCTCAGATGTATGTCACCATACCACACCCACCACCAAAACACCCACAGGCTCTACCCTAAACCATGGGGCCCCTTCCCCCTCTAGTAGCCTCAGTTCTGCAGTCAGATTTCTAAGATTTGTTTTGGCTTAGTTTTGACTCAATTGTAGACTTTTAAGTCAAATGTACAAGGGCCTCCCTGGTGGCACAAGGTGTTAAGATGCAACCTATAAAGCTATTCGCAGCCACTGTGGCATGAGTTTGATCCCTGGCCTGCCAGGGATCTGACCCACATGGCGCAGCAGACCTCTCCTGACTCGCCTGCTGCTCTCCTCAGCAGTGTATTTCAGTGGATCTGCCTGTTCTGCTCCCCACTCTATCTCTGGTGAATCCTCTGACCTCCCTGCACCTCTGGCCTCTACCCTGGTTCTTGTATGCATAAATAAATAAATCTTAAAAAAAATCAAATGTACAAGATTCAATCCTACACAGACCAGCTTTTTCCTGCTTGGTGGTATAGCAACTCTGTGAAAATCTGGACTCTTACAGCTACATGGATAAAGTACTTAATCTCATGGTGTTAGGTTTATAAATTTAGGTTATGCTTACCGATTAGTGTTCTTTAAATATTGCTAGGCTTTTTACATCAAAAAACAACAATGACTCCACAGACTATAGTCTGCTTATACATATGGTCCCAATTTTCATCAAGTACTTACCACCAACACTTTTCAACCCAGCTTCTGCTGCTTTCACTCTACCCAAAGCTCCCGAAAATCATCTCAATTTTACCTGACATCTCAGCTGCATTGATTGGGTCCGGATAATCACTGCCTTTTTGAAACCATGACTTTGCTTCCTTCCCAAGATAACAAACTCTCTTGGTTGCCCTCTTCTTTCTCTGCCTGCCTCTTTTCACTCTCTGTTGGTGTTTCTTCTTTCTCTACCCAAGTTTACTCATTGGATTTCCTCAACACTCAGTGCTGAAGCTCTTTGCCCCTTTTCCTCTACACACTTTCATTATTTCACTTAACATTTATATCAGTGTCTTTCAAACCAAGAGTCACCTTATCAGTGAGTTGTGAAATCATTTTAGTGGTCATGATTGGCATGTTTAGAAAAGTGAAACAGTGTAGCAAACAGCAGAGGGCATTACACAGAGTAAGGAGAATTAGGGAAGAACCCAAAGTCCACCAAAAAGTGAAAAGATAAGCAAATTGTGGTCTATCTGTTACCGGGCAGCCCCGATACAAAATGGGGTGCCTGACTGTGGGTCCTCACCCACGCGCTTAAAAGGACTTATCAATACTCTACTGCAGGCACACGCGAAAGGTTAATAAAAGGTTTATTTACAAGGGAAGGGCAAATGAAGAAATGTACAGCTCAGGGAGAAAAGTGGGAGACAAAGTTTTAAATGCGTTCTACCCGATCCACCAATCTGGAATCCCAAATGGCACTCTGAGAGCTGGCCAAGAGCCAGGAGCCGTGAAGCCAGGAGGCGAGCGGCAGTGTCAGAGACCCCAAGGCCCACGTGTCTGGTTTTTATACCAACCCTGGCTGCTTAACTCCATCCTCAGGTCCCAGCCACCTTCCCTTTGGTGGTGACGGGATTTGTCTTTCCCAATGTCTTTCCCAATTTGTCTTTCCTGATGGCTTTGATCTGGAGTGGGGGTGGTGTCCACAAAGCCTGCATCGAATTAGCTCAGGACGTCCTTTCCCCCTAACACAGGGAGCTGGAGGAACTTCAACGAGCCTTTTTGAGGAGATGACCTTATGAGCTGCTTCCTTCCCTCCTGAAGTCTTATAATTGTGGTAGCCTTCAGGGTTTCAGTAGATATTTCAGCATTAGCAAGAGAAGTTAGAAGAATTTAGACTCAGAGACCCATAATGAATCGGGGGGTTCATTTAAATAAAATGAAATAATATCTGCCACAGAAAGCTTTGTTGTAATCAGCTTAATGTATTTTTAATGTGAGCCTTAGCTGTAAATTAAAGTTCATCGGGCTTAATCCTGCTGAAAGAGTCTCTAACACCAGCCCCCACCCTGACATTTACATGCAGCACCTCTTCCTCACTTGTCCCCTACTGTTCAGGGACATTAATGCCACTTGAATGTGCTGCCTCATTATTGCCAGAAGGCTCTGAATCACAGCTGGCACAGATGATGGAGCATCCGTGTAATGAATTAATTTCTCTTAGAACCGCTCTTCTTTGAAGGTCATGCAAGTTCAATAGCCTTTGCTTGATTGTCTTTAACTACTGAAATTTTTTATTGCCTTTAAGAGACAAGTATACAGTGAGACATATAAATGCATCGAAGCCTCCTAAGTTTTCATTTCTCTTCCTCTCAACTCCCATTAAATAAATGTGCTGAGCTGTTTGATAGAGAGTGATGCTGGGGGAGCTGGGCTACCCGTGAGCCCATCATGACAGACACAATCTGGGGGCAGGAAAGCCAGGTTTGTTCAGAAGCCTGTACTGAGTGGGGAGAAGAGAGTGTACTTGGGTCAGTGGGACTCAGCTGCTCCTGTGGCAGGGATGCTGTTCTCCCACCTCCTGTGAATGGGCTGTGGTGTGGGCCAGGAAAGGACAGTCGTCATGGTGTTGTGATGTTCCATTCTTTTCCATCCACCAACAGAAACAACTCAAAAGGAGTGAGGTTACTGCTGGGAGGTTAGTTTGGGGGAGTTGTAGGGGCGTTCGCCGGTAGCGATTGGAGACACAGAGCTATGTGTTCCCCAGGCGTTGACCGTGGCCAGCTGGGGCATGGTTTTGTGACTTCAAGATCACCATAGATTTTGGAGGAGGTAAACCTTATAGATTGTTTACCAACCCCAGCCTCATTGAGCCTCTGTGAGGTATAAAGGAATCTTTGCACCTTAGAGACCGCACACAGGGCAGTAGACTCTCAATGACTGAGGTGCCAGATTGAACCAAATTTTAAAAATAGAGGGTGACCAGTGAATTTCAGATGCACAATCGATCATTTTTTGTATTAGTGCATCCTAAATATTTGCATGGGATGTATTTAAAGTAAACAACTCTTCATGGTTCATCTGAAATTCAAAGCTAATTGAGCATTTGGGGCCCACCCTGTTTGGCTCGGCATTTTTACCCACCAGGGTAAAACTTCCATCCTACATTTTTCTACTCCAAGCTTCCATCGACACATATTGGAAGAAGTCTTCTCTAGACATCTTGGAAAATACCTATCTGAACAATTTTGAAGAGGTCTATTCTTCAAGGAGAGCAAAAGGATTATAGAGGCTCCTGCATTTACTTTGGATGTGTAACTTTGGGTGTGTCATGCGGAAATTATTTTAACTATATTCTCTTCTATTTTCTCTATTGCATGCTAAATGTATTAAAGTTCTTTTTTATTGAAGCCCTTATGCACTAGTATATGCTTTGTCTTTATGCAGTGGATGGCAGAACCTATTTTGAGTAGGCAGGTTTGGGGTTCCTGGGGTGCCCCTCATTTTACCCACTAACATTTCCACAGCACTTAGGTTATAGTGCTTGATCAACTGGATGAATGAGTGAGTGACTGAACACACAGTCCTATCCTCTGTGCTGAGAGATGGGTAGTTTGATTTCAGCTAATATGGTCAATTGCTGTTAGAGGGTATAGGGGTGAAGGGGAACATTTCTCACTCCCTCTGAAATTCTTCTCAGACTGGTCCAGTAAAAGAAGGAATGTCAAACAGATTGGGAGGAGAAAAAGAAAAAATGTAGTTACATACACTTGGAGAAATTATATGGCTGTCAATTCTAAAGTAAATGGGGTGTACTGAGGTTTCTTTTTCTTGAACTAATTAATGGGATAGTGGCCTGTAGGGGAGCAAAAATGTTCCACCCCAAAATATGACACTGTAATAGGTTTGGTTCATGGGAGGGGCTCTGAGAGCTGGGTGGATTTTCTTGTGATGTTTATATCTAAACTTCTGTCTTTTCCGCAAGACATCTCTTTTCAATGGAGAAAGCAGAAGTACCTTTGTTTTCCCCAGTAAGTGCCCTAACTGACTTCCCCTTTTGTCACTCAACCTCCCTTGCCTCAGCTAAGCTATTTAAGATGGCATCTAAAGGCACATGGATGAATTACCCAGTCGTGCTCATGTACACAGGAGGCGTACATGTTATTGTTAAACTTCTCTAAGCTTGTTTCTCATATCAATCTGTCTGGTACTGGTTTGATTATTTGCCAGCCTAGAATAACCCAGAGGGGTCTGGGATGTGCACTAATGTGCCCCTCAAGGAAAGAAGGTCACATGTGATGGAAGAGGGTGACTCATGACCAAGACGGATGTTCTAGATGTTTTTTCTGCCATCAGGTAAGTTCCTCCAATAAACCACCTTTGGTGTTTGTCCTTGTGAGAACTTCCATCCTAAATTTTTCTACTCCAAGCTTCTATCAACACATATTGGAAGAAGTCTGGAAAATACCTATCTGACATCTTGGAAAATACCTATCTGAATAATTTTGAAGAGGCCTATCCTTCAAGGAGAGAAAAAGAATAATAGAGGCTTCTGCATTAATGGCTCATAGCCCCTTCTACTATAGAGCTTGGTAGGCTGAATAACGTCCCTCCATACATGTCAGTATTTTAATCCCCAAAACCTGTGAATATGTTAGTGTGCGACCAAGGGGTACCCAGAACCCCAAACTGTTAAGGGGTGCATGCTCTAAAAGGGATCCTGCATCCATATTCACAAAAGAAAATAAAGCAGATTCTTAGTGTGAAATATCTTTAGTAGAAGTAGTTTGCAGAGAGACGAAGAGAGAGAGAGAGAGAGAGTGGGAGAGAGAGAGAGAGAGAGAGAGAGAGAGAGAGAGAGAGAGAAAAGGACATTCCTAATAAAACTCAGAAACTCACCCAAACCCTTGTGGGCAAATGCCCAGCCAAAAGGCTCCACCCAAGTGGGGCCACTGAGGTCCAAGTGTTATAGGACAGGGAGAGGGGCAAGCTTGCCACAAATATAAGGTATCTTCTGGCAAAGATCCAAAAAAGTGGCTGCCACTGTCTCTACCAAGGACCAGGGCCAGCCTTCCCACATGTCCCCCGCCCATGTGTCTCTTTTGAGAGCCTTTTCCAAGTGTTTCTACATGTGTCTCCTCCACACATGTCCATCAGCTCCCTAGGTACAAGTCAAAACTGGAGAAGCAGGAGGAGAGGCCCACCTGACTTTCAGTCTTACACGGTTACCTGGCCATGCTCCACCTCCGGATCCCAGGAGCTCCCCCACTCAGGAAGTCCAGTCCACAGCATTTGGGGACTTGTAATTCTAAGCGGAGTGTAAGTAGGGGTGAAGAAAATGGTGCTTTCCCTTCACAGAGGGGTACCTGTAACAAATATGTTACATGGCAAATGGGACTTTATAGTTGACCCTCAAGGTAAGGATCTTGAGATTCAAGGTAAGGATCCGGATCCCCCAGATCGGTCAAATGCAATCACAAAGGTCTTTCAAAGAGGGAGGTGGGAGGGTCAGGAGAAAAGACAGTGGCCGAGAAATGACAGAGACTGGGAGATGCTGCTCTGCAGATCCTGAGGATGGAGGAAGGGGCTATAAGCCAAGGAATGCAGGGGTCTCAAGTAGCTGGAAAAGGCAGGGAAATGCATTCTCATCTGAGGCATCCAGAAGGACTACAGCTCTGTCAATCTATTTTAAACTTTTGCTCTCCAAAACCCGAAGACAACACATTTGTGTTGTTTTAAGCCACTAAGTGGTCACTTGTTATAATAACAATAATATAATAGGAAAACAATACAAAGGGGGTATAAATGATAAAGAAAGAGATGTTTTGGTGAATAAGAGCCTGCCCGGCTATGAGCAGTCCCGCAGGGATTTTCATGGGACTGCTAATAAGGACAAGGAGAGGAGGGACTGACAATACAGAGATGGGCAGATTTTCAAGCTCTAAGAGCATGAGTGTAGTAATCTGTTAGGGTTGCCATCACAAAACACCACAGACTGGGAGGCTTGAAAAGCGGAAATTGATTTTCTCACAGTCTGGAGGCTGGAAGTCCAAGATCAAGATGTCTGCTGGATCGCTGGCCTCTCTTCTTCGCTTGAGTAGCCTCTTCACCATGTCCTCACATGCTCTCTCCTCCATGCGCACACAGCCCTTGTATCTGTGTCCAAATGTCCTCCTCTTACAAGGACACTGGTCAGATTGAATTTTCCCCAGGGTTAGAGGTTCAATATATGAATTTGGGGGTGGACGCCATTTAGCTCCCAATGGAGGAACAGCACAAAATGGGGTCTGCAAATGGAGGAACAGTCTACAAAACAACCGGTTGGTGCTCCAGATTGGAGACTGGGGCCCTGTGTGACTCAGGACATGTGACAATTCAATGCAATGCAAAGGGGTTGGGATTGGATGCCAGACTGGAAAAAGGGCTTTTGCACTACTTGGTATGTGGTTTGTAGATTAGGTAACAGTATTGCTTCAGGGTTTGTTTCCTTGTTTAGATAATTGTGCTATGGTTATGGGAGTCGTCAATATTTGCAGACGCTTGGGTGACAGGTATATGGGAACTCTGGACTATGTTTGCAAATTATTTAAAGTCTGGAATTATATCAAAATGCGAAGTTAATAAAGTTAAATGAAACGGGGTAAGCAGATAGCAGAGAAAGCGAGGGAGCGAGAGTGGAGGACAGGGAAGCAGGAGGTAGAGAATTGGCTGTGACAACTGTTTAGAGTCCTAAAGACCCGCTGCTTCTGACAGAATCTGGGCCATCACCACTGCACCCACCTCACATCCTGATTTTTAACTTCTAGCCCTATTGCATGTGTTGAACACACTGTGGTGGGGTGCGGCTGGGGTCAGGGCCGTGTGAAACACCCCACCATTTTGGTAACTACACATCCTCTTTCCAACACCTCTCTCCTTTCCAAAAGCAGATAATTCACCATTTTGAAGTGCACCAGCCAATGGCTTTTAGTATGTTTACAAAACCATGCGACCATCACGCCTGCACACAGAACATTTTCATCAACCCAAAGAACCCATCCCCCAGTGAGCTGTCAGGTCCCCTCTCCCCGCAAACGTCCACTCTCCCTGACAGCCAAGAGTCCACTTTCGGTATCTACGGATTTGCCTCTTCTGCTATTTCATGCAAACGAAATCCTGGGTCCAGCGGTCCAGCCACCTCCCCGAGGCTCGGCCCCCGCCGTGGGCTGTGGCCACCAGGATTGGACGGCGCGGCCTGGGTGTGCGCCGGGCGCCCAATCGCTCCTGCGCGCCCGGAGGAGGCAGGTGCCGGCGGCGGGGAGGCCGGGGCGCGCGCCGGGGAGCCGGCCGCGAGGGGAGGGGCCGCGGCGGCCGGGGGGGGGGGGGGGGGAGGCCGGGGGGGGGGGCCGGCCCGCGGGGAGCCCGGAGCCCGCCGGGCCCGAGGAGGGGCCGGGGGCGGCCGGCGGGCGTGGTCCTGCGAGCGGGTCGGCGGAGGGGCCGGGCGAGGCCCGGGGAGCGCGCGCGGGGCGCAGAGGGGCCGCGGCGGGCGAGCCGGGAGCGGTGCGGGCGGCTGGCGTGCGCCCCGGCGCGGGCATGGCGAGCTGGTGGCGGGCGCTGCCGCGCGCGGCCCGGCGCTACCCGTGGCCCGCAAACGTGGTGCTCTACGCCGGCCTCTTCTCGGCGGGCGACGCGCTGCAGCAGGGGCTGCGGGACGCCCCGCCCGACTGGCAGCAGACGCGGCGCGTGGCCACCCTGGCCGTGACCTTCCACGCCAACTTCAACTACGCGTGGGTGCGGCTGCTGGAGCGCGCGCTGCCCGGCCGCGCGCCGCGCGCCGTCCTGGCCAAGGTGCTGTGCGACCAGGCGGTCGGCGGGCCCGTGGCCATCTCTGCCTTCTATTCTGGTGAGGTGCCAGAGGGGGGCAGGATACCCAGGGTTGGGGGACCGGAGGCAGAGGTCTGGGGTCCAAGGGGTTGGGTGGAGATTGGCGAGGTCAGTGATGGGTAGGTGCGAAGGTCTGGGAGTGGGGAGTGGGGGGGTTGGGGCCCAGACAGGTGCTGGGAACTATGGGGAGGGCTGCAGGGAGGTTGGGGGGTATTGGGGTTGCGGGAGTTCAGGGGACCGGGAAAAGCGAGGATGAGGGGCTGAGAAATCTGGGGGCCAGGGATTAAGAGGGTGTTGAGGGGTGGTGGCTGCAGCGGTGGAGAACTAGGGTGCCAAGGTCCAGCAGGTTAGAGATCCAGGGGGCTAGGGTCGCAAGTGGGACACTAGGTTTGTGCAAAATCGAACTGGAGATTGCAGGAGGCCTGGGATGCTAGTGGAAGGGGCGAAGGCAGGGTTGGGAGTCACTTTGCCTCTAAAAAAGACCCTCTGGGTTGTCGGAGATAACCCAGCTCCACACCATGGCAACTGCAAACCCTGTGAGCTCGTTGTGGGGATGGAGTCGACATGCTCCTTGGAAAATCCATGCCTGGGCTTGGGACCTCCCTTCCACTGGCGGACACCCCATTCCAACAGACGAACAAAATGTGAGGGAACCGGTGATCAGAGCATCAGAGCAGGTCAGGCCTGGTTTCCTGGGAACTTGGTGCTCAGGGCCCTGATCCTGCTTTGGCAATGAGATTTTCCTTCAGGAGTCCCATACCCTGTCAAAACCCACAGAAAATGTGAGGAGGTTTGGACCCCTGTCATGGAGGAACCTATAGCTTTGGGGATCTCTTGAGCCCCCTCCTAAGAAAATCTACCCCATATCCCGAGGACCTGATTTTAGGGTTTTGACAACAACTCCTAAAATCCAAAAGCAATGGAAGTGCTCTTCTGTGGACTGGAAGGGAGCCAACTGGGGAGGGACCCCAACTCCCTGAAAAAACCAGGGGTCTCTGACCTAGCCTTGGTTTGAGGGTGGTTCACCCATTTGCTCCAAGAGAGTTTCTCTGTCAGTGGCTGGTGGAGCTTCTACACCAAGTTGAGGTGATCAGGCCACTGCCTTGAAGAAGCTTAGACTGCCTATGGATCTTTTTTGGGGGAACTTTTTCCCACAGTAAACATGAAGGACCGCTTCCTGAAGATCCAGTCTCAGCCATACTATCTGTCTGCAAACAGTTTACCAGATCTGCAAACATGTTCCTCAGCTTGTTATTAGATAAATGGGTTGAGAGCCAGGGACTGGGAGTTTGGGCACCAGCTTCCTGCTTACTTCTGGGACAACCCAGTGAGCAGGCCCTTTTATTATTCCATGTGACAGGTGAGGAAACGGAAGCTCAAAGGGATTTAGCAACTTGTCCAAAGACAACATGGTCCCTTTGGGGTGAGTTATCAGTAGGCCTGAAACCAGAAAGATGCTGTGGGAACAGGCCCCAGATTCCTGCACAGATTGCTTGCGTGTTTTGCTTTTCAGATTTCTGGCCCAGTCTCCTGCATGTTCAAACGGAGGGAGCAGGATGGGGTGTTTGTTCAAGGCATTTCCGACTTGGAAATTGTCTAAATCAGATGACCTTTTGTGTTGGAGAAGCCACAGTAGTTGTGATAAAGAGGTCTGGCTCAGGAATTCACACCTGGCTTGGACTTGGCCCCTATTAACCTATCTGGGCAATTTCCTCCTCTGTTATACCAACTTCAGCAGTTTGCTTGTGTCAACTGAAATAAGGCACATAAAGTGCAAAGCACTTAATTAGTGCTGGGTAAGTGAAGGGCTGTGTCAAGGATATTTGGCTGGGTTTCCTTAGGAGTCCTATTAAGAATCCCCTTCCAGGGACTCAAAAAAGCTCTAATTCCAGAGAATTTTTAAAGAACATTCTTATTTTTACACCCTTCCAAAAATAGGAGGCTTTTTGTCCTTGTTCCCTGAATTTCTTTCTGGGGTGCTTGAATATCAAAGTTTTCAAAATGTTTTTAGGAAGACTGAATTGGTATTCTGCTTTCAGATTCTGATTAGGGTGATATTGATGGGGAATTTATGGTTACTAACATACTCACTGTCTGTCAGGCTTTTTTTTTTAAAAAAAAAGAATGAAACTAAGTTTAAAAAATGTAAACATTTCTCAAAGTTTGGAAGGCAAAGAGTCACTCATAGTCCTACTACTTTAACACTGCTGTTTTTGTGAATTCTCTTACAGTTTTTGAAAAATTATAACTTTTATACCCTGCTATTCATTCTTGCTTTGTAATTATCATTCCTTTGACATTTGCATAGTTTTAGAGTGGAAATTATGTTGTGTTTTGACTGTTGGATCAGAAGGGGCATTTGAGTCTGAGAATGGGGTGGTTATTTTGCATATTGGATAAGAAAACGAACATGAACTGTCATTAAATATTCATCCTACTGAATCTTGTAAAATTCCTTTGGTGTGTGTTTGTGCCAATAGGTATGAGTATTCTCCAAGGAAAGGATGACATATTTTTGGACCTGAAGCAGAAATTCTGGAATACATATAAGGTAAAACAGACACTTGAAAATGCAACCAACATCTTTTTATATACCTTTAACAAGAAATACATTTTTTTAAGATTTATTTTTTATTTATGCATACAAGAACTGGGGTGTAGGCCCGAGGTGCAGGGGGTGAGAGGATTCACCAGAGACAGAGTGGGGAGCAGAACAAGCAGATCCACTGAAATACACTGCGGAGGGGAGCATCGAGCAAGGCAGGAGAGGTCTGCTGGGCCATGTGGCTTGCTCCCTGGCCAGCTGGGGATCGAACACATACTGTAGTAGTTGCAGATAGCTTCATAGTGCTGACACTTAACCCCTTTCGCCACCAGGGAGGCCCCAAGAAATACATTTTAATAAAAATATTTGTCCTCAAATCAGGGCTCCATTTGGTGATACAAGGGCACTGTGTTTTGACAGTGTTTTGATGGATGAAAAGAGGTTTTAAGCTTGTCTATACTTTAAAGTGTCAGTACTTGACAAGTGTCTATACATGAATGTTTCCAGGATGGGAAAAGAACAACAACTCTGAACTGTCTGACATTCATATGTTTATTCTTATTGGTGCCCACATTAATTCCTGAGTTTTGGAGCCAATGAGGTCATTACACAATAGGAACAGTAGAAAGAGATGGCTTAATGGTCATTCTCACATTCAGAGCCATGGTTTCCAGGTGTGCTGAGTCACTGTGAAAGGAAACTTCTTAACCTCACTAAGGTATTTACAGAGAAGTGGGATGTTCCCCAGGGTTACTTGAAGCAAGTCACCTATTACACTGTTTGCTCAATACAAATATATACAATCCACTCTAACAAATATTTATTCACTTTCAATTGAGATTGATGAAGTAGTGTCTGTAGGCCTGATAAAATCAGGAAGGCTTTCCAGTTCTGCCTATAGCATGTTAATTCTACTAACACAGAGGTGAATTTTCAGGATTTCAGGTTATATAGGCTGGCCTAGAGATTCACATGTACCTAATTCTCTAAGAAAAGCAGTGTCAACCACACCCAGCTATTGCCAGCACTGCTTCTAGCATCTTCTGTTGAATGGTAACAAGACCCAGAGCTGGCATCACCCACATGGTAATTGGAAGCAGATGATAAAGAGGGTTGAAGTCACACCTTCTTCCTGAGCCCCAACACTTGGGAACAGTTCCTTCTTTCTTCAAGGGGGAAGACTGTGTAGAACTTTTCTCTCCCAGTTATTTATTTACTTAATTCTTTGTTTATTATTAGTAAGGACTCCAGGACTCCTGATTTTTCAATGGTTGATCATTCATTTCAGTGTTTAATTATTTGTAGTACTGAAGTGTACCTGATTTGGTCAGTGAGTGCCTCTTTCCATGTCCTTGTGATACCCCCTATCTTTATTTGTTTATTTCCTGGCATAGCAAGATGTTTCAGGCTCACCTTGTACCTGCCTTAATTAACCCTGGACCTAACTATTTCTCCGAGGAGTCCTTTTCCCTTTTCTTGGAGGATTGTGCAGAAGACCAAGATCTAGGCACAAGAGGATGCTACATTTTAAAAAAATAGTTATTTATGCATACAAAAACTGGGGTATAGGCAAGAGGTGTGGGGGATGTGTGAGAGGATTCGCAAGAGACAGAGTGTGGGGGACAGAACAGGCAGACTGACTGAAATCCACTGCTGAGGGGAGCAGCGGGGGAGACAGGAGATGTCTGCTGTGCTATGTGGGTCACCTCCCTGGCTGGAGATAGAACTCGTGCTACAGTGACTACAGGTAGCTTCATAGTGCTGTGTCTTAAACCTTTGCGCCACCAGGGAGGCCCAAGGATGCTGCATTTTGAAAGAAAAAAAAAATGATATAAGAAATTTATTAGGTGGGCTTAGTTTTCTGATCAGGTAGTAAATTCTTCAATGACATTATACCTAAAGACTTCAAAGTGCTTAAATACTTGCAATTGAACTGTGATTGCAATTGTTTGTTGTAGAACTTTAGAAAATGAAAATTACTAAAAAAAAAAAAAAAGAGAGAGATACTCATACCACTTTCATGTTACCAATGTAATATCACTTTTTTAAAAATAAAAATGTATTAATTTGCAATACTATATAAATTTTGGGAGTGCAGCTTTACAACTTGATATGTGTATAAACCTCACTTCACCCACCACCAAAATTCTAGTGCCCTTAGCCATGCTTTCCTCTTGCCTCCCTCCCCCACTTTTCATAGAGTCTAAGAGTTATTTTTGTTGTGATTTGTTAGTTTGTTTGCTTTGGTTATTTATATTCCACAGATGAGAGAAACCATCTGGTGTAATACCACCTTTAAAGAACTATTTTGAAAACCTCTAGTTGTTGGATTTTTTTTGGGGGGAGGGGGTTAATTTATTTACCAAGACCTCTGTTGAAAAAAATTGATAATGATGACTTTTCTTTCAGATTGTATACATTACAGCCTGTTAAAGTAAATCTAAAACATTTTATAATATACAAAAAATCATCTAGACTTATTCCATATCATGAAATAGTTTTGAGTATATTATTAGCGAATCATTTCATAAAGAATAAATTGTGATATGGTTTAAAAAATATATTTATGATCTGTTATAAATACATTCCTACATTATTTGCTTGGACTAGCCGGAAAATTACTACACACACACACACCCGTATCTATCCATATGTTGTTATTTTGAAAGCAGGTGTCTTGCAGAATTGGTACCGACTCTGGTAGACTTCTTTCTGGATACATGAGTAAGAATGCTTTATACAATTCCACAAGTCCCCACCTGCCACCCACCCTGGAGACCTTAAGCACTCTAATTTAATCGGCTTAGTCTGAAATATAACACCACCATTGTACTATATGCCTGGTATTTCTTAATCTTTTATTCAATGAATTGTGGGATTGTTTGGGGCAATGAGAAGCATTCTAACAAAGTTTTCCTTTATTCCAGTGCGCTCTGATGTACTGGCCATTTGTGCAGGTGAGTTTCAAGCTACTGAGAAGGGGGACTCAGGATTTTTGTCCATATGGACCCCTCACAGATTCTCCCTCTCTGTCTCTTGCAGCTGACCAACTTCGCCCTTATTCCCATTCGCTGGAGAACAGCTTACACCGGCTTCTTTGGCTTTTTCTGGGCCACCTTCCTTTGCTGCTCCCAACAGAGTGGTGACGGTACCTTGGAGTCAGTTTTCACCTCCCTTCATCTAAAGGACACCCATGCAGTAGAAGGGCCTCCAGAGAACTGAGAAGTCAGACTCCTAGAATGACTAAATCTTTTCCTTAAATGCAATTGATTGCTGTGGATAAAATACTCTCGTTACCTGTTATGTGCCCCATCTTGCAAATTTATTGTTCCATAGACTCCATTGCTTTTTATAAATTATAACATTCCACCTGTTTTATTTTTCTCCATCCTACTCTGAATGTATTATTTCTGTAGTATTTCCACTTTTCCAATACTTTGGCTCATATCAGTAACAGTGGCAAAATGGCATTTTGTAATTATTACTATTTCTATTCCATTATTTTAATGTCAATGGGTTTAAGAAAGTCCTATGTCAATTGAATACCTCTTTCTCCTAAAATCTCAGGTTATCACCCAAATGCTTTTGGATCAGATTCTCTTTTTTACCAAAAATAGTTCTTATCTAAGTCAATTACTATTTACATAGAATTCAATCAAGGAAAAATGGAACAATTTTTTTCTCCAAACTGCTATAACTTATCTGTTGTTATGCTGATACTACAACTTTTTAAGTACATTTTTGTATCATCAGCAACAAAAACAACAACAGTGTATCATCAGTGTCCCCTAGATAAAATGTATTTTATTGTTGTCTTCTACTTTTAAAATTTCCTAGGTACTTTTTAGTTAAGTTTTTAAATTTTTGAGCATATTCAGCTGACTAACATGCCCCATTTCCTAGACATGAAATATTCAAAACATTTGACTTCTTAAAGAAATATATTGAGTGAAGGTTCTTAAAATGTTAATATTTTTTTCTTCCTCCAGAAGGTAGAATTCCACTTTATAGGACTCCAGGGAAAATAGTTACCCCAATTTTACATTGATATTATGTTTCTAAAAATCAATGCTTTAAAATAAATATTGATAGATAATCCTTAAGGTAGACTCAAGAAACTCAATCTAGTTTTTCAGATTTACTCAGTTTGTCTAACCTCAAACCAGTGGGTTTATGAAATTGTTTGAATATCTCAAGTTTCAGCAAATTTTATCTAAGAATTACACTAGAATTCTGCTTCTAATGGAATATTTCACAAATTTAAAGACTTGAAACACTGAAATGTTCGTAAATTTATCTTGGCAATTTATGATTAAGATTCATTTAAGAATGTATACCTGAATTTCTTAAGCATGTGACTTCTACAATTTGTACTGTGAGTTTATATGTCATCATTATAACTTCTAAGCATACAATTTATTTGAATTTAATAGATATTAAATATTTTCCATCATTGAGACAATAGTAAAGAAATTTCTAGAGCATTAATTTTAAAATTATTTGTTTTGGCATTATTTTTAAAGTGGTTCATATAACAGAGAATCTATTTCACAATGCAAAAGTTACATTTTGTCATTCAGTATATTCAGAATAACTGTAGCAAGTTCTACCTGGCAGTGTTTAGATAAGGTTCAATATTGCTTTCATGATGCAAAAATAGTGTTTGTATTTTGTATAAAAATACTTGGGAAAACAGACTTTGTTTAGACTGTCAAAGGGGAAAAAGCTTATTTATAAAAGTTAGGGTATGATAGTCTTTACTCAGTAATGGGTTACTCTGTGTTGTCGAGAATACATGGAATACATATTCTCAGAATTTTTACAAATAATACACTTTGTATTTTTATGCACAAGTAATGATGTGTGTTAGTGCAGGAAATGGAAATTAATCAAAACGATGTATTGTTTATTTACAAATGCTGCTGTCCTTGGTAAAACACGTTTCAGGACCTTGAACCCACAGGCAGCCCTCTCTTTTCCTCCAGATTTGCCTGGCTTCTACAATTTGTTTAATGTTTGTGTGTTCTGATCCTGTGGTTGCTCAGGCAAAGGCCAAACCTAGAATTCATTTCCCTTAATAGAGTGAGACAGACCACATTTCCAAACGGTGTTACCCTAGCATATATAGAGAACAAAAGGGAAGTTTGGAAAATATCAAAAAGTATTTAAAAATTTGTAGAATACCAATTTCCGATTGTTAATAGCTTGACTGGGGTCACATATCCTATCCTGCATCCAGGCATTCGGAGTATTTACCCTTTAACTCCAAGGGCACCTTCTTGGCATTTCTTTCTGATTCCATTTTTGTCACTGATAATACCATCTTCCATCCACCACCAAGAAGCTGCCTTGACCCTGCTACCTTTAAGATCAAGAGAGTTTGAGTCCTGTCTTTGTGGAGTCTGGTTTCTATTTCTAGTCTTGGAGAGGGACCTCTTAACCAGATGGTGGAAAACTGATTTCTCCATGCAGGGGAGATCTTTCCTTCTACACAAATGAGTGCCAGCACCCTTACAATCCATCAATAGAACCATAGCTAAATGAAATAAACATGTAAGTAATCAATTAATGTTATGGGATGGCTGTTTTAGAGGTGTAAGGATAACTACATGGCGATAACTATGTTCAAGAAGTTTATGATCTATTGAGCATATAAATTTAAAAAATGACAATCGGGTGCTTAACACATCTGATCCAACCCATCAGTCACTGTTTAAACAGCATCTGTGACAAGCAGTCAATAGAAAGCTTGAACATTACTCAAATATTGCCTCCCAGTCCTGGGTTAGTGGCATAAGCAGTAAGTACTTTGAAGTCTTGGTGCTCTGGATAACCTGGGAAAACTTCCCAGAGGAGATGCCTGAGTCCAGAACAAAGGTTGTAAATTCACAAGACTACAGCCTGAACTGGGGTGGTGATGGTAGGATCAGATGAGACAAAATGAGATCTTGAAAGAGCAAAAAAAAAAAAGAGAAGGCATTTCATTTCTAACAGGGAAATTTCACTGACCAACTTTGAATAATGTACACGTGTCTATGCAGCTTACTTGGAATTAAGGCTCACACATAATGTGCAACTTACCTGTCTCCGTTTATAGGAAAATTAATGAAAATGATACTCTTTTATCTATATCATTGTTGGTTTTGTGAGTGAGAATTAGGCAATTTGAAAGTGCATGTGTTTAAAATGCTCTAATACCAAGTTTGAGAATGGTATGTGAAACCTTTTGTTTGTAACAAGATTTCCATATTTTCCTCAAAATCTTACAAGTGGACGAAGTGATTCGTTATTTGCCCACTTTACAGCCAGTGAAATTTGACATCTGGGGAGTCATACAAATGAAGGGTACTCTAGGATAACTTGAGCATTTTCTCCTATTGATGTTCTTTGGGCCAAAATTAGAAAACTGTTTAATGAATAAAAGAAATCATAGCTACTAAAAGTTTGAGTTCAAAGGGGAATTTTTTTTTACATCCTATTATTTCATTGATAGTTGCAATTTTGGTTTTTATTTTTAAATTTTTTTAAAAGCTTTTATTTATTTATGCATACAAGATCTGGGGTGTAGGCCAGAGGTGCGGGGTTGCGGGGTGATGAGAGGATTCACCAGAGACAGAGTGGGGAACAGAACAGGTGGATTGACTGAAGTACACTGCTGAGGGGAGCAGTGGGGAGACAGGAGAGGTCTGCTGTGCCATGTGCGTCAGCTCTTTGCCTGGGGATCAGGGATCTAGCTGCAGTGGCTGGGGTTTGCTTCATAGTGCTAAGACTTAACCCCTTGCAACACCAGGGAGGCCCAATTTTGGTTTTTAATACTTTGGCATTTTAGGTTGGAGCTAGATAGGGCCTCCAAGGTCAGTCATATAAACTCAGCTAACCAGTCAAATTGAAGGCCCACAATCTCTTTACTAGATACAGATTATCCACAACTACAATTTCCAGCTCATCTGCTATGCACTTCATTTGTTAGAAGTGTATTCTTGGCTCTGTAGATATTTTACTTTCAGTTCAGTGGAATTTTATGCGAATTTCTAGAGTTGTTTCTTGTTTTTTTAACCACAACAAATTATATCAGCACATGCCTAGCAATGGAACTGGAGGCAATTTTTGTTTGAAATTAGGTTCAACTTCTGGAAGTATTAGAAAGTTAATGGATTTTTGTGCCTGAAGATTTTGACCTTGCTTGGCTATATTTAGTCGAGGTTTACCCATAATGTTCAGAATCTAAAAGATTTAAAGCACAGAAAATGCAATTATAAAATATTGCATTTTTTTCTTTTAAGCTGTCAATAACCAATACATGAAGGGGGAAATCTGGAGTTTAAAGATAAAGTATGTACTTGAAGTTTAATGATAAAGAATACTAGAATTGAGAGTTCCAGGGCCTCCCTGATGGAGCAAGGGATTAAGTCTCAGCACTAAGAAGCTATCACCAGCCACTGCGGCTTGAGTTCGATCCCCGGCCAGGGAGCTACCCACATGGTGCAGCAGACCTCTCCTGTCTCCCCTCTGCTTCCCTCAGCAGTGTACTTCAGTGACTCCACCTGTTCTGTTCCCCACTCTGTCTCTGGTGATTCTTCTCACCCCCCACCTGTAGCCTGTACCCCAGTTCTTGTATGCATAAATAAATAAATCTTTAAAAAAAGAGAGAATTGAGGCAACCCAGTGAGGATTTCCAAGTGACTTCTCAAAAACCATCCCTTTTGAGCTTAAGTAGGAAAAAAAATTCAGTATTAAGATGAGGTGAACTTGAGTTTCAACTTCAAGTTACTGTGGCTGCCCTTCCTACCCTCCAGCGCACATGTGGTTTTTTTCTTTCCTTTTTTATTTATTTATTTATTTATACTAGAACCCAGGTACAGGCCAGATGCACAGGAGGGTGAGAGGATTCACCAGAGATAGAAAGGGGAACAGAACAGGCAGATTGACTGAAGTACACTGCTGAGGGGAGCAGCGGGCGAGACAGGAGATGTCTGCCTCTCCGTGTTGGATTCTCCCCAGCCGGCCAGGATTGATCCCACGCTGCAGAGGCCACGGACAGCTTCACAGCATGGTGCTCAACCGCCTCAGCCAACAGGGAGACCCACGTGTGTTTTGTTTTTTTTTTTCATCTTGAGTCTACTGATTTCTTTCATGATTTAAATTCTGTCCTACTATTTTGACCAAAGTAGATTGCCCTGAACACATTCAATGAAGGAACTGATCATTCCTGCTTGAAAAGTATGTTAGATTGTTTGGGAGTTAAGTTCAGTGAACATTTATACATTCATCCTGTTTATAAGCGAGGTCACTTAGATCATTCTGTGGCTATCCTTTCTGTATTTATTGCTTCTTCATTTTCGGTCCTTTCTGTTGTCTTAAGTTGTACCCTGAATGTTGGCAATAGAATGGGAATAGTAAGTTGCCACCAGGAAGTTAAATTGTCGAGTGGGAGATAGAATTTCCTTCACTGAACATAACAGTTATATAATAAACATATAATTTCTCCAGCTATAATTTGAGTTGGAGAAAACAAATAAACTACATGTAGAGTCCAGGTTTTTTGTTTGCTGAATTTTAGTGCATCATTCTAACCGAACACCTTCTATAAAAACACTGTCACTTGGAAACTCGAAATAAAAATACCAAATCAAAGTGAAAACATTGCTTGTTCACTTGATTTCTTTAATAGCTGACCTCTAAATTGACAGGAGAAAATCCTAGGGGGAAAGTGTTTGTGCGTTAAGGTTCTTCTAAATTATGGCTTTATTAAAGAAAAGTAGGGGAAAATTGTTTATGCAGGGGTTGAATGCCAGAGAAATGCTTAATAATATTTAGAGAACTTAATAAGGGGTGGTGACATATTAAATTAACATACTAAGCAGTCAGATATAAACTCACAGGGCAGAAATTACAATACGTCAAATTGCAGACTGATATTTCTCCATAATAACAGATAATACTAAAGTGAACCAAGATTTCCAGGCTTTTGGCTAACAATGAATTTGTGAGAATAGTATTTAGAGAATTTCCTTCAGGTGATGCATGAAATTTTGAATAGAGTTAATGATGGCCAGTAGATTATTTTACCTTCTGGAGGAAATTATAAAGAGCAATATACACATCTTGATTTATTTTTCAGTGGTTTGGAGCACCTATACTTTTACCTGAAGAAATGAAAAATTTTTCACTATTATCAAAAAAGGAGTATAAAATAGTCAATGCAAGCCAAAGGCTAAAGAAGACAATTTTTAAATGGGAATGTGTAGAAAGAAGAATCTTGAGCGATACAGGCAAAAGCTAAAAGCAAAAATCTATAATTTATTTTTTACTCCCCCTTTCTGTTTCTCTTACCATAAGCTGGTTTATTTATTGTCTCTTCAAGAACATCTGACATTTGCTTGTGTGTCTTCTTGTAGGATGTTATTTCCTTGTTTCCTTTTAATTCAAATTCTACTCATTAATTAAAACTTTTGCAGTTTTGTTTTTGTTTTTGCTAGATCAGTCTTCATCTGCTGATTGTGGGCAGTATAAGCTCCAAAGACTCTCCCTTTTGACCTTTGTCAGATTTAAGGAAAATTGGGCCCATCCACGTAGCATGATTTAGGGGATGGAGCCACAGATGGTGTCTGTCCTGTTGGAAAATGAAGGTGCAGGCAATGGGGAGAATGCCCAAGAGCTCCAGGGCATGAATCGAGGCTGGTGTTGACTCAGCCAGTGACTTGGGCCCTTGCAAGTGCAGTCTAGAGCTCATTCCAGCATGCCTGACTCAACTCCTCCCTGAACTATCTCTCCAGGCCCCATGCCGGTGGCAGAGCATTGTTCTAGAAGGTTCTCCTTGGTCCCTTCTTTCCATTCACTTCTCTCTGTTAAGGAATCCATCTCCCAGGGCAAGGTAATTAACTCTCATTTATTCTTCACAAAACTGTTAATCATTGCAGAAACTATATTCTGAGCTCTTTGGAACTTGACTTTAGGTCCTTAGAGCTAGGTTTTTGGACTGTAAGAACTATTTAAAAGATATTTTTTCATGATGCGTTTCCAAAGTCTGTTTTGAAATCCAAAAGCTAATCATTGTCTGAGTCCCCCCCCCCTTTTTTTTATTTTTAAATTTTTTTTATTTTTTTTATTAGATAATAAAATTTATTTTTTTATTGTTATATTCCCCATACAATTGCAGTCCCCCCATTCTGACCCCAATCCCTCCCCTCCCGCCCCCGCCCCCCTAAAAGTGTCTCTGGTTCATAGTTTTTTGTTGATTTTGATTTTCACTTTCTTATAGTTATTCATTTTCCTGGTCCCTTATTTAAGTTTTCTAGATTCCTGCTATGAGTGAAACCATCCGGTATTTTTCTTTTTCTTTTTGGCTTATTTCGCTGAGCATGATCCCTTCCAGCACCATCCATGTTGCTGCAAATTGCATGTGTTTATCTTCTTTGAATGCTGAGTAATATTCCATGGTATATATGTACCACATCTTCTTGATCCAGTCATCTATTTTTGGGCATTTGGGCTGTTTCCAAAGCTTAGCTATTGTAAACAGTGCTGCTATAAACATAGGGGTGCAGGTGTTCTTTGGAATTGATGTTTCTGTGTCCTTTGGGTAAATACCTAGGAGTGGAATTGCTGGATCATATGGAAGCTCTATGTTTAGTAGGTCCAGAAATCTCCACACAGCTTTCCACAGTGGTTGGACCAGTTTGCACTCCCACCAACAGTGCAGAAGAGTTCCTTTTTCTCCACACCCTCGCCAACATTTGTTGTTGCTAGTTTTTTTAATATGTGCCATTCTCACTGGTGTAAGATGGTATCTCATGGTAGTTTTGATTTGCATTTCCCTGATGACAAGTGATGTTGAACATTTTTTCATATGCCTGTTGGCCATTTGCATTTCCTCTTCAGAGAAGTTTCTTTTTAGCTCTTCTGCCCATTTTTTGACTGGATTATTTTCTTTGTTGTTGTTGAGTCTCATCAGCTCTTTGCAGATTTTTGTGATCAGTCCTTTATCATTAGTGTTGGGTGCAAAAATGTCCCCCCCCCTTTTTTTTTTTTCTGTATCTTATTTCTCCTGGGCTACTGGGGCTGGAAAAGGGCCGTGTTGATAATAACTGGTGGTAGGGAACTATAAAATAATTCAATGTAGTACTTACAATTGATACATTCATTTATCTATTCATTCAACAAATATTTATTGAATTGAGTACCTACTATATTTTAAAGCTCATTCCCAATCCCTTTTCCACAAAACTAAGCCTGCTGCTCTAGTCTTTTTTTTTTTTTTTTAAAGATTTATCTATTTATACAAGAACCAGGGTATAGGCCAGATGTGCAGGAGGGTGAGAGGATTCACCAGAGACAGAGTGGGGAACAGAACAGGCAGACTGACAAAATACACTGCTGAGGGGAGCAGCGGGTGAGACAGGAGAGGTCTGCTGCATCCTGTGGGATTCTCACTGGCCAGTGGGGATCGAACCTGTGCTGCAGAGGCTGCAGACAGCTTCACAGTGCGGTGCTCAACCGTCTTCACCACCAGGGAGGCCCCTGCTCTAGTCTTTATTGAACTTTTTTTCTTCTGATTCTAAGAGCATTTATAACCTGTACCATACAATCTAGCACTTAGTTATATACTATTTTGTATTGGAAGTCATCTGACATGTATTTTATTTTCTCTCAACCACACTGAAGCTCATGAAGTGAAGGACTATGCTTTATATTTATTCTGTATCCTTCCAGCCTAATGCCTGCCCGAAAGAGTTCAATTGGTTGATTTCTGTGTAAATGGGTACTGACATTGGCATGAGTTGCATTCATGCATAAAAACCTCCTGAACTAAAGAAAGCATATTCCTTTAACTCTGCTAGCTAGTGTAATAAGTAATATGCCCTTACTTATTACCTCAAACATGTGGGGAAAGTAGGAGAGAGAAGGCATATGTTGGGAACTGAGATAGAGGACTATTCTCCACTGGGATCATTGTACCTTTTAGGTACAATAGCTAAATTTAGCAAATAAAAATACAAGGCACCCAACTAAATTTGAATTTCAGATAAACAACACATTTTCTTAGTGTAAGTATGTCCCAATGTTGCGTCTGTGGCATATGAATAAAAATTGTTGTTTATCTGAAATTCATGTGTAACTGAAATTTCTGTACTTTACCTGGTAAACCCACACTCAGGGGATTTTGGCAATATCCAGAGACAGTTTTGGAGGGAGGTACTATTGGCATCTAATGGGTAGAAGCAGGGATTCTGCCAAACATCCTAAATAGTGTCAGGGACCCTGCAACAGAGAATTACCTGGCTCTAAATATCAATTGCGGGCCTCCCCGGTGGCGCAGCAGTTGAATGCTGGGTTGCGAAGCTGCCCTCAGCCTCTGCAGCACCAGTTCGATCCCTGGCTGCTCCCCGGCAACCGGAGGAGGGTCCCACATGGCGCGCAAACCTCTCATGCCGCCCGCTGCTCCCCTCAGCAGTGTACTTCGGTCCTTCTTCCTGCTCTGCTCCCCGCTCTGGCTCTGGTGAATTCTCTCACCTTCCCACGCTTCTGACTGTACCCAGTGCTTGTATAAACAAGAAATAAATAAATCTTTAAAAAAAAAATATCAATTGCACCAAGTTGGGAAACTTCTATAGGATACAAAGAACATAGCTCCAGGTTATCTTTTCTTAAGGTATTTGACCTTTTAAAGGGTTTATAAAAATATTTGAAACTTGAGGTGTGTATGTGTGTATACACACGTCTTCAAAATACAAAAAGAAAAAATCCAGGAAATAAAAATGAGTAAGTTTTTTATTCTGTCTTTAAAATAGAATATAATGTTGACCAAGTCACCTGCAGCAGCTCAATATGTATAGTTATGCTATCTATATTAAATATAATGTGGAATGTGGATGCATTTCATACTATGTAGGGTAATTTTTTAAAAGAAAGAATGTCAAACTCTTTGGAAGTTTTCCTAACAATTTAAAAATAGCTCTACTTAAGCCAGGCAGGATCTAAAATATTGTTTCTAGGTTGGTGCATGGAGGAATAAGTGATATTTCGAGATATGGAAGATACTAGAATGCAAGGTCCATTTAAAGATCGCAGTTGAGATATTTAAGGAAGACTTGGGTGACACCACCAGTCTGATCAGATAGTCAAAGACAGAACTTAGAGGCAAAGGAGAAAAAAAAGCTATCTGGGACTTGGGAAGTGGAGGCATTGTGTAGAGGGAAGTGGACTGGTCTCTGTCACTGAAGCAGTATTTGATTTGGACATCTTTTTTAAAGCAGGACTGCAAAATATTACAGCATAAATGAGACAAATATTTTTTGTCATTGTCTTGTTAAACTGATTAATATAGACAATGTGTCTGCAAAATCCCATTTGTAAAGGTTTTGGACTTCATGCAATTCATTATTTGTCATGATTGCGATGTTGCTCTTTCATTAGAGGTTGTGCTGGCAGGGTGGCCTTTCAGAATCTCTTGTTTTCATCTAGATTCTTTATCTTCCACAGGAATAATATTTGGATGAACAAATTGGCAAATTTGACTCTCAGTCTAAACAGAGAATGTGGTAGGAGTGGAAATAGAGTTAAGTCTGTACAGTAGTAGAGCAGGTGAAAAAGGTAGTGGCTTGGACTAAATAATTGTTGAATAGATAAATAAATAATTGGTACACCCGACATTTATGTGGAAGAAGTGACTGAATTACGTCTCCAGACCCCGAGGAGTTTAAAAAAAATAAAAATATGTCATGGTTGGCGGTTCGCGAGGCGGGCGCGAGATCCCTTCCCTAAAATGGCGGCCTCCAAGGACGGTTGTGACTTTGGTGAAGAGGCCGCGGGGAACAGGCCGCGGCTCCATCTGGGGATTCCTGAAGCCGTGTTTCTGGAAGACATCAATTCCTTCATGAAACAGCCTGGGAATGAGACGGTGACCTCTGTGCTGAAGAAGCTGGATGAACAGTACCAGAAGTATAAGTTTATGGAACTGAACCTCGCTCAAAAGAAAAAGAGACTAAAAGGCCAGATTCCTGAAATCCAGCAGACTTTAGACATTCTAAAATACATGCGGAAGAAAAAAGAGTCTACTGATTCACTGGAGACCAGGTTTTTACTCGCAAATAACCTGTACTGCAAGGCTTTAGTGCTCCCTACCAATAACGTGTGTCTCTGGCTGGGGGCTAATGTAATGCTTGAATATGATACTGATGAAGCTCAGGCACTGTTGGAAAAGAACTTATCGACTGCCACAACCAACTTTAATTCCCTTGAGGAAGACCTTGACTTTCTTCGAGATCAACTTACTACCACAGAAGTCAACATGTCCAGGGTTTATAACTGGGATGTGCAGAGAAGAAACAAAGATGGCTCTACCAAGAACAAAGCATAATGCTGGCAACTAAAACTGTGGTATTTTACATGCTCAAAGTTTATCCTTAAAGGCTGGCATAATTTTGAATGATTTTTAACAGCAAGGGCAATAATTAAAACTTTCAAAAAGAGATGAACAAAACATTGCATGCTTATTAGTTTCAAATATTTTATGAAATTAGAAGTTTTGGCTCCCCCACATTTCCAAAAAGATAAATGCAGATTTCATCTTTTTTTTTCTTTTTCTCATAAGAAAAATCGTCAGTGAAATGGCTGAAAACTTTGGGGTATGCTATGAAAGTTGAATTCTGGTCATGTTTGAATTCTGCACAGTTTACTTTTTTTTTACTTTTTCTTTGTTGGCTGACACTCTAACTTGTGGTTAAACCAGTTTCCCCAGTAGGGGAAAACAGTTTGAATATTTGCAAACTTGTTTTTCTTTAATACTTGTGGGGGCTTTCTGGTGTTCTGTGGTTATCTATATCTCATGTAAATGGAGTATCACAAATTACTGCTTAGCCAATAACCATTTATTATAACAGTCTGTACTTTCCAGGAAATGGTAATTTGCCTTCCTAAACAGTGTCTTTGCTGAAGGGCCTCTTGTTCAACATGAATAATAAAATTACTCTTAGCTAAGGTGGTTTTGTATTTCTTAACAATTCAAAGCAGCGAAATGGTAAAACTAAGACACACATAAGTGTGTAATGGTTGAAAATAGTTATGAGCCTTTTCTATTCATGATAAAACCTCCTAGGACTAGTACAAAATCCCTGGGGAAGCTCTTGGTGGAGTGGCCAGTACTGGGTAACACACTTTCCGGTAAAAACACAAATGTGTTATTCCTTCTCCATAGAGTAAAAAGTATACTTATGTAATGTTTTGTATCTGTGTTGCATATATTAAAATAGTGAAGTAAAAAAAATCATGCTGGGTCTGCCATACTTTCAGCAATTCAGAGCAAATATTCTTCCATAACGTGACTGCACAAGCTTTCAGCCAGAAACCTAGAGGCTCATGTCATAATTCTTGTCTTAGTCTGGTTAGAAGTAAATATCACTTAACATATGCAGCCCGCAGCCCAGCGGACAGGTCTTTTAAAAACATTCCTTTCACTGGGGAAAATGGCCAAAGCTGTCCAAGGATTAGAGACTCTTGAGCTAAGTAGATAGTGCTCAGATTAACCAAACATTTTTCAAGACTTCAATTTCATTTTCTTCCATACAGACTCAAGGAGCTGGTGCTATTTAAAGAGTGTTTTCTCTGCTCTGCTAGGTGTGAGGGTATGAGCAGTATGAGGATAAACACTTTTATAAAGACCAATGTCATTCCAGATATAATTTTGGATGCTAGTGAGAATGAAGGCATTGGTATTCAGCAGTCAACAGTTGCTTATCCAACAATAAAGTAGTTGCAGTTAATTCCATTTTTTTGCATCCCATGCTTCTCCCTGCCCCTCACCCTCAATGGCTACAAAGATGAAATTGCTGACATTCTAGGTTGATAGTTGCAAATGAATGACAAATCTGGGCCAACAGAAGGCTTTCTTAAGGCACCCACAAGACTTGGGGAATTTTTTAATTAAAAATCTGGGTTTCTGGCCCATTTTAAAAGATGGGACAATCAGGTCTATGGTTGCTATGGTCCTTCATTAAGATTATACTCAGTGTCTGTTTCCATTACGAAGTTCAGGACAGACTTCACCGCCTTACAACCTGCCCAATGCATTCATTTCCATTACCCACGAGGCTCTGCAGACTATGATTTGTAACCCCTGTTATTGGTGGTA
Organism: Talpa europaea; assembly: GCF_964194135.1. Classification (NCBI taxonomy): domain Eukaryota; kingdom Metazoa; phylum Chordata; class Mammalia; order Eulipotyphla; family Talpidae; genus Talpa; species Talpa europaea. The sequence goes on along the minus strand of NC_140079.1, from coordinate 94,331,210 downwards.
TAATACACTGGCAAAATTGACCAGATGATCAACTAAGCATTAATTATAAGCTTAGTTGGTAAAAAAACATAATGTAATAAAGTGACATCGTGCTATGACACCATTGCTTGCATCTGTCTGCTGGTGTAATGGACTTGTTGGTCAGAGATGGTCTAGTTCTCTTTCTCACTATTTACCGCATGTTTTATTAATAGTGGTAACATTTCATGTGCTACAGGGTGATTCAGCTTTTCTATTCCACTTCTCATGGCAACAACAAATATCTTCCTTCTGAGTCAGCATTACCTAGATGCTACTGCTAACCAAAATTAGACCACATATTTACAACGCCATAAATATGAGCAGTTAAAATTTTCTTAATATTAATTGCAACATAGCTTGTATAATTACCCCATGTTCTGTGATCTAGGTATGGCGTCTACAGAGCCAGAGGAGGAAATGTAACAGCATTTTCTCTGTTTTGCAAGCATCATTACATTATAATGAATAGGTAATATTAAATTGGGCTGATGAGTCATATTACAGTAATCCAATATCTCCCTTGTAAAGTCCCTGAGGTTTACACAAGGAAATCTTTTCAAATAACAAGAAGAGTGATTCTGAGACATGTGCCTCTCAGCTTCCCAGCCTTTATTTACTACTTGTGTGATCCTGGGTAAGGAGCTTAACCTTTCACAACCTCATTGTATTCAGGATTAAGTGAGATCACACACATGTGAAAACTTGAAGGACACTGCTTGACACATAGGCTCAATCAATGTCAGTATCCTTTTAATAGAAATCAATTCTTAAGCACAAAATGACAGAATAGAATAGCCATTCTCTTGAGTCATTTTCACTATGAAGTAGTGGATGGCATTCTGTATGTACGGTGGGGGACACATCTTGACTAGATTTAAGGGGTGGGGGGAGATTGATTTTTTTTTCCCTTCTACTCCACCAGGACACTTTAGTTAGCATTTCTTTTTTTGAATTGGCCAAAAGTTACAGCAGAGTGCTAATTCAGTTACATTAAGCTTGTTTATCTTATGAATACCTCAGACCAGTGAGAGTTTCTGTTTTCGTATTACCCAATGTCATGAAATTCTTTTTACTTTTTGCAATAATTTCTATAACTTTGGATTTTTCTATTTTGTTCATTAACATCAGTTCATTAACATTTAAGCTGTCTCTGTCTGGTGCTATGCTAGGTAAAAATGATGCCTGAAAAGGAGTTATAGAAGGAATCTGTTCTCCATTTGCTTAAGGTCTAGTAGACAGACTTACAGGCCAAGCTCAGTCCACACTTAATGCAGACTAATCATTTGCTATTGCAGCTCTGATCATTTTAAAGTGATTAGAACACATTTGGACTCTGTGTGTGCACATGTAGACCCACATAATTCACATGTAAACATGTGAATTATAATACATTGTAGTAGTGTGTTGTACACTCTTCTGATGCATGTAATTTGCCATGATATTTCTGGAGGATGAGATTTATAAAAAATAACTGCCTTTGTAAATGTACATATCCTTTGATTCAACAATTTCACTATAAGGAATTCATTGACAGGGAGTAAAGGACAGAATCACAAGTTTGCTTCTTACAGTCTTGATGATAATCTCAAGAAGTTGGGAATAACCTAATTGCCCCTCAGACCAAGGAGATTGGGTATATAAATTATTCTGCAGGCAGCAGTAAACCAATGGAGGTTTCTAAGCACAAGAGTGGCATTAGATGTGTGTATGTGTGCATGTTTAAGATAATTTTAGAAGCAGTATGAGAATGGTCTCAGTGGGGAAAACCCAGAAAAGATGGTTTTTGCAACACTCTAGATAAAAGATGATGCAGAATTGAGCTAAAGCAAGGCAGTGGGAATGGAGAGGACAATTGGGTTCGGGAGAGAGTTTCGAGTAGACTCTATCAGACTGGGTATATGGACAAGGGTATGGAATATGGGAGAGTCAGATATTGAGGATAAATCTGAGATTTCTAATTTAGATAGAGCAGATTTCGGGGGGGGGTTGTGGAGAATAAGGCTTATGATTTTGAACATGTTCAGGTTGAGGTTATTAATCCTTCCTCCAGGACATTGCTTTGGTGATTTCTTGAGTAGACAGGAAAACTTTGAGAGGTGATGTGGACTATGGTTCAGTGTTTGGGCTGGCCGAGATTGAATGCAGGCTCTGTCACCTTTTAGCGAGTGGCTTATTCAACCTCTCTAAACTAAAGGCCTGGTCTCAGAGCATACCGTTCAGAGCACGGCATTAAATAGGGTAAGTCTTGTAAAGTTCCCCATACAGAGGAACCACTCAGTAAATGCCAGCTTTAAAAAACAGGAAGTGCCATACTTGAGAGAGTCCTCGCATGCCCTGGGATGTTCTCCAGACTCCCTCCCCACTGTAATAACTTCAGTGGTCAGCATGGCCAACCTGATCCCAGGCCATTTACGCTGGGGGCCAAATGGGGGTTTCCTAACAGACGCAGGATTTCAGGCCCTAAGGCCCAAGTAGGTATTTCCTCACCTTCTTTTCTCTCTCCCAAGCCTCCTTTGAGAGCAATACCTAATGTGCTTTCTGGAACACTTTTTAACTCTATTTTCTCTTTCATTTCTACTTCCTTCTTTTTCAATTTTCCTAAGATTATTGAATGTTTCCAAGGAGTGGGTGAAAATGCACAGAAGGTCTTGGGCTGGCGATGTGGATTAGAAGCCAGTAGTGCTGAGGCCACAACAAAGATAGGCTCAGCTAGGAAGGGGGTGAAGAAGGAGAAGAGAAGATGGAAGGGGATAAATATTGGAGAAACATAACTGAAGGGACTCAATAATGGAGAAGGGAAGGCAGAATAGTAGCAGTGGGAACCAAGAGAAACAGGAGAGGGCAGTGTCCTGGAGGCCAAGTGGGAAGGGACTTCAGAATAGGGTCTGGCGCAAGAGTTTGCATTTTTTGGGGGGAGAGATTAAATAGGATAGCGCTGAAAAGAAGAGACAAATAGGTCATTAGGGATCTTAGAGCAATTTCAGTGGAATGGAGTGTAAATGAGTGACTTGCCCAAGGTCGTGCAACTTAGTGGTGGAAACAGGACTACAAACTTGGGTGGCTGGTGTCCAGAACCCAAGTTATAATCTACTGCCAAAGTTTTTTACGTGACCTCTAAAATATTAGTAGTGTGTCTTGTATGTATTGGAGACTAATGGTAGGTCATTTCATTGTACAGAAAGAAACATTGAAAACCAAGTTCATATTTATTTCTTTTAAGATTTATTTCATTTATTTATGCATACAAGAACTGGGGTATAAGCCAGAGGTGCGGGGAGGGTGAAAAGGACTCATCAGAGACAGAGTGGGGAGCAGAACAGGCGGTTTGACTGAAATACATTGCTGAGGGGAGCAGCAGGCAAGACAGGAGATGTCTGCTGAGCCATGTGGGTCAGCTCCCCAGCAGGAGATCAAACTCATGCTGCAGTGGCTGCTGATAGCTTCATAGAGCTGACTTAACCCTTTGTGCCACCAGGGAGGCCCCCAAGCTCATGTTTATACCCTTAATTCCACATGCACTTCCCCCTAAGGTCTGTTGACATTTTGGTTCATTGTACTCCGTGTGTATTTATTTTAGATGCTTAAGAAACATATCCAGACTTACGTGATGAAAGCCTCGTCCCCCTCTGACCCCTATCATTGACCACAGGTTTACAAGCAGAAGAAAATGACAAAACACCCCTGTTTTGATGAGAGACAAGAGCTGTGATAATCCCACATGATGAAAATGTTAATGTCAGGACAAGGGACAAGGGATAAGCTCCTGGTCTGTGCATGAAGCAGGCAAACTACTGTAGTTCTCAAGTCTTCTAGTATTGTCTTTGTGCGTGTCTTTCACTATTTCCTGATACTCCTTTCAATATATCTGCTCATCATCCATACAGGAATGCATTCCTCCTGGATAGTGCTGCTCTTTTGGAGGGATTCTGCCAAACTAGGCATATTAGTATGACAAATGCAATGACTATACAGTGTTGCATATTGTAGAATATGTGTGTAAAGTAAATGTTAATATTTTGATGATTACAGCACCACATTTCACCCAACTTAACTACAAGTAGTGATAACAATTGTGATATTAATAATAACAAATGACATTTATTCAATAGTCTCTGCCCCATGTTACATAATTAGTTCCAGTTTACAGGAAGGAAAATTGACTCTTGGAGAACTTCTGTGGTTGGTTTAAGGTGCTGTAGCTACTCAAGTATGGAGTTGGGATCTTCACTGCTCTAGCCCTGGCTTCAGGGTGATGGCCTTAACTTCTAGATTTTTTTCTTCTGAATCTTAAAATTAATATCTGTTGTCATACAAATAGTGGTTTCTAGAATTTTCATTTTCTAGAAGCTACACTTATACTTCTTTGAGTTACTGAAAGATTTCCCCCTCTCTGCATTTGACTTTTCATTGAAACACAGATAAATTCCTCTCTGGTTGCTCCCACTGTTTCTACCACCCCAGAATGACTGACAGGCTGTGATTCAGCCAGAACACGAGGCATAGAGCCATACTAGTTCTTTTTTTTTTTTAAGATTTATTTATTTATGCATACAAGAGCTGGGGTACAGGCCAGAGGTGTGGGGGGTGAGAGGATTCACCAGAGGCAGAATGGGGAACAGAACAGGCAGACTGACTGAAATTCACTGCTAAGGGAAGCAGTGGGCAAGTCAGGAGAGGTCTGCTGCGCCATGTGGGTAGCTCCCCGACCGGCCAGGGGATCGAACCCATGCTGTAGAGGCTGCAGACAGCTCCATAGGTTGTGTCTTAACCCCTTGCACCACCAGGGAGGCCTCTTTTTGTTTCTTAAGATTTATTTATTTATGCATACAAGAACAGGGGTACAGGCCAGAGGTGCAGGGGGTAAGAGGGTTCATCAGAGACATAATGGGGAACAGAACAGGCAGATTGACTGAAATACACTGCTGAGGGGAACAGTGGGAGAGTCAGGAGAGGTCTATCTCGCCATGTGGGTAGCTGCCTGGCCGGTTGGGGATCGAACTCGTGCTGCAGAGGCTGCAGACAGCTTCACAGCGCTGTGCTTAACCCCTTGCACCACCAGAGAGGTCTAGAGCTATACTAGTTGTAAGAGGCATTCCATTTAAATGGTTGGCATCTTCTTTCCCTGAAATATTTCTGATTTTCTGAATGTTTTTCAGGCATCCAAGATAGACAAGGTCGGCAAATGATGTTTTAATGAAAGGATCCTCTGGTAGGAGAAATAGGGAATGTTAGGGGAGGAGCCCATTTTGTGAGAGTAAAAGAAGCTTGAACGAGATGAATGCATATCCACATCCACACTTTCACCTTTTCTCCCCGATTTAAAATAGAATGAAAGGCACATCATGGGAACAGGAAATGATCCTTCTGATGCCTTTTCACAATAGAAACCTTTTACAATGGAAAATGTTACTCTCTTTGCCAGGTAGAGAAGCATATATTCCCATGTATATATAGCCTATTTTCTAGTAGCAAGATGGCCAATTCAGCAATCCCCCATGATAAAGCTAGTCCTAGTACATGGACAGCGAGGGACAGATGATGGGCAGGGTAGGGTGGTGGTGGTGGTGGGGAGGTGTTTTCCCTGCTTATTTTTTTTCTGAATTGGACCAATGCAATGGAGCAATTCATTGGGGGATTCCTGGGATCATTGTTGCTGTTTTGGAAATTCCAAGGAGCCACAGGCTCCCAAGTGCTCCCCGTCAACATACAAGCTGGAATGGACAAACATTGTCAAGGTGATATCAGCCCCCAGCCAGGCCCAGGACAACTTCAGACTAAGTGACCCTACTCTCGGGATTCCCTGTTTACCAGCTACACGGGCTGACCCCTAGTCATTTCCTTAACCTCGAAATTGTGTGCTGTATTTGAAATGTTTAAACACCGCTCAGTGTCATTGTTTTGGTAGTAGCTTTATTGAGACATAATTCACATGCATAAAAATCTTTTTAAAGGCTACAATTCTAGTATATTTCTAGAGTTAGGCAACCATCATTGCTACAATTTTAGAACATCTTCTCTAGCCAAGAAGGCTAGAGACTGTACTGACTGACTGTCACCCCTTCCCCCCAGTATTTCTCTATAAATTTGCTGTGATATGCTTTTACTACAGATTTTAGACTTTCTTTATAAATGGAATCACAGAATATGTGGTCCATTATAACCAATGTCTTTCTCTTAGTGCTGTGTTTTCAAGATTTATCCCTGTTGTAGCCTGTATCTGCACTTTCTTCCTTTTTACTAATAAATAATAGTCCCCTGTATGGATATAACACATTTTATTTCTCATCATCAGTTAATGCACATTTGGATTGTTTCCACCCTTTTTTGGCTATTGTGAATAATTCTGTAATGATCCTCATGTACATGTTTTTGTATGGATGGAGTTTTCATTTTTCTTGGGTGTATATTCAGGAGTGGAACAGCTGGGTCATATGGTAACTCTGTTTACCCTTTTAAGGTAAACACAGATCAGACTGTTTTCAAAGTGGTTGTACCAACATACATTTCCATCAGCAATTTATGAGGGTTCCAAATTCTCTACTCCATGTCATTTTAATAGGTTTCTGATTGGATGTTGGAGACTTTATTTAGTAGATGTCTCAAAACTCAAAACAGCTAGCACAATAAAATAATGATGACCACCACTCAGTATGGAGGTCCTCGTTTGTGCTGTAATGTGTGATTGCATTTAAGGATCACTAGAGTCCTCTGGGAGAGATGGTGCCATTGGAATTCTAAAGATGAAGTGAACAAAGCTCAGAGACATTAAGTGACATGCCACATGGGGTCCCACAGGTGGCAGAGTCAGGACTCAAACTCAGATCCTCCAGATTTCAAAGCCTGCATTTTGGAAAACCTTGCTTTTCTGATGAGCTCAGTGTCATGTGCATTTGAAACTGTCAACATCCTTGATAAAGAATCAAATTACCAAGATGATATTACATTATTTTCCTTTCCTTTTCTTGTTTTCTTTTTAAAAAATGAAGTTTTTTTTAAGATTTATTTATTTATGCATACAAGAACTGGGGTACAGGTCAGAGGTGTGGGAGGTGGGAGGATTCACCAGAGACAGAGTGGGGAACAAAACAGGCAGATTGACCGCAGTACACTGCTGAGGGGAGCAGTGGGCGAGACAGGAGAGGTCTGCTGCACCATGTGGGTTTCTCCCTGGCTGGGAATCAAACTTGTGCTGCAGTGGCTGCGGATAGCTTCATAGATGCAACCTAACCCCTTGTGCCACCAGGGAGGCCCTATTTTCCTTTTCAATCAACCAAAATGACAGTTATGAAAGTCTTACCTCAATCCCTGCTGCACTGACACTGTAATCATCCAGCATCCTTTCATGTCCTTGGGATACGTACCAGAGCCAGGCACCTAGCCAGGATGAGGACTGGAGAGACCATTTAATAATGCCACGCAGATGGTCACTTCAGCCAGTTATTCAGTTTGAAGCATTATCACCCTAAACTAATGCAAACAGACAGGGTTGTGGGCACTGCTGTGGCAGAGATGGCTTTGTCCTCTGGGATAACAGAATTGTATTACTCATACATTTTTAGAAATGGGATTTAGCCGGTTTTGAATTGTAAAACATGTTCAGAATAAATGGTTGGAAAAGTCAGAAAAGAAAAAAAGAAAAGATCCCTCCCAAATCTCAACTCTTAGAAACAACAACTGTTAATATTTTTGTGTTTTTTACTTCTCCTCTTTTTTTATTTAAAAACATTGATTTTCCTCCCCCTCCATTATAAAGATAACACATAGATGTAGGAACATGTTCCTATCGATGTAGGAACAATGGAGAATTTTAATGAAACATTATTTATTATCACGACTTTCATAAACCTTTGGCATACATCATTTCAATGTTTTGTTTGACTCGATATGTGTGCCTGTGTGTGTGTGTGTGTGTGTGTGTGGATATGTGTACATGACAAAATTGAAATCACAGTATTTTTCGATTCCTTTCTAACCATTATCATTCTATGAAATGCTTAATATGATTGTGATCACAGTGTACTCTTGGTTGTAACCAAAAGATCAAGAACAATAGCTTATACTTAATGTTACATTTTGTATCTTACTTTTCCTCTTATCTTTTGATTAACATTGTGTGGTAATGTTTTTCTCATGACATTTCGAACTCTTTGTGAACATCATTTTAAATAAGTATGACATTACATTGAAGGCATTCAATTACATAACGGTCACTTCCATTTGTAGGATATTAGATTTTTTCCAGTGCTTCCACTTTCAACATAAGTGTTAAGACATGTCTGTATATAGGTACTTTCTAGCATTTCAAATATTTTTGTAGGGTAGATTCCCAGGAGTTAAATTATTGAATCTGGTAAGTCTGGCTATTAATTTTTCTTCTGTTTCTTTTTAGAAAAAAATTGTGAAATAGTTCAACATACAGAAAAACAAAGAGAATGGCATGGATATGACAAAGATTCCCAAACCCACCAATCACCTATTTTTAAAGGGTTATACATCCTTTTAGTTAATTAGTTGTTTTATACTGAGATCATTTCTATGCAGTAAAGGGTATCTCAATGAATATTCATCTCTGTCTCTTTAGATACACATGTCAATATATATTGCATATATACCCAAACACACATGCACATACCACTGTGTCACTAATCAGATCATACAATTCTATTATTTCCATCCCCTCTTTCATTTCCTCTGTAGTAACCTTACCCCAAGTAATAATTACTCTAACGTTAACCACTTTAGATAGATTTTGGGTCCTTTGGGATTTTATATGAATGGAATCATTTCATATGAACTCTTTTGCATCTAGTTTCTTTTGCTAATATTATGCCTGTAAGATTTATCCATTTTATTGATAAGTAGTTTGAGCTTTTCCACTGCTGTGGCTATAATCATAAATACAACATGTAGCAAGTGTTAGGAGCGATATGGAGAAATTGGATCCCTTATATACTAATTTCTGGTGGGAATATAAAATGGTTCAGTCACTGTGGAAAACAGATAAGCAGGTTACCATGTGATCCAACAATTTACATAACAGAATTACCATATGATCTGGCAATTTCACTCTTTAAGTATTTTAAACAGGAACTCAAATTTGTATACAAACGCCCCTACTAGCATTATTCACAATAACCAAAAGGTGAAAACAATTTAGATGTAGATTAATTGGTGAATGGGTAAACAAAATGTGATATATCCATATAATGGAATATTATTCAGCCCTAAAAAGAAGAGCAGTACTAACACATGCTACAAAATAAAAACAGTATGCTAAGTGAAAGATGCTAGACACATAAGGACACAAATCATATGATTCCATTCATGTGTAATAATTGGAAAATCCATAGAGAAAGAAAAGATCCAGGTAAATCCATGGAGAGTGAAAAGATTGGGGGTTGCAAGGACTGGCAAGGGAAATGTGGGATAAATGTTTAACAGGTGTGGGGTTTCCTTTAATGGGTAGCTTTTGGGATTTTACATATCCTTCTATTACAAAACAATGAAGGTATTATTCTTCCATATTACCTTTCTTTTTTTTTTAATTTTGCTTTTTTTCATTTAGATCTTTCATCTGTTTGGAACTTGCGTATGTATACAATGGGGAAGTATAGGGTGGATTTTTAATTTTAGTTTTCCATTTGGTTAGGTAAATTTGTCGACAAGTGCATCCTTTCTGCACTGATTTGTAATGCCTCCTCTGTTAAATGTCAACTTTCCAAATACGTATGTGTTCTCAATTTTCTTCATATGTCTTAAGATTCTATGATATGTTTTTACATCTGGGAGTTAAGTTACTCCTATCATATTTATTTTCTTCACCATTGTCTTGCCTATCCTTAGCCCTTTGTTCTTCCATGAAATTTTAGGGTCAGCTTATCAAGGTTTATTTTAAAATCATATTCCCTATGGAGATTTAACTGAAATTGCATTGAAGAGGTTTGTCATTGTTATCATATTGATTCTTTTTTTTTAATTTTTTTAAAAAAAATTTATTTATACAAGCACTGGGTACAGTCAGAAGCGCAGGAGGGTGAGAGAATTCACCAGAGTCAGAGCAGAGAGCAGAACAGACAGACTGACGAAGTACACTGCTGAGGGGAGCAGCGGGTGGCAGGAGAAGTCTGCGCGCCATGTGAGACCCTCACCCGGTGGCCGGGGATTGAACCAGTGCTGCAGAGGTTGCAAGCAGCTTTGCAACCCGGCGCACAACCTCTGTGCCACCGGGGAGGTCCCGTTACCATATTGATTCTTTTGTACCATTGAACATGGCATGTCTCTTATTTTTTTCGTATCATTTTTTCTGATGCTTAGCAATGCAACACAAAGATAACTAATTATTGTCTCACTTAACATAAAATAGTAATTTTCGCCTCAAAGGTTTTTTGCTATTACGATCATATTGTAAGTTTGATTAATTACACATGGAGATGTTATTGTTCTTGTACAGGTGCCTTTTTTCAAAACCTCGCTCTTATCTGTGGATTTGCTTGCATTTTTATATAGGTAATTGTAGTGTCTGAAAAAGAAAACTTTGTTTCTTATGTTTCAATTTATTTTTCCTATTACTCTGGGCTAGGACTTCCAGAAGTGGGGATGGTAGATTTCTTTGTGCTGTTGCTGACTGCGAAATTAATGGGGGTACTACTTAAGGTTCAACAACAAATGTGTTTACTCTTGGTTTTTGATAATTAGTCCCTAGCAGGTGAAGGAAATGATCTTCTATTCCTCGCTTGCTAGGTAACCCCCATATATAACTATTAATCTTTTCAAATATTTTTTTATGTAATCATTGAGATAATCAGTTTTCTCCTTTAATCTTCTGTGGTATATTATATCTATAGGTAAGTTGTTGTGGTATTTGAGGTCAATAGGTTTTCTGACCTTGGGGCATTGCTCTTTTGAGGGAATAAACCCTGTTTGTTCATGATATATTTTTTATTTTGGAGTTTAGAATTTATTTAATACTATTTTAGAATCTTTGCTGTGTTCATAGGTGAGATCACACTAGAGTTTTTTATTGTACCGATTTAAGCTAGTTTTGACATCCTGGTGATGCTATTCTCATAAAATGAGTTCTGAAACAATTTTGATAAAGTCAGGATTACATTTAATTTAGTAATTCACCTAGAAAACTATTTGGGCCTGTTGACTGAGGTGAAAAGTAAATGACTATATTAACAAGTCAATTCTTGTAGTGGTTATGGGTTTGCTTTATTTCTTAAATACATTTGATGTTTGCCTTTTAATAAAAATGATCTACTGCAACTAGTCTAACAAATCTTTGTGTATTTGTATTTATGTCTCCCTTTTCATTCTTAATATTATTCAGAGTGCCTAGTTTGATGAATCTTCAAAAGTTTGCCTTCTTTATTAGTTTTTCTGCCAAGCAGTCAGCTTCGTGGAGCCACTCTATTGCTTCCTGCTTTTGTTTCCCTAATATATGCTCTTTTTGTTATTATTTTGTGTGTTTCTAGTTTGGTTAGGCTTTATCTGTTCTCTTTTTTTTTACTGTCTCTTAGCCCATTTTTTTTTTGATCTTATAATTTTTAATGCATGCATTTAAGGCCATGCATTTACTTACACCAAAAGGTACAAGTTTTAATATGTTGTACTCTCGTAGTTATCCAGCCATACATATATTATGATTTTAATGGTTACATCCTTTTTCTCCTAGGAGCAATTTAGAAGTCTCTTATTGACAGCAGCTTTTTAAAGATTTGCTGTCAGGAAATAATTCTTTATCTTAAAGAGCTGGACCAGTTTATGCTTCTACAAACCATGGTGATACCAAAAAAATTGCTCCAGGGCCTTCCCGGTGGCGCAGCGGTTGAGAGCTGGGTTGCGAAGCTGCCTGCAGCCTCTGCAGCACCGGTTTGATCCCCGGCTGCTCCCCAGCCCCCAGAGGAGGGTCCCACATGGCGCGCAGACCTCTCCTGCCGCCCGCTGCTCCCCTCAGCAGTGTACTTCGGTCCTTCTGCCTGCTCTGCCCTCTGCTCTGTGTCTGGTGAATCCTCTCACCCTCCAGCGCTTCTGACTGTACCCAGTGCTTGTATAAATAAATAAAAATAAATCTTTAAATAAAAAAATTGCTCCAGATGATATCTTAACAATAACAAAGAATGTTCTCTAGAGCCTCCCCCACCACCACCACCACCACCACCACCAACAACAACAAAAAAATACCATATCCGTGCAGTCCAGGGGGTTAGAGTAATAAAGAGACTAAGTCTATATTCAAGTTCTCAGCAGGCCACCAGGTAAGTGGGCAAAGAATATTTATTCATCCATTTCCTCCTTTGTAAAACAAAGCTAAGAAAATAGTATCTGTTTCACGGAGTTATTGGGACGTGTTTAGAATCTAGTTGTCATTCAAAAAATATTACTAATTTTTATTACTTTGTATATTTACTGCTGCCATGCTGTGTTAGTAAAACAAACCTCTGGGCTTCTGAAAAGTAAAGACCCATCTTTCAAACAGCTTTGTTACACTTGTGTCCAAAACATGTTCATGCCTCTTTTAAGTTCATGCAAACATATAAAGAGTCGACACAGAAACCCACAGAGAGAGGACTGTTTCATTTCATGTTCAAATTAGGTCCACAGATGCAAAGACAGAGATTCTCACGCAGATGCCCTCAGCCAAACACAGAACCCATAAATCCAGGTCCACACTTCTGCACACTCCCCACAAAGATGGATTCATCGCCCACAGAGAGACGCGCTCCCAAATCCCACTCAAAACCCAGCGGCCAGCGGAGAGACCACACGCTCCGCGCAGCGCCAAGCGAAGCATCACCATGGGCTCCAGCATGGGCAGAGGCCTGGTTCTTACTTCCTTTGAGTTGGTTCTATTTTAGTTTTTGTTCTTCTTAGAGTTATCATCTGCCTCCTTTTCCTTCTACCCAGCCCCCAAGTCTCCCCCATCCCCGCTCCCGGTCTCCAGTGCGCATGCGCTCTGCATCCCGCCCCCTCCTGGGTACCAGTCGGCGCTCCCAGGCCCTGGCGGCGGAAGAGATGCTGCCGCGTCACCAGCGCCCGGCCCCTTAAAGCGCTGCTGGCTGGAGCCTCCTTCCTCCCTGCAGCCCGCGGCGGGGATGGAGTAAAGGGAAGCCCGTCGACCTGCCCGCGGGGATCCGCGATGGAGTTAAAGCAATCTTTGTCTACCCATCTGGAAGCGGAGAAGCCTCTTCGGCGCTATGGGGCGGTGGAGGAGACGGCTTGGAAAGCGGAGGGACTGGGGCGAAGTGAGTACCCGGGTGAGCCGGGAGGGGATGGACTGTTGGGGATCCGTGCGCTGGAGCGGGGGTCGAGGCGACGCGACGGTGGTAGGGAGCGCACCGAGGGAAGCGCCCCCGCAACCGGGCTGTCGGCGCGGGAGGGATGCGCAGCGCTGCGCAGAGACGCGCTCTCCCGCGAACAAAAGGGGGACCCTTCGGGCTGAGCTTCACTGGAAGGCTCGGGAAATTGCAAGGCAGCTAAGCCCAGAAACTGGGGTGGACTCGGGAGTCCCGGACCCGTAGGCACGAAGCTGATCCTGGAAAGTAAGGGCTTTTCCCGCAGCAGAGATAGGAGGGTCGGGGATGCGCTAGGGCGCCGGAGCCATTGGGCCACCCTGGAAAGCGCCTACGTCTCTGGAGAGGGGGGAGTGTCCGCTGGGTTTCCTCTGCTTTTCCCCAGGCGCGAGGTCCAGGTCCAGGGCACTCCTGAGATCCCCAGCGTTTGCTTCCCTGCCTTCTCCTGGGTCAGGGTGGAAGGGGAAGGGTTAGGGGAAGGGTAACCCAGTGCATAGCCTTCCCCTTTCTCCCTGGACTCCAAGTCTTTGACTTGGGCACAATCCTGGAGGGCAGTTCTGAAACAGACCGACTGTATGTGCCCGGTCACTCTAGGGGATGCTGGTGTAAACAACCTTTCTAAATACATGAGAGATTTTTAGTTTTTATTGATAGCATGCCTTACTTGAACCCCCCCCCCAAAGTGTAGAGGTAGCAGCAGGGGCACGAGGGGTCCCTCCCAGAAAACCCTGCCCCTGCCTGTGCTTGTCCTATCAATCGCTTTGGGTAAGGCCCTCTGTCCTTACCAAGGGCCCCCAGCTTCCTGCCGTGACTCTGGGTACCCAGGCTCACAGCCAGCCTCAGCTCTGTTGGATCAAAGTATTGTGAGTTCTTTTCCTGCCTTCCCCTGATAGATAAATGTGTGTGGGCTTTCCCTATACCTGTCACTTCAAATTCAGACAGTCTTCTTAGAACGGTTAAGCTGTCTTCTGGGTATCATGGGTTCAAGTTGCGATTACAATCCAGTGCCTCGGTTCTTCCCCTGGAGCCCATCAGTGCTTCCAATTTCTCCTTTCTTTCTCCTTTTAAAATCTGGTTCTGTCTTTCTGTTCTGTCCCTTCGAATTTCATTGGCTTTGGTGTTTCAGGCATGATGTCAAGGCAGAGGGTCGTGACTTCCTCTAAGCTCAATATCATACCCACAATGGCTGCCTGCCATGGATTAGGTCTTGTGCTAAGAACTTTAAATGCATCATTTCCTTCAGTCCCACAACAGTCTCCCGAGGTGACTCTTAGCACTTCCTGCCCAGGGATGGAAAAACTGGGCTTGCAGGTGATATGACTGTTAGGTGGCAGTCAGGACTTGAACCCGGATTTGGGGAACCACACAGCCCCTTTGGGGCTGATGTGAAGGTTGATTGACATGAAGATTGATTGCTTTCACATTTTCTGGGTACTTTCTAAATGTGTTGAGTCCCAGAACAGTGTCCGTGGACTGACCAGTATGCAACAGGCTTACTGGTCTCTGGTGCTCACAGCTGCCTTGCAAGAAGCAGAAGTTGTCTTCAAACAAGCCCTGGATTTGAATCCTGGCTCTGCCATTTGCTGCCCAGGGGACTCTCTTTAGGCACTTTTCCAAGCCTCCCCCTGCCTCTGTTTCCTGAAATGGAGATAATAATAGCACCTATCTTATACTTTAATTATGAATATTCACTGTATTTAGAGCTCAAGGTAAGTGCTCAATATTTATTGACTGCTTCTCTTTTTTTGTTCTTACATTTGTAGGAGGTACTTGCTATTCTTCTTCTTCTTCTTCTTTTTTTTTTTTTTGCAAGGAATTACATAAAGTAACACCCTGGATGAAAACAGCCCTGTGGGTCAGTTCCCTAATAACTCTTACAGCTTTTTATTTTCTCACCTTTCTATTGGGAACATTTTCAAGTATACAAAAAATTGCAGTGAACACCCGTTTCATAGTGTTTTGGCTCCTGAAGTTAGGCTGAAACTGTTAAAAGCCCAGAAGAAAGGCTTTATCACCCTCTCTGTTCCAAACCATCAAAGACTCTGACTCTTGCTTCCTATTCAACTGCAAGACCATTTCTGATCTGCTTTTGCGTGTGGACCCCCAGATATGCCCCCCTACTTTTTATCTATTCACAAGAGATCTTCTTAAAGCCCTGACTCAGGGTTCCACTTTTAAATGTTAAATCTGTATTGTTACCTTTAGCAAGTTTTGACCTCTAGCCTCTTGTCTGCAACCTGGCACTTTTTTGATTAAAGTAGCTTTTTTGGAATCTCATTTCCCAAAGGATGGAAGGATCCATTCTGTAACATCTGAGGCCTCCATTTATTTATTAATGAAATGTGAAAATTACTACTATTGATTCCTGGGCATAACAGTTGTCAAGCCAATGTGGTAGCATGTGAAAAGCAGGGGAAAATGAGCACAGCCCATTCAAAAGAAAGCAAGCGCTGTTTAATTTCTACACATATTTAAATAGTGCATGTTAAACACTGAACATGCAGTACTTGAAAAGAATTAAACAGAGGAAATTGGTCATTTCCAATTAAGGTTGTATAAAAACTAGTTTTTAGGTAGAAGTTATGCATAGTAAAATTGCAGAATGGGGATTTGGGGATCAGGTAGAATGGCCCAAACTGGTCCAAACCAGTTGTAAGACTTCCTTAGTTTGTCAGTCTGGGAACACGGCTAAACATCTCTGTGCATCACTGATCTCATCTGTGAAATGGGAATGATACTAATAGGACCACTACAGGCTGTTGGGGTAAGTGAGAAAGAAAATGTGTGCAACATGCTTAGCTCGGTGCCTGATGCAGAAAGCTCTCCCTCTGGGCTGATTGGCTGTGGTGATAGCACATGGGTGGAGCCTATAGCATTATCCCAAGCTTGCCAGCCACTTTCCCATTGCATCCACCTCTTTGTAAATTCCAAATAATAATGGGGTATCTATAGACTCCCTCCTCATGGGAATGTTTGAGGAATGGCTTCTAAACCCTGGAAAACCACAGAGTATTTCTCCTTTGAGGAAGATCCTGAGCCACCTTCCTGTCTGCCTTTGACAACCTTTTCCTGCTAACAGTGCATTTGTCTGTTTTTGTTTTTTTTTTGTTGGAAAATGTATGGTGACACTTCAGTGTCGTTCGATAGATAAAAACGTTGGTTTCAACCAATTGTAGTTAATTGAGAGAGACACAGAGAATGTCTTTTGAAAAGCATGGAGCTTCCTAACTGCAGAACTGTTGGTTGTGGTAGTATTTCTTGACAGACTTGAATGTACCTGGAAGGATGAGAAAGACTTTGCAAGGGTGGTAGGAGAGGGTGGCATGGGGGTGAGGGATAGGGGGCTTAGGGGGTCAAGCCTTGAGAGGTCACAACTGGCAAAAGCACAGGCTTAGACATAGATATGCTGGGAGTAGGAGGTTGGAGTGAAGTGGAAACTTCACACAAGCCCAGAGAGACGGCTATTATTTAAAAGTCCCAGGATGTGAACTGACCAGCCAGCAGATGGTTTTAACTGGTGGAGGATTCAGGTTTAATAAACAGTGTGGAGTCTGAAATAATATCAACTGCCAGCAACTTTATAACAGATTCTCAGGAAAGGTTTTGTGCTATTTTCATCCTTTTGATTAAATATGCTAGTTTTATTATTTCAATTTTATTTGGCTTTTCCTTATTATTTCTTTTTCCTTTTTACAGAAGTAATACCTGCACTTTATGAAAAGTTCAAATTCATTAAAATATAGAAAGAAAAAGGGGAAATGACCACCATCTGCTCTCGCATTGCCATTTATTCACTCAACCAATAGGGATTAAGTGCTTTGTAAGTGCCAGGCAGGGCCCCAGGGGCTGCAGATACCGTACGGAGCAAGACAGACAAGGTTCCTGCCCACATGGAGCTTTTATTTGGGAAGAAGTGGAAATAGGCTAGGAGTGAAGGTATCAAATGATAACATGAGCCTGAAACTAGCGCAATTAAGATAATAAGTTTTACAAGGAAATTAATAGGGGAGCGATATATTAGGAATCACTTCTCTAAGGAGGTAATATTTTACCAGGTAAATGTCAGAGATCCAGGCAGCAAATACAAAGACCCTTGGAGTGTTTGAAGAAGAGACAGAAGGTTGGGGTTGCTCCAGAGAGAGCGGAGATGAATTAAACAGGTGTCAACCTGGATAGGGCCTGGTAGGTGAACAGAAGCTGCTAAGAGTGTAGAAAGGGAGACCAGCATGAGCTAGGTTTTGTTTTTGAAAGGTTGTGTTGGCTACTGGATGGAGAATAAGATCACAGGGGGCAGCAAGTGATGATCAATGTCATCATACCCCCCTCCCCTTTCTATGCTCATCAGTCTTGTTGGGATAAATGGTAGCAATTTCCTTGCATGTGAAAGGCGTAACAGCATGTCTCCTGGGAGAGCGAGTGAGCCGGGGGTTAAGGTTTAGATGTGACAGTTTCCACACTATTCCTGCATAGGCAACCACAAGTGTAATTTACCGCAGGCACCCTACTAGCAAGAACACAAAGATTATCAATACAACAGTATCTTATCTGTGTTTTGAACAAACCCAGTTATTTACCTTTCTCTGTGTTGGTTCATAATTCTAGGATTATTTTTGCAAGCATTTCCCTCTGTGTTAATTGAAGGAAAAAAAGTCTGTGCCTATTCTTGGTCTTTGGTTAATTATTAAATACTTATTAATAATAATAGTTGTAAATGAGTCTTAGAGATGAACTCAAACTTATTAAATTCTCAGGACAACGCTTTTCACTCAGCAGAATTCTTATTCTCCTTACCCTTATTCTCCTTTTACCGATGAGGAAACTGAGGCTGAGGTTGGTTAAGAGCTTTGCCACTGGAGCCTGATTCTGGCTCTCACGGGCCCTGGAGTTTCGTAGGCAGGTTAGAAGCGACGGGTGGTAAAGCGTCTATGTGGGACAAGGCGCAGGGGCCAAGAAAACAGCCTTGCAGGAAGACCTGTCTGCAGTGACTGCAGCCTGGGTGGAAAGGGGTAGGACCCTGGGGGTAGGAGGACCAAGAGGAGGGTTGTGGAGTCAAGTGAGTAGGAGGTCATGTGGGCTGGGGTCTAAGCAAAGCCAGTGGATTTGGAACAGGGGGCTAATTAGGCATACAGAAGAGAAAAAAAAGCAGTTGATGACAGATAGGAAAGAAAGAGGGTCTTCTAAGTGCAGGCAATGTGACTGGTGTCAGCCTGGGGTTTCAGAAATTTAAATGCATCAGCATCCATTTTGCCCACTCTCACTTTCAATAAAGTTTAAAGGGGTGCAGGGATTATGGGTATTGGGAGAAGTAATAAGAAGACCCCTTCCATTTGTCTGCTACTTTCCAGTTTACACTTGCCCTGTGTTTTCCAATGTGCTTTTTACAAGGAAGGGCCAGGAATCATCATGCTCTGCATAAGCCGGGAAACAGAGGTTGGGGACTCACCCCCCACAAGGGGGACAGTCAATAAGGATGAGGCAGGGAACCCAGAATCCAGGCTGTTTGCACTAGACCAGAGTTTCCAGGAGGATATTTATGTGAACAACACAAGGACAACAGCTGCATTGCAAGATGGGAACAAACATGCCTGGATCCCATGAAATACAAGTTGGAAAATGACTACAGTGCAGGATACTAATTAGTCTGTTCATTTGCATTTCCCCAGGGGGTAAGTCATCCATTCAGCCAATCATCCATCCACTCATGCCTCCATTCCGTACATCTTCACTCATGGCCTCTTAGGGGCCAGTTAAATGCCAAGCTCTCAAGAGTGGCTGCACTCTGAGTAAGATGTATATACAGTTTCTGCCTTCTGGGGATTTCAGGTCTCCTGGTAAAAACAGAACTGCCCTGTGATCCAGCCTTCCCAATCCAGGTGTAGATCCAAAGGCCATGAGCCCAGGTCATTGAAGAGATAGCAGCTCTCCATGTTTATTGCAGCTTATTCACAGTGACCATAAATTAGAAATCACCTAAGTGTCCATCACTGGGCGATTCAATAAAGGAGGTGTGATGCTAGCTGCCTGTATGCCCTGGGAAAGGAGGGCCTGCCATTGGGACGTGGGTGGGCTTGCGGGCACTACGCTCAATGAACATGTTGGATCCGGGAAGGCTGATACTGCCTACGGCTGCTCACAGGTGGGAAGAAAAAGAACAGAAGTCAAACCATAGAGAAAGAGAGTAGAAAAGTGGTTGCCGGAGCTGGGGAATGGGAGAAACAAGGAGAGCTTGGCCACAGGGCCCCAACTTCCAGCTAAGAGATGAATAGGATGGCCAGCGGTGAATCACCACGGCCATCGCTGATCACACCACAGTACAGGGTGCAGATTTGCTGAGAAAGTGAACTTTACACGTTCTTACCATGATAGACAAGTTTATTAACCAGATGACAGGATCCTTTTATCATGCCTATGTATACAATATATATTTGTTGTCTACATCAATGTACACTTCAGATATCTTACAATTTTATTAGTCAATTATATCTCAAAAAAGGGGGCAGGGGTGGGGAGCAAAGATGGATGCGAACAGTCCCTCTTTGCAGCGATGCAAAACCAAAGACCTGTTTTTGCAGGTCCTTGAGAAAATAAGACCCAATAGGGTAAAACCAAGTTTCCTGTGCCAACCCGAGGGCAGCTATTGGAGTCTGGCTTCTGTGAATGTCCCATTCATGGCTGAATCTGAACACCCTGTTTCTACCACAGTGCCCAGTGCATTGAAGCCTCTCATCAATCAGTGCTTGCTGCCTTGGGTGGTGTTAACCCACACAGGGGCTCAATATGTCATCTCATTTTGTAACCCTTTGAATCATCAAACTCAAAAATAAAGTTAGCTGGGGTCTTGGTCTGAATTGGTAGCCCGTGGCCTGATTTAAACAGGCTTCTCATGATGCAGGATTAGATTAGTGACATTGCTGTCCTGCTTTGAAGGGAGGATTCTGGGAATTCCGGTCAGACACAAAGCAACCAGAATAAGCACCGTCGTTGAGAACCGGCTGCACAGTGTTAGGGCACAGCTGGGTGCGGTGCTCTGCATGTGGCCCACGAGGACGTCTCTCTGGAGGGGCATGCCATTCACAGCCAGCCACAGCTTCTGAGACAACAGAAAAGGCCCTTTAATTGCATGCTGAGAAGAGAATCACCTTAGACCCTGCTGGTGGGACAGCAGAATGCTATAGCCTTTGGGGAAGCGATTGGTTCACATCTATTAAACTTTAAAATACTCATATGGGTTGTCCCAGCGGGGTGACTCCTGAGACTCCAGCCAAGAGAAATTAAAGCACCAGATTACAAAGATATAAGTAAAAAAAAAAAAAAAAGGAAGCAGGGCTGATGAGAGGGGCCTTGAGGGGCTGATGAGATGAGAGGAGCTGCTAGAATCCATTGCCAAATGGAGTCTCAAACAAAAAAAGAGAAAAAAATTAATTCTCCATAGGAAAAAGCCCACTCATAACTGCATCATAGGAATATCTTTATGTTAAATCATATTTTTATGGGATGTGGAAAAGGGGTGTCCTAACTTCAGGAATGTTAAAATATGGGGGGGCACATGGGCTTTAGTGTTGAGCAGATACAATTTTTATTCTGATTTCATCCTCACCACCACCCTATAAGATAAGCAGGGGTGAAGGGGGTTAAACATTCAATCCCCAGCATCCTTCTTAGTCCAGGAAGAAATTAAGATGGCTGAAAACCGAAGATTCATCCAGGCCCTAGTCCAGGGGTGAAACAGTGGCAGCTCTTAAAAGTGTCCTTGATTTAGACAAGGAACACAAATGCTTAAATTATTTCCATTCTGGTTCCTCTACACGCAGTCTGGCAGGGCGAGATCACGTCAGCCCCTACATGCTTGCAGTGCTGTGGCCGGGCTGAGACCTGCCCTCCAGGCTGCAGCACCATCCACCTCCATCGTGTTTAAATTTACAGAGGGGCGGCGTCCCTGGAGCACACCTTAGTGGTGGAAGCCAGTGTCTAGCAGAGGCCTGGTAGCCAGACTGGCTTCCGGTGTGTGGGGGTCCTTGTTCCTGGGGATCAGTTCTGCCTGACAGTTGTCACCCCTGTTCTTTCTCAAATGCTTACGCAAAGCCACCACCAGGTTTGCCTCATCTACCTTCCTTTCTGCTTTGCCGAAACAGTTGTTTTTGTGTTTTTATGGTAGTAATGTTAGGGGGGAAAAGGATGTCCTAAAGCTAATTCCATACAGGCTTTGGGGACTCCACCCCCACCCCAGGCCAAAGCCAAAGACACTGGGAACTCCAAATCCCATCACCACCAAAGGGAAGGTGGCTGGGACCTGAGGGTGGGGTTCAGCAGCCAGGTTGGTATAAAGCCAGACACGTGGGCTTTGGAGGGGTCCCCCATTTTGGCTCTCCGCCAGCTCGCAGGGTCTGGCCAGCTCTGGGAGTGACTTTGGGCTTCCAGCTCGGTGGATCGGGTAGGACGCATTAAAGACTTTATTTCCCTATTTTCTCCCTGAGTTGTACATTTTCCTTATTTCCTTTTCCCTTGTAAATAAACCTTTTATTAACCTTTTGTGTGTGCCTGTAGTGAAGTATTCATAAGTCCCTTTTAAGTGCGCGGGTGAGGACCCACAGCCAGGAACCCGTTCAATATCGGGGCTGCCCTATAACAGCTTGGCACCCAATGTGATTTCCAAGCTTCACCCGTGGTTGACCAGCCAAAGTAATTTTTCTTGCGTTGGTCACCATAAAGCGTACTAGTAACATTCACCTTCTGTAAAATAAACGCTTAGACCACTTGCAAGCAAACAACACAGTGGCAGTTAGGACATCCACAGTGTTGCAGAGCCACCCCTGCTACCTGGTTCTAAGGCATTTCTTCACCCCAGAAGGAAGTCCCCCACCCAGTAAGCAGTTACTCCCACGCACCCCCCCCCCCCAAGCCCCTGGCTACTGCTGCTTTCTGTTTGCATGGATTGATGGATTCTGGCTGTTTCATATAAATGGAATCAGACAGTGTTTCACCTGTTTGGCTGCCTTCTGTCACACAGTAGCATTGTAGCCTGTGTCCACACCGTCCTTGTGTTATAGGACAGGGAGAGGGGCAGCCCAAACCCCGCAAACCTGCCTATTCTAAATGGGTTCTGCCATCCGCCGCATCAACACAAAACATATGACACTTTAATGGGAAGGAACTTTAATAAAAACTAGGAAACAATTCAGGTATGGCAAAGAGTCGAGTTTCTAAATGAAGCACCCAAAGTTATCCGTCCCCTCGTGGGTAAAACTCCATCCATATGGGATCGGCCCAGAGCAAGGCCCCAAAGCCTGCCACAAGTCTAAAGCATCTTCCAGTGGGGACCCACAGAAAAGAGTCAGAAACAACCAAACAAGCCCGGAAGGAAAAGAGAAAAATCAACATCAAGATAAAAGCTGCCATTGTCACCTCCCCATGGGTCTCACCCACATCTGTGTCACCCCGTCCACGACCAAAAGAGAAGCGCAGCTTCTTCACGTGTCTCTAGGCTCCATGTGCCTCCTCCAGGTCTTTTGGCTCCATTCTGTTTTCTTCCTCAGTTTTTCTTTTTTTGCTTTTTCTCTTTTTACTCAGCTCCACCCTCCCTTGGGTGGGGCAGGGAACCTCCCCCTTTCCTGGGGACCACCTTGTTACACTTCCAGCGGATGAACAACGATCCACCTCTGCAATCCCTTGTCTGAGTGCCTGTTCTGAAGTCTTCTGGGTGTATACTCAGGGGACCAAATTGACCAGTAGTAATTTGGAGGAATGTTGCGTTGGACAACGCCACACTGACAAATGGGAGTCGTGGAGCAGGTTGCACAATGCAGGATGCTGCTGAAGAGCAAGATCCTGGTATTTGTTGTAAGGGGGAGGAGCAAAAGGAGATTAAGGGGAAGGAGATCCTAGAAATGGGAAGGGTATAGAAGATTAGGGACTGTGAGTCTGCCCTCCAGGCACTTCTTATCTACTTGATGACACACCCTAATCCCCAGCCATGGTTTTAATCTTATCAACAAGGCATTTCACTGATCAGCTCCTGGGGTCCCTTGTCATACATTGGTCCTCGGCCCCCCTGGGCATTCCCGGTCATACCTCATGATGTATAAGTTGGGAGTACGTGTTATGCATCGGTCCTCAGCTCCCCCCGGCTTTCCTGACATACCTCGTGATGCATAACCTTCCCAGTGTGATCCAGGATCCAGCTTTGTGCTTTTGTTTGATTTGAAGGGCTGAAGGGTTGGGCCCCTGTACCTAAGGCCGGGCCATTTTGACCTTGTTTAGGTGACAAAAAGGCGGCTGAATAGGCTGCCTAGGAGTAGCAGACCCACAGAGGAGGACACCCAGATGGCTGTGTTCCTTCTCTGGCAGTTTCCCCCTGCCCTGGCCCCTTTCCCTGAGCCTGTCTTTCCTTGAGGTTTGTAATTTCAGGTCCACAGATAATTGGGGAGGTGGTATCGTAAGGTAATTACACGCATAGATTCTTAGCGAGGGGTCACACTCGGGTTCAGTGTTCTCCTCTTCCCCTTACCGACTGGCAGATCAACCTCTCTGGGCCTTTATTTATTCTTCTGCAGGGACAGTCACAATCCCGGCCTCCAAGGGGCATGTCACAGGGTGTGATAGGCTTAGCACAGTGCCCAGCTCAGGGAAAATGCCTCAGGATGGCTGGCAATGGCAATGACTATTATTAGTCAGCTTGGGCTGCCTGGAACCTGGTACCATAGATGGGGGTGAGGAGGCGGGGTTAAATGAAGGGTTTGTTTCTGACCCTTCTTGAAGCTGGAGAAGTCAAGATCAAAGTGGTAGGTGGGGTGAGGGGGACCCACGGGAGAAAGGGAGGGAGTACGATGAGAGGCAAAGATGGGAGGGAGGGAAGGGGTGTGGGGATAGGGAGGAGGGAAGATCAATAGGGAGGGAGGAGATCAGAGGCCTGTCTGATTGTTAGGGGGAAAGGATGTTCTGAGCTAATCCTATACAGGCTGATGTCTCTCTCTCTCTCTCTTTTTTAAAGATTTATTTATTTATTTATACAAGCACTGGGTACAGTCAGAAACGCGGGAGGGTGAGAGGATTCACCAGAGCCAGAGCGGGGAACAGAACAGGCAGACTGACGAAATACACTGCTGAGGGGAGCAGGAGGCAGCAAGAGAGGTCTGCGCGCCATGTGGAACCCTCGGCCCGTGGCCATGCTACAGAGGCTGCGGGCAGATTCGCAACCCAGTGCTCAACTGCTGCGCCACCGGGGAGGCCCTGATGTCTCTTTTTAACAGGACGCTGGTCCTGTCTGATCAGAGCCTTGACCTTAGGACCTCATTTAGTCTGAATTTCCTCCTTAGAGCCCCCACCTTCACATCTAGCCACACTGGGGTATTTTTTAACAGATGAATTTGGGGACCAAACTTTCAGTCCACAGCAATTGATTCCTTCTTTGGGCAGGGAATAGCCTCAGGAGGGCTTAGGGCTGGAAGGACATTTGGGGTCATTTAGCCCAGGCTTTCTCAAACTGGGTGCTCCTATCATTGGGGCTGGATAGTTGCATGTGGGGGTGGTCTTGTGCCTGGTAGGATGGTCAGCAGCATCCCTAGGGTCTGCCACTAGCTCCCAACTGCCACATTTTTTTTTTAAGATTTATTTATTTATTTATACAAGCACTGGGTACAGTCAGAAGTGCGGGAGGGTGAGAGAACTCACCAGAGCCAGAGTGGGGAATAGACAGGCAGACTGATGAAATACACTGCTGAGGGGAGCAGCGGGCGAGACAGGAGAGGTCTGTTGCGCCATGTGGGACCCTTGCCGGCGGCCGGGGATCGAACTGGCACTGCAGAGGCTACTGGCAGCTTTGCAGCCCAGCGCTCAACCGCTGTGCCACCAGTGGAGGACCCCAGCTGCCACTTTCAACCCTACATTGCCAAGTGTCCCCTAGAGGGGCAAACTTGCCCCCCAGTTGAGAACCACTGATTAGGTATAGTTCTTTTTTGCTACATATACTCTAATTTTATTTTATGCAGAATCGTCTGAAGAATTTCTCCATCCCATCTCCTCATCTGGGTTCCTAGGTTTCTGCCCTGTTTTTCTGTGGCTGTATCACAGTTTTCTGTGCACACACACACACAGCACTGGCTATAAAAACCATGTTGGACGTGCTCAGGATGAAGCCAAGAGAAACATGATTATGAGTCTCCTGAAGCATCAAGAAATCTCCCCATGCAAAAATGGATTCAATTTTGCCCAAGGCATTTCTGCCCACAAAGATTCCTACTTACTCCAAATTGGAGTGAGGAGAAATTGTCACTTTCACTTACAACAGAAAAAATGCTTCATTCAGGTGGATGAATAGACATCACCTTCAAACAACAGCCCTCCACTCGCTGCCAAAACGAGGAGGATTTATCTTAACCCAGAGAACCTCAACTGTTGAGTTTTCTCTGGAACAATATCTCTTTCCAGGGACTGACCATTTATTTCTTCTTTATTATCACCCCAAAGAGGTCACAGATAACCGTGAAAGGGAGCGGGAAAGTAGCTGACCAAAAGAGCACCCAGCTGACAGATGAGTCTTAGTTTTTGCAAACAAACAGGAGCCCATCTTTTGGTGGGGGTGGGGTGGGAGAGAAAAGATGCCTATTTTTTAAATGTTCTTGGATGAAATTCTTAATATAGAATGTACCAAGAAATCAGGTGTTCCTGCTAATTCAGGTGACTTTTGTTTGCCTGAAGGACTGTCTGTGAATGTATCTGTCTGTGTTTATGTTCCATTGCTTAGAATAAAAATCATTACTACTGGATAGACTAGTCCTATGTGATTCCCAGTTTGGGTTGCACTGAAGAATTCGCCCAAGTAGCTTTACATACAACTAGCCCACCCCACCTCCAATCTGAATGGATCAGAGTGAAGATGATTTTCCCGAGGGAAAATCAAGCCAGGCAAAGGTAGAACTCAAGCCCCACTATTCACAAGGAGCTAAGTCCCCTTCCTAGTAAAGAACTTTCTCTCCCAGACCGTGATGGTAAATCAACCTGAAAGCTCTCAGTGAAGTAAATGATTAAATCCTAAATTGTAGATCTGTCCTTGCTCTTGGGAAGACAATTCAGCCCATGTGTCCTGTTGTCCTAGATATGTCATCCATTTCTAAATACAGGAGGCGCTATTGTTATTATTTGTGTCTCTATTCAAAAATCTGTCATGGATGGAGAGCTTTGGCGGACCAGCCTCTGCATTCATTTAGCTGCTTTTCTGAAGAAAGGAAAGATAATAAACTGTATTTCAAAAAGATAACCACCCATTAGTGAATGCATTTCTTGAAGATATAGCCTGTGACTCTATGACAACATGTTAGTTGCCGTAGAAATTCACCCACAGATCTATTGGGGCAGGGACGGCGTTAGTGTGCAGACTGAGGGGCACCCTGGGACCCTCAAACTAGCATGCTCCAAAGAAGTTCTGCCATCTGCCACATAAAGGCAAAGCAAACAGTGTGAAAGAACTTTAATAGGACAGTGTCCACAGAGAGAGAAGAAAGGATAATTGTTTCCCAATAAAACACCCAAAGCTATCCATTCCCTCGTGGATAAATGCCCTGCCAAACAGGGTTAGCCCAAGGCTGGGAGATGAGGCCTGAGAACTTGCCACAAGTCTAAGGCACCTTCTGGCGGGGAACCATAGGAAAGGGGTAGAAGGGGGCAGGCAAGTCTGGGATGAAAGGAGCAAGATCAAAGTACAAGTCAAGGTAAAGGCCGCCACTGTCAGCCTCCCCACAGGTCTCTCACTCATGTCTCTTCCAAGTGTCTCTACATGTCTCTACTCTATGTGTCTCCTTCCACATGCCCAAAGTCCTGATGCAAGTCCGAAGCAGAGAAGCAAGCGTGACTTCACACGTGCCTCCTTCCAAGTCTTCTTCCAAGTCCTCTTCAGCTTTTCCTCCCTGCTCAGCTCCACCCTTCATTAGGTGGGGCAGGGAACATGGAACCTCCCCCTTTTATGAATGTTATACCCTGTATCAGCAGGAAACAAGGAGATATTTGAGGGAACAAGAAGTAGCAGTGTATTTTTCTAGGTTACCATCAAAAGATAATTTTCAAAAAAAGGTAAAACCATGCGTCTCACCAAGATATAAAAATGAACACAGGTTAAAATTTTATCCTACTCAATCAATAAGGTATGAGTCAGGCAGATGTCAGAATCAGTTCAAAAGCATCTAAAGAACAGACTAATTTATAGATTGAAAAGAAAGGAAAAATAAAAATAAAGCTGGGTTTTCCATGATGGAGAGGTAAGCCACTTAGATCTCTACTCAACAGGAGAGGATTTGTTGGTGTAAGAACTACTTTTGCATTGTTATCAGTTGCCCACTGCGCATGAAAATGTAAAAAAACCTCAAAGACATGAAAGACTAGAATCGGATAACCTGGAGAGGCGACCTCCAGGCTTGTATAGTTTTCCATTGAAGCACTCACCCCTCTATGTTACCTCCATGCTAGTCTCGATAGGAAGCAGTAAGAATTCCGGCTCATAATTGACTCAGTCTTCAAGCACACTACTAGTTTTTAGGAGTTACAATGAAGAAAAATATCCTGCAGAGCAGCAGGTGATTTCAAAGGGAACCAGAGGGGCATGAAAAATGACTGAAAATTCAGTCAGTAATTATCCAGATGATCATTTCTTGATGCCCAAAGTCATGTATTTTATTGACTTTTTAAAGCATCATCTAGATGTTCATCTTGATTAAACTGATCGTGGGTAAGACCAGCACTTGCTGCTTCTCCATTTAGCTTCTCTATAAATGAGAATTATCCACTATAGATAGATTGATAGATATGATTAATAGATAGATGGTAGACAGATGATAGATGATATATATTAGGAGATGATAGATTGACAGACAGAGATAGATGGATTTTAAACTCAGGGTCATTAACATATCATCCTGTGGCTGATAACAACCAATGCTGCCTGCTAGACAAATCTTCCTTTGAAAGTAGAGATTGTTCACACAGGGACTGGCATACCCTGAGAACTCAATACACATTTGCCCGATTGCATTGAGCTATTTGATTCCAAAGCAACTGTGCAAACTTGCTTCATTTCCTAAGGAGAAAGTGTTATTCAGCAAGCAGCTAACAAGCTACTAAAACTGTCCTTGAGAGAGAAAATATTTTGGCCTCTGTGGGATTAAAACCAGGTATCTGGATTTACAATACTTACTCAGCTGCCATTTCTATTATCTAAAAATAAAGCAAAGCAGCTTGAGGTTGGCTGGTGAGTCTAAACCCCTTGGTGTTTGATTACTTACCAGCTTGGTTTATGTTGCTTTTTGGTGTCTAGAGATGTGGCAGGTCCACAAAGGAACGTACCAGGAAAGGATTTAAAGATAGAAATCCATGTAGGCATTTGCCATTTTGCTGCATGTATAAAATTAGCCACCTGGATGCTCATGGTCTAGTAAAATGATCTCAAAGATGACGCTAGGTCTTTTATATCAAAGGTAGCATTTGCTAAGCCATGATATGAGGAATAGCAGCTGTCTATAGGTTTCCTTAAAAAAAAGGGTGGGGGAGGGAGGGCAGTGGTCAATAACTTGGAAATTGCTGGGTGAGATTTAGTGACGACACTCCTGACTGTGGGATTCTTTAACAGGCTAAATCATCTTGTGACTCTGAGGAGCATGGAGCTGCTCTCCTGCCCTCCCTTCTGAGCTCTCTGCTGCTGATCAGCTTTCTTCAGTCTCCTTTCAGACCATCTCTCCCTTTTACAAAAACTTTCCATTGCCTCTGAGGTCAGCTACAAACTCCTCTCCCACATTTGGTTGGTCCTTTTTTAAAATTAGAGTACAATACACTCTCCTGGTCTTCCCCACCTGCCACATCCGCCCCTTCTCACCTTCTCAAGGTCACCTATTTCACTCCATGCTCTAACATGCGCCCCTGGTCCGGTGAGATGGGTCACCTTCACATGCTCAGCTGTAAAGTGGGGGCAACATGTATCCACTTCATATAGTTATGGAGGTTATTAACTAGATTGTACTGTAGGGTCTGAACACAGAGCCTGGCACATAAAGTAGCTGCTTTTACTATTGCTGTCATTCCCTGCTTGTGTGGCCACCCTCTGCTTAAACTTGATCCTGCCTTTGGCAGGCCCACCTTTCTCCTATTTTCCCCACCCCCTTACTTCATGTACAATCTATCTCCCCCTTATGTAAGGAAAATGCAAATGTAGCTTCAAGTCCCCACCAGATTACTGTCCTAAGCCCCTACTACCTAGCAATGCAGGACATGCTGAAGGTTCCTTTTCACCTTCTCCAAAAGCCCCCACTCCTTCCCCCACACCTCTTTTGAAGAATTTCTTCCATATCTGACCTTCTGTTACACTTTCTCCGTCCTCTGCAGTTCAATGCTCAGTTGTCCTTGTTTGGTTCCATCCCATGGGAATGTCTCTAGAAGCTCTTACAGAGGAGGGTCCACGACTTAACTTTATTTTTAATTTCCCTGTGGTGCTTAGGCCAGGGGTCAGCAAACTTCTTTTTTTTTTTGTAGAGATCTATGTTAGTTGGAATGACAGTTAGACCAAGAATTTATTAACTAATCAAAGTGGGGATTCAAACCTGGGAAACAGTTTGACAGATTGCACTCTGACAGAACTGTTCCAACAGACACAAGTTGGAATTCAGTTTCTATAGCTAGGGACAGTGAGTCACAGACGTTAAAAATGTTAATTATTCTTGACAGAGGCCTCCCAGTTCTGAGTTGCTCGACCTAAATTTATGTTGATGCTATCTGTGTGCAGAGGCAGGCAAGGCTGAGGTTTAATCTCATCCTTTCTAAAGAATGCATTTTCGAGATGCAAAGCCTGGGTACCCAGGATTAAATCTTCTTGATCTGGCTCCTTGGTCATCACCGGATGTGAAAAGACTGGCTTTGTCCACAGACATCAGATTTTGCTGAGCTGTTCACACTTGATGTCTATGCAGATGATTTTCTCCCTCCTGGCTGCCAGAGCAGGAAGGGGTCTTCTGTTCCAGAACATTTTACAGTCTGTTCACAGCTAGACAGTAAATATTGGAGGATTTGTGGGTCCCATTGTCTCTGTTGGAACTATTTGACCCTGCTGATGGGGCCCCAAAGTGATAGTCCCAAAGCTGCCACCAGTGAAAACCTGAACGAGTGGGTGTTATTGTGTACCACAGCAACTTGATTTATGGACACTGAAATATGATTTTTATATAATTTTGCCATGTCATGAAATATTCTGCTTTTAATTTCTTCAACCATTGAAAAATGCAGTGGCCATTCTCAGCTCCTAGGGATACGAAAACTGAAGGAGGCCTGGGGTTGGTTGTTGACAAATGACAAACATATAAAAGTGGTAGATCACAACTGATGGATTGTTATTATTACTATTATTGATGTAAGACTATACAGGTTTATATAGCATATATAGTTTTCAGAATATATAGGTTTTGGGGGTACATATTACACTTTGGAATTGTATGTATGCATGATCACCACCAAAAGTCTGTAGTTTCCATCTCACCCCTACAATTGACTCCAAACAAAACAAAACAAAACAAAACAACTGACTTTTTTGATTGCTGCCAGCAGAGAAAGTTCTGGCTGTGTTTGGTGTGGCTCTTATGCTTGGCTCCTCCCAACCTCCTTTGGCTGTTTTTTTGCTCATGGAATTTGTCCTGTTGCCTCAGAGAATTCTTAGAGGAAAGTCTGCAGGGTTTACAGATTTTTATTACATTTGGGGATTTTCCCACACAAGTGGTAGGATTATTTGCAAGCAACAGAAATTGACTCTGAATAACTTAAAGGCTTTCCGAGTGGGGAATAACTCACTGGTCAGTTTAAGCCGTTGCAACCAGGATTTAAAAAATGAAATAGGAAAGAACAGCAAACATAAGCCTGCATTAAGGAATTAAGGGAAAATATTATTTTTTTTTTTATGTTTATTTCTATGCCTTTGTGTATTTGTAGATGCCAAGCAGGCCAGTCTGGGTGCGTCTTACTAGGGACCACATTTAAGTTTGCAAAGCACAGGAACCCTCAAGGAGAAAAGAAATTTGTTGGAAGCATGGGGAAATCCTTCCAGATATACAAAAAAAGGCTGAAAGTAGTCAGGCCTTAATAAGAAGATGAACTGGGACAATTTCAGAGTTCCAGATGCAGACGTTTCTGGGCACTGTCAACACTAAACCTGCCTGACCACTTGGCCTCTTTGAGACACCGCCCAAGATTCAATACCCGACCATTTGAAGTTAATCAGTGTCCATTTCTGTTGCTTGCAAGTCCCCCTACCTCCTGTGTGTGAAAATACCCCAAGCGAAACCTGTAAAAAGCTCGTCGAACCCTGTGTATTTCCCCCACATCCTAGCACCTCTCCTATCACTGTCCTTCCAGCTCCTGCTCTCAGGCAGTGGACCCCTGTCTTCCCCCCCAAGCCTCTGTAAGCAAGAAGTGGCCATATCTTGTCTCTGTCTCTCTGGCCAGGGAGGTTGGGGGAGCCATGCTGAGGTCAAAGTCAGCCACATCCAGAAGGTAACAGGTGTGTAGGCTCTGCAAGTTCAGCACCTGGCCTTGGCTGTGAAGCCCGGGCACCTCCAGCACTTCACAGTGAGGTATGTCTCCCTTAGAAAGACAACGGCGGCAACGTGGTCAGAGCAAGGACCGAGCGTACCTGATGACTACAATGAGTGAAATTGGTTTTTCTTCACCCAGAAAAATGACTGGTGTTTCTATTCTCATAAGTGGATTCATGCTCATAATGTTTTTATTTAAAAAATACTGAAGATTGGGGCCTCCCTGGTGGCACAAGGGGTTGAGCACTGCACTGTGAAGCTGTCCGCAGCCTTGGCAGCACGAGTTTGATCCCCGGCCAGGGAGCTACCCACATGGCGCAGCAGCCCTCTCCTGTCTCCCTCTTGCTGCTCCCCTCAGCAGTGTATTTCAGTGGATCTGCCTGTTCTGCTCCCCACTCTGTCTCTGGTGAATCCTCTCACCTCCCCCCACCCCCACCCCCGTGCCTCTGGCCTGTACTCTAGCTCTTATATGCATAAATAAATAAATCTTTAAAAAATACTGAAGATTATCAAAGAGAGTAAATGTCATTTAGAATAATCCGCCGCCATCTGCTGACTTCTGAGCACATCCTTCCAGATGTCCTGGGCCCTCCTTCCTCTCCTCTCCTCGTCTTTCTCCCCCACCTGCTCTCTCCCTCCTCTGGATCTTGCTTCTCAGAGACAAACCAACCCCACACATTGTGGAACCGGCTCCCTTTTCTCTGGGCTGTGCTGTCTGGGGGCGCCCCTCCAGGGCATGAAGGAGAGTTCTTTGCTGTTTCGGGTTGAGTGGAGGGAATCTTCCGGCCCAGCAGGTGAGAAGGGGACGTTTTTGGAGAAAATAATGTTTGACGAATGAGCGGCGTCGCGCATAATGTGGCGCTACAGCAAGTGGAACAGGGTGTGACGGGAAGTCTAATTGGATGCACCCGGCACCGGTTTGGATGCCATTGGGACAAATGGCTCTGCTAGGCTCCCGGGAAGGGCAGCGACCCCGCGGACAGGCCGGAGCCGCTGCCCTCAGCTCTGGAGTCTGCGGGAGGGCCCTGGAGGAAGCACAGCCGGTCCCTGCGGCAGGGGGCGAGGAGAAGCAGTCAGGGTGCCTGTCCCTCACCCAGCCTCGCCCGCTCCGATTCTCCCCTGTCTGTCTGTCGCTCTGTCTCCGTCTCGGTCTCTCTCTGTCTCTGTCCCTCTGTCGCTCTTTGTCTCTCTCTGTCTCTCTGTCTCTGTCTCTTCTCTCTTTGTCTCTCTCTCCCTGTCTCTCTGTGTCTCTGTCTCTCTCCCTGTCTCTCTGTCTCAGTCTCTTTCTGTCTCTCTGTTTCTGTCTCTCTCCCTGTCTCTCTCCTGTCAGCTCCAGGGGCGGGAACCTCCTTTTCTCCCGGCTGCCTGTGTTGGACTCTGTTCCTTTTCGCCCGGTGAACTCCCCTCTGTTTAGGTCTCCACTGCCCAGGCTTTCCCTGACTGCCTCCCTCAGGCTCAACCCCCTCTTCTCTGAGCACGCAGTCTCCTCTCCCCTCTCAACATTTCTCTTGTCCCCCTCAATTCTGTGAGGGTACAGAGCACCCCTGCCGGAGCTGCCCCCCCCACCCCCCCAAGCTTGGCAAGGGCTCAGTTACTACCTGCTGAATGAATGAAAAACAAGTGAGTGTGTTCAATGAGAGAAGGAGCTTGTTAGAAAAACAGATTCAACTGAATAATTTTAAAGACCGCAGTGACTAGTCAGTGGATGGTGAATAGGGCAGCACTGAGCGAGCAGCTAGAAAGTCTTCCCAGGGAGTGAGAGGAGAGAGAGGTGGTCGCAGAGCAGGAACAGGAAGGGGGGGGGGGCACAACCATGGGTGGTTTGGGGAAGGTCACTTCCTTCAGGGCCTGCAGGGGTTTGCCAGAGAGACAACAAAACAAGTGCAGACCCTCCTCATTTCTGGGAGAGGTTAGGTCTTCCATCTGGTGACGTGGGCTTAGCGTTAAGGGACGCTATCTTGTGTCTGGTGTCTTTGTTTTAGCACACTCTTATGGGGACAGTGAACAGGCCACTGTCACTCCAAGGTTGGCTCTAACAGAAAGTGCTAACAGCAGGTGGAATGCGGGATTGGATCCTGGAACAGAAAAAGGACGATAGTGGAAAATCTGATGAGCTTTGGATTAAGTCTGGTTTAGCAAACAGTTTTGTCCTAATGGTAAATGCTTAATTTTGACCAGTTATTCCTGAACATCATTCTGTAAGAGGTTAACATTTGGGGCATTTGGGTGGAGGGTACAAGGGGCTCTTCTTTCATGGCAGCTTCTCTGTAAGTCGAACATTACTCAGTATCCAGCTGCAAAAAGGAGACATCTTGCTATTTGCAAAACCATGAATGGGCCTGGAAGGCTAAGTGGAATAAATGCAATAAAGAAAGACAAATACCATCCAGTCTCACTTATATGTGGAAACTAAAAATGAATCAGCAATACTCCTAGGCTCAGAGAAACAGAGAACAGACAGGTGGTTGCCAGAGGCAGGGGGCAGGTGAAATGCATTAAGATCAAAAGGTAGAAACTTCCAGTTATAAAAGAATTAAATCCTGGGGATGTGATCTATGGCATGCTGTCTATGGTGAATGCTACTGTAGTGTTCTTTTTTTTTAAAAAAAAAAACATTTATTTTATTTATTTATGCATATAAGAACTGGGGTGTAGGCCAGAGGTGCGGTGGGTGAAAGGATTCACCAGAGACAGAGTGGGGAACAGAACAGGCAGATTGACTGAAATCCACTGCTGAGGGGAGCAGCGGGTGAGACAGGAGAGGTCTGCTGCACCATGTGGGTCAGCTCCCTGGCCTGCCGGGGATTGAACAGTTTCCTAATGCTGAGATTTATCCCCTTGCGCCACCAAGGAGGCCCATCACTGTTAATTGAATAATGACTCACGCTTTTTCTCCCATACTCTCAGCGCTCCTCCATGCAGCCCGGGACATTTATTCAGGATGTGCTTGGTGTTTGGCCCTGACGACCACGCGGACCATTTAAAACAGGAAATCCTGCATCTGAAAGAATTTTCAGTGTCCTACAAGAGGGTTTTTGTGATCTCAAGAGTGTTTTAAAATTCTCCAAAAAAATGAGCTTGCAAAAATAATTTCCGTTCCTTTACTTTGAATGAATAAATCAATGGATCATAATATATTTAAGCATATTCCGCAGTCAAGCTGTACCAAAAGCAGACCACAATATCAAAACTTATGACTCATTCTACTAATCCCTAACTGACTTTTTTCCTTTTATTTTTTAATTTGTTACTGTTCTAAACCTAGTCATGGTCTGTGATTGATATTAACTGCCTTGTACAGAGTGGTGTACAAGGTGTACAAGTCTT
This sequence comes from Talpa europaea, assembly GCF_964194135.1. Classification (NCBI taxonomy): domain Eukaryota; kingdom Metazoa; phylum Chordata; class Mammalia; order Eulipotyphla; family Talpidae; genus Talpa; species Talpa europaea. Next base: position 94,296,016 of record NC_140079.1, on the reverse strand, counting down.
GCTAACAAGACTTGCTCAAGCTGGTGTTGCTAGATTTTCAGCCCCACTGTCTTTCTTGGGTGATTTTCTCTCCCCGGTGGCATTACCGAAACTCACCTCTACCTAGATACCACCACAATCCAATTAGAGATTTAATCTCTGGAGATATGCATTAGGCTTATGGTTATAAATGACTTGGTATTAACTACAAGATTGAGATCATTGTTCTACTATTCTGTGTGCATGCTCATAGACCAAACAGGAAAAACAGAGATCAGCACTCAGAATTCGCTGGAAAGGGTCAACTTTGACCATAGCAGTAGTTCAGCTGGTGGAATTTGGTTATAGTGAGCATTTTGTAAGGAATCACTCATGTGGCTCTTAGGATGAACAATCTCTTGCGACGAAGAAGGCTTGAACAGGGGGAAAGAAGAAAAATGTCACCTGAAAAAAATACCCACCAATGGCCACTACTAAGGTATTTTCTCATCCTGGTTTGCCTGGGACTATCCTGCATTCAGCACGGAGAAGTCTTGAGACCCAAAAACCACTGGTCTTGGGTAAATTAGGGCAGTTAGTCACCCCACTCCTACCTGTTTTGTGGAGACTGCAAGGGGTGAAAGGCATTTGCTACCTGCTCCCACCTCATCTAAAGCAGTAAAAGCCAGGTACTGAGATATTGAGAATGACCACAGCCTGAACATGGACCCAGAGGAGAAATAAATTTGTGTGGAATCAGCTGAAATATTGGATGTATGATAATGAAATCAACAAGGCAGAGCTATTATTAACTAGATATCAAGACTGGGAACAGCTTTGTTTTAAGGAATGTGCCTTAGAAATTGTATTCATTACCAAGGCATTTTACCTGCATGCTAATGCCAGAAAGTGTCTGGCCTGACTTTCTTGCTGTGTTCTCTGAAAGGGTCTTGACTCCTCTTTTTGCAATTTCTGGTAATCAAGTTGACATTTTCCTTTCTCTTTTGGTGGCTAAGACTTTAGGATTTGAAGTAATCTAGTGGAATTTATTGCAGGGGCTGCATAGATACTATCAGTAAGCTTTTAAAATGTCTTTTTAAAGACATATATGTCCACTATAAAAATTCAAGTGGTACAGAAGTGCAAGTGACATGAATTACAGGCATTGGGGACTTGGGGAACTAGGGGTATAGACACTCTGGAGCCAGCTTGACCAGAGAGGGCTGGGAGAAGAAATAAAGAGAAGATTCAGGAGAGTACAAAAGGTCTATAGAGAGGGGATGAAAATCAAGAGACTGTTTAGTTTTTCCTCTGGGATGGACAAAATTATCCTCTACTTCATCTCTCACCAAAATCTTCAATAGGAAAAAGACACTACTGACGTTGAGGCAAGGTTATTGTTTTTGCTTTTTATTTTGTGTTTCTTCATTTGTTTTTGATGTGAGGATGTGCCACAACCAGACTGAAGGTGGCCAAAGGCAGAAATAGGGGTGGTTTTCCAGTGTTACATTGAGACTAGGTAGTCAGCTTGACATTTCAACACATCAGTGAATATTGGTTAGACATTTACCAACTCTGCCTAGTTGTAGGGTTTCCAAGATGAATGAGAAACTATGTATACCCTCATGAAGTGAGGGGCTGGTGACAGAGACAGATACATTAACAGATTTTCGTATACTATGCTAAGAGCTTGAGAGAGGGCAGATCCAGTTGTACTGGGAGCTCAGAAGCTTCTAACCAAGCCCGGCCACCCAGGGTTAACTGAAGGAACCCTGAGCTCAGTTAACCTGATAAAGAAGAGAATGAGCAAAGCAACATGAATTTTCCAGAACCTAAGAGCAATTCATTAGGGACCTACATGGATTCCACTCCCACCTAGCCTTCCTTCCTTCTCATGCTCATCCGTTCACCTATCAGAGATTAGCTCATGCCCTGTGGACCCAAGACTTGGTGCTAGGAGGCAAGAACAAAGCAGGGAAGAAATAAACCTGCCTTCTGCCCTCATGGAGCTAGTCACACAAATAAGAATATGACTTCCACCTATGCCAAGTGTTCCGAAGCAGAAATTCAGGTAGGGTTGCCAGATAAAATCCAAGATGTCCAGTTTATTCTGAATTTTAGATAAGCAACTAATTATTTTGAAAATATAAGTGTATCCCGTGCCGTATTTGGGCCATGCTTACACTAAACAGTTTTTTGTTTGTTTGTCTGAAATTAAAGCTAACCGTGCATCTTATATTTTTCTCTGCTAAATCTGGCAATCTTAAATTCAAAATATGGGATCACACGGTGTGAGGGCATGAACTGCTCTTGGGGGCAAAGGGAGAGGGAGATTGGAGAGTGTATAAGATCTGTAAAACAAAAGGCTTGATCTGGGAGGGGGTCCAGGAGAGAGGGAGGAAGAAACAGCAGGAATAGAAGCAGAAAGCAATCTGGTAAAAAGCATTTGAGAGAAGGCCCTTGGGGCCTGACCACAGATATTTAACTCACTGGGATATGGAGAAAGGAGAAGCAATTGGAAATGAGTAAATATATCACGTTTTTAAGGAGGGTGCTGTGCAACTAAATGTCAGGTACATGACTCAGGTTATTGATTATTAAAGATTAGTCACTAGATTGTATGCTGGACTCACTCAGCCCTTCAGTTGCTAGATGTCAAATAACTCAGACATGGAGGCTGGTTCATGAGATTCTTAAACTATGCAGAGATTAAACCAAATGAGATTTGTAAACCATGCAGAGTCATCCCCAAAGGAATCTGACTTTTCCTGTAAACACACAACCCCAGAATTTCCAAAAGTATCCTGGGAGGCCACTTTGTTTCTGTTGAAATTTAAATGAATGTGTCAGAGAGAAAACCCTTGGGAAAAACTTTTAGTATACTAAGCAGGCTGTGTTGGTGACATGGATGGAAGGCCATGGTGAAGGGGTGAGTGAGCACCCCATGCACGACCTGCTCCTGAGACCAAAGGGTGTCAGACCAACTGGACAGAGACCCCATTACCTGTGCATCAGACAATCACCTGGAGCAGTGGTTCTCACCAGAACCACCCCAGGGGGCAATTGCTGGTGTTTGGAGATCTTCTTAATTGTCACAGCTAGGTGGAAGGATGTGACTGGTATCTAGTGGGTAGTGGCTAAGAAGGATCCTGCTAAACACTTGGAATGCAAAGGAAAACTCCTTCCTTCCCAACGAAGATTTATTTGGTATAAAATGTCCATAGCATGAGGGTGAAAAATACTGGCATGGAGGCATTGACATAGGCGAGAGTAACATTACAGGTGGCAGGGCCTTTGAAATGCCCTTAAAGGCATCCCTGAGCCACTGATACAGCCCATGTGTGACCAGTACAAATACTGAAGGAGCCTGGAAGTCTGGCAGGTGGATGTGGCAGAGCGGGGCAGAAAAAGGTCCCTCCCGCTACCCCACCCCCGTTAACCACCTTCCCTTGACTCATTGTTGGGTCACTAAACAGCCCTACCTTCCTTTCACACAGACTCCTCTAATGTATTTCCATTGTAGCCTTAACAATTATAGTAACTACTCACCCTTAAATCTACCAAGAAGATGCCACTCAAAAGAACAGCCCCTCCCCCACCCCTGCTGCAACTCCTGCTCTGAGTGATGTCACGCCTTACAGGCTGCTTCATCTCAGAGCCGGACTTCCAGACATGGGGGGCCCTCAACATCATGGATCATGCTTTTTAAAATTTTTTAAACATTTCTGGGCATGCCTTTTAAAATTTTTAAAAATTTCAGACATAAGGCTAGCAGAAAAAAAAAAAAAAAAACTAAGATCACACCCTTGTGTCCACCATCTAGATTTGGCCAGTGCTACAAACTCTGCTTCAGTTCAGTTTTTAAAAGTAAAAGAAATTCTTAAAGATTTAGCTTTCTGTTTCCTACAGAGTGAGCAGCCTCTGGGGTGGTGGTTTGGGGTAAGCACTGAAGAGGGGGTTCCTGCCTCCTGTGCATTGTGGACTGTCTTTCCTTATGGAGGGAGGGGCTGATGGTGACCTTGTTATCCAAAAGAGGTTTGTGTCTGAGGCAGAACAAGGTGCCAAAAAGAGGCAAGAAGGACAGGAGAAAGTTTGAAAACCTGAAGATCCAGAAGAATATCAGAGTGGGTTTGTGATCCTCAATCTCTGTTTAAAGGCTACAGGAAAAGAAAGACAGGAATGGGAGGAGCAGATCAAGTGCAAAAGCCTGGGAAGAGGCTTAGATGAAGATGAGACCCGACCCTTGATGAGGTTTTTCAGCAGCAGGAACTAATAGAAAAGCAGGGAAGCGAAGAACTGAACGAGTACGGGAGTGATCTCACCAAGGTTGGCTTTTCTCCAGAAGACACGAAGGAAGTGGAGAAGAAATTGACTGAAACCCATGGAAACCAAGAACAAGTTCTCCCAGCAAAGCTGTTGGCAGACGCTGTGAAAACGAAGAGCTCAGGGTGTGACGACAGCGTGGAAAGACCGAAACTGGACCCTGACCCAGATGACAGCGCCGAGAAGCCCCAACCTGCATGTCTTGGGGAGCACATCCTCCATGTACTGTCCTCTGCTGCCATGTGTTTCTGCCTCCTCCTGGGTTTGGGCACCTGCCCTGGGAGTAGCGACTCTGAGTCCAGCTCAGACAGCGAAGCCCCCATCAATGCCACTGGCCAGACCGTCCCCCGGAGGACCCCTGGCTCCTGTGTCCTTCCCAGGACCTCCTCTCCAAGAGTAGACCGGGTGGTCCATTCTGCCTTCAGGTGCCCAGATCCCTCTGAAGACTGCTTTGCCTGCTTTCTGTGCACACATGCCAATTTAAACCTCATCTAAAAACATGCCAGAATCTACTATGGTTCAACTTGTGTTTGTTTTCTCTTTCCACTCCAGGGCAGATGCCTTCCCCTGCCCCAGAAGATTGTCCTTTCATCTTCTTCCTTCCAGAGATGACCCCGATTGTGAAATTAATATGCCTCCTTCTTGTTCCCCTGTTTGTGTTTTGACTGCATAAGCAACAATCCACAAACATACACATCGCGCTATATCGATCCCTTTACCTCTTGTTTTCCCCACAGCATGTTGAGTGAATGAAGCAATCATTTATCAGAAGTGCTCACATGGACTGAGCATAGCAATTGCAAAAAGGAGCAAATTAAGTGCAAAAACCTGGGAAGAGGTTTAGATAATGAGACCCATTTCTTGATGAGGTTTTTTGGCAGCTATACACACACACACACACACACGCGCGCGCGCGCGCACACACACACACACACACCTTGTAATATATGAATATACTGCAGATTCTTCAACCAATCATCTATTGATTGATAATATATAGGTTTTCAATTTTTACTGTTACCCAGCGCTGCTGTCTAGACAATCCCAGTGTATTTGTCTTTTTGGACCTAGAGGCAAGAGTTTAATGCAGGGTATTTATCTAGAAGTGGAAGTGTGAGCAGATGATATGCACATCTTCAATTTTAGTAAACACAGTCAAATTGTTATCCCACTGAGAATACAAATACACATGCTTGCAGCAGGGTGTGAGCTTGGCCGTTTGCCTTATATCCACACCAATGAGCCCTAAGCTCTCAGGACTGAAAAGCTAGTCAATCTGATGAGTGTGAAATGGTATGTGTTACTTTATGTGTGCATTTTCCTGATTGCCAAATGAAGTTAAACATCTTTTCCTACACATATTGATTATTTGGGTTTCCTCTTCTGTGAATTCTGACATCACAGCCTTTTGTCTCCCCTCCCAGCCCCCAGCTTTTCCCTTTTGTGCTGTCATTTTCACAAGCATTCTTTATATTTGGTGCCTGATCTTTTGTATATTTACATATTAGAAATATCTTCTCTGTCTGTAGCTTGTCTTTTTTTTAACATTTTATTTTGAGAGACTATTTTGTAGGGGATACATTTTATTTTGTATTTTGCATGCATTTGTAAGACAGTAGAAAGATCTCAGTATACCTTTCACCCATTTTCCTTCCCTCGGTAATAATTTGTATATTTATAGTACGGTATCATAAGCAGAAAATTAGCATTTGTATGATCCATTGGCATTCTTCAGATCCCTTATCTATGTGCATTTGTGTTTTTGAAAAACTTTTTTAAAAGATTTATTTATTTATGCATAGAGGAACTGGGTACAGGCCAGAGGTGGTGGGGGGGGGGCGGTCAGAGAATTCACCAGAGACAGAGCGGGGAACAGAACAGGCAGACTGACTGAAATACACTGCTGAGGGGGGCAGCGGGAGAGGCAGGAGAGGTCTGCTGAGCTATGTGGGTAGCTCCCTTGCTGGGGGTGGAACTCGTGCTGCAGTGGCTGGTGATAGCTTTGTTATAGGACAGGGAGAGCGGCAGCCCAAGCCCCGCAAACCTGCCTATTCTAAATGGGTTCTGCCATTCGCCGCATCAACACAAAACATGAGACTTTAATGGGAAGGAACTTTAATAAAACTAGGAAACAATACAGGTAAGGCAAAGAGTCTAGTTTCTAAATGAAGCACCCAAAGTTACCCGTCCCCTCGTGGGTAAAAGTCCATCCAAATGGGACTGGCCCAGAGCAAGGCCCCAAAGCCTGCCACAAGTCTAAAGCAACTTCCAGTGAGGACCCACAGAAAAGGGCCAGAAACAACCAGACAAGCCCGGAAGGAAAGGAGCAAAATCAACATCAAGATAAAAGCTGCCATGGTCACCTCCCCATGGGTCTCACCCACATCTGTGTCACCCAGTCCACGACCAAAAGACAAGCGCAGTTTCTTCACGTGTCTCTAGGCTCCATGCGCCTCCTCCAGGGCTCCTGGCTCCATCCTGCTTCCTTCCTCAGTCTCTTCTCCTGCTTCTCCTCTTCCTGCTCAGCTCCACCCTCCCTTGGGTGGGGCAGGGAACCTCCCCCTTTCCTGGGGACCACCCTGTTGCAGCTTCACAGTGCTTAACCCCTTGCACCACCAGGGAGGCCATGATCTATGTGCATTTGTATGTGTTCTTAGTGCTATTCAATTTCATCATGTGTCTAGGTTTGTGTGACCACACCATAGTCAAGATACAGAGTAGTTCCATCACAAGGGTCCCCTGTGCTGCCTTTTCATAGCCCCCATTACCATCCCCCACTCAATTCCTGGCCACTACTAATCAGTTCTCCATTTCCATAATCTTTTATCCCAAGAATGTTACATAAATGAAATCATACAGCATATAACCTTCTGAGATCCTCTTTCTTCATTCATCGTAATTCTCTTGCAATCTATCCAAATTGTTACCTGTATCCATAGTTCATTCCTTGTTAGTGTTGAGTAGTATTCCATGGTATGGACATACCACAGTTTGCTTCCGTCATTGAAGGTTATTGGCTTGCTTCCAGTTTGGGGCCATTAGGAATAAAGCTGCTATAAACACTTAAGTACAATTGTGTATGTGTGTGTATTTGTGTGTGTGTGAACAGAAGTTTTCATTTATCTGGGATAAAATGACTGAAGTGAGTCTGTCACTTCAAGGAAAATTACTACATCGGTTACCAAATTTCATTTAAGACTGTTGTTGAGGAAGCAATAAGAATTATTAATTTTATTGACCCTTTTAAATATTCTGGATGATAGAACAGAAAGCACATATAGCACTTTTGCTGCATTTTGGAGTAAAAGTTCTGTGATTGTTTGATTTAACTAGCAGCTTTCTTCCCTCCATAGAACATCATTTTTGCTTGAAAGAATATCTGGAAAACTATGTTTTTGAAGACTTGGGTGCTTGTCAGTTTCTCAGAAATGAATGAAGTGAGCCTGTCACTTCAAGGAAAATTTCTGCATTTGTTACCATGAACTTGACAGATTTTTTTCATGATATTGGTAATAATGTGACTTTGTGATTAATTCTGTCATTGTTTTCAATATAAGCTTAACTCATTGAAATAATATTTTCTAAATAGCCACTACATGATAGAGAATAATGCTTGATTAAAAGATCTTTTCTAAGTGTAAAGTAGACTAATGGATTTTGATATAATAGAGCGTGAAAAAACTCACTGATGGAGTTACAGATTCTACACTGCAACTAACTTTGAAGAAATGACTCAAATCTTGAGTTTTGGTGCAGTAGAAAAGAAAAATATCCAAAATAATTTGACAAAGTTATTAAAGTACTCCTCCCTTTGCTAACCACATATCTTTGTGAGGATGGATTTTCTTTTCATACTCTGACCAAAATAACATGTCATAACAGACTGAATGTAGACAAAGATATGAGAATCCAACCAAATGTAAAGATATTTGCAAAAATATAAAAAATAAATAAAATACAAAATTTACAAAATGTGAAACAATGCCATTCACTCACTGTAATTTTTTGTTTGTTTTGGAAAAGAGTTTTTCTTAACTAAAAATAAGTGACTTGTGCTAATATGTAATGAGTTAATAGCAATTATTTTTAAATGAATTAGTAAATATTTATGTAATTTCTGTTTCAATTTATTATACAATAGATATTGATAGATACTCAAAAAAAAAGCACTTTATCTTCTCAATACTTTTTAAAAAATGGCTGAGAACGATTGGTCTGATTTATTTTACTTTTCCCCACACAAATAAGCAGTTTCCCAAGTACTGGAGAATAGTTTACCCTGTCTCTACTAGATTATAATGTAACCCCTGCCTTCCGCATGGTTTCATATGAATGTGCCTAGATTCTCTTTTTCTGCTATATTCTTTCTATTTGTCCATCCATACATCAATTCTCTATGGTTTTATTTACTATTTCATGATATTATCTTGCTACCTGGGGAGAATTAACATTATCCTATAAGTCTTCCCATCCATGAGCATGGTGTATATTTCTATTTACTTGGGTCTTCTTTTTATATCCTTCAATAAAGTGTTATCATTTTCTCCACAAGAATTTCATGTATTTTCTTGTTAAATTCATTCCTAAGATTTTATATTTTGCTATTATGATATTTCTAATAGAAAAATTTAATTAATTATTGCTTTAGTATAGGATCTTATTTACTTTTCTGGCATAAATCTTGTAATTAGCAACTTTACTAACTTTCATTAATAGTTTATAGATGTTCTTTTTTTTTTTAAAGATTTATTTATTTATTATTTATACAAGCACTGGGTACAGTGGTGAGAGAATTCACCAGAGACAGAGCAGAGAAGAGAACAGGCAGACTGACGAAGTACACTGCTGAGGGGAGCAGCGGGTGGCAGGAAAGGTCTGCGTACCATGTGGGACCCTTGCTGGCAGCCAGGGATAGAACCAGTGCTGCATAGGCTGTGGGCAGCTTTGCAGCCCAGCGCTCAACCGCTGTGCCACTGGGGAGGCCCCAGTTTATAGATGAATTTTCTATGTGGACATTCACACAATCTGCAAATTTTGTTTCTATTTCTTATTCTTATATATTTTTTCTGATCTTATTAACTGGCTCAGTTCTCAGTAGTATCAGTGATGATGGTGCATTTCACCAAATCCCATGACCAATTGAATTGGAATTTCTGATGATGATGATGAAGAGTATCTATTTCAGGGTTGAATGGTTACTTTTATCAGGGAAGAAAGGGAAGCGGTGATGGTGGAATATTTCAATTTCTAGATTCTGGGTCACATGCCCATTCCCCCAAAGGAAAATGGGGAAATAGATGCTAGTTACTACAAAAGAACAGTTGTCATTCAAAAATCACTAGGCTTGAGGTGTTGAACTCAGAGGCTGATCTTGCCATTGGCTAGAAATTTTCAGGTCATTGAGGTCCCCACACAGCCCTTCTATAATGGTACCAGTATCACCCACTCACATCCCTTACAACTTTTGCTTTCTTTTCCTAACTCACTTGCTTCATTTCTTCAGAGAAGCATTTGAATTGAGAAATGTGGTTTATGAGGAAGTTAAGCAACTACATTTTATACCCACTCTGGTCATGTCAGTAAGTGGTTCTGAGACACTGTTTATCTCCCCCAACCCCACCCAAGTATAAACTACCATTTCCAGCTGTTTTATCAGAGGGAAATGGAGAAGGACCTTTGCTGCTGCTGCTGCTTCTTTTGTTTTGTTGTTTTTTTTTTTTTTTTTTAGGGAAACAAAGGAAGTAAACAGACAAAAAGAAAACCTTAACTGAAGCTCCAAACCAGTTCTTTGGCTACCAGATTGTCCTGTGCACCATTTTAGGCATATACAAATAATTTTCCCATCTTTAAAGCAGTGATTTTTGGGAGCTGGCCTAGTTCCTGCCCAATTAAGGAAATAATTAGAAATCCAGCAATTCCACTACTTGAGAACCCCATGCTGATAATTCTGAGAATATGAAATCTGGAAAATTGTTTTGTCCTTAATTGGGCTACCTTTGAGGATTCTTTTGACTGTAGGTAATCGAAGCCCATTTGATTTAGTCAAAAGGGGATATTGTTTTGGGATTCAGGGATTGTTTTCGTTAGGATTCTCCAGAGAAACCCAATAGGATATGGATATGTTTGGAAATTCTCACTCCGCCATCCACAAGCTGAAGCATCCCAGGGAAGCCCATGGTGTCATTCAACCCAAAGGAAGCCTCAAGAACCAGGGGAATTGATACTATAAATACCCCTCCAACAGCAGGGAGAAAAGAGATGAGACATTCCAGACCAATTGTTAGGGGGAAAGGATGTCCTAAGCTAATTCCAGGCAGGCTTTGTGGATTCCACCCCCACTCCAGACCAAAGCCATGAAGACATTGGGAAAGACAAATCCCGTCACCACCAAAGGGAAGGTGGCTGGGACCTGAGGGTGGAGTTAAACAGCCAGGTTTGGTATAAAAACCAAACACATGGGCCTTGGGGGGCTTGCTTTCTCACTCGCCTCCTGGCTTCATGGGTCCTGGCTTGCAGCCAGCTCTCAGAGTGCCATTTGGGGTTCCAGATCAGCAGATCAGGTAGGATGCATTTAAAACTTTGTCTCCCACTTTTCTTCCTGAGTTGTACATTTCCTCATTTCCCTTTCCCTTGTAAATAAACCTTTTATTAACCTTTCGTGTGTGCCTGCAGTAGAGCATTGATAAGTCCTTTTGAGTGCACGGGTGAGGACCCACAGTTAGGCAACCTGTTTTGTATTGGGGCTGCCCTATAACAGTTTGGCACCCAACGTGGTTTCCAAGTTACACCTGCCGTTGACCAGCTCAAAGAAACATTCCTTGCATTGGTCACCATAAGTGCACTAGGTCTAAGAAAAGAAGGGACAATTCCCCCTTCTTCTGAATTTTTTTCTGTTCAGACGCTCAACAGACTGAATGCTGCTCACCCACACCACGGAGGGCATCTACCAAGTTCACCAATTCTAAGGCTCCTCTCATCCAGAAACACCTTCATAGACACACTTAGAATGTTTAATCTGAGCATTGGTGGCCAGTTGAGATGATACATAAAATTAACCATCGCAGGGATGTCTGTGGAAGCCCAGGGCTGGGTTCCATGGCACTTGAGGAAAGGTCCAGAACATGTTGGGAACCAAGTAGTTCCTCCACCACCTCATTTCTCATCTGTGTTGTTCTCTTCAAGTCACCTTCGTTTTTGTCTCTCACGGAAAGAAGAGTGACTTCCTCAGGTTATTATTATTTTTTTCATTATTTTTAAATGTATTTTTAAAAAGATTTATTTATTTATGCATACAAGAACTGGGGTGCAGGCCAGAGGTGTGGGGGGTGAGAGGAGTCACTGGAGACAGAGTGGGGAGCAGAACAGGCAGATCTACTGAAATACACTGCTGAGGGGAGCAGCAGGCAAGACAGGAGAGGTCTGCTGCACCATGTGAATCACCTCCATGGCTGGGGATCGAACTCTTGCTGCAGAGGCTGAGGATTGCTTCATAGTGCTGACTCTTAACCCCTTGTGCTGATGCTTAACCCCTTGCGCCACCAGGGAGGCCCCGATGATACATTCTTGATACAGTAAATGTGAATTCAATATATCAACTTTGAATGTTGCTTTTGGGGTTTTCTTTGAAGTCCAGCTTGTACTTTGTTGTGTAACTTTAAAAGCGTAATTGGCAGTTCCTTCTAAACACTCTTCTAGAACTAATTATCAATTCTGCTCCTTTTATCAGGTCAAAAAGAAAAAAAAAAGAAACCCAATCCTTTCACTAAGTTTGTTAACACAGTAGGTTGGAACTTAAAATCTTTAATCCCCTAGTTATGGGAGGTATGTTACAGAATCTCTTTTCCTGGGCATCTGAAAAGAGAACAGAATTCTAGGATGCTTTAAAACAGGGTCTGCAAACTTTTTTCTTCAAGGATTAATAACAAAGGTTAATAACAATTTTTGCGTGGTGGGACGTGTGGTCTTTGTCTTAACTCTTCAACTCTTGCAGTGCAAAAACAGCCCCAGACAATACGTGGGCAAATGGGTATGGCTTTATGCCAATCAAGCTTTATTTATGGACTCTGACATTTATGTTTTGTGTGATTTTCACATGTCCTGATCTACTCTTTTCTTTTGAGTTTTTTCCAACCCCTTAACCATGTGAAAAAATACCATTCTTGCTCACAGGCTATAGAAAGATAGGCAGAGGGCTGTGTCTGGCTCTCCAGTAGTAGATTTCAGAATGTATTTCGGAAATGGTCGTCCTGGCTTTCCGACTGCAGGCAGGGAAGAGGTGCAGGGCAGCCTGCTGTCCTACCAGAGGGTTGCATTTTCCCACCTGCTGCTCCTCCTTACTCACCGCTCTTAGAAACTAGAGGATTTCTGTGACCCTCTTGGTTGCATGCCACAGAAAACTCCAACTGCAAAAAGATAATGTGCTGGTTGGTTCAAAGCACCTTCTCTGTTTCTCTCCCTCTCCTGGCTCTTCTCCCCTCCAGGAAGCTTTGCTCTCAGCAGCCTCGTGACAGGTTCAAATCCAGCTGGGAACCGGACAGGGTTTCTCTTCCTCCAAGAATTGACACTGAAGTTCTGGGCCTGATTACTTGTGTTTTGTTTTCCAGCCCCATACCCATCTGTACCAGCCCCGGTGGCTGGGAAACAGAACATCACACCTGGGTGGGGTCAGCCCCAGCAACTCCCCAAGACCCAGGAGTGGTGCCTGGGTTGGTTGCCCCAAAGGAAATAGGGGACTTAGTACCAAAGAAAGGTGAATGGCTACTTGGAGACAAAAATCCCCCAATGTTCACTCCACATTGGGGTCATCACACTGTGACTTTCAGAATCTAAATGCACGGAACAAAATGTGTGGGAGCGGCCAGGAGCAGGAGACTGTCGTTCACACCCCACTCTTCTCAGAGAAATTGCTTGCCTCCTCTTTGGCCAAATTCCCTTCACAGTTCCAGCTGTTTATGGAGCAGGCCTTTTAGGTCTGGCAAACCCGGAGCTATAGAAATATTTATTTTTAATTTTCCATCCAGTTGGGGGGTCTGGACTCACACCATCCAGTTGACCTGAATGCGAATAGCTGGACTCAGCCACTCACCCCCAGTAAAAGCAGACAAAGCCCAAATTTCTAGCTGAGCTCAAAATAGCTGGTTCTGGATGTGGACTCTGCGTGACTCATGTTGGAGTTTTCCAAGCTCCAGTATTGTTGACATTTTACTCTGCTTCTCCCTGCATCACAGAATCTACCTTTTTCTACCTTTTCCCCAATATAATTTGCCACTGCAAGTTTATCCCATGGAACCCTCATCCTCAGCCTGTTGTTCTATTACTCTCAGCCACCCATCCCAGAATTGGTATCTTCTACCCATCCCTGGCAAAAACAGGACTGTCCAGCAGGCATAGGGGAAGAAAAACTCTTTTTCTGCTACCCATTTTAGGCTCCCTGGCTGGCGTCCTATAAATTAGACTCACAAAAGACAAACTAACAAGAGAAAAACAAGCCTGTGTGTGAACAGGTGTATCACGCACATGGGTGCATGAGGACTGAGCAACTCTTAGTGGTGGTAAGAATTTGGGTTGATACAACATCTTAATCAAAGAATAACACATGTGTGGAGCAGCAATGAGGCAAAGGAGAGGAAAGACTTGCCTACGGTAGGCAAGTAGGTAGGAAACTAACTCGTCAGCATGTTATGTAGAGTCCTCTGGTGCCACCCCCAGGGTGATCTAGGGTTGTTTCTGGTGATTAGCCTCTGTCCTTCTCAGAGACAGACACCTTTTCAGAGCTATGTCCTGATTTTGACCAATAGCATGAGGGCAGAGAGCTTTTCTTGTGTCTGGTTTTTGTTTTTGTCTTGTATCTGTTTTTTTGCTCAACTGCCTTCACCTCAAAATTATCCTATGCCACAGTGGTGTGTCTGGCCCTTTGACATACCCCTTTGACTGTTACCCTTCACAGAAAGGGAACCCTCAGGACACATTCCAGGTTTAACTGAGGCCTGGATTCATGTTCTAGAACCTACCTGTGTGCCTGGGGGGGTGTGCCCCCACACGTTCCGCCTCTCTGGATTGATCTCCCACAACCTGGGCTCCATTTTGGGAACAGAATGGCCAGCAACCTCCTTGAAGGACCAAGGGGATTGGGAGCTGCAGGGACAGCCATGGTTCAGCTGAAAGAAGTGGCAAACATCTGTATAAATGCAGTAGAGTATTTGTTGCATTGCATAAATTTTATTGCATTGCATTTATTTTATTGCATTGCATTTATTTTACGTCATTGCATTATTGAATGCTTGCTATGACCTTGGACTTAGCACTTTGCTCACATTATGATGCACTGAATCCTTCCACAGCCCTCTCAGGCAATAGCTGGTCTTCCTGCTCCTGTACTTGCTTCTGTAACAGTAAAAAACAGAGACGTCTACAAACACCATCAGATCTCATCTCTGCCCCACTTAAAATCCCTTTTGTAGATCGACCCCTGGGAGTAAAATCCAAACTTTCCACCTTGGCCTTCAGACCTGGCATCAACTGGCCCTTACTGGTTCTCCATCCATCTCCCCTTTCTCAATTGGCACCACCCAAATCGGTCTCTCTGTTCTTGAGTTTGAAGCTTGTTCTGTCCCAGGGCTTCTGTTCTCTGATCTAGCTGCCTCTAACATTATTTCCTTCCATCTTCCCAGGTCAGCTCTTCTTGGTCATTTGATATCACTCATATGTCACTTTCTCAGAGAGCTCTTCCCTGACCCTGCTGTCTGAAGGAGTCTCCCGTCAATCACTTTCTAGTCCATACCTGCATTTACTCTCTGCACAGTCCTGTCAACATCAAAGATATTATTCCCTTGTTTTTTTACTGGCCATTTATCTTTTCCAGCAGGAAGGATGTTTCACTTCCATATATCTAGTTCCTAGAACATTACCTGGCATGTGGTAGGTATGTGGAATAAACACAGAGCCCTCAAATGGCATATGAACCACATCATTTGCCCATGGCTGCACTGAGGAAGGACCACCCAAGGGGATAGAACCCTGAGTGTTCAAAAGAGGATGCCAGAGAGAATAAAAAAATCAGTGCCCATAAAAAGTATCCCAACTAGCCAAATTGTTGCCTAGCTTTTGTGCCTAGTTTTTTGGCATCTTCAGCTTTTTAGAAGCCAGGCTTACCCTTTGCATTTCTTGCAGCTCTGCTGGAGAGCTGGTCTTTGCCCGGCCTCTAATTCTAACTAGGACATATAAGAAATCCTGTGTTTTTGCTCCATCCGCATGTGACCCTCTTCATCTTTTAATGTGGTTTTTTTTCCAATTCTAAAAATAACATCATGCTTCAGCCTCAAAGGAGTGGGCATAACTCCTTACCCTGTAAGTGGGAGCTGTGGTTGGTGACTTCTTTCCAAAGAGAACAATGCAAAAAGGCATGGGAGAGAGAGTAACTTTTACTGTGGAGAAACCTGACCAGCACCAACCCCAGCCAGGTGATGACGGTCACTGGGGATGAGCCAACTTTATACCTTGTGCCCTTGATAGAATGTGCTAAGCTTGGCCTTTTAACTTATGTGGTCTTGCTTCCACAAGCCTATAACCTCAGTCTCATCAACTTAGAAACATCAGATAGGTCCCAACTGAGGGACATTCTACAAAATGTCCCAGGATTAGTCCTCAAAACAGTCAAGATCATCATCAAAAATAAGGACAGTCTGAGAAACTGTTATATACAAGAGGATGACTAAGTCTCAGGTGGTCTCCTGGATGGGATCCGGAACAGAATAGGGAATTAGATAAAAACCAAGCAAATAGGTACAAATTATGGCCTCTACTTAATAAAAGAAATGTCCCTATGTCCAGTCCTGATAACTTTGTCCTTTGGGACTGGCCTCTCAGAGCCTCATCTTAGTTCTGGTGCCTGAACTTTCAATCCAGCCCCTTTGTTTCCATATCTGGGTCCCTTTCTCTTTGGCCATGATCAAGCTCTCTGGCTTCCTGTCTTATAACTTGTGTTGGTGAACATGGGTCTTGGCTTGAACACAGCCCTTGCCTGAGGTTCCTGATTTTCTCTGACCTCCCCACCCCTCCCCGCCACCCCAGCACCCAGAATCACACCCTAACCACCCCATTCAGATGAGCATTTATCCAACTGCTGTTCCCTGAATGAGAATAATGTTCTCTAGTACTTTATCTCCCAGTTTAGTTTCCAGCTGGCGAGGGATGAAATGAGCCACATGATTTCCAGGCTAAGCGATTTTTAAAAACTGAAATATTACTTTAGACAATCCCAATTAATTTTCCTCTCGATTCCAATCATCTAAGCCCCACCACGCATGATTTTAAGCAGCACCAGCTGGTTCTACCCAGCCTTGCGTGACCCAGGCCCTTTGCTTACTTCTGTATTGGTTTGTAAATTGAAAGTGCGAGGGAGTCTTTGTAAAGATGCATGAATCATTCTGTTCAGGGTAGATTTATACTGTCGCTCTGAGATTGCAGGACTGGAGGATATTTTTTAAAAAGAACCTTAAATAATTGGATGAACCTGCAGAGATGCTGAAAAAATATTAGTTGTTTGTGCAATTTTAATTGGACAGTTATGTTACTGTTATTACCAATCTCCATAGTTTTCCATATCAATTTCCATAGCCCTAACAGGTCCCCCAGAATTAGGAAAAATACTTTATTCTCTTTTTTTTTCTTCATTGTATTGTAGTTTTGCTTTGTCTTGTTCAGCTTTTAAATGTGCTTTATCATCTCATTTTGAGGCAGGTACCATACCTTATAGATATTTATATTTCCAAGTCTCACCACAGGCCCTGACACCAGCTTGTCACTCAATAAAAGTCTTTGCATGAAAACTTGTTGATAGAATGTTTAATTATGACCATTTTGTGTTGTCTCAAAGAACCTCAGAAACCAAGCTGAGCCCTTCCACTTGGGTTTGGGAGAATTGGGACTCGCGACCCGGTGACTCGTTGAAGGTCACTGGGAAGTATCGGGGTGAGGACACCAAATAATGAAAAGTGACATTACAGACTGTCAGATAATCTGTCACAAGTCATGTGTTTTCTCCTTCAAAGCTTCACCCTGGAGGCAGCACACACATTATTCAATGAAAAACACACATTAGTCAAATGAAAACCTTTCTGGAAATTCCTCCTGGGAAATGCCATTCCAGTTTGTGCTGAAGACTTGTGAATATTCTGAATGGGCATAAACTTTTGCCTTGGCATTTGATTTTGGAACCACCAAAAATCATTCACGCCAATTATGCAAACAAGTGGGTAATCAAAGCATGTGAATATTTGAAAAATGAATATAAGTGAGCTACATTGCTTTCCTTGAATGGCATGATTTAAAGCAATTATCAAAGAGGACTTTGTTTTTTAATGCCTCTTCTTATTCCAGAAAGGTTTTAATAGTTGTACAGAAAACTAAGAAAAGTTTTAAAGGCATGTAGGAAAAAACCTTCAGACAGTCTCACCTTTTACTTCCTTTTTCCCAATTTACAAATAAGGAAACTGAGGCTTTGCAAGGTTAAGTCATTTGCCCAAGGTCAGCAATTAGAAAAGGGCAGAGTCAGGATTTGCACCCGAGAAGCTCAACTCCAGCACCTGCAGGGAAAGCACATTCTCCCTAACTGCTTTCAAGACCTTGGACAAATCAGATGTGGCTGAGAAAATAGAAACTCTGAGAGGCTCAAAAATGACTCCCAAGTCACATTACAGGGTAATAACCGTGGCCAAGATCTAGAGGCAAGTCTGTTTCCTTGGCTGCAAAGCCCTCCTGGTGGGCTGATGGTGAATAAAGCCACCTTGGGTGTCTGGCGCAGGCAGCGGAGGGGTGATTTCCCCAGGACCCAGCGGCAGCTCCTTCACCAGGCGGGGATGGAGCAGCCAGGAGCTTCTGAATTAAAGGCAGTTATTTCTTGGGAAAGAGCGACTCATTAAAAGCAATGGGCTGTTTCCCATTATATTAACTTAACAGCAAGAAAGCAAGTTGCTTGACGTACCCCACAACAGGATGCTTGGGGCTGAAATGAGCTTCTTTGCTTCATGAGTGATTGATGGCAGGAAGTGCCTGGGTGTCACCAGGAGCCTCTGCAATGCATCTGATATCCAGTCCCCAGTAATGGGACTCACATACATTCCCCTGGTGGTTGAGACTCTCTTCTGGGTTGGTTGATACCAAGAAGATGAGTCTGGGCTTACTCAAGGCTGTGGGCTAAGGATTGGCTCCTTGACAGAGCTGGGGAGACCCCTGGGGACCCTCCCTGCAGGGCAGCCCTGGTGTGTCAGAGCCAGAAGGCTGCGATCTCCCCTGGAGGGTCAGAGGAAGGGCCCAAATCACCTCAAGTCTGTTGTTCTCCGGATCTGATGATCCTGATTCCACACCCCCATCCCATGTCAGTCTGGCTTCTCCCAGCCATGGGGAGTGATGGTGAAAACCCACCAACCACCTCCATCATGTCCAGGCACCCAGACTTTCATCTTTCATGCCCATAGCAGCGATGCTCTGAGCTACTGTCTCATCTTACGGAAGAGGAAGTGAAGCTTGGGGAGATTAAATCCTGTGTCCAGACCACACAATCGGTGGTAGGGCTACCACTTCAACAAGCATCTGTCAAAATCCCCCATCAGGGATACGCTGCTGGTGTGCTAATATTTTTTCTCCCCAACACATAAGCCCCTAGCTAGAAGGTCAACTCGATGAGAGCAGGGATTTTTGTCTGTTTTGGCCCATCCCCAATGCTTTGAGCTGTATCGGCACAAAGCAGGTGTCCAAGACATATTCACTGAATGAATAATTAGAACAAATATTATCTAGAGAAAGGAGGGACCTTTCTATTTGCCCAGCATCTACATAGGGTATCTGCGAGGCTGGTACAGTTGTCCCCAGGTTGAGCTGAGAAATTGGAGCCCAGAGTCATCAGCTGATGGGACCAACACAAAATCTGCACGCTGAGACTCCAAAGTCCCTTCCAGAGCTACCCTCACGTGTCCTCTTCAAGGCTGCCTGGCCCCTGGTGCCCACACACACCAGCTCCTTTTCTTTTCTCTTTAGTCTTTATTTTATTTTTTTAAAGATTTATTTATTTATACAAGAACTGGGGTATAGTCAGAGACGTGGGAGGGTGAGAGAATCACCAGAGAAAGAGTGGGGAACAGAACAGGCAGATGGACCAAAGACACTGCTGAGGGGAGCAGCGGGCGAGGCAGGAGAGGTCTAGCGCACCATGTGGGTCTCTCCCTGGCCGGTCGGGAATCGAACCCTTGCTGCAGAGGCTGCGGACAGCTTCACAGCACGGCGCTCAACCCGCTGTGCCACCGGGGAGGCCCTATTTTTTTTATTTTAAATCTATCCTGAATGGCAACCTGCCCTTGGCTGCTATCTTCTGTAGCTCAGCTGAGCGCACCCATGCCAGTGTCTGGCAACGTCAACAATGGCAGGAACTAGGGGATGGACATGATTCTATCCGACCCTGACCTCTGAGCCCTCTACCTCTTCCAAAGGCCCCCACTGGGGCCTCCTCCCGTGTGTCCTTCTGAGGATGCTCCAAGGATGCTGGGTGCCTAAAGATGCCTGTGGGGCCAACATGAGTAAGTCCACCTTCGTGTAACTGCGTCTGTGGTGAGCTGGGCTGAAACAATGACTCAAAATGGCTGATTCATCTTTAGTGAAAAACTTGACACCTGGTGGACACTCATCCTTCAGGCCCTCATTTATTTTAATTACAATTTTCATTTCATTTCCAATAGGAGCACAAGAGTTTGGGCTCTTGCTCTTTGTCTAGGGACCCTCAGACCCGCATCCTGCCGTGTTGTTCCGTATCCTGCCCAACATGATTGGAAGCTGCCCTGGAGGACTTGGGAGTACTGGAATTCCATCTACGACACAGGGGACACCTCATGGCATCTAGGATTATGGGAGGAAAATTGTTCTTTTTTTTTAAACAGAAGTAATGTTCAACTATTTTGAGATTATCCAAATATTTTATTTTTTCCATTCTATGTATGCTCTCTACCTATCTGTCTATCTACCTACCTACCTACCTACCTAACTGCTTATCTAGCTTTCTACCTTTTCCATCCCCTACCCTACCATCCCTGTACCCCCCGCCACCTTGACCCTTCTCCCTCCTTCCTCTTAGCTACAGATAGATTAGGTCTGATAGATCATAATTACTTTGCTTTATCAGTTACCCACTTTGCTTCCTTATGTCACTCCTATATGTGAAGTCGCCCAGTATTTGTCTTTATCTTTCTGGCTCATCCCATCTCACTTTGCGTAACCCTCTGGGTTTCCTTCCATTTGCTGTACGTGACATTTTTTCTCTGCTTAGAGCTGAATGGTGCCCCATGGAGTGGACAGTCCACTTCTTGACCAGTCCTCTATCCATGGGCCCTGCTTCCAGTTTCATGAAGGACGTTCCAATTAGTGGTTGGTCTTTAATGCCTCTTTGGTGCTTGCTAACTCTCTAGAGATAGCTAACCCACCCTGTTTAAAAAAAAATAGATTTCAATCTGAACCTTAGGCCAGCTGTAGTATCTAGCCAGAATTTACTAACATTGCTTTGTTTCCCTTGGATTTATTTTTCCGTCTATTTTCTCACAATGCCAAGTGATGGTGACTTACTATTTATGGGTACAAAATGAAATTTTTTAAAGATTTATTTATTTATGCATACAAGAACCGGGGTGCAGGCCAGAGGTGTGGGGAGGGTGAGAGGATTCACCAGAGACAGAGTTGGGAGCAGAACAGGAAGATCTACTGAAATACACTGCTGAGAGGAGCAGCGAGGAGACAGGAGAGGTCTGCTGCACCATGTTCTTCAGCTCCCTGGCTGGGGATCGAACTCGTGCTGCAGAGGCTGCGGATAGCTTCATAGTGCTGCGTCTTAACCCCTTGCGCCACCAGGGAGACCCACAAAATGAAAATTTTTAAAGGATTTTGTGTTTAAAAAAAGGTCAGTGTAAAGAAATGTTGAGTACCTGATCTCTAGATGGGGATCTGCTTGGGCTGCTGTAATGGAATACTGTGGACGGGGGTTCAACTAACGAATGGGTATTCCTCACAGTCCCGAGGCCGGGCAGCCCAAGATGGAGGTGCTGGCAGGCAGAGCGTCCTGGTTTGTCCATGTATGTCCTCACGTGACAGAACAGAGAAAAAGGGACATGCTGTTGTCCCTCGTCATATAAGGGGGCCCACCCCATCAGAGGGACCCCACCCTCAGGACCTCATCTTACCCTATTCACCTCTCAAAGCCCCTCCTAATACCATCACACTGGGAGTTAGAATTTCAACATATGAATTTGGGGGGGGACACAAATATTCAGTCCATAGTGGACAGTGCACTCACACATTCTGAGCAGTGTTGAGGTTCTAGAGACACTACAGACCTGGGCTTTGCAACCAGACAGGCCTTGGTTGAGTCATTGGTCGAGTGATTGAGGATCTCTCTGAGCCTCAGGTGGTAATGATTCTCCCTGCCTCCACCTGGCAGTGGGCTGAGACAGCACTTGCCACCTGGGAAATGCCCCATGGAGTGAGCTCTGTGCCCTAGACCAGCCGCACCAAGTGTTGAGGGAGAAACCGAAGCAGGGATTATTCCGGGGACCCTGGACTTAATTCCTCTTGTGGCTGGGGAATGAAAATACAGACCAGGGAAGACTTCTCTTTGGCTTCAGTTCCCCTCCTCACCTCTGTTTAAGGGACATGTTTCTAGGAGATCGCAGGCCTTATCCGCCCCCGTCGCTGGTGGCTTGGACTTTTCAAGATAAATCATGGAACCTGCCTGCGTGTTCCTGTTGCGCCCGGTGCTGAGTTGCTTGCTGGTGTGGCTGAGCTCCTGAGGCAAGCAGCTCCCTGGGGTGGCATTTGGGGATAAAAAAGATGGATTTAGCTGCCTCGTCCCCCAGCAGTGACTCAGCTCCGGGAAGCTCAGTGACAGCTGAGGCAGTTGGAACCCTGGGGACGTCTGTGCCTTCGTGCTCCGCTGTCTCCACAATGAGCCGGAGTCTTTCTGGAAATATAAGTGAGCCTCATCACGGCCGCCTTCTCTAGCCAGGATTTTGTCCTTCTCCTTCCAGGATTTTTTTGTCCTCTGTCTCCTTCCAGGATTTGTCTTCCTGGCAGCTCTTGGCAGCCTGCCTTCCAGCTGGGAAGTGTTGTCGAGAAGGTTTCCATCATGCTAGTTCTATCTCACAAGTTCAGACAGAAAGAAAACAACCACGTGCAATATTCTCGTGTATTTGCCATGAACCAGCGTTTCTCAGTCTGGGCTGTAGGCCTCCTGCATGTCGGTCCCCCAGGCCAGGTTTATCCTGATCCTTGCAGGGAACCTGCCTTTTAAACAAATCCCCCCTATAACTCCCTCACCTGCTAATGCTTGAGACCAGCTTCTCTCCATGTACCCAATGCAATGGAATATACTCAGTTTCTCTACTGTTGAGATGGGGCTAGTACTTCTAAGTGGTAGTTCTTTTATTTTTTTAAGATTTGTTTATTTATGCATACAAGAGCTGGGGTGTAGGCCAGAGGCATGGGGGGTTGGGAGGTGAGAGGATTCACCACAGGCAGAGTGGGGAGCAGAACAGGCAGACTGACTGAAATACACTGCTGAGGGGAGCAGTGGGTGAGTCAGGAGAGGTCTGCTGCACCATGTGGGTCACCTCCCTGGCCGGGGATTGAACTTGTGCTGTAGTGACTGCTGTTAGCTTCATAGTACTGAGACTTAACCCCTTGTGCCACCAGGGAGGCCCCAGATTGTTTTTTTAATTGAAATAATATTGGTCTACAACATTCTGTAGATTTCAGATGTACAGTCTTTTAAATCAACTTCTATATACATGATGTTACATTCACCTCCAGAATTCTAGTTTCTGTCCTTTTACCTAGTCTACCCCCTCATCTGGTTTTATTTTATTTTATTTTTTTAAAGATTTATTTATTTATGCATACAAGAACTGAGGTACAGGCCAGAGGTGTGAGAGGGTTCACCAGAGACAGAGTGGGGAGCAGAACAGGCAGACTGACTGAAGTACTCTGCTGAGGGAAGCAGCGGGGAGACAGGAGAGCTCTGCTGTGCCATGTGGGCTGCTCCCTGGCCAGGGATCGAACTCGTGCTATAGTGGCTGCAGATAGCATCATAGGTTGTGTCTTAACCCTTTGTGTCACCAGGCAGGCCCCTCATCTGGTTTTAAACCTCAACCTTACTACCTTTTTTGGGGGGCCTCAAGTTGCTCATCTGTGAAATGGGGACACTAATAGTACTTACCACCTGAGACTGTTTGGAGAATCAAATAAGGTACTTTGGTCCCAGCATGTGATACTAGCTTAGTAGATGTCAGCTATTGTTAGAACTTGGAAAATTATAGCTTTTACCATCTAGGGCAGGGTAGGTGTTGGCAACCATTTTTTGTAAGGGGCCAGGTAGTAAACATTTGAGATTTTGTGGGCCATACTGTCTCTGTTGCAACTGCTTCATCCTGTTTTAAATATTATGGGAATGAACGAGCGTGGCCAATGTTTCAGTAAACCTTTACTTAAAAATTAGTCAGGGGACTGGAGTTACCTAACCCTCACCTGGGGCTTTGTGAAGATTAGTTGCGATTAGGCTAATTACATTGTGCCTAGCCCAGTGCCTGGCAATCACTCCCGGAAATGATTCTAACAATTCTGTGTCTGATTTGAGGTCTAGGCATCCTCCTTTCTCCAAGGGAAGAAAAGCATCCAAGAGCATATTTCAACAGAAGTTGAGCCTCATTCTCTCTCTGCCCCAAGTCCGTGTTCATGCCCGCACCTGGAGCTTGCATTGCCCCTGCCTCTGCCCTCCCCCACGGTTGGAGGTAACATGCCAGCTCCTGGTGTGTGATTAATTCCCTCTGTCCCACGCTTCACCCCAGGGTGTGTTGCCATTTTCAGCATCTGTCCCATGGAAATCAGGTCGCTCATCTGAACCATGTTGAGCAATGATGATATTATATCTAAGGGGTGGTTAACAATGCGCTTTCAAATCCACAGACGCATTTACCCAGCACCCAGCGGCTGTACGATATGGTTAAGGCTTGCGGTGGGTGTGGGGGCGTGAGAGCAGGATCTCTGGGTTTGAAGTCTGTCTCTGCGGCATTGCGTGCTGTTGGGTGAGTCCCTTCCACGCTGAGACTCAGATCCGCCCTCTGTAAACTAGGGATTAAATGAGATAATACATCCAGAGCCTCCAGCACAGCATCACACAGAAGAAACAGCCACCACACGCCCTTGTGCACAGGAAGAAAGTGTTGCCCAAGAGGTAGGTAAAGGGACTCATTCCTTGTCAAGCAGCTGGTGACCTCTGCCCAGGGATCTCAAACTCTGGCCCCACCATGCCCTACCCCTGACTGCTCCCTGGGGCCTCTCCTGCAGCCTGGGATGGGGGGCAACTGAGCACCCTGTGCAGTGACTAAAGCTTTTGGAAAGAGTGACATCTTTTCCAGGGGGCTTGCAAGCCCCATTGTTGTAGTTCCTTAGTGTCTTCCCAAAATTTACATCCACCCAGAGCTTCAGTGTTAGGGGGAAAGGATGTCCTGAGTTAATCCCACACAGGCTTTGTGGACCCCACCCCCTGAGGATGGAGTTGGGCAGCCAGGTTGGATATAAAAACCAAACACGTGGACCTTGGGGTGGCTGGCTCGCGATTGCTCGCCTCCTGGCTTCACCACTCCTGGCTGGTGGCCAACTCTGAGAGCGCCATTTTGGGATTCCTGATCGGCGGATCGGGTAGGACTCATTAAAAACTTTGTCTCCCACTTTTCTCCCAGAGCTGTACATTTCCTCATTTCCCCTTCCCTTGTACATAAACCTTCTATTAACCTTTCACGTGTGCCTGCAGTAGAGCATTGATAAGTCCTTTTAAGCGCGCAGGTGAGGACCCACAGTCAGGCACACCGTTTTGTATCGGGGTTGCTCTACAACATCAGGATGCACCTGATTTGAAAAGAAGATCTTTGTAGAAATAATAAAGTTAAAGATTAAAATGAGGCCATTTTAGTGGGGGTGGGGTGAATGGTGGGTGGGGGTAGGTGGTAGGTGGACCCCTAAATCCAGTGGGACCAGAAAAGACCGAGTAAGACATGCAGAACCCCATGGGAACACGGAGGCAGAGGTCAGAGAGTCCTGAGGCCTGGATGAGGCCAGCAGAGATTGTTCTCTGGAGCCAGTTTGTGGTAGTTCCTTCTGGCAGCCCCAGGAAACTGACACGCCCTTGACTCCCAGCTGGAGTGAACTGGGGCTATGAGTCTGAAACAAAGACCAAGGGCAGGTCACAGAGATGCCTTTGTAGGCTGACTTGGGCTCAGCTCCCCACTCCTGCCAGCCCTCACAGCCCCACAGCCCTCCTAGTCCTCATAGCCCCGCTCCGGCTTTCATGGTCCCCCCAGCCCTCACAGCCTTAGTTCCCTTCTTCATTGAGAACATGCAGATCTTCCGACCGGTGGGGAGGAAAGGCGCCAGGCTTGGGTGAATTCAGTCCCCATCTGCCCAGGCTGGCAGGTCCTCCTAATCTGTTGCAGAAGAAACCGAGTCACCAAGAAATTAACTAACTTCGCAGGGCACTGCCACTGGTGAGGGGCACAGCTGGGACTGGAACCCAGGCCCTCTGACCCCAGAAGGGTGGGTTCTGAGTTGTTGTGTCTCCATGGGCCATTTGGTCATCTGAGTAAGTGCTGTCAGGCAATTTTGTGGCAGAAAAGAAAAGAACTAGCAGGTTGACAGTTTGGTTTCTCTCTCCTGGACACGAGAAGAAACCAACTCTTTACAAACGGATGTGTTTTCATTTTCTAGCACGGCATATGCGATCTGGCTTTGCACGCTCTGATTTCACACTTTCAGGAAGTTTGATCATTGAAAAATACCAGAAAGAAAATGTATAATACTATGAATGAACAAAAGACTTAGAGGCAGCCTCAGGTACAAGCCACAAAAGGGCTCAGTCCTTTGCGCAGATGGCCGCGGGTCAGCTTTCACCTTTTGAATGTCCTTTTGTTTTCCGGTTTCCCTTTGATGACGGCCAATTAGTTGTGCCACTAAAATGCTGGTGGGACACTTTCTCGAACACCTCTATCTCCATCCCAGGTTGTCGCTTTGATAACACCACAATGACAAACAGGAGTTGTGGAGCAAACTGTGGGATGCAGGATGCTGCTGAAGAGCAAGATCCTGGCCTTTTTATTGATAGAACAATCATACAGCATCAGTTGTGAGGGGCGGGAGAACAAAAAGAAAAGGGAGGGGTGAAACCAGAAAATGTGCTCTGTCATCTATAGTATCAGGGGTTGTGAGTCTGCCCCCCAGGCACTTCTCATCTGCTTGATCACTCAGTATTGTAATTGAGATCAAGTTCTAGATCCCCAGCCATGGTTTCAATCTTATCAACAAGGCTTTCCACTGGTCAGCTTCTGGGGTCCCTTGTCATGCATCGGGTCTTAGTGGGGGACTTCCCCCCACCACCCCGCATTCCAGGTCATACCTTGTGATGCCTACCCTTCCCAGAGTGATCAAGCTTTAAGCTCTTGATTGATTTGAAAGGCACCTTGTAAGGTTTGGCTCCTATGACTGACTGCCCGGGCTGTTCTGACCTTGTACAGGAATGCAGAACTGCAGGTAACAAAAACTGGTGGCTGAACAGGTCACTTCGGAGTAGCACACCAATACCAGGTGACCCCAACCCTGCATTATTATTACCTGTGTCCAGAGTCGGGGCTCGTAGGAGCGGGCCCTCTCCCTGCTTGGAACCCCGCACACAGAACAATCACCAGTAATAGTTTTATCTTGTTCTTCCACCCTCCTTCCTCAAGCCAGGCTGGTTGCTTCAATACTAGGTGCCAATTCAGGCTGGTGTCAGGGGCAGTCGGACCCAAATTTGATTCCAGGGGCTCTGAGATCACTATGAGGCACATCACATGGAACATGTTCTAAAAGGCTTTGGACAACTCTCCCTCTTTGCAAGTCCCAGTCCTGACACAGCTGCTCCAATCTCTCTTCTCCCTTCTATTTCCTACCCGCTCCCCGCTCCATCTCCCTCCACCTCATCTGCGGTGTCTCAGCCTGACCACAGGACCCTCTTCAGAACCCTCCATCTTGCGCAGGAGGGAGGCTGCAGTCGGGAGCAGCCTCCCAGGAGTGTTCTCTCTGCTCCGCTCTTCCTCTCCATCCAGGCAATTGCTCACCACCTTCTCCTCCACCTCACGCCAGATCCTGCCCCGTCCATGCTGTGAAAGCTGGGAGCTCCCTGAAAACACAAACTGGAGCAGACTGAGAAGCCCTCTCCTAGGCTTCTGACTGTCAGGCCAACGCTTCTCCCTAGCAAAGCTCATGGCCCATTCCGTGGCCTCTGTCCATGTTTCTCTCTTATAAATTGCAAACATCTCTGAGAGGATTCCTTTCAACGTGTGAATCAATTGTGGGTGATGCTCTTCCTCCTGATGCCTCAGCAAAATGAGGCGTAGGAGTGGTGGGGTGTAGGAAACTTTGACTTGTGGAATGGACGTGTTGGAGGCAGGTGATGGAGGGGTATAGTAATGCACCAGAAGTCTGATGTTTAGTGAAGAACTTGGGGTGAGGAAATTCCTACAGAAGGCAGGCTGTGGTGGAGGGTTTTGGGGGTGGGTGCTGTTTGAGGGTCAAGCAGACAGGAGTTGGCCTAGGGAAAACCCACATATCATGCCCCCTAGGCCCTGGGCAGGTGTGGGCCAGGGTGCTGTGTCGAAGGAGTGAGACAGGTGGAGAGAAGGCAGCTTTCTAAACGCTGACCTGGATGGAAGATTCGAGAATGGAGGAACGAGAATGGTGTTTGGGTGGACCTGGCGACACAGGCCCAGGGAGGCGGTCAGCCTGCATAGGTGAAGCAATAGTGACCTCAGAGTAAAGCAAGAACCCCCTCTTCTGTGTCTCCTTCTCTGCCTGACAAAGCCCTTAGACTATGGCATCCTCTAAATAGTTCAGTCATTCGCTCTGGAAATGTAGCCTAAGGAGACCTCTCAGATGCACGTAGCGATTTCATTTGGAGAACACTCTTCACGGGGCTGTTTATAGTGGGGAGAGTGGAAAACAACCCAAATGTCTGGGGGTTGGTGAGATGATTCATAACGTGGCCACAAATAGAAAACTACACAGCCTTTCCCACTGCTGCTGGGGGAGAACACTCAAGGACGCGAGAAAATGCGCGTGACGAGTTGTTAAGTGAAAAGAGCAGGTACCAAATGGCCAGACCCTAATTTAATATGAGAAAAACCAGACCCGTGGAATGGTGGATATGTGTGTTTATAATAGTGTGCGTGTGTGTGTATAGATATAGAGTTATATGTGCACATGCATGTAATACTTTACTAATCTTTAGGTTTTTCCAGTCTTTAAAAAAATGTGTTCTATAATATATATATAAAACACTTACAGAAAACTATAGATATTAGCCTATATGCTAGCACTACATATAATATCATATAAAATATATATCTCAAGGGCCTCCCTGGTGGCGCAGCAGTTGAGCGCTGGGTTGTGAAGCTGCCCGCGGCCTCTGCGGCGCCGGTTCAATCCCCGGCTGCTCCCCGGCCACCGGAGGAGGGTCCCACATGGCGTGCAGACCTCTCCTGCTGCCCGCTGCTCCCCTCAGCAGTGTACTTCGGTCCTTCTGCCTGCTCTGCTCCCCGCTCTGGCTCTGGTGAATTCTCTCACCCTCCCGTGCTTCTGACTGTGCCCAGTGCTTGTATAAACAAACAAACAAATAAATAAATCTTTAAAAAAAAAATAAAATATATATCTCATAAAAATATATAAAATCATATAAATTATCATATATACATTGAAAAATGTACTCTAGAATTCTAATGGCAATCTATGTGGTCTCCTATAATATTTTATATATATAATCACATATATATAGGTACACACACATAGGTACACAATGTTATAGACTAAATGTGTCCCTCCTAAATTCAGTGTTGAAGTCTTAAGAAACACACTTAATGATTTACAGTAATATATTAAATTACTGTGACTGATTTGGAGATAGACCCTCGAAGGGAAGAATTAATGTGAAATGAGGTCACAGGTGAGCCCTGATCAGAGAGGTTGGTGTCCTTACAGATGGGCAACAGCTCTCTGCAAGAACACAGAGAGGCCATGTGAAGACACAGTGAGAAGGCGGCTGTCAGTAAGCTGGGAAAAGAGCCCCCCCACCCCGAAACTGGCCCTGCTGCACCCTGATCTGGGACTTCTGGCCTCCAGAACTGTGAGGACATTGATGACGGTTGTTTAAGCCACTCAGCGTATGATATTTTATTATGACAGCCCAAGTGAACTAATGTGCATCATACATACACACTGCACACACATATATGTCATCTTTATATAATCATACACAGTCATATATATATGTGGTTATATATGCCTATATGTATACTATTAATATATGTATCACTATTGATATCACTATTAATTTAAGAGGGAAGAATGGCCATCAAAATGCGAGTAGCGATTCCCTGGGTGGTGGGGTCCTGCGTGACTTGACTGTTATTTTTTTTGTCTACCTGAATTTCCAAAAACCTACTTAGACTGCTTCATATTACTCTTACCTCACTTTGTAGTCCTATATGGTAATCATTAATACTAGATGGTAATTATTAATAATTAATATGTTACTATAAATCACTATCATAAAACTTTCTTTTGCCTAATGTTGACTTGGACTTGAGGTGGGGACGCCTGAGGTCAAGGGGAGCAGAAACCTTGACCCGGATTTGGCGAGCCCACTGGACACCCCTCCCGTTGTAACTGGGTCCAGGAGCAGACCTGTTTTCTGGTCTCCAAAGGATGGCTTGTAGCCACACACTGGGGGTGCAGGCTGAGCCCCACAACCCCAGGTGTGTGATGGTCCCTGCAAGGACAGGGCTGTCCCCAGGGAATTCTTGAACCGCTGGTGGCTTCGGGGTCCTGATGCCTGCGTTTCGTGTGTCCCACCAGGTCAGCTGGACATCATCTCCATGGCAGAGACGACCATGATGCCCGAGGAGATCGAGCTGGAGATGGCCAAAATCCAGCGTCTTCGGGAAGTCCTGGTCCGCCGGGAGTCTGAGCTCAGGTTTATGTGAGTGCTCAGGGAGTGCAGGCCTGGGCGTGCGGGACAAGGGTCAGGGGGCGGTTCCCAAGCCAAGAGCCAGGACTGGGTGTGATGCGCTCGGGAGGCCTGTGGGTCACCCAAGTAAGGGTGAGCTGCAGGAAGCTCTGAGACCACTAAGTAGACGTAGAGACTTGGAGTTGACCCCCTTCCTGGCAGTCACTGCCATTGTAACGGGCACGATCACCTGCACAAACGAGTAGACCTGGACGATGATGGTCCAAGTGTGGCATCAGGGGTGCCGACCTCCCCCCGCTGCCCAGGGCTGGGGGCAAGGATGAGCTAGCATCCATCGTTTCCATGAAAACAGATGGAATCACTGAGAGCTCGGCAGCAGGGAGAGGGTTTGTGTTCACCACACTAGAAATGACGAGTCCCATCTACATGGGAATTTAAGTCGTTCTTTCCTCTCTTTAATCACTTAAGGTGGAAGTGACTTATGTTAATAGTATTGGTGTTAATTAATTCTGGTGGAGAGTTGTGTGACTGTGCCTCTGTTTCTTCATACATAACCGTGAGGATGAACTGACTAGTCCCTTCACCCACCAACGGCAAAAAGACTTAAATTGTGCCCGGGCCTTGCTTTCTCATCTTTGTTCTATTTTTATACTTTCAATTTTGCTTTTCACATTCTCAAACATTAGAGTATTGACATTCCATTTTGAAACTATAACTAAGCTTCCGTTCTTATCTGTAGATTGTTTTCAGCCTTAAACACATGCCGCTGGCATTTACCGTACCCTCCGGGTGTTTGAAAGGAAGCGAAGATGGGGGATCACGATGGCTGCTGGAATGTTCTGAAGAGCTTCCTGCAGCCCAAAGCTGCTAAGGAGGGGCCAGAGGGGCTTTTGCTGCTACGGAAACAGTGATGTCACCTTGTATTTGCTGTCCTTGGCACTGTGTGTGTGTGCACATGTGTGTGCAAGCATGCACACATGGATATGCCCAGCATTTGCACATGCCTGGCACACATGAGTGCCCAATGCAAGAAGACCTAACCTTTAGGATTTAGCCTCTTGACTTGAGACCGCCCTGAATTTCCCCATCACGCCCTTGAGTCCGACCAATTTGTCATCAGTAGACACTCGAATAAGCCAAGTTACCTAAAGGACACAGGAGGATGTGTAGTCAGGATGTAGAGCGAACACAGTGACATTCTGGGGGGTGGGGCGAGCTTCCCAGCCCCCTGGAATCTTGCTCACAGCCACAGACAGGGTGGATGTTCCGCCTCCCGCTCCGGCCAGCTTGTTATAGCAGGCAGCCTTGTCCTGAGGGGCCGGCATCTCGTCAAGCTCGGAGATGCGCTGTTCCCTCCAGGATGCTGGGAGATGAGGTCAGGGCTATTCAAACCTGGAGAAACGTCTAGTCTATCATCCTTGGCTCCCAGGCTGTCAGGGTGTGCGGGGTCATTCTTGAATTCAGCATCCTGGTGATTTCCCAGAGCCAGGCCTCCTTACAGCTGCCGAGTTGCTCATCCTTCTCTTTTGTCCATTTAAGAGAAGAGGGAACTGGAGGTTAAGAAATGTACCCAAGGTCACATTGGCTGGTAAGCAGCCAAGCTAGGATGCAGTCTGATCCCAGAGCACTGTATTTATTGAGTGCATGAGCCGAGCAGGAGGGACGGAGGGAAGGAAGCAGGAGGGAAGAAGGGAGAGAAGCTGAATCTACCACCAGGATCATTCCCTAGTGTCCCCAGCACGGGGCAGGGATCTTACCCACCTTCCTCACAGCTGTGCCTTCCCAGCATCTTAAAAAGTAACTGCTGTTTATTAAACACATGTTGATATTTGTTGAGTGATTCTTTCACATGCCACCCTTACCCCAGCAATTCCCCCCCACACACACACACACACAAGACCCCTGGCATAGGTGAGTGGGCAGTGGGATTTCAGAGGCTCTTGGCATTTGTGGGCTTTGGGGGAGGAAGTTCTGGGGACACATCCGGGGGGCTTCTGGCCGGCAGCCCCAGTGCCTGTAGCTGTGATGGCCGGTGATGACCAGGACGAGATTGATTTCGTCACACCTGCTCTGAAGTCATCAAATTAATACCCATGGGCTCCCGCGAGACTGTGAGTCAGGGTGTATTTCATGGTTGAAAGTGTCTGCCTACTTCACAGTCTTCTGCAGTGTGGATACTTTTATGAATTGGTCTATGGCGGCAGCCCCAGCACCCCAACATTTGATATTGTTCTTTCCTGAGTTTCCCTTTTCTTGTCTCCTCTTGTACGCCTCCCCCTGGGACTCGCAGGTGGTTCTTCCTCCTTCTGCTAGGATGGTGAGGAGGTAGGAAGGAGCACTTACCCCTTTCCAGGGATGAACTCAGGAGAAGTAGACTAGAGGGTCATCCTGGCTCCCCCATGTCCTTGGTCTGGAACCCTGAGAGGAGTGAGTTCTGTTACTTCTATTTTACAGATGCAGTAACTGAGGTTAAAGTAGTGAAATAACTCTTCAAGGTCACCAGCAAGTGAGGCACAACCAGGATTTGAACTCAGGGTGTCCATCTGGAGATAGAGCCCTTAATCCTAAACTATACTATTATCTTTATTCCCAGCACAAGGACACCTCCCTTTTTTTGTACCCATCCTTTCTAGAATACAACAACAAGCTTCTGGGTGGCTCTCAGTCTCCCATTGCAGTTGTCTTGACCCGCCATCTTGAATTGAGTATGGTGTCACTGGAAAGGGTCTTACTTGGTCTTCTCTCTGAACCCTTTTGCTGGAGACCCATGATTTATTTGAGCCTAAAATAACTTACGTAGTCAAGGTTTGCACAGACTGCTGGAAATTCACTAGGTTGGATCAGGAGTAATTCCCTGAAAACTTACCCTGAATAAGACCCTCAAGGTCCGAGTCTCAGAAGCACCATGAGTGACCCCCAGTGGCCATGCATCCTGGCTCTGTGCACCCAGTGCCTCTTGTCCTACGTCTTCCCTTAGCTTGTCCTCTGACTTCCAAGTTGCTAAACAGCATTTGGAGATCTCCCTCTTGATGTCTGGCAATTTTATGAGCTTCATTAGGAGACAATTTTATTAGCTTCATATGCCAGAGGCATAGGTGACATGCTTCCGGGGGCTAAACTTGCAATCTCCTTTCTTCCACCCTTGACCTACTGAGCCACCCACCTCCTCGTCCTGTCCACAGAGGCTGCCAACAGCCTCAGGCTCATTTTCTCACCCTTTACCCAGCGCAGAATCACACCATTAGCTTCTCCCAACGCCTGGTGCAGCCCCTGCAGACCGCCTTGGCTCAGCGTGCTCTGAGCAATCCTGTCCTGCTGTTTATCTGGGTGGCAGATAATTAAGTATCTCCTGTCTCTGAGTGGGGGTGGAGGTGGTTATCTTTCTTTTACACCCGCTTGCTGGTTTGTCATAAAGGGGCTGGCGTGCCTGCCTCTCAGCTTGAGCTGGGCAGCGGTGGCTTCTAATCATCTGAGTCTGAACTACAGTAGGCCGAGGCGGGTGGGCCATCAAAGAACAGATTTCAGAAGCCTAGCCCTTGAGTTCTAGCATTTATAAAGTCTGGGCTTGGACTCTTCAACTTCATTTTATTATGTACCAAGTGTCAGGTGCTGGAACCCGGCAGAGGCGAGGCTGGGGTGGTGGAAAGGACTCATATCATAAACTGCAGCTTTGAGAGGCTGGCGGCTCTGGGCATTGTTCTAAGTGTTTTACATGCATTGATCTTTTATTCCTCACTACAACCACATTGGCAGATCACGCCTCCTTCCCCCACTTTACAGATGAGGAAATGAGGCACCGAGAGCTCAAGGAACTTGCTCAGTGTTGCACAGGTGCATTAAATAGCCGACTATGCATTCTGGGTCCAGAGTCCATGATCGCAACCACCATGCTAGGTGGTCTCTCAATTAATTTTGAAGCCCGGTTCTACTTCTTACAACTGTGTTGCCTGGAGCAAATCTTTTGCCCGGTTCTAAACTCAGTTTCCCCATCTGTACAATGGGGTGTCTCAGCTTCCCTGGTAGCTTTGTAGCAAAGGCTGAACAGAGAGGATGCATCCAAATGTGGGGTCTCTTCCTAGGTAGTGAGCAGCAAATCCAAACTCTCATCCATCCTTTAACTGCTAACTCTGTGCTTGAGAGAGGACAGGGGGGTCGGGGCTGCTTAGTCAGTCTCCAGAGAACACCCAGAAAACACTCCTCCCTGAAAGCGGGGAAGTGACTCTCAACCATGAAGTCCAATTCTACCCCGGGGCCTCAACTTGATAATTATTGTTGTTATTTTAAAAATTTATACACCTGCATTTTCCTTTTCCCTTTAATGAGCTGGTAATTCTGAAATCTGTTAGAAAAAACTTGAAGCCAAGGGCAAAATGAAGCATGTGTGTTTATGTAACTTGACACATCTCAGCCACGTTCAAGAATTCTGCGTCATTTCTGGTACACTTGGGGGTTTAAAATAGCATCTTCCAAGAACAGGCCACTGTTGCCACAGCCACTGTACGTATCAGGTGGGAAGAGGTGTCTTTAATTGCAGAAGATCTGAAAAGCAATTTGTCTTGGACAAAATATCAAGAATTTGAGTAGCCGGGGAAGGAAGAAGACCTTGAAGGAAATGGAAAGCGACTAGAGAGGATGGAGAATGGTCCAGTTTAGATCTCTCTGTGAAGGAACCCTCCTGTATTTCTAAGTATACTGGGAGGTAGGGATGAGGGTGGGGATCTGGGAGATGGAGAAAAAATAATATTTCCCACTGGACAGGCATCTGCTGCTTCAAGTTGCCTTTTGCAGTCAGAACAAGCTTCAGGAAAGGAAATTCTTTCTGGGGGGCTCCAACAGTCTTACCATAAATGTGTGGCTGACTCTGAACAGCATGGATTTGAATGACGGGGGCCCACCCCTAGGAGGATTTTTCCTGTAAATGCATGATGTAAACAAAGTATGGGGAAACACTGTCCAGGATGATAAATGTGTTTTCTTTTCCTGGTAATTTTCTTGATAATATTGTCTTGTCTCTAGCATGCTTTAGTGTAAGAATACCAGTATTAATACATAGAACAAACAAAATATGTGTTATCAGCTGTTTATGTTATTGGTTAGGCTTCCAGTCTGTTACTAGTCAAATTTTGGGGGAATCAAAAGTTACACATGAATTTTCAAATGTGTGGGGTTAGGATTTTCTCCAAATCACCTGGGCTCTGCTGAGCTGGGGGGAGATCACTCTATGAAGCTCCTGTGATGATTAACTTGATGTGTCAACTTGACTGGGCTACGGGTGTTTATTATGAGATTCACATTTGAATCAGTGGACTGAGTAAAGCAGATTGCCCTCCCTAATGTGGGTGGGCCTCACCCGATCGGTTGAAGGTCTGAATAGAACAAAAGGCAAGTAAGAGGGAAATTTGTGCACCTGACCACATGAATTCCAATGTAGAGATTTTTCTTTACCTTTGAACTGAAAAATCAACTCTTCTTTGGTCTTGAGCCTCTGGCTTTTGGACTGAAACATACATCGTGGATTTTCCTGTGTCTCCAGCTGGGTAACTGTAGAGCTTGGGATTTCTTAGTCTCCCTAATCCTATGAGCCATTTCCTTAACAGTCTCTTAGTCTCTTTATATGTGTGTATCCTATTGGTTCTGTTTCTCAGAAGAACCTTGGCTAACAGCCCATTATTCTCAGAAATGTGCCTCTGGATTCTTCATCTGGTTAACAGTGATGTAAGGGGGTGGAGAAGACTGATTAAGATAAAGGGGAATTGGCTCTACACCTTTAGAAGACATCGTGAGGTCCATCAGCTTCTCCTGTAGCCTCTTGCCCAGAGGGTCTCCAACAGCATCCCCACTGGGCTTGGCTCCTTTATGGGGGCAACACTGGCAGCCCCTGGTTCTTGGCTTGGGGAGTCCATTCCGGTGGTACTGGCAGGGAGGCAGGAACATGGAGAACATGACTGCAACTTTCTTAACCACTCCGATGTACAGAGCTCTGCGGCATTCAGAACATGTACGCTGCCGAGTGGCCATCCATGTCCCTTCCCCCATTAAGCCAAAACTACCCCCTGTCCTTCCCCCAGCTCATGGCAACCACTTTCTACTTCCTGTCTTTGTGATTTTGACCATTGAGAGACCTCAGATAAGTGGGTCATACGGTACAGACACCCCCCCTTACCTGTGGCTTCTCTTTCTGTGCTTTCAGCTACCTGCAGTCCATGCAGTGGGAAAAGATTATGCACAATAAGATATTTTAAGAGAGAGAAAGAAACCATGTTTGTATACATTTTATTACAGTACATTGCTTTAACTCTCCTATTTTATGACTCGTTATCGTTGGTCATCTCTTGCTGTGTCTAGCTGATAAACTAGCTTGGTTTGTGTGTAGAGAAAAAAGCATAGTCTACAGAGGGGTTCATACGATCATGATTTCGGGTGTCCACCTGGGGTCTTGGAACATATCCCTGTGGACAAGGGGGGACACTATAATTGCCTTTTTGGATACACATTTTTAATGGAAAAGTGATGAGAAGAGGTGGAGAGGAAGTGTCCCAGTTCACAGTCATGATCCCTGCTACCACCCCTGCTCCTGCCTAGCTTGGCTCAGCAAATGGCCCAGCACCACCATCTACCCATAGAAGCTCCAGTTTCTGAAACTGGGTGCCAGCCTTGACCCCTTCTAATTTGCTATCTCCCCAATTGTCCCTCCCAAATTGTCAATGTCACCTCCTAAAATAGTTTCCACTGTCCACTTCTCTCTGTCTCCACAGCCCCCACCCTAGTCCACATCGCCATCTCTGTGTGGACATCAAAAGCCCCCAGCCTTCCTCCATGCTGCCCTCCAGGCTAGGGGCACTGCAGCCAGAGAAACTTTCTCAAAAAAGCAAATCAGGCCACAGCTCCCAGCTTTAGATGCTTTCTAGAACTTGTCAGTGAGATAAAGCCTATTAGGTCCTGCAGGCTGTCCCCACCTCGGGCTGCTGCTTCATCTGTTCTCCACCCCACCCCCACCTCCTCCAGCTCCCATTCAGCCCCAGGGAGACTCATTCCCCTGCTGTTCCCTCTGCCCCATCCCTTCCGTTCACCACCCTTTTTGCCTGGTTTGCTCTCTCCCTCCTCCAGGGCTCAGACACAGCTTCACTTCTGGAAGCAGCTCCCAGCATTTCCTAGTCTGTGTCTGGTCCTCTGGTGGTAACTGTGCTCTCTCCTTAGAAACCTTTTCCTCCCTTCACAGATCTCCGTTCGTTCAGAGTATGTGTTCACCCTCTCTCTCTGTTGGACTTGGCCTTGATGGTCCAAAGCTGAGCTGCTGTCACTCCCAGTGATGCTGGCAGCACCCAATGCATGGCCCATCTCCGCATCAGCGGCCAGGGAATATTTACAATTAATGAGCAGGTGTTCATCTTTCCGCTTCCTCCAGTGCCCGACCCACAGCAGGGGCCCCTGGCGCTGACACGTCTGGGTGCTGAAGCTGCCTGGGCCTCCTACAGTTAAGGTGAGACTCTGGGTCTAGTCCACGGGACACAGAGTCTGTCTTCCAGCCCCAACCCCAGGGATGCGATAAGGGGGGTGTCCTCTTTGCACATCTCTCCTCCAGGGCAGAGCTGAATCTGGACCAATCACAGTCTCACTTCTGGGGTACAGAAAGGATGGCGGCTTAGGCGATGGGGGACTGGCCAATCAAAGGACCTGGGTCAGCAGAGAAAGCGTACTTTGGGGGGAAGCAGGGGGGCAGCTCCTTTGAGAGTAACAAACAAGACAGACTACAGCCCCTGAATTCAGAGCATGAACCTGGCTGCGCCATTCCCCGCTCAGTCCCCAGCAGCTCTGGGGTGCTGCATCTTCTCTCCCAAGGGTCCACTTTCAGACGCTGGAGAGAATCGCCCCCACCTGAGTAGCCAGCCCTGTGCTGTGGTGAATCCGCAGGGTCTCCATCCCCACAGGTCTGGCTTCTGGGCCGGGGTGCCTGCACCCTAGACCCCCGTCCATGTAGATATAAAATTCTGATGTTTTACCTGTTTCCATAACAACAAAACAAAGCCCCAAGCTACTCCCACAGGTTATTTGAGGCATTGTAGGACTAAGGAGCACAGCAGACAATTAAAAAGGCCGCATTTGACATTCCTATTTAACAACTGTCCTTCTTTCCACCCCGGACTGAAGTGGCCCCTTCTTCCCAGCCTCCTCCTGCCACACAGAGGGCAAGTCTCACCGCTCTCCTGCCCTTTACCTCAGTTCCCTCCAGTAAGACAGGCTCCCCTCCCTGTCTCATGCTTTCACCTCTCCCAAGAAACCAAAGATGCTTGGGCTCTTGGAGCCACTTCCCTAGGGTGTTTTCCGGATATGATTTGAGCA
This sequence comes from Talpa europaea, assembly GCF_964194135.1. Classification (NCBI taxonomy): domain Eukaryota; kingdom Metazoa; phylum Chordata; class Mammalia; order Eulipotyphla; family Talpidae; genus Talpa; species Talpa europaea. The sequence continues at coordinate 94,257,318 of NC_140079.1, read as the reverse complement.
AAACTCTTTCCAAGATCAATTTGGGTTCCAGCTATTAAGGTAATAGCATTTCTCCCCATTTTCTTACACCTTCACTAAACTATCTCTTATCAAGTGACCTTGAGCAGACGCCTAGTCCTTCCAGTCTGTTCTGGACTGTTCTCCTGAACACGTAGCTATGCTGGAAGCTCCATGTCCCAGAGCCCATTTCCATTCCTGGTTCCAGGTTAAAGGTGTGCCAAAGAAGAGCAGGAGGGAGGCAGGAGGCAGAAGGGAAGAAGGCCGGGTGGCTACAGATGGAGGGGATCGGACAGAGGGACACAGGGGTTCCAGCTCCCCACTGTCCTCTGCTTCCCATCCAGCTTGTCTTCCTGACTGCCCGCCCGGCTGGCCAGCAGTGGCCCCGTGTCTGTGTCTTCTACACACTGGCAGAAAAGGCAAGAGCCTCCAGGCCCCTGTACCTGCCCCCCTGGCAGCCCCATCTCAGCAGCTGCTGGCACCTGACTTCTCAGATGGGCTGGCAGGGACGCCTCTGATCTTCACCCCCTCCACCCAGACCACCGGCTTCCCAGCCACTCCCAAGACTGTGACTGTGGAAGGTCTGAGTCCCGCGAAGCATCCCTCCCCTCCTAACTCTCGGTGCTTCTGCTCCCCTGGCCGAGCCCTGCCTTATACACACTGAGAGCCTTTACTGAAGCAGCCAGCAGCTGGGGGGGCGAGGCAAGTCCATCTTGCACTAGGCTGGCAATTCCCAAGCACTCCCCCGACCCCTTGCTGCTGGTTCTCAGTCTTGATTGCATGTTGACACCCCCTGGAGAGTTTTAGGAAAATGCTGACACCCGTGTCTCACTCCCAGAGCCTGATTTAATGGTCCAGGGTGCAGTTCAGCCTTTGGGAGTTTTAAAAGAAGTTGAGGTTACCCTCACCACCACCCCCAAACCATTTCTCCCACTGCACGAACATCGCCTCCCCTCTTCCCTGGGTCACGGAGAACTCCGGGGCCGATGAGCTGCATACAGATGACTCGTCTCCTTGCTCTGCTTCCACAATTTTTTCTTTCTTTTTCTTTTTTTTTATAGAGGCATGTTTTATTTATTTATTTGTTTTGTTTATACAAGCACTGGGTACAGTCAGAAGCACGGGAGGGTGAGAGAATTCACCAGAGCCAGAGCGGGGAGCAGAGCAGGCAGAAGGACCAAAGTACACTGCTGAGGGGAGCAGCGGGCGGCAGGAGAGGTCTGCGCGCCATGTGGGACCCTCCTCAGGTGGCCGGGGAGCAGCCGGGGATCGAACCGGCACCACAGAGGCCGCGGGCAGCCTCGCAACCCAGCGCTCAACCACTGTGCCACCGGGGAGGCCCTTCCACAATTTTTTCTTGATGAGAATTGGTATCCAACGGGAGGTAGAAAGTCTGCGGGTGAGTGAGCCCGACTCCTTGGCAGGCTCAAGGTCCCGATCTCGGCAGCAGCGCCGGGTCGTGACTGGAATCGGGACTGCTGTTTGTGGTCTCCTGTGGAGTGTGAGAATTCTGATGCCATCTGTTGTCTTCATCCTCACCTCCGTGGCCAACATCCACGGACTCAGCCTTTCATTGTATGGGCTGCTGGATGTTTCAAGAAAATGACAACACACTCCCTAAAAGCTCAGAACCCAAAGCGGAATGCACAGCCATTCAGGAATGATTTTCCTTTCACTCCACTCCCCACTCGTCTTTGACCTCTAAAAACCAACATGTGGTCTCCTTTTCATCTCTGAAATAAGTGAGGTGAACAAGCCAAGAGTTGGAAGACATGGAAGTTTTGAGCTTCACTGAACAGCAGAGGGAGTTTGGGAATTGTGTCTGGCAAGAGAGGCAGATGTAGTCCCGGCGCCAGCTGGAGGCAGAAATTTGCCCCCAGCTCCAGCTCTGAATAACTGTGTGGCCTGCCGGCCTCAGTTTCCTCAGCTGTAAAACTGGTGCAGTAACAGTTCTCACCCCCTAGAGTTGGAGTGATGGGAAATGGAATCCTGCCCCAAGAGAGCTTAGTCTGGAGCCCATTCCCTCGCCTCCTGTCCCTAGAGTCCACCCTTTATTTATTTTTATTTTATTATTATTATTATCTTTTAAAGATTTATTTATTCATGCATACAAGAACCAGCGTATAGGCCAGATGTGCAGGAGGGTGAGAGGATTCACCAGAGACAGAGTGGGGAACAGAACAGGCAGGTCTATCGAAATACACTGCTGAGGGGAGCAGCAGGCAAAACAGGTCTGCTGTTCCATGTGGGTCAGCTCCCTGGCTGGGAATCGAACTTGTGCTCAGAGGGTGAGGATAGCTTCATGGTGCTGTGCTTAACCTCTTGCACCACCAGGGAAGCCCCTAAAGTCCCACCGTTTGATCCCGCACCTGGCTTTCCTGGTGACCAGGAGATTGCAAGGGTTTTAGGAGCTCTGTGCCAGGAGCCAGGGACAGACACCAAATATATACATTTTTATTATACCAGACTTGCTTTTTTGAAAGGTAGAGGAGATGAGACATGAGAAAATGTGGTCTCCGTACCTAACACATAGTAATTGCTCAATAAATGCCAGCCACGTGACGGCCGCATGAGAAACTGCCAGATCCGAAGTTGGCACTGGAAAAATTTCAGTGGAATGTGTTCCTCGGAAGCTAGTGAGCCTTCATTATGCTTTTAAATAAAAATTAACTAAAAACTAGTAAAAAGGGAAGCACATCCTTTCCATGTTATGTGAGGACATTGTATTGCTTAATTATTTCATATCTGGCAGAGCGTGCGTATTTAGCTTTGTTATTTACAGTTAGATTGGAAGGCTGATGCTGTGAGTTACATGTTAGCATGCAGATTTCTTCCAGTGGAAAGGCTAACCCTAGATGTTAGTTTTACTGTCCCGAACACTTTGCCAGACCATCTAACCTGGCATCCCCCCAAGACTGTTCCTTAAAGGTGCCTGTGGGTCTAGTTCCTTAAACGCCCCAAAAAGGAGTGCTACCATCTGACCTAGTTCCCTTATCCAAGGGTTAAATACATTTTTAAAAAAGATTTATTTATTTATGCATACAAGAGCTGGAGTACAAGCCAGAGATTCGGGAGTAAGAGGACCCACCAGACACAGAGTGGGGAACAGAACAGGCAGATTGACTGAAGTACACTGCTGAGGGGAGCAGTGGGTGAGTCAAGAGAGGCCTGCTGCACCATGTGGGTTGCTCCCTGGATGGCCGGGGATAGAACTCGTGCTGCAGAGGCTGCGGATTACTTCATAGTGTGGTGCTTAACCCCTTGCGCCACCAGGGAGGCTGGTTGAATACATTTTTGACAAGTGTTCATTCTCTGGATGAGACACACTTTACATTTTGAAACGATGCTTCAGCATAAAAAAATTCAGGTCCCAGACTGCCTGTAAATTAGTTGGATAAGAACTGTCTGAGAACACGCTGTGTGCGAGGCCCCATGCTGGGCTCAGCAGCAACAGACAAGGCCATTCTGAGACAGGGATAGTCCAAGGCAAAAAGATGGCGACTTCATAGGTGTCTGGGAGCAAAGGAAGACATGCGCAACGTCCAACCCCACATAAGCAAACATCTCCATATCCTGGATGGTGAGTGACTGCCAGCTTACCCAGCCCAGCTTTGGCCTCAGCATTCTCACCTTATAGAGAAGAATTATTAGGACGCCCAGTCAGAGAATAACCCTATTTCCAAACATCCAATTCAGAGCAGGCTTCCTTTAAACCACCCCCAAAGCACCTAAAGCAAGTCCACATCTTGCAATAAATCCTTTCTGATGTTCTCTTGCTGATGTCTTCCTGGGCAGAACTGAATTAAGGGGCAAGGGAGCCAGGTACTGACCCACAGAAGGTACCAGACTCTCTAAAGTGCCATGAGATGGAGAAAATTGTCCCCATCGATGCTTCCGGGAGGAAGGATTTGTGTGGTTGGCAGGAGCCACTTGGGAGAGAAACTTGTTTCCCTAGGGATTCTTGGCTGCAAATGACAGAAACCAACTCTGCCTGACTTGGGCAAAATAAACAAATTGCTGGAAACTGGTGCTGAGGTTGGGGGGTGGAGGCCCATATATGTCAAGGGAGTCAGAGGGGCCCTGCTTGGAAACTGGGTGAGAATCAAGAGGGTCCCAGAGGCTGGTCACAGAATAATCTGGCCAGCAAGCTGCAAGGCCAGCTCACCATCGTCCAGCTCTGTTGTTGTCCAGTGGCCAAAGTCTTCGGCATAAGTTCCTGGTTGGCCGAGCCTGAGAAGTTGGAGGGGGGGATGTGCCTTCTAAAAATTTTCCTAATGTGGTCTGACACCATGAACAGTTTTCTCAGAACTAGAGCTTGGATATTAAGCAAATAAAAATTTCCATTTTTGTCCATGACAGGGGAGCAGGTCCCTCCACAAAGAGCATGTGTAACTGACAATAAAGGGTCTCTATGCTGTGCTAAATAGGGAGAGTCTATCTGCAGGGCTTCTGCTTTTTTGAAGAGGGCTATGCTGAGTTGGTGTCAGAACTGAAATATTTGGAACAAAAAAGGAGAGATTCCCCACTGCCTGAATGTGGACGCCCACATCACACTATTTAGATTAGCACCCTGGTACCACCATTTAGCTAACTATGTGTGGTTCTGAGTGAGCTGCACGATCTTCATCTATAAAAGAGAGATCACATAGTATCCACCTCAAAGTGTTGTTATAACCCTTATAATGGTTAATTGAGATAACTGATATAAAGCATTTAATGTCTAGCATGTAGTACATTCTGAATAAACAGTATCTAAAACCATCACCACCACCATCACCATCAGCAGCATCACCACAATCACCACCACCATCACCATCACTGATACCATCAACATCATCACCATCACTACCACCACCACCATCACCATCAACATCATCAACATCACCACCATCACCATCACCGACACCATCATCACCACCAGCATAACCATCAACATCATCACCATCAACATCACCACTGTCACCACCACCATCACCATCACCATCACCATCAACATCATCACCATCAACATCAACATCACCACTGCTGCCACCACCATAACCATCAACATCATCACCATCACCATCATCACCACCAGCATAACCATCAATATCATCACCATCAACATCATCACCACCACCATCACCATCACCACCGTCACCACCACCATCATCACCATCACCATCATCATCATCATCATCATCACCATCAACATCACCACCATCACCATCATCACCATCATCATCACCACCATCATTCCACTAGTCACCTTTTCTCCACACAGCGCTCAGCTTCTCTTCTAAATAAAGGTAAAATGAATATTTAAATAACACTGAAGAAGACCCCCAAATTTGCCCACCTCTTAATTGCAGCGGGTGACGTTAGATTTTCAGAACTCTTGCCAGCTTAGTTACACTGAATCTGCCAGGGCCGGAGTATTTACACTTTAGAAACTGGCAAATGACACAAACCAAGGCTTCTGCCTTCCAGCCAGCTGTTAAATAGTTGCCAGCAGCAGCGGTAATTATAATCCTTCCCTGCCCACTTTGGGGCATCCAGCAGAGCATATCTGCTGCGTGTGAACACAGGAGACCTGGCCTCGCAGGTGCCGAATAAACATGATGCTGATTTAAAGGTCAGTTTCCCTATGATCAAGGTGAATCCGCACCTGCTGGTGAGCGGCTCTCATGGCAGATGTGGGTGGTGATTGCTCAGGGCTCATGCTCCGGGCAGGATGCTCAGGGCTTGGGTAGGAGCCAGACTGAGCTGAGTATGGGTTCTGTGGCCTGGCCCATGGCAATGGCGCAGGGTGGTTTTCCTGTGGCTAGGGCCTCACAGATTGTATTTTGTCAACAGGAATTCAAATATGAGTCAGAACTTCATCTGCCAGTGAAAGCAGGGCTTTTATTTGAGGTCCTCAGGGAATGGCCACTGGGAAGAGCCACGAAGTGCCCCATGTGGGAGAAAAATACAGAGCTACGTGCTGTATAGAACTGCCTCTTACTGGCTAACTAATAAGAGTATTTAAGGGGGGGGGCACGCAAGGGAAGGGATGCCTGGCGCGAATGCACGAGTGTGTCCTCTTTGAACCTAACATCGACAGCCTGCAGCGATCTTTGCAGAGCCCTGGTGCCATCCTTTCAACTCCCCCCGCCCCCCCGATTCTGGGTGGCAGGTGCTGGCTTGCTGAGGGTCCTGTATGTGGTCGTAAATGTGAGCCACAAGCGGCCAAACGTGGTGGACCTGCAGAAGTTCTGTACTCCCCACCGCCAATGACTTGTTTGGATGTCCCCATTACCCTTTTTAATTTCATGATTTCTCAGTCACCTCCAGAATTGCTAAGGTTTTTTTTTTTTTTCTTTAGTCCTTAGATGCTCAGGTGAAAGAGATGACAGGTTTGCCATTGCTGCGTTGCCAGCAAGCTGGGAGCAGGGAAGGGCAGAGAATCTGTCTCAGAGCTGCCTTTGCAGAAGCAGCTCAGAGTTTTCCCTGAAACTGGGCAACACAGATCAATGAAAATCACTTGGTTTTCAAGCAAGTCTGTAAGTTGTGCTCGATTCAGAACAAGGCAATGTCTATGAACCATCTCAGAAACATTTTCAAAACCTGGAGACGGTTTTAAGGGCTAGAGGAAATGATGGGAGGGGGCTAAAGCCATCCCCCCAGAAATCTTAGAACTGCCACAGGTTGAAAGTATTTTAAAAGGTTCCTGACTACATAGATGGGGGGCCAGTGAGGAGAAGGGGACAACCTGGCATCTCTGGGTGGCCTACCCAGCTGGTGTGCCATAGCGGCCCTGTCGGGGCACTGGAGTCAGACTGTCTGCTTTCAAGACTTGTCTCCATTCCTTGCCAGCTGTGTGATCGTGGACAACTTACTTAACCTTGCTGAGCCTCCTGTAAGTTGAGAGTGATGATAGCAGCTTTACAGATTGTAAGGACGAACCCCTGGGGTTCATGCTGAAATGAACCTTAGCTTTTATTGTATCAGCATGAAAGAGAAAGGGAAGGTTGGAGAAGAGACACTGCACCGGCTGGAACTCAGCAGGTACCAGAGACGGAAGCCCAAATGCTGAGAGACCTCAGAACCATAAGGATACTGATAGCCGAGTGGAACCAGGATCACTTGAGTTGCGGACACTTAATTGGATTTCTCTGGGGGTGACTCACCGCCTTTGATAGATGCTGTCGCCCTCTCAGAGTCTCTATCATGGGATCTGAAAATTTTCCACTGGCATCTGTAGTCTCAAAACTTTGTTTCAATAAAATGCAGGGTGGTGTGTGCTCCCTGCGCCCCACCTGCCAGGCTGCCTTCAGCACAGGTGATGTGCTAGAATCACGGAGGGAAGTGGAAAACCCTGTAGGGGCTAAGTAGTAGGCCGCTGTCTACTTGGGGTGAAGCGTAAATGTCTAGGGGGTTCTTAGGAGGATGAGCTGTGGTGTGACAAAAGGGTGTGCTGCTGTGGAGGAAGAGGACCCGACCCCTTCTGGAAGCATCTGGAAGGCTCCAGAAGAAGATGCTGGGAATGTCTTGAAGGTCCCATAGGAATTTGTCTGAAGCAAAGGTGATCTGAGCAAGGAAGGAGAGCGTATTGAAGGATGCAGGTTGGGAGTCACGCAGGCAAGCAGGTGGGCTGCTAGTGTGGGAACTGTGACCAGATGTGGTCCTGCGGAGACGGGGACTGGAGGGGCTGCCACTGTGGCTACAGAGGCCTGAGACTGGCCACATTCACCTCCCAGGAAAGAAGTGGTGGCCCTTTAAAACAAGACCTGGGACATATTTTTAAATTATCCAGATAGTGGATGCAATTATAAAAACAAAATATTACAATACAGAGAAGAAAAGTTTCCTTCAAAGTAATCATTGCTACATTTTGAAAGCCATATTCTTTTTTTCTATGCACATGAACTTTGCAAAATTGGGTATTTCTTAACTAGTTTTTCTGTGGTTTATTCTCATATCATAACATGTCTTCCGTGGATCATTTTTCATGCCTGTGTAGAATTCCATTAAGCATCTGCACCATAATTTCCTTCGGTAGCCTTCCGTTTATTGCTGGGCATTTAAGTTGCTTGCTATTTTTTTGCTGTTGCAAATAAGACTATATCACACATCATCATAGCTAGATATCAATGGTGTCTTTAATCATCGCCAGAGGATGAAAGCCTGAGAATCGAACCACTGGACTAAAGAGTTCAATGTTCTAAGGCTCTTGGTATATGTTTCCAAATCCCCAGTTATCGATTCCTGTCTACCCACTGGCCATTCTTGGTACGTCTCCCTGGCCATTCTTGCTGTCTTCTCAAGCCCTCACCTCCCTGGGACCTTGTCAACAGAGAGCTCTCCAGCAGGGATGCACAGGGCTACGGTGAGGCACCACCCCATCATTCTAACTATTGCAGCCTAGGAAGGCTCCCTCCATCCCAGCACAGATGCACAGGACAGGGCGCAGACCTCACATGGTCAGCCTGATGAGCTTTTGTGTCAGTCATGTTCTTTGAATCAAAAGCAACTCCATCCAGAAATCCCCTGGAGGAGAGCCGAGAATATCATGATCGAGGGAGGTAACATTCTTTGAGGAACGGAGAGTCACATCCAGGAATGAGGTCCTGGTGACAAGCTGGGAGAAGCTAGTTGGTGCATAGACCACACATGGCCCACGGGGAGTAGCCAGGAGCTGGGCCGCTGCCAGTGGTCCCAAAGGTGTCAGCTGCATCGATAGGTCATCTCATCCCTTGGTCCCAGCACAATGCCGAGAAGTGGCCAGGCGAGGGCCTCCCTGGAAATTTCTCCACACTTCGTCTTCCCCAGGGGCTGCACTTAAACTCTTGAATCCAGTGAGTGCTAAGCCAATGCATCATCCATCTCCTCGGCTCCGTCTGGCTTGAGGAAATTGAAACAACAGAGGAAAGTGAGACTCATCCATTGACGCAGGAATGTTGGCTGCGGTTTTCAGGGGCGTCTGTCAGCCTCAGCTCTTTAGCCAGGGCAGAGGGTGGATAGAAGTAGCCTTTCCTGCTCACCCACCTTGTGTGCGCTGAGCCCTAGGCAGCCTGCCCCGTGCCACCCTGTGCATCTGCACTGCTCCTCCTCCGTGGTGAGGCAGAGACCAAAGACGAGCAGGGCGATGCTCTTCTGGTGGGGTAAACAGTGGAGCTGGGGCCCTGCTCAGCTCAGGCTGGTTGACAGCATGTGGCCCCTCTCTGTGCTGGCAGAACAGGCTCCAGTCATCCCAGAAGCCCCCAATTTGCACGTGAGCAAACCGAGATCTGGGCAGGGGATGGCCTCGCCCAAAGCCGTCACAGTGTCATAGGAAACGTATTGCTCTTCGCCCCAGTTGCTGACACAGGGCTCCCAAAGCTCTCGGAATTTCCCGGCTGATGGGGTCCTAGTTGAGCTGTTGCTCTTCTATTTTGGTCTTTGGTCCTGGCTCCCTGGTTCTAAGGCCCCAGGAATGTCCTGCGTGAAAAGCATCTCCTGTGTGCAAATGAGATGGATGTCTTGTGGCTGGGCCCCTGGGCAGCTGCACAACGGGGACCAGAAAGACCAAGCACAACTGGAAGCTTGGAACTTTCACTCCCTTTGTCCCCCACATAAAGGATGTTACGCTTAGAACTTTCACCGCCTTTGTCCACCACATCCATGGAAGTAGCATGGGGAAGCCCTTCCCCAAATCGGGGCCTGTGTACATCTTCATCGGGATCCTTCGTAACATCCTTTATCATAAACTAGTAAATGCAAGTAAATGTTTCCTTGAGCTTTTGAGCAGTCCTAGCAAATTATTAAACCTGAGGAGGGGGTCAACAGCCCCTCCTTACAGCCAACTGGTTGGAAGTGTAGGTGGCCCCGACTTGCAACTGGCACCTGAAGTGGGGAGCAGTCTTGTGGGGCTGAGACTTAGCCTGTGGGGTCTGCACTAACTCTGGGCAGTAGGTATTAGAATTGACTTAAATTAGAGCATGCCCGCTTGGTGTGTCCACCAAGAACTAGAGAAGTCTGGGGTGTCTAGAGAAAGTTTTTCTTTTCATCAGAGAGGAGGTTTGCAGTGGGACCTGGACTCAGTCCCAGGCTCTGCATCCTAGGCCAGGGCGCCCTCTTAGACCAGCCTGACCTTTTCCCATCCTTGTCAACAAGCCCACCGCACCCACAGCTTATAAAAGAAGGAGCCAAGTAAATATCATTTTTAAAAGTCAACCCTTTCCTCTGGTAACTGCTTCTGCTTCACATCTCGGTCCCTGCTGGATTTCCATTAGACTCCAGACCATGTCATTTTCAAAGACATTTTGTAAAGCAGAACACTATTATCCTGACAGAGACACATCACGCCCCAAACTGGTAAAATGACCAATTTTCCTCATCACCCCATCATGGAAAAACTGGGATGCAAGATGACTCGGCTGGCTCTTCTCCTTCCGGCATTAATCAGATTCTCGGAGGTGACATCTCTCTCCGGTACCGGCTGGCAGCGGCCAAGTCTGATTTCCAGGCTTCAGACTAATCATGCGGAGAACTGGGTTAATGTGACTTATGCAAAGTTCCAGCCAAGCTTCAAAAGTGCTTTGCATGAAATATTTAAATGTTTCTTGAACAACATGATTTAATGACATTGGATCATTATCAGGGGGTGGCACCGGCAATGAGCAAGGCCTATTATGTATGGTTTGAGCCTATTTTATTTGCTAGGCACATCTCCACATGCATTATCAATGAAGATATCTCCAGCTGCAAGTAACAGAACATCTGACTGGCAGTGTCTGAAATCTAGGGTGACCAGCCATCCTGGTTTCCTGGAAGTCAGAGGTTTCCTAGGACTTGGGACTTCAGTGCCAGTCCTGGCACCATCCCAGGCAAACCTGGACACTCTACTTAAATTATATAGAGAATCTAAGATGCAGATCAGGTATAGCTGTAGATGGTCTGAGAGCCAGCTCATGATGTCCTCCAGGGTCAGGTTCTTCTCACCCCCCTGCAGGGAGGGGCCTCAGGACCATGAAGGGATCACACCCAAGACCAACCATCTTGCCCTTGAGCAGGCTTCCTTTCACATCTCCTTGGCCCCAAGTGGATCTTGCAGTGACCGCTGGCTGCAGGGAGTTCGGAAAATTGTGTAGCAAAGGCAAATGTGATGATCGTGACTGGTGCTGTGGATTAAGTGACCCCATGTGATGGCATTAAAAGGTGGGTACTCTGGGAGAGTGGAGGACTCGTGAATGGGACCCATGTCTTGTGAAAGAGATGATCTGTTTTTTTAAAAGATTTATTTTATTTATTTATGCATACAAGAACTGGGGTGCAGGCCAGAGGTGGGGGGTGAGAGGATTCACCAGAGACAGAGTGGGGAGCAGAACAGGCAGATCTACTGAAATACACTGCTGAGGGGAGCAGCAGGAGAGACAGGAGAGGTCTGCTGCGCCATGTGGGTAGCTCCCTGGCCAGGGATCCAACTCGTGCTGCAGAGGCTGTGGATAGCTTGATAGCGCTGAGACTTTAACCCCTGCACCATCAGGGAGGCCAAGAGATGATCTCTTTCTCCGCCACGTGACCATGCAGCGGGCTGCCTTCTTGCTGTCGACTGTGAACCAGGATGAAGGTCTTCTTTCTGGCCCCTCCATCTCCCAGAGAACAAAACCCTGGCTTTTGGTTACGGGGGGATCTCTGAGAGGCAGCTTGGGGTCGGGCGCGAACTCCTTTCCCAGGAGGATGCTCAGAGACCCCGCAGGCTTGGGTGCTGCCAGCTGGGTTTCCACGTAGAATTGTTCGGGAACTGAGGGCCCTTGTTTGGGTGGTGTGTGGACAAGGCAGAGAGAAGAGGGAAGCTGGCAGCAAGAGAGAAATGCCAGAATAATGTTTTCTGATAGGGCTTCTGTGGAGTGCTGCAGCTTTCTGGGGTGGGGGGGGGTTGTCGGAAGCGCCCCACCGAGCTGAGTGCCCTTCAGAGAGGAGGGCCCGGCCGCCTCACCGGGTCCGTGGCAGGAAGTCCTGGTATGAAGCGCTATGGCCTGGGCGCTCGCCAGCCAGGGTTATGCACCATTTTACGTTCCTTCTTCTTACTTTCGTGTCTTCCAAAACTTCCACAGTGACAGGGGCCTCTTCTACAGTCAGGTAGGAATGTTGTTTCAGAACTTTTATAGAGCAGAATGTAATCAATTGGAATTTATTTTAAGGTTGAACATGTTCACATCAATTTCTCTTTCCCTCATGCTCCCTCCTTCTCTCTGACAGTTACTAACATTCTGTTCATATATATTAACAGAAACCACTTGCTGAGCCTCCCAGGCCTGTGCTCAGTCTTGATGTGGCCAGAAAGTGGTGCCATTACCACGACCACTTTAAAGACGCAGAAATCAAGTCTCAGAAGTTAAGCCACTGGCTTCTGGCCCCTTCGAATTGAACTGTTTGGGGTCCAAATTCCTGCTTCTAGCCACTCTCTATCTCTTTTATTTCTTTGCCATCTTGTTCTTCAAAAATGATCACTGAGGTACCTCTGTCACCTATGTGGTTATAACCTAAGATTTCTCAATTTCAGCACATCAGATACTGCAGGCTAAATGATTTCCTGTTGAGAGAGATTGTCCTGTGCACACAGGGTGCTTAGCAGCATCCCTGGGCTCTCCCCACCAGATGCTAGTAACAAACCTCCCTACACACACACACACACAGTTATAACAACCAAATACATCCCCAGGCATCACCAAATGTCCTCAGGGACTGACATCGCCCTCACCGAGACCCACCGAGGTTGGCCGGCCTCTGTGCTCTTTGGAAGAGGATTCTGGAGCCCCTCCAGTAGAATGAAGGCCAATAGGAGCCCATGGGAACATTGTGCCCTCCTGGCACGTCCCCCAGGCTCATTGGAGGCAGCTGCCACCTGCTAGGACATTCCCGGGCAGGGCTGGAAACGTGTTGGAAACACTCTGGCAGCGGGAGGTGCAGACTGCTGCAGCAGGAGGGTCCTACTGCTTGTCCTGACTGCCGTGGTGCTGGGATTGGAGGGGTAATGTGGGCTGGTTTTGACCAGCAAAGGCAGGGAGGTGACGCTAATGAAGGGAGGCCTCAGATCAGGGTCTTGATGAAATAGACCCGGACGAGTGTCCTGCGCTCTCCAGCTGAGTGGACTAGTAAAGTCCTCTGAGACTATCCCTGCTCCCTCTGTTTTTTCCTGGGATGTTTTTTCAGAAGCAAATAGGAGAATGTGTCCAAACTACTCACTCCATCCCTGGCAGCCCCTGTGTCACTCCCCTTCACAGAGCCCAATGGGCTGCTGTCCTGTGTTTACCTTCTGTCCCCACCTCTGAAGTATCAGCTCAGGAGGGACTTGTTCTCACTGCTGCATTCTCAGAGCCTGGCAGTAGCAGACATAGTTAGAGCTCCATAAAAACATGCAGAATGAAAGTGTGCGCACACACACACACACACACACAAACACACTGAGAAGTGATTTAAAAACAACAGCCATAGATGTGTCAAGCCCTTTGTACTCAGTAGCTCTCTTTCTGAGAATCTAGAGATCCCTCCTCAAATAATCCAACTTGAAAGGAAAAGCCTTGTGTGACTATGAATCGATGTTCCTCCTACAGTGGTCAATACAGCACAGGTGTACAAGGCAAGGGCATAATTCAAATCATCCCGATAAATCTACCTGATAGAATTCCAGGCAGTCATTACACATATTTCCAGTAAGATGAAGGACTATTGTAGCACACACATGCAAAAACCATAATGTGCGATGCACGTTCTGCAAATTAATGCACTGATTACAGGAGTAAGCACCCTACCCCTCTAGGGGAATTTGGAATTTGCACTGCTATAGTGCAAGTGTTCCTATTACTTGACCCAGTAGCTACATTTCTAGAGATTAATCTTCCTAGGGACTTATTTATTTCTATGAATTTATCTTAGAAAAATGTATCAGGCAACACCCAAACATCAATTAATACAGGAATAGTTAAATCACTGAAAAAAATCAATGTAGTGGTATACTACGCAGTCATTAAAAATGAAACTTGTATGTACTTACTGCATGGAATGCTCAAGAAATATTAAGTTTTTTAAAAATTGCAAAATGTTTTTGTACCATGACAATGATGTCCTATGTGGTAGTCTAATCATTAATGTTTAAAAAAAAAAATCTGGAAGCGTATATATACCTAAGTGTTGATAATGGTTATTTCTAAAGGAGAGCAGGAGATTTTCCCTATGTTGAGGATTTCGATAATGCTTAAAATGTTAACACAGCAGAAAAAAGGAAACACTGGTCCTAAGACATGAACTCACTAGCATATGCTAACAAAAGCCAGGCACAGAAGATGGAAGGAGCTGTGATTTACAGTGGTTGATCACTTCCCAGATGTGTGATAATGGACAGTTTTTTTTTTCTTTCTTCTTTTGGGGGAAAACATCTATCAAGAGCATGTGTCACCTTTACAAAGGTGTCCCTGTCTACCAGCCCTCTTTGTTTAAACCAGGGTGGGATGTGAGGGTGTAGAATGTTCTGTCAGCATAACCTGTTGTGCTGTGCTGGCCTGTGTCCCCAGGATGGATGACATCCAGCTTTGTAATGCCATCATGGACCTGAAGCAGGAGCTGCAGAACTTGGTCGCCATCCCAGGTAACCACGGGGGAGTCCATCCCAAAAAGCCCTCACCTGCCTTATCCTCACCTCTTAGATCTGGAAGACAGAGTTCATCTCTTCTCCTAGCCAAGTCACAGTCTTGCAATGCAGGGCTCCCTGATCATGTGCTAGAATACACTTCCACACCCGGCAGGCCCAAGTTCAAGTCCTCATATCCAGCCCCTTGTTCTTTCCTTAGTTTTCTCTTTGGCCTTCTAGCCCTTGGCATTTAGACTGGGGCTGATGGCAGCAGCAGGAGTGATTTACACCTGACGAATTGGTTGGCTTTCACAGGGAGTAATTCCCCACCCAGCACCTCACCTCAGCCCCCTCACCTTTGCCTCCCCCAGGACCCCTGGCTTCATCAATACTGCAGACTGAGTGTCCACGGGGCGGAGCGCTGTGCTGAGAGGTTTACCAACCTCCCTGCACTTGAGCTTCACAAATCTGAAGGGTCAAGTTGCTACTCAGGTTCAGCAGAGCCGCTTCCAACCCCAGCCTTCAGAGCACTCTCAACAGTTAACACTCAATGGTTTCCTTGCTGATGCTTTCTTGTTCCCAGAAAAAGAGAAAACCAAGCTGCAGAAACAGCGAGAGGATGAGTTAATCCAGAAGATCCACAAACTGGTGCAGAAGAGGGACTTCCTGGTGGACGATGCCGAGGTGGAGCGGCTGCGGTGAGTGGGCTGTGGGCCCAAGCCCTGTGCTCCCAACCACCTCCTGCTCCTGGGGGGGCTGAGCCGCACCTACCTGGGGTGGCCTCGGCAGAGGCCCCCAAACACTGGTTCCAGAGGAAGCCCCGCTGTCTGGCCTGAGGACCATTTCCCGTTCAAGAGAAATGCAAACCCATTTCCAAAAAGTCTTGCAAAAGCCAGTGGGTCTTAAGTGACTGTCCTTTGAGGAGGTGACCAGTGAGGAGTAACAGCACATAACACACACTCTTCCCCTCGCATTCTCCCAACTCACTGAAGCAACGTCTAGAAACTTCTATCACTTTCGACAGAAACCCTGTCCCCTGTACTGACTTGTTTCCTTGCCTGCCAGCTTTGCTCTGTCCTTTGCTTCGGTGCCCTTTGGACCATTTGGGTAAGATGCCACCTTGCCTGGGACAACCTGGTCCTGGGGCCATGGTGCACCTGCAGGCTCTTAAGGAGGCAGGCAGGAAAGATGTGAATGGTGATTCTTGAATATTTTTGTCCTGCAGCAAAGCTTTTGGGGATCTCCATAAAGGGAGAGGTTCATGAGGCCTCTTCCAACCCAGAAGACAACTTTTGCTTTATTCTCTGGGTCCCTCTAGCTCCTCTGAGGGTCCTGGATGCACCTTGCCTCATTTAGTCAGGCTGGGCATTAACATTGCTCTTGGTGACCCTTGGAAGAGCTGGGGTGACTTGCTCTCCGAGACCTGCCACATGGCTTACAGGAACACGAGTGTCAGGCAACTTAGAGGTACGGCACCAGGGGAGGTATTGCCCCACTCAGTGAACCTGGCAATTGAGCCTGCGTCCTGTAATATTCCTGCTAATGCTCTGGTCGCTCTAACCTCAGATAGGCACTTAATCCATCCTTGATGTGCATCTCTGCTTCCAAGCAGGCTCGTAAACCACAACATACACACTTCACCCACATATAACACTCACCTTCACACAACACTCATCAACATGCACAAATCATCCATACATAACCCACATCAACATGCATGGCACCCATACAAGCACCAACACACATGACCCACATACACATAACACAACCCCCACACCCCCAACATGCCATGCAGGCACCATTCACATATAACATGTCACACTACATGAACCAGCCACACAGAACACACAGTATACACATGCTTTCTGTCCATAACACATGCCAACATACGGCACCCACATATAGCACACAACATACATGTACCTCCTGCATAGAACACATATGAACATAGGTGTACCAACACTCATAGCCCACCCCAATCACACATAACACAGCAACTTATATAGGCATTACACGTAACAAAACATGCAGACTCTGTGCATACTATGCATCAACACTCATGCATCATCCATGCAAAATACACACCATGCACTCACCACATGTAACAACACACATGCCAACCACACATAACACACAACAGCATAAACACACCATCCACAAAGCCTGACATGTGGTCCCACACATTTTCTCCCTGCCTCGTTCCCCCGGTGCCTTGCTGTCTGCCTTCCTGACTGTGCTTTCTTCTCTTCGCGTCTGTCTTCACAGCGAGCAAGAAGAAGACAAAGAAATGGCTGATTTCTTGAGACTCAAGTTAAAACCTCTAGATAAAGTATCCAAACCTCCAGCCAGTGAGTGCATATATTATTCCTTCTCTTCTCCCCTTTCCAGAGCAAAGGACATTTAAAAGTGGGAGCCACAGGAGATATAACAAAATGCTTTCTAGAGACCAAACATGAGCACAGCACGGCAGCCGCCAGGGCCGGCTTCGTGGACAGTGTGCCGTGCTGGGGCCCGGCCTGGAAGGGCATTGCGCTTGCTTTTACCTTCTGCTGTTGTCTTGGAATCCTTTATAACCAAGCAAGGGACCCTGCGTTTTCATTCTGCGCTGGGTTCTGTAAACTACGTCGCTGGTTCTGGTGCCACCGCTACTTGCTAACCACACAGTCTGGTGCAATTCCTAGAAGGAGCTGAGCGGCCACGAAAGCCAGAAAGTGGGGGCTGAGACTCAGGGGCCTCTGGCCTCTGTTGAAGTTGGAATTTCTGGAGGAGTAGAGCCAAAAATATGTTTCTCAGAATAGTAGCCTCATAAGGTACTCAGAGCGAAAAGGGTTCAGTGTGAGATAACTTTGGGAAAGGCTGTGCATTTGACCCTCTGTTTGGAGGGTCCCGGGGCTCATCAGCACATTACAGTGAGCGTGTGCTATGAAGGAAGCTGTCCTGCCGGCAGCGAGGTGACCCAGAAGCCTACCTTCAGCTATAAGAATTGGATGCCCCATTCAAATGGCCTGACTTGTTGGAAGAAAAGCATCAAGAACGAGGCTTTAGGGAGCAGACGCTATAGGAGGACCTTCACTTCCATATAGTATTTATGTCCTTCTTTGCATTTCCCTGGGGGCCAGAATTCCAGAACCATTGCTTAACAGCAGCCAGGTAATGCCACAGATTCTCTCTCCTGGAATCTAAATATATAAATCTTAGGGAGAGGTTCCAACAGGGACTTCTTGAACCATCCTTCCTCCTCATTGGCCCTTTGCTGTCACCAGGAGACCAGAGGCTGCGATTGGCCAGATCTGTGTCACAGGCCTACTCCTGTCGCCACAGGGTGCAGCTGTTTCAGTGGAAAAGGAGTAGAAATCTTGCTAGAAAGACAAAACCCCAAGCTGCCATCACCTTCTGCAAATTCAGTTTTCCCTGATCCTCCATCCTGGGAAATGGTTGTAGGTTGTGAGCAGATAAAGAAAGAGAGGGTCACAGTCCCTTCTAGAGGCCCCTCAAATCTCAAGGCACAGCAATGCAGTGGATTCTCTTCCATGAAAGGCAAATTAGAAAGCCCCCACCTCCCAGCGAAGGGAAGGAACAGGGAAGCTCGCGGTTGATACTGGTGACTTGAACCAAACTTCCCATTTATCATGCCCCACATACTTGAATGCCAGCCCCCTGCTCAGCTCGGCAGCTACCGTGGCAGGTAGGACTGTACAGAGGGCCAGAGGGTGCGGTTGGAAGCTAAAGACTGAATATCTGAGGCCCCCTGGGAGGTGGGAACAGTGACCAGACCATAGAGAGCCCATAGCAGCCCCACCCTCCCTGATCTGGGAAGCCGGAGCGAGGCCTGGCCAGGGTGCGGGAAAGACGGGGGAAAGACGGGGGCTGCAGGTGGCTAGGACACGCCTCACCTCACCGAGCCTCTCTCCATCTCCCCCTCCCTCTGTGCTCCTCCCTTGCTGCAGGCTCCCGAGCAGAGAAGAAAGCAGAGCCCCCACCTAGCAAACCCACAGTGGCCAAGACCGGGCTGGCGCTCATCAAGGACTGCTGCGGGGCCACCCAATGCAGCATCATGTAGCCCGCCCCCTGACGTGGGGTGCCCCCAAGGCCATGGGGACGCCCCCCTCCCACCCTCTTGTCTTCATAGCCCCCATTTCACTGGGGCTCAGGAGCTCGCCCAGGCAGAAGGGGTGGAAGTGAGCCCGTGACTGGCGCCGGGGCCCTGTACAGAGTGTAGCAGTAGGGAGTCCCTCCCCGTCGCATGGCCCTCCCTGTCGCATGCCGAACCCAGGAGTCCGTCTCACGTCTAGCCAACCGCCAGGAAAGGTCCTCCCTCAAAAAGTATCTCTCCACTTCTCTCTAGCTGTGTGTACCCCACGTGCGAATGAACTGGGAGAGGGGCATGATCCCCAGGGGTGTGTAGTTGTGACTTTCAACGACCTAGCACCACGGTGGACACAGCCCCCATCACCTCCTAGCTCTGCTGTCAGTTCCGCCCCAAGTGAGCTCAGCTCCGGCCTCGTCTGTCTTCTCCCTGGGGCCGTACCCTGGAGGGCCCCCCCCACACTGCCCGTGCCTCTTGGAGACACAGAGGACCCGTCCTTAGAGACTGAGCTCTGTGTGGTGTCCAGGTCACGCTTCCGGCTTCCTGTGCTGGCGGGGTTCACATGGGGAGCTCTTCCTTCCCTTGCTATGTCTGCCCCTGGGGTGCTGAGCGGAGAGGGGGTGGGGGCTGGAGCACCCCTAGGCTCAGAGGAGGGAGCAGAAGGCTGGAGGCAGGGGGACCCTCAGCGGACGCTGCACTCTCCTCCCGCCGGGCACTCACCAGCCGAACACAGACTCCAAACCACAGCCCACTGCGGAGGCGGGAGCGGGCCCGGCCCAAGCGCGTCCCGTCACCGGGGTGCACTTCACCAGCTACCACCTCCACCCGTGTGACTCGATGTCCATTTGCTACAGCCAGCCCGGCACGGCCCCTGTGACCTCTATGTCCCTGTGTGTGTCGTGACCGGCCTCGTAGTTAGTAACTCGAGATCCGCTGATGTGCGATCACCCATCGGAGAAAATAAAAGTGGAAACCGCGTTCATGGCCTTTTTACAGTTTTACCTTTCTCTTGACTCTGGAAGTCATCCGTGTGCATAGTAAATCATTGAAGCAGTAGAGACGGTACAAAGGAGTTTTTTTTTATTTTTTTCCCCCTTCGTCCTCATCATTCCTCCAACTGGAGGTCATGCTGATGTTTGGGCTTATTTCCCTTTTCTTTTTTTTTTTTTTAATGCATTTCTCGCCACGATTGGCATCACCTTGGACTGTTTCATAACCATCATTGTAGCGGCCCTTCTCCTGCATCAGGAAAGGCTCTTCGGAAACATTCAACACTCGTAAATATTCATTCACAACGGCTGCTTGTGTCCATCTGGCAGACACGGGAGCTTTATCTGACCCTTTCCTCACTGTCCACACTACATTTCATTTCAGTTTCTGGGTTTTCCTTAAAATAAACTTCTAGGAGTGGAATCTCTGGGCCATTCATGGATCCCGTTTTCCAGAATATTGGTGAGTCAACCATTAATCTGATTGCCAAGTCACCCAGCTTTGCAGTTGACATAGTATCTCTGGGTGAGGACCAGGGTCTCAGCTCTTGGCCTCTCCTGGTGGCCAGAGCCGCTGCCTGCTCAGAGGAGTCTGTGCTTCTGTCCAGGCCTGGGCCTCACTCCATTCCCTGCCACCCTGAATCTGAAGAGGCCCCCTTGGGCCACTGCCGGGGCCACCATGCTGCCTCAGGGACACCTGTTCCCCTCACTGCCCTAGACCGGGTGTGAGAGTGGACTGTAGCCCCCCAGAGACAACCAGGGAGGCTGCAAATTACATCAAGGTGTCCTCTCAGGGGGCTGCAGGCCAGAGGTCTGAATTCAGGTTGGCAGGCTGGGCCCCTCGGAGGGCTCTCAGGAAGATTCCTTCCTTGCCTCCTCTGGATCCTGGGCTCCTGCCAGTCCTGGCTTCCCGGCCCCAATCCCTACTTCCCTCTCCATGTCGCCTTCTCCTCCATATGTGTACCTGCATCCTCTCCTCCTCTTTGAAGCACCTCAGTCCTTAGATTTCGGGCCCACCCTAAACCTATGCTGAGCTCCTCGCAAGCCTTGCTTTCATTGCTTCCACAAAGACCACACTTTGTTTTAATACTTTTTATTTATTCATTTTTTTTTTGCATACAAGAACTGGGGTGTAGGGCAAAGGTGGGGGGAGTGAGAGGATTCACCAGAACAGAATGGGGAGCAGAACAGGTGGATCTACTGAAACGCGCTGCTGAGGGGAGCAGTGGGGAGACAGGAGAGGTCTGCTGTGCCAGGTCTGCTCCCTGGCCAGGTATCGAACTCGTGCCACAGTGGCTGCAGATAGCTTCACAGCGCTGAGACTTAACCCCTAGGCCACCAGGGAGGCCCAAAGACCCGACTTTGAAATAAGGTCACATTCTGAGGTTGCAAGCAGACATGAATTTGGGGCTGAGGGGACATGATAGAGGCCCTTCCTACTCTGGCAATAAACTCTCAGGCTGGAAAGGATCCCCCACTCTCCCTGGCCTGGAGGAAATGTGGGTCTGCGGGGCCTGACCTGAGATCAATTAAAGAGCAGTCACTCACCGATCCAACCAGCAGAAGGAGATCGAAATTCTCATTAAAATCCCGCCTCCAGTGTGGCCGCTGAGCCCTGGGGTGGACCTAACTCATGTTCTTGCTGTTCCTATTGATTTTTTCCAAGCCAGAAAATGCCATTTATTTAGGTTTTCACAGAAGAAAGTAATCACTCAAGATGCTCCGGAATCACTAGGGTTGCCTGTCAAGCTGGTGAACCCTGCAGACCTCAGGGCCCTCACACCCAGACTCCGGACCCACTCCTGGAGCCAACTGGCAGGAGAGTAACCGGCATAACGGTCACTGAGAGCTTACTTGCTGTGTGCTGTCACGCAGGCACTCTTGTCTGTTCCTCACAGCAGCCCCACCAGGTCCAGGATTCCATCCTGTCGCTGGGCTCCACGACGCCACCTGTCCCTGGAGCAGTGTCCTAGGGGGGCCTCAGCTCTGGTGCCCAGCTTGGCCTCCCAGGGTAACAATCCCACTGTTGCCACTAAGTCCCAGCGTGGAGTGTCCCAGGCCTGGCCAGGGTCACTTGCTGGGCCAGAGGGGTGCGGGCCTCTGCTTAGCTAAGCTGGGGTCCAAAGTTCGGCCCTGCAGCCAGGGGAGGGGGTCAACCCGGTTGTGCAGGACGGGGACAGGCTGGAGGCTGGGAAGCTAGAGCCTGAGAGCAGGCTTTCCGAGCGGGGCAGGTGTCTGCGAGATCACCCGCGAGTGCACCCAAGCCAGGTCAGAACCAGGGCGCCGGTGTGCGTCCATGCTGCCCGCCTGCCTCCACTCTCTCTCTGGCATCCAGCCCGGCCCCACCACAGCCCCAGCCTGGAAGGGTGGAGCCAGTGCCCCACGCCCCTGGCGTGCTCTTGATGCCCTTTACCCAGGGACTGTTCTGATTCAAACAGCAACCGTTTACCCACAAGAACCACAAGCTGCGTGTTCGGAAGGGAAGAAGCTCCCAGGAGGCCCCGGCCCGGCCACTTCCTGTCCTCGCTGCCCCACACTCCAGCCTCGGTCTCCAGAGAGGCCCAGGAGCGAGCCCGCGAAACCCTGTGAAGATAACTTTTTATTTTGAAGCCACTTTGAACTTGCAGAGGAGTTGTCTTTCAAATCGTACAATGAGCCCCCCCGCCACATCTTCCCTTTGACTCTGGCCGCTGGTGGCCACTGTTTCCTCAGCTTTCTGGGCCCCTTGCTTTGCACGCGTTTGTTCCCAGAATTTTAGGTCCAGACATCATGTCACGTTACCCTTAAATCCTTCAGCATGTGTTCAAGAGCAAGGGCGTTCCCTCTCCTATCACAGAACAGTGTGTGAAGTCTGGTGTTGACGTCTGACTGAGCGCCGCTGTTGCCATCAGGACTGTTCGCGCCTCCCCACCCTCCAGGGTCCGGCTCGGGGACGAGGGTTGCTTCTCGTCTGCTCAGCTTCCTTCTGTCTCCGTCTTTCATCACCTCAAGTTTGGAAGAGCTCAGGCTGGTGGTTCCAGCAGACGCCGGTGTTTTTATTGTCGAAGCAACGTTGCATGGCGGTGTTGTGTACATTTCGGGGTTCGTTGCTAAGCACCAACACACAAGGTTACTGTCAAGGTCACCACCAGAAGCCGCTTTGACCCAGTTTCCCCGCTTCCCGCTGGAACCATGACTTGGTCTTATCATCTGAAGATGCATTTTTATTCTATTTAGATCATCTAAGACTTTGTTTTCTCTCTGTACCCCACACAGGTGAGTGAAATACTAGGGTGTTTGTCTTTCTCCATGAGCGTCTGCATTTTAAACATGTTCCCCTGGTGTGGAGAGAAACTTCTAGTTTGCTACCTGTGCCTCCTTCTTTTATCTTTGCACAGAACACTTGACTTCACACACCTCTGGTCACTAAAGGCATGTGGGTGTTTCTTCCCTAAGAAATTTCCTTCTCCCCAACCCAGCGGGGTGTCCCATTTAACTCCTATCTGATGTTATGTGCCTGGAGAGAGCTCCAGACCCTCTAGGTTAAGACTCACAAAACTGCCCCCCACTTCAGGTGCCAATCAGAAGTGGCAGGTCCCCAGATGACCCAGCACTCTTCTATGACATGGTTAAAATTCAGAGGTTGCCATGACCCACCCCGCCTCAGCTTGGAATAATTTGCCAGGGCGGCTCACAGAATCTAGCCTAGTTCCATCACCCCAGGGGATGTGGTGCAGGGTACAGATGAACAGCCAGGTGAAGAGGGACACAGGGTGAGGCCTTGGAAGGGCCCCATGGACACGGCTCCTGTCCTCACGGGGTTCAGCCTGGAAGTTCTCCAAACCTCTCTGGAGGGAGAGGACTAACCTCCACCCAGGTGCCCACATAGAATTACCTCATTGCAACAAAAGACAAACTCATGGACTTATCAAATCTCTGACTTAAGAAGCAGGACTCTGGGGGCATCTTCCTGTCTGAGGCCCTGAGTACTGCTGCTATTGAAGAGGCAGAAAGGGAGAACTTTCTACATCGGGGTCCTGGCACCCAGCTCAGGATCCGGCACCCAATGGGGGTTCAAGCAAGCTCGGCCTTAGGAGCTGTGTGGACCAGGGCTTCCAGCCCAGCTCAACCACGGAGTGACGTGGGCCGAGGCTCACCCTCTCCGGCCTCCCGCTCCCCATCTATAAGTCTCAGGCAGGAAAAGGGGGTGTCTCAGAGACCCTTGCATCCTGAAGCTTGGTTGCTGGCCCCTCTCCTCCCATGCCAGGAGCTGCATGGCTTCGGCTTCCTGTCACTCGCCCACTCGCTCGCCAAACATGTCAGCTCAGCGAAGACGTGCAGCTTGCGTCTTGTCTAGAACTAAAGGAAGTTGGCAAAGGTGATGGGGGCTGGGGGGGTCACTCTCTGCTGAAGTTACATTGCACAAGGCTCCCTCTTACTGCATGGCTCCCCCCTCTCCTCATTGTACAGGCCCTCCAGCCTGGAGAGAGCCCCCCTTGATATCTCTATGTACTAAGTTGCAGGCCCTGGGCAGGCAGCTCCCAGCTGGCGGGGCTCAGCGGCACAGCCCAGGAAATGAAAGCGACTGACGGCAGCAAGAACTTGGAAGGTGGGTTCTGCCCGCTTCAAGGCCCCAGATGGGAACACGGCCTGGCCCAGGCTCAACAGCAGCCTGTGAGCCCCTAAGCGGGGCAGCTAAACCGTGTCTGGATTTGTAATCCACAAACTGTGAGATGACACTAGTGTGTATTTTAAACTGCTAAATTAGTAGTAACTGGTTACACAATGATTAGAAAATGAATACCATGAAAATGAAGTCGGGATCCGTGAGCAAACCCCGGCCTCCCGGCTTCGCAGTCTAGGGCAGGAAGGCGGGGCGATCCCACATTAAGTGGCGAACTAGTGATAAACAATGTTTCACTCGTTATCAAAGTACCTGAGACTGTGGAAAGGGAAGGAATGTGCCTTGTCTAGGCTGGGGAGAGGGGGTGGGTCAGAGAAAGCTTCCCTGAGAAAACGGTATTTGAGCCAGAGCTGAGTGATGAGGTACAGATAACAAGGGCGAGGAGCAACCCTTACAGGAGTGTGCCTGGGGCCTTCCCTAGCGCTACACCTGTAGCTCATTCAAGATGCGCAACACCTGTTGTGATTATCCCCATTTGTGAGTGGAGAAGGAGGTACCGAATAGTTCAGAACTGGCCCAAGTCCCAGGACTACCAAGTAAGAGGGGAGCAAGGGGGGAGGTGGGGACGCAAACCCAGGGCTTTGCAGTCAGAGCCTGTGCTGCCCAGCCCGCCAGGCACAGGGACGGCAGGCACAAGGCCCTGGGCAGAGGAGAACCAAGAGGCCAAGCAGCTGAAGGGGCTGCTGGGGTGGGAGAGAGGCCGGAGGGCAGGGGCCCGGGGTGGTCCTAGGGTCGTGCTCAGCGTCCATGTGCAAAACTGACAGGCCTCCCCACATAGGCGGCCAAACAGGGATCCCACCTTAGAGATTTCATCTCCGTTTCTGACCTGAACACATCAGTCCGGGGGTTGGTAACACGAAGGTAGGGAGCCTGCAGTCCGGAGGAGGAATTGTCTGCACGCACCGTGGCACGTTGGGCCAGCAGACGGGCTGAGGGGAGGGAGTGGGGGGCCTCCCAGGCCAGACCCAGCATCTGTGGCAGAAGGGCCTTCCCTGGCTGTCTGGGGAAGAGGGAAGAGATGTTCCCGGGGCACAGCCTGCCAGTCCTGGCCACCCCGGCCCCAGCCACGCTCCTGGCGGGCTCCCTGCAGTGGAGCAGGAGCCCAGCCTCCGGCCATTTGGCTTCAGCCTGCAGTTGCTTCTCCTCCTTTTCCTCCCTGGAGTCTTAAATTCTCTATCGCCAAGTGCTTTCTTCCCAGAAATTGTGGATTCTTCATCTTGCCAAGGAAGGTTCTGGCCCTCAACTTCTGGCTTGGGAGTTGCTAAACCTTGTTTGTCCCGGGCCTCCCCTGGTGGTGCAGTGGTTGAGCGCTGGGCTGCGACGCTGCCCGCAGCCTCTGCAGCGCTTGTTCGATCCCCGGCTGCTCCCCGGCCCACGGAGGAGGGTCCCACATGGCGCGCAGACCTCTCCTGCCGCCCGCTGCTCCCCTCAGCAGTGTCCTTCGGTCCTTCTGCCTGCTCTGCTCCCCGCTCTGGCGGATTCTCTCACCCTCCCGCGCTTCTGACTGTACCCAGCGCTTGTATAAATAAATAAATCAATATTTAAAAAAACAAAACAAAAAAAAAACCTTGTTTGTCCCACATACCTGGAAAGTGGGGGATTCCCCTCTCCGCTGACTCGGTCCCAAAGGCAACCATATGCCTCATGCGCCAAGTGAGGCTGCCCCCCCAGGGTTGTCTGCCCCCCAGGGTGACAGTTCAACTCTTCTGGGAAAGAGACTTGGCACTCAGCCCTCAAAGTATTAATTCAAATGTGCAAATTGGATCATCTCTCCCCAAAGGCTGGTGAGAGGCTCATGCTGTAATCACATCAGCAGCCTGGAGAGGGGCCAGCTGCTGGCAGAGCTGAAGCGTAGCACTGCAGGACGACAGAAGGTCAAGGAAAGCGCTAGCGGGGCCCACACTGACCGCTGGCTTAGGGGACAGTGACTCAGGGCCCCTCTCCTTCCCCAGCCCCAGAGGCTACTGGGCTTGTCCCAACCCACAGACCAAATGGAAGCTCTAGCAGGTCAGGGCACAGAAGGAAGCGGGGATGCTTCTGGCTGTGGCTCAGTGAAGCAGCTGGAAAGCAGGGAAATCCCTAAGCACACCTGCCTCCCGTAAAGGGCATGGCGGGCAACTGCCCGAGTCAGGTTCCGACCCCAGTAGGGGCCTGGGGGCAGGTCCGCCTTCACTCCGGAAGCTCTTTGCTCTGGATGGAAAGGCCTGAGGAAAGATGTGTTAGTCACCCTGCCCCACTCAAGCGGCCTGGCGGCAGCTCAGATTTACAACAAAACTAGTTTTTTGGATGTTGAGTTTGAAAAAGAAGTGGCACCTCATCAAGAAGCAACTTCAAGTCTCTTCAAGTCTCTTCCTGATCCTTTCAAGTCCTGCAGGGGGTGGGGCTGGTGGGAATGGGGCCTCGGTGGGGAGGGCTTCTCGGTGGAATCTGTAAGTCTTCTCAAAGGGGCTTCTCCAAAAGGCCTGCCTGGCAGCAACCTGGTGAGACCACGGTGGTCTGCAGAATGATGTTTCATGCCCAGGGGTTTCTGCGGCTACTGTCTACTCTCTGCCTGGGGTTATAAGCTGGGAGCAGGCTGGCTCGGTGGGTCCAGGCCAAGAAGGGTCAATTCAGCCTGTGCCAGGGCTGGAAACACCAAGGGAAAAGGGCCCAGAACAGGTCTGACCAATTTGCTCTCCGCCTCCCAGACTCACAGAAGGGGGAGGAGCTGGGGCCCCCCCAAACGAAAAGATGACAGAAGGTGGTTGGTTCATCATCAATCCGTCCCCCCCTCAACACGCAAAACCACACACCACTCTTGGGAAACTCAGTCAGGTCTTGCTTGTAAAGTTTATTGACAGCTGTTTGGTCCCAACACACAAAACAGCACTTGAACCACAAAAAAGGTGTTCCAACAAAGTAGACAGTCAAAGAAATCCGCCCCCCAAGCCAATCCAAAACAAACAGTGCAAACGGGAAAGGGGTTTTGGTGATATAACTTCTCCTTTTTTAAACAGATAAATCTAATCTGGTGTATCTTTCCACCCAGAAATAAAGAATTTCATTGTCTTAATTGTCATACATTATTTCCTCACATCATTTAATTAAGCCTCTGGATAAAAAAATAGACCGCGATCGGACCCGCCACGCTGCCTGTCTTCCCACGGCGATGTCAGCGCCGCGCCCGCAGCGCCCGGCCAACGGGGACTCCCGGGAAGGGTGCACCACGCTCGCGCGGCAGAAGGACACAACTTCAGGCTCTTTGCCACCCAAAGAAACCGCCCGCTGAGAATATTTCGAGTGACTTGTAATGGTACCTCTCAAAGTCCACCATCCTTTACCTGTGAGCAAAACTAAAGTCCAAGCGTGCAAACTAGGCCTCGTGTAACCTCAGAGTAAGGCGACCGATGTTCTCGACACCCGCTTTATTAGAGTGTTTAAAAGCTTCTTTAAAAAAAAAAAATTGCACGTGTGCACGTGTGCAAAAACATTTCACTGCCGGTCACACACTGTTGAGGAAATGCCTCGGAAGGGATCTGCGTGTGCCGTTGGGCGGAGAAGGCCTCTCCGGTGCTGCTCCATCGTGATTGGGGCTGCGGGTGGAGACCTGGGAATCACTGGCTTCATTTAAAAGATTTGGGGAACAAAAATCTGACTTGTAAAAATCTCTCAATAGCCCTTATTTTGTGGCATTTTATCAAAATGCTGGCTATGAAATCAGAGCCCATTTTCTGGCTTTCTAGAAATTACAAAATATAAACATTTCCCCAAAAGAAACCCTCTAACTAATGGAAGACCTCATGCCAACAGCTGCGTTCTGCTCTATGAATGAATCCGCCATTTTGCCCAACAAATACAATCCATTGTAAGTGTCAGGCTTCTCCAGGGGGGGTGAGAGGCCACCCGTCACCGGATGCCTCCGTCACCTCACGGCGAAGGTCATTCCACAGGGCAGTGCTCCCTCAAAGGCTGGCTTTCCCCAAATGCCAATGTCAGACACCACAAAAAAACCCAAACATGCTTCCGACAGCGAGAAGTAGGAGTTAAAACAGACACTATTAAAAGATGCTGCGTTAACACGCGCGCGCACACACACATCCTCACACATGAAGCTTCCCAGCTCCCGAAGCCAACTTTACAATTACAAAATCAAGGTTAAGCTGTTCAACCTTGGCCTTCACATGTATAGACTGAAGTTCTGTCTCTTCCTAGTGGAAGGAGTATCAACACCGCTCGCTCCTGTTCAAGCACCTCACCCCTCAGTTCTGATTTGTAATTTATGCATTTGATGCATATTTTAGACAATCAGACTCTCTTCCCAACATTGCCTCTCGACACACCATGATGTGTGTGGGAATTCGAATGCTGACTGTAACTTCACGACACCAAGACCACCTTCTTTTCCTTAACCCAACACCTATCAAGCTGGAACGTCACATGAAAGGGAAGCTTAAAACATCCTGGACTTTCTAGAAAGCTCCTCAATGGAACCCCAAAGTGGAAACATTTTAAAACATCTGCGATGAAGCCACATTTGTCAACTACAGACATAGTTAAATAAAAAACAAGGCACACTTACAAGTCACATGAAGCCAGGGGCCTTCCTATCCAACCAGAGAAGACTTCCCCACCCCCTTGCCCCCTCCTCCTTCTGGGTCACTGAACAGGCTTTGCTTCAAAGACAGGTCATGCATTGATTAATACTGCCTGGAACATCGGTGAGCGCAGGCTTTGCGACTATGGTACGCTACAGAGGATGATGCCAGGGACGTGGCCTGATGGCCATCACACCGCTTCCTTCTAGCCGAGTTCTTACCAGCTTCCTTTGCAGGAAACACCATTATATTTCATAATAATGAAGAAAAATTTGGTAAAATATATTAAGGATTCTTTAAAACAAATGCCAGAAGTAGTTGTTTTTGAGTAGTTGTGGAGGGTGAAGAGGGGAGGAGGGAGAAAAATTACAGCTCAAAGCTGTGTTTAATGTAAAAGAAACAAAATATGGAAGACACCCAAGGGTGAAGTGGCTTCTGGGGGTTTCCATTAAAGGCTGTGTTTTTTGAGCCCACTTTTGTGTGCAGAATCAGACAGTGTTTTCCCATCCTAACTCTACTTTCAAACGAGTGTCAAAGCTTGGTTACAGGTGCAAAGGAAAAGTTGGCTGCCAATTTTACTCTATTTTTGGGTTGCTTTTTGGCTGGGCTTTCCACAGGGTCCTTGCTGAGCAGGGACTCTGCGGGTTCTGAGGCGGGGCAGGGCAGCTCTGGGGCGGCTGCTGGGCCGGAAGGTGAGCTGGCATCAGAGGGCGGGTGCTCTTTCTTTATCGGCGCTGGGATTCCAACGTTCTCTCCTTGGTTCAAGATCATAATTTCTGTAAGCACAGAAAAGCAACAGGTTCATTTCTATGACCTGTGAGAAGTACTGGTTCTTTCATATTTTCTTAAAAAAAAGAATAACCTTACCCCCTTCAGCTGTTAAAAAGATGCCATTTTACACAACATGGGTGGAACTGGACGCAAAGGAAAATAAGCCAGAAGGAGAAAGACAAACAGTGGGTGATGTCACCCATAGGTGGGTATAAAGCAGCAAGGCACAAGCAAAACCAAGCCCAGACACACCCCTGGAATCCCACTGCACGGGGTGGGGACGGTGGACTGTGGTCAAGAACTATTGAGGCTTTGGTGGTGGGCACGGCAGGGCACACACCACTCAAGAGGTGTGGACCTGTACCCCTAAATTACATACAGTGTTGTACACCAACGTTACCTCAACGATAAGTTCTCTGAAAACGCGGATGGAAATCGGTAGCGCCCTAAGCGTCACACCTGTGCACATCCGCTGCGTGGCCAAGAGTGTGTGTCTCCTAAGCCCCAGCCTTACTGAGCTTTGGAGATCTCCCTTCTGGCATCACTCTATGGGCAGTGACTTAAAAAAAAAATATTTCCCCCTTTGGATGCTCTTTCCCACATTCATTCTGTCAGGTAGTTAAGGGCCCAGGAGCCACATGTGACTTGAAGACGTTCAGCTCAGGGGGGCCTGCGTGGCTGGGAGCCCCTGGCCCCAGGGGGAGACAGCAGGGAGGACTCCGGAGCTAAAATTATCCTGGACACCCCTGGAGTCCCACACAGCCCGGCTTCCTGCTGTGTCTACAGGCTGCTGCTCCTCCGGCTGGGCCTCGGTCAGCGGCTGCTGTGTGCAGGGCTGTGCTGCTGGAAGGAGGAGGGTCACAACACCCACTGTGTCTGTGAGGGGCTCTTGCTCCCAAGGTACAGAGAAGGTGAGGGTGACAGAGGGGCGCAGAGCCCCAGCTCTCTCCTCAGACTGATGCTGGCCGAGGAGAATGGCAGCAACTGCCCACGCCTTCCCAATTCATCTTTCAGGCCACACGCATGAGGCTGACCTCACATCCACAAAGCTGACAGCAGGAGAGTTGGTATCAGTCTCCCGCCAACTCCAGCTCCACATCTGGGGTAACACCCCCACCTCCGCCCTGCTTTCATCGCAGCTAGTCGCAGTGTCACGTATTTGTCGCCCCATTTCCTACTTTCCAGATAAACAGTCTGGCTCTCTCAGGGGCAGCAGTGCCAAACGCTGCTGGAGCAGACAGGAAGGCAGAGTCCCCGGTGCCCCGCTGGACAGCCGTGCCAGCTGCGTGGGGCAGGCTGACCACAACAGATGGCGAGGACGAGGGCAGGCGGGCCGTGGGCCATCCTCTCGGAGGCTGACGGCAGAAAGACAAGAGGCCTGTGTTCAAATTCTGGCTCCACCACTTCTGAGTCAAGCAGCCCCCGGCTGGGCTTCATCTCCAGTCACCCGGCCTGCAGAACCCTGGTGAGAACTGAATGTGACTGAGTCTGTCAACTCTGAGCACCACGTCGGGCGCCCAGGGAGAGCCACGCAGAGCCCGCAGAGTCGGTGCCCCGCAGTCTGCTCCCCCGGAGTCTGCTCAGGTCACTTCCCAGAGTCCAGGGGCTCGAGACAGATGCCCAGCTCCTCCTGCTCATACCTTCATGAAGCCCTAGAACTTTTTGGAGTCATTCAACTCTGGGCCAGACCAAAGGCGACCAGTGTTTGGTGGCAGGTGTGCCACCTTCAAAGATGTGGGAGCTCGGGCCCGGGGCTCCCTGCACACTCCTGCGTGGCTTCTCCACAACCCAGTCACATCACCCCTCTGGACCCACCATCTTCCCCTGCTTGACTGTCCCCAGGTTGCCCTAGGCTGTGAACCCAACTCTGCAGGAACCCTGATAGGACCAGAGGACCCTGAGTAATCAGCACAGATAATTTTGTTTCCAAAAAGGTACAGCTTTTCCCCACTGCCATCAAGCATTTCATACACTGGCATCGCGGTTTCCCTCTTAACCCCAGAGTGACACCCCCACACCACCAGTGCATCCTACCTGAAGGCCCTTGAGGGTGTTCCTCAAACTGGATGAGATCAGCAGACTGGAGGATGACAGGGTCTGGCCTCAGCTGCGGGGACGGCAGGCACGAGGGGACGGGCGCGCACAGGAGGTCGACAGGGGAGTCGTTGTTCAGGTGGAGGAGCTCCTGCTCCGCTGGAAGGGGCCCTGGACGGGGGGCAGGCACGGCTGCTCAGGGCGG
The DNA here is from genome assembly GCF_964194135.1 of Talpa europaea. NCBI lineage: Eukaryota > Metazoa > Chordata > Mammalia > Eulipotyphla > Talpidae > Talpa > Talpa europaea. The sequence goes on along the minus strand of NC_140079.1, from coordinate 94,225,429 downwards.
CAGTCTGCCGTGGTCTGTGCCTGAGGCTGCCCTGCCAAGCCTTAACGGTGAAAATAGTCGAGAAATACCCCACACGTTTTTTAAAAAACAAAGGTCTGCCCCCGGTCCTCCAAGTCTGCCCTGTCTTTGGCGAGTCCAGTCTGAGAGTCCAAGAATCTTGCGGAGAAGGCCATTTAGTGAACATCCCTGGGCCCTGCTCTTCGCCCCCCACCCTTGATGTCTAGACAAAGACTCACGGTCTCTCCCGCCGCCCAGCCCCCCACCCGGGGGGCCCGCTTACCATTGCATTCCACTCCAAGTTTGAGTTCTGAGGCTGGGTGGGCTTCGGGCACCTCCAGGAGACGCTGGGCGGCCGAGGGCCTGTTTTCATGATTGGCAGGGGAAAGACCGAGCGAACTCAACCGACCTGGAGGACACAGAGCAGCCGTCAGAGGGAGGCGTCAGAGAGAGAAGCAGGGTGTCTGCAGCAGGGCGGGGCGGGGCGCTTACTTACTTTTCATGTCATTTTTTAACACTACAATTCTCTTCTGACCATGTCCTTTTATCCAGACCACCTGCACACAAGACATACTACTGGTTAAGCAGTGGAAAAGGGGGGAAATAAGCCCTAAAATGCGGGAAGGACCTGACTTGCCGTGCCTGCCTTACACACGCTGGAATTTAGAAACTGCATTAACGCCAAGGAAAACGCTTCTGCCTACTTTCTTTAGCTTTTCAAGGAGAACCAGCTGGCAGGAATAGGCTCCTTTATAAAAATCTCCATAGTCTAAAAATGCTGAGACTCAGGTTTAAAAATATTCTTTAAGGTTCTTAAAAACACCATCTCCCAGCACCAGTGCTGGTGCATACATGAAAATAGCTCTCACGTGAGAGTCCTTGCCATTTCCCCAGAAACTCAGCTCCCCCTAAAGGAATAGAGCTCCCACTCCCTCAAACCACATCTGTTACCCCAATCCTAAAACCATGTCCTCCACTTAACATGCCGCTCTCTGCCTCCTCAGCCAAGGAGGATAGGTGGCAGTGGCCCCAACCTGCATCTGTCACCCAGTCCCGGCCAGCAGCTCCGGAGCCTTTTTCCCACACACACACACGTCCTCCACTGCTTCCTGTTCTGCTCCAGCGTGCTCAAGCCCTCAGAGCTCACCCAGGCCGCTCCCACGGCCGGGGTCCCCACCAGCAACCCCACGCCCCCACTTCCTCCCACTCTACTGTGGACAGCAGTCACTGCGGGGCTTCTCACAGGCAAAAATGGAGGTGCATAGCCCCCCCCCCCCCCGAGGAGCACTTCTCTGCTGGGCCTCAGCGAGGCTTTAGGGCCCCTGCGCTCCACTGCTCCTTCCCCCCTGCATCTGCCCAGGCTGTCCTCTCCTCAGTTAATGTGCATACATCCTGACCCCACCAAAACCCTGGGGCCCTGGCCTTCCTCGGGCACCACTGACACTGCACTGACCACACTGAGTGGGCACCTGCTGGGGGTCCTCACTCTCCACTGCAGGCACCTTGCTGAGGCAGGGTCTGGACCTCCTCACCTGGCACAGAGGGACCTCATAAAGGTTTGTAGGATGAGAGATGCCAAGGCTTTGATTTGATGCCAGCAGCATGCTCACAATGACTCCATGTTGCCTTCCCGGCAGCACTTGGAGACTGTTGCATGTAAGCCATGCCTCTCCAGGAAGACACTCTCCAAGAAGCTCAGAAAGACACCTACCTGTGGGATTGCTCCTAAGAGCTCCTCCACACTACTGAAGCCGTATGTCTTAGGTTGCAGGGCTTCTCCAACATACTTCGTATAGGCCATGGAAAATTCATGAAGGAAAAGTTGCTGGTAGTGGTAAGTGTGGAGTAAAGACCGCACATTCTTGGCAAATACATAAAGACTTGTGAGCTTCACACACTCCTCTGTCTTATCATTAGTAAACACCTGATCCAAGAGAAAACACGGCATCAGAAACTGCCAGAGTGGCCCTTCCTGCCCACCGGAAGTGAAGGCCTTCAGCTGAGCATGAACTTGAAAATCAACCTGAAAGCGGGTAATAAGCCAAGGAGAAGGATAGAGTCCTTCAAGCACCTCCTCTAGAAGGCTATGTAGTCTTGGGCAAGTTTTAGTTTTACTTGCAAATCTAAGAGGGTAGAGGTCAAAAGCAATAATGTGTCATAAAAAAGGGGGTAGTTGGAGTCTGGTGTCACCAACAAAGGAGGCACCGAACAGGGAACGCAACCCCCAGATGCAAGAAGACATGGCCAATAAGGGGGGAAAGAACTTTTGTCCTCTAGTAAGCTAAGCAAACTCCTTCACCAAGCCCTCTCAGGGTCTTTAATATGCATTAAGCATCTCTCGGAGCAGAGGTAATTCCAGCCTTCACTGGCAGGGAAGTCTTTTGTCCTGGAACCACTACCACTGCCTAGAACTAGTGCTCGTGTAATATACCAGAGTTTAGAAAATGTTGACTTTGATGTTCAGAAGAAAACCAGAGCCAGACATTTTTTTTTTCCAGGAACTACTACAACAGGGCTAAAGCAGTAACCTTAGTATAGGGCTAGGAGATATCCTGGATACAACAAGAGAAAAGCAGGGCTTTGTAGCCAAGGGGGACACCCACTGCTAACTGACACCCTAAGTCTGGAAGAAGACTCAAGCTAAAGTTTGGTCAAGGAGAGAGTTCTTGTCACTGTCTTGTATTGACTCAATGACATATCACTCTTGTACACTGCTAGATTTTATTCATTCATACAGATTCTACTGAGAGTCATTTTCTTCTGGGAGGACTTGTAATATTGATGTTATTATGGCTTCATAAAATGAAGTGGTGAGCTCTGTATTTTCTTCTTTTTAAGTGGTCTAGAATGCTTTTTAAGAAGCTGGTGTTATCTGTTTTTTAAAAGTTAGTTAAACCCAGTTGTCTACCCATCAGGTCCTGGTGCTCTCTTCACTGGTAAAATTCCAATGACTTTTAATGTCTTTTTTGTGGTAACTCATCTAACAACTTATAACTTCTTGAATCAATTCTGATAGTTTTCCTTAGGACCGTTTCTATTTCTAGTTTTGTCTTGTGATTCTTCTAGCCTTGAAGGGTCATTTTTGGAAGTCTCCCAAGGCAACCAGCCAGTGACCTCCCTTTCTGACCTTTATCTGACAAGTCACGTGAAGTCACCACATAAGCCATCAAGTTCAGAAAGCGGTACTGGCTACAAAATCCAATCTGGTGCAGAAGAGAAGACCATGTCCATGAAACAGGAGGCCAGAGCTTTGCACTGGCTCGTTGTGCATCTGGGCAGGTGCCTGCACCACTCTGAGTCTTGGCCTGTGCATCTATAAAATGACCGATTGGCCCCTTGCAGCTCGACACCCTCTCATTAGACTGCTAAGTAATCCAGAAATACCCCACGAAACGGTTTTCATTGCCAAGCTTCTTTAGAACGTCAGCACTCATACCTCAACTAAGTAGGGGAGACTCTTCAGAAGTTCAGTCAAGGTCATGAATCCATATTCACAAGGGTTGAGAGGAGTACTGTGGGTCGTCTCATAATGTCTCTTGAGTTCGTCAACAGGAAGACAGGTGGTTCCTTCCCAAGACATCAGCAACACCAGCAACTGGGCAGTGAGGGAGCGCAGAGACTTCCGGTTGATCAGCTGAATCTGTTTGCCAGATTCCAAATCAGCCACCTGAAAAAAACAAGTATTCACACTTTCCGAATGCAGGAGACAAACAGCTTAGCTAGTTTCATTTGGGCTAATGAGACAAACAGAGAAAAGCTCTAATTCTTTTTCTTAAACTGAAGTGAGTGTGTCTGTTTTTACCTTCTTGGGGACACCATATCTACATGACAGGTGGGAATTGGGTAGAAATTGCTCAGCCCGTCTTGCTGGCCCCCATCCAGAAACTTCCCGGGTACCATCCCCTCTTGGGGCTCCTGCCCCCTCAGCACCCTGGCCCCCTCGTCCCTTCTTGCCTTTGTGCATCTGTCCTCTCCCTCCCATAGCTGCTTGTCAGTAACTCCCAAACATTCCCAAAGAACCACCATCCAAACCTCCCCTGTCCCCTCAGGCCCGCAGTCTCCAATGGCTGCCCTCCTGCTCTCCTCCTTCATAAGGAAACCGCAAGACTCCCTGTTGCCATTTTCTTGACGCCTTCTCTGCACTCCTCAGCCCACTCCAGCGAGGCTTCCATCCTCGTATTTCTACTGGCCCTGCTCTGGCCAGCAACACCAAGCACCTCAGTCAGCCAAGTCCAAAGGGCACAACAGTCCCTGGTTCCCGTGCCCTCAGTGGCACAATGCTGCTGGCCGTTTTTCCCCCTTGGCCTTGGATGTTCTCTGCTCCCAGTGCTCTCCTTCCTCCCTGGCAGCTCTGTCCCTGCCTCTGGTCAAGGTTGTTCCTACTCTAACCAACCAGCACACAAACACCCCATCCAGACCTGTGGCCAGGCAGCCACCACTTTCTCTGTTCCACTTTCCATTTCTTCCTCCTTCTGGTGAGTTTTCTTGGCCCTGTGGTATTGGCAACCTAGAAACTGCCCAGCTGCTCTGTGTAGGAGGCGTACGAGAGGCCGCTCCGCCCAGGGTGGGAAGGGAGAAGGAGTCACTGTCTTCAAACCAGTGTTACCAGCACTAAAGGCAGTTCTGAGACCAGCTCAGTCCTAAATAGACATGAGTCAGAGTTTGGAAGGAAAAAGAGATCTATGATTAAAGTTTCCCCAAAACTTGAGAGTCAAAGATCTGTCTAGAAGGATCCAGCTTCAAGTCAGCAGTCTTGCAATGGACGCACCTGAGAATAAACACCCTACTTTAAAAGTAAACTCTTTGTTTCAAAGAGTTGAACAATGATGTTGAAGTTCAAAAAGACACTATTTCAGCTGGGCCAGAAAGACCAGAAATCTAAACTGCCAGCCCTCCTCCTCTGCTTTTATCTAGCAGGATATTTGTGATATACAGGCCAGCTGTGAGGCAGGACAAGGTGTAAATACAGAAATGGCAGCACCCGTGTAAACAACCCGAGGGGGCCTGTGCCCCTGCAAGTTTTACTAGTCCAGGAAAAAAGATCTCTTTACCTTTACCACATGGCAGAGTTTCTGTGTTAAAGCCGAAACTGAACTGACATCATAGTCTTGGAGACGAAACGTGTAGCCAAAAGTTTTAGCATATTCTGTGAGTAGGTCTGTCATCATAAGGCTGTTATCTTTTTGGGACCGAAGGAGTTTAACAAACTGGGCAGCTAGAGCTTTGAATCGTTCTACCTCCGTCAGAGTAAGGATTTTTTCTTCTCCACATTCCAATACCTTGGAAAACACACAAGGAGAGAAAAGAGAGATTGAACAAGTTATTACTGTTCATGGAATTAAATGATATAAAAATGTGAATAGCTCAGAAGTATGTATTTCCGTGTTCTTTAATTGACTAAAGTCAATTTTACCAGATTAAAAAATTCTAGAAGTTTGGATACACAATAATGCAAATATTTTTAGCATTACTGAACTGCACCCTTAAAAATAGTTAAGTAGATAGAGGTCAATACAGTAATATTAGTAAAATTAACCAGAGAAAACTGGTGTAACTGAGCAACAGCTTGACAGCAACCATCTGCCCCAGCTCTTGTGCTCACCCCACCTCCAACCTCAAGAGACTCAAAAACTGTGGAGCTGATCATACGTTTGAACAGCAGAACGCTAATGAGACTATTCAGTTTAAGAAATCAAGCTATTAAATTCTTTTTCAATAATTGGCCTTAAAACAAGGTGGAAGAATGATTTTTTTAATGAAAGGAAAAAAGGCATCGTTTTCTAAAAATATTAGTAGGCCAATAACATAGCTTCCCTGACCAGAGACTGTCAAATTTTTGTCCTATTACGTGATCATCTACTTCTCAGGAAAATAGGCCTGAAAATAAAAGAATTTCCCCCACATACTGTTAAGAAAAATGGAACTAGAATTTCTTAACTTACTTGTAAAATTTCAGGTATGGCTTCAAAAAGTTCAAGTAGTTTGGTAAACCCATAGTACGCGAGTTTGCACTGCCGGCCGAAGTGGTGATGGTAGGAGGGGATGAACTTGTGAAAGGGCATGCGGAAGTGGGGTTGGTGCCTCAGCAAATCAACAACATCCTTGGAGAACTGCTTTGTCCTTTCTATTTCGTCCTGAGTACGTTCTTTAGAGACACAAAAATAAATCACAATCTTTTCCTACCCACGAGTGTCAACATTCTTGCGCACAGCTCACAAGAAGTGCCTTCCAAACACACGTGTTCTCCTTTGTGGCTGGTTCGTGACCTTGCTCCAAGGCAGACACTGGGAATTCCCTACATGCGTACACTAGACCCTGAAATGCACACGCATGTAATTTCACCTCACTAGCTGAAAATAATAACTGTGGTCCCTTGCTTCCAAGTCAGACATACAGACATGCAGCGCACTTGAAAAACGTGTACTGCGCCTGAAAAAGTAATCCAGAAATTACTTTCCAAAATCATACTCCTGAATAGTCACCTGCTTTTTGTTTATCCATCTGAACTTCAGTTGAAATTACAAGTAGGAAAAACTACCAGGCATCAAAAGTTTAACAAAAATACAGAGAAGGAAAAGCTTAAGTGTAGATTTTTTGTCTAAACTTTGAAATTATAATAGGTAAAACACTAGTATTACTTATTTTAGCTTTGGAATACTAGGATTTCATAGACACCAGTGTTCTGTGTCCAGAGTAGAGTCTAAGAACCACTAATCAGGAACAGCAGTAGCCCAGGGCAGTGTAGATTTAATTCTATTTATTCTGTCTCCCTGAGAGCCCCTGGAACTACTAAGATGTGAAAGAGAAAATTCATTTCAGGTTTCTTTCCTTCTCAAGTGTACACAGTCAAGTAGCTCAGTTAAAAAGAAGAGACAAGCAGCAGCCTTGATAAGTGACTTCCAGGTGGATAATTACAGCATGAACAGCCAGGCTGGAGGAGGCATTTTAACAAAAAGGCCACGCCTTTTTTCCCTGTAGAGAGAATTCTGAGGAGGCTTCACCTCCTCTCAAGAACCTAGGATCCTTGTGTGGGGGACAGTAGTTTTCTGTGGAATCTCCAGAAACCATGGAGAAGAAGAAAGTGCCTCCCTTGCATGGCTTCAAGTTAACCACTGGGCTAGACAGTTGTCCTCCAGTAAGTGTACCTCAACATACCTCTTTTGGGGATACAGATGACCATTTCGCTATCCTGTTGCGACAAGCAGATGGTCGTGTCTGGGATCTCTGATACGATATCGATCAGCTCACAGACGCCATATTCGGTGACATCCCAGTCCTTTGAGAAACACCTGGATTTTAACCATGGGAATGGGTCAAGAACAAGAAACATCGCTTTTCCAAACAGAAAAAAAAAAAAGCTCAAGAGCAAACTTAGATAATTATTAAAATTGGGGCAAAGAAAAAAAAGCATTCTCAAGTATTTGCTTTCATTTCTTTTCCCCCTTCTCACCAACTCACCAATGATATGCCTGAGAGAATTCTCTCATGATGACCTGCTTGCTGGCTTGGGATTTCAGAAGTTTTAGTAAATCCTGAGTAAAGCGCTTCACCTGAGCCCTGTGGGTGAGGGTCAACAAACGTTTGGAGCCCATTCCAAGGATCTGCAAAGCAAACACTCTGATTATTTACACTCGGGAGGCCTTGGCTGATACTGACGTCCTTGCTGGCGGCGCCTCCTCTCTCCTCTCACTGCCCTCAGATCACAGCTCCCCTTACGTGTGATATCTGCGTTCTGAAACACATACAGACCGACAAAATGTAGACAGTCTACACAAAAACTGCTCCAGGTGTCTGGGCCTGCACTCCCTTTCCCAAAGAGTCACGCGTGAAAGCATGTTATCACTCAGGGAGACCGATTTTATCTCTAAAGTTTTCAGAGCACTTTACAAATGGGAAGCTATTAACCCTGTAAGTTAACAGGGGGAGACTTCTCCACCTCAGTAACTGGTATTCAACACATTTATAGAAAAGGTGATCCACGTTGCCACAGCACCTTCATAACAACAGACAGTTGTAGGCAGGGCTGTGCTAGCGAGGAGGCCAGTCTGTAGGGCTCAGAAGGAAGATACTCCTCAGTGCTCTAAGGAGCTCCGTTAAGCCAGGTACTCAAAGTGTTCTGAACAACTGAGCAGCCACCTTGCTTTCTGCACTCTGAAGGCTTAAGGAGGATACTTTGCTCGAAACTGACTATTTAGGAATTAGGGCACCAGCTATCCTGTTCCTTGGGATGGAGTAGCCAAAGCCACAGAGGAACATTTTTGTCTCTAGACCAATAATCCCTGCGCACTGCTTACCTGCAACACATGAGGCACTGCTTCCAGTAACTCAATCAGCTTGGTATAGCCATAGTCCGACACCCGGCACTGCTTGGCAAAGTGGTGGTGATAGGAAGGGATGAAATTACTGATTGGCATGATGCAGGAGGGCTGACTTTTCAGCAAGTCGATCACTTCTCTGCTGAACTGGATCAGTTGGGGGTTACCTACAGGACTTTTAGAACGCAGAAGCCAAGGGTCTAGATGTGTGGGGAGCAAAACAGGACATGCATGAGACATAAAGCATGACGTCACCAGCTGAAAGAAAGGCAACTGATCTTGGACTCCTCAGTTGAGTTCACTGTGGCCTAGCAGACCATAGCAAACTGCAGCTTTGCCTCTCAGCGCCATACTCTGAGAGCTAGCCCAACTTCTACAAGCTGGCAAATGCTCTCCCACGCTTCCCAAAGTCAAGCAGCCAAGGTAAAGCACAGTTCTCCACAGTGTTAGCTCAGAGCAGAAGTAACAATACATAGGAAGTTTCCACTTATAAACTGGTTCCATCTCAAAGATCCATTTGTAACTTGGTCGTGCGGGACAGACTCTCCCACAGAAATTCAAGTCATGGGATCATCAGGCAGACAGAGCCTCATTAATCCAGAGAGGTGTAAAAACACTGCCCAGGACACTGCTCATGTACAACTAGCAAGACATGAAACTAAGAAACTGGCTTTTGCATTTATCTTAAATGCTCATGTGAGTATGAGAAAGTTTTCATTAGGAAAGTGTGCAGAATGAGAAGGACACCTTCGAAGGGACTAGTGGGCTGTAACCCAGGACAGACAGGAGGGACAGTGCCCGGGCAAACGCTGGAGGAGGCAGGGAGAAGCCTGAGGCAAGAATTTCTCCTCCAGGAGCCGTCCTTCTCAGCAGATTCCCTGTTATCCTTAAACTTTCTTCCTGTTGGAGGGGGAGCACAGGAGAAAGTGTTGGGGCCAAAGAACTGTCCTCAGCTCCCTGTCCACCGGCAGCAGGCTAGACACTTGCCCAGAACTCAGACATCCACCCCCGTCGCGCGCCAACTGTCTGGGTCCTTGTCATTTCAAGTGAAATTTAGTTTCACTTTTATCACAGTCAGAAACACTGACCAAAATGAATTATTTCAAAGGTAAATCTGCATTAAGACAAATGGTCTCTAAACACTTGAGACAATTTTTAAAAGGTCAATTACATGACAAGCCAGTAAGTTCCACAACAGGTAACTAAAGAGATTTATAACTGTGGAAACTGGGGTTTTATATTTTTCGCATAATCGTCACTGGCACTCTGAAAAGGTCTAGTTCAGCCGAAGCTTCAGGACTTGAGATAGCAGTTTTTAAAAGGTCAAAGGTGATGCCATCAGTGGCGCTTCACACTTGGCAAGTAGTGTTGCTGTTTAAGATAAAAGCCGCCAGCCTCCTCACAGCAGATGGTGGCTTAGGAGGGCCAAACAGCTGACACCTACCTGTGTTTGGAGGTGGGGGCTTGTTGTGAATCCATTTCACTACTTTGATGCCGTTCTGTGCAGAGGCGATGTTTACCCCGGGGATGCAGGTGATGACGTGCTCTAAGGGCACACCCCCTCGGTTTTCCTGCATCACTTCCAGCTGGCTGAATTCTGCGGCATAGCAATCTGGAAAGCTGCAGTGGGGGAAGGTTAATGACGATAAGGACAAGCAAAGCACCTGCTAAACAGAAGCCTGTACTTTAATGTACTCATTAAGAAAGCATTTGTTTAAATGCCCAACATCTGGGCTTGAACATTAAAACAAAGGTCCCAGGGCAATCACTGTGGCATCACCCTGTGTGTCTTCTGATGCTACCAGGAATTCCTGGAGAACTTAGCAGTAGACAGGGTTAAAGATGAGGCAACTGGGTTCCAAGCCAGTTATTCATCTGCTGTGACAGACTGATGGCCTTCAGACAACTCAGTCCATGTTGGCCCTGTGTTAAGTCTACCTGTGGCTGCTGGGAAGTGAAATGGATTTTGGAGACGACTCCTCTCTCTTGAATGTTGCAACCTACAGCTAAATGAGGGTGTGTGCTCTCCTATCCTGTGTGCATACTCGTTACAGCACTTGCAACAACCTGACCTCTGGGAAGAATAAACCATCAGTGTTTATTTCTAAAACTGAGCACAAACACACGTTTTCTTTTGAGCTAGCAGTGAGTGGACCTACTCTGACAGGCAGGCTAACATGGTTAGGACGATGGTTCTGCAATACTGGCTGGGGGGACAGGGATGCAGGCAGGGGGCAGACCTTCTAGACAGAACACAGCCAGCATGTCACGATGCTCACCTCAGTAAAGGCACTGTGCCCTCATGCGTCTGCAGCAGGCTATGGACCTGGGGTGCGAATGTCTTCAAAGAGAGAATCACAAATGGGATCTTGTAAGAGTCTGGATCAAATTCGTGTTCACTGCAGGAAAGAGAACAGAAGTTACTGACATTTCTCCAGAGTCTAAAATGTTCGTTTGGTAATTTGGACAGGCACTGAGAGACCTTATACCGAAGGATTATTTCTTGAGGGGACCGTATGGATTACCTGAAGTCCTTATTGGAGCAGTGCTGTCTGCAGATGGGCTCATGGTACTCTAACTCTTCAAATATAATTGGGCTGCAATTTGTCGAAGAGCCCTCATGCGACTGGGAAGATCCCAGGGGGCTCTGCCGGGCCTGGCTGCTGGGCAAGAGACACACCAGTCTTCCATTTCCTTGTTCACGGACGGCAACTGTGTCTGTTAATTTGTACAAATCTGACACATTCAACTTGTGTCCGAACCTAAAAGCAAAGGGAAAAGAGATTCTGACTTTTAGAGAACACTTTGATTATACAGAAACACCTGTCCTGTTTCAAATGAAGGACTATAACCAAGGACAGTTGCTCTGTTCTTAGAAAAACTGGAATAATTCTTTAAAGTCATTCAGTCCTGAACCAGTCATCTTGGACTCACAGGTCACTAGGATTCTGTCTTCCAGAACCTACTCTCTACCCTGAGCAGCTTCTGTAAGTGACTTTACCTAATTCCCATGGGACATCAGCCCTTTCAGCGTGCCTCCCCTTCACCTGCAAATTGTTCTTCAGAAGAGAAGTACCCCATTCCAGCTACCCTCTTACCTCACTACTCTTCAACCCTGTTGCCTGTGCTTCCTCTGAGACCCTAAACCACTCCCCTGATCTGAACCTTTCCTAACCTGGGGCTTAAAGGCACATGCTAGGAAGGCAGACACATCTGAGTTCACATCCTGACTCAATCTGTGTGACCCCAGTCAAATTACAAACTAATCTGACCTCAGTGTTCTTATCTATAAAATGGGGTGATTTTATCAGCTCACAGGGTTATGTATGGATTAAGGTGGTTATGCATGAGGAGCATGCTATGTCCGCTGCTCTGATAGTTTCTTCCCAGAACCCTACAGATGTGCTCCGATTTTCCCTCTGCCCATACCACTCGTCCACCTCCACCTCCACCCTCTTACGCTGTCCCATTCCAGTCTGGAATTCTCTCTTCTTCCCTAGAATGAAAACAGCTGGACTCTCCGGAGGGGCCTACTGTCTCCCCAGCCATCTGTCAGCCCTTCTCTCCAGGATTTTATCTGCAGGACTGATGAGCTGGCTCTCCCATCACCAGCGGCCTCCTCTTTCCCCACAAACCTCATGCGACTGCCTCAGTCCCCCTGATGCTGCAGGCTATCCCAGATTCCTGATGTGCTCTCTCTGCACACGTCCTGAGAATGCCCTCGCCTCTGGTTCTCACCCACATCCTGCCCCTGGTGGCGGCATCCATCCAACTCTGCCCTCTCCTCTGGTTCTCATCCATTCCCCATGCCGTTCAGGATCGCCAATAGGCAAACACCTGCCGTATCTTGAGAGACATCTTTCCTCTAAACGTGCACACTTCCCCACCCAGACACCGATGACCTCCTTCCCCTAAAAACTCTTGTCCCAAACCAAGGTCAAAAACTCACTGGACCTCCTCCTCAACTTATCACCATTTCTCTATTTCTTCTTTAACCAAAGAACCTCCCAGTCATCCAGGACAAAAAGCTCAATCACACCGACCTCTACTTTTACCACGCTTGCTACATCAAACTAATCTCTCAGGCCAGTTACACTGACATCCCAAATGGACGAGGTACCTAGATCTCTTCATTCCAACAGCACCTGCTTGGAACCGGAACTGGTGCAGCCTTCTCCCCACCGGCTCCTCCCACTCCGTGATTCCATCACAGACACTCTTGCCACCCAAGAGTCTTTCCTGAAGCCAGGTTTCCAGCAGCACACCTCTCCTGGGCCCTCAGTCCCCAACACTCCCACGGCTCCTGCATCCACAGAATCAAGGTCAAGTTCCTGTTGTTCTTCCCACCCTCGGTATCCTCAACGCCTTCCCTCCTTCCTACTCCTCCTTTTTCATGACTGTCTACTTTTCTCTATCATGGTCTGTGAGCATCTTCTTTTCCAGACATAAGTTCCTCAAGGAAGAAGCTGCGTCTCCCAGCTCTGCATCCTCCACAGAACCTCAGTCTTTCATTGTACCAGGTCCTGCTGAGCGCCTACTCTGTGCTGGCTACTGAAGCTATGGCATCAGGTCAGCTCTAAGCCTGTCATCCTGGAGTTTACAACTAGACAGGGCTCAAAAATGTCCACCAAATGAATAACAAAATTAATCGGCCAAGTGGGGAAAGAAATAAAAGGACAGATTTGGGGACTGAGATCAAAACTGGCTAAAAAACGAAAAGTTTTTAAAATGTAGGTGAAAATAGAAATTTAAATCTAAACATCAGTATCTCATTCCCTTCACCAGGCTGCAAGAGTCACTCCTGTGTTTTTATGCATGGACATCACCAATCAATATTAACTGAACCAACGCAGAAGTAAACCTGACTTACTTTTTCTCGTAGATATCTGTAAATTTAAACAGAGGCAGGCAGCAGGCAGGAGCATCCTGAAGAACAGACATTGCTTCTGCGCTGTAAGACAGAATTTTGGCCCATTAAAACACAGATGACCACTTCCCCTACCTGAGTTATATTTTGAAAACTATAGAGTCCAGGGGCACAAAGGGTCAAATCTCAGCACTATGAAGCTATCTGCACCCGCGGTAGCAAGAGTTCAATCCCCAGCCAGGGAGCTACCCACATGGCACAGCAGACCTCTCCTGTCTTGCCCGCCACTCCCCTCAGCAGTATATTTCAGTCTGCCTGTTTTGTTCCCCACTCTGTCTCTGGTGAATCCTTTTACCCCCCACACCTCTGGCCTGTACCCCAGTTCTTATGTGCATAAATAAATAAATCTTAAAAAAGAAAAAATTAGAGACCATAAAATTGCCAGCACTGTGTGTAAGCAAAACACACTGACCAGTTTCTGATAGATCAGAATGTACTCTCCAAAAAAAAAAAAAAAAAAACCTTACTAGGGGCAAGGCAACAAAAGCATGTAAGTCACACACTGGGATTCCTATGAGACTCAAGCACAGGGCTATCACATCTGGATCCACATGACACCAACTACTCAGTGAGACAAATGTTGCTCTATTCAGAGCGAAGAAGAGAATAGCTCATGTCTCCTGCAGGTCAAGTGCTAGAGGTAAGGGAGAGGAATTCCCACAGTTGAGGATACACAACTGAAAACAGTATCATCTCAACTATGGTTTTCAAAAAAAACAAAAAGGCACCCCCAAAACCACACTCAGCAGAGAAAAAGTCAGACTCTTCAGAATGACTGGCTTTGAATCATGGATCCTTTTTTTCTCCTGCTTCTTTTACGTTCTTGAAATTCCTAATTTTCTTCAGTGAGGATTATTTTTATCTTTTTTTTAATTAAACTTTTTTTTTAAAGATTTATTTATTTATTTACAGTCAGAAACGTGGAAGGGTGAGAGAATTCACCAGAGCCAGAGCAGGGAGCAGAACAGACGAAATACACTGCTGAGGGGAGCAGCGGGCGGCAGGAGAGGTCTGCGTGCCATGTGGGACCCTCACCAGCGGCCGGGGATCGAACCGGCACTGCAGAGGCTGAGGGCAGCTTCGTAGCCCAGCGCTCAACTGCTGCGCCACCAGAGGAGGCCCTATTTTTATCTTAATTTATCATAAAAACACAATTAAAAATAACAGTGAAGTACATGTCAGAGAAAAGAGCTTTGTGCATCCAAGTATACAGAAGTGAGTCCTGTTTTACTGGGGGCTCCCCCCAAATCAGGTAGAGCCAAAGGAGCAGCAAAGCTTACTATGAAGACCACTACTTCCAGATTCCTAAGACTAATAGTTGGAATGTAAACTGAGGGGGCTGTTGTCTACTGGACACGAGGGCATGTCTGCTCGTTGAAACTTGGGGCTACCTTCCTAGACAATTTGCCCTTCTGCTGAGATTAGAAGAATACATTTCAGGCTTTTCAGGTTCACAAACTTTCACTGCAGAGTCCACTATTTTTAAAACCTCTACTGGATGTGTGGTGCTCAATTTTCCTCCTCAGAGCCTGCCAAGTTTAAGCCGCACTTTACCTTTGATTAATCATTGGAACAAGCGTCAAATCATTTCAACTAGCTGATTTCTAACTCTAACCATGAAGAATAACATTATTGCTTATATAATTCTCACAAGAAGGTCGTGAATGTGATGAAGTCTATTTTTATTACTTCCAAAATTGTTTCTGGGCCAAAATGTTACTTTCTGAAGTAAGCATTGTGTTTGATTTTTACCTCAGTAAAGAGAGTGATTTATTAGCAGCTCCTGTGGCAAGGGAGACCAGGATCTTCTTGCTGCCAATTTTGTATCTGTGGAGGCTATTCACGGCGCTGATTGCTTCTTGCAAGTTCTCCATCTGAACAATAGCCTTGAGCTGGTAATCCGTGTGGGGGCTGAGCTCGACGCTCCTCACCTGCAGTAGTGAAAGGAAGATGGCGTGCTGTGTTGACTCAAGCTCCATCATCCTAAGACTGATGGCTAATTATCACGGAGCACACCCATGACTTCAGCGCTGCCGTGAGGAGCCAGTCTACTCTGTCCTTCTGAGGACCAGAACCTAAGTGAGCCAGAGGACCTCAGAGACTCATCACTGGCTTGGCCTGGTGTGTGTTCTGGCCCACACAGCTCCCTGCGGCAGGCGCACGGGTACACATACACGGGGAGTCTTCAGGGTCTTCTCCAGACCCTGCAAAAACCTGGGGCAGAGCTATTTTACCAGTTGGGAAAAGGCATTTTTAGCACGCGGCATCTGAAAGTGGAGTCAGATGCAGTAAGATCTTAACCAAGCCAAGGTTGTTTAAGAATCCTTTTTCTGTCTTACCAGCCAGAGCTAAGTAAAACCATGAGACCAGTGTTTCTCTCCCAGAGTGCCATTTAAATTCCTGCCCAGAACCTCAAGTCTTGCCCTGTGGGGTTTCTTGCTCTCTGGGGCTGTGCCCTGAAAACTGCATGTACAGCACCACCCCAAGCAAACCAAGGAGAGAGAGGGGCTCCAGTTACTGGGGCTCCAGTAACCCCTATACCTGGCGACAGTTCTGGGTTAACCGACTCATCTCCACTTGAAATGCCAGCAAAAGTGAAAACAAAGGCAAGAGCAAGAGAAAAGAGGTTACCTTGCCGTGCCTGGAAAAGGCCTCCTGCATGAGCTGCTGCAGCTCCTTCCGTGACAGCCGGTAGTCTATGTTGCTGATCTGGATGTCAGCGCCGTTTGCAAAGGGGTCTGGGCAGTCGGCTCCGCTGCTCGAATGCACAATGCTGAAAGCAAGTGGCGAGGCTCTGTTTAAAAGGTTTGGAGACATACTCCTGCTTAAAACACACAGATTGGCAGTTTTAAAAAGCTTATTCTACTCATTTAGTTTATATCATTTAGACTTTGTACAAAGCTACACAGAGAAATAGCTTACCACGGTACAATTCGGTTTTCAAATGTGTTTATATCTTAAACATATACTGATTTAAACTTATTATCAAAAGTACTGTGTTGACCCCTTGGCAGTCAAGTTACTTTAATATCAAATAGTCTTTCATTGGCATGTTTAAAGTTAAAGGCAGACAGGAAGAACTACTTTTTCACCTTTCTACTTTGACCACTGACTCTTAGGAAATTAGCTGTGACAGTGATGTAAGGTGTTTAACCTCCCCAGCTCTCAAAAAGCCAGACAGCCTTGCTCCTCTGGTGCAGTCCTTCTCCATACAAAGAAAACTTTATGCAACTTTTTGGATGTAATTTTGCAGGCCCAAAGTCACTTTCTACAGTGAGTCTCCATCAACCCCGCAGGACAAACACCACACTGGGAGGGGCCCTTGGGATGCCACGTGGCCTCACGCCTCACGGCCCCTCGTCTTCCAAACTTCCAGAACTACCCGGTGAGTTCAGAAGCTTAGGCAAGTGTGACGTGGATAATGATAGTGGTCTACAGAGACCTTTACTTCCCAAATGGCCTCCTATAATTACACTATGAGTAAGAGTAAACAATGTGTGTCTGGTAGGGATTTTTCCCACATCACGGTAAGGAAATAAATGGTAAGGGCATCTGAATGTGATCATAGACCAGGGACACCAGACTAGGTCTCTCTCTGACCTGTGCTCCCAAGGTTCCCAGGTGGAGGGGGGGCAGTGATGAGAAGCAGGGTCCCCAAACAGTGGAGAGAGGACTGGGGGCCACGGGGAAAGGCTTCTCTAATCCTTTATGTGCTCCTTATTGCTTTCATTCTTTCACACATTATCTTGTCATCCTTTCTACTGCAGGGGAGCTCCCACCATCCCCACCCGGCCACCACACAATGGATCAAGAAGCTAGACTCACCGAGAAGTCCAAGACTGAGACGTGAGCAGAGGACCAACTTGCCTGGAGGCAATCAGTTTGCTAAAAGCAGACGGGTAACTCACTTGGAACATTGGCTCCTCTTTATCCTTCTTCTCTACAGGAGAACTAGTAACACTCCGGGCACTGAGGTTCTCTTTTCTAATGGAGGGGGAAATTGAAGGGTAAAGGTCACTTGGTTTTCCTTCACATGAGACCAGCAACTCTGAGAAAGAGCAACTTAACCTACTTCAGGGTACTTTTGTAAACGGACTCCGCCATCCCCGAGGTTTTAGGTATGGGTGCCGCAGCACTTGGGTTTCTGTGAGCAGGGGCTCCCAGCCTCAGGGGACCTTGCAGGGGCTCACAGCTTCTAGTGCCAGTCTTTGGCTCCAGGCGGCACAGCTCCTTGAAAAGAGACAAATGGAGTGGAAATGATCATTGAAACACCCGGATGTGTCCGACCACGTACAGAAAACACTCGAATGAGTATCATTCCAAGCCAAAATTTAAAAAGGACGGGTCAAAAGCAAGCAGGCACAGGAAACTCAGAAACCAAACCTACCATAAACTTCAGAGAGCAAGAGGTATCAAAATTACCTGTAAACTTTTAACATTTGCATTTTTTGCAGCAGATCCAGAATGTGCCTGCGCCCCTTTGCCAGGCATGGCTTTGGCACTGGAAGATTGTTCACTTGCATCTTTGATGAGGCACAATTTTGGATTCTTAAGTTTTTTGGGAGACTTCACTTTATCAGCGATTGCATTTGAACTCTTTGTTTCACAGAGTTCTCTACTTTTTGGAGTAAATGACACAATGATCCTATTACCAAAGACATCTTCGTTTTCCATTCGCTTCTGAGCCCGTTCTGCACTATCTTGGTTTATGAAGCGGAGAATTGCGCTGCAGCCTGTGATACTCAGCACTTTCCCTCCACAATTGTCGGACAGGCGTCTGAGCCTATTGCTGATGCTCTTGCCATCTTTATTTGTTGGTAGGTTATAGACATAGAGCAGAGTGTGGCACTGCTGGCACAGGGGAAGAGTGTTACCACAGGTTAACTCAAGGGCACGCCTTCTATCACAAAATAGGAAGAACAATGAGTCATATCGCAATTTAAGCTAATGACCTGGGAAGGGAAGTAACAGTGATTTAGAACAGAGAGAGTAAACTAATTTAGTGCAGGCAAGGTATTGAAAGCTATTTTAAAAGCATTCATTAATTTAAGATGTATCTTCAATTATCACTCTAGTGAAAGAAACTTATCTGGCAAGATTTAGTGTCCTATTTCAGGTCTTTTTTTTTTTTTTTTCAAACCATGAGGAACAAGGATCTCCCAAATGGACAATCTTGCACCTAAAACACCACATTTAACTTAGTCTCCCAGGTTAGAAAAGTGAGTGCCGCAAGAAGCAGGAGGAAGGAAATGTAGTTGCAGCCAAAAGACTAAAATCATAATGAACAAGAAAAGTGAGTTAGAAGAGTTCAGAAGCCTAAAGCAGGGCCTGACTATTGGCCCCTCCAGCCAGACTCTGGTATCCCCAACTGTGGATCATGTGTTTAATGTCGGGCCAGACTCTAGGCTCGCTGGATATCAGGGCATGCAGTGGGACCAGCAGCGCAAGGTCTCAAATGGCGAGACCCAGGGGCCAGCCTCTGCTCTACTGCCAGAAGCAGTGTGGTTGTTAGGGGTGGGGGTGGAGTCCACAAAGCCTATATGGAATTTGCTTTGGGACATCCTTTTCCCCCTAACAATTTAGGCTTTGTGGACTCCACCCCCTAACATGGTCACAGGACTTGTTTTCTTTCCCAGGCACTGACTTCTCCCTCCCTAAAAGGATCTCATTGGACAAAAGGGTTTCTAAGGTGCTTCTGTCACACCACAGCTACTAAGTTATGTCAAGATTGCATTTCATGTAGGGACTGCACACACAACAGTTCCTCCCCATTACTGCTGTTTCTTTACGAGTTACACATATACTCCAAACAGCTGAAACCAGCTCAGCATTACAATATGCACTCTTATCCCACATTAAGACTATCAGAAATGCTCATCCTGCTCATTCTCCAATCCTATGGCTTAATAGACTACAGGTGTAGCTATCACTCTCCACACATATGAGGGAACACAACTACAGAAATGACAGCCAGAGGCCTGGTAGAGCCCAGGCACTATGTGCCTAGAAAGCATACAGTTAGTTACTCTGTTCATTTCACTCCAACCATGCCAGTACGTGCAAACTGTCACCATATTCTTTACCTCTAATACCTAGAAGCTAAAAGAGCAGAAATTCTTACTCAATTACTTCCACCCACTTGGCACAAAACACTGCTGGCTGGACACTGGCAAGTGGCTGTTTGAAAGGTAAATCTAAAATTCCCTATGACATTTTGAAAAAACGAAAAGCAAGATTCATACATATCAATTCCCTATATATTTGTCAGAGAAGGTTTCTAAGCTTTATTTCAATATCTGGCCTCCTGTAAAGAACAACTTCACCCAGGGTTATCTTCAG
The DNA here is from genome assembly GCF_964194135.1 of Talpa europaea. Classification (NCBI taxonomy): domain Eukaryota; kingdom Metazoa; phylum Chordata; class Mammalia; order Eulipotyphla; family Talpidae; genus Talpa; species Talpa europaea. Next base: position 94,205,851 of record NC_140079.1, on the reverse strand, counting down.
TCTCCATAATCTAACACAGGAATAATGGCAAGAAAAACACAAACCTACTTACCGGCATCTTGAGTGGTAACCTGGGGGGCAAGTCAGAAATGAACTCTTCAAATCTGATCAGCTCGTTAGCATGATGCAGCAGTGCTTCTGAGGCCTGGTTTTTATGGACCAAAATGATGTGGAAACCATGCCTGTGTCTCAGGTCACTAAGTTCCAATGCAAAATTGACATCAGCTGAAAGAAAAGGTGTAGCCCACCCCCACCCCAAGCATTAGAAACACTGGACAGACAGACCCCTCTTCTGATATCCACTGAGAAGAATGGCCGGACTGTGATTAAATTTGCTCCCCCCTCTCCCTTTTTAGAACCTCAAGACACACGCTAGTGTAACAGGGCGGTGCCCAGGAAAAGGGGGAATTCCGGGTTCCCTGCTCCACCAAAAGGAGGGTGGAGCAAAAGAAAAGAGAAGCTGGTGGGCCTCTCCTGGTGGTGCAGGCAGTTGAGCGCAGCACTGTGAAGCTATCCGAAGCCTCTGCAGTGCTGGTTTGATCCCCGCCGGCCTTGGAGCAACCACATGGAGAGCAGACCTCTCCTGTTTCGTCCCCTGCTCCTCTCAGCAGTGTATTTCAGTGGATCTGCCTGTTCTGCTCCCCACTCTGTCTCTGGTGAATCCTCTTACCCTCCTGTGCCTCTGGCCTATACCCCAGCTCTTGTATAAATGAAATAAATCTTTAAAAAAAAGAAAGAAAGAAAGAAAAGAGAAGCCGCAGAGGAGACTGAGAAGGAAGGAAGCAGGGTGGAGAATCAGAAGGAGACCTGGAGGAGGCACGTGCAGCAGAGACACATGAAGAAACTGCATTTGCCTTTCGGTCCTGACACAGATGTGGGTGAGAGAACCGTGGGGAGGTGACAAAGGCAGCTCTTATCTTGTTTTGCTCCTTTCCTCCCAGACTTGTCTGGTTGTTTCTGATCATTTTCTGTGGGTCTCCACTGAAAGGTGCTTTAGACTTGTGGCAGGCTTTGGAGCCTTGCTCTGGGCCAATCCCGTGGGACGGGTCACTTTGGGTGCTTGATTTAGAAACTATATTCTTCGCCTTTCCTGCATTGTTTCCTAATTGTGTTAAAGTTCCTGCCCATTAAAGTCTTACATGTTTTGTGTTGATGCGGCGGATGGCAGAACCTATTTAGAGCAGGCAGGTTTGCGGGTCTTGAGGGGATTGTAACAGGGTGGTGCCTGGGAAAAGGGGACGTTTCAGACGTGTAGCAGAGAGACATGTGAAGACACTCCACTTGCCTTTTGGTCCTGAAGCAAATGTAGATGAGAGACCCTTAGGGAGGGTAACAATGGCAGCTTTTATCTTGATTTTGCTTCCTTCTTTCTCAGTCTCCTCTCTAGCTTGTCTCTTCTCTTTTGCTCCACCCTCCTTTGGGTGGGGCAGGGAACCTGGAACTTCCCCTTTTCCAGGGCACTGTCTTGTTACACTACTTCTGTTAGTAGAGGGAGCAAATACAGTATTTGGGCAAGGCTGAACCCTAGGAATTATTCATCTTGGAATTTTTTAATTAGCGATACTAGACTGGGGGGGGGGATAGGAGTAGAAATTAAAAAATTAAGAAAACGGGGCCTCCCTGGTGGCGCAGTGGTTGAGCGCTGGGTTGTGAAGCTGCCCGCAGCCTCTGCAGCGCCGGTTTGATCCCCGATTGCCGGGCGAGGGTCCCACGTGGCGTGCAGACCTCTCCTGCCGCCCGCTGCTCCCCTCAGCAGTGTACTTTGTCTGTCTGCCTGTTCTGCTCTCCGCTCTGGCTCTGGTGAATTCTCTCACCCTCCCGACTTCTGACTGTACCCAGTGCTTGTATAAATAAATCAATCTTAAAAAAAAAAAAAAAAAGAGCTTCCTTAAAAAAAAAAAAAAAGAAGAAGAAAAAAACAGATCTGGCCCCACAAGAAAACCTGCTCAAGTTCCAAGAAGATTCCATTTTTTCTTTTCCCAAGCAGCTCTCAAAAATAAGCATAGATCCGTCCCATGCATTTCAGCCTCTCTGGAGACACATATTACTTTAACATGGTTTTGGCCTCTTTAATTACCATTGTGAGTTAAGCTGGGACCAGCCAGTGTGTCTACACTTACTCGACACGAGGACCACGGTGGCTGGGGCAGTGTGCGTATTCGCAAACCTCCGCAGACTCTGGCGGAGCTTGTCATCAGCAGCATTCTTCGCGGTAGCGTTGATGTGGGCGACGGTGACCTGCATGCATTGGCAACAATGAGCAGCAGCTGAGCTTAGGAACCACTACACAGCCTACGCCCATCTGAACAGACACTCCTTGAGGAAAGAAACTCGTATTTTATTGCCATTTAGGGATGAAAAAAAATCACAACCAGATCTCAGTTTCAAAATCGGGTCTCTGTATGAGTGAGCTGGATCCATATTTCCCCCTGCTCTCATCACTAAACTGCCGTTGCACTTTATCTAGTCCCCTTTCAGAAAACAAGTAGAGAAAAAGAAGTGAGTGAAATGTGAAGTAGTGGAATTCTCTCCAGTAGCTTCTGCCAGCAATTTGGAGGTGGCAGAGATTGCAGTAAGACTGGGGGTATTTGCTATCACCTCTCTATGCCACACACTGACCCTGGCTTTCAGACTCCAGGTAGGCGGTGGGGGAGGGTGAGGCACCTGCATGGAAGGGGGCTAATATGTGTTTATTCTTGTTCAAACAGTCATGTTCACACTTCACCTCCAGAGTAACAAAAGTTGTGGTGTGAGAGGTGCCTCAATGGCATGCCACACGCAATAGGATTTATTAGTTTTTATAAGGAGATAAATTTATAATTTTTGCCTGCAATATGGTGTATCAACAGGATGAGTCAAAAGAACTAGATTCTACATCCAGTTGAAGAGCATAGATTGGGGTCAGACAACCTGGATTTAAATCCCAGCTTTTCCACCTACTGGCTGTGTGATCTGAAAAAAGATGCTGAATCTTGCTCAGTCTCACTTGTACATTTCCAATGAACCCAAAGAGCCTATTCATTGAGAGGTTAGGAAAAACTAAAGGAAAAATACATATATGTAACCATTATGCCTGCCTAATACTAAATGTAAGTGGCATTATTGAAAGATCACACATGATTAAATGACTTCAAGTACTTTAAAAATAACTTTTTGCTAATTTATCTGCAATTTAGTATAAATGCTTATTATTCAACAAACTGCAATGAAATTCATTTTTTAAAAAAAAAAAATCACACGTGTTTATTCTGCCATATTGAATTAAGTATGTTTTTACCTGGCAATTATTCAGCTCTTGAATAACTTCTTTGTTTTCTTTACTGATGTCACAGACACAGATGAATTCTGCTTCTCTGTGGCCTTTAAAAAACTTCTCACGGATTCTCTGCACAACAGCAGTAGCTGAGCGGCCAGAGGGAACGGAGCAGTTTTCAATATCCCAAAAAACTCCAATGGGTGGTAAGTTTTCTAGCACCTGTCCGGCTAGTGTGACTTCTGGTGACCCTTAAGAAATAGTGAACACTTTCAGTTACACAGTGAAACGGAAAAGGCAAGTTAAAACAAAACAGGGAGAGCTACCTAGCATTCCTAGTGGCAGAAAAGTGAAACTGATTGAAGTTTACGGACACCAACCTCAGTGACTAACCTAACAAGACAACCCTGAGTGGCCACTGTGCTCAGTGATTACTCCTGTTCTTCATGGGAGAACAGTTCTGAAGGTCAAGTTACTCTAAGCCCACAACAGGTCCCTCACAAAGCGGGGGCCATTCTCAGAGCGAGCAGTTATGCTTCTTGAACACTGACCCAGACGCTGCAGCTCTGGGACTTGATTTAATACTCCACCCACACGGGTCTGCTTATTCCGTATGGAAGAACAATGGAGGCACCAAGAGGTGAAGTGGTTACACTGCCCTTGATTTTAAAGGACTTTTTAACACTGCATTAACATCTGTTATAATGACAAAAAATGTTTTCAATAAATAATCACATGAAGCACTGTTGGGCTTTCAAACCACTTAGGTTTTCAAATACTGTTTTTAACTAGCAGTGCCATTACTAAATCTGTTTAAATACTAAGTACTTCTAGAGTATGCAATCAGCAAGTGTGGTCATGAACCTAAGCCGACACCAAAAAGTCCCTCCAGCACTTAGTCTCCTAACAAACACCCAGTTTTTCAATCTCAAATAGCCTCAGTCCAACACAGAGGGCGACTGACTTACTGGTCTATAAAAAGATTTTTAAACCAAGATATAGAAATGGAGACTCACATACATGGCAGCTTTAGAATCACAAGGAATCTTTTCAACGTGATTAAATGCAGTGTTAGTACCAGATATTGAACACTATTTAAATATGCACATTTTATACCATACTGTCATTTACCAAATTTCGAAGCGGCTTTGCCTAGACTGGTCGCCAATAACAACGTGGTCTCCTTCCCTGTTCCTTTGGTTCCACAGCCATTACACAGAGGAATAGTAACAGGTGCGGTTTGAGTATTTGGAGGTGGAATATTTGGCCAGACTTTAGCAGCATCAATTATACTATTTCTTGCCGGCTGTTTTAAAATTTTTTTAAAGAAAGGAGGAGGTTTCAGATAAATCATTTCAGAACCTAGAGGGATATACAACAACTGAAAACACATTCTAAGTGTTTTTCCTTTTCACCTGCTAACCTCTGATTAGCTGTGTTTTCAAATCATCTTTCCCAGAACTCTTAGCTATTCATGCCTAAACTCACTTCAAGAAGAAACTTGAAATAATCAGGGGAGATTCACAGGATGAGATCTTTCCATTCTGAGGCCTGCGCCTGCTGGGATGGAGATCTCGTTCACACTTTACATAAAGGGGGCTCAAGGCTTCACCAGAACCTGGTGTGACTGAGGTCAAATTGCAGGTTCCCCAGATGATTACAGAAGGACAACATGCAGTGACCTATGCTACTCGAGTGGGTCCGTATATAAGCTGCATGTTGCTTATAAGAAATCACGACTGTGCTTTAGCTTTTAAAGACACAACAGACCACACAAACTTGATTGATGTGTGGGAAACACGTCACAAGAAGCTCTGCGAGTGTCGACTACCTGGATAATTACTCTGCACATTTTTGGATGGTCCCTCCTGTGCTATCTTATGCTTCTTTCACTGTGGTAGAAGTTATGTTGATGGGGTGAAAACTACACATGGAAGAGCTTCAGCCCCATGCACAGTGAAGATTTTCAAGACAGATACCCACTTTCAAAAGGTCATTTCTCAATCCTCGGCTGCACCAACATAACAAACAAAAAGATACAAACCTTGTTCAGACAGTCTTCGCAGTAAAGTGAGCCCTTTAGACAAACCGGAGGGACCACATTTAGGTGCAAAGAGTTGGTGCACAAGTGAGGCGTCAGCTCCGACTGTGAAAGGTGCTCTTCCAAATGCCCGGGAGCCCCACTTGTGAAATCAGAACAGGGGAAATAGCCAGCGGAGGTGCAGCCCTGGAGAGCCGGAAACTGATGCAGCTTGTGCACGTTACTGTGACACGACTGGAAATGGAGCTTTCCACAGCAGGGCAGGTGCTTGCAGGAAGACAGATTACTTTCTAGACACATGCTAGGAAAGTCACTTGCGATGCTGGCTAAACTGTTCCTAGCTGAGGCCTTCTGGAGTGAAGACGCAGACTGGAAAGCAAACCCTGACCCTACCTGACACGTGATTGTCCTGGTGCTTTGCGAATCTAACAGTGCGCCCGTGTGAATCAAGCCACCAGTGCCTCCACTCCCACCACCGCCACCACCAAAATGCATTGGTGAAGTGGAGGGTTCATTAGTGCAATGGGCACAGCAGCTTACTTTGGGGACAGCTGAAAGCTGTATTTTAGGTTGCTGAAGAGAATGAATATCTGGAAGAGGGACTGCTGGAAAGAGTTTAGAGCCAGCATGAAGGGGAGATGGTACATCTTTTAATTCCACGGCAACTTTCTTGTTCTCCATGTAATCTTTCTGAGAAAAGAAAACCAGAACACAAGTTCATTTTAGGAGGTCTGTGATGTTTGGGTATTCACATCCTACCGCATTCAAAAATGGAAATAGTATTCAATGCTGTTTACATCACTCCATCAGAGCCAAGCAAAATGGAATGGCAGCAAAAACCGGGGCATTCTTCAGAGGTCTGCAGAACATGAGCATCAAAACAGACAACTAAAATGAGGACTGTGTTCTTCCTGAATTTTAAGAGACTAGGGGAGGGAGTCTGTTTACATCGTCAGCAAGGAGGGCTTAGGCAAACCATGTATATCTCAGTGACTTCTCTTTGCCTCTTCTGAAGGTAAAATGAATGGTATGAAAAACGACCTAATAAACAGCATTCCAGAAAGATGGTTTACGAGCAAAGTGCTTTGAGCAAATCATTCCTGAAGTCAGACCGTGAGGGATTTATGTGAGGTCTTCCAGAGAAAAAGAACATTCCAAATTTTATGGATGAGATCAGTCACCTGCCCAAGTGGGTCATCCACGAAAGATCTATAAACCTGTTGCTGATGACATTCGGCAACCCCTAACATAGCATGAGCTAATGCCACCACACCAACAATCATTCTGTCTCCGGGGAAAAGATTTAGAATAATTAGAAAGCTATCTGGGGAAAAGATGTAAGAGAAATAGTGTGTCTGCTAGATGCCTGCAAGACACATGAGGCCAGGATATTTATAAAGGTTCTAATATTGCTTTGGTGACAGAAGCTGGGTCTGATTAAGCTATTCAGTGGTGCTGTGACCTGGGGTAAGTACTTCTCTACACTTAATTCTTCATCCTTCAACTGGAAAACAACAGAACCTATCTCCTAAATGGGATGGTGCGCACAAAGCACTTAGCAGAATACCTGGCCACCGAGAGGGCATCTCACTAATCAGTAGCCCTCCGGGGCTGACCTGCAGGTATTGGTAAGCTGAAGAGGATGCCCTGATCTCAGGACTGAGACACGCTCACCCCTCATGGCACAGAAGGGTCCATCTGACTGCTGTGATCTCACATCTTGTGCTGTGATTCTGCACCCACCTGGGAGAAATCTGGATTTTCAGTGAGACTTTTCCTAAAGGGGAGGGAATAGCAGTGGGGTGACCAGCCCACAAGAAGTGTTCTGCCTTCTTGGTAAATACAGTTCAGGCTGGAAGTTAATTCACTGGCATTGTGATTTATATAGATCTGGTCCTTATGGGCAAGCTTTTTCTGAGTTGTACTCTGACTGTACTCAATTCTGGGTGTCACTGACAAAACCCAGCTTCTGGATCTATAAAGTCCATAGTGCAATTCTGTACTGTGGGACTCCATGAGGAACAGATCTGCCATCCTACGAAGCCCTGCTTGAGCTGCCGTGCCTCGCTGTCAACTGTCCTTAACGTAAAACACTTCTGAAATGATCCAAATCACTGAAGCCAAGCAACCAAGGCAACTACAGAGTAAAAACCTAGAGGATATGGGGAATTTAACTGATTTTTTACAAGTTAAATAATACTTTTATATAATTCATAGAAATGTCTCATTTAAATCCCAACACAACAGCAAAAACAGAAATAGAAATGTAAGAAGATGCATGAAATAAAAACGAGAAACTGTCAAAATCTCTATGAAAAGACGCAGTAGAATTTAAGTATTGAAAAGAAATATTAAATAGGGAAAAGACTGTTGAAAAGGTCCTATCACTCTTTCCTGGATTATCAGACTCAGAACTCAGAAGGCCTCAGTATCATAGTATTTCGTACTTCCCTCTGACTGAACACTACAACATACATTTTCTCTTTGGAATCTGTGACTTTAATGTGAGACAAATTGTCCCCAAATTTTAACATTAAATATTTAAAGCACCTACTGTTACTCAGAGTAGAAGTATAGGAGTTAAAATACTATGTTCTTGTTGGGTCACAAATCACAATAATGTGTTACCAGGAGTAATAGCAGAGGGAAACTTGGTACAGACTCCAGGGAGAGAGACTGTCCCAAGTAATGGACCCCTCATTGATTTACATAAGGAATTTGCTATGTCCTTAGTTTTGCACATAGTTACCGTTTGGGGACTAAGTGGCAATGTCTGCTCAGGACGAGAAAAGCAATTAGAGAATTTCCAAAGCCATGGCTTAGCATCATTATCTTGTTGAAGCCATCCAAATGTTCTACTGCAGGAGTTGTCAGTTTCGTTTCCTTCCATCATACAGCCATACAAAGTGGTTCAACATTCTTTCATCTTTCTTTTCTTTCATTCTTCCACCCTGTTAAGAATGAGATTGCAATATTACTTATTTGCATAAATAAAAATTTTACAATTCATTAAAATGTGGGACAGTACATTTACGGTGCAATGGGTCTGAACACAGCTGATCTTAAGGAACAAAAGTAGAATGGCTATTAAATTAAATTATAGGTTATGGGCCTTCCTGGTGGTGCAGCGGGTTGAGTGCTGTGCTGTGAAGCTATCTGCAGCCTCTGCAGAGCGGATTCGATTCCCGGCCAGCCAGGGAGATACCCACATGGCGCGGCAGACCTTTCCTGTCTTACCCGCTGCTCCCCTCAGCAGTGTATTTTGGTCTGTCTGCCTGTTCTGCTCCCCACTCTGTCTCTAGTGAATCCTCTCACCCTCCCGCACCTCTGGTCTGTACCCCAGCTATTGTATAAATTAAAAAAAAAAAATCTTAAAAAAAAAACTGAATTTGTAAAAAAAAAAAAATTAAATTACAAGTTACAAAAATTTGGTAAACTTGGTTGATTCTTTTTCTTTTTATTCTTGAACACTAACCACATCATCCTGATTTTTAAAAAACCTGTTCCATTCCTCATGTTCCATAGCTCTTCAAATCAATAATGAACCCTGAATGAGCTCTGTTTCTTTTCTACAAGGCCCCATATTTGAAAGCGGTGCCAAGTCTTGGACATCTGTGTTACTCTGAGTAAAACCTCGCCTCCTCACTTGGCTGGGGCCAACTTCCTCAGGCCCCTGAGAAGACTTTTTCTGTAGTTTCAATTCTTCTCAACCATCCCCAAAGACTACCTGTGAGAAGCAAAAAGTTAACAGACGAGAACATGGCATCTTAGTAAAAGAACACCCTCTTTACCAACGAGGGAAAATTGTGAAACTGATCCAAGTGCAGCCTATCCTCCTGTGTTTTGATATGAGTATGGCAGGTCCAGATAAAGTGATCTTTGTGGACTTTATTTTTTTTTTTTAAAGATTTATTTATTTATTTATACAAGCACTGGGTACAGTCAGAAGCACGGGAGGGTGAGACAATTCACCAGAGCCAGAGCGGGGAGCAGAACAGGCAGAAGACCGAAGTACACTGCTGAGGGGAGCAGCGGGCGGCAGGAGAGGTCTGCGCGCCATGTGGGACCCTCCTTCTGTGGCCCGGGGAGCAGCCGGGGATTGAACCGCCACCGCAGAGGCTGCGGGCAGCTTCGCAACCCAGTGCTCAACCGCAGCGCCACCGGGGAAGCCCTCTTTGTGGACTTTAAACTTGACTCTGCTACAGAAAAAAATTGAACCTCAGTTTACTTATTAGGAGTTAAGTCACCAAAGACCTGACAAAGGAATCTTGAGTCACAGAAGTGACCCTACTGTTATCTACTCAAGGGCAGCAACACTCTCACAAGTTGGAAAAGAGAACTAAAGCAAATCCAACCAATTACGGTCCCTGGGCATGGAGGCACTCAGCCAAGAGGAAGAAAATGGAGCCTCATTTCCAAACTCTCACCAGCACACCACACCACCACCTACTCTTACTACAAAGGCCAAATTAAGGTTATTAATTTATCTTTCAGAATTTTCATCAGAGCATAGGGAAAAGAGTTTCTTTTAGCTAGCTCTCTGATGAGATGCTCTTTTCAAGAGATTTTAACATCTATATTGTAGGGGGAGGGCAGGGAAATACTATGCAAGTATTACAAGTATTACATTCAAGGAATAAGAGAACTGATCACACAAACCAGGGGTGGGCAAGCTATGGCCTGCCAGCCCAAACTGGCCCACAGCTTGTATTTAAATGGCCTGTGAACTGAGATCATATTTTACATTTTGCAATTCTTAGAAAAAAACAAAATAACATTTTGTGACACAAAATTATATGAAGTTCCAATTTCCACAAATAGTTTACTGAGACACAGCCACACACATTTAAATAGTGCCCGTGGCTGTTTTGCACTGCAACTGCAAAGCTGAGTATTTGCCACAGAGACAGTGTGGCTCACAAGAGCCTAAAATATTTACTGTTTGGCCCTGAGGTCCAAGTTACAAAACTTCACTGAGTTTCTATTTCCTCCTGCAGCTACTGTGTCCCCTGTCTACCTCAAAACATTACCGAGGGAGGAAAGACTTAAAGGAAGCTACTGTCTGTTTTCACCACTGCATCCCTTGTGTCTGGGCCTGCTAAAATACATTCCAAGTAAATGTTAAATGAGGGAATGAATAAAGCAGCCATTTACCTACAACGTGCAGTTAGGAGTGGTTAATCTGGAGAACAAGATGGCGTTAACTGCCACAATGAAAGTGAACTGTAACACTTATTTTTCCTTCAAAGTGCAGGCCTTAAGTCACGTGACAATCTCTTCTCCAAATAAGAATTTGTAACACTCAAAATACACAATTTCAACATCTTCTCTCAAAGGCTTTCAAAAGTCAGTCCTGAGAGTGAGCTAAAGTGTGGTATAACATAATTTACAAACCACCTTCATTTAACATTTTTCTCATTTTTAAGAGATATTTACTTAGTATCTATTATATACTAGGCATGTGCTCAGTGCAAGAGAGACAATTATGGGGGGAGGAGGAGGCAAAGAAACCTTTTTATGTAATCTTTTCTCCTAAAGTCATGAGAGAGACAAGGAACTAGTTTTATGACTTGCCCAAGATCACATGATTAGAAAGGGGGCAGACAAGCTTTGTCCACCTCTATCCAGCATGCCAAGGTGCTTTTAGTGTTGCCCGGTGCGTGCAACAGAAAACAAAAACACATTAGCCTGTCGCACCCTGAAATTTTCTGAAACATTGCTGGAAATGCCACTAAATAACTTAGGTAGCCAAAGCAAGTTCCAATTGATTTGAGTGGGAGTCTCTGAGCAATTCAGATAGTGGTGGAGAGCACAGACTGACATGACTGTCAATTGTGCTGCACCCTCTCTCCTGCAGGTGTGGACAGCTCAACCTCCCTCAACCTCAGCTCCCATTTTTTGTCAAGTGGGTTTGATAATAACAGTAGCACTTCCCTAGAGCTGTTGCTCAGATTAAATAAGACAATTGAAGTATCGCACGTAGCAGTGGCCTGTTAACACCCAATCTACTCCTCACCCGCACACCAACCCATTCCATCACTGTTTTTTTCCCAAAGCTTTCCTATCTAAAATTCTCAGGCTTGCTTTTTCACTATCTCTCTCCCCTACTTCAACAGAAACTCCGGGGATCTTGTGTACTCATTCCTGTAGCTCCTGTCCCAAGCACATATCAATAATTGTTGTGCAAATGAACAGCTCGATAAAAGTTTAGGAAGACCCGTTAGGTTTCAATTTCCGCTCAGAGATGTTGTAAGTTCCAAAGACACATATGTAACTGGCAAGTTCTTGCTGGTACCAGAAAGGTGCTTGGGCTACTCTATAAAAGGTGTATCAAGGTGTGGCGTTGCAATTAGTAGTGGGAGTGGCTCAAACCTAAGACAACCGTTTGTCAAGTCAGAAACTACACCGTAGGGGTTGCTGAACGAGCCAGGAGGATGCGCTACGCTCAGGGGGCTTTGCAAAAACACCTGCCTCTTTCTTCCTCTCCTAACCTTCCAACCGTGCACACTGCTCAGGGATGGTTGCTCTCCACACCTGGAGGGCCCCACAGGAGCAGGACGACAGGTGCGGGCGGGGAGTCAAATAACCCCAAAGGGCAACAGTGGCGCAGGAATGACAGCCGTGAAGGGACCAGAAAGGGAGACAACTCCAACCTTCGGTAGGGTCAGACTGTGGGGTCCCAGTGCTACTCCTTGGACGAGCCAACCCCCCGCTCCCCGCCAGGAATAGGCGGGGGAAGTGGGGGGGCACTGTCCCCCTCCAGCCGGTGGCCCCAGAGCCGTGGGTCCATCCGGAACTAGTCCCCAGCGCCGCCAGCAAACTCACCTCAGCCGCCGGCCCCACCTCCGCTCACATTCCGGACCCACCGCCTTCCCCCCGCCCCCCCCAGGCCCTTTGTTTTGATTCCCGACTCCGCAGCTCCCGCCGCCGCCGCCAAGCGCACCCTCCACTTCCGCTTCCGGACCGCGCCGCCCCTGTCGCAAAACCGACGCCCTTCTCTGCGCTCGCCCCGCCCCTTCCTCCGCCCCGCCCCGGCGCCGCGTCCTCCCCGCGCGGGGCGTGCTGGGAGCCGGGGGGGGCGGGGCCTCGCGGCCCTGCAGCCTCGTCAGGCTCAGTCCCCTCCCGATAAACCCCTAAATAGGGACCTTCCCGGGGGGCGACCCCGGCTTTTTGGGCCAAAACCCCCATTTTAAGGAAGCCTTCCCCCTGACTTATCGCTGTGGAGTGGAAAGGAACCTGAAAGCGGAGAGTTAGGGCGCTCAGTGGGGTGGGACCTGGGGGGGAACCGGCCAACAGAATGGGGTACAGTTTCAGCCCTTTGGGGCTATTCAAGGAGATTTCAGTGAAAACCACGATCGTCTTTGCCGCTGTCTCTCAGTGTCTGTCTCCTCTCTGCTGCTTCCCCCCCCCAAACCACACACACCACGCTTGTCACGTGATGAGCTTTTATTTATTTTTTAAATTAAATGACGCGCAAACCGCCCAGCATCCTTTATCTAGTGCAACCTAGTGGCGAGTGGAGAAAAAAAATAACTGCCAAATGTGCTTCCCGAGGGATCCCGCCGGGGGTTGCTTCTCACGAAGCTGCTCCCCAGCTGGCAAACATTAAAATGTGTGCCAAGACCAGGCTGGATAGTGTCACCCTCAATTAAGAGGGCCTCGTGACTTGTAAGAAAACGTAATTTTTTAAAGGCGCCAACCCAAAGCTCTTTCCAAAAAAAAAACACAATTATTCCGGCGACAAGTTAGACGAGCAGAAAGGAAGCATCGTTCGTTGCAAAAGCCCTGGGAAGCTAATGCATTTTGTGTTTTAGGTGGTTAAATGCGCCATTTTAAAAGGCGGCTCACAATCTTCACTTTTTCCTGGAGTTAGAAACAAAAATTTAAGACTCAGCACAATGGTCATGCCTGAAACTGCCAGCTGCTCACTATTTCCGGCTGCAAAGTAGAAAAAGAAAGCACGTAGCTAAAGCTAGACATGGCTTTACAGTGCTCTAGCTGAATGCTACCTGAAAGTTTATTTCTGAAGTTGGTCAAGAAACAGTAACTTTGCAGAAAAAACAGTCGAAGTTGCCAGAACAGTTTTTTTGCGCCTGAAGTCTGCAGTGTGAAGCAATTACTTAGGCAATCCGCGTTCAGTGGAGGAAAATTCAGGGGAAGCTAATACATCCCTGTGGGCATCCTTGTGGACAAGTTATTGTGCAGGGCAAGATCAAACACGCAACTGAAGAATCCTTTGTGTTTACATTCCATTTTCCAGAAAGCAAATGACAAGTACATACATCATCTGCCTGCTTAGATATTTATTATTGTTGAGTAAATCTTCATTATGTCTGTGTGGATAGTATTTTCCAAGTGGGAATAGAACAGACGAAAAACAAATCTTTCTGGCGTCTAGGGTTGGCTTTTTTTTCCTCCAAAGTACCAAGCAAATATGCCTCTCCTCACAGTTGGTTTTCTCCCCTTTTGTTCTTTTCTAGTATCTTTCAACACACCATATTAACTAAAAATACAAAAAAGGAAACAAAGTAATTCTGGATTTTATTACTTTCTTAAAAGATTTTTTAGCCACAAAATTTAATAAAAAGCAGCCACGTTTTGCTTGAAATTGACATTCTTCCAAATCCAGAGCTGTGTCTGTCTCAACAAGTTAAATGCATAAATAAAAATCAATCATATTATTGTAGTTGAAAACTTAATGACAAGTCTGAATTACAATTTTTAAATATTTAAATTTGCAAATTTTAAAGTATTTACAAATAAATTTTATAGCCTTTTTATAGAAAACTAGCAGAAGCAGATTACACCAGCCCTGCAAGCAGGCAATTATGAATCAAAATACAGTTTAATATTTGCAAAAGTGCTCTAACATTTAAAATATAGTTTCTTAAGTATAGCCACTGTTATTCCTGTTTATTTGAGCATCAGTAACTTTCAGTTTTTTCCTTGTCCATATTATACTCTTCACAATTATGAAGCCAGGATGGAGACTTATTTTTGTGCTATTTGAGCTCCTACATTACATTCAGTTCAGCTCCTGAATTAACCAACATAGCTGCTCCTAAATGAGTTTCTCCCCAGCAACTTCTAAGTTAGGTTTAGTGTTTTGAACTGATAATTATGATGGAAGGACTAAAGCAAAAGAAACTAAGCTCATTTTAGGTAAAAGCTACAAAGAAAACAAACTGAATAAAAAAGAGGAAAAAGTTTTAAAGAACATCAGAATTTCCCTTTTATTTTTAAGGTTTTACACATGACAAACTCATCCCTGAAACTCCTTTTCCAGAAGAGCACTTTTATGATAATCATTTCAGTGCCTTCCCTTCTTATGGAAAATAAAAGAAATAGAGAACAACTAGCCTCAATGACTGGATCAATGTCATTTAACCAGAACTGGTAACTCACTAGTCTGTGCCTCAGTTTGTTTGTAAACTGGGGTGATTATTCCTGGCCCAGAAACCTCAGAGTGGTTAGTGTCAAATAAAATTCTGGAGTGACAGGAAATATTAGAAAAAGTGTCAGGAGGATGCAAATGATCCCTTGGGAGCTGTGTAGGAGTTTCTGAAAGACATGTTGGTACTCTGCTTAACTCTGTTGATGTAGGTGATGGTTCCCTTTGTGTCTTCAGGAACTAGCAAGAAATCATAGCAAGGTAGAATTTGAGAAAGGTGGTTCTAAACCACCTCAGCAAGAAAGAAGGAATGCTATGCACATTTCTGGAGGTTTGGAAGCCTCTGAGGGCTAAGATCTCTTTGCTGCTAGCAAAATGCTGAAGGAGTGTGGGAGTCAAACAGACCTAGTTTTGAAGATTCATTTGTTACTTACTGTGACACCTTGAGCAATGCATTCAACTTACTGCATCTTTGTTTTTCATCTTTTTAAAAAAGATTTATTTATTTATGCATACAAGAACTGGGGTACAGGCCAGAGGTGTGTGTGTATGGGGGTGAGAGGATTCACCAGAGACAGAGTGGGGAGCAGAACAGGCAGACTGACTGAAACACACTGCTGAGGGAAGCAGTGGGCGAGACAGGAGAGGTCTGCTGTGCCATGTGGGTAGCTCCCTGGCAGGTCAAACTCGTGCTGCAGAGGGTGCAGATCGCTTCAGAGTGCTGTGCTTAACCCCACAGAATGCTGTGCTTAACCCCTGCTTAACCACCAGAGAGGCTCAGTGTTTTTCATCTTTAAAAGGAGGTCATTAAAAATGCTTTCCCGGAATTATTATCCCAGTCTCAGCTTGGCTGTCACCTCCATAGAGCATCTTTCCCTGACCATTCTAGTAGAGGTGACAGTCCCCAGACCCCTGCTATCACATGAGTTTGCTTTATTCAGAGCACTTACTAGCATCCTTACAATTTTACTTTTTCTGATGTTATAAACGGGAGCGCTCTGTAAACATGTTGGTGGAAAGTTAGGATTGCTGTGACAATTAAATGTCGAGAAGTAACCACTGTGCCTGACATGCATCACCAACAAAAAAATACATACTCATTGCCTTTGCACAATGCAATGAGGTAGAATCCTATCATGAACACGATTTATAGATGAGGCAACTATGTCACGGAGGATGGAATTAACTTGCCCACGATCACATAGCTGGGATTTACTGCCAGATCCGGCCCAAATTCCTGTACACTAAATTATGCTGCCTTTGAAGAAGAAAATAATGCCGTTAAGATTTTATTGTTGGAGGAAGTGGACTGTAAAAGGGCACGGGGAATTACTTAGCCTGGATAGGCCTAGATCTTTCACCTTTCCGCACTTTTAATGTCCTCCTTTTAAAGATGAAAAACACTGAGCCTCCCTGGTGGCGCAAGGGGTTAAACACAGCACTCAGAAGCAATCCGCAGCCTCTGCAGCACGAGTTCGAGCCCTGGCCGGCCAGGGAGCTACCCACATGGCGCGGCAGACCTCTCCTGACTCGCCCGCTGCTCCCCTCAGCAATGGGAAAAGCGCAACAACGGAAAAATGTAATTGGTGGCGAGGAAAGCCCGTCCCCTGGGTGACCGAGGAGCAGCCTGCAGCCGCCCGGAGCCTGACGGGTCCTGCCCAGCGAGGGAGCCGCCCGCCGCCCGCCGCCCGCCGCCCTCCCGCCCACAGCCGCCGCGTGGCCGCCGCGCCCGGGCCTGGGAAAAAGTTTCCAAACCGCGCCGCTGGGCGCTGATTGGCCGAGGCGGACGCGGACCCTTCGCGCGGCGGCCAATGGGCAGCGCCGGCCGGCGCGCGGGGCGGGGCGGGGGCGGGGCCGAGGCCGGGTCGCGCCGCCCCGCCGCCGCCGCCGCCGCCCGTCCTCGCCGCGCGCCCGGCGCCCGCCCGGTAAGTGAGGAGCCGCCGCCGGCCGGGGCGCGGCCCTGTCCCGGGCCGGCGCCCGCCGCGCTCCCCGCACCCGCGTCTCGCCCTCGCCGGCGCGCGCCTCCCGCCGCCCGGGCTCTCCGCGGGGCTCGAAAGTCCCGCCTGCCTGGAGCCGGGGCCGGCTGCGCCGCCCGCGCCAACTTCGCTTCCCTCGCGCGCCGGCGCCCCGCGCCCGCCTCAGCCTCAGCTCCCGGCCGCTCGGCCCCGCCACCCCCGCCCGGCCGCCCCCGGCTCCCTCGGGCCCCCTCCCCCTGCTGCCCCCCAGCTCTCGGGCCCCCTCTCTCCGGCTGCCCCCCAGCTCTCGGGCCCCCTCTCTCCGGCTGCCCCCCAGCTCTCCCTCGGGCCCCCTCCCCCGGGTGCCCCCCAGCTCTCCCTCGGGCCCCCTCCCCCGGGTGCCCCCCAGCTCTCCCTCGGGCCCCCTCCCCCGGGTGCCCCCCAGCTCTCCCTCGGGCCCCCTCCCCCGGGTGCCCCCCAGCTCTCCCTCGGGCCCCCTCCCCCGGGTGCCCCCCAGCTCTCGGGCCCCCTCCCTCCGGCTGCCCCTGAGCTCTCCCTCGGGCCCCCCTCCCCCAGCTGCCCCCCAGCTCTCGGGCCCCTCCCTCAGGCTGCCCCCCAGCTCCCTCGGGCCCCCTCCCTCCGGCTGCCCCCGAGCTTTCCCTCGGACCCCCTCCCTCGGCTGCTCCCCAGCTCTCCCTCGGGCCCCCTCCGTCAGGCTGCCCCCCAGCTCTCTTGGGCCCCCTTCCTCAGGCTGCCCCCCAGCTCTCTTGGGCCCCCTTCCTCAGGCTGCCCCCCAGCTCTCTTGGGCCCCCTTCCTCAGGCTGCCCCCCAGCTCTCGGGCCCCCTCTCTCAGGCTGCCCCCCAGCTCTCCCTGGGGCCCCCTCCCTCTGGCTGCCCTCCGGCTACCCCCCACTCTCCCTCGGGCCCCCTCCCTCCGGCTGGCCCCCAGCTCTCCGCGGGCCCCCTTCCTCAGGCTGCCCCCCAGCTCTCCCTCGCCTTCTCGCCGGCTTCCGGGCCTCGTCTCCACCCCCGGTGCAGGCCCCCTTCCAGAACCCGCTCCCTCCTCTCGGGAACGGGTTTGCCTCCTTCCCCCTCCGCTTCCCTGGGCGCTCTGCTGCAGGAGGGCTCGGGTTTCCCCTGACAGCCCTTGGGGGAGGCAGGGGATCCAGGAGGAAAACGCTTATTCTGCAGTTTGAATGCGGTAGCTGGGCTCACCTGCCTCTGGGGGTCATGGGAAACCCCGCCACCACCTGGGCACCACTTTTGGGGGAGCTGCATTGTCTTCTCCAGGCATCTCAGGTGCCCCCCTGAGGACCTGAGCTTCCCGAGTTCTTTGTCCCGGGTTGGTGCGGGTCGGGCCTCCCCACTTCCAGCCAGGGCCTCCTTTTAAGTTCGTTTAGAAAGAAGTGGTCTTTGCGGTACGCGCTTGGTAGAGATTTGTCATTCCTATACTAATTTCGCCAGTGTATTCTAGGATCGGATGGCATTTTAGGACATGGGTAGGGTGCTTTGAAGAGTAATTGGCCGCCACCCACATGGTATTTAACCAGTTGGGATCTTCAGCCTATTCCTCTTAGTGCGTCTTTGTGTAGGGTTAGCTGAGCTGTGCCCCTTGAAGTCTCAAGAGCCTCTAATTGGTCTACTTTATCCCACGTTGTGTAATAAGCCAAGTATAACTCTTGGCTTTTCTGTCGGGATGTTATTTTTGTTTCCAAAGTCTGTTCTTTTGCCTTAGAACACAGGAGCACAGAGAGATTACCGTCCTCCCGCACAAGATAACTTCTTAAGTGAATTTGCCTGATTGTAGAGTTTGTGTCTGCAGCTGGAACTATGCACCGACTGCTGTGTAGGTGCTTTTTGTCTGCTCCCAGAGGTGCTTGGCACGCAGCACCTACTTAGAGAAATGCTTGAAAAGGGAGTCAGCAGGGGAAACCACAGTTGGAAATATTCTTTCCTTGGTGATGTCTCAGTTCACTCGAATAAAATTATCCTGGGATAATAACTATTCTGTCTGTCCGAGTTTAAGCTTCTAAAATATCAAAAACAACATATGCTTACTGGTGAAAAGTAATTTTACAGTAGTGAGTTCTCATTTCACTGCTGCTTTACATCATCCTGGTACATCCTTTCAGAGCCTTTCCTGTTCTTGTATGCAGAAGAGATCCATTTTTCAACGCCATCCTTTCGTAACCTATCACGAACTTTCTTCCTTATTAGTACATGTAATTCTTCTAAACTGCTGCCCAGTTTTCCCATCAGTTCTTTGTTGACAGTTCAGTTTCTCAGGTTTTCCGCGTCGGTAAATGAGTCTACACCTTGAGCATGTGTCTTTGTATATCTAAGTGTTTGTATAGGTAGGTCATGCCAGACTTTGAAAGCATAGACTGAAGCCAGACTTGCTGAGTCTTGACTGATTTTGCCCCACTGATGTCACTTCTGCAAAATGCAAAGCCTGCGTCATAACACAGGCGCTGCCAGGGCACGTGCTGGCACTTGACCACTTTCCCTTTCCCTTCAGCTTTTCCCTGGGTTTGGTTGGGAGGATTGGGGGTGGGTAGAAAAGGGCAGAGAGTTGATTCCTGATGGCTTGTTAGGGTGCCTTGCCCAGGACCACCTGTGCCTCTCTGCATTCAGAGGAAAGCATTGAGAGATTGCTTTTTTTTTCTCCTAGAGTTTTGAAATCAGGTGGGTGGGTATCTCAAGCATGTTTGTAGACTTCCTGGTAAGTTTAATTATGGGAAACACACATTTTGGTAGAAGGACTAGATCTTGCCAAACCACTGGATCCCAGCCTGTCCTTGCTTACAGCACATACGTTTGAAATGCCCATTGACTTTGGCAGCACAGCAGCTGGGCACCATGTGTGGAGGCTGCAGGTTAGGAGACCAAATGCCTGTAGCACAGATGAAGCACATGTATGCAGTATCCGTTTTCAAGATAGTGGGTATATGGCTGTGTGACCCATGATCAGGCCTTCCCACTTACCCTTGACAGTGCCTTTGAAAAGACACTGGGTCCAGTAACAGTCCATCTGCCTGCCCGCAGTCTGTTTGCGACCCCAGGGAGTCTTTCTGTTTGAAGTCAGAGACCTGGCACTTGGGCTTGGCCTCTGCTGCTCACTTGCGCTGTGAGATGGCCAAGGCACCCCATGTTTCTGCTCCAAAGAAAGGGGGCCATTGCCTTGCCTGTCTCCCCCTCACAATTGAATGACTTAAAGAGGATACCACTGTTTGAAAAGAGGGTTTCCCTTTACCTGCAGGGGATGCGTTGTTCCAAGAGCCCTGCGCCTCTCCTACCCCTTTATGACTGAAACTGCTGGTATCACCCAAGTCTGATAGAATGATACATGGCTGTGATAATTTGCAAGTTATGTACAGCAAGAGATGAACAACAGTAACTAATAATAAAATGGCAGAAGTATAATATATTAATGAAGATTATGTGGATGATAATTTATAAGTTAGGTACAGAAGAGATTAACAACAATGATAATGAAATAGAAGAAACAATGATACACTGTAAGGAGAGTTGTGACTGTCAGAATATCTTACTGTATGTAATATTTTTGGCCCGCAGTCAACCAGGGGTAACTGGAACCAAGGGTCGGGGGAACTAGGGAACGATTCTTAAATGCCCAGCACATAACAGACAGAAGGTGGTGACAAAATCCAGTAAGTAATGCTGGAAGAAGGGGCCCTTCGCAAGTAATCTGCTTTCTGTGGCAGAAAATAATGCAGATTAGAACTTTCTGGGACATTTCCAAATGGCAAAGGAAAAAAAAAATTACATTTACTATTGCTGTTTCATGACAAATCAGGGTTTAGTTGTTCCTCTTCCCTCTTAGCCTCTAGTATGTTTTCTCTCTTTCCTAACCATTGTTTTTAAAATGCTGGGGTTTGGGCTGAAATACCAAGCCTGTGGTTTTTGCCCTTTAGTTGAAATTCAGAAGTCAAAGGCAGTGCAGACCCTGACATCCAAACTAGGTCCTTTCGATCCACACAGTTGTAATTAGAGCCTCTCCTGCGATACATGTGCCTCCTAAAACATCTCAAATTCATTTCTTTCCTGAGGATTTTTAAGCTTCACTGGCTGCAATAACAATGTTTGAAGAAGCCCTTCCTCTAAAACCTATCTGTCCTGAGAGTGCTGGATGAAGGTGATTAAACTCCAGAAACTGTGTCAGGTGCTGCTTACTGTGTAAGCTTGTTGGTGTGGGTGTGAGTGTTGTTAGTTTCCAGCCTGATCTCCTCTCATGCAATCCTGCCCTTGATGAGGTGCCACTAGGGTGCTGGGGGAGAAAGGTTTTCCCCATCCTGATAAGCATCTTAGGGATTTACAGGTGTAAACTATAAACTGGTCTTCAGAGGATCTCTTCTATCTCTTCTTAACCTCACGAGGACCCTGTCCTGCTGGTGATCAGTCTCACGCTTTCCCATCTTCATCCCACAGCATTTATTGAGAGTGTTCTATGCCACACACTGATCTAGGCAATGGAGATTAAAAAAAAAAAAAGAAAGACATGGAAGGTCTCTAACGCTTAACAG
This sequence comes from Talpa europaea, assembly GCF_964194135.1. NCBI lineage: Eukaryota > Metazoa > Chordata > Mammalia > Eulipotyphla > Talpidae > Talpa > Talpa europaea. Next base: position 94,184,667 of record NC_140079.1, on the reverse strand, counting down.
CTGACATTCCAGTGGAAGGAGATAAAAACAAAACTCATGTAGTGTTGAAATGAGACAAAGCAGTGGTTTATATGATCGCGATGGGCTGCAGGGGTAGTAGGTGAGGTGTCCAGTAAGGTGTCTGGGAAGGCCATTTCAGCTGAGAGATGAATTGTGAGAAGGATGCCTCCTGGGCAGAGAGCTGAGGAAAAAGCATTCCCGGTAGAGGACACAGCAAGCGCAAAGACCCTGAGGCAGGGCGCGTGCTTTGTGTGTTCGGGAAACTGAAAAGGCAGTGTGGTGGAGCATTAGGTAGTGGGGTGAGGAGTAGGGAGGGACCAATGACCCTGAATCTTGTACTTGACCTTTTTCTAACCAGCAGGAGTTAGTCTACATTCATCATTTCAGTTCTCGCTTTTTCACCCTGTTGTGTGCAGACTTCCTCCCATGCTCTGCGATCGAGACTGCCCTCAATAAGATCACCAGTGCCTCCATGGCCATATGTACTCGTTACAGTTTGCATGGACTCTGGGCTCTTACACTATAGGCAATGGTTTGGTGATCTAGCCCCTCCATGTTCATCTGTCCAGCTTCCCTCCCCTTCAACTTTCAACCCAGACCTACCTGACTCCCTTTCGCTCCTCCCGCAAGCCTGACTGTGTCCCTTCTGTTCAGTACCTTCTTTCTCCGCCATTCATCTTCCTATCCTTTTGTATCTTCTCCTGCAGCTCATGCACCACCTCTTCCAGGAAGCCTTCCTTGACTCTTCTGTTGAGTTTGCAAGTCCTTACATCCCTTATGCACTAGTTGAAATGGTTATTATCTTGACTGTGATAGTGGCTTCTCAGCCAAATCCAGACACAATACAGCTCAGCCACATGTTCCATTCCATGGGTCAATGTCCATGCTTAGTATATTGGGCCACAGATATTTATGTTTTTGATGTATACATATGTCAAAAAACCCATCATATTGTATAAATAAATGTGATTTATTGTGTGTCAGTATCCTGAGTGCATTTCATAGCTGCGTGCCCCATATAGTTTGATGATAATTTACAGGTAAATCTCTCCCTTACCATACTGTCAAGCCCTTGAAGGGAAACAGGGATCTTGGAGACACTTGGTTTGGATTCCTAGGTCCTATAGTAGTTGCTCAGTAATCTTTTGTGGCCCAATATACTAAGCCTTGACACTGACCCATGGAATGGAACATGCGGTGAGCTGTATTGTGTTTGGATTTAGCTTCAGTTTTTTGGCAATGCTTTGTCATTTAATCCAAAGTAAAGTTCGGCCATTTTTCTCCCAGTAAAGATCAGCTATTTTGACAGATGTGGGTAATGATTTAACACCTTCTCTCTAGACACCATGCCACAACAAGCGTGATCTCTTGCCCCGTCTTCACAATGGAGGACTCAGGAAAGACTTTCAGCTCTGAGGAGGAAGAAGCTAACTACTGGAAAGATCTGGCTATGACCTACAAGCAGAGGTCAGTTCCCCCAAGTTCACCTGCTGTTTCTCTTGAACTGATGGCTCAGGTGTCCAGTGAGGGCCCATGATGTGACCAGCACCGGGAAGGGCTTGTCATAAACTTTCAGGTCAGACCAGAGCTGCACACTATTAGCACCCCACTTTACAAGTGGGGAAGTGGAGCCTCCAAAAAGGCGGATAACTTGCCCAAGGTCACACAGCTAGAATTTGAACTCCAAAGTGCTGAGCAACCTGCTGTGTTACTTCCCATTTTACTTTTTGGCTGGGTCTTATCAGTTCCCAGATGCCATATGGAAGAACTTCTCCCTATGCCTTGCAAAATATGTTGGTGTGGATTTTTTTAAATTTGAAGCCAGTGAGTATGAGTATGGTGTGTATGTGTATGTGTGTGCACATATGTGCTCAGCATTGTTTATTTCTCATGGACCCTTCATGCGGAGGCCTGATTCTAGTCCCTCCAATGTTGATGTTCTTAAAGATCAATTCAGACTTGTGTTTGAGTCCCTTGAATTTTGCAGATTGAGAAACCAGATTTGGATATTTGGGATGGGCTGGATTGTAGTGGTGTGATAAGTATTTACCGCCTGTCTAATTCTTTGTTATAAATAAGTCTGCAGCAGATACTGTAAATCCACAGTATTTACTATGTACTGGTATCAAAAGATACGTGTTGAATGAATGAGTCAAGAGTGACTTGGTGAGGAAACGGCTTCGGAGATCAGGGCCAAGTTCTGTTTCTCACTCATGTGACCTTTAGAGACGAATCACTCATCTTGTCTAAACCTTATCTTATCTGTAAGATGAGGATAATGATTGTTTCTGCCTCAAAAGGCAGTTGACGGGCCTCCCCTGGTGCCTCAGCAGTTGAGCGCTGGGCTGCGAGTCTGCCCGCAGACTCTGCAGCTCTGTAGCGCCGGTTCATTCCCCAGCTGCCGGCAAGGGTCCCACAACAAAAAAAAAAGGGCAGTTGACTAGAGAGCCAGCCAAGTGTAACACTCTGTGGCACGTAAGCGCTTAATAGGCCACGATCTGACATCTGGGACTTCTGCTGTAGGGCGGAGAATACACAAGAGGAACTCCGAGAATTCCAGGAGGGGAGTCGAGAATATGAAGCCGAATTGGAGACGCAGCTGCAACAAATTGAAACCAGGAATAGGGACCTCCTGTCCGAAAATAACCGCCTTCGCATGGAGCTGGAAACCATCAAGGTGAGGGGGCTGGGAAATGCACTCGGGTAAAGACAGGTTTCCAGCATGGTGTGTGTGACTGAATAGGGTCCCTGAACCCCGTTGCAACGTGGGTGGGTATGGAGGCCTCCTGACACCAACAGTTTCAGGCACCAGCCCGGTGTCGACAGCATCAGAGTCTACCCAAGACCACCCTCCTCTTTAGACGAACCCAGGTTGTGAGAGGTTCCCAATACTTCCACAGACTCAGGTGCCCGTCACAAGCCTGGATTGTTACCTGTGCTTCTGACGCCTGGCTGTAGGTCAGCGGATTGACTTGCTAGAGCGGCTCACAGGACTCAGGAAATCCTGAGTCTCCTCATGACAACACCAGCTGTATGTAACTTGGGACCAGTCAGGTAGAAGAGATGCCTGGGGTGAGGAGTGGACCAGGCATGGGGCGCTCATTACTCTGGCATGATTGAATAAATCATTGGCTACTGGTGATGGGGCTCGCACTCCAGCCCCTCCTGTCTCCTCAGAGATCAGGGGTTGGGACTGGAAGTTCAAATCTCTCGCCACATGGTTGGTTCCCCTGGCAGCCGCCCCAGGTGCTTCCCAAAATGCCACCTCATTTATGTCACCTTTACTACTCAACCTTGGGAAATTCTAAGGGCGGGGGACTTGTGGGTGGATACCAGATAGTCTTGAGAAATACATTTTGGTGCTACAAATGACCAAACGCGTATCTCTTATAAACCACAGAGTCGCAGTGACTGGGAAAGGAGCCTGCTGAGTGAGGGGCTATTGCCCTGGCCACTCCCCCCACCCCAGGCTGTGGGGTCGATGTGGGAGTTGAGCCCTTGGTGCCCCAGGTGGGGGAAGCTCTGGGAGAAGCAAGTTTCATAGTTGTCTCCTAGCTGCTCTTGGCCTTCTAGAATAATCCCACCAGGGGTCTTCAGAGCATGGAGTGTGACTACATTTGTGGTCAGTACAGGGTTGGATGCGGAGCTGCACAGTGGGACTGGTGTGTGGCTTCCAGGCCACAGGTGACTGCTGACATTTAAATATATTAAAAAATTTTCAAATGTTTCTCAGTCATAATGGCCACCTTTCAAGGGCCCAGGGGCCACTTGGGTGTGGTTATGGACCTGTTTCCATAGTTTATGGACTGATTCCATAATTACAGAAAGTTCTTTTGGATGTTGCTGGTCTAAGGCAGGCCTGGGCACTGTTGACCTTGGAGATCAGATGCTCTTTTGGGGGCTGGCCTGGGCACTGGAGGACATTGGACAGTGTCCCTGGTCCCTACGCACTAGACGCCAGTAGTGGCCCCTCCTTCAAGTTGTGAGAGGGCCAATCTCTGGGAAAGCTCTGCTTTCCAGGGCAGACACGGCTTCTGTACATTGTATAGGGCTCATCAGAGGTGACCAAGTAAACCAGTGGCCTCACTGCTAGGCAGGTCGCCTGGCCAGCTCCATACACCTCAGACAGGCCGCACCCACCCCACCCTGATGTCCTGCTCTCAGTCAGGGCCAGGCCCCGTCACGTCTGTGTGCCTGTGTGTATTTGTTTTTCTTTTAAATCTCCCATGTACGTTTGATGACCTGCTGGGAGAAAGAGCTGAGGCCCAGCAGTGTGTGCTCGGGGCTGGGGGAGACGGGTGGTAGAAGGAGACATGCTGGGAAGCTTCGAGGATGAGACCAGCTGAATTCTGTAGAGCTGTTAGGGGAGGGTGCCTGGCCCCTGAAGCACTGACCTGAGAAAGAAAGATGTCGTGGGGTGAGACAGGCTCATCAGGAGTGGGACCGTACCTGAGCGCGTATGCCAAGGTGAAGCATATCTTGTTTGTGTATGTACAGGGGTTGATGAGAAGGACACAGACACAGACAAGAGTGAGCATTAAGTGGACTTTGGGAATCCTGGCTTTGCTTATACATGGAAAAAAGCGAGGCCCAAGTAGATGGAGGGAAGGGAGTGGCAGAGGGCTGGTGCCAACGGCCTTGGAAGCTGAGGGGTGGCGCCAAAGCTTTTATGTTGCAGGCCAGCGCGCCCAGGCTCGCTGCCTTCTGAGTGTGGTCTTGAGTGTTTTAGCAGAAAGTTTTCAAGTGCATAGCAAGGTTGAAAGAATCTTCTGGTGAAGTCCTGTCTATCCACCAGGAGGCTCTCCCCATCTGCTATGCTTGCTTTTTGTTAGATATTCGTCTGTCAGTCTGTTTTTCTGCTGCATTCAAAGTCAATCACAGACACCTGTACACTTGCCTGTGCCTGCTCAGTGTGCTCAGCACTCACCAGAGTCGGGGCTTTTGCTGTGCCTTTTGAAGGAAAATACAGCTCTTCAGTGTTTTTCAAATGTTCAACATCAACCTTCAAAGTCGTGAATCGGTAAAAATCTGCATTTCTGCCTTCTCTGGAGAAGTAGGAGAGGTGGCCACACAGGCCGTCGTCCACACCAGCAAAAGCCGAGTAGTGGCTGCTGACCTAGAACCAGCTTTTTGCAGGTCATCCCGGTCCCCAAGGTGTCCCCTCCCCGGTATCTCTGACACTGGGGGACATGTCACTGGCTGCTTTTCCCCACCCCTGCCCCACCCCACTCAGCTGCCAACAGGTGCCTCAGCACCACTGCAGTCCTTAAGTCAAGGGGAACTCAGGATGGAAAGGGGGTGCAGGAGGATGAGTGTGGGGGAGAGGAGGTGGCCTCGGGGGTGCTGAATGGACATGGTGCAACTGCCAAGTAGCTCAGGGACGGCACCCCTGAGCCCACGGAAGACCCCTTGGTTACAGCCGCTTGATGGAGGTACAGGGCTTAGAGCGCCACGCAGGGGCAGAAGAGACTTGGGGTAAGGAAAATCCTCATGTTTGTCGGCCTCCTGGAGAAATGCCTTAGCTGGGCCCTTGTTGACAACAGGCGCATTCATCACAAGTTGAACAGAAAGGCCTGTGGGCCCCACACAGAGCGCCTATTGTGGCTTCCCCCAGCTGACAGCTCATTATAACGAGCCCCGCACGCAACGCCACGTCCCAGCAGCAGCTTTCAAGTCTGCGTGTGTGGAGGTGATCGTTTGAACCTTCACACCCGGGAAGAACCTGTTGCCACATCCTCTGGGAACCCATGTTTGAATGTCAGTTAATGACCCAGGACCTGTGCCCTCCTGTTTCATGTGGAGACGCACCCTAGTGGGGGGGGGTGGGACAGGAGAGCCCTGCCCGCCCCACGGCCTGGGGGCGCAAGGGCTGCCCCTGCTCACCCCTAGAAGCAGGGCCTCCGGGACCCAGCAGCCCCGCCCCCAACCCACCCCTACCGTGCTCACCCCAAAGGCCTGTGGCTTCCGGGGTGGCTGTCCTTCTCGGCGCCCGCCAACGCACATGATGTCATCTCCCTGGTGCAACCAGACTGTTTCTAGCAACGCTTTTGTTTACTCCACTGAGTAAAGGAGGGGAATGTGCCTTTTTTTTTTTTTTTTTTAACTTTCTAGTTACATTCAGACCTTTCCTGTGGGAAGTGTTTTTTTTTTTTTTTTTCACAAGTGTAGGATCCAGGAAGGGTGTTTGCTGGAGGAACAGAATTTGAAAGAGGAACTAGAGCAACATTGTGTGCACGCGTGTGTGTGTGAGTGTGTGTATGTGCGTGTGTGGCCTCTGAGCAAGTGATGAGGACTGCGGGTGTGTGGAGTGTGAGTGCAATTGGGCTGGATGGCTTCTCGGTCTGGCGTTGCGTTAGGAGCATCGGCCCGGTTGGCCTGGATTCATCTTGACTCAGTGGACTCTGCTGAGCTCTGGGAGTGGCCACCGGGGCGGCTGCTGCAGTTGGGCCACAGCGGGTGTCAGGAGCCTGCTTTGCCTTTGGTCTTTGCCTTTGGGAAGCAGAGCCAGATCACGCCAAGCTTTCTTTTTGCAATTAATAACAGGCTTCTTTTTTTCTCCGTTTCTTTGTTTCCTCCCTCCTTCCTTTCCCCAGAGGTCCAGAAGTCCCCCCTAAGTGCCCCCCGCTGCAGGGGGTGCTTCCTGGGCCACAGACTCAGAACTGTTGTCATCTTGGTACATGAGGCCCTGCTCCTGGGAGTCAGATGCCACTAGCGTCTGATTCCCGATGTTCTCATCCTCCAGGGACGGCACCGGACCTGGGCCCAGGTTGCTCTGTTGGATGAGGCTTGGGGAGGTTTCCATAGCTTTCTGGGGCTCTGCATACCTTGAGTGAAATGACTTCTTTGCAGGTGGTTGGGGGCTTCTTGAACATCCAGAGGCTGCTGGTTGGGGAGAGGACAGGATGCAGGAGGCGCTCGGCTCAGACCAATTTGAGGCACATCTGTGAGAGCTGGTCCTGTGGACTGAGCTCAGGCCTGGTTGTGGCTGTGGGGAGGAGCCCTGCAGCCTCCCCAGTGGGTGAGATGGGAGACCCTCTAGTTAGGGAGAGAGAACTCCCCTGATGATGAGGGTGCAGGCGGGGCGTGCGGCGGAAAGAATGGTCACGGCAACAGGAGGCCTTGGAGCCAGGAAGGACCTGAGTGTTTAAGGAGCTGGAGGGGAGGGAAGACTCAGTGCTGACCACGAGTCGTCAGTCCTTCACTCGTGGATTTTGTCTTCCAGGAGAAGTTTGAGACGCAGCATTCGGAAGGCTACCGACAGATCTCCGCCCTGGAGGATGACCTTGCCCAGACAAAAGCCATTAAAGACCAGCTGCAGAAGTACATCCGAGAGCTGGAGCAAGCCAATGACGACCTGGAACGAGCCAAGCGGTAAGCTGGGAAGGAGGAGGTGGGTCTTGGAGCCTCTGGTCTCCGCTCTTTGCCCCCAGCAGCTGGGGACCAGCCCTCTGTTGCGTGTGGAGAACTCAGCAGCGAGCACCCAGGCCAGGGTCCTGGTGGAGACTGCTGGTTCAGAGGAAGGAAGTGCCACTTGCTCGCAGCTGTGAGCAAAAGTCAGGATGCTGGGGGCGGGTGATAGAGGTGTTCATCCCGTCCTTGGTGGGGTATGTCATGGCAAGACTGCCCAGAGGAAATGCCTTGGGCTAAGATGGAGGGATGTGTCGACACGATCCAGAAGAGTGAGAGCGTTCTGGGCAGAGGACAGGAAGCCCCGTGTCCCGCCAGCAGTATTTCCTGACCAGGTGTTCCGTGCTTATTGTATAGTTTCCCTGAGCCAGACCTGTGCTTTAAAGAAAACCCTTACAAATTTTTTTGGATATAAATTACACACAGTGACCTGCTTAGGGCTTACGTGTGCGGCTCCTTGCCTTGCCTTCTCCCCACCCCTCTTCTTTGCATTACCAGATAGTCACAGTTTAGTTAATGTTGTACCATTTAGAGCAAACGCGACCCACCTCGCAACCTCACAGTTTCCTTTATCCTTGAACTTGATGTTACCCTTGTCATAGCCCTTACGTCTTCGGCGGCTGTGGATTGTCACAATACATTGTTAGAGTTTTTGCTTTAAAAGGCCAAGTGTATTTAGAGAAATCAAGAGGGTGAAAAGATAGCCTTTGGTATTTTCCATTCCTGATGCTCTTCTTTCCTTCCTGAAGATCCGACTTTGCCTCCACTATCATTTCCCTTCAGCTTGAAGAACGTCCGTTAAGATTTCTTGGCGTTGTACGTCTGCTGCTGCTGAATTCTTCTAGTTTTGGTTTATTTGAAAATGTTTTTATTTTGCCTTCATTCCTTTTTAAGTGAATTTTGATTTAGTAAGCACTGGTGTATAAGTTGCAGGAGTGCAATATTGTAATTCAACCTCCGTCTACACTGCAGCACCATCACCACCAAACCAAAGTCTCCTTTTCCCTCCATTGCCACACACCGGACTCCTTTTGCCCATTTCACCAGCTCCCTTCCCCTCCGTAACCACCAGATGATTTCTCTAGTTTTTGTTTTGTTTGTTCATTCGTTTAGTTTTTTTACATTACAGTATGGAGGAAATCCTGCAGTCAGTCTCTCTCTCTCTCTCTCTTTCTCTCTCTCTCTCTTTTTTCTTTCTTTCTCTTTCTTTCTCTCCCTCCTTCTCCCCCCAACTTAGGTCAGCACCCTCAAGGTCATTCACGTTGCCCCAGATGACAAGCGTTCATCTTTCTTTATGACTGAGTACATGCCGTTGTACTCATGCACCACGTCTTTGCCTGCCTTCTTGGCATCCTCCCTGGATGGCGAGTTCTGTCTTGACAGGTCTTCCATTTGCCTTCAGCTCTGAAGCGGTTGCCCCTTGTCTCCTCGGGTCAGGCGGTAGTGCTCTGTGGACTAGTCACTCTCCGGTATGGTCTGTTGTCTTTCTTCATGTTGCTCCTTGGCTGTTGATTTGCACACCTGGATTTTGTATTTATGCACCTGGATAGGGGTTTGCTGGGCTTCGTTCATCTGTATATTTGTCTTTTGCCAAATTTAACTTTGGTCATTATTTGCTCAAACATCTTTCCTCTCCTGTCCTCTCCCAGGTTACCAGTGACATACATTAGTCCTTGACATACATTAGTCCCTGAGGCACTGTTTTGTTTTTTTTTTTTTCCCTGTTGCCTCAAATTGGATAATTTCTATTGATAGTTTCAAGCTCAGTGACCCCCGCCACCCCCCTTTCTCCAGTCTGCTAAGTCAGTTCCAATGTTTTATTCTAGATGTCATATTTTGCTGTATTAAAAAAAAAAACAATTTCTCCTTTGGAGATTTTTTTTTTCCCACATCCTGACCATAGGTAAAGTAGTTATTTTAAAAAGCCCTTTTCTGCTGATTCCATTTTCTGGGCTGTCTCAGGTTGATTTTGCCTTTTCTCTTGAGTTTGGGTCACCTCTTCCTTGCTCTGCAAGTGTCTAATAATTTTGGATTGTATTCTGGAAAGTGTGAATGATGTCACATTGTTGCTTTTGTTTGTTTACTAAGCTGAACTCACTCTAAACTGTCTCTTCTTGATGGACAGTAGCTGAAGATGACTCCATTCATTTCGTCTTCATTGGGCTGCATCAAGTCTCTCACGCACACACATGGTTTAGGGGTCAGCTAGAGAGGTGGGGAGGGGTTATATCAGAATCTGGGACTCTCCTGTGGTGGTGAATTTCTATCACTGGAGCTGTAATAAAAAGCTTATAGAGATGCAAAATTCACTCCATACTGCTCCCTTCATCCAAGTGTTGGCTCCCTTCTAGTTTTTGCCAGACCTTCAGGTAATTGTCTTTTATGTTTTACCCAGAGCTTATAGGAGTTTTGGTCTGATGCAAGCTGCTTTAAGCATGGCCAGAAGTGGACTCTCCTTTCTTGTCATTTTGTAAGAGCTCTTTGTAATATTTTTGCTACAGTCTTTGTCTTTTGTCCTGTGTTGAAAATAGCTTTTAAAGAATGCCTGTTGTCTATTGACTTTGTGGTATTATTTTTCTTACAAACATTTTTCATTTTTAGGTCATCAGCTATGTCTCCTTCCGTAGCTTCTAGGGCTCCATACTTCTTTAGGGAAATGACCATCCTTTGATGGCAGAGATTTTCATACATTTTTTTTGCAAGTTTGAAGATTTATTTATTTATGCATACAAGAACTGGGATACAGGCCAGAGGTGTGGCAGGGGTAGGAGGAGTCACCAGAGACAGAGTGGGGAACAGAACAGGCAGACTGACTGAAATACACTGCTGAAGGGAGCAGTGGGCAAGTCAGGAGAGGTCTGCCACGCCATGTGGGTAGCTCCCTGGCCTGGGGATCAAACACATGCTGCAGTGGCTGCGAATATCTTCATAGGTTGTGTCTTAACCCCTTGTGCCACCAGCGAGGTCCTGCAAGTTATTTTTTTATTGCTTCATTGTCTTACACATATGCATTTAATCTACCTGGAATTAATTTTTGTATCTAGTATGAAGTATGGCTTCCAATTTGACTTTCATTGGGTCAGTATAACCCATTGATGTCAGCACTATTTATTAAGCACTCCATCTTTTCTAATAGTGAAATGAGCTACACTCTGTCATATGTTAACCATTCTTATGTCATGGGATATAATTCTAGATTCTTTGTTTGGTGCAGCGAAATGCTATACCAGTACCATAATAACTTGATTACTGTGGCTTTATAGTATGTTCTGATTTCTGGCTGGCCACTGACTTGTCAATATATCATTGATCTGTGCAAGTCACATGGCCCAGCCCTGTTAAGGGTGGGAGATGGAGTCTGCAGCAAGGCTGTGGATGCCAGGAGGGAGAAGACTTGTACTGCAAAGAAGTAGTACATTCATATAGTTCAAAAATAATATACAAAGGGGTAGGGCTTCTTATGTAAATCAAGCAAGTAGAAATTTATGTAAAGCCCCTCTTTTTCCCCCCCCCACAAAAGTGCATTCTGTACACACCATTGTACTTTCACTTTTTCACATAACAATAGATCTTGGATATCTCTCTATGTGAAGACACAGAGCATCCTTTGTTCTTTTTCCCCCAATGCAAATATGGTATGGTTAGTATTGTATGAAGCTGTAATTATTTATCTAATCTCCTCTGGATGTATTTGTTGCATCTCCATTCTTTTGCAGTGCTAAGCATGGCTGTGATGGATGTGAGAGCATTGCTCACATAGATGTATATTTACAGAACAAATTCCCAGAAGCCAGGTCAAAGGATCTATGCATATGTGATGTTGATAGTTCTTGCTCCATTGTTCTTTGCGTAGAAACATTTCCAACAAATATGTAAGTCACTGTTTTCCAGATGACTTCAAAGTTCCCAAACTTTGGATTTCTGCCTGTGAGTAGGTGCATTTCTGAGTTACGAGTAACTTTGAGTTTTTTAATATAATGGATTTAATAAACGAGTGCATTGGTCCTCGTTTGCTGGGGAATGACTGGAGTTGCCCAAGGGCACTTAACTGGTCTCTCAGGGAGAGCCAGGTGCTGACTCTTGGGTTGCACCCCAAACCTGCTAACCACTGAGAAATGCAGTTAGCAGCTGCTCAAGGTCTTCTTGAGACATATGCACGGTCAGGAATGAAAACTGCTGACACTTACCTGTTGTGTGTTTGGGTATTACTCCCTCCTCCTCCCCGCACCCGCTTCTGCCTTGTGAAGGTCCTTTTACTGCTACCTTGCTCTACACATGAGTAAACTTGGCAAGCTCCCTTCTCTGTGCCTGAGTTAAACAGATTTCTTTATTACAGCACTTCTCAGTGCCTTCCAGGGAGATGTCTCCACTGTTCCCAAGAAGTAGTGGCTTAACAGGGCACTGGGGCTGAGGCTTAGCACGCTGAACTTTGAAAAGTGCTTATGATAACTGAGCAATTAAAGGTGTGGTCTCTTCTACCTGCTTAAAATGCATGCTACTGCACTATGTGTGCATTTAGTTGGATAGCCTAGGAGTCTCCTGGAGAACAGGGTGCGTGCAGCTCTTGGCAGTAGACATGGTCTAATAAGACTCACTGCCAAGTGCCCTGTGGGCACCATCTCCTTTAATCCTTAGGATGGCCTCATGTTCCTCCTGAGCTGAGAAAGTCCCAGTCTACAGGTGGAGCACTGGGTCTTGGCAGGTTAAGGGGCTGCTCAGGCCCATGTGGGGCTCATGCCCTGTGTTCCCCCACTTCCTCTCCCAGGTCTTTGGGCACCAGGCTGACAGCTCTGCTTGCCTCTTACCCAGGGCCACAATCATGTCTTTGGAAGACTTCGAGCAGCGCTTGAATCAAGCCATTGAGAGAAACGCCTTCTTGGAGAGTGAGCTGGACGAGAAGGAGAACCTCCTAGAATCGGTTCAGCGGCTGAAGGATGAAGCCAGAGGTCAGGAGGCCTTGCTGTGTTCTGTGTGTCCCACCAGCGCCGTCCTCTCTCCCACTGGGAACGTCCTGTCCCGGAGCTGGCCCAGCACTTCCTCTGCTGGAGATCTGCACAGGGACTGTGTGTTCAGAGGGCGGGGTCCACACCCAGCAGGCCCCTGCTCTCGTCCCTGCCCTGGGTGGAAAATGATCACATCGAGCCTGTCAAACCCCTTGTGCCTGTTTTAACCCCGAGCCAGCTTTTTGCTCAGAAAGAACACAAGCATTTCGTAGAGAGGAAATCGCTGTTGATGGAATTGCTAGTGAGCCGTGATGGTGGTGAATTAGTGCTCTGAGAAATACTTTTTTTGCTTGTGTTTTTATACTCCAGCTACACCCCAGAATTATCAGACTTCACAGATAAAACACTTTCTAAAATGGTGGTGTAACTGACATACTATTGTATGTTTCAGGTATACAGTGTAATGATTCGATAACTGTTATAACAAAGGGATCACCCCAGTCTCTAGTTAACATCCATCCCCCACTTAGCTGCACCTTTTTTTTCTTCTGATGAGAACTTTTAGGATCTTTCTTAGCAACAGGAGATTGATTTTTTTTTTTTTTAGGTCCCAATTAATTGTGTATAAAATGAATTGGTTTCTGAGGTGTAGCCAGCAGAAATGGGATTAAAAAGAAAGAAACTTTTGTTTCTGATTGTGCATCAGTATTGGAGTGGTTACATGAATCTCATGGACTCATGGAATTTGAAACTTTCCTTAAGGTGAACAAGTATAGATGTGCGTTGTGTCAGTCACAGGAAAGTGGTTAAACCCACCATTGAAGCAGGAGATCAGTCCCAGTAGACGTGTTTCCACTTGTGCTTAATGACAATTAGGCACGTGCTTGGAGCGAGAAAGACACAAACTGCACACATGAGAGTGGGTACATGTGAGGAAGGGCATTTGGGGTGTCAGGAGAGTCTGTTTTCACTCAGGATTCTGCCCATCTGCTGTGTGGGCATATTTTTTTAAACAAAAGTGTGACTGTGTCACTTATGATAGTTTAAACATTTCCTGGAACTTTTTGCTTATTACTGAAAAGAGGAATAGGGTCCTTTTTCTGGCCTTCCAGACAGTCCAGTGGGCAGGTCCCACGGGTTCCCCTTCCTTCAGGGTTTATGTGGAACTTTCAGCTGGTAGTGCTTCCCCCGCCCACGTCTGTGTTAGCCCCCACTGCACCCCCACCCCATTACTCAAAGCAGGCCTTCACGCGAACCCTTGCCTGGCCAGACTTGCGGCAGGAGCTGGCTGTGCAGCAGAAGCAGGACAAGCCCAGGACCCCCAAGCCCGGCCCGGCGGAGGCTGAAAGGATAGACACGGCTGTGCAGGCCACGGGCTCCGTGCCGTCCACGCCCACGGCTCATCGAGGCCCCGGCTCCAGCGTCAGCACACCGGCCACCTTCAGGCGAGGTGAGGGGAGCGGGGATCGGGGAGATTTGCTTCGCGTCACAGCAGGACGCAAAACAGGGTGCTGATGGGGCAGGGCAGCTCTTCCTCCCTGGATATGGGCTAAGGGACCAGGCGTGGGTGGCAGTGCTGTGAGGATATCCTGACGTCCGGCAAGCGCCGGTCTCGTCCATCAGCGGGGCAGGTACCTGCCTGCCTTGTGTCTTGGGCCTGTGGTCAGAATAGAGTTTTCGTTTCTACACGGTTTGGTTAGACACCTGGTAGCACACACCTCGGATTCAGCAGGTCTGGGCAGGACCAAGGTCCCTCGTCTAACAAGGGCCCAGGCGATCCTGGAGTCACCGGGAGGAACGAGGCTCGGCGAGAGCCTCTCAGCTTCGCCCGCTCAGACACTGCTCTTGTCGACTAGTCTGCGATTCCTAGCATTTCCAGAAATTATTTTGATTTTTTTTTTAAAGATTTATTTATTTATGCATACAAGAGCTGGGGTACAGGCCAGAGATGTTGGGGGGGGGGGGTTGAGAGGACTCACCAGAGACAGAGCAAGGAACAGAACAGGCAGACTGACTGAAACACAGTGCTGAGGGGAGCAGCGGGCGACACAGGAAAGGTTTGCTGTGCCATGTGGGTTGCTCCCAGGCTGGCTGGGGAACAAACTCATGCTGCAGAGGTTGCGGATTGCTTCATAGCGCGGTGCTTAACCCCTTGCGCCAACAGGGAGGCCCTGTTTTGATTTTTAAACAAAATGTTTAAACCAAATTGTTTTGCTTTTTTTAAAAAAGAACAACCTGTCAAGAAAAATAATGCAGTAGTAAGCCCGCAAAAAGTGGGTCATCAGATGGACTCTTCTGTTGTACAGCAACTGTTGAATGACATAGGGCAGCTTCTAGAAGCAAAGGGAAGCTGTCAGGTGCTCCCACCCACCCCTGTCCTGCCTTCAGTGATGTCAGTGCACTCCTTTGGCTGTGGGCCGGTGTCACATGTGCTTCCCTTTGCACAGGTCTGGAGGACTCTGCGGGCGGGACCCCCCTCACCCCTGCAGCCCGGATATCGGCCCTCAACATCGTGGGAGACCTACTGCGAAAAGTCGGGGTAAGGCGGCGCCTCCCTGGGGCTTCCTGCCATCCTTCAGAGGCTGAGGGTGTGGACCGCACCGGTGCCTTCCCCCCAGCTGGGACTTGTGGGGTTCTAGGTCTGGATCCAGGATTGAAGGGTCCTCAGGATTGTCAGGAGGCCCAGTGATTAATAGACACCCCAATCTCTGAGCCCAAGTCATTCCAGTGATCCCTGGGCATCTGCTTTCCTGGTCGATTTTCCTTTGCTTTTTGGGGATTTCGATGTTGTCTTTGGTCTTGAGAGACATTTGAAAATTGCCTTCTCTTTTAATCCTCAGGGAGTTCAAGCGCGAAATCTTGAACTCCTAGGGCAAAGAACTTGACCATACAGGCTTTACATTAATTACAGGGAAGCGTTCTTGCGTGCTTAAGAAATAACATAGGTATTCTTTGTAACTCGTTGCTTTCATTTTTTAAATTGATGCTGGGAACACATAATTTAAATCCTGCCAGCCTGCCACTGCCTGGATCCAGACATTCAGAGCTGCGACGTCACAGAAACTCACTTCTGATTTTTTTTTTAAAGATTTATTTATTTATGCATACAAGAGCTGGGGTGCAGGCCAGTGATGCAGGGGTGTAGGGGGTGAGAGGATTCACCAGAGACAGTGGGGAGCAGAACAGGCATATCTACTGAAATACAGTGCTGAGGGGAGCAGCAGGCAAGACAGGAGAGGTCTGCTGTGCCATGTGGGTAGCTCCCTGGTCAGGATCGAACTAGTGCTGCAGTGCTGCATCTTAACCCCTTGCGCCACCAGGGAGGCCCCACCTCCCATTTCTTATGTTTTGGGTTGTCTGGTTTTCTATGAAGTGAACAGGGTCTGTTTTAAAGTCAGCATGGTCAGAGGAGAGAGAAGCCTGGGTTTCTGCAGTGCCCTTGGACTTCTGCAGGGACCGGTGACCTCAAGGCAAAGTCACTGTCCCAGCCCCCACAGCCCGCACCCCTTGCTTGAGCATGAGCGAAAGATTCCAAAAGTGCATGTGACGTCCAGACCTGGGTAATACTCAGGGGGGCTCTAAATTCCTCAGGCCCACAGCTCTCAGACTTGGACATGCACCGGACTCCTCTGGGCCCCCTTAGAATTCTGACGCCTGGCAGTCTGGGAACCACTGCTTCTGATCATTGAGTAGCGGCGCCTGTGAGCGCAGACATCTTGTCTTCACTTGAGAGATGAAAGCCTCTTTCTCTCCAGGCGCTGGAGTCCAAACTCGCATCTTGCCGCAACTTCGTCTACGATCAATCCCCAAACCGAACGAGTGGCCCGGCCTCCGGGCGAGGGGGCAAGAGCAGAGATGGTGGCGACCGGCGGTCAGGCAGCACCAGTGTGCCTCTGGGCGACAAAGGGTCAGTATCTTTTGCTCTTCCACCTGGGCCTCGAGAAAACCCATCGTTACCTGCTGGATAGGTGGGAGCCTCGAGCCCCCACCAGCAGCTGTTGCTTAAAAGTTGGGGGATTGTCCGCAAACCTCCTCCACCCCCCGCCCGTGGTCCCGAGTCAGGCAGGTGGCGGCTTCTGTTGTGAGCACGTGGCCAAGGAGACCGTCATTTTTATTTGATTGTCCAGCCCGGCTCCTGGTCGTGCTGTGAGGATATCCTGTCTGAACACTGCTCTGCTTCCCTTGGAAGAGGGGAAAAAAAATTGGCCACCTTCAGGAAACTGGCTCTAAATTCCAGCCAGACTAGATTCCTCCAACCCACCACCGAATGAAAAACACAGACCTGGCCTCTCACAGCCCCGATTATTTTCTTGCCAGAGGAACCTCAGGGCGGCTCCCAGATGCAGGAATTTTCTGAGAAGTGCCGCCATCTCGCTGGTCCCCAAGCTGCATAAACTCAGTGGGTCTGTGGATCAGGCAGACAGAGGATGGGAAGCGAAGAATCATTTTCTGTGGCCTGCACATAACTTCTGGACCTTTGGAAGTGGATATTTCTGGAGGGTCTTCTGAGGCTGGGCTGTGTGTGTGGCCTGGGCGGGTGGGGGTGCTAGAAAGCCAGTGTCATTTTCTTCGTTTCACAGGAGAGAAAATTGAGACCCAGCTCCCGACCCCCGATTCCACTCCTGTGACTTTGTGGGCCCCGAGGCGAGGCTAGCCGTGTGTCCCAGCTGTAATGTCCGCTTAACTTGGTTTGCTCTGTCTGAAGGTTGGGGAGACGCCTGGAATTTGGGAAGCCGCCTTCAAATCCTTCTTCGCCTTCGCTGCCGTCAGCTCAGGGTGTAGTCAGGATGTTGCTTTAGGAAATCGCCGAAGCCTTGGCGTCTGTGTGGGACTCGCTGCCTTTCTTCCTTTCTTGAAGCTAGGGTTTGGCGGTTGGGATTTTTTTTTTCTTTTTTTTTAAGTTAGTTTGAGAATTATGAGCAAGCAGACACCCTTGCTGGTGACCGAGGCCCCTTCCTGTCCCCGCCATGGTTGTCCCTGTGAAATGTCTCCCTATCCCAGGCTTCCTTATTGGTGTGTTGCAAATAAATTGGGACAAGCTAGGCCCCCTGGTAGGGCTGTAAGGTAAGGTGGATGCCTTCCAGAACAAAACCTCCCGGTGCCCTGTTGCCCAGCTGTGATGGAGCAAAGAATAGGATGGGCAAGTGCCTTCTTTTTCTACTATGGTGTAGTCAGCCTGTGAGATTTTATCTGCCTCACTCAGGCCTTTAAAGCTGCTTCAGGGTAAATGTCATGTGGACCAAGGTGTGGGAAAATCTGTGTCCTTAGATCAATCCTACTTTAAGCTGTCCTGACACCCCCCCTTCTCACCTGGACGACCTCTAGTTCATGACTCGAGGTAATGGGGGTGACATGGCCTTGGTGTTGCCACCCCCAAGAACAGGACTTCACTTAAAGCCATAGTGAAATCATTGGGGTGCCCTTCAAATCAGATAAAAGCACCGGGTTGGAAGCTTCCTTGTCAAAGAAGAGACGGATCCAGGACCCAGGGCTCCCAGTGCCCTCAGCTGCGGCTCTCACTTCTGGAGTAAAGCACCTGCTGAGTCAGGAGCAGGCCTGCCGCCCCCCTCGGGCCACTGAGCTACTTTTCTGAAAGAACAGCAAAAATACCCTTGAGATGAAAACAGAACTTCTCAGAGGCAACTGAGAGATTCGGCAAAGTCAAACTTCAGGATCCAGGTCTTTGCCTAGAAACATCCTAACCTGTATCCATAAAAGATGTACTTTTATTTTTTTAAAAGAATAATAAAATTAGGAGAAACGAACATCTAGCTTGTCTGTCGATGGTCAATAACTGCTTTAACGTGGGTTGATGTTTCTGTATTTGCTCCTGTGAGAACCTTTTTTGTTTCCTAACTAAGTAACTGAATTTGAAGAAAACCTGAGTTCAAAAAATTCGCATCCAAGTCAGCTTCCTAGGACTGTGTCTGGGAGGCCTGTGTTGTCACTCAGGTGAGTCTGCAAAGTTTCCCTGTTTCCTCTCCAACCCCCTTTTTTTTTTTTAAAGATTTATTTATTTTTATACAAGAATTGGGGTACAGACCAGAGATGCGGGGGGTGAGAGGATTCACCAGAGACAGAGCAGGTAACAGAACAGGCAAATGGACTGAAGTACACTGCTGAGGGGAGCAGCAGGTGAGACAGGAGAGGTCTAGGTCTGTCCCGCCATATGGGTTTCTCCCTGGCTGGCCGGGTATCGAACTCATGCTGCAGTGGCTACGGATTGCTTCATAGGTTGCGTCTTAACCCCTGCGCCACCAGGGAGGCCCCCTCTCAAACCTCTTTTGCCCTGTGGGGTCACTGTGGTCAGTTTGTGTTGACTAAACCTCTGCGTGGAATTGCTGTCCACTCATGCAGGAGAGGAAAGGGCCTCTCTGGGCAGCCCTCATGCTAAGGATGGGCTTTACGCACACGTGACAGAGACCTGGGAGCCCACAGCGCTGGAAATACTTGCTCTCTAGTCTTTACAGGAAATGATTGGTGCCCCCCACCGGGCAGAGTCTTGTGTTTTTTTATTATTATTATTTATTTTTTAATTTTTTTAACTTTTTTTTTTTTTTCCAAAAGATTTATTTATTTATTTATACAAGCACTGGGTACAGTCAGAAGCGCGGGAGGGTGAGAGAATTCACCAGAGCGGGGAGCAGAGCAGGCAGAAGGACCGAAGTACACTGCTGAGGGGAGCAGCGGGCGGCAGGAGAGGTCTGCGCACCATGCGGGACCCTCCTCCGGTGGCCGGGGAGCAGCCGGGGATCGAACCGGCGCCGCAGGGGCTGCGGGCAGCTTCACAACCCAGCGCTCAACCGCTGTGCCACCGGGGAGGCCCCAGAGTCTTGTGTTTTAACCTAGATGGTCATGGGGGATTTGTTGCTGCGTTAGATCCACTTTGATCTTGACTGGTGAGGGTGTGTGTACCCCTGGAGCCTGTGGCTGCCCAGGCACACACACTGAGCACCTCTGCGCTCTCCCAGCTGTGGGGTCCCCCCTCCTTTGGCTTCAGTCTCTCTGCTGGTGATAGAGAGACCCTGACGGTGTGGGTCACTGGGGATTATAGAACGCCCCGTCCTTTCGCTCTGGGAAAACCACTCAACAGAGACTCTGACCACGTTCTAGTGATTTATAGCCTTTTATTGTGACGGTGTCCTCAGGTCCGTGGGGTCAGGGTGTATATAAGAGTGCAATGTTCCTGCTCTGTCCACCGGAGCAGCGTCTCCTTTGAATTCATGTGACTACAGAAGGCACTCGGTCGGTGAACTGTGTGTCGGAGGTGTGGGAACCAGGAGGGAGAATACCCACACCGGGGCCTGCTCGGGGAGCTGGGAGGGCTTGCAGGTCAAGCAATGGCTTGGGAGTGGGGGGCAGAGGCACCCGCTTGGGTGGCTTTCTCCCCATTTCATGTAAACTAAGTTGCCAGTGATTGGTTACCATGGATATAGTTTCTTAATGACTCAATCTCAGCACAACTCACTGGGGGCGAGGGGGGGCCTCCTGGTGGGTTTTCTCACTTGGGTACAGCCTTCACAACGCCAATGGACGCCCCGAACACAGGGCGGGATTCTCTGTGCTCATTGTGAGGGGTGTCTGTGATGCCTAGAATTTGAAAATGGATTCAGACAGGGCTGAGGAGAGTCCATTGGCCTGGTTTGGTTCCACGTTTTCCTGCCACGGTCATGCCGTGGCAAGTGGTTTATTCACTGGCTTTGGTGCCATTGAAGTCTGCGTCGCGAGCATCCATCTCCTCCTCAGACCCATCCGCGTTTTCAATCACTCTGCGTCCCCCAGACCTTCTAGAGGGAACAAGAGAGCTCTCGTTTCCGCGCCTGTGGGTTTGAAGAAAGCTCGGGTTACTTGAGAAAAGGGAGCGTTGTCGAGGTTGGAAGAGCGGTTAGAAGGGGCAAAAACCAAACAGACAAGATGCAGGTATTAGGCTGAAGTCCACCCATCCTGCCGACTTCAGGTAAGTGCGTTCAGTCAGCAGATGGCGCAAGGGGGGTTTCAAGCAAGATTATCTGCTTTAAGGAAGGTCCAGCTTGGTCGTGTCCTGAGCCCCACCAGGTTCTGACCGGTCAGCTGTGGTCTTTTGTGTAGAAAAGACGGCAAATAGCGGTGGGGGACAGGGGACAGGCGCCCTGGCTTTCTTAGCGTCCTGCGGGCAGGTTTGAAGGAAAATATGCTGCACCGCCTTAGGAGGAACAAAGAGGGGGGCTTTAAGTTTCCAATTAGAGAGAACAGTGCAGTGAAGACGGAACTGCTGAGGGGAAGAGGTGGCTGAGGAGGCCAGAGGGGCGCCCACAGCAGGGATTTGGCTTTTGCTCACAGGGGCCGTTGTCGTGGGAACATTTAAGTGCTCAATGGCTATCAGGAAAGCTAAGTGAGGAGTAGCCCTCTGTGTGTCTTTGCTGTAGGACACCCCTTTCTTGGCCGTATGGCCCCTAGCGCCTCTCTGTCATGCCAGGTGGCCTGAGTTACCTCTGAGGCCTGCCCTGATTGCCTAAGTGAGCTTGGAACAGGAGGGTGGGGAGGGGCAGGAGCAGGAAAAGGCAGACCCGCCGCACGTAACCCCCACTGTTTGGAAGGAAAGTCTCAGTGACCCCAACACAGAATCATGTTGGCTTCAGCCTTAGGACCTTGTGTGACCTGAATCAGAGGACAGTTCTCCACTCATTTAAAATGTCAAAGAAGACAGCAGACTTGGCACCAGAAACCACCTGCTCACCACACACAGGCCAGGCGCTCTTCCTCTAGGCACTGAGTCTTCAGTCAAAAGGAACAATCAGACAGGTAAGACCACAGGCGTAAGCAAGGCCCAGAGGTTCCTGATCACTGGCAAGGGGAATCCCAGCTTGAGCCTTTGGGATCTCGGGGGGGACAGGCCTGGGCTAGATGGCATTTCCCAAGGTGCAGTGATCAGGAATAAATACTTAAAGTTGCAGCCACTCCCAGCTAAGGCCCAAGGCCAGCTTCAGAGGGAAGGTCTAGGCCCCCAGCTCCCTTAGGAGAACTCCATCACTGTCTCTCTAGAAGTGACCTGGGCAAGTCTTTTTCTTTACTAGTGCAAGAAATTGGGTCAGAGGAGTGTGCCGCACTGCCCACCCTCTCTGCAGCAATCCTGGGGGTCTGGCCTGGGCTGGAACAGCCCCTACACCCCAGTGCTCCAGTCCGCTTTCCGCACAAGGGTGTGTTTGCTAACTGGAACAAGGTAGCTGAGAAATGTGCACCCTTGATCTAAGAAGCAAATCGTGCTTAGAAGGAAACTGAAGAATTCCTGCTTAAATACCCACCCCAAGAGCCTGTCTGATCAGCTCAGGTGGCAAAGGTTGACACCGGCTGTATCTGTTACAGGAAGTAAGCAACCCCTCCAAGCCCGTCTTAAGGGTGTGACCCTGGAGAATTTGGACTGTTCTGGACTCAGCTTAGCCCAGGCACTTCTGACCCAACAGGAGTCTGCATGGGAGAATAGCACCTGCTGCCTCAAGAGGAGGCCCAGGAACTCGGGCCCCACGCTCCAGCCATCCCTTGTGTTCCACTTGTCCTAAGATGCCAGCGAGCTGGCAGGAGTGCTGCTTGAATGCTGTGTCCTAGAGGCCTAAAGCTCCTGCCAAGACCTCATCCAGCTTTAAGTATTTGGGTAGCGACAGCAAAGCCGAGATCCCCCAAAAGAGAAGATGGCCCCAAGCCAGGGTTTGCTCGGCCCTCTCTGGAAAGACAAGTGTTAGACCAGCCCCAGCTGCCTAACTTCATGGAAGGAAAAGGTTAGTGTCCCAGGGAAGTCAGGGCCTTGTAACTGTCTGTGAAGGGCCTGTGCACTTCGATCTTGGGTGTCCAGTCCCCGGTCATGGGTATGTGCCCAGGAGGCCTCTGGACGAGGCTCTACAGTGGCCGGCGTCCAGCCTTGTGCATGAGAGTGTAGGCAGCAGCTGGGGCTGGCTAAGTGTCACAGCCCCAATACTCGTAAGGCGTGGGGTGAGAGCTCCTGTGTTCTGCAGGCACGCTTGTGAAAGCTGCCCAGCGGGGCACAGGGCTGGAAGGCAGTTACCGTGACCCTGAACTGTGTCAATTCCAACCTGTGACCCCAAGCAGACGGAAAGAAGCTGTTCTCCAGAACACACCCAGCTGGGTGGGGGAGGACAGCACAGCCAGGCTTCCAAATGGTGACGGACGCCCTCTCTGTCGGGTAAGAATGACCCAAGCACCATACACAGCCTCCAGCCTCGTCCACACGCAGGGGTGAGGGTGCGCTCACTGCCATGTCCCGTGCCCAGGCGGCAGTGGGGGGTTAAAAAGTATCGGGAGAGGAGGGGCGTGTGTCAGCTTTCCCTCAGGTGAAGGGCAGTTTGGACCTAAGCTCCCCCAGCCTTCTGGTTTTGCAGGAATCTCAAGGAAATTGGCAAGGGCCAAGAAGGGGCAAAGGAGGGCAGGGAGAGCGCGCTGGGCAGAAAGGAAATGGAAGCCAAGTGCCACACACGTGCGCGGAGGTGAGGGCAGGATACCTGGCAAGTCATTGCGGAGCTTCCTGGGGGAGGGGGCCTCTGAAACAGAGAGAGAGGCCCTGGCGGTTACCTTCGGCTCCCAGACCACCCTCGGGTGCCTTCCCAGCCGCGAAGGCACTTGCTTTGGCTCACTTAAAGGCACTTTGAAGTCACACTTAGCTTCTGAAGCGGAGAGCTCTGGGAGAGGCTGGCACACTAACGTAGTGTTTTGCAGTTGGAAAGCAAAAGTTCTGCCCTTGGAACTACCCCTTTTTTTTTTTTTTTTTTTTTTTTTTTTTTAAATGACTGCAGTCTGTGCCTCCCTCCATGCAGACCTGTTCTGGATGGTGCTCAGGACAAAACCTGAGACATGCCTGGCAGAGGCTGCAGCAGCATCTCCTGTGGCCAGTGCCCCTTGGCTTTCACCACTTCTCCTGCCTCTAGCAGGTTGGTCAGTGGGCACCTTTGGCAGCCCAGGTTGGAGATGACTGGCCCGTGGTGGGCGCTGGCCAGGCTCGGGGGTGTCGGGAAGTATCTAGTTGATGAAACTGTGAAACCTGCTTTGCGATTCCTTACTCACAAGGGGCCTCCCTCAGAGCCCCAGAGCTCTGTGTTAGTGGCATGTGCCCCGGTCCCACATTGTGCTTATGCTCTCGGGAGGCTTATGTTCATCCTGGCTTGAAAACCTTGGAACGTCAGTGGTGGGGGGGTAGAACCCACAGGGATATTCAAGCGCTCCCTATAAAGATCCTTGGGTGCTTAGCAAGGGGTGAGAGATGCAGAGTGGTGGACAGCTCCCGCCACCCATCTGGAGGCCCAGCCCCGGAGGAGCAGCCACGCCCAGACACCTGCAGAGCATATTCTGAGGACCAAATGGTGAGAGCAGAGCTCCTCCAGGACACCCCCCCCCCCCCCCCAGAAGCTGCTCCTGCTGTACCTGAGAGGTGAGGGCTGGTTTCCATTCCACCAGCCACTCACAGCCCTTCCCCTTGTACCATCTGGGGGCTCCTTCCTGAGGCCCAGACCCTGAGCCAGCTTCCCTCTTCTCATCGGGGTTCAGCCTTTGCCCTTATCTCATGTAGGGGTTCTCAGAAGTCTGGAGTTCATATGGCAGGTGATTCTAGATGGCTCCTGGGCACACCCCGCCTTGCACCGAGAAAGGTATTCCCTTTAACTCTAACAATGTTGTTTTATGTCAGAGTCTACTTGCTGCCAGCATCTTTTTCACTCCCAACGCAGACCTTTGGGTCATGTGGCCACAAAAGCCAGACTCATTGCCCCCTTCACTGTATGTTTAATTATGTTGTGACCAGTCAATGCAGGCGGTGCTAGTTTAACAGTATAGGGGTCACGTCTTTTATTTGCAAGTGTTTGTGTGGTTAACACAGGCAGTTTCAGAGAAAATACCAAGTCAGAAGCACAGGTGATTAGAGGCTGGAGGCGGTGGAGAACCATCATCTCCGACCTGACCACTGACGGTTCAGCTCGTGCCAGACACTATCCCAGACACTGGGGATAGTGCGACTTGCTGACCAAGGGTGAAAAACAAGTGAAATATGCAGCAGGTTGTGTGATGGCATTAGGGCAAAGAAAGCAGAACTGTAGGGGTGAGGTAGAAAATATTAGCGAGGACAACAGAGATGAGGAAACTTCTGCAGGAGAGGAAGGAGGGGTCAGCTGTGCTGAGGTCAGCCAGTGCAAAGGCCCTGAGGCAGCGTGAAAAGTGGAGGTAATTTAGAATTCAGTCGACAGAGATCACGTAGGTCTTGTGGACCCATCTGTTTTACTGTAAAGGCATCATGTAGGTTCCCCGTGGAAGCATTGGAGGGTTACGAGCAAAGGAGGAATGTGATTCGACCTCATTTAAGCAGGATCCCTGGTCCTTGGTGTTGAGAACAGACTGTCAGAGGGCTAGTGTGAAGCAGGCCCGGGAAGAGGCTGCGAAAAAGTTACTGGATAGGAGGAGAGAGTGGCCCAGGGTGGCAGGCGGTGGCTGGGTTCTGATATGTGGTGTTTTTAAGGGGACACTGACCAGATTTCCTGCCAGATGGGACACAGGGAGAGAGGAAAATAAAGTAAGACCACAAGTTTGTGGCCTGTGTTAACAGCGACTTGATCATTTCCGTGGCTGTGCGGGGAAGTAATGAGAAGAGCTGGCGTGGAGGAGAGGGGGCTCGGGCAGGGCACAAGGTGGGCACGTTAGGCCTGGAGCAGGGATGTCAGCTGACAGGAGTCACAAATGGGGGAGCTGCTGGCCTCAGTGGGAACTTTGAAGCACCGAGCTTTTGAGATCACCCAGCGCTGAACAGAGATGGAAGGAGAGCCAAGATGGAGCTGGGGCAGGCCAGGGGCTCTGAGGTGAGCTGCCAGCAGAGGAGGTGGAGAAAGGACCCCAGGGGAGGGTGGTGTCCAGGAAGGCCCTCGAAAGACACTGAGGAGGAGACCCCGCTGTTGCAGGCAGGTCACGTGCGGGCTGACTGCTGGGTTGGTGTCTGGGGGGCTGCAAGGACAGCGCAGCTGCTGGGAAAACCCCGCCGAGGAGGGGGGTGGGGGCGCTCTGTCAGAGGACTGGCCTCTGTTGGCCCCAGACAGCATGGAAGTTGGCAGCGGGGCGGGGGGGCTTGTTCACATTTCACGGTCATCTCCATTTCTTGGTTAAGTCGGAAGGGCGGGAGGCAGGAAATGGGAGGCTACTTGACCTCCCGTGCAGACCGGCCCGTGATGGAGGGGCCAAACGGCCGTGCTGGCGAGGAGCCCCGAGTTAAGAGACGGGAGATGGAGAGAGGCCAGAAAGGAGGGGGCAGGACTTTGAAGCTGTCCCTCACGTGGGCCTGTGGGGTCTCGGGAGCTGGGGTCGGCCTCTTCCTGCTGGCCCTCCCTGCAGGAGGCCGGGATGGGGGCAGCGAGGCCTAGAAGGCTGGGCCTTTGCTGGGGGTGCCTGTCTGAGCCGAGCCCTGCTGAAGGCCACTGGGCTGTGCTGGATGCACAAGGAGATACGGGGGTGCCCCAGGAATGCACCAGGACTGGGGGGCAGTGCGTCCTCCTCACGACTCCCGGTGGCAGGCCTGAGTCTCCTCTCCCCGCCTGCGGGCTGCACCCCTGGGCAGGGGCCGGCTCCTACCTGAGCTTGCTCTTGAGGGCGTTCACCTCCCGGCCCATGGCCTCGTTGCTCTCCGTGGCCTCATCCAGCTCCCGCTGCAGCTTCCGGCGGTTGGCATTGATGCGCTGGGACTCCTCCTCCGCCTCCTCCAGCTGCCTCTTGAGCTGCTTGACTCGCACGTTCCCCTTCTCTGCCTGTGGGGGGGGCCCCGGTCAGAGGCGGTGGAGCCGGGTGCGTCCCCCGGAGCCCCTCTCCCCATCCACTGCGGCTGGCGTGCCCGGGCCGGGCGCCCGGGGCTGTACCTGCTCCTTGTACTGCTCGGCCATCTTGCGCTCGTCCTCCACCTGCAGCAGCACCTCCTTCAGCTTCTTGTCCTTCTGCTTCAGCGCCTTGGCGGCCGCCTGCTTCTCCCTGCGTGCAGTGGGGGCGCGGGGACGGCGTCAGGTGGTGTATGAGCCAGACCAGCATCTCACCCACCCATGGGGGGCCCCACTTCCCGAGCCCCCAATTCGGCCTCACCCCAAGAGCTGGTCAAAGGCCCCAATGTTATGTGGTTACTAAAAGGAACGAAGCGCCGGCACGCGGGATGGCGGGTGAGCCCTGGAGCCTTCGTGGTGGAGGAGCCCAGCAGGCCGCGTGCTGTCTGGCTCCACACGTGGGAAATGCCCAGGGCAGGCAGGAGACAGGCAGTAGGTAAGGGGGGGGGGCTAGAGCGATGGCTTAAGGGGACGGTACCCAGGTGGGGAATGTCCCGAGGCTGACTGAGGGTGAACCTGTCTGAATATACTAAACACCACGGACCCGGCCTTCAGTGGTGGGCGTGTGGAATGTGAATTGTCAACAGAGCTGCTCCCAGAAAGGGTCAGACCCTGCAGTTTCATGGGGCAGATGTGCTGTGGGGCCCTCAGCCCAGGCGCACCTCTGTGTGAGCGGCCCCCACGCATGCCCGTGCTGAGGGGGCTGACAGTCTGGGCATCTGCAGACTGAGGAAAGCAGCCCGTGCTCCGGGTGGGAGGAGCCACGCTACGTGTGCCCTGACAGCGGCGGGCTGGCTCTCCCGTGTCTCCACCCAGCGGGTTTCGCATCCAGGACGGACCCCCCTCGTGCCCCCTCCCACCACAGCAGACGAGCAGCAGTGGGCCCGGCCCCGCTGTACCTGGCCTCCTGCTCCACCTGTTCCTCCAGCTGTGCGATCTTGGCCTCCAGCGAGGCGATGGTGGACTTGAACTTGGACTTGACCGCACCCTCCATCTCCTGCAGCTTGCTCCGCAGCTCCTTGTTCTGGCGCTCCAGCTGCTGCCGGGCGCTCTCGTTCTTCTGGGCCGCGCTGCGCTCCGTGGCCAGCTCGTTGTTGAGCTGTTCGGCCTGGGGACGGTGAAGGTGGCAAGGTGGATGGGGCTCCTCCCCCTCCTGTCTCCAGCCTCTGCATCCCTGGAGCGCTTCTCCCTGGTCCACCAGCTCTTTCCTGCTCATCCCTTAAGGCTCAGCTGCAGAGGCAGCGGCCCCATACCACCGGGCTCCCTGCCCTGGCTCCTGTCTGGCCACACTAGATGGTGAGCGGCTTTCGGCCACACACCTGTCATGGGCTGGTGCTCAGTGACCTCACCGAGGACCCACTATGGTTAGGCCAGGGCTTGGGCTGCGCAGGTGGGGAGAAAGGCCCCCGCTCCAGGCCTGGAGGCAGCCAGACCACCAGGTGAGGTGCTGCAGGCTGGCATGACACCGGCAGGGCGCTGGCGTGTCCAGAAGGGGAGTAGAAGTGTGGAGTGAACGCCCTAGGTCCCCAAAGCTGGGGTCTCCCTGCTCTCCACCCCCAGCCCAGGCCTGGTACACAGGAGCCTGCAGTGTGGGGCTCTGACCCTGTTATAGGGGGACCCCGGGCTCAAGCTGCTCTGGTGCAACCCCTGCCCCACCTGCTGTGTGGCTTTCCGGACACGGTCGCTCATGGCCTCCATGTTGCCTTGTTCCTCCTCTAGTTCCTCCTCCAGCTGTGCAATCCGGGCCTCCAGGCGCCGCTTCTCGTCCTGAAGCGTATTCCTGAGGGAAACACAGCCATGTCCCCCTCCACAGAGAGGCAGTGCCCCGCGACAGCCCTCATTTTATCACTGAGGCAAGGTAGGCCCAGAGAGGCTTGGAGACTCGTCCACAAGTCACACGACTGGGACCTGCGGAGCCAGGGCTCACATCCAGTGGACGCTGGCAAAGCCAGGTCTGGGATGGGGCCAGCTCTCCTCCCTGCTGTTCCAGGCTGCCCCTACCCCCACCAGATGGGGAGGTGAAAACCCTGAGGCCCCTGTCACGGGCTCCCTCCCGTCACGGGCTCTCTGCAGGTCTATTGTGTTCAGCATTGAAAGGGTGCAGGGGACTCTGAGGAGCTGCCTCCCCCGTTCTGAGTCAGGACCCCTTGCTCCCCACGCGGCGTCATACCTTCCTGACACACTGCTGGCCAGCTCCTCGGCCAGCTCCTCCTTCTCCAGATCTGCCTGTTTGCGAGCCCTCTCAGCCGCAGCCAGGTCCTGCAGGGTGGGAAGGAGAGAGCTGTGGTCTGTCCTGCCGGGGAACCACCTGCTCCTGTCACCCTGCATTCCTGGTCTCGACAGCTACCCTTGAAAGTGGCCGCACCTCCCCGAGCTCCGGGCAGGCTCTGCAGATACGGAAGGGGAAAAGCCTGTGCCTTTCATCCTCTCGGGGAGCGGGGTCCCCACCGTGTGGCAGCGAGAAGGCTTTACCTCCTGTAGCTGCATGAGTTCAGCTTCCAGGCTCTTGGCTTTCTTCTCGTTCTCTTTGGCTGTGGCAAAGATGTCGTCTCTGGAGGCACGGGCGTCTTCCAGCTCCCTCTGGAAGTCCTTCATCTGAGCCTGCAGGGGGAGGGGTCGACAGGTGAGACTAAGAGGTCCTTCCTTACTCACCCAGGCTGGCGGCCCGAACTCCCCGTTCACGCCAACCCCTAGAATCTTCCACGTTTAACCACAGAGAAGTCCCCCTGGCCGTGGCACTGCCCTCAGCCACAGGGGGCTGCTTGGGGACCTTGTTCTGGATGTGCCCTGGATAACCCTGTAAGAAACGGCTCCTGGTATGACCTGAGGCTGTGCCCAGTACAGTGCCCTTCCCAGGGTAGGCTAAATGGTGATAGAACAGCAGCTGGGCAGCGAGCCAAGGCAGATGAGCTGCCTCGACTTCCCAGAAGGGAGATGCCACCTCCCTTCTCTTCCTGTGCCCGCACGCGGGTCACCCACCTGCAGTTTGCGAAGCTGCTTGATGGCCTCCTCCCTGCCCTTGATGGCCGAGTCGGCCTGCAGCTCCAGGTCCTTCAGATCCCCTTCCAGCTTCTTCTTGGCCGCGGCTGCCAGGGCACGTTGCTTCCGCTCATCTTCCAGTTCCGTCTCGTACTCATGAAGCTGAGCCAGGAAGAAAGCAGTGCTGCAGGTGGGCCAGCCCTAGGAGGTCCAGCCCTGGGAGGCGCCCAGCAGAGCCCCAGCTCCCGGGCGAGACCGTCTCCAGGCAGCCGGGGTGGGGCAGCGGGAGAGAGAAGCGGCCACCCACCTCCCGGGCCCCTGCGCAATTACCTGCCTCTGCAGCTGCCGCCGCTTCTCCTCATTCTGCTCATCCCGGGCCTGCAGCTCCCTCTCGAACTGGCCCTTGAGGGCCTGCATGTTGACCTCCAGCCGCAGCTTGGCATCCTCCGTGGCCTGCAGCTCGTCCTCCAACTCCTCCAGCTGCGTCTTCATCTCCTCCATCTGGGTCTCCAGGGCCCGTTTGGACTTCTCCAGCTCGTGGACCTTTCACGTGAGGGTGGACTTCATGAGTACGGTGAGGCAGCCCGTGATGGCAGCAGCTGCGAGGACTCTTCCCCACCCGCATGTGCACCGGGGGGCCTCCCTTGGAACCGTGGACTCAGACTCCAGCCCCAGCCAGGCCCCCTCTCTGCACCAATCTCTGACTCCTGGTCGTTGCTGAGCAGGACAGAGGCACAGCCAGCCCCACACGCTGACACACGAGCGGGGGAGCAGCAGGACCCCAAGAGTGACTCACATTCTTGCCCACGTCATCCTTGGAGCTGACCAAGTCCTCCATCTCGGCTTTGAGCATTTTGTTGGTCCTCTCGAGTTCCTCTTTGGCTTCCAAGGCCTCCTCCAGGGCCCGCGCCAGGGACAAGGCCTTGGTTTCCTTCTCCCTGGCTTCTGCCTCGGCCCTGTCCCGCTCATCCGCGTATTTGGCAGAGATGTTCTTCTCCTCGGCTAACAGCTACAGCGCAGCAGAAAGAGCCAGGAGTCACTTCCAGGCACACTCAAGGGGCAACGAGATTTAACTGCAGATCATGGGGTCAGAGCCTTGTCTCCCACTGAATTTATCCAGGTGCGGGCGAGGTACGGTCCTGCTAACGACAGGCTGGGCCGTCTAGCTGCGTGGTCACACTGACGTTCGCACGACAAGCTCGCCTCATGACAGGTCTCAACATACCCCCGCCATTAAGTGATTTGGATCCTATGGGAATAATTGAGATGGTCTTGGGGGCCCCTATTTCTAGATCGGCCTTGGGCAGCACCAGCCTCTGCTGAATCTCGGTGCTTTGAAACCACGAGCGCCGTCGGTGTTGGTTAGAACTTGCTGCCACCAAGGGCAAGGCGACGTTCAGTCCTTCAGGGCCAGTGATCCCTCTTTTCTTGGCCACAAGTAGGGCACAACTTGTACCCATAGCAGGGGAGATGAGTGTGCGGACTGGCGTGGAAAGATCGGGGTCTGTCCTCACACTTCCCACTTTGCTGGGAGGAGCAGCTCAGAGAGCTCTATGCTCGTCAGCCTCGTCCTGGGGGAGGTGAGCCGTGCGGGACAGCGTGCATTTTAACATCCAAAAATCAAACTTTCAGTACTCAGCAAAGACAGGGGAACACCAAAGTGACCCTCCGAGGCCTTCCCCCAGATCATGAAACAGCACATTAGACAGGCTGGTGGGGTGGGGGTGGGGGGGTCAGTGCAGGGAGCCCCCACTGTTTTTTGTAAAACCTGAGTCACTTGCAAACCAAATCATCCTTTCTAACTCTGATTAACTTATTAAAATTAGGTATTTATGGGCTTGGGTCATACAGATAGGGGTGTTTGTCAGATCTCGCCTTGTGCACACTTAAGATCTGTGCATTTCACTGTACGTAAAAGAAGCAAAGTTATTTATTAAGGGAATCTAGTTAATATGCAACACTGAGGCATTGAGGGGGAAATGTACAGATATCTGCTTTGAAATGCATCCAAAAGATTAGATACAGATGCCACACACCCATATAAGAAAATCTGAGCTGAAGTGGGAAATATTCACACTCAAATCCAGGTGACAGGTTTACAGGTGTCCACTGCACAGTGTTTTCAACTTTGTGGGGTCTGTACAGTTCTTAGTGAAACATTTGGGGAAACACTATGTACAGAGTAGAAACCTGGAGACTTTGGCAGGCTCTCAGATACCCACTGAGTGACGAGAAGATGCACATAAATCTCGTGCCTCCGGGGAGCTAGACCCTAAGCCGCTGCTGTGCTTGCTGGTGGCCCTCGTGGTGGGGATGCCCAGAGCAGTTCCGAGGTGAAGGCTCTGCCACCCTCCCCACGCTGACCTCGGAGCCCCGTGTGTCCTGGTCAGGCGGAGCCAGCTGGCCCTCCGCTGCGTCCAGCCCCACCCAGCAGCACCGGCACCCATGTCCCGGACAGAGTGGCCGGCCTGCCCCCTGTACCTGATCAAACTTCTTCTGCTTCTTTTCCAGGTTGGACACCAGCTGCCGCTGGTTGTCCAAATCAACGACCAGGTCGTCCAGCTCCTGCTGAAGCCTGTTCTTGGTCTTTTCCAGTTTGTCGTAAGCAGCCGCCTTCTCTTCGTACTGCTGGGTGAGGCCTTCAATTTCCTTCTGGAACCTCTTCTTGCCCTCTTCCAGGGATTCCACGGTTATGGCAAAGTCCTGCAGCTTCTTCTTAGCATCAGAGAGCTGAAATGGCAGCATCCGGGGTGGGGTGAGAGGAGGGCCGAGACGGACCCCTGTCCCTGTGCCCGCACACTGAGAGGTGACGACCACCTTCTCCTGACTCGGAGGCCAGGCGGGCAGGGGCAGCTGAGCACAGTGGTGCCCACGCTCTGCCGCAGGCGAGCCTCCGAGCCTGACCTGGGCTCTGACCCAGACGGGCACACACCTGGATGTTCAGCGTTGAGATGTGCCGCTCCAGGTTCTGCTTGGCCTCCGTCTCCTCATCCAGCTGCTCCTGCAGGCTGTTCCGCTCATCCTCCAGCTGCCGCAGCTTGGTGGACACATTGAGCTTCTGCCGGGTTTCCTCTTGAAGCAGCTCCTACGGAAAGGGCACACGGAAGTCCAGGGACCCACCCTGGAAGGACGCAGCCCAGGTCCCCTGGCTGATGGGGCATGATTCCCACCTGAGTGTCCTGGAGCTGGGACCCGAGGGATGCCACATCCTTGGCCAGCTTGATGGCCTTCCCCTCCGCCTCGTTCAGCATCCCTGTGACGCTCTCCACTTCATTCTGAGGGTGCCGAGAGCCCGTGGTTAGTCAGAACCTCTAGAACAGGCTCCTCAAAGGAAGGTGAGCCCTCGGGACTCATGTGGTTGCCCTTGGGGTGTGCACAGGCCGGGGTTCCCACCACTAGGATTCCAGGGCCCTGCCAAGGTTGGCAGAGCTGGAACAGTAGGCCTGAGAGCACAGACCCTGCAATGCTCTGGCTGCACATGCTCCTAAAGGAGGGAGAAGCAGCCGCAGATGGCACCGCCACTCTTTGCCCTTTCACCAACCCTCATGGCCCAAACCAAAGACACTGAAGGGGAGCAGCCCTCTGCTGCTTCCCGTGCCTTTTCCTCCAGCTCTGGTATCTGAGCAGGCCCTGTCGTTCCATCCTCTCCCCATTTACAGTGAGGCTGCAGATGACCATGATCTGGTCCTCCAGAACATTGCTTGTGTCAGGATACCAAATCCCTGCTCTCGACTGCATGTGGGAAAATCCTATTTAATGCTCCCCCCCACCCCTTACCCCAGACTGGACCCGTATCTCAGATGCCAGGCCAAATGTCTAATTCAAGCTAAGACCAAAGATAAACAGACATGATGTATCAGCCAAAAATCCATCACTCGCTCCCACCACTCAGAGTAAAGACATACATGTGACAGGGGCTCCAAGGCCCGGTGACACCTGGCTACAACCACCTCTTCTATGTTCTAGGTCGCCTGCCAACTCAGCATTCTAGTCTCCCTGGCCTGACGTGAGCTCTTAGAATTTCCATCTACCACTGGGCCTTTGCACATGCTTTTCTCTGCCTGGTAGACTTACTGTCTGATGGTACATGCTTTTTAGGGAGCCTTTCCTGACTCCCCCTGCCAGGCCAAGCCCCTCTTGTGATTTGCACTTGTTGCATCATGTGCCACCCCTCCTTAGACTTGTTTCACGTCCGCCTATGTGAGTCTTCATGCCTCTCCCTCCACTAGTCTGGAGTCAGTTGGGGCAGGGGCGTGTGTCTCCTTCCTGGCTGTGGTGTCCCAGGCTTAAGCACAGTGCCTGGCAGGCAACGAGTACTCCATAAATGCTTGAACGAGTGGATGAAGATTTTTAAAGATGTGTTTCAATGGGGCAACCATCTGCTCTCCAGGAAAGTAACTGGAGGAAACCAATGGGCTTTGCAGCAGAGAGACGTCGCTTAGCTGGAAAGTGCTTCTTCCTGTGCAGAGGGGGTCCCCAGGAGGAGTGGGTCCTCCCGTGCCTCACCTGCAGCTTGTGCACCTTGTCATTGAGCTCAGCCCGGACCCGCTCCCCGTCGCTGCACTTGGACTGCAGCTCCTGTAGCTGCACCTCCAACTTCTTCTTCTTGTGCTCCACCTCCTGCTTGGCCTGGTTCAGCGCCCGCAGCTCGCCCGCCAGGTCTGCATTCTCCTTCTCCAGTGTCTGCTTGTTCTTGTCTAGGTTTGCCTTGGCCTGGCCAAAGAAGCACAGGGGAGGGGAGCACGCTCTAAGGTGGGTACGTGGACCCTGTCCTTGCCTCTCCCCGCCTCAGGTCCAGTGACCTGCACTTGATGCCTCAGGGGAGGGACCCCCAGGATGGGGAGTACCATCATGCGAAGATTTTTCTTGTTGTAGAAAGGCACCCAGGAGCTGCATGCAACCTGCCATCATGTCCCCCAGACACTATTTTGTACTTTTAAAAACAATGAGCTGCCAACATTTTAATAAAGAAATCTCTCCATCTGGACTCCCAGCTTCTCTTTTTTAAAATCTAGTGTTCTGTACAACGACTGTGGGGTAGTTTAAGGATGCAGATGTCATCAGAATGGTGACTTGCACTGTGTATACCTCAACAGTTAGGGCTTTCCATTACAAAAAAAAAAAAACCTAAAAACCTGGAAGCGGGATTCTTGCCCTCCTCCATGGCAATTTCAGCTGACTTTCTTGGAGCAGCTGGCCTGTGGATGGGGCAGCACACTCCCCTTGGCGCCACCCCTACCGCTCCCTGTTGCCTGCACGTTTATCATCAGGCATCCACTGCTATTACTGTGATAGTGAAAGTTATTTTATGTAATCAGCACCGACCGATAGGCATGTGCATTTCCCTAGGGAAAAAATAAAGCAGAAGCAGGAGAGAGGACAGGCCTTCTCCCAGGGCTGCAGGGAGGAGGGGAGAGAAATGCTTGGATCCCAGGAGCAAACAACTCAGCTTCCACAGCCCCTGGGCAGCCGCAGCCACCTTCCCTCTGCTCCAGGCAGGATGGGGAGCTGTCGAGACCTTGGACAGAGACAAGGTGCCTTGAGTGGTGATGGGGGCGGGTTGATAAGCAAGGGGGGGTGGGTGGCTGAGGGAACCTGAGGTCCACTAAAATATTATCCCAGCCAAAGGCCCCAGGACTGTGGCAAGACTACAGTTGTGTGAGGGCAGCCCAGGTAGGAATAATGTCCCAAGTTCCAAACAAGCTCACGGAACCCAAAACAAAATGCAGACAATTCTCTTTCAATGCACTTGGGTGAGTGGGCAGAAGTGCATGAAACAGATGTGTCCGCCTGGGTCTTGAACAGCCGAATCCTTCCAAAAGGTGGATAGAAAATAAGGAGCTACTCTTTCTGGGCCCCCACTTCCAGCCAGAAAGTTAAAAGAAACACACACCATTGCTCGGAGGGCCAGTTACTTCAGAAGGTGGGAAGAGCCCATCTGGGTTCAAATTACATAAAATTAAAAAATAACTTCTGGGCACAGAAAAGGAAAGATAACAGAAAGGGGAAATTTATGACAAAGGGCTGTGATGACAGGCGCAATCTTATTTGCCCCAAATAGGAAAGAATGGACAAAATGTAGAACGTTAGTGTTTAGATCCCTCTTGACAAGGGACGGTCGTGAACAGGTGCCATATTACTCAGAGGATGGGTCTCAGGGTGGCACGGTGCTGCAAGGAGTGGTCCTAGCCCCACTGGATCCAGGGTGGGGTGGGGGCTGGAGATGTGCTTTGAGCAAGGGCCACAGGTGAATGAAAGGAGTTAGTGTTTGCAAATCGCTGGGACAGCATCTGGTCCTGGCTCGTGCTGTGAGGGACCACTGGCGTTCCTCCTAGTACAGGAAATTGTGAGATGCTTGGTCCAAATGGCAGTGAAGCAGCTCACAGAAAAATGCTCGGGCAACCACTTCATGGAAGGATATTCACCTCGACCCGTGATGGAAACACACGCAAACTCATAACAAGTCAGGTAGGCAATGCCACGCCCACTCCCTCCAGCTTGGGGGACGCCTAGCAAGGGTGGGGCAGTGGGGTTGCTGAGGAAAATCATCCAACAGAAGAATTAGATGGCATCATTCTCAAACTCTGCTAGAGAAATAAAACCTTCACAGTCTTCCTCCAGTCTGCAGAGAAATTTAGATGGATGGACTGACCCGGACTTAAGTTACTGCTGAGCTGTTGCTCACCTGGCGGGGGCAGCTCCTGTCGCCCCCACCCTGGGGAGCCCAAAGCCACACAGCTGAGGTCCATAGTGTGGTTCTGGCCCTGACCAGCCATGGGGCTGGGTGAGGTCTTTATGGCTGGGCCCGCTCTCCCTTCACATGTGAGATGGGCCCACCGGGTGATCGCAAGGATTGAGTGACGTAATGCACCCGAAGCACTTATTACTAGAAATTCCGTTACCTTGCTATTTGTCCCAGCACAGACCCTGAGGAGTCACATGGACCTGCTGGCGGAAGGCTCTTATGTCATCACCACCATGTCACCACTCACCCTCTTGAACTGCTCAAGCTGCTCCGTGAGCTCCTCCACCGCCTGCGTGTGCTTCTGCCGCATCTCCTGGACCTGGGCCTCGTGGGACCGCGTCTCCTCGTCCAGGGCCTTCTTTAGCACCGTCACCTCCTGCTCCCGCTTGGCCCTGCACAGGAGGAAGACGGTGGAGGTGAGCCAGGCTTTCCCCTCGCACAGCGCTGTCCAAGGAGTGAGAGGTCTCTGAGCTGAGGTCTCCATTGCCACCCTCCCTGGCTGCGTGACCGGGTGTGTCACCTCCCCTCTCTGAACCTGACATTTCCTCCACTGCAGAACGAGGAGGTTTCCTGCCCAGATCATCTCAGAGCTGGCAGAGAGATGCAAAATTATATTGTTCCCCAGATAGTCATATTAGCTCTTATTTATTATTTATGCCAGGCCCTGGCCTGAGTTCTTCATAAACATCCTCTCAGATAAGAGTGACCCCAAGTGGCAGGAACATTATCATTTCCATCTTCCAGCTGGAGAAAATATGGCAAAGGGAGGGTAAGCAGCTTGCCCGGGCCGACAGAGCCAGGATCTGAACCCAGTCTGATTTCCAGTCCAGGCTTTTAAAGACCTTGCTGGCCTTTCCTGTCCTTTTGGCCAGATGGGAAGACAGAATGTTTTGCTGGCTTCCAGATAAGAGATGAAACACAAAAGCCAAGGCGTGAGAAATCGCTCTCAATGTCTGACACAGAATACACTCAAAATTTGTTTGTTGAATGACTAAACAACCTAGTTTTACTAAAGTCAGCATTCATTATCTAGCACTATCAAATGTGTGTTTTGTTGTGACTTTTTGTTGTTTATAATAATAAAATATTATTTTATCTTCCATAAAACTTATACTTGGAAATTAAAGCTTAGAGATTTACTCAATTTACTTCCACACATATGAAAAGACAGGAAGGAAATAAATACATTCACCATGGGGGCAAAGGGGGATGGTTTTGGTGTCTACTTTCGTTTAGTTTTCAAGTTATCCTCTGACCGAGTGTGTCCTGCTTTGGGATCCAAAACAAGATGGTTAAAAAGGTCCACATTTAGGTCAAAACAAACTGTCGGAATCCTGAGTCAGGATCCAGTGGGGTTCCCCGGTGACCCTCCCTCTCCCCACCTGAGCTCCTGCTGGGCGGCCGTGCTGTCCAGCGTGTCCTCCAGCTCTGTCTTCAGTGCCTCCAGCTCCTCCCCCAAGTCCCGCTTCTGCTTCTCCGCCTTGTTTCTTGCTGCCCGTTCTGAGTCCAGGTCCTCTTGGAGGTCTGAGATGTGACCCTCCAGCTCCCGGATCTTCTTCAGGGCATTGTTCTTCTGAGCAATCTCATCATCCAGCCTGTCAGGCACAGATCACCAGAATCAGGGCCCTGGGGTCCCTGGCCCCCTGCTGGCTCGTACCGTGGCCAAAAATGCTTTTCTGGAACCAGCCACTCATTGCAGAGAACAAAACGTGTCCTGCCTGGTCCTAAGACACAGCCGACCTCTCCCTGCTGTGGGAGCTGCTGGGAGATTTACAAGCAGGGGCAGAGCAAGGCAAATGCCGGGTTAGTGAGCAGGCAGAGGTGGGGTCTCGAGCAGGCTCACACCCTAGAGCTAGGTTTTCAGTTGGTCACTGAGCGCCATCAGGCAGCATGGACTGGAAGAGAAGGAACTGGCAGGGGACCCATCAGGAAGCCACAGGGCTTGGGTCCCAGCTTAGCTGGGTGACAGTCCCGGGCTCCACCACTACCCCAGGCTCAGCCTCGTCCTCGGGACATGGAAGCAGCACAGCACTCCAGCCAGGAATCCGCAGAGACCAGAAAGAGCTTGGCACGCAGCGAGCAGGTGAGTGGGCATTGGTTGCTCTGTTGCAATAGCCCCAGGAGGCAGTTAGTGCGAGCCCAGCTACGAGCTGAGCTGGGACAGGCCAGGAAAGGGGAAGGGCATGTTTTCAAGGATGGCAGGACGTGAGGGCTGCAGCCTGCTGAGAGTGGGCAAAGCTAAGGAGGAGACTGGCATTCACAGAAAGAGGGAGCAGAGGAGAGGCTGGGGGCGGGGAGCTGACAGCCATGGTGTGGGCTGTGCGAGGTACGGTGGAATGGACCACATTGGCATGGGCGACTAGACACCTAGAACAGAAGTGTGGATGTGCAAGCACTGGGCACCCTAAAGGCAGACATGTAGGGAGAAGGGTGACACAAAGTGGGTGAGCTGGGAGGGAAGGGGAGAAAATCAAATACATGGTTCTGGGGTGCCAGCGGGTGCTACCGGCCTAGGGCCACCAGGACCAAGGTTGCCACTGCAGGTGGGCAGAGGCCCACAGGGCACGTGGACACACAGGCCATGC
Source organism: Talpa europaea (assembly GCF_964194135.1). Lineage (NCBI taxonomy): Eukaryota > Metazoa > Chordata > Mammalia > Eulipotyphla > Talpidae > Talpa > Talpa europaea. The sequence continues at coordinate 94,146,182 of NC_140079.1, read as the reverse complement.
CGCCAGCCGCGCTACCTGGCTAGGGCCGCCTGCAGCTCCTCCTCCTTCTTGGCCAGCTGCATCTTGAGCTCGGCGATCTGCGCCTGCAGGTCAGCAATCTGCTCGTGGTAGTCACTGGCCTCTCCCTCCAGCTTCCGCTTCAGCTTTTCCAGCTCCTGCCGGCTCTTCTCCTCTTTCTTCAGCCGCACTGCAACAGAGCCAGGCCCTCAGGAGGGCATCCTCCAGAGACGCCCGCCTGGCACTTCCCGCGGGAAATACACACACACGCACATCTCCCCCGTAATCATCACAGTCACGCCACTGTCCGTCCAGTGTGTCTTGACGAGGGTGACTCGGGGAGCCTACCTCTCTTGAAATAATCTGCCATCTTCAAGTTCCCTTTCTGATTTTCCTGCTTTGAAAACATCCACCCGCAACCTCTCTGCAAGGATGGCCAATTTACCTTCCAGTTCTGAGATCATGGACTCGTGCTTGTTCTTCAGCTTGGTAAGATTCTTGGCCTTTTCTTCTTCTTCCGCAAGATTCGTCGTTAAGTCACTAATCCTCTCTTCAAGGAGTTTTCGTTCCTTTGGGGGAAAGAGAGAAATACTGTGTTTCTGTTCTCCAGGATCTGTGTTTTACTTTTAGTAATGTTCAGATAAATAGGTAAAAGAAAAACCCACATTTTAACCAAATACAAGCTGGAGTTTTAAATGATAAAGTGAAATTCCTTAACAGTAACTTCCAATAATCAAAAAAACCCCAATAATTTCTTCTTCTCATGTCATGTCACTCTGCCCCTCATGCTTCCATGTCTCAGTCAATGAGGTCTCCTCCTGCTTCCTACCACATTCTGGTTCATCCCTGCCCCAGAGCCTTTGCACAAACCAGGCCATCTGCCTGGGATGTTTACTTCCTTCTTCCTTTAGCGCTTATCACGCTTTAGATGTTCACCTAAATGTCACCTCCTCCAGGAAGCCTTCCTGGAATACCCTACCTTCACCCTGAGTGCTCTTCAGAACTCTGATCATGATGGGAATTAATGGTTGCCTATAAGACTGTCTATTTGCTGTCTCACTTGCATATAAGCTCTCCAAGGACAAGGTCCTCCTTTTCCAGGCCCTGTACCCACCAGAGGGCCTGCTGATCTTTAGCTCAAAGAACTAAAGGGAGCCCATCTTCAGTGGGGCTGGTTAGTGGTTACTAAGTAGGGTATCCTATTTGTCCAAGGGGGCACGGGGACTGTTCTAGTTTGGGTGTTACAAGCCCCACACCCCTGAGAGCCCTCAGTCTCAGGCAAGCCAGGACCCCTCTGAGTAACTAGAAATGGCCCATGGGAATATGGGAGAGGCCTCCAAATCTGGGCACATGGGCTGCCTTTACCAACTTGGCCCCACTGGTCGTGGTGTTTCTGAGACTTGCTCTGTGGCTGCCTGGGGCTGGGGGGACCACTCGGGACCCAGTCCACAGCATCCCACATCCAGACCACGGTCACGGGTGACCTTGTCACTGCTCGAGGCAACCTTGGCTTGGCCTTCAATACCTTGTTCTTGGCTTTCAAAAGTCAAGCATCTGGTGAGCTTGTCATTTTGACACAGATGCTCAGACCCACTCACTTTTGACAGTTTATTGTTCTGATCGTCCATAACCAGCATCTCATCCTCCAGTTTCTTGATCTTGGCCTCTGCCGTGACCTTCTCAAGTTGTAGCTTCTGCCTTGCAGCCTCCTCCTCCTCCAGCTGTTCTTCTAGGTCCTTTGTGGGAGAGGGAAGAGAATCACCATCTTGTTTAAAACAAAGTCACTTTCATGGAGCTCTGGGGACTAGCTGAAGTGGGGGTGGGGCCAGCGGCCCCCCCACGCTCTGTGTGTCCTCTTAATGGAAATGAAGCCTCAGTCTCCTCATCTGTAAAATGGGGACAGTTGATATCTTGGTGGGTTTTGAATGTGCTCACAAATTATTTGATACTCTTCCTCACAAGAGGTGGAGCTTAATTCTTCCCCAGGAGGAGGGGTCTGGAATTAGTGACTTGATGTAACAAATAAAAATAAGAGGAAGTGATGGGTGTAACATCAGAGCTTGGACTATAAAAGGCCTGTGGCTTCCTCCCCCATTCTCTCCCTTGACTCACTTCCCCTGGAGTAGTCAGCACCACATGGAAATGAGCTGAGTGAGGTTTCCTGCCTGCAGCCAGGTGAGCAGGCCCTGTGGGTCCTCCACCCCCAGTCGAGCCTTTAGACGACCACAATCCCCTCACCCCTGCCTGACATCCTGACGTCAACCTCCTGAGACCTTGAGCCAGACCACCCCCCAACCAAGCCACTCAAAGTTCCTCATGGTGTGACATAAATGGTTATTATTTCCAGCTTCTAAGCTGGGGGCTGTTTTGTTCTGCAGCAATAACTGACTCATACAGGTACCTACAGAGGTGTTGCTCTTAGGAGAAGAGGTGAGAGCTCACAACAGGCAGGGCAGAGCAGGCTCTGGAATCCCAGCTGTAGTGATGGGACCTTGGGCAGAAAGCTGTCCTCTCTAGGTCTAAGTCTATTTATTCAGTGAGGATCATATCATCAAAGGCATCTCCCAGGCCTGAAGGGAGGTGAAGTGCCCTGGTAGCCACCAAGTGCAGTCTCAGTGCTACAGGCCTTACCAACATCTGCTGGGCCATCTTCTTCCTTTCAGCCTGCAGTTGCTGGCCCCGATCTTCTTCCTCCTCCAGGCGGGCCTCCATCTCATGCAGGATCTCCTCCAGCTCCTGCTTCTTGGCTGCCAGCCGGACCCTCATCTCCTCAGCCTCTGCGTATAGCTCTGTCTCTGCCTGCAGCTGCTCCTGCAGCTGGTTCTTCTCCTCAGACAGCTACATGCAGGGGTGGGGAGGTGGCCAGTGAGGCACACGGGGCCATAGAGCCCACCCTCCCTTGCTGCCTGGTCACGCTCCTGGCTGGGTACCTGCGTGTGCTTCTGTTCTAGCTCCTTGAGCTCCGTTTCTGCCTTCTGCTGCCTCTCCTTGATCTTCTGCAGCTCATCCTCCTTGGCTTGCATCTCCTCCTCCTGCCGTGTCACCTGCAGCAGGGGCTTCACCTGCAAACACACCATTAGCCTGTCACTTGTTTTCATAGCACAAGGGATCCACTCAAGATAAATGAAATCAGTGGTTTTCAGTCGGAGACAATTGGACCCAAAGCCACACCCCCCAAGGGGACATTTGGTGATTCTGGAGACCATCACTGCCCTCACACTGGGGGGTGAGGGATGCCACCAGCATCTAGTGACCAGGGATGCCATTGAACATTCTAGAATGCACAGGAAAGCCCCCACAACATGGAATTATCCATCCCAGAATACCAATAGCGCAAAGGTTGAGAAACCCTAAACTAGGGCAACAGAAAAAGCTGCAAAGTGTCTCCCCACCCCTTCCTAGAGATTGTGCTGGAAAATGGATGTTTCCTTCCAAGGAGCAAATGTGGGGCGTCCTCTACATCCAGGATCATCATTAGCAGTTTTGTCCAGTCTTTTTTTTTTTTTTTTGCTGATCAACTCATTTTTTATTTTTTCTTCCAGTCTTTTTCCCTAAACATTTAAAATATATACTCAAGCTCACGCTGCCCAGTTTGACATGTGACTTCTAGTATTTAAAACTGGAAAATAATGATGCTCTTACATCATTTCTACAACTTTATTTTTCCTTTTTATGTGTGTGTGTTTCTTTCTTTTTATATTACAACTTTATTTTTAGGTTGCCACCATTCTCAGTAGTTGGAAAATACTCTGTAGATGAATGAGCCCTCACTGATGAATGACCTGCCAGCAGTGGGCAGTGGAATTTTGCCATTGTAAATAAGGCCCCAATTTTTTTTTTAATTTCAGAGGGCTTTGTAGACGTTTTTTCAGGGGTGTGGTCAGTGGGGATGCCCATTGCCAAAAGCACCGGCCTTCTCCCCCTTCCCAGGCTGGCTCGTGACTCTTGCGTCTGATGCCCGTTGTGCAGACCCTGTCTTTTCCTCTCATGCGCCTCACGCATTCGCTCCTGTGACTCTTGCCTGCACCCCCACTCAACATCCACGACACCAGAGCCCGCAGCTTGCTCATGGCTGGTCCCCCGTGCTCACACCTGCTCAGTAGTTGGGTCCTGTCTCTTTACACACTCAGGGCGCCTAAGGGAAGCGTGTCGTCGACCGGCCCGTCACAGCTGGCAATGCTGCCTCATTTTCCTTATTTCAGACGACTTTCTTAGGGCAGGTTTTAGGTATAGCCAGAGAAACAAACCCTCTATCTACACAACCACCTGGCAGGATCTCCAAAAAATGGTGCTGGGTAAAAAAAACCAAGGCCGGGAGGTGACGTATGGCCTAACTCCATGGATACATCACTCCCAAAGTGACACGGTTCTAGAAAAGGAGAGGTGAGTGGTTGCCGGGGCTGTGGAGGGCGGGCGTGGCTATGAAAGGGTCACACGGGTGATGCTGGTGGTAAATGGAATGTTCCAGAGCTGTGTTAAGGTCACAGCTGGAATCCACAGGCTAAGGATGGGGGAGCTTGACCTCCAGGCCTCTCGTATGCCCGCCAACAAGCATCTCCAGTCCCATCTCCGGGGCTGCTGGAGTGGGGAGGCGGGACGGGCCTGGGCCACGGATGAGCCCAGGGCGCTCACCTTGGTGAACAGCCGCCACCACTGCCAGTTGCGCAGCTTCAGGTAGGCGGCGCAGTTTCTCTGGATCACCTTCATGGCTGTCAGCTGCTGCTGCCTCTTGGCAAAGGCCCTGGGGAAAGAGAAGGGGGTTACCCCACAAGCCTCCCCATCAGCCTCATCACAGCCTCCTGCCCTGTAGGATCCTGAAAGCCAGACTTCTGCCTGTTCTTTCCAGCTCAACCCCTCAGGAAGCTCCAAGCATCAGCCCCAGTATCTCACCTGGGCACACCGAAGACCCTGGGCTCACAAAATGCCCTGGGCTTGGGGCTGCGGGTTGAACGATATCTAGGAGCTCAATCTGTAGGACACCGATCCTAGGTGGGCCCTGCACACACCCAGCTGTGCCACATCTGCACCAAAGCAGAGAGTCTGACAAACCCGTTCTTCCCTGGGGGCAGATGAGGAAACTCAAACTGTCACTAAACAAGCACGCCTCCTCCCTAAAGGCTAGTGAGTGTGCTCAGCTGCCATCTTGGGCATGGTGAACAGCATAGCCTCAGCCAGTCTAGAGGTGGGAGGGTGGCATCAGAGAAGTTAGGAAACTTAAGTTAGGCCAGTTGCTGGACCAAAAGCCTCCCACCTGGCAGTGACTCAGTGTGGCGCAATCAAGCCTTGCAGACAAGAGAGTGGTCCTATCTCATGATAAACACATTCACCTGACAGAGAGCAAGTGTTGACCTTTAAAAATGTGCCTTCCGGGCCTCCCCGGTGGTGCAGCGGTTGAGCGCTGGGTTGCAAAGCTACCCGCAGCCTTTGCAGCACCAGTTTGATCCCCGGCTGCTCCCCGGCCACCGGAGGAGGGTCCCCCATGGCACGCAGACCTCTCCTGCCGCCCGCTGCTCCCCTCAGCAGTGTACTTCGTCACTCTGCCTGTTCTACTCTCTGCTCTGGTGAATTCTCTCACCCTCCCGTGCCTCTGACTGTACCCAGTGTTTGTATAAATAAATAATCTTTAAAAAAAAAAAAGTGACTTCCCCCCTTTCCCCGAATGGTTGAGAATCCATATATAATCTTTGATTCCCCCAAAGCTTAACAACAGTCTTCCCTTGGTATCTGGGGGTTGGTTTTAGGACCAACCACCACCATCCCTCCGCCCTGCTGCAGATAACAAAATCCATAGATGTCCAAGCCCTTCTAGCCAGCCCTGCAGTCTGTGGGTTCTGCATCCACAGATTCAACCAAGGTTGGTTTTATACATGAATGCAGAACCCAAGAATAGTCAACAGTCTGCAGAAAGGTGAGTGCAAACAGGTCAAGGTCAACCGGTGGTGTTCACAGATGAACTGTATCCACACAAGTCCCCACTGTCCTCTTTCGGGATGTGGTTTTCATTGAGAAACCTGACCCCCTGCCCAGCCCGAAGTTTCCCAGGGCATCAGATCCTCCAACACCCTAGCTTTTGAATCCTATTTGAACATGAGGATATAGTCACAGTCAAATACTCTTTCCTCAGATGCTTTCTTTTAGTCTAACTTCCGAAATGATAACCAGACCCTGCTCTCATCCCCTTCCGTGCAGCGCTGTGCTGGCTCCTCATGAGCAAGCCTCACAACCAGGTATGGTCATGCTCATCTTCCACCGGAGAGGCTGGAGGCTCAGAGAGGTACAGTGACTTGCCCAAGGCTCATCAGCAAGTAAGTGGGAGAGCCAGGAGGAGAACCCAGGTCTAAAGCTTTAGGGCCTGCAGTCTTCACCTCTTTCCTGGCCCTAGGTAACCGCAGTTATCTGAAGTGGTAGCATTTCTGCCCCTGCAAGAAAAGCTGCCATCTAGTCAGCATCGCATCTCAGAGTAGCTGGCCTCTTAGCCTCGGGGAGTCAGGACACATGGCCAGAAAGCCCCCCAAGAGTTTGCATTTCTAGTCTGTGCTTGTGGGGAAGCAAGAATGTGGGTCTTTACTTTCTGGCCAGGTAGCCACGACACATGGCCTGGAAAGCCATGATGACATCAGTGATTTTCAAGTCTCGCTCCTCTTCCAGGTGGGCCAGGACCCCGGTTCGGAAGAAGATTTTGCTCTGCCCAATCCTGTACAAGTTGGGGTCAAGCTCGAGGGCTTTGATCTGCAGAAGGAAGGAAGATGAGAGTCCCTGTTTTCCGCTGTGCCACTTGGCTGGGGAGGGTCGAGGGGTGGTGTGTTTCAGTTGGGCCCCAGCTGCAGCAGCTCCTGGCAGAAGGCCCAGAGGCTGGGGGGGCTGCAGCTTGATGTCTCGGGAGGGGTTGGGCTCACCATGAGAATGCAGGCTTGCTTCCCATCCATGAAGCCTTTGGGGATGGCATTCGCGGCCAGGATCTCATAGCTGGAGACACAGGCAAGGAAGGAGTAACCCACTGAGCACCTCTCCAGCTTCTGTCCTCCACCCAGCCTTGCTCACCCACTGCCCCACCTGTAACTGCCCCCACCAGGCTCACCGTTGGCGGAACTCCTGGAAGACGATCCTGTTGGGGAAGCCCTGACGGCAGATGCGGATGCCTTCTAACACCCCGTTGCACCGCAGCTGCTCCAGCACCAGGAAGGCATCGAGCTTGCCGGACTGCAAAGGTAGAATGGGCAGCAGACCATGGGGACCGGGACATGGAAGCAGCGAGCCCTGACTCTCAGGCCTGGGTGACCCACCTCGCCAGGCCACTGAGGATTAACAGAGAGGCACCAAGTAAGGTTTCAGGTGCCAGCTCTCCTCTACTTGGTGGCACTAGCATCACCTGGCTTGAAACTGGGGCTTCTGCCTTATCACCTCCCTCTCTCTCACTTTCTGTCCATCACCAGCCTCTATTTCTGAGGCTCCCAACCCACGACTTCTCTCCACTGCCATCACCACTGCCATGCACTCACCATTGCCTTCTGCCCAGAGAGCTACCAGCCTCCCACTGGGTCATCCCACCCCTGTCCTGGCACTCCCCCCATTGGTTTCTAAAATAATAAATCTGATTGTGACCTACCCCTGCTTTTTAAAGCAATGGATCCTCTAGAAAAACAGACAAGTTCTGGTCCACCCACAAGGAGCACCATGATCTAACCCCTAGCTCACACCATCACATGTCAACATGAAGCAAACAGCCTCTTTTTTTCTTACCTGGATCCAACATTTCCCATTGGCACACTCTGGTCGGTCCTTCTGCCTTGAATGCCCTCCCCACCCTACCTTCTGCTTCACCAAACTGATGGCTACTTATTCCTTTTTCTTTGTCTTGTTTTGATGCCTACTTAATGTTTCTAACAAGACTTCTCTGAGTCCTCAGGCTGGAGTGGAAGGTCGAGCTCTTCAGCGTTCCCATAATTTACCATATTACAACCTGGTTACTAGCTTGAGTGTCTACAGGAGCCTTTCCACTGGCTCTCTCACAAGTCCAGCGCTGCTGACATCTCAGGCTGGGTGATTCCCTGCTGTCCTGGCCACTGTGGGGTGGTTAGCACCTCCCTGCTCTCCATGCACTGGGTGCCAGCAGCAGACCCTCCAAAAACATCTCAATATGTAGCCAAAGCTACCTTGGAGGTCACAATGGCTGAGCACCTCTGCACTAGTTTGTGAGAAACCTGCAGGCAAGGACTACAATTTATTCAGATTTGTAGCCCCAGCATCTGGCCCAGCAGAGCTCAGTAAATACTGACTGGACTTAGGAACAGAGTAACTTGATACCTTGGGCAGCAACTCCCTCCCTCCCTTGCCTTCTTGTGCCTCCAGGGTGGGGAACAGGCACCACGTTCAGACAACCCTCCTTCCAGGTCAGACTGAGTCCTCGGGGTGGGTGGGGGATCAAGCTTTCCTCCTGCCCCTCTGCCCTGGTCTGCCTTCCCCTCCCCAGCAGCCCCCTTAAGCTCTATCCAGAGGGGACACTGATGACCCAAGCTGCTGGGCAGGCCCTCACCCTCTTCTCGTGGTTGGGGATGATGCAGCGCACGAAGTTGGGCGTGGTGTTGCGCAGCGTGGTCATCAGCTTCCCCAGCTGCTCCTTGTACAGCTGGCCCACCGTGCGGAACATGCCCTTCTTGGTCTTGGAGGCGCTGGGCAGCGAGCTCTCTGTCATCTTGGCCATCTGGTCCAGCCCCACGATGCGGTCCACTGGGGGCACATGCAAAGCAGGCTCAGCCTCTGCCCACACCCCCACAATAGGCAAGAGGGCCAGGGTGGTGTCATGGGTCCCCAGTATCACTTGGGTAGGCACTGTCCCCCCTTCTTTTTCTCTGCCAGGCAATGACATCCCTCCAGGTAAGGATCAGTGGTGGGGCCACTTTCCAGTGTTATCTATTTGGGACATGCCCAAGCTCCTGAGTGACAAAAAGGACCAACTCTCTCTGGGGGGTCGCAGAGACTGGGCAGTACATTCTATTCTTGCCACTGCCTTGACCCAGCACCATTTTGTGCCTCAATTTCTCCTTCTACAAAATGGGCATAATAATAGCTTCTGCCTCCAAGGGCAAGAATAAGCAAATAAGTCTTGTTAAGTGAAGTGCTTACCTCCCTGCCTGTCTTCAGCCCTTCACTGGCCAACAAATATTGTTGAGAAGCTGGCAGAGTAAGACAGAGGTAAGGCTTTGGACTCTAGATGTAGAGGGTGGGTAAGAGGGGGAGCTCTAATTCACCATGCCTTGCTGCTACTCCCTGTCAATACCTGAGCCCTGACTCAGGAGCATCTCCCTGGGGACCAGATGGAGGTGGAGGGACCTGGAGGTCACCCCTCCAGAAGCGGCTGAATGTGTCACTAAGATATCGCCAGCACCTGCGAGCACTGTCCTCTGGGTGACACCCACAGCCAGCCCCCCCACCCTGGAGCAGACGTGGGAATCAGCAGCAGCCGGAAGGAGGTGGAAGACTCTGGGTGCTCAGTCCCGTGGCTGGGGGGTGCTTACCGTCCTTCCACAGGTCAGCCACAAACTTATCCGAGGAGGCGTTGAGGAGGGACGTCACGTTGTCGTTCAGCGGGTCCATGTTCTTGGTCAGCCAGGCACTGGCATTGTAGTCCACCTGCCAAGGGCCACCCCATCAGTCAGACACTTCTGCTCCACTCACTGGCAAGGGCAGGGCCCGAGTCCTCCCGTTTCCCTCCAGATCGTCTGAGCTCGCAGAGGAAATTACGTAGTGGTCGCCATGATGGGGACCCACAGACACCACCAGAGAGGAAGGATCGGGTTGTGAAGGGCACTGCACACAGTATGGCATCAGCAGCCATTGCTGGGGAGCCCCGACTCTGTTCCCTGCCTGGTCACCACAGTCAGGATAAGTTAGAGAGGCTAATGCAGGCAAGGCTTTGCCCTACACAGATGCTTCTGCACATCACAGACAGGACAAGCTGGGGGTACAGCAGGTGGGTTCTGCCATTCCCGAGTTGCTCCTACTCTGAGCATCCCGCCCACGTCCCCCAAGACAGAGGGGGCCCTGGGGATGGCGGCTGGTACCTTCCCGGCATAGTGGATAATAGAGAACTCGGTTTTGTCCTTGAGCTGCTTGGGCTTCTGAAATTTGGGGTGGTTGCCTTGCTCCGAGCACAGCTTCTCCACGAAAGACTTGTCCGTGGCTTTGGGGAACCAGCACTCCTCGTCCAGCAGGGCCAGCACACCTGGGGGGTTGTTCTGTGGGAGACAAGTGGGGCCTGGTCACAGCCGGGGGCACCCGAGTCTGAAGCTGGCCGGGAGAAGCTGGCCACACAAACACATGCAGAGGCAGCCCTCGCCCTAGTACTGTGCCTGCCTGCATAGAAAGATGGGTTCATACCCTCCGCTCTCCCTGCAGAACTAGCCTTCAGTTACCCGAAGTCCAGGGGCCCGGCCTTGGGAATGCAGGGCGGGCATCCACAGACCGTATCTTGGCTGCTGCCCCCTAGTGGGCAACACACAACATCACAAAGATGTCACGTTAGGAAAGGAATTCCTCGTTTTACGTTTAAATTCAACTCAGGGTTCCTCTTAGGAAAGTGCTTCCCTGTGGCTGAGACAGTGTAAACCAAGCTGTCAGGAGCACTGCCAAATGTGCGCTTGCTCTGTCAGAATGGTCTTCCCTTTTTTGGCTTGAATGAGAGAAGTGTTTCTTGATTGCTCCTCCCGAAATCATTCTCCACAGGGGCCTTTTCCAGAATTTTAGTTGCTTTGTCTGTCTAGTTTCATTGCCTGCTCCTCCAGGCGGGGACTATGTCCGTCTTGCTCACGGTTGCAACCCTAGCCCCTAAGAGGGCCCAGCACACAGTAGGAACTCACTCAAAAGTGATTGCTTGTGCACCTACTGTGTGTGTGGTTCTAGGAGTTTGGGATCCATCAGTGAGCATAACAAGGATTCCCACCTTTGGGAATGAATGGTTGAGAGAGAAGGAAAGGGAAGGAATGAAGAAGAAAGGAGAAGGAGGAGGGAGGGAACAGAGAAAGGAGGGCGTGCCGGGTCCACCTGGCGGCTGCGGAGGCCACGCACGCACACGAGTGAGACGTGGACTCTCACCGGCCGCTCGATGAGCTCGATGCAGGGCTGCAGGTCCAGCCCGAAGTCAATGAAGTTCCACTCGATGCCCTCGCGCTGGTACTCCTCCTGCTCCAGGATGAACATGGTGTGGTTGAAGAGCTGCTGCAGCTTCTCATTGGTGTAGTTGATGCACAGCTGCTCGAAGGAGTTCACCTGCGCACAGGAAGGGCGGCCAGTAAGAGCGCGGTCAGGGCCCAGAGAAGGAGCTCTTTGGCCTGATGCCTTTTTTTCCAGCCTGTTCTTCCATCTCAGCACCCACAGAGGACAGAGGCTCCAACAAGGGCCCCCCCCCAGAGTCCACAGGGTCAGCCATTCTCATGCTCAGCCATTCTCATGCCGCATGGCCAAAAATACATTTTTAAAGGTTACTAATCTCCTTCACCTGCACAATGGTTTAGAGAGAGAATTGTCACATAAGGTAATTGAGCATCTCCATTTGACAGATGTGGAAACTGAGGCTCAGAATGGGAGTAATTCCACAGGAGATGTTTTGGAACGCCTGCCCATCGCAACACCTGCCCTGCCACTGAGAACTGCCCTCTGACTCTTGGGGCAGGAGCCAGGGGCCATGTCTATGCTTCATGAAGTACTGAAGGCCCTGAGAGCAGGGCTGGGTTTGAGGCGAGCACACAGCCCAGCTCAGGTGAGTGAAGGCCCATGGGATGCGACTCCAGGAGTTTGGTTGGAACTGATGAAAACAGCTAGACCTAGTTGGAACTTCCAGGGTTGCTGAGAAGCAATCTAGGGCTGCGGCCATCTTGCCACTATGAGGGGGTGAACCCACTTGAGAGAGAAGCCATTGTGGAGGAAGGTTGAGGACAGAGAGGGCAGATCAGATCCCGCCTGTTGGATCCACCTGTACCCCTGGTGTCTCAGTTCCACAAGCCAAGACATTCGCTATTACACCCTTTGGGATCTAACCTTAACTAGATGGCCCCTACCCCTAGTAGCCATCTGCTTGCCTTTCTCCCAAATAAAGATTTCTCCGAAGGGAGGCTTGACTCCAGAGAACCAAAACCAGGGCTGTTGTGATCTGCCAGGCTGTACCTCAAAGATCTCAAATCCAGCAATGTCCAGGATCCCCAGGAATGAAGCTCCTTGCCGGTGGGTCTTATCCAGGGCTTTGTTCACACGGCCAAGAATCCATCGGAAAAGGCGCTCGTAAGTGGCCTTGGCCAGAGCCTCTATGGCGAAGTCGGCCTGCAGTGGGCGCAAGGGGGTGCGGTTATTTCCAAGGGCTATGTTTTAGCAGGAGACTGGCCGTTGGTTCAGATTTTTATTTTCTCCCTTACCTACAGTCAGTCTTTTAAAAATAAACCAAAAAGGAAAGTTGTATCATATCTACAACCAGTAGAAAAGTAGCAGTAGGGATAAGTGGTCAGACCTAAGGGAATGCCCATTTGTGATAAATGAACACTTTCTGGAGGGTCTTGGAACAGATTGGAGCCTGTTCCATCCCAGGGATCATCTGGAGGTGGTCAGTCCTGCTTCTAGAAAGCACATACTATCACTTGCAAAGAAAAATCTCTTTGTTCCCCTGTATTTACAACTGAGAGAGCAGGCTAAGGTGATGGATGAGGGGCTTTGGTGTTCTCATCCAGTGTTTCATCTTCAAAACCTCACCTGGGACTTTGAATATTCTAGTATTGGGTAGATGATGGATAAAGATATGGATAGCTGGCTGGCTGGCTGGCTGGAGGAATGGATGGATGGATAAAAGATGGATGAGTAGATGGATAAATAGGTGAATGGATGAATATATGAATGGGCGGGTGGATGCATAGATGCATGGGTGAATGGATGGATGGAGAGATGAAGGTGCACAGATGAATTGATGGATGGGTGGACAGATGGATGATCTGATGGATGGACAGAGGAATACAGCAAGAAGGATGCATGCATGAATGGACAGATGGATGAATGGGTGGATAGATGAAGATGAACAGAAGATTCTGCAGGAAAAGGCAGAGTAACGGGAAGCACATCGTTACCTGTTCCTTTGTCTGAGCTTTCTGTACCACATCCCGCCCGACTTTGATACGTGGGGTTAGAATGGCTCTGGTGAAATCCGTCACATTAATTCCCGCAAGGTGGCAGACTTTCTGAGCGGCTGGATGGAGAAAAAAGGCATATTAAGTGTATCACGAAAGAGAAGTCTTGGGGAGGAAGCCCCCTGACATGAGAAATTTGTAGTCTGCAGATTGGTTTTGCTTGAGGAGACAGAGCACAATGGCTATGGACACAGCGGGATAGAGTCCTGAGAACTGGGGCATTAGTGACCTCACCCCTAAAGTTTTGCTAAGAGGCGCTGGCAGGAGTGGGATGGAAGGATGAGCCAACTGGGGGTTTAGGGTCAGAGAGTTTTCTGTTCAAATCCTTGCCCCCTAGCTGATGCCTTCAATGTGCTTTTGGAAAACCTATTCAACTTCCTGGATTCTTGCTTTTCTCAGCTTGTAAGACAAGTTCAGCTACTTGGAACCTGTGCGGTTGTCGATGGGGTTAAATAAGGTCAGGAACATAGAGTCTGCCGGGTATTAACCATTCCATAATCATTTGTTTCACTCTGCCAAGAGGTTTTTGCAGCACCATTTGTAGTGGCAAAATAATGGGAAAAAATGTCCACTATTATGGGAGCAAATCGATATAGAATAGTATTTTTGTCAAGTGAAATCCCAAATAGCAGTTAAAGGAATGAGGTCGCAAGTTAAACTTGAATTTCAGATAAAGAAAGAACAACTTTTTAGTATAAGGATGTCCCGTATATTGCATTGGACATACTTGCCCTAAAAAGTGTTCGCTGTTGATCTGAAATGCTAATTTACTGGGCACCGTGTAGTTGACCTAGTGTCTCCATCTACCGGGGAACTTGAGATCTGTTTCCCAGCAAGCCAGGAGGTGCCGTAAGAAATGGAGATTTTTCTGTCCTGCCCCCACTGTATCCCAGCCCAGGCACTCAGTATGTGCTCAAAAAATATTAAACAAGAAGGGGGGCGGCGGGATTTAGGAAAGATGCCCCCAAAGGATCCTGTCTGGTCAAAAATAATTCGTTCTCCTCCCTCCACCCCACCTGATTCAAGTACTTCCCAGCACAGGATCCACAGCAGTGAAAAGTTTGTAAGAGGAGGGAAGTCTGATAATAACCCAGCTTAGCGCTTGCTAATTATTGCCAGACTCGCTCATCCAGAAAAATAACCCAATACCTATAGTGACCCTCCCTCCCATCACCCCAAGTCATCACTGCCAGGGGGAAGGGGGTGGGTACCTGTGTTATCTGGCATGGACGCCTGGTCTGTGTTTCTTTCCTTCTTGAAGACAATGTTTCCAAGCTGCAGGACGGACGACACCACCTTCAGTATAGCTGAGGTGAGGAGAAGGGCAGATTGAGTCAAAGCCAAGGTCTCTGGAGGTCTGGAGTATGGGAGTCATGGGGGTTCCCAGCCAGCCTTTCCCTTAAAGAGACTCAGTCCTGAGCTTTACAGAGAAAGTCATGCTACCCTAATTCTCTGCTAATGGGAGAAAGCCCGACCTGGCAGTGGGGGAAACAATATTTTCAGATGGTTGCTAACACTCTTGGACTACCAGGGGATGCTGTGGCAGACCACAGCCTGTGGACCAGATCCGGCCCACTGCTTGCAGTTGTAAATAAAGTTTTATCAGAACTCATAGTCCTCAGCCCCTCACAGGTTGCCTGCAGCTGCTTGCATCCTACACTTGCATCCTGCAGGTGAATGGGCTTAAGGAGCTGCACAGCTTGCAGAGGCTCAAGTGCTTACTATCCAGCCGTATGCAGAGAACCCTGCCAACCTCTTCATACAGCAAGGAGAATGAATGATTTACAACTGCAAACAACACAATGGCTGTATCTCATCAACAAAAATGCTGGGCAAAAGATGCCAGAGTGCAAACAAGAACATGCCATATAAGTCCATTTTTAGAAAGCTCAAGAACGGGAGAAACTATGTTGTGAGAAGTCCAGATAATGGTTATCTTTGATTTGGGGGAACTTTAGTGGAGCTGGGGGGTGTGTGTGGGAGGGGTTGCTGCTGGTTTTCTCTAGATTAAAATGGGTGATAGTTGCAGAGCTGTGTCTTGTCTGTAAAGCACCATCTAACTACACTTACAATTTTTTAAATGTAAATTATGTCAACAGAAGGTATTTTTTGAAAATCCAAACCTGTACTTCTTACCATATTCTGGCTGAGCAAGACCCTTGTATTAGAGTAAAGGAGAAGGAAATTTTTCTCACTTGTCCAGTTGTCTCCAGATAAAGTAATTTGTTTCCAGACCCCTGGATCCTTTCTCACCTTCAGCCCCTTTGGGAAGGGTTGGCACTGCCATACCATGCCCACAGGCACTGGGCACCTTAAAGCTGATTCTACCTGGTGCCATCTGCTCTGTTACTCCCCTAACCTTTTTTTTTTTTTTTAAGATTTATTTATTTATTTATACAAGCACTGGGTTCAGTCAGAAGCATGGGAGGGTGAGAGAATTCACCAGAGCCAGAGTGGGGAACAGAACAGGCAGACTGACGAAATACACTGCTAAGGGGAGCAGCGGGCACGGCAGGAGAGGTCTGCGCGCCAAGTGTGACCCTTGCCTGGCAGCTGGGGATCGAACCAGCACTGCAGAGGCTGAGAGCAGCTTCGCAATCCAGCGCTCAACTGCTGCACCACCGGGGAGGCCCCCCTAACCTTTCTTTAAAATCACATCTCTTTCCTTCAATTCACTTTCAGAGGAAACTTTATCTTAAGAGAAAAGTCAGTTTCCCTTGCCATAAATAGAGGGCGACAGTAAAAACAAATACAAGGAGAACAGCAATATCACATCCTAGCAATGTGGTCTCAGCTCCACCAGCAACCCTTGTTCTGGGACAAGTCCCTTCACACCTCTATGCCTCAGTTTCCTCACCTGCCAATTGGGGACAGCAACAGTCACTTCACAGGGTTGTTGTGATATTAATACATACAAAACACTTAGCTTCTTGCTTTGGCAGCTGATACCTTTAAGCAAATCAGAAGCATTTCTGGGGAAGTCAAGGTTATTCTAAAGCAATTTAAATGACTCCCTTGTTTTCTTTCCTAAGGTCAAAGAGTAATAAATTCTTTACCAATACATATTTTTAGTTTGTTGCAGTTTTCTGTTCTTTAAATAAAACTGAACACCGTGTTATGGTTAAATGGAGGAGGATTTTGGAAATGCCTGGCTCATAGCAAGTGCTTAATCATTCATTGTTGTTGTTGTTTTATTCCTGAAGCAAAATGGATGTGTGTTTCAAATACAATGCACCGCTCTTGAAGAACCCGAATCATTCGGGAAGGGGTCCTGTTAGCCTGCTGTGGGGCCCCAGCCAAAACCCACAAACACTGTCCATTTGTCAACTGATCCATGGAAGCTTCTCTTTCTGGGCCCCAGGTCATCTTGGGAAGCACTGTCCCTCCCTGCCCACTGCATTTAAGCCTTTGTGCTATTCTGGGGCTCTGAGGGGGGGGGGGTTGTGCGTGGGAAGGGAGGGAAATTTTCCACGATCTTGTTCTGGTTTCTCAAAAGAAATTAACCTTGAACACTGGGGCACATCTAATGTGGAAAAGTATTTCATGGAGCACCGTGTAGAAACCAAGAATATCTCCTTGAGTTTTTCCTGTTCTCAGGACTGAACGTGTGTCTTGGTCATGGTTGATGACATGGTCCTCACTGGTCTATGCTAGGACTTCTCCAAGAAGAGCCAGCTAACCCACTGCCTCAGTCAATGCCCCTCTCCTCTCCTCTGCCCTCCTATTCTTGAGAAGGCCGGCAAACTCTACCTCCAGCTCCAAGAATGGAACAGAGGCTATGACACACTACCCAGAGTTTTCCTCAGCCTTGGCAACAGTGAACAGCAAGCACATCAATGTGGACCAAGCACCAAGAGTCCATTTAGAGACTCCAGCAGGGAATCCACTCTGCTTTTTTTCTGCTGGATGTAAACCCAAAGATGTAAGGGCTGGAGCTGCAGCAGCCATTTTGCTGCCAAGAAACTTCCTAAAGACAATCCTGTTTAGGGTCTCCCTGGTGATGCAGGGGTTAAAGTCTCAGCACCATCAAGCAATTGCCAGCCACTGCAGCATGAGCTTGACCCCGGCCAGGGAGCTGACCCACATGGCACAGCAGACCTCTCCTGTCTCACCTGCTGATCCCCTCAGCAGTGCATTTCAGTGGATCTGCCTGTTCTGCTCCCCACTCTGCCTCTGGTGAATCCTCTCACCCCCTGTTCCTCTGGCCTACACCCTAGTTCTTGTATGCATAAATAAGTAAAATATATTTAAAAAAAAAAAGACAATCCTGTTGAGAAGCCACATTCCAGAGATGTCTTTGAGCCTGAAACCAGTCTCCCTGAACTTTCAGCTCTATGAGTGAATCATTTTCCTTTTCACATAAGCTAATTTGGGTCACTTGCCACTGCAAGAACCCCAAGTGATGCAGCAACTTTTCAAAAACACCAGTAAACCCTTGAAGGAATGTTCCTTTCCTTCTCTCTCTCTCTGTTTCTGAGGAGGTAGGGAATTCAAAGAACAGAAATCTGTCCTGACCAGAGATGAGTCCCTAACTGGTTCCAGTGCACCAAGAACACGCATCCAGTCCTCCTCCCTGGACCTGGACTCGCGGCGATACTCACCCAGCTGCTCCTCTTCATTGAAGCCCATGATCCCCATGGCCTCCAGGGTCTCCTGGAACATCTCGTCGTCCTGGGCAGCCGGGATGGGCACGTAGCCATTGGAGAGGAAGGTGTAGTTGCTGAAGCCCTCCAAAAGCAAGTCGTCTAGAAGGAGAGGAAGAGGGTGGTCAGAAAGACACAATTCTGCTTTGAGCAGGAGACAGCAACCTGGTTGAGGGTCTGGCGCCATCACAACTTCTCCCCCTTCCCTAAGACTCACTTAAAAACCTTCCCTCTGCTTCATTGCATAGAAGCCATCACCAGCCATCACTGGCCTCATCCAGTGGCCCGAGTTGTGCACCGCTCCAGGGTGCCAGGCAGCTGAAAACCAGCCTGTGCCTCATTTCCTAAGTCATGACCTCAGATGTGGGTTTGTATTTACCTGGAGGAAAGGACACCTTTATCTCAAGTGCCCAAAGGCACCTGATTTCAGGAACAAACCCATTTGAAAAGTTGGATCCATCTTCATGCATCCATTTATCAAAATCTATATGATACACACATGAATCTTAAAAATCAGTTACTAATAAAGGGTTTATAATAAAAACACCATTCTCTGTCACATCCCTTCTCCAAGTCTTACCTGCCCTACAATCACTGCTTTTATCTCTCATATCTGTTTCTCCTGGTAGTTACCACTATCTCTAAATATAATAGGCTTATAGTATATAATATTATGTTCATATATCACTTATAAATAGGCTTCTTTTGATATGTCAAAATTAGATGTTGTCAATTACCTTCCTGCTGTGGTGAATAAAGATTTAGCTCTTTTCACCACCCTCCCTGTCCTCCAACTAGTTCTAGTTCAATCAATAGATAAGGCTTATGTCAGGGGCCAACACATCTGCTGGTGTAAATAAAGATTTATTGGAACATGGTCCCTCATGTTTCCGTCGGTTGTCTATGGCTGATCTCACATTGCAGAGGCAGATTTGAGCAGTTGCAACAGAAACCATATGGTCCTCCAAGCCTAAAATACTTACCATCTGGCACTTTAACAAAAATACTTGCCAATTTCTTGTTTATATTATTGTATCTATTAACTATTGTGTTCTGTCAGGATGTATTCAGGGGTGCCTTATGGCTACACAGTCCCCCTATTTCCCTGAAATTTATACTTCCCTTTTTCGTGTACTATTTGCTTTTATGACACTCTCCAGCACATCACAAATCCTGTTCCAGAACAAGTTTTAATTAGACTGGATTTGATGATAGCTGTGGGGAAAAGTCAGTAAAATAGTTTTCTTTTTAAACAAAGTTCTTGGATGGGTCAGGTCATTTGGAAGTTACTTGAAAGACTTGAGGCTAAATGGACTCCAAAGCATCAGTTACTTCAAACCTTTGGATTAATCGAGAGATCTAGATAAGGTCACAAGGTTGTGATTCTTGGCCAAAACGTCATTATCCAGATGGTGGATAAGTTACGGACATTGCACTCGCTCTGAAAGCCTAACCTCTTCCAAGATCCATCATCGAGAATGCAACTGGTCCCTAGGAATTTTGGCTGTTAGCCTTCTCCTTGCCCAGTTTATGGAAGATTCAAGGCAAACATGAAGCCAAAACCCAAGTCACCAAAATACTGACTTTGCTGACAAAGAGAAGAAGGGATGGAAACATTTCTCCCTGGGCCACCCAGAGTGTTCCTCACTGTAGCTGATGGTTTGCCTGCTTGCTGGTAAGTCAGCATTGTCCTCTTTATCCAAAATTGCTCGACCTCTTACCAGCAGAGCATAATAAATGAGGACATAATAAATGTCTCCCCCTAGTGGGGGGAGTGACCCCCCCATCAACTCAAAGATACCTGCACATTCCTATTTTCTTAGCCAAAATAAATAATCCTGAGCCACAAAACTGATGGGAAGCAAAGTTTATATTGATCTCATAACATTTTGGACTGAAACATATTGTGAGAATATAGACCATATCTGGTGTCCATATTCCTTGCCATATATCCTTTTTCAGTTACAGGATTTGTATATTCTTTTAAGAACTGGATTACTTCATGTCTAGACTGTAAAATTTCTGAAATCTGTATACAGTAGAAGGCATTTCTGTGAAATCTTTTTTCCCTACAACAGAGGTCAGCAAATGATAGCAGGCTGCCTATTCTTATAAATGAAGTGTTGCTGTAACACAGCTGCCCCTTGGCTGTTTCTGCAGGACAGAGGCAGAGCTGGGTGGTTGAGGCAGAAACCGCACAACCGGGAGATTCACTCTCTGGACCTTTACATGCATGCGTGTTGACCTCTGCCCTACAAATGCCACTCCAGAGTCAATTTCAAAACATGTGTAATGAACTTGCTTAGTTGCGCTGTCCCTCAAATTCCCTGCACACCTGGAATACATCTTACTTGCCTATACTTGCAAGTTTTACAAACTGGCAAACATGGCAGTTGTCTTCCTCCCTTTCTTGAAGGTGCCACTTGTGTCTAATTGGACTTGGCATCTTCTGACCTGGTTGGACTTGATGAATCAGCTGATGCCTAAGGGGCCTGGAAGCCTACTATGCACACAGTAGGTACTCAGTATATAAGAATGACGCAGAAGGGCCTCTCTGGTGGCTTAAAGGGTTAAGTCTCAGAGCCACCACACCTCATGGCCTCAGTTTGACCCCCCACAGGGAGCTGACCCACATGGCGCAGCAGACCTCTCCCCTCAGCGGTGTATTTCAGTCAATCTGCCTGTTCTGCTTCCCACTCTGTCTCTGGTGAATCCTCTCACCCCCCCCACACACACCTCTGGCCTATACCTCAGTTCTTCTACACAAAAATAAATAAAATATCTCATAATCAAAGAAAAAATGACAACAGCAGCCATAAGCACTCACTGGAAGGAGACAAGGAATTATGCATTTGGTGGCCAAATTCTGGATTCTTGCCCTGAAATCTTGGGCAAAGTCAGTATCTATCTAATAGCGAATCAGGAAAGCTTGTGTCATAATAAAGGCAGGGCTGAAGGCTCCCAACATACATCCTCACTGGTCACTTACTTTTCATCTTCTCCTTGGCCCCAGCAATCATGTAGTAAAAGATGTGGAAGGTCCGCTCATCTCTGGCTTGGCGAATGGCTCTGGACTTTTCTAACAAATCTGGTTTGGGAGGAGTTAAGAATTCCAGGTACTCCACAGGTAACCCCCTTGCAGGGAGCTAGCCTCCTTCCCCCATCCCTGTCACCTCAGCAGTTGGGGGTGAAACTCTGGGGCCAGGAGAGGCTGCGTGGAGACAGCGGAGCGCCTTGGAGCTGGAGCCAAGTGTCCACGATTGATTCCCACATTTGACCTTCCAGTCCTGGCTCAGGGGCCCCACTGGCCGTGGGTGGCAGGAGCCAGGCCCACAGAGAAGGAGGGGAACAGAGGGGAAAGGAAAGGCACAGAAAGACAGGAGTCAAAGGACCTCAGGATGAAAGACTGAGGCTGGCGGCTTGGTGCGGAGTGTTTCCCCTACCACCACCGTGGCCTCTCGTCGTCCGCAGCGTGAGCTGCTTAGACATTAGAGTGAAAACCATTCCTCCCGCTACAACTTCTTGATCCCCGTGCTGAGTGTTTGACGTGTGTTATTTCATTTCAGCCTCATGACATCTAGGAAGAACATGCAAATTTTATTTGCATTCTCAAAAACGGAAACTGATGCTCAGGAAGGGAAGTCACCCCAAGAGCACAGTTAGGAAGTGGCAAAGCCAAGTGTCTGTTGGTTAAAACACCGAGGTAAGGGGGCTGGGCTTCACAGTGCTGGGAACCCATGCTGGCCCAAGGAGTGACCTCGACCCAGCCAATTCACCTGGGGAAACCGTCAACAGGTCCCCCTAGTTAAAGAGGGTTATTCTCCCGTGGGGGGCATAGAAGCCGGGGGTGTCGGGGATGGCAGAGAGAGCACGTAGGCGGTTGCGCTGCTGCACCAGGTGGATTTCCTCCATGTGGGTCCCGATCAATAAGCAGATGTCACAGGACCGGGCGTTCACGTGCCCAGCTACTTAGCAGCCCTGTGCTCCAGGCGCCCTGGAAGCTGCTAGCAGCTGCCTGAGCCACAGGAGCCCACGTCCAGCCTGGACAGCAGTGTCCTCAGCATCTGTCCTATCACCTGGAAACCCAGCTTGCTGCCCCACCCCCAGGGCTCGACATGCAGCATCTCATTTCAGCCAGCATCTCCCAGGAAGATGTTACACGCTAAGGATACATGTGTCGATGTTGGCTCCCACGATATAGCCGGTGACGTCGAAGTTGATGCGGATGAACTTGCCCTGCCAACAGGAAAACACTGCTCACACTGTGGTCCATCCCAGCACCCCCAGTCCCACCACAGGCAGGTGGGGCCTTCAGGGGAAACCCAGAGATTCAGCATCTCACGGGTCGGCTTGTCAGAGGAAGAACCATCTTTGGAGCTGGGTCTCTCTCGGGTCTTCCAGCAACAGAGGAACTTAGCACTTGTACATCTCGACTCCATAGCAGTGACCCTCCCCATCCCAAAGGCAGGAAACTGAGGCCGAGAGAGGCAGTGTGACCTGCACCATGTGACAGCGGTAAGTAGCAGGACTTTTTACTACATCCGGTGGCCAGAGAATTCCCCGCAACTTGGGGGGCTCTCCTGCTCTACCCCATCAATCAGGTCCAAGTTCATCCAATCAGGTCCAAATTAAGCCTCTTCTTTGGGACAGGTGAACAGGCCTCCAGGCAGCCACAAAATCCTCCAAGCAGGCAAAGGGGGTTCTGTAGAAGGTTTGGGCTATGCCCCCCACCCTCCTAGGATCATCGATCTCTCTACTCAGAGACAAGGCCCAACTTATCTGCCTCACTCAGGCAGAAAACCCAGGACAGCCAGGTCCTGTATCTGGTGGCATCCATCTGTCCTGCTTTCTCACTAGCTGACAAAGGATCGCATCTTCCCCACCCCAACGTGATGCCCGCAACAGGGCCTGACCCAAGGACAGAAGCCCCGAGGCTGGTTTGGCCAAGTCACTGCAACTGCAGAGGGCGCCCTCTCGAGTCACTCCCTCTGGCCACCCTTCTCCCAGGATATTTCCAGGGTTGAATTTGCTCTTATTTAAGACCCGCTGGAAAGTCCACCTCCTGCAGAGCTCCTCAGTGGGGGATGGGGACGTCTGGGGGGTTGTGACATGACAGTGGGCATTTCTGCTGTCAGTGGACAGGGCCAAGGATGCTGGGCAGTGACCGGGAGAGTCCCAGACACCAAGCACTGTCTCCTTCCCCTGGACTTTCTAGGTCCCACCTGTACCAGAGGTGACAGGCCTGACAGCTGAGCCTAGGCCCTAACTGTTTTAGACAGAAAGACATGGCAGGGCGTGGTGGTGTAACTGTGGAGCAAACGGATCTTTGCTTCTATCTGAACTTCCCTAAGAGTCAGCATCATTTTGGAAAGTGTCGCCCTCGTGTTGTCCCCCACCCCCGCCCCGGACCAGCCAGCACTGGCAGCTGCCACAGCCACAGAATGAGGGGACACGTGTCTTCGGGGGTCTAGCCCGAGCACCCATAGGGTGTGATGCAGGCTGAGTTAACAGACAGCAGCAAGCCGTGTGGTCTGCAACTCCGATGTCAAATAAGAGGACATGACACAATTACTTGTTATAATTAGTTGGTCATGGGGAGCAAAAGAGGTTTCCATGGGGTCCCACCCCACGAGTGACAGTTCCAGGGACCCCCATAATCAGCACAGTCCCCCCATTATTGGCATGCAGATACAGCCTGTCCTCATTAAAATATCTTTTGAATTCTCCTACAGAGGCCACTGCATCTTCTGCACAATAAAACACTTCTTGTCTGAGCACCATAAACCTGCCCCCTTTCCGGGTGCTCCTACATCCAGTGAGAAAAGGGAGCCCCTGGGAGCTTGGAGGAGTGTGTGTGTGGGAAGGGGGAGCCTCCTGCCTCCTTGAAATACGCCATGGCTTTGGGAAGACTGCAGCCAGCCTGAATTGTTCACCCAGAAACTACTTCGGTGCTGAGTATGCAGTAGGTGCTTAATAAGAATGAACCCAGCAAATGGAAAAATGAGAATAGTGTGTGTCAAACTGCCTATCAGAATGATTGGACACAGTAGGTGCTTAATAGGCAGTTGCTGCAGGATGTATGTGCCTGGTGCATAGTAGGTGCTCAATTCATGTTTTGCTGAATAAATGACTCTTGGATATGAGTGACTAACATATACTAGATGCTCAGTAAACATTCACCAAGTCAATTAGCTATATGCCTGACAAGGGTCTAGGACACCACAGGTGCTCAATAAATATCTATTGAATGAACAGTAGGTGAATGAATGAGAGAAGGAGGCCTAGCAGGGCTAGAGGGTTGAGACAGAACTAAAGACACAGAGTAACGCACTCTTGTGCCTACAGGCCCACCCCCTGCATCTCAGACTCCCCCTGCGCACACATCCTGCCTTCCTAGGTGGGAGGACAGAAGGCTCAGACCCCTTCCAGAAAACCCACATGACTTTGCGACTTACGAATCGTGAAGAGTTGTCGTTCTTGACAGTTTTGGCGTTGCCAAAAGCCTCCAGAATTGGGTTTGCTTGTAGAAGTTGCTTTTCCAGCTCACCCTAAAATTCATTCACATCCAGTTATTGGGGAACGTGGCCCAGCCACTGACGGTGCCGTCCTCGACGGATGTTGCCACAAAACTACCCTTAACCCACAGGTTCTTTCTAGCCTATCTCCTACTGCTTTGGAGACCCCAATGCTAAAGGCCAGCTTTCCTTGAGGATTTCAGATGAGAAGCAACTGACTGAGCTCTTTGACAGCACCTCTGTTCTCTAGGAAGGTCACTTTCCCCAAGCCCAGGCTGCTCATCCATGCAGTATCGCTGCCACTCACGACACCAACGATATGATTTATATCATAGTAAAATGCCCCAGGGAATTGTGCAATGTGCAGCCTGCCCTGCTGTCCATGACCTTCCTCCTGTGTAACAAGCAATTGTTGCCTACTTAAACCACGCCAGTCCTTCTAATGGATAAAGTTGCAATTTGTCCTTTCTCTGGACTAATTTTCTGAAGTCTGTGGAAGACAAGTAAGGAATGTACAAAACCCACCAGGAACGCTTTCAACTGACTGCAGAACAAAGCTTCAAAGCAGGTTGCCTGAGCTCCATTCGCCAGGTTAAATGCAGCTGAGACTGGCCACAGCCCACGAGCGCCCTCCGAGGGGGCTCCTGTGCACCAATGCAGCCGCGTGCTCCATCATGGCAGGAAAGGCCAATGGGGTAAGTCATGCCAGGGAAGTGACAAGCTGCTCTTTGCCCCAAACGCGGCTTCAGCAGACTGGCCCAGAGGCCTCCCCAGTCTGGATCTGGAGGGTTTTCTCTGCTCAACCCCTTTCCTTTTTCCCCGGGTGGAAGGCTGGGTTAAACCGCAGCTGGGAAAGGGACTGGAGGGGGACGGGAAGCCTTTTCCCTGCTCCTCTGACAGCAGGAGGGCATCACGGTGGCCGTCCCAAAGGGACAAAATAGGAAGCTCCTCTTTATCTATGTTTGTACTGATCCACATGCCCTCCTCCTCTGCAGCTCCCAAAGAAAGGGCTGTCTTCATGAAAATCCCAGCCCCAAGCGGAATCCTCCATAACTGGGACTTTAAGACTTACAATGAGTGCAACTCATTTCCCGTGGCTGGTGGGGAAAGAGTAAAGGGATTGCTTCTGTGAGCACAAACTTGGGGTTTCCATATCCCCCGAAAAACTTTCCCTTTGCTAGAATGGGAGTTCTTGCTGGTAGAGCAAAAAGGTCCTTCTCAGCAGAACCTTAAACCAGGAAATCTGGGCCAAGTCACTTATTTGATAAATAAGACTGTGGTCCAGAGAAGTGAATCAACCTGGCTGAGGTTGCACAGGAATGGACACTGAATAAGAATCCTGCTTTTGCTCACCCATGATGCTATCCTCCCATGTATAACTAAGGTGGATTGAGTATGAGCCTCCCGGAAGCCATGGAGACCTCCAAGGGTCCCCTCCGGGCTGGGACACATGCCAGCTCCTCAAGCTCTGTGTTGGTTACACAGGCAAAGGTCTCTGGAGGTTACACAGGCAAAGGTCCAAGCAGGATCCTGCTGTGTGTCGCATAGTTGGGGCCTTACCTCGCCACCAAAGCTAGTGCATGGTGAACCCCAGGACTC
The DNA here is from genome assembly GCF_964194135.1 of Talpa europaea. Taxonomy (NCBI): domain Eukaryota; kingdom Metazoa; phylum Chordata; class Mammalia; order Eulipotyphla; family Talpidae; genus Talpa; species Talpa europaea. The sequence continues at coordinate 94,120,265 of NC_140079.1, read as the reverse complement.
CCCTTTCTGGAGCCTTGGGCCAAGCAACCGGCATGCAAAGACAGACACGCACTGCACTGCACACGCATGCATGAGGACACACCAAGGTGCAGGGTCAGGGCTCAGGGGAGAAGTTAATGGGTGACGGCAAGGAGGAGGGCAGAGGCAGGCCAGAGCAACACCAGGGACACTCTAGGCCCCGACTGTCCTAAGACTCAACCAGACTGGACAGATGTTCCCTGGTCCGTCCAGCTCGAGGTGCTGTTGGTGGACACGGTGGTGGGAAGGTGAAGGGATTTGCTCTGAGCTGTGGGAGTCCACTCCAGGTTGGGGGACCTGCAGGTGGCGGCGCCCCCACACTCTGCACTGGCAGCAGACACCCGCAGGGTAGTATCGGGGGGCATTTGTTGGTCAGGGCCCATTCAAACCTTAGCTAGGGGACCCGTGGGTGTGGCTGGAGCATGCAGATCTAAATACACTCAGTGCCTCCCGCACACACCAGGAAAACACTCTCAGTTACTCACGTAGGCAAAAGATGGGCCTTGCTGTGGTTGGACGACACAGTATGAAACAAACGTCAGGTTATCTCAAGCTCGTGCATACGGGGTCCGGAGATTATACGATTTCCACTGCCCCCCAGACACTGATTCCCCCCCTAATCAGAACGGCGACACCTTTCCTTTGCTTGTTTCCTTCTCTCTGATGAGTGCTGTTCTTTCTAACGTGTCCTAGAGACCAGACTTCAAGGGCTTTGCAGTGCTCCAAGGCCTTGCTGAGCTCTGCACAGCCCTAGCAAATGCAAACCTGACTGGGATTGGTGGGCACGTGGTAAGGACAGACGGGGATTGGCCATCATTATTCAGTCTTATTCTTATTTTTGCTCTCGAGGGGACAGGAAGCAATGGCAGGTGGAGTTGAACGGCTGAGCGGGCTTCAGGGCCACGTACCCCTACAGGCCACGCCGCAGACAGTTCATAAATGCTGGGTTCTGGGTTTCCTGCATTGATTTGAGGAAGGAAGGTTCCCGAAGTTACAACTGGCACTTTCCCCAGCTCTCCCAGGGCCTCCCGACAAGCTGGTCTCTGTGGCAGCTCCAGGCCAGAAGAGTTGGAATGGCAAGAGTTGGTGACCCGAACCAGCTTGGGCCTCCAGGCAGCTCCCCAGTGCCCAGCCCTTTGGACAGAGATGCTGGCAAGTCCTCCAAGCAGCCCTGTTGCTCATCCTCCCTCCTCTGGGACAGACGAGGCAGGGCTAAGATGGAGGATGGACCCTCTTTTCCTTCTGAGTCCTGTGACACCACAGCGGTATCTGTTTGGCTACTTGATGGCATCTTCCTTTTCCTGGTGTCTAGAAGCTCAGAGACCAGGATGACAGTGTCTCCCACTAGCCGCCATCCTGCAGTGCCCACATCTGAGTGTCCCTGTCTTCCCATCCCTCTGTGATCCCCAAGGCAGAGGATAGTTATGCCACAAATTCTAGGAGTTTACTGGTTCACTGGAAGCACAGGCTCGCGAGCAGAGGAGACTGTGCCCCCACAGGACACGTGTCCAGGCCCACCGGTGGCCAGTGGGGAGGGGCCAGGGATGCAGCTCCTCACCCCACAGTGCCCCAGGCAGCCCGCCACAGGGAACCACCGGCCCCACACGACAAAGGCGCCTCTGAAGCAGCCCTGCTGTCCTTGCTGTGGCAGGAACGGGGTCTCCCTGTCCCTGAAACAGGACCCTCATGGCCAGCTGAGGAGTCACCCAGGCCCAGGTGGGAACGCGCCCCTCTGGTGAGTGGTCAGGAGGGCCGAGCTCGCAGCTGAGTCCTCCGCAGGTGGTGTAAGTGGCCGGAAACCCAACCGGGTGCCCCACTCACCGTGATGCTTGTGTCCTTCTTGCCCTTGTGGGAGGAGGCCACCACGGCCAGGTACTGGATGACTTTCTTGGTGTTCTCAGTTTTCCCGGCTCCAGATTCGCCTCTGAAAGACACCAGAAGGGGGACCCTCAGGAAATACCTGCACGGCATATCTGCCTCATATGCGGGTTCCTGTGGGCGCCTCTCCACCCACACGGGTGACCGTGGCTCCTCTCCTAGGCCCGCGAGTCCATGGGACAATAGTCACCATCAGTGCCATTTGCCAGATGGAGAAACTAAGGCTGTCACCAGGGAACAGACGCTGGTAGAGTGTGGGGCTGGGCCTCCAGCCCTGGTCCAGCTCTCCATCTCCCCCCCAGGAAGATGAGGAGAGGGATCCAGGCAAAGAGAGGGTAATAGGAAACCTTTCCAACCAAGAGCCAGACTTGGGCTTATTTGGAACTGTCTACCTTCTTTTTAATACCCTATTTTTTAGAGCAGTTTGGGTTCACAGCGAGATTAGGCAGAAAGTATACGGAGTCTCTATGTCCTTCTTCCAACTGGCAGCCTCTCCCATTCTTAACATTCCCCTCTCCCAGAGTGGTGCGTTTGTTAATCAACGAACCCACACTGACACGTCATTATCACCCAAAGTCCGTCAGTTACATCAGGGTTTGATCTTGATGTTGTATATTCTATGGATTTGAATAAATACGTAATAACATGTGTGCAGCTTTATAGCACCATGCACAGTAGCTGTTCTGCAAATTATCTACTTTAAAGACATTATTAGCGGGGCCTCCCTAATAATGTGCAAGGGGTTAAGACGCAACCTATGAAGCTATCCGCAGCCTCTGCAGCATGAGTTCAATTCCCGGCTGGCCAGGGAGCAACCCACATGGCGCAGCAGACCTCTCCTGTCTCGCCCGCTGCTCCCCTCAGCAGTGGACTTCAGTAGATCTGCCTGTTCTGCTCCCCACTCTGTCTCTGGTGAATTCTCTCACCCCCCCACACCTCTTGCCTGTACCCCAGTTCTTGTATGCATAAATAAATCTTTAAAAATAAAATAAAATAAAATAAAATAAAATGAAGACATTATTAGCTTTGTAAGAGATAGAGCAACCAAGCAAGAGTCTGCCTCCAGAAAGAACATAGCTACTTCTCAGGTATATAGAATCTATAAACTTATATATATATATATATATATATATATATATATATATATAAATGTATAAGCTTTAGAAGCTCCTCTTATGGGGGAAAAAGAACTGGTTATCACATCAGCCACAGGAAAGATGAAAGCCCCTTCATCTTCTGGAGAACCCCACTCATTGCCAGCTGCCCAGTTAGTGATTTCAGTCAAGTATCAAAGGATCAACCTCATTGAAGTAATTCATACTAGTGTGTAAGTGACTGATAAGATAAATGATGCCTTGGTGCAAAAGACTACTCCTAAAATAGGAGGGGGGTAGATCTTTTTTTAACCAGGATGACTGGTTAAAAACCAACAGCGCCAGCTGCCTCTGTTGGCCACCAGAGATCCTCACAGAGGAACTGCTCCATCCAAGGTTGCTCTGATGCCCCCCGTTCCAGGGTCTCAGCTAAGACTTTCTTCCCTTCTCATCCTCTGCTCTGGTTTCTTTTGTTTTTTGTTTTTCCTTTCTCTGCCTAGATGCTCTCATTTTCTGAGCTCACTAAATATTCTGAAATGTAAGAGATTTTTTTTTTTAAGTCTGGAAAAGAATTTGTCTACTCTGGGGTCAGCTCAAGGTTGTCCATGCTGAATCAGTGCCACCAGAGCGAGTGCAGTCCCTGCTCTTCTTCCAAAATAGGAAATAAAGAAATTAATTTGCTCTGCCAAGGCCCATTAATAACTTTGCTCACAGGGAGGGGGCGGGGCAGGGAGAAAGATACATACATGCACATGCCCTAAATTGCTTAGACCCAATCCTCTGGGCCCAGCACCCAGAAATCAAGTGTCCAATCATCTGGAACAATGAAACAGCTCACCCCCGGGTTAGCATTGTCCCGTCCTTTATTACCAATGCCCACATAATTTTCAAAACCTCAGAGGCACTTTGTGAAATGGGAAGCAAGGGGGCATTCTCCACATTTTCTTGAAAGTGGAAAGCAATTTTTTTTTTTTTTTTTTAGGAAAGAATGGCTTTGGCAGAGGGTGCAGTGGGGGGAGTAGAGGCCCTGTGCTAATTGTGACACATGGATTATCTCTACCTTACCTCCCCAATCCTGAATGTAGGACATATCACGTCCACGTTATTACAGCAGAACTACTCTGGCTCAGAGAGGGCAAACAACTTGCCTGAGGTCACACAGCAAGGCACACAGCAAAGCACAGTCAGAATTGAAGGTCTGGCCTCTGATGCCAATGCAATCAGGACTCCTACTGCATTTTGCTGAGTCATTCCATGACACAGGCCCAACTTCTAGGAACTTGCTATCTCAGGCCAGAGAAGGGGAATGATATTTATTGAAGGCCAGCTCTGGGCTAGGCATTGGGCTCACAAATCTTTTCATTTAATCCTAATGAAAGTTATTGATTATGCCCATTACCCACCTGGGGAAGCTGAGGCTCAGAGAGGATGAAATAGTGTTCTAGGTCACAACTGCTCCTGCTATCACACAGATAGGAAATGGAAAAGAAATGAGATATGAACATGGGTCTACTTGATTCTAGAACCCAAGTTATGCCCACTACATTTTTATTTTGATAAGTGAGAAAAGGAGATGGGATTCAGGAAAGACAGAGTGAAGCCTGACTCCATCAAAGGTCTCTTACACATACTTGGGAGTCTTCACTTGCCTTAATAGACTCTCTGAAAAATGTAACCAATGAATGATACCCATCAGTCATTTACACCTTAGTATAAATTACTTCAGAACACCTGATAGACGTAACCCCAACCTGAAGGGGTTGTTCAGATTAAACAAGAGGAAAGAGTAAAAATCTGAGGATAGATGTCACCTGTGTAGGTGATCCTGAGTCCATTTAGATTCAAGACAACAGGCAAGAGAGCAGTACATGCAGTGTCACTGCTTACCACTACCCACCCTCTCCTTTCCCACGATTTCTTCATTTTCCACTATTGCCGTCAGCATCTTCCCTGTACAAGGCCATAGGCATGACCATGACTGGCCTTGGCCTCCTACCTTGGGGGAGGGGATGTGGGGCATATGCTCTGGGAATCTGCTTCTCCCCATGTGGATTACTTGGCTCAAGAGTTTCCGACTTTTATTGATAAAAATAAATTGTCCTGGGGAGTTCTGCCAAAGAAAACACCCCAAGCTCCAAACTCATTGGTGTCTGAAGATTGATGTGCTCAGGGATGCTTCAGAAACATTAATATCTTTGCTTTTCTGACTCTTGAACTCTGGGGGTGAGGATGCAGTCCCAGTCTGGGCACCCTAAACCTCCGTGCTGATTCTTTGGGAACATGGTGCCCAGCTCCATTCTCCTTGGAGGAGGCCCTGACTCACGACCATATACAGCCTCTATGCACTGCACAGCCTTTTGATTGACCCAGGCCCAGTGGCTGAAAAGAGCCACTCAAAGGCTGCTTAACTCCCCACTCTCCAGCCTTGATGGGTGGGTGACCTGTTCTATTCCCCCAAGGAAAGCCCTGAAGATTTAATCCTCTGCCCTGGTCATCTTGAAATTCATAATAATTTGTGCATAAAAGACTCAACATTTTCATTTTGCAGTTTTACAAATCATGTCACTGATGCTGGCTCCTAGGGTAGAACACCATTTCCAAGTCCATTTCAGCTTCGGGTCTGCCCTCAGTAGCCAAGCCAAACTGGCTCTGAACCTCAGAGCTGCTCAGTCCCTAGTCCTCATGTGACTCCCTCCCCTGCAGCTGACAGGTCCTCCCGCGTGGGTACTGGCCAGTGCCCACACGCCCTGCAAAGCCCTCCTCAGCACAGCCTCTGCTCTGAGCACTACCTCCAGCTCTCCCAGGCAGAAGCAAGGCCTCCTTGCACACTGGCATCAGTCAGCAGAACAGCACAAAGGGCTCCAAAGTCAGACCACCCATGTTCAAATCCCTCCTCTGCCAGTTACCCGTGGCACCTTGTGCAAGTAATTTAACTATGCCCAGGCCTCAGTTTTCTTACCTGTGAAATGGATTTAAAGAAAGCATGCATAGGATGGCTTGGGGATGGGGTGAATATATATATAAAGCATTTAGAACAATATCAGATACACAAAAAGGCTAGCTGCTCTTACTTTTCCAACCATTTCTTCCCTAATGTTTATAGATTCTGTTTTTAATCATTATCTTTACAGTCTCATTAAAATATTAATTACATCCTGTTCTTCCACTGTCTAAACCGAGTTCATAACTTCAAATACAGAGAAGCTGCAGTAGCAAAAGCCTAGAAACAAAGCCTGTTACTGTTAATATCTATTAACATGGTTAATAATGTGGTTTGTGAGTTGCTTCTCAGAAGTTAAAAATGTATATGTGTGGGTGTGCATGTATAAAGGTAGCTGCATGTGGACACACATGCACACATACACACATGGCTGTTCTGTTTATTCATGGTGGTTATGCTCTATCATGTCACCACAGACACTGAGCCCCCAGGGGAAATAAATGGTTTGGTTCCTGATCATATTTTTACAGCCAATCAGTACATCACCTTGTCTGATGTGTGCTTCTGCCTAAAGACCTTATTTGCTATGCACTGTTGATTCAGGAACACTGATCTTGGTCAATGGTGCTGTAACTCATGCTGAGCGAAGCTCAAACAACGCGTGTGTTTTCTCCCTAAGGCACATCCGGTCCTTCTATGTTAGGAAAACTAGCAGCTGGCAGCACCCTGCTTTAAATAGTGAAATCACTAACCAAGAGGCACAATATACAAAAAGGTGGCATTATATATGCCACAAAGAGGGTCCCTATTTGCAGTCTGGGAGCTGAAAAAGGCAACAGGGACCTTCTTGGTGCAGCACAGCTGGGGACGTGTGTCGGGTCACTCAAGTTGTTCCTACCTCTTTGTCCTAAATGACCTTGAAGGCAACATGAATTGATCTGGGGTTACAAATACATTTTAGCAAGTAAGTAAATTTGTGACTAAGGAAACAGTGAATAATGAAGATCAACTATGTGTGTCTATTTAAACATAGAAACCACCAAAGTCACACTGGACAGGGGTTGGTTAAAATACAGCATTTCTAAGCAGCCACTACAAGGAGCTTAGCCACTGAAGCCACATTTGGGGACAGAGGTCCAGCAGAAGTGCACAAGGGCGTACTGAGATGGTTTTAGGCAGCCGTACACTTAGAAATGTATAATCCAACAGCAAAGTGACAATTTTCACAGCTACCATCACTGAGGATAAGACCACAGATGCAAATTGATGCTGAACATGCAGCCACACAAGCATAACCAGATGATGAAGTGAGATGGTCAACACGATCGGCCTGAGGGCAAGTCAATACCACCTGGGTGTCAGGAGCCTGGACAAGTTGTGGTAAAGAAGGAACCTCCCCCAGACCTAATGAGGAGACACCATCAGACAGATCCAGATAAAAGAAATCCATCTAAATCCCTCACCAGTCCTCTACCCTAACACAGTCATGAAAAATGAAATTCTGGGCTTCCCTGGGGTATAGGGAAGTCTCAGTGCTATCACCACTACAGCCTGAGCTTGATGCACAGACAAGGAGCTGACCCACATGGCGCAGCAGACCTCTCCTGTCTTGCCCGCTGCTCCCCTCAGCAGTGTATTTCAGTCAGTCTGCCTATTCTGCTCCCCACTCTATCTCTGGTGGATCCTCTCAAACCCCACACCTCTGGCCTGCACCCCAGTTCTTGTATGCATAAATAAATAAAATAAATCTTAAAAAGAAATGAGGAGGGCCTCCCCGGTGGCGCAGTGGTTGAGCGCTGGGTTGCGAAGCTGCCCGCGGCCTCTGCAGCGCCGGTTCGATCCCCGGCTGCTCCCCAGCCACCAGAGGAGGGTCCCACATGGCGCGCAGACCTCTCCTGCCGCCCGCTGCTCCCCTCAGCAGTGTACTTTTGTCCTTCTGCCTGCTCTGCTCCCCGCTCTGGCTCTGGTGAATTCTCTCACCCTCCCGCGCTTCTGACTGTACCCAGTGCATGTATAAATAAATAAATAAATCTTTAAAAAAAAAAATTCACTTTAAAAAAAAAAAAAAAAGAAATGAGGAAATTCTGATAAACTGTGACAGCCAAGGAGCCCAAGGAGACACCATGACTTATGTGGGATTCTGGCTGGGATCCTAGCACAGAAAGAGGACATCAGTAGAAAAACTAGTGAAATCTAAGAAAGTCTATATTTCAGCCAATAGTGACGCTCCGATGTTGGTGACTTCGTGAGGCAAATGTCACATGTGGACATCAGGGAAATGGAAACCTGGTGGGTGGGATGTGTGAACTCTCCGTACTGTCATCACAACTTTTAGTAAATGCAGCTGCATTTCATAATAAAGATTTTAATTTTACAAAGTGATGCCATTTAAAGAACACCATTGATTAAACACCCATGTGCACACACCACTAAGACTGTAACCACGGAGCCAGGCAGATGTGGTCAGGAGACACCACCCATGGCTGGCTCCCTCCCCGCCCCCACTCCCCACCTGTCCATGCCCATGTCAGCGACAGAAATTCTTTAAAACCAAACTCCTGAATCAGGAACCTGAAACACCCTTTTGTTTTCATGATCCGACTTCTGGGGCCCAATGCCAAGAAACCAGTCCGGAAACTGCAGAGAAGTTTCTGCCGATGACACAGCTCACCATTACATTACACATTTGAGGGTAAAATTTGAAACGAGCTGGTGGTCTAGTTAAGTGGCCCAGAATTTCATTTTTCATGACTGTGTTAGGGTAGAGGACTGGTGAGGGATTTAGATGGATTTCTTTTATCTGGATCTGTCTGATGGTGTCTCCTCATTAGGTCTGGGGGAGGTTCCTTCTTTACCACAACTTGTCCAGGCTCCTGACACCCAGGTACCTTCAGGAAGGGCCAGTTGTCATTCTAAAGGGATGTTTGTAAGTAACATGCCAATACGATTTGTTGGAATGCCCAGTGGGTGGGTATGGAGGGGCAGGAGGAGAAAAGGAGGCATGCTTTGGAGTCACAACCATGTTTAAACTGCCTAGAAAAAATTCTGGAAGGAATCACACTGGGTCACTGCAGCTGGACTTGGCAGTGGACCGTGGGGAAGTCTCCCTACTCCTCATTTCTGTGTATTTACCTGCATTATTCTTACAGAGGAAAAAAATTAAATGTGGTATATATGCTCACATGTCTTTGAAATTGTAACTTCTTTTAAATTTACAGTTTTTATTTGTTTTGATGGTGAAATGAAAGAAATGGGGGAGGGGAGCTAAGGGAAGTAAACCAACTTGCCTAACACTGGGGATGCCCAACTCTTACTGCAAAGGGATAGAGAAAATCTGAGCCTTTGTGGGCACCTGTGGTCTTTATCACCGCCCTCAACCCCTGTGGCACAGGAGCAGCCACAGATAACACAGTCGTGATGGGATGCGGCTGGATTCCAGTAAAACTTAGGGACAAAACCGGGTGTCGGGCCAGATTCAGCTGATGGTCAGAGTTTGTCAACATGCAGCCTCAACTTGCCGGGTTTGACTCAGGGCCTGGGCTGTGTGGGCAGGGGTGCTGTGGGAGCAGAACGCTGACCCCTTAGACCACGGCACCTCCAGCAAGTGAGACTCAGAGAAACTCCGGCCCATCCAGACCACCCCACTGGGCCAGACACTCGTGGACAACCCTGGGCACCTGTATGTGCCAGGTGCTCTGCTAAGTTCCTCTCTCTGTTGCTCCTTCGATGCCCTGAGGATACTGGGAGTGGCCACTGCTGATGCCCCCATTCCACAGGGGAGGAGACCGAGGCTTGCAGACGCACCCAGCTCCTCCAAGAACTGCTGGCACGTGGCAGAGGGGAGAGCAAATGTGGATCTGAGAGCGCAGGCCCCACTTCAACCATAGCAGCTCCTCTCCTGAGAATGATCCAGGTCCCTTCACTATCACACCATGTTATTAAAAGTACCTTTAAAACACCTGCAGGCTTTGACTAGGAAGTATTTCTTCTTCAAAACCAGAGTGGAAGGGGTAAGATGGGGCAGGGGACACACATATTTGTTTATGCCTCAAAATGTCCCTGTGATTTGAGGCCATTATTATCACATATAATCATTTACTCTTCAGAATAAGTCTCTGAATTAAACACCAATATTATCATCCTCATTTCGCCACTTTATAGTTGACCTCTGTGGGGAGATTAAATTTTGTGCCTAAAGTCACAGGGCACAGCCAGGATGGAGGCCCAGCATTCTGGCTTTTAACCCCTACCCTGAAATCTTTCAGTGACAAGACTATGACCCCAAGATCCCGCTTCCATAGATGAACCTAGAGAGAAAATGTCCATGGAGAAGTAGAATCAATTTGACATGGAGGCTGGACGGCAGCAACACCTAAGTCAACTAAATCACAGAAAATCGAAACTCCCTTCGAACATTTTCAAAGTAGTGCAGCTGGTGTTATAAATCACCATCAGCTCAGTGGCTTCAAACCATACACATTTACTATCACGTAGCTGAGGGTCAGATAATTGGATGGGGCTAAAAACCAAGGTGTCCATAGGGTTGTGTTTCTTTCTGGGCATGAGAAGAGAGTCCATTTCCTTGGCTCTTCCACCTGCTAGAGGTGGTTCTCCCCCTCAGTGTGCTCCAGGTTCAAGCCAGAAATGCCGGGTCCAGTTCTCATATGGCGTCTCCCTCTGATTCTCCTCTTCTGCCTCCTCCTTCTGCTTTTAAGGTCCATGCGGTCACATTGGGCTCATCTGGACAATCTCAGCTACTCCCCTGATTTTAAAGTCAGTTGAGGAGCAAGCTTCATTTCACCTGCACCCTTCCTGGCGCTTTGCCACGGCACCTGCCGTGTCCCGGTGATGAGAAGGAGGTGATCTTGGAGGGCCTTATTCTGCCTGTACAGGAGGGATTTTCCTGACTAGTGAAGAATCTCTGAATGACCCTGAGCTGAGTTACTATCTTCCAAACACACACCCAGGTCTTCCAAGAAACAAAGCCATCAATCATCAAAAATGCCACCAAGGGCCTCATGGTGGCGCAAGGGGTTGAGACGCAACCTATGAAGCTATCTGCAGCCACTGCAGCACGAGTTTGATCCCCAGCTAGGGAACTACCCACATGGCGCAGCAGACCTCTCCTGACTTGCCCGCTGCTCCCCTCAGTAGTGTATTTCAGTCAGTCTGTCTGTTCTGCTCCCCACTCTGTCTCTGGCAAATCCTCTCACCACCCCCCCACCCATACCTCTGGCCTGGACCCCAGTTCTTGTATGCATATAAATAAATCTTTAAAAAAAAAAAAAAGCCACCAAGTGAAATTTTAAAGCAATCATTTCACACGAGACAAGACTTCCTCACCAACCAAGATGACATCTGTCTACCTCCACTGAGCCATTATGCTGTCAGGTTCAATTCTGAAGGTAAAATGCTTATGTCAGGGCCTGGCACACAGTAAGGACTCAATAAGTGCTGGTTTTAAAAGGAGGGTGCAGGGTCTCCCTGTTGGCCTAGGGGTTAAGTCTCAGCATTATCATGCTATCAGCGCTACTGCCTGAGTTTGATTCCCGGCCAGGGAGCTACCCATATGGTGCAGCAGACCTCTCCTGTCTCACTTGCTGCTCCCCTCAGAAGTGTATTTCAGTAGATCCACCTGTTCTGCTCCCCACTGTGTCTCTGGTGAATCCTCATCCCCCCAAAAAAACTCTGGCCTACACCCCAGATCGTGTATGCAAAATAAATAAATAAATATTTAAGAAAATAATAATAATAAAAAAGGAGGGTACAGAAGAAGGGGTGCTGCACCAGGTATCATGATGGTTTGCTTGCTTGACTCAGCAGGACAACATCGAGGCGACAGTGTTTAGTGAGCATCTACTCTGTGCCAGGCACCAGGAAAGGCAGTGAGTGCTGACCAGCTCAGAGCCCTGCCTCCTGGACTCTCCCTTTAACAGGTTGGATCCCCACTCCAGAAACACAGAAGAAACAAAGCAGCTCCACTTACGTGCACAGAATGGACTGGTCCTCCCGATCTGAGAACAGAAAGAAAAAAGAGCCATGAATTAGAACGAGTTCTGAGCTGAGGATCTGGATTCAGCAGCGCCTGGATGTCTATCCTAGGTTCCTGTACCTGGTCCCATGAGGGGTGACAAGGGACCAGCTGGGCTCATTGCTCAGAGGATAGGGGACAAGGGATAGCAAGGTTCTCTTAGATACACCTTCCTACCCCAAAGCCCTGGAGGCAGCCCCCAAAACATGCTGGAACATGACTGGTTGGGGAGTCATTAAGTATCCTTTGCCCTACCAGCTCTCAGGGGGCCAGGGAGACCCACTTTGCCCAGGTTAGGTCCCTGCAGAACACACTTTAGATCCAGACAGATTGGGGTCCCACTTGGTCACTTCCCAGCTCTGTGGCCTTGGGCAAATATTCTTTTTTTGGGGGGGACAAATATTCTTAACCGCTCCATGCTTACGTTCCTTCACCTGGAATATGGGCTGGGGTAGAAGACAGTTTTGATTTTGAAAACCCAGCATTCCCTCTGTCTTCTTCCAGGAGAAGCATCCTGTGTCCCATTCAGAGACAGGTCCCCTATCCTGACCCCACCGTCGTGTACAGTCAAACCTCCCCATCCCCTGCCCTGAGGCTCTGCACCAGCGGTCCTTTTGCCCTGAGTGTCCTCTCCACCACACCTGCTCCTGCCCATCTCTTCTCATTTTTCCACTGAGGTGCAATTCACAGCATAACATGAACCATGTAAAAGTGAGCAACTCAGTGGATGTGGCACATTCACACTCCTATGCAGCCAACACCCCTCTCTGGCTCTAGAGCTTTCTTATCAGCCCAAAATAAAACCCCAAGCCCATTAAGCAGCCATTTCCAGTCCCCTCTCCCCTGAACCTCCAGTCTGCTGTGTCTGGACAGTCCACATAAGGACATTTACACACAATTATAAACAACGTGTCTGGCTTCTTAACCAATGTGAAACCAATGACTCACATGCTTGAACTAGATTAATTTATGGTATAAAGTTATATCACAGCAAAGTATTTCAAAAAACTGAATTTTACCCCATTTCTGAATCAAGTGATCTGACCCCTTAAACTCACACAGGTCCGCCAAGTTTCCAATAGTTATAAAACCGCTTTGACTGCTTCTGCCATTAGCCTCTGAGCTCCTGAAGGTCAATGTCAAGGGCTGAGCCTATCCCAGGAGTCAGGGATAATGCTTGGCACATAATAGGTGCTTGGGAAATGCTTGCTGATTTGAGTCAATCTCCCTCTCACATTTGAGATAGAAGCATTGGAAACAATCATGTGCTCACACATTCACTCAAAAATGAGTCCTGAGCCCCTCCTAGGCACCAGGCACCGGAAACACTAAATTCACTTAGACCCATGTAGCCGCTGCTTCTCAGAGGCTTATAACCTGGCTTGGGAGTCAGAGGAGCAAAGAACTGACAACTGCAAGTTGTAAGCAAATGCTACACTGGGCATTGCCGGGAGCGCTGCTGGCCGGGGGAGGCTGTTCCCCAAGAGACAGAAGCTTCACAGCCCAGGGACCACTGAGCAGCCTGGAGAAGGATGTGAAGCATTCTCAGGGGGACACAACAATCCAAGGAAGCCCAGCAGAGCACACAGTAGGTCAGAGTTGGCAAAGACCATGAGAGTACATGCGCAGGTTAGCAGAGCTGCACCCCTGGGGGGCAACTCCAGCCTTGCCCCAATCAGGCTGAGCTTCCCAGCCCAGAGTCCTGGGGTCAGCATTGCTTCACACCCCATCCCCAGACACGCCTCTCTCCCTGACTCCCCATTCTCAAGCCCTGGCCCTGGATGTGCACGTTTGCAGACCGGGCCATCCCGCCCCCAGCCAGCCTGAAGATCTCAGGAGACTCCCAGCTCCCAGAAGACCAGCTATTTCGGCCCATCCCAAACACACCCATGGTTTAGGGCTGGGGAACCAGAGGCCTGCAGGCTGACCATAAAAGGAGAAAATCAAGCTGGGGCTGAGAACAGACCCCGCCTTGCAGTTTCTTTGCCTTCCTTCTCATGCCAGATGGCAGTGGGACCGGCCAGAGGGAGGTGGCCAAGCCCGGGCCCCTGCAGGGTCACCTCTCCCCGCCGCCCTTTCCAGTGAGGAATGGAGGACACATCCTCGGCTGTGTGCAGAAAAGCCGCTTCCTACCTAGTGCCACACACGAAGGCAGACACCAGACAGTCCCAGAACCAAGGAGAATGTGAATACGTCAACGCTGGGCCTTGACCGAGGGCCCTCAACAAGACTGACCTCAGCCTGTTGCACTTGCGCTGGCTGGGAACGGTGCTCCCCATGCACCTTCCAAGTTAAGTCTAGTGACAAGTGGGGAAGGCACCAATATCATCTTCATGGGACAAATGAGGAAACTGAGGCACAGAGCTGTGGGCTCCTTGGCAGAACTGGGATTTGAAGCCAGAGCAAGAATCCACGCTCAAATCCCCTACTCTGGGGTTAGGGTCCTTCTCTGTCTCCAGTCTTCCTGCCCCTTCTCCTCCTTGCCCCCCAGCAGAGACGGGTAGGTTGAGATTCTGGGTGAAATTCTGGGCCCCCAAGGGAATTGTCCAGACCCACACCGTGCTCTGGCATCTTTAGCAGCAGAGCTGGCGGGCCAAAGAGGTGTGGGGCTCAGCAACATTGCCCTGCTGGCTTCCTGGGCCTCAGCTCCCCTTCCCATGCGTCCCTCCTCTCCCTCTAGCCCCTTGGTCTCAGGGATGCCATTTCCAGTTCCCTGGTGGAGCCCACAAGTTACGTCCCAAGGGGGCTCGCCTGCCCTCCCAGCCGGGAGGTCTCCCTCACAGGCCCTTGGATGGTCCCTGCACAGAGCATGTATTTGTGGGACGGTTTGATAATCTCTGCCTCTCCATCAGACTGTGTCCTCCGCCCACTGGGCCTCCCACCGTGGGGCCTGTATATGGTAAAGGGAAGGGGGTGCAGATCCCTCCAGGACTCAGGGGACACAGCAGGCAGAGGCTGAGCGTGCGAGATCCACAATCCACGAGGGACTCATCTCCGGGTGTCGGGGCTTCCCGAGTCCTGTCCTGTCTGCCTTTTAACTGGGCACTGCCTCCTCGTTCACAAACTCCCCCTCTCTGTTCGACCCCGTGCCTGACTGACACTGCAGTCCAGAGAGGGCTCTTCAGAGTCAGCTCATCCTCACCCCTCAGAACTGGGATTTCCTGCTAAAGAACGTGACTTCTCATGATAAATCAAAGCCTACCAACTTCTCCTGGCACCGCCGCCCAGGGCTGCACCGGTCAGACTGTTGTAGAGCAACCCCGATGGACATCCTTTCCCCCTAACAAGACGAGCCCTCAGCCCTCACCCCCGGGGCCAGACAGACGCAGGGCTGGGAGCTGCGGTGAGATGGCGGCCCTTTCTGGGCGCAGTGTGAACTCGGCCTCCGGGGAAACTGCATGGACCGCTGGCCCCTCAGCACCCCTGTCCTTACCAGGAAAACTCACACCCTTTAAGGATGTGAAAGGAGACCAGACCCCAAGGAATGTCACAGCGGCGCCTGCAGGAGCCATGCCTGCTTTACCATCACGGCCACTACTCTGACTGCCCTCACTTCAAGTGAAGGCTGGTGTCGCGGTTCTGACCAGGACAGGGCAGCAGGCCAAGCTCAGCCCTTTCTGATTAAAATGCTGAAGTCAGTCCCTTTGCCTTTGGGAACCTGTTTCCTCACCTGCCAGTGGGGCCAAGGGCACCTCACTGCCTCAGACGGGGAGCAGCCACGGCCTGGTCTCCGGGTCCCCCATACCTGTCTTTGAGGACAAGTCACTTAGTGCTCTGGGCCTTGGTCTCTTCAGTCTGTCAAATGGGATGGCTGTCCCGCCCAGGGCCTGCGAGGGCCGAGCGGTGAGGGGTTTACAGGGCAGAGCAGCGCGGGGACATTACTGCTCTTCCTCTCTGTCGAGTTTATGGAGCTGCCTCTGGGAACAGGATGAGCAACCTGGACAGACTGTGCAGCTGAATGTGGGAACTGATAAGGCGGGAGTCTGTCTCAGCCAAGAGCCCCAGGCTGATCCTTTGTTTCCTTTCATCCCGAGAGGCCACTTGGTGCTAATTAGGTGAGGACAGAACCCTCCCCGTCCTATCATGCACAGGGTGACACCCTGAGAGCCCCTCTCAGCACATCAGAATGAAATCTTATCTGCCTGACACACCCAGCCCCGCTCCAGCAAGACCCAAAGTGGGTTTTTGTCAAGAAGGCTTCAGTGTATTTCCCCCACTTCCGTCTTGTTGATTCACTAACGTCAGCTAACTCCAACCTCCTGCTCCCAGCCTTCAACACCCTGGGGTGCAGGAAGACAGACCCACAGGGGCCGGTAGCCTTCTGGGGATGGTAAGGGGCTGTGCTTCCGATCAGCACCCCACCCACAGGCAAGCCTGAGGCTCTCAGTTAGGTAAGCCAGGTTCAAATCTGGCTCTGACCCAGGTGAACTTCAGCCCTTCACCTGTCTGGGCCTTAGTTTCCCCTGCTATACTATGGACATAACAATAGCACCTGCCTCCAGCATTGGATTATCTGAGGAGTCACCTAAACACAGCGTCCAGCATAAGCATAAACACGTGCTGATGCCACAAATGGCAAGGTAAATGTTACAGGAAAAAGTGGGGCCTCCCTGGTGGCTCAAGGGGTTAAGCTCAGCACTATGAAGCTATTGACAGCCACTACAACACAAGTTCGATCCCCAGCACATGGCACAGCAGACCTGTCCTGTCTTGCCCGCTGCTCCCTTCAGCAGTGTATTTCAGTAGATCTGCCTGTTCTGTTTCCCACTCTGTCTCTGGTGAATCCTCTCACCCCCTGCACCTCTGACCTGTACCCCAGTTTTGTATGTATAAGTAAAAATAAATCTTAAAAAAAAATCAAATCAGTCTAAGACAAAAAGACAGATATATCAGGTGTGTGGCAATAGAAGGACCCGCCTCCATCATGCCACAGCCAAGCTCAGCAGCAGCAAGAATGGAGTTTCTACCAGCTTTCTGGTACTCATGCACCAAAGCATCCAAGACAAGGGACAGCAAGGACCACCAGACACCTGAAGAAGACCACTAATATCAGACATTAAAACAAATACATTAATTGGAAGATACGCATCTTACAGAAAATAAAGATAAGTCTTAGAGAAGTACCCTCCAAGAAAAATGGACATCACAAGCACAGAAAAGGATATCTTTCTATCAGAAAGAAACATTCTGGAAACAAAACATATGACACCAGAGAGTAAAAACTTCACGGACCTATAAGATAAAGCTGAGGTGACTGAAAATCAATGTAACATATTACATCAATAGATGCAGAAGAAGCGTCTTATAAAACCTAATAGCCATTCATATTTAAAAACCAAACAGCAAACTAGGAATAGAGGGGAACTTCCTCAAGCTGACAAAGAACATATATTAAAACCTACACCTAACATCATACTTAATTGTTAGAAATTGGATGCTTTTCCCCCAAGATTGTTAACAAGGTAAATCTGCCCCCCGTCATCATGTCCATATATATTGGAAGTCACCAAGGTTTGTTGTTGCTGTTTGTCTTGCTTTTGTGTGTTTATTAAATGATCTTTAAAATCTAATTTGTCATACATGGTCACATAAACTTAGAAATCAGTTCGTGATTGGACAAAGACATTTTCAGATACCTGGGGGGAAAAAATAAAACTCATCAAAGGTAAAAAAAAATTGATGTAATCTCCCTGAAAATAGAATTAAAAAGATAAAGAGATGGGAAAAATCAGGAGGAAGAAATGAGAAGACTTCTGGAAAAACAGATGAGAGAAAACAAGAAAAAGATATCACCAAGGAAATAATTCACAGAAATTTCTCAGAATCAAGGGCATGAGTTTACAGATTAATTAGGCCTCCCAGTCTCCAGCACAATAGCTGAGTACAGCCCCTTGCCAAATCCCAGCATCCTGAAAGACAGGGGGGGGGGGGGATAAAAGGAAGCTAAAGGCTTCTAGGAAAGAGAAAAGAAACTAGTCACACACAAAGGACTAAGAATCAGCTTGACTTTTTATCTTCTCAAAAATTAAACTGAAGCTAGAACGCAATGAAGTAATGTCTGAAGTTTTCTGAAAGGAAATATTTCTTGCTTAAATTGTAAACAGCTAAACTATTCCTTAAATATTTGGGAAACATCAAGTCTTTCAGATATGCAAATTCTCAATTTGCCTCACATACATCCGTTCTGCAGAAGCTATTCCATTTAAACAGGAGAGAAGATCAAGAGGGTGACATGGAAACTTGCAATCAAGGAATCCACCATGTGGGAATCTGAAATATAAGGAAGATCTCAGATGTCAACTACTAGTCACAGAGGGTAGCCAGGGCAGGTCAGAAGGCTCCAGCAGCAATTACCCTTAAGAAAAGGCTATAAATTACATATCTGGATATATTAAGAAGATATAACAAATTCAAAAGGAAAATTGGAGTAGAATCCATGATTAAGTGTATAGAAAATCAAGTTACACACAAAAAAAATAAAGGCAAATACTAACTCCAGGGGAAAAATTGAGTTGTACAGAAAATGGCAGGTGATTACAAGGTAGTACAAAGTTCAGCTATGAATAGCACCTACACATTCATAGTAAAGCAGTTAATATAAACTATCTTGGGAGTCTATGAGATGGGATATGTGTGTGTGCATGTATGTGTGTGTATGTTTTGGGAAGAGCCAAAGTAAAAGGACGAATGAGTTAAATCCTCATCTTCTACAATAAAAAGCAGGAAGTATTGTCTTAAAATAAGAAAAATAATTAAGATAGCAGCATTAGAATTGCTTGAGATTTTGGAGGCAAATTCCAAAAAGGCATACAATTATTGATAATGGTTACCCCTGGAGAAAGGGAAATTAGAGAAGCAACAAAAGAGGGTTATTTTTCTTCAAAAGCCTGGAGGAATGACATAACTCTATACCATCTTCACTACACCTTTAATAAAAATAACTAAACCTTTAAAAAGGGAACAGGGAATCCCTTTAGGTACTGACATGTAACACTATAGCAAATGCAGAGCTTGGGTATGGAATTCTAAGTTGGGTATAAAAGAGGTAAGTATTACCTCAGAACTCCCACAGACATCTCTAGAAGAACACTTAATAAACTAGAAGTCCTGTTGTCTCTGGAGAGGTGTTGGGGAGACTAATGGGGTGTGGGATGTGGGGTAGTGAAGTAGAGGTCTGACCCACAAGCTGAAGGGAGTCTTTTAACTTATTGAGTTTGAATGTATCATCTCTCTAAAAGCAAACCTCAAACCATGGGTCAATTTTTTTCAAAGGTCTTTTTTTTAAGATTTATTTATTTATACAAGAGCTGGGGTATGGGCCAGAAGCACAGGAGGGTGAGAGAATTCACCAGAGACAGAGCGGGGAGCAGAAAGGCAGAGGACCAAAAGTGCTATTGAGGGGAACAGCGGGCAAGACAGGGGAGGTATGCTGCGCCATGTGGGTATCTCCCTGGCCAGCTGGGAATTGAATTTGCACTGCAGAGGCTGCGGACAGCTTCACAGCACTGCGCTCAACCCGCTGCGCCACCAGGGAGGCCCCATGGATCAATTTTTTAAATAAATATGACATCACTTAGACACACATACATGAGATTTTTTAAATGTTTTCTTCTCTTGCCCATTTCTCTCCCAAGAGATCTGGTTTCTTTCTACTGTTGGTAAACTATGTCTTAGAAAGCCCCTCCCTCAACAACACACACACACACACACACACACACACACACACTTATTCTCAACTCCCCAGAAACAGCCCACACAGTTCACAAGTCAACTCCTGACTGGCTCGTACCATTCTCATCCTCCATTCCATGTCATCTCAGCCCCCCTTCTACTTTCAGCGTTGTAAACACCCCCCATCCTGATTCTGGCCATCTCTTTAAATAACTCTAATAGCTCTTCATTTATCAATAAATACTAACTGAGTAGCTACTATATGCCAGCACCAGTGTAATGATAGACAAGTAGCAAAGAATGGAGCTTGTGGGTCCCATGGAGTTTATGGGGTCTAGGGTACTTAAAAATCCATTTAACTAGTTTAAAGGCTTTGTTCAATATTCAGGGTACATGGGGTCCAACCATCCCTGACCCTAACACTTCACCCCCATTTTGTGCCACAGAGGATTGAGGAAGGGCACTTCAACTAGACACACAGCTTAGTGGATACCAGACAGCTACAGCCTGGGTTAAAAACATCACCAAGAGTCACACTAGGGCCAATGTTCCTTCACAGAAACTGCACTCCTGCTTTATAAAGAAAAAAGTATCTTCCCGCACTTACAGTTTTCCTCCATGATTTTTTAGAGAGTTTTTCATTGGTATCCACCATTGCTGGTTTGCTAGCAAGCACCAGCTGATGCCAGATGAATGGGAACACAGCAGCTGGTTAACATTCAAGGTAAATAAAAAACTTATCACTTATGGATGTGTATGCTCACGGCTGTCATTTTCTCTTGGGGCTTAGAATGTGTTGAAAAGACATTTCTAGTTACTTGAGAGAGCTTGCTATATAATTTTGTTGAAATGCAGAGCCCAGGAGGTGTGAAATGGATCAACACAGGCATCCTTGTCATCACGGATAACACAGCCCCACACTTGGGAGGCCCTCTAGGCCAGCAGAAGTCATCACAACACAAAAATATTCTCCATGAGTTGACTACCTAGGAGATGGGACCCCTATAAAGCACCTTTCTCTGGTCTGCACCACTCACTCACCCAGGCTTCACCTTGCCAGTCATTAGGTGGCAACACCCACCATCGTGATACAAACACAAAATGAAGTGACACCCTGCAAAATCACCTGTTTCCCTGAAGGTGCTGTGTGTCGCAAAACCAATGACCTTGGAAAGACCATCCCAAAAAATTCAGGTCAAGTCACAAGTGAATATCAGGTGTTATCACATAGACAACACCATGGAGGTTTCAAGAGACCATGCGCAGCACCAATATGGCAAGGACGCCCATGGGGAAACTGCTGATCCCAACAAGAAGTCTGCAAAGATTAACCTCTTCTAGCCAGGCTGCAGTCATCAAGCATAGCATGAGGGATGTTACAGGATGCTCTTTGGATCTTGTCCCAAAAAGTTATAGCACCCCAAAAACCTTAATTTTAGTCTGAATCTAAGAATTATTATCTAGTTGCAATTATAACCAAATCCTGATAACCTGTAAGATATATAAACCTATGTGCATAATTTGCAATGTCAATTTTCAAGTCCAGTCAAAACCTTCTTTTTCCACTTACTTTCTACTGTGAAACTCTGGTTCCTATTCTTTGTGGGTCTTTTGCTGGTACTGATTATTTTCAGATAGTAAAAACCTCCTTCATTTCATGCCATTCAGTTTAGTGAGTGTATGAGAGGATGCATCCCAAAATGTTAATGGGGTGATCTCTGGGTTGTAGTTATGGGTGCTGGTTGCTCTCTGCTTAAAAATATGTTTTCATTAATCTAGAATGAATATGTAAAACTAGAGATTTTTAAAGTTACACATGTGTATTTTAAGACGCTGTTAGTTTATAACCTTTGGACATTCACAATGAATAATCATACAACAATTGTACACACCTTTAAAGTTGCCTTTCCTAAGCATGAGGACAGGAGAATGCCTGTATCCCAGAACCATTTATAGGAAAGAAAATCCTCTTACCCATCCCCAAAGATCAATGATACTGGGATGGGTGCTCCCCTTTTTATTGTATACTCAAAACATTTGATAAGCAAAGCAAGGGCTGAGTGAGGACAAAGGCTGTCAAATCAGAAAAGCTCACAACTGAGAGATGCCTAGTTTTTTTTTTTTCTTGCCTTATTGCACAAGCTAGCACTTCCAGTACCATAGAAATAGAGTTAGCGAGAGGGGACATCCTGACCTTTTTACTCATTTTAAGGGGAAGTAATTCAGACTTTCACTATTAGAATGATATTAGATATAGATTTCTCTGTGACTATCTTTTATCAGAGTAATAAAGAACTCTTCTGGGCCTCCCACGTGGCGTAGCGGTTGAGCGCTGGGTTGCAAAGCTGCCTGCAGCCTCTGCAGCGCCGGTTCCATCCCGGCCACTGGAGGAGGGTCCCACATGGGGCGCAGACCTCTCCTGCCGCCCGCTGCTCCCCTCAGCAGTGTACTTCGGTCCTTCTGCCTGCTCTGCTCCCCCGCTCTGGTGAATTCTCTCACCCTCCCACGTTTCTGACTGTACCCAGTGCTTGTATAAATAAATAAATAAACAAACAAACAAACAAATAAATAAATAAATCTTTAAAAAAAAAAAAGAACTCTTCTGCTCCTTGTCTTCAGTGAATTTTTCTTATTAACAACAAAATTCAATCTATGTTGCTTTTTCTTCATCAATTGATAAGATCATGCAGTGTTTCTTTTCTAGACTATTTTATGGAGAGATTTTGAATATTGAACCAGCCTTGCATGCCTGGGGTAAGCACCACCGAGTCAGTGACAATGTTTCCAGTTACTTTTTGGAGACTCAGTTTCCTCTGTTACAAGCTGCAAGTTGGACAGTGTCACCCCCCCCCCCGCAATGACACTGACCCTACCTCACAGAACTGTGTCAAATATTTAAAAAGAGAGAAAGTTGGGGTTTGTGTTGGAAGGTGTGTGCCTTGACCCAAAGTGCTATTCATAGATAGACAGCAATGAGGTTCCACAATAGCAAATCACTACTTTTCAGGCTTTTGCACACTAGACACTGCTTGAAGCAAATTCCATGTACACTAGAAGTGTGATAAATGAGGTGATATTAGGTGCCAGCCAGATGAATAATTTTTATAATACTTTTCAATACTCTTTAGAAAAATATGTAACTGGCATGTCCAACATCCAGTTTTATACCTGAAGGTGACTGAGAATAGCTTATACTCCATGAGTTTCTACCAAATTGTTCCAAGTACTTTATATGCAATCATTTATTTAATCTTCACATCAGCCCTATGAGATAGGCCACAGTTGCTATGAACCTATTTTACAAATAAGGAAACAGAGTTAAAGCAGCCTGCTGAAGGACACATAGCTATGAATGGCAAAGCCGGGATTTGAACACAGGCAAGCCTATTCTAGAATTCATGCTCTTAACTCTGAGTATGGTGTCACTTTTGCTTAGTCTGAAACAGGTTCTGGGGGTGGGATAAACTTACAAGAAAAATACTAAATATTAGAACGATGTATATGAAACTTAATAACAGACAAAACAAAATGGTGCAGACAGAAGTCAGAATAGCAGTTCTGGCTAAGAAGGTATTGACTGGGAAAGTATTGACTGGAAATAGTTCACACCTTGGTCTGGGTGGTGATTATATGACTGTATATGTAAAAATAATTTTAGGCTGGATTCTTAAACGTAATTTATGTGCTCTGCTGCATGCATGTTTGACCTTCATTGAAAGCGTATTTGTATAACTAACCATAACACACACACAGAGGCCAGGGCAAAGACATTCAGTTTGGAGAAGGCTGAATCAGCTACATTCACAGCAAGCTGCAAGCTGGACAGTGTCACCCACTGGTTACAGATGAGGAAGCTGAGGCCAGGGCAGGAAAGATAATTGTCAAGGACCCCACAGGAATGAGTGACAGTTGACTGTACCACCAGAATGGTCTGGCCCAGCCAAGGGCTGTTCCCCACCTTCCTCCCTTCCCAGGTGACAAGCGCCTCACCATCTTCTCGACAGCCGGCTGGTAGCCCCGGGCAGCAGGAAGGGCTGGGGTTGTGCAAGCCCATGCCCGTATTTGCCCAGGCACTCTGCATTCCCTTGCCCTCCAGCTGCACGCAGATGTGGGGCTCACTTTTTCCCTTTTTCAGTCACAGTGCTTCTGCTGCCCAGCACCGCCTGCCAAGCTCACATTCTTGGCGAGGACAGCCAGCAGCAGGACAGGAGGGGCCTGGACAGGGCCAGAGCTCTCGGGGGGCTCCGACGGCAGGACCTGGTGGTCCGACCCCTCACCTTGCAGCATGCTCCGGTAGGCCGTGTCGGCGATGGCGTAGATGTGGGGTGGCATCTCGTGCCTCTTCTTGCCCTTGTACATGTCCACAATCTTCTCTGAGTAGATGGGCAGCTGCTTGTAGGGGTTGACCACCACGCAGAAGAGGCCCGAGTATGTCTGCCAGACAGAGAAGCCATGTTTACTTCCAGGACCAGCAAGAAGGAGTGTGGACACGAGTTGATAAGGCCCTGCATGGGCTGAGCACCACTATGTATCCTTTTTTAAAGATTTATTTTTATTTATTTATGTATACAAGAACTGGGGTGTAGGCCAGAGGTACGGGGAAGGAGAGGATTCACCAGAGACAGAGTGAAGAGCACAGCAGGTGGATCTACTGAAATACACTGCTGAGGGGAGCAGCGGGCGAGACAGGAGAGGTCTTCTGTTCCATGTGGGTCAGCTCCCTGGCCAGGAATTGAACTCAAGCCACAGTGGCTGGTGATAGCTTGATAGCACTGAGACTTTAAGCCCTGTGCCACCAGGGTGGCCCCTGTGTACACCTTATTGCTGCATCCTCACCACAAACAGAGGCACTCAGAGTCTCGCTTTAGAGATGGACAGTGTCCCTGTGGGGACATCCACCAGATTCCGGGAATGGAGGAGGACGAGGAACAAGGGGTAAGCCGAGCTTTCTAAGCCACCTAGGTTATGCTTTACAGTGCTAAAAAACAATGTACAGCTTTAAATAATTCTGGGTTCAAATCCCAGCCTCACCCCTGCCTGCTGTCATGTTCCCTCCTCTAGCATCATGGGCTTCAAGCCCTGCTCCTGTTTATTGAGCACTTACTATGTGCCCACCACTGAGCTAAGCACTTGGCAGACATCTAATCCTCACATCCTCCCCGTGACAGTGATAGTGCAGCCCCCGTGCCCACTGACAGCCAGTGGAGTGGGGGCTTGGTGAGGCTGCCTCCAGGCCACACAGCTGGTAGGAAATCCCAAACTAGAAATCCCAACTGCTTACCCCAGAGCACCTGCTTTTGACAGTGAACAAGTGCTCCCCATCTGCAAAACAGATAAACAAGCAATCCTTAAAAAGGAATGGCACAGCACCTGCTGCGGCCTGGAGGAACTTCTAAAGCCTGACAGTGCATGGAAGCAGCAGCTACACGTGGTCACAGAGTCCCTGATCCCACTTCTGTGAGATACGCAGGACAGCCCAGCCTGTGATGACAGCAGACCCCTGGTTTTCAGGGCCTGGAGAGAGGGGGCCTAGGGAGTGACTTCTCCTAGGTCAGGGTTTCCTCTTGGGGTTATGAAGATGTTCTGGAACTAGGCAGGGGTGACGGCTTACACCACAGTGAATGCTCTACCTGCCACTGAATTGTTTCCCCAAAGAGAGTTAAAATCATGAATTTTATATTGATTTTGCCATAATTTTAAAAATACTGCCCCGCCCTACGAAGTGCCTAAGAGTTTCTGAAAATAACCAGAACGAGGTGGGGAGGGTTGGGCAGCTCCCCAGCAGAGCCCCCCACACTGGGCACACATGCGGTGATGTCATTACCATTGCTTGTTAGGCACCAGACTTTCCCAGGGGTCAAGGGCAGAGGTCAGGAGACAGACTCCAGCCTGTCCCGCAAGAAGCTTTTCCCAAACGATAACATCAGTGCTGCCCAAGAAGGAGGGCCACCCGCCTTCGCGCCAGCTCCCCCGGGAAGTGACCATAGAGATGCAAGTCTCTGGGTTACATCAGGACAAAGCAAACAAGGCGGAAAGCAAGCGGCTGGACCCACGTGGCCAGGCAGGACCCTGGCAACACCAAGTCCAGCGCCGCCGTCAGTGCCCGGTGTGAGCTCTGCATTAGGCACTCATCCTGAGCTCTGCATCCTGCAGAAACAATCATTTGTTCATTCATTCACTCACTCACTCACTCATCATTCATTCAGTTACTCAGTTACACAGAGTATATGTCTTAGATAGAGTGCAAGGCACTGGGGTTATAACACCAGGCTAAGATCTTGCCCCCAAAGGCTTTCAGTCGGGGCTGCAGCTATCGGGCGTGTGAGGTCCCTGGAGCCCCCTCTGCTAGGGGACAACAGTGTGTGACAGGCCAGCGAGGTGGGGAGGCAAATGCTGTTCTTCAAAAGGTGAGCAGGGTGGGGAAGGGAGAGTAATCTCCCAGGTGTTCACCATTCCCTTGACAACATCAAACTTGTCTAAGCCTCCAGGGCTGTTTATTGAGCCTCAAAGAGCCACAAATCTACAGAAAGGGGATCAGGATGGTGAAAAATAATCTAAGAACAGGAGGGCACCCTGGTAAAGGAAGAGAGGGGTACTCAGAGGGACGCCCAGGAGAGGTGCTCCCTGCACTGAGTCTCAGCAGACAAGGTGCTCAGGCAGCTCAGGGGGAGAGACGCAGAGACAGTGGGCAAAGACAGCCAGGGTGCCAGGATGCCAGGCTCCCTCTGTGAGCTGCCAGCAGTCTGCTGTAGAGGGAGTTTGGAGGAGGGAAAGGTGATGATGAGGGCGTGAGCTGCCTGCAGAGGGCCCATGTCTGCCTGATGCCCCCCTCCAGTCATCCTGCAAACACCTGGGGGCAGGGAACCCCCCTCCCTCCTCTGCAGTCCCAGCACAGGCCTTGGCATACAGAAAGTACTCCTTAAGTGCTTTCTTGGAGCAAGGACAACGTTGCCTTTATTCCTGTGACCTGGACCCTTGCACACAGGCCTGCACACAGCAGGTGCTCATTGATGCTTGCTGGGCAGTGGAACCACAGGCCCTGTTCATGTGCGTCCTGCCCCCAGCACAGCCTCCCAGAGAAGAAGGGTCCCCTCATGAAGGACTGACTGCATGAATGTCTACGCAGCCCCACCATTTTGTGGGGTCTCAGCTCCATCGCCTACTCCTCCCAGGGCCACACCCACAGCTGTGTCCTGTTTAGAACAAGGATGTCATTTATAGCCCCCGCCACACTCTCAAGTCCTTAACCTGGAGGCAGTAAAGGACAGCGGTTGAGAGTATAAAATTGAGTTCTAGACACTTACATTTAAACCCTAATTCTACCACTTCATAGCTGTGTGACCCCGGAGATATTTCTTAACCTCTCTGAACCAGTTATCCTCATATGCAAAACAGGAGCCACAATAGTAGCTCCCACAAGTCTGCTGTGACAGACTACTTGTGAAGCCGCTAGCATTTGCCTGATGTGTAGTAGGTGCTCAATAAACATTAGTTAACTATACTGTGCTCCCTCTGCTTCAGGACTATGGAGATGATGCTAACTCACATGCGGTTCCCGCTACCTGGAACTCTTGCTGCAACCTCATCAGAGCCACCTGCATCTCCTCTCTCAGGAATCAGCCTGTCACCTCCTGGACTCTGAGTTGCACACCATTGAGTCTCCAGGACCCAGCTCAGGGCCAGGCACTCAGTCTTTGCTGAATAATTGAAGAAAAGAAAGGAGAAAGGCCCTCCCTTCTCCAGCACCAGCTTCTGCAGAAATATCACTTTCCTCCTGTTTGCCCAGGACTCCTCCTGGTGCAGTGCACACAGCTAGCACTTAATCCGTGCTTCAGGGCAGACTGGAAACTGTTTCTTTCCAGGACATAAGGAGCCTAGAGGAACATGGGGGCAGGCAGCAGGGCACCCCGCAGAGCGCTGGGACCTGGAATCTGGAGACTCCATCTCCACGGTTCAGCTTCTGTGAAGCTCACCGACCCCAGCTCACCTGCACTTGGCTTTTTCTCTGCCCTCCTGGCCCCATAAGCATCCCCCACCCCTCAGCTCGTCAAGGTCAGGGTTTCAACATCCAGGCCTCGCTGGGTCCCCGCCGGGATCTCGGGACCGCTGCCACCGCAGGTCCAGCCGCAGACCCAGGGCTTCCCTCTTGTGACCGTATTAGGAAGTGACTCCAGATTTTCTCTGGCACTTTATATGGTCAGCCGCGGAGCCCTGAGCCGGGGGCTGCTGCCACAGCCTGGCAGAGGAGAACAGTGGGGGGAGGTGGAAGGAACTCAGGCTTGAAGTCACACGGGCCGGGGGTTGGGGGAGACCTCGGCTCTGCCCTCACTACCTGCGTGACCTGCATAAGTGGCCAAGCCCTGAACCCCCAACCCCTCTATAGGATGGGCACTCCCTCCACCAGGCTGTAGTGCAATGAACATCCATCCCAGAGATACTGTCCACCAAGCATGAGCCGCTGCAGGCTTGATTTTAACAGCAGCAAAGATTCAAAACAACCTAAACAGCCATCCATGGGGACCAGCTCAGTAGCCTAAGCACACCTCATTAAAGAGAGTTCACGTGCGATGTATCCCTGCACAAATACAACTGGACTAGCCTGGATGTAAAATATAGCTCAAACACCACATAAGAAACAGGTGGCCATGGTTTTTCTATGGGAGGGAACAGGAAGTTGAAGAAAGAGAATCAAAGAGAAGGTTCTAAGTGCAGTAGCTACTATTTTATTTAGTCATTGCATGCATTACCTACTCCAAACAAGTCTCTCTAGATGTGCTCAGGCACAGCAAAAGGCAGAAAGCATGGCTAAGGGAGCAGAGCAAGCAGCAAGCCATGCAGAGTGCCTCGGGGCATGTCTGCTGAGTGTGATATCGACATCCATGACCCTGTTAATCATGTGTAACTCCAGGGGACAGGGCAGGACTCATGTATCTGCTAACATTTAAGTATTCTCTATGGTCTTTGCATGGGTTACCGTATTTCACTGAGAAGGTTCTTTAAAGCAATAAGAACTCAATGGCTAGTTCACAGGGCTCAACAACCGGGCAGCCTCTGGTTTTCCTTCCATGGTCCAGGAGGCTTCTGTCCATAGGCAGTTCCCAGCATCGTGGGCCAGGTGTCTAAGACCAAAGTATGTCGCCTGTTGGAATTTGGACCTAAGGCCTCTCCTGATCCCCTGGTCTTCCCTGAACAGTGGAATCTGAACAAGGAAAATGTCCTTTTGGGTTCATGGGTGGGGAATTTGGGCTTTGGGACTCAGTGAACAGGAAGGTACTCCTATCTTCACTCTGGATATTGTTCCCAACCCCCAGGACTTGGCATCAGGGGGTGGGAGTGGGGGACAGTCCATCTGTCTAAGGGACCAAGGAGGTAAAATGTGAGTGAAGGGGGGCAGGTATGAGAAAGCATCTAATTGGAAGGATTAAATGAGACAGCAATTAAAAGCACTGGTTGGGCCTCCCTGGTGGTGCAAGGGGTTAAGCAACTCACTATGAAGCAATTCACAACCTCTGCAGCACAAGTTCGATCCCTGGCCAGCCAGGGAGCAACCCACACGGCACAGCAGACCTCTCCTGTCTCACCCACTGCTCCCCTCAGCAATGTATTTCAGTCAATCTACCTGTTCTGTTCCCCACTCTCTCTCTGGTGAATCCTCTCACCTCCCATATCTCTGACCTGTACCCTGGCTCTTGTATGCATAAATAAATAAATCTTTAAAAAAAAAAAAAGCACCAGTCCTCGAGCTAATGTTGCTGGCTTGAGACCCATCCATTTCTCATTCTGTTATTTAACATTTCTACACCCCCATATCTTCATCTGCACAAATAAGGCAGTATAGGTTTCCACACTATCCAAAAGTAGAACATTCCTATTTGGTATGAACTGGTAGGTTATTGTTTTGCTTCTAGGTGGTATGAAACACCCCAGGCTGTGAGAACCCAGCCAAAGACAGCATCTGGGGAAGCCAGGAACGCTGGGCTGGGAATCAGCCATATTCGTGTGCTGTGGCAGCTCAGGCTGACCGTCAGAGATAAGCAGACGGGACCCTCTGGTTTCTATAGATCCTTTTACACCCAAGAGGACAAGACGTCTGCCAGGACCTTCTCCAAGGCCCATCGTTTGAAATGAAACTGGCATAACAGAGGAGCATTCTCTTCATTACCAAGGGCAAAGTTTGCATGTCTAGCTGCTTCGGGCTCAGCATCTCCCACCACCCACCTGTTAGCAAGGGGTGCAGTTGGCTTTCAAACGCTGGGAGATCAGCTGTGCACCCCCACCTCCCGGGCCCTCCTATTGTAGCTCCTCACCATGGACAGTGCTTTCCATTTAAGTGAGTAAATTGACCAGAAAGGAGCAAGACAGGAATAGCCACGTGGTTGTGATTCTGAGAGGCTTTTTATCTAATCTGCCCGGAGAAGCACACCAGGAATTTGGAATTTGGGTTCATTTTCTAATCTTCCAAAGACCCTCTGTCAGAAGATATTTTGAATCTCAGGACCTTCATAAGCCCCTCATTTTTTTCTGATTTCTATTTTGGGCTCAAATACCAAGTCATAAGAGAGCAGGTGAGATTCAGACACAGCTCGACCTTGACCTGCCCAGATGGGGAGATCACATTTTGGATGGGAGAACCGGAGGAATCCAATTTTCTCTCTACCTCCCTGCAAACCGGTGTCCATAGAAACATGTATTCTGCACCCACAGCCAGGGTTGGGAATATTTCCATACAAGGCATGCCACAGGTGAAAGGGACTTTCCCTCTTGTTTAGGGAAATAAGGATGGGCTGAGCCTAAGTTTGCCCACCTGTAAAATGGGGCAAGCATACCTAATCTATGGATGTTGTGTTGATTAAATGAGATCAAGTGTGTGAAGGTATAGAGGCTGGAATAGAGGAGGTTATCTAGCAATCATGCAGGCTCCTTAGTCCAGCCTGTCCAGCAGAACTTCCTGCCACCAAGGCAATGTTCCACACCTGTGGCAGCCAGCACCACAGGGGGCTCTTGGACACTGGACATGTGGCCAGCACAACTGAAGGAATGAATTTTCAAGTACTGATTTTTAATTAATTCACATCAAAATTTCATTAGCACATGTGGCCACTGGCCACCATCTAGGGCAGTGAAGCTCTAACCCACCCTGATCTGCACAGTCAACATAGAGGAGCCAGGATCCTCAAAGCCTTCAAGACTCTCATGCTCCCTAACTACGCAGCTGCCAGGATGGAGCCAAGGAGGTTATGGGCTCCCTTTATTTTCAAGATGGACAGAGAGTAACTATTGCAAGGAATCAGCTGGGGACAGTAAGCCCTCAATGTCATTGATAGGTTCTTAGAAATTGCCCCTTTAAGTGAAGTGACTTAGAACTAAACCAGGTGCTCAAACAATAGCATTATGTTCCACTCCAGCCAGAACTTATTTTCTCATCCACATTATAATGAAACATTATTCAAGGACCTGCTGTATTTACCATTTCTCGGTGCTGTGCCTATGTGACCACATTAAGTCATTGACCTCCTTTATGCGCTTATTCCCATTTTACAGATAGGAAAACTGAGTCTTCGAGAAGTGAACGAGCCTGATCAGTGTCACAGAACTAGGTAGGGTAGGGATGAGATCCAAACTCAGGTCTGAATGATTCCCTCTCACTGACCACTCCCTCCCTTGGGGAACTCTTCAGCACCCAACCTGGACCCGGGACACATCCCTAACCCATCCCCCTTCTAGAGGTGCAGAGACCGGCAAGAAGTGACCGGCTGGTGGGAGATACTCACGTAGATAAGTCCTGAGAAGTATCTCTCCCGCAGGTTGTGCAGCACTGAGGCTTCGTTGAGACACGTCAGCTCGGCCATGTCCTCCACCTTGGAGAACTTGGGCGGGTTCATCTTCTGGATGTCATCTTTGCTGACCGTGACCTTCTTGCCATTCTCCACCAGCTCCACGACCACCTCATCACCCTTCTCCTCCTTGACGCTGGCTGCCTCAAAGCCCTGCTTCTCCGAAGGGATCCAGACCAGCTTCTTGGCAACCCAGTCAGCCTGGGCCACTGGACTATTGATGAAGTTTTTGTCCACAAAGAGGAACTTCTCATCGTCACTCATCTGTGCCATGGTGCCTGGTTGGTCCCCTGTGGAATAAGGTGACAGAGTCAGAATCCAGCTGGGTCCAGGCCCAAAAGATAGATAAAGCCCTCACCTTGTCAGGTCTAGGAAGGCAGTCTACTGGAACATTCCACAGACTGCAAAACTGTTCCTGCAGTATTGTTTATGTTGGATGGAAACAATCCAAAAACCCTTCATGATTTGCATCATTTCTATGGCTCATCATCATGGCATTGGATAAATAAGCCATGATATATTCACACAGTAAGACATCATTCAGTGTTAAGAAGCAAGAAGTACATCTCTGTGTGTGACATACTGTTCATTTTACATATTGTTGTTCACTATAAAAAAAGAAAAGGGAAAGGATCCTTACACAGTTAAACCTAGAGTTACCATATGATCCAATTCCATTCCTAGTATACACTCAAGAGAAATGTCAACACAAAAACATGTCCACACAAAAACATATATGTGAATATTCATAGAGGCATTATTCACAGCAGTCAAAAAGACAAAAAATCCAAATGACCATCAAAAGATGAATGAATAAAAGATGATCCATCCATACAGTGGAATATTATTGTGCCATTAAAAGGAACAAAGTACTGATATATGCTACAACATGAATGAAACTTGAAAACATCTGAAGTGAAAAAATCCAAACACAAAGAACCATATATCACTCCACTTTTATAAAATGCCCAAAAGAGACAAATCCATAAGGACATAAAGTAGACTAGCAGTTACCAGGAGTTGGGAGAGAACTAGAGGTTGGCAGCTAAGGTGTACAGGGCTTCTTTGGGGAAAATGAAAATGTTCTAGAATGTACTATAGCAATGGATGGACAACACTGCATAGGCTATAAATCACTGAATTATAGAATTTAAATGGATGAATTGCATATTATGTGAGTTATATTTCAATAAGGTTTTTTGAAAAATAAATAAAAATGAAGACAGATAGTAGGTATAAAATTCTATTTGTAATTTAAAATATTTAGACTATAGAGAAAATACACACTGGAGATATATATACTTTTAAAATGCATTTATGAAAAGATTTTTACTTTCTATGTTCTCCAATTTTTATTGTGACAAAACACCTATAACATAAAATTTACTTTGTTTTAGCATGTGTCAGTATTTTCTTCCTTTTTTAAGGCTGAGTAATATTTCATTGCTTATCCTTTCATTTGTCAATAAACTCACGTACTTCCTATTATGTTTTTTCTTTATTTTGTAACTTTTATTTAAACTTAAATTTAAAAATGATAATTTTACAATGACCTTCAAATGGTCAACACACATAAGAAAAGGATGCTCGAGGTCACTAGTAGGTGAAGATGCAAGTTAAAGCAAAGAGATGCGGGCCTCCCCGGTGGCGCAGCGGTTCAGCTTTGGGTTGCGAAGCTGCCCGCGACCTCTGCGGAAGCTGCCTGCAGCCTCTGCGGCGGCCAGTTCGATCCCCAGCTGCTCCCCAGCCACCGGAGGAGGGTCCCACATGGCGCGCAGACCTCTCCTGCCGCCCACTGCTCCCCTCAGCAGTGTACTTCAGTCCTTCTGCCTGCTCTGCTCCCCGCTCTGGCTCTGGTGAATTCTCTCACCCTTCCTCGCTTCTGACTGTACCCAGTGCATGTATAAACAAAAACAAACAAACAAATAAATAAATAAAGCATGCCTCTATTAAAAAAATAATAAATAAATAAATAAAGCGAAGAGATGCTGCTTTCCAGCTTTTGGCTTGAACAAGGTGAGACCCATGGGTAATAGCAGTGCTGTCAATGTCTTGGCCAGATACCCTGCACACACCACCCTTATGAATGAAAAAGCCTTAAAGTCTATGCACACCCCTTGACCTATAATTCCTTTGCAGGAACTTAGCCCAAGAAAGCAGGAGAGTGCCATCAGGTGTGCGAGAACATGTGTTGTAGAGCTGTTTGAAACAGCAAAACCTGCAAGCATCTAAATGGCTTTCAGAGAGAGCCTTCTTAAATTGCAGAGTATCCATTCACTAGAATGTGATCATTCTATTGCAAATTCAAGATGTACACTCTAGTACATTTACAGAGTTGTCATCCACTGCTATGACAAATTTTACAACATTCCTACTCTTTCAGAAAGGTTTCTCTCATGCCGGTCTGCACCTACTCCCCCCTGTAGCCCTATTCTCCTGGCAACCACTGTTGGCAACTATCTGTCTCTATAGATTTGCTTTTCTGGACATTTCTATAAATGGAATCACACAACAGGTGACAATTCTTCCCATGCAGGATCAGGAAGGAAACATGGCCACAGCCTAGGAGCTGAGTTCTACGGTCAGTCCCACCTACAGATAGGGAAATGGAGGCTCAGCAAGGTAAAGGAATCTGCCTGAGGTCACACAGCTACAATGGCACAGAGCTATGACCTGAACCTGCTCGGATTCGGAGCCTGTACTCCTCTGCCTCCCACAGACTTGATGGGCTGGTCAGCAGCTCAGGGGAATATTTGCAATAAATGAACCCACCCTGTGCAGCACCTGGCAGAGTCTGCAGGACCAGAGTCAGAGGAAGTAGACTCTACGCCTTGCTGAGTGGTTGTTTATAGGAGGGTCAAAACCAGGCAAAACTAACTTTCACAGATGTCAAGGTCAGGACAGGATGGGCAGGGCTGGTGTTTATTTCTTTCTTTTTTTTTTAAAAGATTTATTTATTTATTCATACAGGCACTGGGCACAGTCAAAAGTGCAGGAGGGTGAGAGAACCCACCAGAGCCAGAGCAGGGAACAGAACAGGCAGACGGATGAAACACACTGCTGAGGGGAGCAGCGGGAGGCAGGAGGGGTCTGTGCACCATGTGGGACCCTGGCCTGGTGGCTGGGGATCAAACCGGCACTGCAGAGACCACGGGCAGCTTCGCAACCCAGTGCTCAACCGCTGCGCCACCAGGAAGGCCCAGGGCTGGTGTTTCTTATTGGAGCTCCAGATGGGTGTGTAGACTCCTCTGGCTGCACCCTGCAGGTGTGTGCACCTTTCTCCATGTGAGGGCTGAAGTTTGCCTTTGTTTCCTTTTTGTCTTTAATTATGATGCAAGAGACATAAAATTTACCACCTTAACCATGGAAGCGTGCTGGTTCAGTTCAATTGGGTTGGCATTTTTGCACATTTATGTGATTGCACAATGGATAAAAAGATGGGATTTTCACCTTTCCTTTTCATAAGTTTTTATTGAAGTAACACTGCATAACATGTTCAGGTGTGTGTTGCTATAAATCAACATCCATCTATATATACTACATTAAGTTTACCGCCAAGAGTCTGTTCTATCCTTCCTGGTACAAATCACCCCTTGTTCCCAACTTACCCATCTTCCTAAAGTTTCTAAAAAGGTCACCCATTATGGGTCTCCCCGGTGGTGCAGGGGTTAAAGTCTCAGTGCTATCAAGCTATGGCCAGCCACTGTGGCATGAGTTCCATCCCAGGCAGGGAGCTAATCCACCTGGCGCAGCAGACCTCTCCTGTCTCTCCTGCTGCTCCCCTCAGCAGTGTATTTCAGTAGATCCGCCTGTTCAGCTACCCTCTCTGTCTCTGGTGGAGGAGCACCTCCCTAGCACCTCCGGCCGACACCCCAGTTCTTGTATGCATAAATAAATAAAAAATAAATCTTAAAGAAAAGTAACCCATTATACTCAAGAGGCTGGGAGGCATGTTTTACTTGTTCTAAGCAGCAGGAAAACTAGGTGGCTCTTTCTAATTGCATGCTGATGAGTCAGAAAAAAAACAGCAAAAAATACAACAGAAAAATGAAAGGCCACAAGAACCCCCCTTGCCAGGAACCCTGTTTAATCTGGAGCTGCAGAACAAACAAGATCAAGTGCAGAGATTCGGTCTCTATCCAAAAAAGGAGAGCAAGGCTTTGGCTTGCTTCCCGGGACTTTGAAACCTGACAGTTACGACGTGTGCGATCTGCTTTGGTCAAAGCAAAGGAGGAAAAGGGGAGCTTGGTGTCACCCTAGAATGGGGTTTCCCAGAATCTGCTCCTCCTAGAGCCCCAAGGCCTTTAAATATTTGGGATGGGGCAGGATTCAGGGAGGCGGCGATGCTCTTCAAGAACAAGTCTGTGGTCAGATCCACTTGCAAAGTGTTCTATGTCCCCCTCCCCCTCCTTCATCGAGAGGCTGAATTCACCCATCAGAACATCCAGGGTGCTGGCAGGGCCTGCAATCCAGAGATACTTCATCCTTTGAACCCAGGGCTCCCCAAACAACTTGGACCACAAACCTCTTCCCATTAAAAGCCAATGAAATCCCACATATTTGCCCTGGAGAAAATTCAGCGAGCTTAGCAAATTAATATCACTAATATTAGTAATCACAGCTGCTCCGTCTTGCTGAGCACCAGCTCTCATCTCTTTTAACCCCCTCAGAAGCCCTATGAGAGGTGCCATTGCCTCTAGCTTACAGATGAGGACACTGAGGCACAGAGAGGCTTAGAATCTTGCCCTTGGTGCACAGCCAGTCATGGTAGAGTCTGATCAGATTTAACTTCAAAGTGGTCTTTTCTGCTTTGCCCTTTGAACCTTCTTTGAAACAGGCAGAAAACTTGCGAATCAGCGGAAATATACACATCCTGTATCAGTTTTGGCAACTGGAAGGCTGCATATAACTAACTTGGCTTTAGGGTGATAAGGACTTGCCTCTGCAAGTACCCAGAGTCTTGAGTTTTCAAAACATGGGGTGGTGGACAGTCAGGCAAGAAAGTTCAGGTAAGGCGTTAGGGCAGCACCAGGAGTAGGGAGAGAAGGCTGCAAAATTGCAGCAGGATCAGGGGCACAATTCTGGCAACAGAATTCTCCATAGGCTAAAATGAAGCAAAACGTGGGTTCCAGCTTCCTGCCGGGGCCCATAATTCAGAGCAGGGCTTCTCAGCCTCAGCACTATGGACACTGAGGCAGGATCCTTCCTTTCTGGGGATGGCGGCTGACCTGTGCACCATAGGATGATCACCAGCTGGACTCTACTGAATGCTAGTGGCACCCTCCCTGGTTATGACAACCCAAAACATCCCTAGACTGTGCAGATGCACAGGGTTGTCCCTAGTGAGAACCATGACTTTCGAGGGAACAGTGTTCTCTTGGGAAGGACAATGAGCTGAGGCAACAACTGCAGGGGTCCCCCAGGTTTTCTGTGAGCGCACAGGACCAGCAAGAGACTGACACCCAGAGGGCCAAACCTCAAGGAGACTCCAATAACCTTGTCTCTTCCGCGCCAAGCCTCCCTCCTCCACCATCCCCCACATCCAAGTCCTGCATCAGCTCCGAGGGCTGAAAAGACATCCTCGGATCAGGACCTAAGCCTGGCGCCCACAGTGCGTTCTGAGAAATGCATTGCTCGTGGTTTCATCATAGTGCAAACATCATGGGATGAATCACACAACCCGAAGGCATGGCCGCTAACTCCAAGGCCCTGTGGCACAGCCTCTTGGAACACTGTCCTCGCCGTGGTCTGTCTGACCACAAGCTGGAGTACTAAACACTTCTCAACGATCAAGGGCTGCCCTTGAATCTTTGGGGGAAAACAAAGGGCTCGTGGCTCCTGGCAGTCACCATGTTTGGCACAGCTGAGTGGTCAGCAGGGACAGAGTCCTGGCTTCCTCACCAACAGCCACGACTTCATGGGGTCCAAATAAGCTGTTCATTAGCCCCTAGAAGATCCCAGGGCTACAAGAAGCAGCTCTGCTCCCCCAGCTGCCGGGTGACTCTGGGCAAGTCACTCTCTCTGGACCTTGCTTCTCATGTGGTCCATCAAAAAAAAAAAAAAAAAAAAAGTCAGGCTGGTCTAGCTCTGACATTGTAGAGTATCTGTGATTCTCAATCAAAGTGAGCTGGATTACATCAACGGATCAACGGACATGGCTCACCTGCTTTGTTCCATTTGTTCCACCATTAGTTTATTTTACCATTATTTTTATTTTCCCCAGAAGAACTCAGGGGTAAAAGATCTTGCCACTTCTGTGTCAATGGAAAATGAATCAAATACTCCAAAGGCCAGGCAGCGCAAGGTGGATGCATCATCAGGCCTGGTGGACAACATCCCTGGGAGTTTCACGCCAACTCCAGATTGTGGGCCAGAGATACAAAGCCCATGGTCTCCAGGTTCACATGGGCTATGCAGAAGGGCCCAGGCCAGAGGTGGTAGGGCAGAGTCCTCCTGCCCAGAGAGTGGCCACTCTAGTCCAGCAGTCACTGCCAGTTAGGAAGCAGGCCCTGCATGGCCAGAATTAATCAGTGCACCAATCTGAATTTAGGTACAAAATACCTGTACCCCACAGTTAAATTATAGCCTGATATGTGAGCAAATTGAAAGCTCTCTGGGCCTGATCTAGACCATCTCCTGGCAGCTGGAAAGTGAGGTCTGTTCACGTTCAAGTCCTGACCCAAGTGTGGGGAGGAGCTAAATGTGCAGAGGGAAGCAAGGAGAGACACACCAGGTCTCCAGGCCCCAAACAGTCCCCACAAAGCAATTTGGACTCTAAATGAATAATTAATAGTCATGAAGATAGGTCTGCAGTCCTATGGAAAACAGTAGGGAGGGTCTGCAAAAAAAATTTTAAAGAGAACTACCATATGATCCAGCAATTCCACTTCTGGGTTTATATCAGAAGGAAATGAAAACACTAACTCAAAAAATATCTGCACCCCTGTCTCCACTGCAGCATTATTTATAATAGCTGAGGCATGGGAACAACCTAAGTGCCCAGCAAGGGATGAATGGGTAGGGAAGATGTGCTATATAACTGCAGTGGAATATTATTCAGCCATAAAAAGAAGCAAATCCTGCCATTTGCAACAACATTAATTGACCTTGAGGGCATTATGCTGGGGGGGGGGCGGGGGCGGGGACAGAGAAAACAAGTAGCCTATGGCCTCACTTATATGTGGTATCTGGGGGGGGAAAGCCAACAAAAAAGCAAACTCACAAATACAGAAAAGAGACTGTGATTATAAGAGGTGGGGCGGAAGGGTGGGTAAAAACGAATGTGTCAAGAGGTACCAACTTCCAGTGATAAATAAGTCACAGGGATGTGATACATAGCAAGGTGGCTTTG
The DNA here is from genome assembly GCF_964194135.1 of Talpa europaea. Classification (NCBI taxonomy): domain Eukaryota; kingdom Metazoa; phylum Chordata; class Mammalia; order Eulipotyphla; family Talpidae; genus Talpa; species Talpa europaea. Next base: position 94,081,447 of record NC_140079.1, on the reverse strand, counting down.
GTTCATAATGCTGCATGAAAGTTGCCAAGAAAGCAGATCTTAAAAGTTCTCATCACAAGGAAAAAAAAAAACTGTAGCTTTAGCGATGAAAGTTCACTAGACTTATTGTGGTGATCGTTTGGCAATGCATGCAAATATGAAAGTTACTATGCTGTGTACTTGAAACTAACAATGTTACTATCAAATGTATCTCTATTTAAAAAATAGCCGCTATCATTACTGAACCCTTCCTATTCCTTGGGTATCAGGCCAGGCAGTTTATTGTATACACCATCTCTCTATGTCATGTTAAGTGTTCGGTGAGGCGAGCTTTATTTATTATTTCTATAAGACACTGAGGCTCTGAAAAGAAAGTTAAAGGCCTTCCCAAGACAAATTTGGAAGCAGGATTTGAACCGGATCTGTCTGACACCCAATCTAGTCTTAACGGAAAGTCCCTTTCTTGCTCCATGCTCCCCATTGGCTTCCTTAATGCCCCTCAGCCACTGTGCCCCCTGCACCCCAAAAGCAACATCCCAAGGAAGGCTGGGACGTTGGGACCCTCACAGGACAAAGATAAATGGCAAACCTGCGGCTTCAATACCTATGACATCTGCTTCAATCACTTGAAAACTTTTTAAACTCCAGAAGGACTTAAATGAATTAAGTTCATTTTTTTCTTCCCTGCCAGAAGAAAGTGGTTAGGGAGAGGTAGTGCTGTCCTGGTGAAGGGTGCTTTTCAGAAGCTCCATTGTGTTTTGCTCCCTACAGCTCCCGCATAGCACAGCTTAAGTTAAATGCCGTCTGGTGTGTGACCACTGGAGTTTGCATTTACAGTGTCTTTTTTTTTTTTAAGACTTATTTTTATTTATGCATAAAAGAGCTGGGGTGCAGGCCAGAGGCACAGGGGTGAGGATTCACCAGAGACAGTGGGGAGCAGAACAGGTGGATCTACTTAAATACACTGCTGAGGGGAATAGAGGGTGAGACAGGAGAGGTCTGCTGTGCCATGTGGGTCAGCTCCCTGGCCAGGGATCGAACTCATGCTGCAGTGGCTGTGGATAGCTTGATAGCACTGAGACTTCAGCCCCTGCACCACTAGGGAGGCCCACAGGTGAGTTCTTAAGGGACACCACTGTGACCCTAACTGAATCACAATTAACTGGGCCAATTCACTGGCATTGGAATGTTCCTGACACAGGTGGCTTACATTCTAATAGGAGGTTCTAATCACCACCTTTAGCCCACGTGGAAATTAGGGTCATGAAGAGATCACACAAAAGGAAAACCAGGGGCAAGTTTCTCCTTGACAGAAAGGCCACATAAAAGGTTTCCGCATTGCCAAACTCCAGCTGTGCCACACCAAGCTGGAGTGTCTGGTCATGGATGTTAAAATCACCATCCACTGAGTTACCAGGACCCCAGGGCTGTGCCTTTGTCTCATTTAATCCTCCCAAAGGGTAATCCTGCAGGCTCTGGAGTTAGAATAAGCTGGTTTGCCCATCCTGTCTCTGATTGGCTTGCTGAGCCATATCAACAAGTTATTCAGACACCACATTTCTAAAACGTGGCCAGTCTTTCCCTGGGGGCTGTTGTGAAGCCTTTACAGGAAACACCTGGCCAAGTGCTCCACCAGCAATACCTGCTCTCATGAGTTCCATTTTACAGATGGGAAGACTGAATTTCAGAAAGACCATTGCAGGTGACTTCTAAATTTGCTGGTGACGTTCTAGGATTCCAATGGACTTAACATTGGTTTTCCAGGGGAACAACAGGTGCATATCTGACTTCAGAATTACATGTGTGTCTCTACAGTGTAAAATTCACCTGTTTGGAGTCAGGTACTGAGGAGGGGAGACAATCCCCACCCCCTCAAAAAATGTAACTTGCAAATAAAAAGGGGTTTGAAGAAGCAGGTAATCCCCCTTCCTCCTGAATGTCTTCTCCTGGGGTCCCTCCACTTGCTCCCAAGCAGGAAGGACGAAGGCAGAGAACTACCCGGTCAAAACCAATGAACGAAGCTGCAGTTCAAGTCTGTCTAATTGTGAGGGGGCCGGGACGGCCTCGTGGAAAATGCTTCCATAAATGGGCATGTCTGCCTCTATCGCAACCCTCGCATAGAAAAGTAATGATAACAAATCCATAACAAATACCTTGTACGGAATAACACGTCTCTCTCAGACATGATAATAAAAAACACGGTGTTTACCAGGCAAGCCCCAGAAGTTTCTCAGGGAAGGTCCAGCTAGTTTACGTCTCATGCTCTCGGGACAGAAGCCCACCTATGGTGACCAGCTCCAACTAGATTGCCACACCACCAGGGGACAAACAGTGCTGCTATTTAAATCCACAAAAGGTCAGTTTATGTTTTCTTCAAAGAGAAGATGATAAACACTTGCGTTGCTGGACGCTTTTGGTCCCACCAGAAACCAGCCTGCCCCAGAGAGTTTCCCCTTGATGGTGGGGTCAAGGGGAGAGACAGAGCCTCAGCCAGACCCCTGCTGGCTGTGTAGCACTCGGCAAGTTACTTAACCTCTCTGAACCTCAGCTGCTTTCTATGCTAAACAGACATCACACTGTCTTGCTTAAAAGGCTGTTACAGTGATTAAAAGAGAAGCAACGGGAAAGCACCAAAGATTCCATGGATATTCAATACCCTATTTTACACACTGCCAGGTAATGGCTTCGAGTTGAGCATCTTCAAGCTCCTGCTCTGTAAATCATTCTAAAATGGTAGCTTTCAGGAGTCCAAACAAATCAAAACTGCACCAAACCAAACTATGTAAGCAGTTTACTGTCAGCCTGCCTTTTGCAGACCCTGGCCAGTTTTCAATTTAATCTGCTAGTTCTTAGTACTGTAACTAAACACTCTGTCTCGGGTGTCTAAATATTTTCTTTTACTTTATGTTCAGTAAGGCTTTGAATAGTGCCTCTCCTCAAACAGCAAGATCCCCACCGGCTCTCTGTGCCGGGAGAAACTTAACAACAGACAGTAGCCACGTTTGCAATGGGTTGCCATTCGGGCCGGCTCAGGAAGCCTGGTCAACCCAGTGCTGGTGAACGCACCTGCAGCTCGAGGTTGCAAAGGTGGGGTTGGCACCTGCCTGGCAGAGGGCCCTTGGAGGTTTTTTGTTTTGTTTTTTAATTTGGAGGGGGCATTAGGTTGTAATAAATAACCATTCTCTGGATTATAAACCATGGCTCTAGACTAATGGGAAACACTCCTGTCTGTGGCACCCAGGTGTTTTAACTGATTGAACCAACATTATCAACAACTCAGCGATGCTGTCAAGTCCACTTTGACGGCTTCAGCGATAGGAAAGGCCCCTTTAGTGAAGTTCTGCTGCACTATTTGTGCCTGGAATAAAAGTGAAAAACCCACGAAGCTGGTCCCCCCAGATGTCTAAGGGGGCGCATCTCCCAGAGTCGCCTCTTAACAAGAATCAGCTGGGATTCCGAATGTTGAAGGTACAGCTTTTCTGGAGTCCACTGTTAAGTGGAGCTAGGCCCTGCGATTGCTCTTTAGCAACTACTCTCAAAGTAATACTTATCATTGGCAACCTTGGGAGATGCTGGTTTGGGGGGAAATCTAGAATGATGGGGAAGACAGCAAGGACTGCGAGCCCTGCGGCCCCCCTCACCCTGGTTCTCGAGAGGAAGACAATGGTAATACTTCCCAGCTCCCCGGGTGCTGTAGGCTGCCCTGGAGGACCCCTAAATCCTCCCTCCGAAAGACCCCTCCCGCGGGACCCGTCTACTTACAGATCTCCAACTGGGGGGCTAGCGGAGAAGCAACTGGATGGAGAGCTCAGATCTGGCACACCTCCCAGGCAGGGGCGTCCAAATCTCCCCGCTGCCTCCGACGCCTCTCTTTATAGACCTGGGGCGGTCAGCGGGTGGGAACCCGGAGGCGGCCCTGGGGGGCGGACGGGGGAGGGCCCGGCGCCGCGCCCCCCGCAGCGCCCCCTGCAGGGCCCGAGAGGCGGCTCTGGGCCCGGCGCCCGCGCGCACCTGCCGCGGAGCTGGCGCGAGGGGCGCGCCGGGCGGGGCGCAGCGTCCAGGGAGGGCCTGCGAGGGCCTTGGGACGGAGTCTCAGCTCCGGCCACCGGCGGCCACCGAGACTCCGGGTTCCTGGAGAAGGGGGTCGAGCCCAGCGCTTACTGGGGATGCTTGAGAATGTCTGCCCCAGGCGGGTCCAGCCTCCCGGCTTTAACCTGCTCCTCCCCCGGCGGGTCGAGGTGGGCACCTCCCCGCCCCGCGCCCGCTGCATTCGCTGCCGTTGCCGGCGCCACGGGCGGGGAGAGGGGATTTTCTGAACTTTACAAAGTGCAAGGCAGGAGTCCGGGCTGTTGGGAATTGTGCTGGGAGGGGAAGTTTTTACTTTTCCCGGCTCGCGCTCCCCACCTGCACCCCCAGGCCTGAAAGCCCCGCTGCTGTGACTTCTGGCACCCGGGCGGGGGCCGCCGGCTGCGCGGCCTCGGGCGGGTCATTTCCCCGCTCAGACCTCGGCGCGCGCGGCTGGGGCGAGGGCGCGAGCGAGACGAGAGTTACAGGGTTTGGAAGGTGCTGTCAGGAGCCGCACCTGTGGGGTCCCTTCCATTGCTCCCCCCAGGAAATTCTTGCAATTATAGAAAGCCTAAAAATCCACTCCTCTCCCCCTCGGCCTGCCTCGCCGGACACTGTCCCTCCATCGCCACTGCGCCCCCCGTGTCCGTGTCCCACAGCCTCGGGGTGTCTGCGCCCACCTCTTGCTCATCTCCCCCGTGTTCCCTCTTCCCTGTCTCTGTGTCTCTCGCTGTCTCTCCGAGTGTCTCTGGTCTCTGTGTCTCTGGCTCCAGAGCTCTCTGGATTTCCACCTTCCTCCCCCGGCCCCACGCACGCACGCGGGCCATAAAAGGAAGCCGAGGCGCGGGCTGGCGGCGCTCCAGGCGGGGACCCGCGGGCCGCCGGGGCGCCCAGCCGCCCGCCCCGCACCGGCTGGGAGGTCCCGGGCGGGCGGGGCGCTGCCTCCCTCCCGGGCGTGGCGGGCGCGGGCCGGGCTGGGGGCGCCCAGCGGGAGACAACCCAAAAAGGGCAGGCGCGGGCTCCTTCCTGCAGGAATTCCCAGCGCCACATACCAGCCCGGGGCTGCCCGCGCCCGCTGCCTAAATATGGAGCCGAGCGGCCTCCCGGCGCAGCGCGCACGGGGCGGGGGCCAGGCACCCCGCGGGCTGCTCTGCTCGCGGCGCCCGGCGCTGGGAACCCGAGCCCTCTGCTGGGACAGCGCGAGGGGGCAGCCCCCAGCCCCACGTGGATCCCCGCTACTTCCAGCCGCAGGGTCGGGGGAGGGTTGGAGTGCGAAGACCCTGTGCTGGGCGCCGGGCCCGTCTTCAGCAAACCCTCCCTGGCAAGCAGGTCAGGAGGTGCTGGGATCCTCGTTAATACCCCATTTTGCGGATAAGAAAACTGAGGCGCGGGAGGAGCGTAGAGATTTGCCCTCCCTCTCTCTGGGGCTGGAGCCCACAATTGCCGTGGCTCAATTCAATCTAAAGACTTTGAGGGAAATGCCCAGAACTGGCCTTGGGGCTAAGGTCCAGTCTCTGAGGTTCCATGACTGGGTTGGAACGTGCTGGTGCCCCTGTCTTGCTGTCTGACCACCAGCAAGTGACTTAACTGCTCTCTGCCTCAGTTTAGCTACCTGCGAAATGGAAAGGACATTAGTTCCTTCCTGGCTGTTTGCAGACACACCCTGAGATGATCCACTTACCCGACCGCTTGGTGTTGGCAGCTGTTACTCGGAAGTAGAGGTCAGGCCTGGGGGATGTGGTGATGAGAGCCTGTCCTGCCCAGGGTTTTCCTACAGGCTCCCAGGCCCCTCTGCAGGCCCCTCTTGTTGCCTTCCTCCAGCATCACCTTCACCTGGTGTTCACCCCTGAAAACAGCCCATGCTCCCTGCCCCTCACGGAGCCTAAATCAATCAAGACCAGTCAGTGTCCACCTGGCTGGAGAAGTTAGGGGGGAAGTTGTGCTGGAAATGATGGATGGGCTACTTCCCCACGTGCCTTCCAATGTCTGCACTGTAAAAGGAGTGGAAATTGTACAGCAGTGATAGAAAGCAGAGAACAGCGATGAAGGGGAAACCAAGTGGATCGTCACCTTCCCATCCTAGAAAGATAATCCAGAGCAGGCTGTCAGATGCTACCTCACTGGCCTCCAAGAAACAACTGGCATTTTCAGCGGAGGCATTAACATTGGCACTTGCAAAGGAAATGCATTGGATGCTTTCAAGAACATCTCAGTAACTTTTAAGGGAATCATAAGAAATTATTCATAAATGAAAGCTTTAGAACAAACACTGATTTTTACTGCAGTCTCACCTCACCCTTAGAGCTACCCTAGGAAGTAGGTACTCTTTTCCCCTCTCATTTTGCTGTTGAGAAACCAGATTTGATGCGTTAATCCAAGAAAATACAGTTCCTGATGGAGCAGAAATTCCAACCTCTGCCCTTCCCCTCCGGTCTGACAGTGCCCATGGAAGCGGATGAGAACCATGACCTCAGACCTGTGGGCACCCACAGGCAGCTTCGGGATTGTCAGTCCTTGTCTCCGAGCCTCTGTTTTCTCAGGAAACGCAGATGGCCAGAAGATACCGTAGCTACCTTCTGAGTTGCTAACTACGAGATGTGAAGATCTGTAGCTTGTTTCTGGTACGCTCTTCTGAAGGCCTCCGGAACAGCACAGGTGTGTGTCAGTGCTTCATCACACATGTCCACTGCACAGGCCAGATGTTTGACTCTTGAAAGGTCACTATTATAAAAATTAAATCAGATGTCTCTGTTTTATGTCTCCTGACTCAAAGAGCCAGTTATTTTAAGATTGAGGGGGAAAAGTTACTTTAAAAATGTTTCTTTGACTGAGAGCTGTCAAGTCAGTTTCCTTGGCATATGTGGGAGCTTGTAATGGGAGTTTCCATGAACTCATGAAACAAGATGGCTGGGAGACATTTCTCTTTGGAATCTTTTTTTTTTTTTTTTAAAGCAAATAGTTTATTATTTGAAGCAATTGAATTCAAAAATCTCCAAACTGCTTTTTAATATCAGTTTTTAATATTCGGTTTTTAATATTGAAGATTGGGTCCACACATGTGCTTCCTAATTTCATTATTGAAACGTGCATGCACTCACGTCACACCTAGCCCCAGATCAGCACAGGGTTCTCTCCCTGTGAAGAAAGGTGTGCTGTTTCTGACCTCAGTCGAGGCGCTAGCCATTCTCTTCCACAAAAGCACTTGTTTCACTCAGGACGGCCCCCCGGCTTCTCCAAGTGCAGCCTGCATTGCGTAGTAACCTGCAAGAGTTCTATCCTCACCATTTCCGTAACTCCATATTCTTCTCACTTCTATCAGAACCTGCTCTAAAATTCTCAATAAAAGTAGTTTGTTTCTTACAAAACTGAACAGTCTTAGCACATAATCCAGCAAATCAGGCTTCTTGGGATTAACCCAAATAAGCAGAGAACTTACATCCATTCTAACTTTACACACAGATCTGTATGGCTGCTTTATTTATAAGTGCCAAAACTTGGAAGCAACCAATATTGCCTCAGTAAGTGAATAGATAAATCAAATGTGGTACATTCAGATGATGGAATATTACCTAGCACTAAAGAGAAATGAGTTATTTAGCTATAAAAAGACATGGAGGGTCCTTAAATGCATATTACTAAGTGGAAGGAGCTAATGTTCTACGTAGGCACAATCAGTATGATTCTAACTATGAGATTCTGGAAAAGGCAAAATTATGGAGATAGTAAAAGGATCTGGTTGTCTGAGACGAGTGGGGAGAGATGAAAAGGCAGAGCATGGAAGATATTTAGGGCTATAAAATTAAACTTTATGATTCAATGGTGGATATATGTCCTTAAATGTCCAAATCCAGAGAATGTACATGACAAAGAGTGAACCTTAACGCCAACTATGGACCCCAAATGATGATGACATGTCAGTGTAAGTTCATTAACTGTAAAAAAGGTAGCACTCTGCTGGGGGATGCCATCACAGGGAGCTTGGGAAAGGGGCAGTAGTTACTGGAAACTCACTGAATCTTACATTCCATTTCTCTGTGAATGTAAAACTGCTCCAAAAACCGTTTTTACCTCACCTTAATTTAAAAAAAGATAAAGACCACATAATCCTTACAATATGGTTGTTAGAAAGTCAAATACCAAGTGGCTGGGAACGCATTGTCCTAAATGCCTTTAAAGGCAGATTCTCACAAATGTTAATCCTTTATGTACACTTGGCTTTAGGTTAAAAGAACACATCAAATTTTACATAATCATGTAGGCATGTGAGTCATATACAAATGTGTTCTTGCACATAATTATAAAGCTATTAGTTTATTCTGTGCAAACATATGCTAAGATTAAAAGCATCATCTTCAAAAGCCACTTCTGTTCCTGCAAGCGGTTTCGAGATTGTCCAAGTTTTAAGTTTCCACCTTTTCTAAATCCCTCCCTAGTTTTAATTTCCATTCTATTTCTGTGTAAATCCAAGTTTTCTCCTAAAACTTTTCCTTTCTGGAAAGTTACTTCTTCCAGTGACCCCATGAAATCCACCAGTAATGATGGTCTAATTTACTTCATGTTCATGAGCATAATTTAAGGGGTTCCTCTGTATTTTTATATCTTTTCTTTCCTTGAGTTGTTTAAATGTCTCAGCCCATGTTCCTTTTTCAACTACTGGATGATAACCTGACACTGTTCAAAACTCCTGAATATAGAAAATTCTAGAGCAGATTTTCTCAACCCAAGATCTTCCTTTGTAGATAACCATAGAAGTCTTTGTGATTAGGTGGTTCGCTTTTCCAGATATAAAAATGTAAATCTAATGGAAAAAAAGCATGCTTTTTCTAAACACATATGGCCCGACCAGCCCCCACATGGTCACTCTGTGCAGGTGATATGGTTGCTAGAAGTGCATAACCAGGAAAAGTTCTCCCTCACCTGACCACACCAACACCAGGTTGCTGGAGATCCCGAAAGAAGGCCTGGAGGGTCATCTCCAATCCTTCTTCTGGTTCTGGTGTATACCTCTCTAGATGATAGAAAAGTCATATGAACATCCTTGGAACAAAGGTGAGTGGCTTATTTTTTTTATTAAATAATACACTGAAAGTATAAAAATTGCCTAGGTACAAATAAGTTACAGAATAATGCATACAAAAGCACTATGGACTACATGTGACAATTTTGTTTTGCTTCTATTTTGATGATTTTCTATCAGTATCCAAAATGTCACACTCCAGCATTTTTTATTAATCTAGTCATGCATGATTGCAATTCCTGAGGTAAACTGAAGTGTCCACTGCCAACATCCTTGGATATAAACCAAGTCCTCTGGGAATAATTCAGATATTTATATTCCCACATACAATGGAATTCATAATTGTAACCAGATCCTACAAGTTTCATTTAAGAAATGGAAATGAAACCTTATTAATACTTCTCCATCTAAACGTAATTTTAGTCCACTAAGAGGGCCTCTCAAAATTCTTTGACTTGTAAAGTATAATTTAATAATTTTCTGCATTTAGATCAAAACTACTGGTTAATCTGTAAGGACTAAATATTGACTAGCACCAGATATAAAATTGAAAGTTTCAATAAATTCCAAAGGCAGCAGATTTAATACCCTGAAGAGAATGCCAATGTTGCCAGCTATAGCTCTTTTCTCTCTTTCCTTATGGAAAATGTTCAAGCCAAGTGTCACTGTACAGATGCTGTGCAGTTTTATTCTGAATATACTTTATGACTTGTTGATCAGGTACTACCAGTTGTTTTCAGTGAAATCAGTCTATAGCCGCCACATTATAAAATGTCTTAATAAACATCAAAGTAGCATTTTAAAGATAGCACTATGAGTCCTTACTATTTTTCTATCCTAAAAGCAAAAAAATGACATTTAGTAAGACTTTTAGGCCCCAACTGAGTAGGGGTTAGCCCTTTCATAGCTCATTTTGTAATTATACCACTGAAGGTCACATGGAGGTTAAACAATGCCATCTTTTAAAAGGTACTTTTTGGTATTTTTCCTAAAACTTGTCTCTTCATGCTAATTCTACATTTTTATATAATAAAATAAACTCTTTGTTTCACTTACAGCAAAGTCAAAGGAATGATTTCCCCCTCTACCATTTAATTAAATCTCTCAGTAGAAGCCAAAATGATCTAAGAAAAGAAAAAGTACATTGTTACCTAGCTAACCTAATTATAAATAGTTCTCCGAAAAATAGCCAAGCCAAAAAATAAAGATCAAACTTTATAGGAATTAAGTTTTTCTGGCCATCGTATTCTTTCAAAAAAATTTTAACTTGGATGACTTTTCCCACAAATCCACAAAATTCCAGCTTAAAAGTCATTTAATTAAGGTGTCATGTAGAAGACCAGAGGATATGGCTATGGAGACCTGAATTTTCTTAGAAGAATGTTCAGGGTACTAAATCTCTTTCATTTCTCACAAATTTAAGGGGCCTTTAAAATGCTTCCTAAAAACTACTTTTTTTTTTTTCCAAGTTAAATCCAATGACAGATGGAGCTTTTATTCACAAATGCAGTTAAGCCATGAGGGGCTCAATGTTCTTCAGAAACTCAAGTTACTACAAAGTTCAAATATTGGTAATGCATTTTGGTCACATCAGGAGAATAAATAATTTAATACATATGAAGTTTAAAATAAAAGATGCCCCACTGGGAACGTCATCTCTTCACTGCTTGAGACACGTGAGGATCTTCAATGGTCACACCTTCCCCTTCATCTTTAGGTGGTCTCTGAATGAACAGAAGTGCATGTCAATGCTTATCCCAAAGCATAATAGGCAGTAGGCAGACACATCTACATATATTTTAGGATGTTATTATATTTAATATTGTGTGGTTCCTTAAATAGCTTAGAACAATGAAAAAACTCACTTTTTGAAAAACGCTATTGAATCACTCAGAAATGTTTAATACTAGGGACTCACTACTTAAAAGTCTTTAATTTTTTTAATGAATAGAGAATAGCCTGTGTGAGCAGTCACAAATTTCTCTTATATTACATCTTACATTTTAACTACATTATAGCTCTCTCTTTTTTTAAAAGATTTATTTTATGCATACAAGAGTTGGGGTACAGGCCAGAGGGGTGGGGGGCGAGAGGATTCACCACAACAGAGTGGGGAGCAGAACAGGCAGTTCTACTGAAATACACTGCTGAGGGCAGCAGTAGGTGAGACAGGAGAGATCCGCTATGCCATGTGGGTCAGCTCCCTGGCCAGGGATCAAACTTATGTTGCAGTGGCTGCCGATAGCTTCATAGTGCTGAGACTTAACACCTTGCGCCACCAGGAAGGCCTTAGATTATATCTCTTACAATACAGCTAAGAGAATTTGCAAAAAAACAACCCAACTACCCAAAAATAAATGACTAGATCAAGAAGATGTGGTACATAAATACAATGGAATATTACTCAGTAATCAAAAAAAAAAAAAACAACTCATGCAATTTGCAGCAACATGGATGGAGTTGGAAGGGAACATGCTCAGCGAAATAAGCCAAAAGAAAAAGAAAAATATTGGATGGTCTCACTCATAGCAGGAATTTAGAAAACCTAAATAAGAGACCAGGAAAAAGACTAATTATAATGAAGTAAAAATAAAAATCAACAAGCAACTATAGGGCCTCCCCGGTGGCGCAGCGGTTGAGCACTGGGTTGTGAAGCTGCCCGCGGCCTCTGCAGCGCGGGTTCGATCTCCAGCTGCTCCCTGGCCATCGAAGGAGGACCCCACATGGCGCGCAGACCTCTCCTGCTGCCCGCTGCTCCCCTCAGCAGTGTACTTCGGTCCTTCTGCCTGCTCTGCTCCCCGCTCTGGCTCTGGTGAATTCTCTCACCCTCCCGGGCTTCTGACTGTACCCAGTGCTTGTATAAATAAATAAATAAATAAATCTTAAAATAAATAAATAAATAAATGGCAACTATAAACCAGAAACACACTATGGGGTGTGGGAGAGATGGGAGGAGGGATTAGGGTCAAAATAAGGGGGGTCGGAATTATATGGGGAATATAACCAAGATGAAAATGCATACATTGTGCAAAAATGAAAAATGATGTAAAAAATATGTATAAATATATATAAAATATATATATAATAAAAAAAATAAAGTAGTCCCTATCAAAAAAAAAAAAAAAGAATATTCAATAGCACTTTGAGGGATTTGCCAAAATCTTTCACCTTAAAATGAGGGGGAAAAACCCCTTTCCTCAAATAGAAATGCCTCCCAGTAGTACCCTCTTGTGGCAGAAAGAAAATTAGCACAATTTACATCTTCTAAGGAAAATTAGAAAACTATCCAGGAAACTAAAGACAGTGTCCTTCAGCTAAAAACAAAACAAAACAAACCTTCAGGAGAGCTTAGAGGAGACCAGAGGCCCTGGGGCCACCCACTGTGCTCAGGCAATAGCAAAGAAGGGGCCCAGTCACTTCTGTTCAATTTCTTTTGCTACAGGGGACAAAGGGCAGAAGGCAAAAGTGTTCTAGATTAAAAAAAACCTGAAGAAGCTTAACATCCAAGTGTTAACAGCAAGGAAACACGCAAACAAAATTCCTAATAAAATATGAACCCCAGGGGCCTCCCTGGTGGCGCAAGGGGTTAAGATGCAACCTATGAAGCTATCCACAGCCTCTGCAGCACGCGTTTGATCCCTGGCCAGGGAGCGACCCACATGGCACAGCAGACCTCTCCCTGTCTGGCCCGCTGCTCCCTTCAGCAGTGTATTTCAGTCAATCTGCCTGTTCTGTTCCCCTCTCTGTCTCTGGTGAATCCTCTCACCTCCTACACCTCTGGCCTGTACCCCAGTTCTTGTATGCATAAATAAATAAATCTTTTAAAAAAAAATGAACCCCCAATTCTCTCAAACAGTTTTCACAACTGAAAAAATATCGTTTTTATGACAACTTGATAGCAAGAGGGAAAAAATTACAAATATAGACAAGTACACAATTTAGACAAAGATGCAAAGCAGACAAATATGTGGTTTAACACCAAATACACATTTTAATTCTGAAGAAAATTTGATTGCACACCCAGTTTTATTATTAATTCAAAATAGCTGATCTGGGCCTCCATGGTGGCACAGGGTTAAGTCGCAGCAATGTGAAGCTATCCGCAGCCACTGCAGCAAGAGTCGGATCCCCAGCCAAGGAACTGACCCGCATGGTGCTGCAGACCTCGCCTGTCTCCCCCGCTGCTCCCCTCAGCAGTGTATTTCAGTCAATCCACCTGTTCTGCTCCCCACTCTGTCTCTGGTGAATCCTTCCACCACCCCATACCTTTGGCCTATACCCCAGGTCTTATCTGCATAAATAAATTGAAAAATAACAAAAAAAACAAAATAGCTGATCACCTTCATAAATATTTGAAATGTTAATACTACTAGAGGTCTGGATCACAGATGACATTCTATCTCCCTCAATTTTAGACAACTTTGCTTGCCAGAATAAAATTAACAATACTCTTAGGACATAGCCAATTTAAGGTTTTCTAGAAAATGCGCTATTAAAAAATATGTTACCCATGTACTTCACATACATGCATAAAGTCGAACTTACATCTTCTCTATCATAAAATATCTGGTCTTTTATTTGTAGCAAAAGCCACTTTGCCTCCAGTATTTTAAGAACTAGCGTAGCGAAACCAGTGAGCTGGCTATCATCCTATCATTTCATATGAACCCCCTTCATTTTTTTTCAGTGCTTTGAAAAGCTTTGTTTAAAAGGGGGGAAAAAAAGCTTTCAAAAAAAAAAAAAGGAGCTTTCATACTGGCATGCTTTTGACTTATTTTCAAATGAAACACTTTTAGTGTTTTATATTTCAGTTGGATGAGCTGGTGTAGAGAAAGGTACTGTAACTGGAAGACTAATTATTTTAATACCTTCTAACCTTTTCAGTGTCGCCAATAAAACTCAGTACCCTTCTGACGGCAAGCCCACCACATGAAAGTGAAATGTGTCACCAGAATAGAATGAAAAGTTCTGCCTGACAGCGCCTCACAAGTCATTGCATGTAGAGCTCACTGTGGTGCAAGACAACTTTTGATGATCAGGAAAATGATTTGCAAAATCAGTCATTCTTCTGTGAGTTCAGCAGGCATCCTCACTTTTGAGCCTCCCACAGAACTTTCCAAAGAATAGGCACCCAACATTTCAGACTTGAACTTGATTCTCTGATCTCTTGCACTTTACACACAAAGGACCCCTCTTTTTTCGTCTGTCACTCTCCCTCCAAACTCAGAATGCAAGCTCCTTGAAGGCCGAGGCTGTCTCCTATCACTGCTCTCCACTGGGAGCTTAGATTAGTGTCTGCTACAACAGGCCCTCAGTAAACCCTTCTTGGATGAGTAAATGATACAGAATTGCACAGAAGTTGCCAGAGGAAGCCACAGTGACTTTTATCTAAATAAATGTTTTATTTTGGGCCTCCCTGGTGGCGCAAGTGGTTAAGCGGTTAAGCACCGCACTATGAAGCAATCCGCAGCTTCTGCAGCACAAGTTCGATCCCCCGCCAGGGAGAAACCCACATGGTGTGGCAGACCTCTCCTGTCTCACCCGCTGCTCTCCTCAAGCAGTGTATTTTGGTCTATCTGCCTGTTCTGCTCTCTGTTCTGTCTCTGGTGAGTTCCTCTCACCCTCCCATGCCTCTGGCCTGTACCCTGGTTCTTGTATAAAAATAAATAAATCTTAAAATAATAAAAGATTAAATAGAACAATTGCCAAAATAAATAAATAAAAATAAAATTTATTCAGTATACTAAGGATCTAAGCTATACAAATCGATATAAAAATTGATTTTTAATACTTCCAAACAGAAATTATATCTAAGAATGTTGTCTATTTGCAAAAACAGATTCTGTCTTTTGAAGAATAAGTAACCTAGGATAACTATATTAGCTATAAGTACAACTGAAATATGAATCAAAAGCTCAGGAAAAACTACTCCAAACAGAGGGCCTCCCTGGTGGCGCAGCGGCTGAGCGCTGGGTTGCGAAGCTGCCCGCAGCCTCTGCAGCACCGGTTCGATCCCCGGCTGCTCCCCAGCCATCGAAGGAGGATCCCACATGGTGTGCAGACCTCTCCTGCCGCCCGCTGCTCCCCTCAACAGTGTACTTCGGTCCTTCTGCCTGCTCTGCTCCCAGCTCTGGCTCTGGTGAATTCTCTCGCCCTCCCGTGCTTCTGACTGTACCCAGTGCTTGTATGTATGTATCAATCAATCAATCAATAAATAAATCCTTAAAAAAAAAAAAAACTACTCCAAACAGAAACATATACATAGGAAGAAAACATAACATACTTGCTGATAGCTAAGTGACACCTCTCAGAAAACTCCCACCTGTTTGCTTTCTCCCACTTGGGTGTAGATGTCTGGCAAGGTTTGGGTTTGGAAGCTGAAGAGAAGACCTTGTCAGAGATGCAGCTGGGAAGTCATCCTTAGTGCCATGCAAGAAATGAGCTAAAATCCCATATAAAAGAGGTCTGTAGCAGGAAGAAAACAAAATTAATTAAATTTGTATAAACAGGAAAAGCTTAAAACACCTGTTCCTTAAAAGGGAGTCTCTACAGGGGCCTCCCTGGTGGTGAAGGGGTTAAAGTCCCAGCACTATCAAGCTATCTGCCAGCCATGGCAGCGTGAGTTCCATCCCTAGCCAGGGAGCTGACCCACATGGAGCTACAAACCTCTCCTGTCTTGCCCGCTGCTCCCCTCAGCAGTGTATTTCAGTACATCTGCCTGTTCTGCTCCCCACCCTGCCTCTGGTGAATCCTCCCACCTCCTGCACCGCTGGACTGTACCCCAGTTCTTATATGCATAAACAAATAAAAATAAATCTTTAAAAATAATAATAATAAAAGGTAGTCTCTACACTAGGATGGTCAAGTAACTCATTTGACTTAAAAGAAAAAGGTAGTATGGTTTTTATCCAAATTGCAAAATATTCATGCTTTTTAAAATTTAAAAGTACCTTTAACCCTAATGATAATTTCAAAACCCAGAGAAAATATTTTAACAAACCTCATCTAAATTAAAATACAATCAATGTATAGGAACTCAATTTTTAACCTCTAAAGTCTAACAAAGATTTTCCAACAATGTCTGTCTGATACAAATAGGTATTCAATAAACACTTACTGGATTAATAAAACCTTGTCTGAAGAAGGTCTTATGTCCCAAGAATTAAACTGCCTGTGTCAAAATGCTGGCTTTGCACTTGACCTCAGCAAGATTCTTAATGTCTTAAGATGTAAGAGTCATAAGTATCCCTTCTGCTATAGGGTTGGTCCCCACCTCATAGGGTTGCTGTGGACTAAACAAGCTAGTCATGCTAAGTATGAAGAATCATGCCTGGCACATACTAAATGGCTACAAATGTTAACTATTTAGAAGCTGGATAGGAACTACTATCTTAAAAGCTACTTTACAGTTTACTAACCCGACCTTTATGATTTTATCCTCACCTGTGATTATCTCCAATTTATAAATGACAGCATCACAGCTGAGAGACGATTTGCTAGAGATCCCTTGGTAAGTAAGCAAATTTTATGAACCCCAAGTCCTATATTCTTTTCCTTACAATATGCTGCCTAGAGCTTTCCATTCGTGCCCCTGCACAGATGCAAGCTGCTCCACAATTAAGGGAGCTACAAGAGAAATGTTTTCCTTTCTTTCCAATCTCATCACTGAAAATACAGTTTAATGGGTTTTACTGAGATTTCTACCTATTTAATAGGTGTGATGTTTATAAAAAAAAATAGTAATAACAGTACAAACACAACAAAGCAAAAACAGACAATTATAAATCAGAGACATAATGCAGGGGAGGAGGAGGGAGAGGGATCAGAGGGAGGGTGGGAGGAGCACAGGGGACTCTGGTGATGGTGCACGGGTACCCTGGGGAAGGAAATTCTATGGGGACTCCATCTGAGGGGGTGGGGGGAAGCAAATATTGTCTAAAAATATTTAAAAAATGATAAATGTTAAAATAAAAAAAATTTTTAAAAAATAGCTGTGATGCTTTAAAGTATGACATTCCTTTCTCTTTTGAAAGGTGCAGCTAACTTCCCCTCCCTTGAGTGTGGGCTGAACTCACTTCTAATGAACCAAGAAAGTGACAGCAGTGTGTAACTACAGAGAGTAGGTCATAAATGGCGCTGTGGCATTGTCTCCTAGTGGAGTGTCATGTGACACTCTAGCTATCCGATGGAAAGATACAGATGGCAAGGACTTGTGGCCTTCTGCAAAAGGTTGTGTCAGTAAGCAACATGTTTTAGGAAGAGTAATCAATATTACAAAATGCTGCAGAAATGCAAGCAAAGCTGAGCTTCTCAAATTGGACATAAACATATATTGCAATACACACTATACATACAAATCTCACACACACACCCCTATTCTTGGTGCTAGAGGCTTGGGACAAAGTACAGGATAAAGGTAGCATCTGATCCTGGAACACTGATTTTACACAAAGATTTGTGGGAGAGTTAAATTTAATGAGCATATCATTTAAAATACCTTCATGGCAAAACAGAGAATTATACCATGAAAGGAATAAAAAAAAATTAGTGAATTTTTAAAAAGAATAATCATAAGACTTCAAAGAAATTTCTTATTAGGAAAAGGCTGCTTTGAGCTGGAAAAAGTTTAAGAAACAATGAAGTCAGAAAAGAACTAAAAAACGACTAAAAAAGTTGTTTCCCTTCTTTACACAGTCAGTATAAGTGGTGAAGGGATAATTTAAGATTTAGGGAACACAAAATACAGAATGAAAACAGAAGGTTGATTTGGAAGTTGACAGGGTTTTTTTTTTTTTTTTTTTTTTTTTTAGAGAAGGGACCTCTGAGCACATTCCTCACTTGAAGTGACAGAAGCGGTGGTGAGGAAGTTAAATATGAAGAATTGATAGAGTAACACCTCAGAAGAAAAAAAAAGACTGGCTCAAAAGCCATGAGGAATGACCCTTAGAAAGAAGTAGGGGTGCTCAGTTCTCTGACACCACAAGAATTTGGTTCCAGGAACAGAGGTGTCCTCTGACCTGTTCACTGCTGCACCCTTGGATATGGTACAGACACACACATTCCTGCTGCATTACAGTGAAATAAAGTCACCATTATGCGAACATGTCTCCAATACAAGAACTGATAAAGTTCTGACAATTTATATTAAAAAAAAAAAAACTTCTTACATTGTATTATCCTTTGATTCTTCAAATGCATTTAGTTCACGGATGAGAAACTGTCTGTCTAATGGAACTAGAGGTTGGCCAGATTCTGAGGGGAAAGTCATGAAAACAGTTGAGTCTTCATTAATCTCCAAAGCAAATACGCCTTTGACAACAAACACACTTAACTAGATATACACATTATTTTAGATTCTGGAAGAATGATGGCACTTACCACAACAGATTCAAATGTGTATGTGATTTTAAGACTTTCAAAACACGTATTTTGGGCCTCCCCGGTGGCGCAGCGGTTGAGCGCTGGGTTGCGAAGCTGCCCGCAGCCTCTGCAGCGCCGGTTCAATCCCCGGCCGCCAGGCGAGGGTCCCACATGGCATGCAGACCTCTCTTGCCACCCGCTGCTCTCCTCAGCGTGTCCTTCGTCAGTCTGCCTGCTCTGTTCTCCCCTCTGGCTCTGGCGAATTCTCTCACCCTCCCGCGCTTCTGACTGTACCCAGTGCTTATATAAATAAATAAATAAATCTTAAAAAAAAAAAACCCAACATTATAAATAAACTTGTGAACAGATGTGGGACCTCATCAGCCATTAAAGAAATGCCAATCCAATTCACACCTACGTGCTTGGTTTAAAAAAAAAAAAAAATACGTATTTTATTAAATATACAACTTAACACAGTTTAACACAAGTTCATTTTTAAAATCCTTCCATTTTTGGATGGGAAAATAATTTTCTGCATATAATCTAGAATACCAGACTTCAGAAGTCTGTATATTAAGAAGTCTATGAATTAAACATAGGGTACTCATATTCATTCAACAACAATAATTCTAAAAGTAAAATGAACCCTGAAATGACGTGCTGGCAAGTACACCTGGCAACTGGAACCCACCTGGCTGGTGGGAGGTATAATAGTACAGCCACTTTGGAAAACAGCCGCCCACAGAGCCAAGCATACACTTCCCACACGAAACCCAGCAATCCCGCTCCGAGCTCTTTACCCAAGAGAAATGAAAAATTATGTTCACACAAAATCTTGTACATGAACGTTCATGGCGGCTTGATATATAACTGCCAAAAACTAGAAACAAACGTCCATCAACTGATAATAGATAAATTGACACGGCCACACGATGGATGCTATTTAGGAGGGGGAAACCAATATGGTTAAAAGCTCAAATGCATTAGGTTAAGTGAAAGGAAGCAGAACTCAAAAAGCTACATTCTGTGTGGTTCCATGTACAGGACATTCAGGAAAAGGCAAATGATGGATACAGAAAACAACAGGCCAGTGTTGTTAGAGGTAGGGAGTAGGCAAAGTAGTCTCTTTGACTACAAAGTCTAAGTAGTTTGTCCCTTTGACTACAAAGGGACACTATTTCTAATGTGTTGGGAATAACCCACATCCCTGCTATGACTGTGGTGGTAGTTACACAATTGTATACATTTTGCAAAATCCACAGAACTGTGTATTAGAAAAGGTGGAGTACACTGAATGTTAATTATACCTGTTTCTTTTAAATCAAGACAGTAATATGAAACTTAACTACTGTCACTACTGTCAAGGGAAGCCTAAGTCTTCTTTTCTGAGAACTAATGGTATTAGATAGCCATTATAACTGAGCAAAGTAGAGACACTGATATTAAAGATCCCTAAACCAATAAAAATCATCAGTTTATTAGTAAAGATATATGCTTAATAGTCAAGAAAAGATCTTTAATGAAAAGTTCTTTCATCACAAATAAAGAATTCATTCTCTTTTCTATTTCATGATCTCTTGTGCTTACACTCTAAGGCATGAAATAGTCTTACAGTACAGACTGCACTTTACACAGGAGTCAGATGATATACGGTGATGAATGTCTGTCCACCCACCCAGTCTCACTCCCACCACCCCTGTCCAAAAGTAACACTCAGCTCAGCTACTGTGTGTCTATTACCAGCCTTTTATTTTCTTTCTTAAAAATTAAAATTTAACATAGAGTAAATTTCTCATTAACTGTCTACCCCCATTCCCTAATACCATCTCTCTTCCTCTCATCACTAGAGTTTGTTTGGAGTTTACTTTCCTAGTCCATATTAAATACTATATTTTTACTAACATTTGTAGATCTATCCCTAACCAATACATAGTAGTGGTATTTTGAGGTTTTATCTGCAATGTCTTATACATTTTTAATAAAAAAAGTATATACATTAATTCTGTATATGCATATTTTTAAAGATATACTTTTAAAAAAACCCACTGGCAACAAACAGGATAATATGTAAACAATCGCTTATTCTGAGTATCAGAATTATGGGTGATTTTTCAGATTATGCACCTAGCCTAAGTGCTCCTTTACTTAAACTCGTTTTTCCCTACAATACAACAAGGCTCAGGAGAACTTTGTTCAAGCTATGGAAAGAGTCCCTGTGATTTTTATGCCTCAGCCCCTCAGATGTCACTGGTAATGGAATTGGATTTCCAGGCCAAACACTCTGAAAGGAAAAAGCAGATTTTGCATCAGGTGATAACAATGACTTCTTACCTGCTATGAGAACAGATGCTGTATATTTGTATTTGTTGAATTCCAAGTATTCCCGAATTAATTCATTAATTAGAAGGTTTTCATGAGACAATGACGGTCGGGGTTCTCTTTCATCATCTAGGGCATTGAAAACTTCAGCTCGAATCCTTGCTTTTAAATGCCCTAAAACTCCCCTTTTTTCCAAGGTGTCCTTTAAAACTGTTAAACAGAAAACATAGATGCTTCAATTATAAACTTTGTCATTCTTTAGGCATACTTTGAGGAAAAATGTTTAAAAGATAAATGACAAACTGCAGTTTTCAATGTAAACATAGTAAATGAAATTAACGATCATGAGTCATAAAAAATAAAGTTCCCAAGTTGCAAAGATTTACAATTTTAACACATTTAAGCAGATGCAAATTTATCCTTCCAACATCATCATTGTCAGAGGCTACAGTCTGTTACACATTTTTCAGTAAGGGGAAAAAAGGGACAGAAATGTACTTGGTTTACTGGGACCAGCATGGATACTGCCTCATACATTTTCAAATGTGTTGTTTTCAAATGTCTGTCACTGCAAACAGGTTCTATTTGTCACTAAAAAACGCCAGGTCTAGGAAGAAGAGGACTAAAGATAACAAGCATACCATAAAAGGACTGTATTGAGTTCTGTATAAAAATCTTTGATCTTTTAAAAAGGGAGTGTTTTGTTTTGGGGGTTTGCTTGCTTTTTAAAGATAATTATGAGATATCCTTTGAAAGCAGTAGGATTTTGAAATCTTAAGCATAGTCAGAAATCTAGTATGTGACTATATCACTGCCATCTTAAGGAACTGGGGATGTATATACTGAATATAATCTAACTTTTTTTTAATTTTATTTTATTTTTATATTCCCCATACAATTGCAACCCCCTTATTTTGCCCCATCCCTCCTTTCCCCACCCCCCAACCCCCATAGAGTGACTCTGGTTCATAGTTTGTTGACTTTGATATTTTCTTTCTTATAGTTATTCTTTTTCCTGGTCCCTTATTTAAGTTTTCTAGATTCCTGCTATGAGTGAGACCATCTGGTATTTTTCTTTTTCTTTCTGACTTATTTCGCTGAGCATGATCCCTTCCAGCTCCATCCATGTTGCTGCAAATTGCATGTGTTTATCTTTTTTGAATGCTGAGTAATATTCCATGGTGTATATGTACCACATCTTCTTGATCCAGTCATCTATTTTTGGGCATTTGGGTTGTTTCCAAAGCTTAGCTATTGTAAACAGTGCTGCTATAAACATAGGGGTGCAGGTGCTCTTTGGAATTGATGTTTCTGTGTCCTATGGGTAAATACCTAGGAGTGGAATTGCTGGATCCTATGGAAGCTCTATGTTTAGTAGGTCCAGAAATCTCCACACAGCTCTCCATAGTGGTTGGACCAGTTTGCACTCCCACCAACAGTGCAGAAGAGTTCCTTTTTCTCCACACCCTCGCCAACATTTGTTGTTGCTAGTTTTTTTAATATGTGCCATTCTCACTGGTGTAAGATGGTATCTCATGGTAGTTTTGATTTGCATTTCCCTGATTACAAGTGATGTTGAACATTTTTTCATATGCCTGTTGCCCATTTGCATTTCCTCTTCAGAGAAGTTTCTTTTTAGCTCTTCTGCCCATTTTTTGCCTTGATTATTTTCTTTGTTTTTGTTGAGTCTCATCAGCTCTTTGTTGATTTTTGTGATCAGTCCTTTATCATTAGTGTTGTGTGCAAAAATGTTCTCCCAGTCGGTGGAGTTTCTCTTTGTTTTGTTATTGTCTCTTTTGCTGTGCAGAAGCTCTTTAATCTAACTTCTTAATAAGCAAGGGTCATTATTACAACAATCAGTAATGTAATAATGAGATTTAGCTACTAATACCAGCATGGATAGTGACAGGTATAGGGCTGAATTAGTATTATTCCTCCTACAGTGATCTGAAATCTTTTACCAAAGTCTCCCTAATGGAACAATTAACACATCATCACTCACAGTACCTAGAACATAGCAAAAGCTCAAAAATGTCACCTAGAAGCATCATGATATAGTGCCATATGCTGCTAATATAAATATAAATACATAAAGGAAGTCCAGGGAGTTTATTCATACAGACATGAACATAAATTTTTTCTTAACCTTTGATAAACAACAACGAAAAAAATCTGGGTCATATGATTGAGACAACAATCTAGACTATACTTGAACCTTTCGCGTTCCTTATTTTAATATCTTCCCTCAATCATGTTTGCTGGTACACAAGCATAATGATCACCCAATCAGGATTTGTAAGAGGACTTTCATAAAAGGGGAAGCCTTTTCATAACCAAATCCCTGTTTTCTAATTCCAACTTTGGAAGGCAGATGAATTTTTCTCCACTGGCAAGGATCCTGTCCCAGTTAGTCTATTTGCCTACAGCACAGGCTCACTCAGTAGGGCAAGAGGAACTTATGAAGCGGAGTTAGGAAACCTAGTATGTCACATTACCAACTTGCACCTTAGCTGCTTCCTTCAACATGAGTTCTAACCTGTTGGAGGCAAAAGTGAAGTAGGAAAATGTGCTTTAAGGTGAAAATCTATAAAGCATAAGACAAATGATTTGCGAGCACATTTTCACTGGGTTTCTGTTGGACACTTAACACTTTCAGACCTGCAGAAAGAAATATATTCTCGGGCCTTCCTGGTGGCGCCAGGGGTTAAGAACAGCACTATGAAGCTATCCGTAGCCTCTGCAGCACAAGTTCAATCCCTGGCCAGGGAGCTACCCATATGGGGCAGCAGACCTCTCCTGACTTGCCCACTACTCTCCTCAGCAATGTATTTCAGTAGATCCGCCTGCTCTGTTGCCCACTCTATCTCTGGTGAATCCTCTCACCTGGTCCCCCCCACACCTCTGGCCTGTACCCCAGTTCTTGTATGCATAAAATAAATCTTAAAAAAAAAAAAAGACAAATATTCTCTTTTATCAGTGAAGGACACCCTTACCCCCAGAAAGTTATGCCTTCTTCTGAGGTTCCATTTCTTTTTGCCCTACTTTCTACTGTTTTAAGATAGAGGAACAGGTCACACTGTCCTGCAACAATTCCAGAAAGAGGTTCTTAACCTGGCACATATCTGAAAAACACCTTTAAATCCTCTGACATTGTATGTAATATTGCATATGACACCTATTTCCTGGGGTCTATGCATTTCCTGGTATGTTCAGATTTTTGGATAAAAGTCTGCTTTTTTTTTTTTTTAATGGCAGCTCACAAGTCCAGTGCCCCAAATATACATTGATATCAGTGGTTATTGAACCACATTCTTAAAGAAATGCCAATTCTCTAAGAATTACTGATTTTGACCTGAAAATGGAACCGATTTTATTAACCCGGCAGCAGTATCACTCAGAGGTTAAGACCTGGGGCTCTAATGCAGTATCTCAAACTCTGTGCCTCTTTCTGAGTCACTGTGGGTGAACAATTTCACCTCTTAGCACCTCAATTTCCTAACCAATGAAGTGTTCATAGGGCTCTTAAAGGGAGTCAATGAGATAACAGGGGGCTGGGTGGTGCCTGACACCTAAGGCTCAATCACTGATAAGGAAAACTAGTATTGCTTTTCTGGGCAGCTGCATCAGCTAACGGCTGCAAATGTTATCACTTACTCACACCTTGGAAGAACTTTCCCCCCAAAAAAAGATAGGCGAGCAGACAGGCAACATTCTGCCTCCAGTCTTCCCCGTTGGAAAATCAAGACCTACCTCGCAGGCTGTCTTAAGGATTCAGTGAGACAGCTAGGATTGCACCTGACCCCCAAGGCCCAAGGTGCAGTCCTGTCCACCCTTCTGGCACCTGCAGAGCCTGCGAGTCCTCTCCAGCTCAAAGCCAGATTAAGAATTGCAGCCGGAGCCTCCCCGGTGGCACAGCGGGTTGAGCGCAGCTGTCCACGGCCTCTGCAGCGCGGGTTCGAGTCCCGGCCAGGGAGATACCCACATGGCGCGGCAGACCGCTCCTCGCTCGCCCGCTGCTCCCCTCAGCAGTGTCTTCGGTCTGTCTGCTCTGCCCTGTACCCCAGTTCTTGTATAAATAAAACTTTTAAAAAAAAAAAAGAATTACCCGGGGTCACCACCTCTCTCACAAGGCCCCGGGCAGAGGCCGCCAGCCCAGCCGGACGCTCTCCAGACCCTGATACCGCAGAGCGACCCCGGGAAAAGCTGACTCTAGGGTGACGCGCGTGCCCTCTTTCGTCCCATCCTTCTCACAGGCAGCTCCCCCGGCAGCCTCCCGCTCTCACTCACCAGCCTTCAGCTCGGTGACAGTCGCCATTTTTCAACGGCCGTCAGGGGCGCGCCTCGGCCGTGCGCACGCGCAGTTCCGCGGCGTGATCTGCAGCCAATAAGCGCTCGCTTCTTGTCACGCTCAGTCCCGCCCCTCCCAGTTTACGCTCTTCGCTATTGGCTAGGTGGTAAATAGCCAGAGAAAATTCACCAATCAGAGAGCTGACTAGGCGGGCCTTGCTGAGGAAGGGGGAAGTGGGCGGGGACTGAGCAGGTGAGTGCTCTCACCTGTGGGTGGTGCTGACACTTCTCGTTTGTTAACGCGCCATCTACTAAACCTTTCGTGATCTGCCTGTCGCTCATCCCTGCGGGTTGAAGTACTTATTGTTAATAGTCACCGTGTATTAAGCCTGTGGCTCTCAAATTTGAGTGTGCGTCAGAATCGCCAGAAAGACTTGTTAAAATCGATCGCTGGGCTCCTCCCCTGCAGTTTCGGATTCAGTAAATTTGGGCCAAGGTCCAAGAATTTGCAGCTCTAATAAGTCCCCAAGTGCTGCTGCTGCTGCTGCTGCTGCTGCTGGGACCCTGCTTTGAGCATCGCTGTATTAAGTATTTACTATGAGCCTGACGCTATGCTCAATGCTTCACCCACTTTAGCTCGTTGGTGTCTCACTCCCTTGTTACAGAGGAGGAGAAAATTCTTTGTTGGTTGAAGAGACTAACCAACATCACCAGCAAATGGTGGAGGTGAGATTTGAATACACATAAGGAGTCCAAAAGATCCTTGTGCATCCCAAGGAAATAGAGAAAAAGGAACATGAGCATAAATGCCCACAATTGAGCACGAGGTTCTGTGATTCCAGTTGTGTTGTCTGGGAGACCAACATTTGTAACTTACAACTTACAACTATGCCCGATAACCGCAGGTCTGGACACAGCAGTAGGTTTTGAAATCTGTATTTTTGGTAAATCCAATGAGCATGTTTTTGATGGAATGGGATGGATAGGAAACATTGAAGTTTTTTTCTAAAGATTTATTTATCGATACAAAATCTGGGGTGTAAGCCAGAGGTGGGGGGGAAGGGTAGAGGTACATGGTGGTGAGAGGATCCACCAGAGAGAGTGGGGAACAGAACAGGCAGATCTACTAAAATGCACTGCTGAGGGGAGAGGTCTGCTGCTCCATGTGGGTTGCTCCCTGGTGGGCTGGGGATGGAACTCGTGCTGCAGTGGCTGGCATAGCTTGATAGCTCTGTCTTTAACCTCTGTGCCACCAGGAAGGCTCCATTGAAGTTTTTTTTTTTTGAAATTTTGTTTCTGGTAAAATGTGTGTCCTGGTTTCTGGTGTGCTGCTTAAAGTAGGTGGCAGGTCCCCAAAAAAGATAGTCTAGAGGACCTGTAATCTAGAAGAAACATTCCCTCCAAATGAGGCAAGTTTTGACTTTGTGGGACACAAATCTATCCTGTAACCTTAAAGAGGTCCCATCCTGTCACATTTCCCTGTTGTGTGAAACTCACAGTGTCTGACTTCCTGGCCTGCGTCTGAAGGGACTTGAAAGATGAACTAAATTCCATAAGTGGGCTGTTTGAGTTCTTCAAAGAAAAGCACTCCGAACACACTAATGAAGACTACTGAGAGAGACACCAATAAATGTGACTGATTGATTAGGTGGTAATCACACAATAACTAATATTCATTGCCACTCCATGTGTGGCAAGCAGTGCTATAAAAGTTTCACTTTAAGCCCTTGCCAACAAGCCTGTGAGGTAAAGACTCACACAGCAATCATCTAAAGTTTCACTTAACAACATGCACTGAAGTTGGGTAACACACTGTGCTGATGAGCATGTGAGGAAATAGGCACTGCTATCCCTGGTTGGTAGGTAGGTCACTTGGCACTGCCTTCTCAGATGGCTATTTGGTAATATCTAATCACCCTTTGGAACTCTTTGCCCCATCCATTCTAGGCTCAGAATGTCTCTCACAGAGATACACCTACTTACTAAGGATATATGCATCAGGATGTCCATTGTAAAACCTATCTACATCTATCAGAATGCCAAAATAAAAACTACTGACGGTGGTATCTAATGCTGGCAAGTTCACATAGACTGCTGGTAGAGAAATAAAGTGGTGCAGCCACTTTGGAAATCAGTTTGGTAACCACTTATTAAGCTGAACCCACACCCACCATCAAAACAAGCAATCCCACTCCTGGCTGTTTACCTGAGAGAATTAAAAGAATGTCCGCACGCAAGCCAGCATGCAATGATAACAGATTTATTCATAATTGCCCCAAGTGGGAACAACCCAGTGTCTTCCCATTGGCAAATGGGTGTACAGCAGCTGTACACTTGGTAATAAAAGGAACAGGACATCACTTGGTAATAAAAGGAACCAATCTCCAATGCTTGCAACAATATAGATGTATCTCCAATGCATTGTGCAAGATGAAAGAAAAAAGACTCAAAGACTTCACCCTTTGTATGTGTGTATGATTCCATTTATATGCCACTTGGGGACAGGTAGAGAGATAGAAAGCAGAGAAGTGGTGCCAAGGGCTGGGGATGAGTGAAGGAACTGTCTACAGACTTGACCTAGGGAGTGGAAATGTTCTACCTCTTGGTTGTAACTGCATCATGATACACCTTTACCAAGCTTCCTAGAGCTCTACACTTATTTTTTTAATGATTTATTTATTTATGCATACAAGAGCTGGGGTGCAGGCCAGAGATGTGGGGGGTGAGAGAATTCACCAGAGACAGAGTGGGGAGCAGAACAGACAGATGTACTGAAATACACTGCTGAGGGGAGCAGCGGGCAAGTCAGGAGAGGTCTGCTGTGCCATGTGGGTAACTCCCTGGCTGGGGATTGAACTCATGCTGCAGTGGCTGCAGATAGCTTCATAATACAGTGACTTAACCCCGTACACCACCAGGGAAGCCCTTTAATACATATAATTGAAAATTATATATAATTATTTTTATGTGGACAATATCTTAATATCTCCATGTTAAGATAATTCATATATATAGGAACTTTTATGATGTGTCAACTCTATGCCAGACATAGGGGAGGGTGTTGGGAAAGAAGTGGACTCTGTATAATTTTTCATGACTGCAGTTATGAGCTTCTCCCTGACCCAGGATCATTACAACCGATTATCTCTCAAGTGGAATAAATGGCCATTTTGAATTCATTAGCTCTTTGGATGACCAAAGAGGAAACTGATTGTTGCATCTCACTTTTTGTTTGGTGCTTTCCCCATATCATGAGCCAGTAAAGATATATGTGACTGGTGTTATTTGGCATGTATAATGTGAGAGCATTTCAAGCCAGTGGAGAGGGTACATAGGCAAAGCGCCAACAGGGATGTCTTCTCAAATGACAGAGCCTAGTTTTGATGTTTTAATAATCTAGTTTTGGGGGTTGGTAAAGGGGAGCACCACCTTGTCTGTCAAGTCTTATCAGACAGGCACGGTCTGTGGATGCTTTCATGTTCCCTGAGTTAAGTAGTTGCAATGGGGACCACATGACCCACGAGCTTAAAATATTAACCTGGTTCTATAACAACAAATTTACAGACTTCCGAATTCTTGCTCTACAACTTTTCTAGCGCGGGAGTGTATTATTATTTTCCAAGCAAGAGTCAGTAATAATGGACACAGCAGGTAACATTATGAAGCCCTTACGATGTGTGTGTTTCATTTCTTGTGATCTTAAATACACCTGGGAGGCAGATATTAGCATTCCAGGGTTACAGAAAAACTGAGGTTTGGAGAGTTTAAGTAACTACCGAGGAAATGGGGGCCTCCCTGGTGGTACAAGGGGTTAAGATGCAGCACTATGAAGCTATCTGCAGTAACTGCAGCACAAATTCATCCCTGGCCAGGGAGCTACCTACATGGCACAGCAGACCTCTCCTGACTTGCCCGCTGCTCCCCTCAGCAGTGTATTTCAGTACATCTGTCTGTTCTGCTCCCCACTCTGTCTCTGGTGAATCCTCTCACCCCCTGCATCTCTGGCCTGCACCCCAGCTCTTGTATCCATAAATAAATAAATCTTTAAAAAAAAAAAAAACTACTGAGGAAATGACAAAGAGCTCCTGCCCAGCTCTTTCATTTATCCTGAAATGAGGATCTCTTCCCCCTCCTTGCCTTGGCCTCCCATATTCCCCCCTCTTCTTCTTCCTCTCCTTCCCTCCCTCTTATTGCTGTGTCCTTGCAATGCCCTTCCCACAGCCTGGAAACTCCCTCCTGCTCTCTCCTTTCCCTCCCTAGTTAATTTCCACTCACTCTTCTGGTCTGGGTTTTTATGTATCTCTTCCTAAACCTTTCTTGGCTAGATTACCTTCCTCTCCCAGCTCTGTTTGTGAGTGGAAAGGGGAGAGGCTGAGAAAAGGGAGAGGTATAGAAACCAGAGAAGGCTTCCACTGATGACACACCACCACCCTCCCCCCAGGCCCAAGATCATGTCCCTTCCTGGGGGCAGACCACTTAGGGTGCCTGGTCCCAGTGGAATATAAAAATCTGCCCTCCCCACACCAGTTTAGTACACTTCCTAGGGATTGCTTCATTTTTCCATTTTTTCCAAGGGAGTGGGCTGAGGTTTCTGTTGGGAGAACACAGCAGTCCAACTTCCTTCCCTCCCCCAACCCTCTCTCCAAGGTTGATCTGATAGCCCTCCCTCACAAACATCTCCCTGAAGACAGCACTCTCAAAGTGGGGTTCCCAGGGAAAGGAGGACTTGATCCCAGACAATAGCAAGAGGCCCATTTGCCTCTGGTCCCCAACCTGCTCCACTCCCCCAGGTTCTCTAGGGTGACTCATTACTTAGCAGCTCCAGAATGAAGGGCGTTCCCTGACACCAGGACAGTGCAGGAACATTAAGGTACAGTCATCCTGGGACTCTCCAGAGTTTCCTAGTCCTACACCCCACCAGGACAGTGCTGGCGCTATGTGCTGACTGGTGATTCCTTGTCCCTGTCTGGTGCCCACAAGGGACTATTTGCAGAACAGAAACCATGTCTACCTTGACCATCTCTGGTAGAACAGATATTTGCAGAATGAATGAATGAATGGATGGGTGAAATCCTACAAAGCTACTCCTCTCACAGGTAAAACTGACACTCAGAGAAGCAACTGACCCAAAGCAAGTAGAGCTGGTGGAGCTGGGGTTTGAAGCCCGCTCTCCCCTCTACAGCAACCTAGTAAAAGGGATCAGTAGTCCTAGCTATGGACTGCAACATTCACATAGTTCACACATTAAAATGCTCTTATGGGCCTCCCTGGTGGCACAAGGGGTTAAACACAACACTGTGAAGCTGTCTGAATCCTCTGCAGCACAGTTCAATCCTGGCCTACCGGCCAGGGAGCAACCCACATGGCACAGCAGACCTCTTCTGTCTCACCTGCTGCTCCCCTCAGCAGTGTGTTTCAGTCTGTCTGTCTGTTCTGTTCTCCGCTCTGTCTCCGGTGAATCCTCTCACAGTGCCCCCCCACCTCTGGCTTGTACTCTAGTTCTTGAATGCATAAATAAATAAATCTTTAAATTATAAATAAATAAAATGGTTTCATGTGGGAGGTTTTAAAGTGGAATCTTGGGGGCTGGGGGAAGCACTGGTGGTAAATACCAGTCCTTTAGAGGTAGTAAAACAGATCTGCCAGGTAAAATGACATTCTCATGCCACTTTGAATAGATTGTTTTCAGAGGGATGAGCAATACATTCATTCAAAGCCTTATTTACCAAGAGGATTAGGGATTAAGGAATTCTTGAGAAATGTGCTTTACCAGAGAAATCCAACTGACAAAAGCTGTAGGTTGTGTGCAAAAGAATTCAGTGGCCCTGACCAAGATTTAGCCCCTTTTTTCTGGTAGGTGCACCTTTTCTTTGGACCTAGGGTAGGAGACTGGGGATAAAGAGGAGCCACAAATGGAAACTTACAAATTGGAAACAGCGAATTTAAATAAAGGTATCTCTTTGTCAGACAAGTCAAGGCAACTTTTGAAATTATAACATGCCATTTAGGCCCAGAGACCAGGGCAACCAAATTTAAACTGTGGATTCAAAGAGATGGGTGTGAATCCCAGAGGAATTCAAATTCTTTTTGTACTGACGAAGCAGGAAAATAGCTACTAGCAATGTTTGCAATATTGCTGTAGGAGACACAATCCTAAAAAGAGGGGTGTCTTTATTTTTGAAGTCCTCACCCCTGCACTGGAGACCGTGTGCAGCATTACACAGTCTGATTAAGGTAACCCTTTTCCGGGAGGTAGGTACTGTGGTTATCCTAATTTCAAGACCGAGATGAGGAAACCAGAGTTAAGGAAGCCAAGGTCAGAGGTGACTTGACCTATTTCAAACAACCTGATGCCAGGTCCAAGTTCTTCCGTTTCATTCACCTTGCAGGTGGACGGACAATTTAATATTCCAGTGGGATTAAACAAATGTATGATGTATCGTTGTTGTAGTGAATTCACGGACCTACACAATAAGGATTTTTTTATGCTGGAAAAGAAGGGTGATGAAATCTGATACCCTTTCCAAAATTTTTCCCAGCGTTCCTAGTCTCTGGCCCAGTGAGGGCTTCCCTCTCCTCTCTGGACTTAATCATTGTGAGAATGTACAATATACACAGCTGATGTGGTAGGCAGGGTCTGGGGTAGCTCAGCACTGGCTGTGGGAGGATCCTCAGGGACTGAGATGTTAAAAAGTAAAGCAAAGCTGGGTTTTTTTTTATTAAAGATTTATTTTTGGGCCTCCCTGGTGGTGCAAGGGGTTAAGACGCAACCTATGAAGCTACCCGCAGCCACTATAGCATGAGTTCAATTCCCGGCCAGGGAGGTGACCCACATGGCACAGCAGACCTCTCCTGTCTCGCCCGCTGCTCCCCTCAGCAGTGTGTTTCAGTCAGTCTGCCTGTTCTGCTCCCCACTCTGTCTCTGGTGAATCCTGTTATTCCCCCCCATCTCTGGCCTGTAGCCCAGTTCTTGTATGCATAAATAAATAAATAAATATTTTTAAATGATTTATTTTTATTTATTTATGCATACATAAGAACTGGGGTGCAGGTCAGAAGTGTGGGGGTGGGGTGGGGTGGGGTGGGGCAGGGGAGCAAGAGGATTCACCAGAGACAGAATGGGGAGCAGAACAGGCAGATCTATGGGCAAGATAGGAGAGTTCTGCTGTGCCCTCTGGTTTAGTTCCCCTGGCAGCTGGAGATAGCGCTGAGACTTTAACCCCTGCACCACCAGAGAGACCCCCTTGAAGCAAAGTTTTACTGAGAGTACTTTCCACCTGAGGCAAGGGCTGAAGTCAGTGGCTACCTGCAGAAGTTACCAGCTGGAACCCATCTTTTGTATTCCAGTTTCCTTTACCTTGTGGTTTCCTTGTGCTCACTTAGCAAGAACTGGGTTAGCAAGTGCTGGGTACCCACATTTTGGTCAAGATGTGGCACAGGAAATGTTGCAGTGGGCAGGGTGTTGATAGTGTTCATGGGGACTGTGAGTTCACAGAAAACCCTACTGGTGCCTGGGGTCCTGGTGAGGGCAACTAGCTCACAGGGGCCAGTTTAAATTTGTTTTTTTTTTAAATTTATTTTTTATTTATACAAGAGCTGTACAGGCCAGAGTTGCGGGAGGGTAAGAGGATTCACCAGAGACAGAGTGGGGAGCAGAACAGGCAGATCTACTGAAATACACTGCTGGGAAGCACTGGGGAGACAGGAGAGGTCTGTTGCTCATGTAGGTCAGCTCCCTGGCAGGGATTGAACTTGTGCTGCAGTGACTCCCAATAACTTGATAACACTGAATGAATTTTCTACCCAACTTTATTTTCGAATACTCTTTCTTCTTTGAAAAATAAATACACTTTTTGTGAGAATGACAGATATCAGCATTAGGAAATCCCAATTATATAAAAAGTACCACATCTAGTGGGCAGGGTAGAAATATTGATTTTGGGGTTAAATCCATTAAATGGCACTAATTATACTAGAAGGTAATTAACATGAAGCAGGGCAAGTGCAAGTTTGCCTCAGCTACCTGCACTTGGTCCTTTCTGGCTAAACTCACATCCAAAAAGCAGATGTCTGTCCCAGAGCTATGGCCGTGGAACCAGAGAGGGATCACCTTGTATAAGGGATCATGATGGGATTATATCATCAACTGGTAACTCCCCAGCTTACCTTGTAATTAACAGATGATGGGCAGGACGCCTCAGTTGTACAGTTGTTATACACTAACTCACAAAAGATACGGGCTATTTCTTTTTCTAGAAAGAAGTTGAGACATTCTGTGGATTAAGTACCTGCTGTGTTAGAAGAGGGCTCCTTGGTGGCAGGGCACCCTGGCAGGCCAGACAGGTTGGGCGCCACTAATCACCGTAGTTCTACATGCAGGTAGAAAGATGACGTCTAATCTTAGGTAAATTATAGATAAATGAAAAGAGCTAGTAATCATCCACTAAGATTAATTAACAATGCTTCAAATTGAACCCCAGGGGGGCTGGGCTTGCAGCAGGATTTCACAAGACCAGATGCCTAGACCTTTTCTTCCCATGTCTGGTGTGCAAAGTGGAGTTCTTGAACCCAATTCAAAATCCTCCATCTTTTTCCATCTTTGCTTTTTGGTCAACACTCCATGTACCCAAAACACTGAAACTTTCCACCATATCTCAGTCCTCTTCTGGTTTTGCTGGTTTCTGCTTCATCTTGCCTTCCTCTTGCCTGTGTGTTCATCATTCCAAAGATCTTTCTTGTTCCCAATCAAGATGATCTGCATGTTGGGACAGAAATGCTTGACTTCCAGTCTATGTTTTTGGAATGTCTTCTAAACTATCGGGGCTGTGGATGGAGTTACACGTGGGTAACTCAAGTCATCACATTCTTCCTACAAAAGCTATTTCTGGGGCCTCCCTGGTGGTTCAAGGGATGAAGTCTCAGCACTATGAAGCTATCCACAGCCACTGCAGCAAGAGTTCAATCCCTAGCCAGGGAGCTGACCCATATGGTGCAACAGACCTCTCCTATCTTGCCCGCTGCTCCCCTCAGCAGTGTATTTCAGTAGATCCACCTGTTCTGCTCCCCACTCTGACTCTGGTGAATCTCCCCTGCCCTGCCCCCATACCTCTGGCCTACACCCAGCTCTTATATGCAAAAATAAATAAAATAAATCTTTTAAACAACTACAACAACAAAAGCTGTGTCTGGACAATACATCTCTACCTGTTCTCTGCTCACTCCAGTGTCTGCTATCTGCTTCTTGGATACTGCAGGTATGCACAACTTTGGCAACTTGTCCTTGTTAAAGACACAGTACCGCGTTCACTAGCCAGTGAGGAAGATTGTAATTAATCTGACATGAATTATTTAAGAATTTTTTTTAAAAAAGGATTTATTTATTTATGCATACAAGAGCTGGGCTACGGGCCAGAGATTTGGGGGGTTAGAAGATCCACCAGAGACAGAGTGGGGAACAGAACAGGTAGACTGACTGAAATACACTGCTGAGGGGAGCAGCGGGCGAGACAGGAGAGGTCTGCTGTGCCATGTGGGTCAGCTACTTGGCCAGAGATTGAACTCGTGCTGTAGAGGTTGCGGATTGCTTCATAGTGCTGTGCTTAACCCCTTGCACCAATAGGGAGGCCTCCACTGGAGATTTTAGATACTGGAGTCAATAAATTTGGGGTTAAGCTGATTTGAATGTCTGTCACTTGCATCCAAGAGTCCTCTATAAATTATCCCTTGGATTTTGGGCAACCTGCTGCTCACTACACCTGTGTCCTTCCTGGAAGCCCCCAGCACATCATCTGGCATCTACCTTCTCTTTTATGTGTGTGTGATCAATAACTGTTTTTTAGTGCTTCTTGGTCTAAATGTCAAATTAAGTTTGGGATTCAAATGCAAATACATGGACCATTTACAAGAACAATCATACAGAACACTTCTACATGTTCCTGCTAGAATAAGAATAATTTGTAATAACATAAGTTGTCTTGTTGGCCAATAATTAATCAAACAGAATAGTACATGATTTTTTTTAAAGATTTATTTATTTAGGCATACAAGAACTAGGGTATAGGAGGTACAGGGGGAGGTAAGAGGATTCACCAGAGAGAGAGTGGGGAGCAGAACAGGTGGATCTACTGAAATACACTGCTGAGGGGAGTAGCGGGCGAGACAGGAGAGGTCTGCTGCACCATGTGGTTATCTCCCTGGTGCCTGGTGGTGACTGAATTCAGTCCTGGCAGTAATAATGCTGAGACTTAACCCCTAGGCCACCAGGAAGGCCCTGCATTACCCTCTATTCCCTCCCCCTGACAAAGAGAAATCGACCTTTTTGTCTGTATAGATTAGCTTATTCCGGACATGTCATATAAATGAATTCACACACTATATAGCTTTTAATGCCAGGCTTCTTTCACTTTACTCAGGTTTTCGAATTTCATCCAGGTTGAAGCCTTCATCAGTGGTCACTCCTTTTTATACATGAATGATACCCCATTGTTTGACAGACAAAATGTCATTTCTCCAGCCATTAGTGAGCAGACATTTCATCATTTTCACTTTGGACTATTTAAATTATGCAGCTATACATATTCCTGTACAGGTTAATGTTTGAATACCTGTTTTCAATGCTCAGATAGATACCTGGGCAACATATTACTGGGTCATTGGTAATTCTTTGTTTAATACTTTGAGGATATGCCAAACTTTTTGACAACTGGACTATATTTCATTCCCATCAGTAATGTAGAAAAATCCCATTTCTCTACATTCTCCTCAATGCTTGTTATTTTCCCTTTTTAAAAATTCATAATCATCGTAATGTCATGAAGTAGCATCTCATTATGGTTCTCATTTACATTATCCCAGTGACTAGTGAATTTGACCTACTTTTCATGGGTTTGTTGGCCATTTGAATATCTTCTTTGGAGAAAGTTCTATTCCAGTCCTTGATCCATTTTTTGAATCGACTTCTTTGTGGTTCGTTGTTGTTGCTGAGTTATAGAAGTCCTTTACATATTCTGGATATTGGAGCCTTATCAAATATATGATTTGCAAATATTTTCTCCCTCTGTGGGTTGTCTTTTCACTCTCTTGATAGTGTCCTTGAATGTGCAGATTGATGAAGTCCATTTTATCTATTTTTTGTTGTTGCTTATATCTTTGTATCATAATTCAGAAACCATTGCCAAATCCAAGATCATAAAGATCTTGGATTTACTTGTAGATTTTCTTCTAAGCATTCTATAGTTTTAATTCTTCCATGAGGCTGTTGATCCATTTCAAGTTCATTTTTGTGTGTGATGTAAGTTGAAGGACCAGCTCCCCTCTTTCACACGTGGGCAGGCAGATGTTCTGGGAAACTTTGTTGGAGAGATTATTTTCTCCAGCAAGGAATGGTCTTGATACCCTTGTCACAGGTCATTAACCATGGATATATGGGATTCTTTCCAGAATTTCAACTTTTCCTCTATTGATCTGTATTTCTAACCATATGCTAGTATCACCATGTTTGATTACGATAGCATTACGCTAAGTTTTAAATCACAAATGTGAGTCTTTGAACTTTGTTCTTTTCCAAGATCATGGACTTTATTTCAGGGTCCCTTGAAATACCATATAAACTTGAGACTTGGTTTTCCCGTGGCTGCAAAAGCAGACACGAATAAAAACATCTCTTAGAAACTGTTCATTGCTGAGCCTCCCTGGTGGTGCAAGGGGTTAAGACCTATGAAGCTACTGGCAGCCACTGCAGCATGAGTTCAATCCCCAGCCAGGGAGCTGACCCACATGGCGCAGCAGACCTCTCCTGTCTTGCCTGCTGCTCCCCTCAGCAGTGTATTTCAATAGCTCTGCCTGTTCTGTCTTTTTTTTTTTTTTAAAGGATTTGACGATTTATTTATTTATTTATGCAAGCACTGGGTACAGTCAGAAGCATGGGAGGGTAAGAGAATTCACCAGAGCCAGAGCAGGGAGCAGAGTAGGCAGAAGGACCGAAGTACACTGCTGAGGGGAGCAGCGGGAAGCAGGAGAGGTCTGCGCGCCATGTGGGACCCTCCTCCGGTGGCCAGGGAGCAGCCGGGGATCGAACCGGCACTGCAGAGGCTGCAGGCAACTTCACAACCCAGCGCTCAACCGCTGTGCCACCGGGGAGGCCTAACTCTGCCTGATCTGCTCTCCACTCTGTCTCTGGTGAATCCTCCCACCCCTCGCACCTCTGGCCTACATCCCAGTTCTTCTATGCGAAAATAAAAATACAGTTAAAGAAATGAAAAATAAATAAAAATAAAAATACAATTCCAGAGCCCACCCCAAAGCTGCTGGCTCAGATTCTCCACGAATGTCTACTTCAATACACACCCCCAGTATTCTGATAGGCCGACTGGCTGGGGACTACTCAACTTATAGATCTCACAGCTTCTTTTCTCCTTTACCTGCAAACTGCAGATGCCAGATGACTATACACAAAGCATTTCTTCACCTATGATTGTGAATCAAAGAAATTGACTCAGAGTGTGAAGCCCCAGGACTTGCAAGTCAGTCCTGAATTTCTATCTCAGCTCAACACGCAAGCAGCTACCTAGTGTTGAGCAAGGCACTCTGTTTCCTCATCTGGACAACGAGGGTCAGATTAGCAGAGGAGGTAAGTCTAACGTGTAGGAGGGTGCTTGGCCATCAGTCAACAGCATATGAATAAGGTAATTATCATTGATGGCTAGTGGTGGTGGCCTTTCACAATCTGTCAGGCACAAATGGGTAAATCATCAACTATTTTGCATCTGTTTCCTCACCTACAGAGTTGGGATGTTAATATACTTTCTTCCAAGTTGAGAGCATTAGATGAAGGAGAAACCATCTCCAATGTTGAGGGGCACGTAGTATTCAATGAAAATGAGATGTTAGTGTTAATTACTCTTTTCTTTATCTCTGCGCTTCAGAACAAAGGAATTCTTAACTTGAATAAGCACTCTGGTGGGCAGGCAGCCTCCTTGCATTTTTCTCTGCCCTGCCTTCTGCCTGGATTTCCCTGTGTGTCAACTCCCCATCAATCTCCTTCAGCCCCACCAGCCCTGTCCTCCGTGCCTGGGAAGCCACCCCTTTCCCTCCCCCATGGGGAACTTTACTGACCTCTCTTGGGACACTTATTTTTAGCTTTATGTGGAAACCTGTTTGTCACTTCTCTGTCTGAAGGACCCGTTTTCTCAACTTCAAGCAGCATCTAAACCAGAGCAGATTTACATATCTGCTCCCCTAAACAGACCAGAGACATTTTTAGAAGTAAACGGATAAAGTTTGTTGGGAGTCAAGGCATTTGAGCAGCTTGTCCCTGTGGCACCTCCCATCTGTCTGTTGCCAAGAATGAGAATAAGTGCATCAATATGGACAACCCCCACGGGTCAGGGAGTGATTATTAACGTCCTGCACAGGGAGAGAGCTGGCAGCACCAATGGCTTCTCATTCCTAGGAGAGGAGGCCTTGGGAGGCTTTATCAAGGACCAAGGCTACTGGAGTCTCCCCCACTGCAGTTAAACTGATGGGAATACAATGGGCAGATTGCTACAAAAGTGGGTAGGCCAAGGAGGCCCAGCCAAGGACAAGCCTCAGCCAAGATGTTTCCACTTCTTTTTGGGTGTTTCCACTCCTTTCTGGGGAGGCAGATAAGAGTGCCACCAGAGCCCAAGAACTCCTACTCTGCCTTTGCAAACTGAAATTCTTTTTGGTATCTTCCTTAGATAAGCATATTGAGACCTCTTATTCCTTTGGGGACTCAAAGGAACAATAGCTGTTGTTCCGTCTAGGGCCTGCTGGAGGCCAAGCCCTCAAAGGTGTCCTCCCAGGGAATTTTCTCCTTAGAAGAAAAACGTGGTGTCCTCCTGAGCTTCAAGTCTTTCTTAAATGTCACCTTCTCAGTGAAGCCTCTCCAGATGACCCTATTTTAAATGGCAACATGCTCCCACCTCCACCCCAATTCCCAAGCTCTCAACTTCACCCTCACCACCTCCTGACATGACCCCACCCCCACAAGGAGGACATCCATCGGGTGGGGAGGTTTGTCACGGAGGGCCTCATAGAGGCTGGATCTTTAATAGATGACATGATATAGCGCTCATGCCATCATTCTTTTAGCCAGCCTACTCCTTATGAACATATGGGTTGTTTCCAAATGGTTTTGAGACACAGGGCAAGCTAGAAATTAGGCAGTTTTAGGGACAGTGCAGGAGGGGACCTCTGAAGAATTTAGGGAGGCTTCAGAGATAAGGACAACCAAAGGAATGTAACCAATTCCACTGGGAAAAACAAACATCCCAGGACCACAGACAATGTTAACAATGGTCCTGGTTTTCTTCAGGTAAGTGTAGAGATGGGCACCCGGAGGACTGGGCCATAAAGATAAAATGATAAGCATAACAAATGGGGAAAGACAGACCTGTTAGATAAGGAATGTGAAGATCCCCCACTCAGTAGCAAATTAAGTGAGACAGCCGAGAACTAACCAATCACAAAGAGACTGGTGGAGCTTTAGAATAATCAGGGAAAGAAGGTCTATATTCCCTGGGACATGACTCCACTTTGGCTTCCTTGCCCCTCCCAGGCCTGGTTCCCTGGCCTGGGAGTCCTACTTTATTTCTGTTCTTTTTCTCCTCAATAAACTTTTTCTTTCTATAAACAAACCTGCCTCTTCTCGCTTGCTTGCCTGAGCGTCTGCGAAGTTCCTGCTGCGGCTTCGTGAGACACCAACCCGTGGGGGTCTAGCAGCTGGGGCTCAGCATTGCCCCTGCAGCCTGGGATCTGTTCCTGGCTGGGAGACTAGGCCTGACAATTCGGTATCAGTTTGTTAGGGGGAAAAGGATGTCCCAAAGCAAATTCCATATAGGCTTTGTGGACTCCACCCCCACCCCAGGTCAAAGCCAAAGACACTGGGAACTCCACATCCCATCACCACCAAAGGGAAGGTGGCTGGGACCTGAGGGTGGGGTTAAGCAGCCAGGTGGATACAAAAGGCAGACACGTGGGCTTTGGGGGCGCTCCATTTTTGGGCTCTCAGCCAGCTCGGAGCGTCTGGCCAGCTCTGAGAGTGACTTTGGGTTTCCAGGTCGTCGGATCGGGTAGGACGCATTAAAGACTTTATTTCCCTATTTTCTCCCTGAGTTGTACATTTTCCTTATTTCTTTTTCTCTTGTAAATAAACCTTTTATTAACCCTTTTGCGTGTGTCTGTAGTAGAGTATTCATAAGTCCCTTTAAAGCGTGCGGGTGAGGACCCACAGCCAGGAACCCGTTTAATATCGGGGTTGCTCTATAACAAGTTTATTATTATAAAAAGGCAGTGGTGAACCTTCTTGGGCAAATGTCTTTGCATATCTGTGTGTTTCTATTACAGGACAGATTTTGATATGGATCTCCTCAATCAAAGGAAACAAGAAGCTTGGATATGAATAGGTTCCACCAACAGCTCTTCAGAAACAGACTGTTTCTCATTATAGTCCCCCCAATAGTGTGTGAGGTGGCTCAGTCAGGACTGGTGAAATCAGGGTAGAGGTGGAGCGCCTGCTCCACTCTTCTGAACTGCTAATATTTGTGATGACACCACCACAGTGCCAAAGGGACATCGAAGTTCATTGCATTTGTTTCACCAACCCTTGCAATCCTAACACAGTCTTGTTCTTGGACTGTGTTCTGGTCAGGGATTCAAGTCAAACCCCCGACTTTTGTTTCCAGAATAAATCACCACTACCAGGAATCTTACTACTTCCTTAAGTAAGTTTATTGCCTCACTGGTTCAAATCTACTTTCCTGCAATCCCACCCCACCTATCCTGGCCTGGTCTCAGGAGCAATACAAAACAGGGCTAATCCTTTTTCCACATGACGGCCCTCAAAATATTTGAAGACTGTATCAAATCTCCTCTATGTTTTCCCCTTCCAGAGTGAACGGCCTCAGCTCCAGCCGGACATGCTCTCCAGAGAGAAGAATGTCTGCCAAGAGGCCCTTGAGTTTATTGACTAAGGAGAAGAGCTTTAGTGTTGCCCACGCCTGGACTCAAGACTTAGTCCCACATTTCCCAGCTGTCTGACCTTGGCTAAGTCACTGTTTGGACTTTAGTTTCTTCCTTTGGATAAGTTACATAAAACAGGTCCCAACTCACGGGGCCACGAACTCTGCCACATCCCACCATTTAAAAAAAAAATTAAAATTGTATTTTAGAGATTAGCAAGCTTTTATTTTTTAAGATTTATTTATTTATTTATACAAGCACTGGGTACAGTCAGAAGCATGGGAGGGTGAGAGAATTCACCAGAGCCAAAGCAGGGAGCAGAGCAGGCAGAAGGACCGAAGTACACTGCTGAGGGGAGCAGCGGACAGCAGGGGAGGTCTGCGTGCCATATGGGACTCTCACTCTGTGGCTGAGGATTGAACCGGCGCTGCAGAGGCTGAGGGCAGCTTCACAACCCAGCGCTCAACTGCTGCGCCACCGGGGAGGCCCTAAAATTGTATTTTAGGACTGATGAATATAACAAAGGCAGGGTTGTATTTATTTTTTCTTCTGATTTTAAAAGGATTAAATCATGTTGGGTCTTAGGTACTGTGCCTTCTAGAACAGAAGGATAGGTTCTGGTTGCTTGAAGAGTGAGAAAAAGGAACAATAAGCCAAATATGTCAAGTGCATTTTGTAACTTAATAAATGAAGATCAAAAATGAAAAAGGGCTGTGCAGAGAACAGAGTGTGACACTGGAGGACAACCCCCTACCTCCCTATCTCTTTATCAGCACTGGTTGGAATTCACAGACTGAGCTGCTTCTGAATGAAAGGAACATAGCCTCCGGCTGGCCCTCCTGTTATCACCTTGCCTGCAAGAGCCTGGCAAGAGGTTTTGTTCAAAAGATACACATTCTAGGACATTTATTTTGAAAAGAGGTGTCTTATTCTGCTTAGGCAAACAATAAAATACCACAGACTTGGGGACAGGGAAGGGGTGGGGGGACTTATAAACAAAAGAAACATTTCTCATAGTTCTGGAATCCAACAGCAAGGCATCAGCCTGGTCAGGTTTGCAGCCAGTGGTTCTTTCCTATGTCCTCATCTGGTGCAAGGGCTCAAGGAAGGTCCTCAGGTGGCTTTTATAAGAACACTAACCTCATTCATCATGACCTGATCAGCTCCCAAAGGCCCCTCCTCCTGACACCATCACCTTGGATGTTAGGATTTCAAAATAGGAATTTAGGGAAGGTAGGTAAAAGCATTCAACCAAGCCAAGAGGAAATATACATCTAGAGGCAAGTGTATGAAGAATTCTGGAAGGACAGACAAGAGAGTTGTAATAGCAATTGTCTTCTGGAAAGGACTGGGAAGATGTGAATGGACACAGAAGTGGGAGAAAGACTTATCGGACATCCTTGGTGGCCTAGGGGTTAAGTCTCAGCGCTATTACAGCTATGGCCTGAGTTCAATCTCCGGCCAGGGAGGTTACCCACATATCGTGCAACAGACCTCTCCTGCCTTGCCCTTTGCTTCCCCCAGCAGTGTATTTTGGTAGATCTGTCTGTTCTGCTCCTTTCTCTGTCACTGGTGAGTCCTCTCACCACCCTCCACCCCGCACCTCTGGCATACACCCCAGTTCTTCTACACATAAATAAATAAATAAAAGACTTAACTTATAGTTTTGGTGTTTGAACCATGATGATATGGTATTGCTTTTAAAAATCTGAGTATTTTTATTTTGAAAAACTTAAGAATGATTCCTTAATATTTGAAAGTTTTATTTCTTCTTGAACTTATATTTCCTTTCTTCACCAAAAGATTCCTTTCCTAATAAAATATACTTGAAAGGTTTTAAAAATTAATCATCTGATCATTAATCATCTATAACAAAAATGTTTTATTTTTAAGATTTATTTTATTTATTTATTTTTTTAAAAGATTTATTCATTTATTTATACAAGCACTGGGTACAGTCAGAAGGGCGGGAGGGTGAGAGAATTCACCAGAGCCAGAGAGGAGAGCAGAGCAGGCAGAAGGACCGAAGTACACTGCTGAGGGGAGAGTGGGAGCGGCAGGAGAGGTCTGCGTGCCATGTGGGACCCTCGCCCGGCAGCCAGGGATCGAACCGGTGCTGCAGAGGCTGTGGGCAGCTGTGCAACCCAGCGCTCAACCGCTGTGCCACCGGGGAGGCCCTTAAGATTTATTTTTATTTATGTAAATAAGAACTGGGGTGTAGGCCAGAGGTGTGGGGGGTGAGAGTATTCACCAGAGACAGGGTGGGGAGCAGAACAGGCAGATGCACTGAAATACTCTCCTGAGGGGAGCAGTGGGCGGTGAGACAGGAGAGGTCTGCTGGGCCATGTGGGTCAGCTCCCTGGCTGGGATTGAACTCATGCGCCAGTGGCTGGTGAAAGCT
Organism: Talpa europaea; assembly: GCF_964194135.1. Taxonomy (NCBI): domain Eukaryota; kingdom Metazoa; phylum Chordata; class Mammalia; order Eulipotyphla; family Talpidae; genus Talpa; species Talpa europaea. Next base: position 94,038,038 of record NC_140079.1, on the reverse strand, counting down.
TGACAGTGGTGACTTTAACCCCTGCACTACCAGGGAGCCCCAATATATGCTTTTTTTTTTTTAAAAAAAAAAAAGGATAGATTGTTCTCAATGAAGACGCAAAGCTACTAAATGCAATGCTTGCCCCAACATTGCGTGAAAGTGAAAAATTGGATCAGATTTGGAGAGTAAAACTCAGCTGGCTATGCTTGCTAGCTGCAAGGAAATAGCCCTTCTCCCAAGGACACTGGGCAGCTGCAAAGTGACTTCCTTCTTTGAGTGACCACTGAGAAACTGTAAAAATGAGAGACAGTCATGAATCTTGCATTTGGAAATCATATCCATGCAAGTGAAATGTCTGCCTCTTGCCTGGGAGATCTAAGTCACTTGGAGACAGACAAGCTGCAGGATGTACAGCCCAAGCTCAAAGGGAAGGCCTTCTGAACCATCCATATGGAGCTAACTTGGCACTTTCAGGGACTAGTCCCTCGGTCCACTTTGCTGTCCTGGCTGATAATAACCCCTTTACTCATGGCTCTGTTGTGCTTTGGCCATATCAAAGCCCTGCTTCCTTTCAATTTCACCCTAACTCAACACTTCCCTAAATCCTGTAAGAACCTGATGCTTTCCTTTGTTTGGGAAAGTACCTTAGAGCTCAGAGTGAGCTTTTCCCTATTATAATGAGTAAATGAGTCTGGCTTTGTTGGAGGATGGTTTGCCCCTGGTGGCATTTTCTGATTGGTCTAGAGCAATCAGGCTCCTTGAACATACTTTTTAAAAAAAGGACAGCTTGGAGACATTTAAATGTGAATTGCATTGTAGATGACTATAGGGCATTTTGCCAGATAAGAAAGTGGTATGGAGGTCATGTAAGGGAATACCATCTTTTTTTTAGTGGCGCTTATTGAAAGGTTGAGGGCAAAGTGTCATGAAACCTAATGACCTTGAAATATTTATTTTAAAAAGTAAATACCTTCTAGATACATAAAGATGAAGCAGATATGCAAAATGGTCATAAGGAGGTTGTGAGCACCAGTGCTTAATTTACAGTTTGCACTTTTCCTTATATTTGACAATGTTTACAAGAAAAAGTTAAACAAAGGGAACACACAAAATCCCTGCCCTTCACATCGTCCTGGCATGACCTTCATGCCAGAAGCCCCTGGAAGGTCACTGGGCTCACTGGCTGGCCTTGCTGTCCTGAAAGAGACCTTGCCCTGTCAACTTCCTTGTCAACTTCTTAAACATTCTCATTGATTTTCTCATTGATCAGCAGAGGGATCTGGCAGCAGGAAAGGGAAGTGGCTCCTGGGTTGATGAGAGGAGAGACCCCTGGGTGTAAGGAATCAGTGAGGGGTCTCAATGGGTAGGCAACAACATGGAAACTCAAGTGGGATTGCAGGGAGGAGACAGAACCTTCCTGGCATTCTCATCTGGGTGATTCACTCAACTCATAGTCTCCCAGTTTGCTGAGGTTGGAGGCACAGATGTCGTATGTTCGTCACCAGTATTTTAGTTTGCAGTCAGCTAGTTGGGTGGGTTTGCTCCAGGACCTGCAGCTTCTGGGTCTAAAGGTGGTACTTGAACCTCAGGTGGGTGGAAGAGGCATGGAGAGAAAGTGAAGGGAAGGGGCTTTGAGGCTATGATTGAAAAATATCAGGAGGCGTAGGGGTCCGGAGCAGGGCAGGGCCTGGTCCCTGCTGTGGCCCTTGGACCAGTTATCTCCTCCCTTGAGCCTGTGCTTTCTACTTCATAGGCTTCTTGGTTTCATCTGTTGTTTCTCTTGAGGAGAAAAATCTTTGTTTTGTTCACTGCCGTGTGTACAGTGCCTAATGCACTGTCTGCACCTGGTAGGCCCCAAGACATGACTTAATTTTATTTATTTTCTGTCTTAAAATTTCATATATGGTATAAATTTTATAGAACAAATGACAGCAACCTTAAGCGCCCTCCTCAATGAATTTTAAAATGTGTGTGTATAAAAACTGTGCAAGTGGGCCTCCCCTGTTAGTGCAGGCGGTTGAGCGCTGCGCTGTGAGGCTGTCCGCAGCCTCTGCAGCGCCGTTTCAGTCTTGGCCAGCCAGGAGGGTCCCACATGGCACAGCAGACCTCTCTTGTCTTGCCTGCTGCTCCCCTCAGCAGTGTATTTCGTCAGTCTGCCTGTTCTGTTATCCGCTCTGTCTCTGGTGAATCCTCTTGCCCTCCCGAGCCTCTGGCCTGTACCCCAGTTCTTGTATAAATAAACAAATCTTTAAAAATAAATAAATAAATAAAAACTGTGCAACTACCACCAGCTCAAGACTATTTCCAGCTGCCTCCGGCCTCTCTTGTACCCCTTCCTAATCAACGGCCCCCACATATAACCATTATTCTGACTCAGATCAACACCTATTAGTGTTGCCTGTTCTTGAACTTCACAGAAATGGGATCAAGAGAAATATATTCTTGGGCTTCCCAGGTGGTGCAAGGAGTTAAGCACTGCACTGTGAAGCAGTCCACAGTCTCTGCAGCACAAGTTTGATCCCCAGCCAGCCAGGGGCCTACCCACATGGCGCAGCAGACCTCTCCTGACTCACCCGCTGCGCTGCTCCCCTCAGTAGTGTGTTTCAGTCAGTCTGCCTGTTTTGTTCCCCACTCTGTCTCTGGTGAATCCTCTCACCCCCCTACACCTCTGGCCTGTACCCCAAAACTTGTATGCATAAATAAATAAATCTTAGAAAAAAACTAAGGTTTTGTTAAGTTTAATAAAAATTTGTTAAATGCCTGGACTCATTTAAACTAAAAATTACTGGGCCTCTGTGGTGGCTCAAGGGTTAAAGTCAGCACTATCAAGCTATCAGCAGCCACAGCAGCACAAGCTTGATCCCCAGCCGGCCAGGGGCTACCCACATGGTGCGGCAGAACTCTCCTGTCTCCCTGCTGCTCCCCTCAGCAGTGTGTTTCAGTCAGTCTGCCTGTTCTGCTCCCCGCTCTGTCTCTGGTGGGTCCTCTCACCCCTTGCATCTCTGGCCTGTACCCCAGCTCTTGTATGAATAAATAAATCTTAAAAAAAAAGAAAAAAATATTCTTTTGTATGATACACTGTGAGATTCACCGTGTGTGTGTGTGTGTGTGTGTGTGTGTGTGTGTGTGAGGTGGGGGGTGAGGAGCGCTCGAGGACGCCCCTCAGGTGTGGGGCTCACGCCCCCAGGCTCTGGGGGGGGCTCGGGACCTGCCACTTCCCGGGGATGCTGTGGCCTGGGCGGCTCAGGCCGTCGCGCTGTCACCTCAGGATTCGACAACCGCCCTCAGGGGCGGCGCGCGGACCCCGGCCGCTTCCGGGGCCGGCGCCGAGGGGTGGCGCGGAGGCCCGCGGCGGCCGCCCAGCTCCCCCGGGCCCACGCGGAGCGCCGAGGTGTGCGGGGCGGGGCGGGGCGGGGCGGGGCGGGGCCGCCCGCCCGTGACGCGCCCGCCAGCCAGGCGGCGTCGCGGCCCCGCTCCTCTCGCCGCCCGCCTCGCCGCCCGCTCCCGCCGCCGGGCCCGTCCGCCCGCCGCCCCGTGCCCGCCGGTGCCCGCCAAGCCCGCGCCGGCCGCATGGCGCTCCGGGGCTTCTGCAGCGCCGATGGCTCCGACCCCCTCTGGGTACGTGCTGGCGGCCGCCCGGGCCGCGCGGGGCGCCGGGGGGCGGCGGGAGGGACGAGGCGGCGGCGGGCCGGCCGGGCCCGCCTCCCGGACCCCGCGGCCCACCCGGGGCGCCGCGCCCGCCTCGGCCGCCGGCCGGGGGCCGCTCCCCGCCGCGCCGCGCCGGGCCCCTGGCGGGCGGCCGGCGGGGAAACTTGAGCGACTCGGCTCCCGAGAAGCCGGGAGGGGTGCAAGTGCCAGGCCCCGGGGGTGGGTTGGAGAGGTGAGGGGCCAGTGCCTGGGGGGGACACTGAAAACAGGGGCCCCTCCCGCTTCGGGGTGACCGCTCCCGTGACTACGACGGGGGCGCCCGAGATGAGGCTGTGACAGGGTGGTCCTCACCCTGCCCTGTATCAGGGCCAGGGGAGCAGGTGGTCCTTCTGCTGAAGTCCGGCCATCTCCTTTGTGGGTTGGGGTCCCCTCCTTTTACAGAGGACACCCCATTACCTAAAGGGCTGAGTGGGGAGGAATTGAGCGGGGCTTGACCTCTGCCCATTAGTTTTGCATCCACATTGCTCTTCCGTGGTGATATGTTTTTGTCGTATTTTACTTTCTTTCTACCTGATTTCTGTGGGGAGAATTTGGGGGGAGGGGAGGAATTTGAGAAGTTTGAGGTGCAGGCTGGAAAGAAGGTAGGGCTGCTCACCCCTGCTTTGTCTCTTCCCTGACCCTGGGGTCGGATTTGGGGTGCCTGGAGGATGCCCGGGGCCCTGGTACCTGTGGGTGTGCCATTTCACCCTGTAAAGTGAGTTTTTTCTCTATGGGGGGCCCCCTCTGGGTTTTACGGTGCAAGTTTCTTCTGAATGTTCTTTGCTGAGCCTGGCTGGGTCTCTTTAATCCCCGTCTTTTGAGCCTTAGCTTCCTTCTAATGCGATTTGCCCCTTTGTTGGAGGAGGGCACTTCAGTGTCACCCTGTGTTGCTTATTGGTGAACACAATAGGCAAATCTGGACACGATCATTTTTCTGCTTTTGTTTAGGACTTGGGAGAGAGAGAGGGAAACACCCTTGGCTCTTAGAACCTGGTGATTAGCATCCAAAAATACCTTGCCCTGTTTCCTTGTAGGCTGCATTTGGAGCTTTGTAAAGGCTTCCTTGAAACCCATGGAAAGGTTTTATTTTGGGGGGCCTGGGGGAGGATCTCATTTGGGAGCTCCTTGGCATATCTCACATTTTCAAGCCAGTGGGGCCAGAGATTTTAATTTTACTCCATGGCTGAAAGTAGTACCCATGCTTTGCAGTCAGGGCCTGGGAGCCACGGGAGAACGGACCTTTTGCAAAGCAGGGCTCTACCTAGCAGAGAGGATAACCTGGGGTCCCTGTCCCCCATGCTGAGTGTAAGATGACTTCTGCAAGGATCCAGACTGGGAGCTCATCTAGTGTTGCTGTGAATTCTGGAGTATTTCCTTGTTTGTTTTCTTCTCCTCAATTACAGAGAGGAAAACATTGGCAGTCATAAAATAGATCCTGCATCAGGATGAATTTATTGATGGCAGCTGGCAGTTGGTGGCTAGTGGAGTTCTTCAAAGTTGAATGTGTTTTTGGGGTGGGGGGTGGTGTTCATTTAGCTGACAAAGCACATCCAGGAAAGTCATTTGTATTTTTTCTCCTTCCAAGAACTTTTTGCTACAGAAATTGCCAGGTGGTTGGGTTCTGCTTAGCATTCCCTCTTCCCCCAATCTTGGGTCTTGACGATTTTCCCCTGTCCCTCCCTTTGGATTCCTGGGCTTGCCCAGTGCCCCAGATTTATGGGGGTGGCCTGGAACCAGATTTTGAGAGCGGGTAGCTTGGGCATGAGAATTTCCAGAGGGCAGGGAAAAAATCAGCCTTTATAAGATGGCAGGGAATGTCTGTTTTCTGGGGCATCAGGCTCAAGGCTGGGAGAGACTGGTTTCTCAGCTAGTTAGATACTCTGTGACCCTGGGCCAGCCACTTTACAAACTCTCTGTCTCAGTTTCTTCATCTGTGAAATGGGGCCTGGGCCCCCAGAGCCCCAACCTCTGCTGGTTGTCATGAAGAGTAAGTGGGTCACCTGTGGAAGTGGCTCAGCTGGTGTCCTGCACGGAGTTAACCAGTAATTATTATTTCCGAAGATGAAGTTGTATGTTTCAAGTTGGTTCTCCTTCCTTTGGTCCACTCTTCTGTTGCTGGGGATGCCCACCGCAGCTGGCTCACTCCCCTGACGGTGGTCTTGTGCTTAGTCAAGGTGACTAGCCCACGTGAGACTTACTAGAACTCCTTTCTGGGCCACTGGCTGCCTCTGAACTGCAGGAAGTGCCCAGAAAATCCAGAACTGGAAAGTGACCCATGCGGGCTTCCGCTGACTTACTGCCTTTGCTTGGGCAAATGCTCCAGGATGAAAAAAGGGGAACTTTGGAATCTAAATGGAAATAGGCTGAATTCCCCAACACTTAGCTTGAGGCAGGAAGTCACAGTGGAGTGGGGGTTTGGGGGAGCAGGTATTTGGGGGAGACTCACGAAGGCCCATGTTCCCCGCCTCCCAGCTGGACCTGCTTCCAAATGTGGTGGTGGGAGGGGTGTGGATGAAAAATGTCTTTCCATTTGTGGGCTCAACTATTTGGAACTGGTATCTTCACCTGGATGTCCCGTGGGCCTCTCCAGTGCACTGTGTCTCCAAAGACTAGAAACTTCCCTCTTGTTCTATATCTGATCTGTCAGCAAATTCTGATGTCTCTTCTTCAAAATGTTTCCCAGTCTGCCTACTTCTCACACTCCCCAGCCTGAGTCATGATGGATATACCCTATCCCTATCCTTGACCCCTCCAGTCTACTTTCAACAGCTGGAGGTCCCCCTGAGACAGGTCAGATCCTGCCCCTATTCTGCTGAAAACCGTCCCTCAGAGGTCAGCATCTGACCCTATTGCTTCTCTACCCTCTTCCATTTCTCACTCCAGGCCAGCCATGCTGGCTACCAGACTGCCTCAGGGCCTTTGCACTTGCTGGTTACTCTGCCTGAAATACTCCTTCACCTTCACTTCCTTGTTCAGATGTCTACTAAGCAACCTTCCCTTGACTCCCTGCCGCTTCCTTGTATGCCCAATTCTTCCCTGCTACCCCATCTACCCCATGGCTACGCTACTGCCACCTAATATACAAATATTTTATTTATTTTGTTTATGCTTTATAACTTTCCACCAAAAGGTAAACTCCATGGGGTCTTGGGTTTTTGTTTGTTTTCATGGCTGTGATCCCAGCACCTAGACCAGTGCCTGAGACCTGATAGATACTCAGTAAATATTTGTTGAATGAATGAATGACATGAAGCCCTGAATGGCTATTGTGCAGGGCTGACGCTTATCTCCAGAGATTGCTAAGGTCGAGATTGTCACTCACCTGTCTGGGTAGACAGTCTTTTAGCTTCTGCATTTAGTTGCTTGTATTTTATCTTGCAAGGGTCAGAACTGGGTCCCACTCATTTCTCTTTTTGCAAGCCCCAGTGCCTCTCTTGCACACAATAGGCTCAATCAACATTTGGATTTGAGTGTCTGCGATACAAACAAGTTACAGACTGGAGGGGGTTAGACCCAGCCTATCACTTTGCTGGTTTGTCTTTTTTTTTTTTTTTTAACTGATGAATTGCTGTAACAGCTATTGTGTACTGACTGGGAGATTTCACAGAAAAATCTGGATTTCTGACTTCTGAAAAATCAGAAACTCTGAAAGCACAGGACCTGCATTTGTATATGGCAGTGATTGACTGCTGCTGCCTCCTCTAGAACATGTCTGTTTATTCCAGTTTGCCACGGTTCCAGAAGGCTTATTGTACCTTCCTTATTGTACCTTCAATTCCAAGGCCAAATGTCTGCTGCCTTTTTTTATTGTGCGTTTTCAGCTGGCCCACTCCCCTCATTGATAAAGCCCACCCAGCCCCTGTGTGCGTTTGGATTGGCATCTCCTGCTTTGAAACCCAGCCTTTTGGTGAAATGATTGGGAGTGGTTGGAATTGCCAACAGAGACCCTGGCTCCTATAAGATCCCGTTGGCAGGAGGAGTTGGAGAAGCTAATCATTTGCATGTGAGCTCCAGATTTTCATAGTGGGATAAAGGGGCGCTTTTATTATCAGATCGTAATGGTCAGTAAAACTCTAGCCTACAAAAAAATGTTCCTGAACATTTGGCAAAAAGAATTATCAAGTGCTAATGAAGTGGATTAGTATAATGACAAGGACTTAAATGTCCTGAGACTTCCCCCCGAGTGGGGCCAAAACTGGGCTAGTGTCTGCCCTGGTGGAAGCCTGGGCTGGGCATTTACCTCCTGAAGGCTAAGGATTGGCGGGGAGGGGGACTTTGAGAGAGTCAGTGTTGGGGGGGGGTGTTGGGTGCTCACCTGTCTCAACCTTGGCATATTTGGGACCAGCTACTTCTTTTGTGGAGGCTGATGTGTCAGGAGGATGCTTACTTATTAGCAAGCATCCCTGGTCGCTACCCACTAGCAGCGGTAGCACAATTCTTGTTGTGACAACAGAGATGTCTCCAAGATATTATCAGATGTCCCCTGGGTGGCGAAGTCACAAAGCCCTCAGTGTGGAGGAATCTGGGGAAGAAATTTTCGACAAGACATTCACCCTCATCCCCTGTGTGTGTTTAGGCTGTTGAACTGGTGTCATTGGCTTATTCGGGTCGCCTTGGAGAAACTTAATGAAACGGAAAGAGACATTAAACCCCCATTAGCTGGAGAAGGAACGCAGTGGTTTCCATGCTGGTTTCTGCACTTGCTGTGACTGCTGTGTTTTCCTCCCCTGATCTGCTCTGGTTGGAGCCTGTGCGGCCACGGCTGGGTGAAGATGCCTTTCTTCAGAGCTTCACTTTGAAGTTCTTTGCCTTCATTTTAAACTGCCCCAGGATAGACCAACAATTACAAAGTGGAGATTCGACTAAGTGTCCCTTTGGTTTAATTGTGGGAGTCATCTCCTGGGAGAAGCTGGAAACTGGGAGTGGTGATGGGGAGCCCTGGGGAGAGTGACTCCTGGCCAGCACCCTGTACCCTCAGGCAGTAATTGAGTTTTTATGAGTTTTTTCCTTCCCTCTCTGTGAACTTTCTCTCTGAGAAAGTCAGTTTACCTTTCTCATAAAAGTTAGCTACTTAGGTAACTTGGTGGGGGTGGGGGGAGGCTTCTTCCTTGGAGAGCAGTATCAAATGCCTAAGTTCCTGGCGTGGTCTTTTAAAATACTGGATTTGTTCTTTTATTCCTACAACTATTTTGGGCTCATTCATTCATTCATTCAGCCTTTTGTTATTAATTAGCTGAATTGGCGCCATTCTTAACATAGGGAATACAGCCTTCAACAGGACAAATGAAGCTCCTATTGTCAGGGTGCTTTCACTAGGGTGACAAAGTGATTTTGCATAGTGGTAAGTGGCACAAAGGCATACACTGGAAGAAGTGGGTTGGGCTGGAAGGGATGATAGAGGGGTGTCTTCTTGGAGGAGGTGACATTTGACCTGTGACCTGCAAATCAATGCGATCTGGCCAGGCAAGGATCTGGGGGAAGGAAGTCCCAGATGAAGGGAAGAATGTGCAAAGGCCCTGGGGTGCCTTGAGTAGAGCTTCCCAGAATATCACAGAATTTAACTCAAAGGAACTGTAAAGCCCTTCTCATAAAGCCTGGAGCTTTATGCAAAAAAAAAAAAAGAAAGTAACAGGGTGGTCCCCAGGAAAGGGGGAGGTTTCAGGTTTCCTGCCCCACCCAAGGGAGGGTGGAGCTGAGCAGGGAGAAAAGAAGCTGCAGAGGAGACTGAGAAAGGAAGGAAGGATGGAGAGCCAGAAGGAGACCTGGAGGAGGCACATGGAGCCGAGAGACACGTGAAGAAACTGCGCTTGCCTTTTGGTCGTGGGCAGATGTGGGTGAGACCCATGGGGAGGTGACAGTGGCGGTTTTTGTCTTGATTTTGATTTTGCTCTTTTCCTCCCAGACTTGTCTGGTTGTTTCTGATCCTTTTCTGTGGGAAGATGCTTTAGACTTGTGGCAGGCTTTGGGGCCTTGCTCTGGGCCAATCCTGTTTGGGTGGACTTTTACCCATGAGGGGACGGGTAACTGTGGGTGCTTGATTTAGAAACTAGATTCTTTGCCTTTCCTGTATTGTTCACTAATTGTATTAAAGTTTCTGCCTGTTAAAGTCTTACATGGTTTGTGTTGATGCGGCGGATGGCAGAACCTATTTAGAGCAGGCAGGTTTGTAGGGCCTGGGGTGCCCCTCTCCCTGCCCTGTAACAAAAAGAACGCCAAAAAACAAAACACATAAAAATGGCATGTGGTAATAATAAGGACCTGGAGATTCCAAGGAGGAAGCTTAGCTCAGCTTGGCTGAGAAATGGGACATTATTTGCCCTCTGATAGGGCATGGACCTTCTGATCCTTCAGAGTTAAAATGAGGCTATGAGGCTCAGGTGTTTCTTTTTTTTTTAAAGATTTATTTATTTATTTATTTATACATACATACATACATACATACATACAAACATACAAGCACTGGGTACAGTCAGAAGTGTGGGAGGGTGAGAGAATCCACCAGAGCCAGAGCGGGGAACAGAACAGGCAGACTGACGAAATACACTGCTGAGGGGAGCAGCGGGCCTGGCAGGAGAGGTCTGCACGCTATGTGGGACCCAGTGCTCAACCGCTGTGCCACCAGGGAGGCCCGAGGTTCAGGTTTTTAAAATGAAGTTTGTATTATGAGTCTGATTGTTTCAGAATCTGTAATCGAAACCCTTTAGGATCAAACCAAGTTGGGGCTCCACTCCACAGGCGCTTCATGACCTGTTAAGATGGTGCAAGGCTTTCTTGTGTGATTAAGATGACTTTCTGTTGATCAGTAGGAAACTTTTAATTTAAAACGAAATGTTATTGAATCAACCTGGCTGAGGTCTTGGGGGCCTTTGGATTGTGCTGTTACGTTCAGAAAGGTGAACAGTCTAGGAGAATATAAAGGGAAAGTAAAAGTTTGAGTACTTTCCCTCCCTGCCCCCTGTGCCCAGAAGTAGCCCTTGATGATAGTTTCTGGCTGTCCTTCTAGAAAAATTTCAAGTGTATGCAAATAGTCTGTAGGGGTGAGAGTGTGTGGGTTGCATCATTTTTTCCTCCCCACTTAGGTTCATATTCTACATAATGTTGTTACGTGTGCCCTTTACTTAAAAACAACGTGATATTTCTCATATTGATGTTGATTTTTCTGTCCAATTTAAGACTGCAAAGTGGAAGGAAAAAAGGAAATAACTTTTTTTTTTTTTTTTTTAACCACACATTCTTCTGTGATTGGTCTGGGCTATATGTTTACCAAGTCCCCTCCTGGTGGCTGTTGGGGTGGGTTCTGGGTTTGGGGCATGATAAACTGAGCTGCCAAGGACATTCCTGGACCTGCATCTTGGCACTTGCATGCAAATAGATGTAAATGACTCAGCATAATAAATTCCCCAAGAGAAACTGCTCTGTAGAGGGGGAGGTGGTCCATTTTTAAATATGATAGTTCTCATTGCCACGTGGCTGCTGTAGTTTATGCTCCCAGGAATGGGCCCACAGCATTAATTAAGCACCTGCTGTATGCTTGGCATTTGAGAGCAAGTGGAGAATGGAGACCAGTTTTGTCTTGCTTCTGGGTCAGAGTTTGCCCTGTTGAGTTTAACCATATGGGGTGGGGGGCGTTGGGAAGGAGTGGAGGGAGAGAGGGGTTTGGTTTAGAAACTGCTTGGTTTTGTTACAGTTTTTAAAAGATATGTTTGCATTTTAAACATTCTTGACTTTTCTGCTATTTAAAAGTTATTTTGCATTAACAGTTTATACATCTAAGTTTTACTTATAATCCCACCATGCTAACTGACTTCAATTGCTATACATCAGCTTTCAAGTTTAAATAGCTTTCTGATGACTGAAGTGACAAAACAAATAACATAGAGATGTTTAAATAGATATTTAAATGAAGTGTTAACATGCTACTCTCTGAAACTAACCAACAACCAAGCTATTCTTCCAGCCCTTTCTCTGTAATCATAGAAACAGTTATAAACATTTATAATGTGCTAAAAGTAAAATGGGTTCTGTTATCATCACTCTTTTTTTTTTTAACTTAACGTATAAGACATGCCAATACCTCAGATGTCACTAATCCTTTATGCAGTTGCAGATTTGCTAGAATTAACTCCGCCATCTTCCTATGCATAACTCTGCTTGAATTCACTCTCCATTTCTTTTCCTGTATACGGTGGTGTTCTTGTAAACATCTGTGCACATAGGTCAGAAAGATACACATTGCAGGCCCTCCCCTGGAGGCGCAGCGGTTGAGCCCTGGGCTGTGAAGCTGCCCGCAGCCCCGGCCACCGGCGAGGGTCCCACATGGCGCGCAGACCTCTCCTGTCGCACTTGCTGCTCCCCTCAGTAGTGTATTTCGGTCCATCTGCCTCTTCTGTTCCCTGCTCTGGCTCTGGTGAATTCTCTCACCCTCCCGCGCTTCTGACTGTACCCAGTGCTTGTATGATTAAATAAATAAATCTTTTTTTTTTTTTTAAAGAAAGATACACATTGCAGTTTTTTAAAAAAGATTTTTTATTTATGTATGCATACAAGAACTGGGGTGTAGGCCAGAGGTGGGGGGTGGTGGTGGTGAGAGGATTCACAAGAGACAGAGTGGGGAGCAGAACAGGCAGATGGATTGAAATACACCGCTGAGGGGAGCAGCAGGGTTGACAGGAGAGGTCTGCTGCGCCATGTGGGATTCTCAACGGCCAGCCGGGATAGAACCCAAGCTTCAGAGGCTGCGGACAGCTTCACAGTTCGGCACTTAACCGCCTGGGCCACCAGGGAGGCCTTTGCAAATATTTTTTCATTGGCTGTTGTTTATTAAGCCACCAGCATGCGATGCACTTAGAGAGTGGATGCCATTTCTACCCTACATTTTTCATTGCCAGAATTTTCCCACATTCCTACTTACTTTTTGTAATTATACCTTTAGGTGTCCGAGCAGTAGTCCCCCAAATGGGTGGACTGTAATTTTCATAATTACTATCTGTGGTTTGATATTTGGGTTACTGCTTCTGTCCCCCTTCTTTTTTTTCTTTGAAAGAAAACGCTGGGATCTCATCCGGATGAGCTGAGCTGAGCGCAGTCCAGCTGTTTCCTTAGAACATATTTCAGGAGTGCACATCAGAACATTTGAAAGGTTTTGCTCTAACTTTGGTCTTCTTTGTTTTCCTCAAAATGATTGGCAGAAGTCAGTGTTCTAGCGGGGTGTGAGGATACCCATTTTTATTGTCGTTGGACTTATTATTATGAGCGGATGATGGGTGTGTGGTAATGACAGTCTCTCCTCTCCCCAGTCTGCTTTATAAGCCTGGAGACTTGGGATCCAGAGGAAGGTTGGGGTTGCTGGTGCTGGGGAGGGTGACTGACAGTTATAATTTGGTTAGATTACCTGGGGGCCTGTTGATAATGCTTCTTCCTCAAGGTCATTCCCTTAGTGGGGTCTCCAGTCCCATCAGAATCTGTGAATCTCTCTCCCAGGCTGCTGGGATCCTGCCTGGCCCACTTGCAACCTAGTGGGGAGGGGTTGGAGCAGAGTCTCACTCCCGTGGGTGACCCTCTGTACTTAAAGGGGCCATAGGTGGGGGATGAACATTGTGCATGGAAGGCTTGGGGATGCTTGAACCAGGACCAGGTGCAGCTCTAAAGAAAGCCAGGTACGTGGCTGGCTGAGGTCCAGAGGCCAGGTTCGAGAATCTGAGTTGAAAAATCATCCCTATCAGCTCTGGGGGGAATTGGACCAGTTATTTAACTTTCGGGAGCCTCAGTTTCTTCCTCAGTACAGCGGGACTCACTACATGCTGTGTATATTATGGTGTTGGTTGTGGGGAAGAAAAGGTAGGATGTCCGGACACTAGCGTGGTTATGGAGGGGAGACTGGGTGGGTAAGGGATAGCAGGATGGTCGAGGGCAGTGGAGGGGGGATTTTGGGTGTGGCGATTCTCTTCTGGAGGGTCATTTCCTGGCTACCTCTGGGCCTGTGCAGCCCCTGGCAGAACCAGCACAGACCCAAAGAATCCCGACACCGGCTTCATTCGCCCAGTTGTTACAGGGTGTCTGTCGGGTGCCTGCGTCTGGGGGAGGCTTGCTGGGGTGTCACTGTCAGCCCTGAAATCGGGCCGAGTGTGGGAAGATCCATTCTGCAGTTTTCTTTGTAGCTTAGTATTAGGACAACTGGCTTAAGGACCTACTTCTACGACCTGTGAGTGGAGGTGGGTGATGGCAGCGCCGAGAGCTGCTGCCATTTATGTATTTGGGAGCCCCAGGTTACTGTTCCTATAAACACAGCAGTGATGCATTATGTCCAGGGCCGGTCCCTTCCTCTTACTCTCTGATATTAACAGCTACAGTATAAAGGAAAACAGTACAGGAGTGAGGTTAGGCAACCGTGAAAATCTGTCATCACTACACTTTTCTAGAGACAGTCTCCTCCTGGCAGGTTGGTGCTTGAATTTGCAACTGCTTTGCTGCACACAACCTAAATCTACAGTGCATTTTAAAAAGCAAGAACGGGATCCAATGTAAACACAGTCTGTATTGGGGTTCCACTGACTAGTGCATCTTGGACATGACCCATTTTAAGTGTCTGGTATTTACTTGATGAAATGGCACTATCAACCTAATGAAATTTGCTCGTAATTGTTCCCTCTGGAGGCAGTTGGTCCTCGCCTTGTTTTGCAGCCTCTGTGTCTGGGATGCTGCTGGGGAGACGTGGAGCCAGGGTTAGTGGGTGGGCCAGCAGACGTTCACCCGCCCAGATCAGAATTCAGGGTCAGTGCTCCGGGCTCTTGGGTTCTTCTGGGGCAGAGCACTTATCCTGGGCCTGACCCCATTGGGGGTCTCCTAGCAAACCCTGGCTCAGGGAGGCTGGGAAAGGGTTTCAGGCCTAGTGACTGGGGGGCAGCCAGAGAGATGGGAATTGGGAAAGTCTTTGGAGCATGCCAGCCATTGTCTCCCACTGCTTCTTAATACTTATCTTTAAATCAGTTCACTTTCTTTTAAGCCGCAATAAGTTTCTCCCCAAAGGAAGTTTCTTTCGCAGCCCACCTGGCTCATTCAGCAACTTCACTGTCGCAGCTGGGGCGGGGACCACTTCGGTTTCTCTGCCTTCCCTTAGTCTGTATGACCATGGGGTAAAGCTGTCTGCTGTATCGGACTGTAAACGTCCCGTTATCCTTGTTTGTCGTGATCTTTCAGATTTGGCATCCTTCTGCCTGGCCGTGAGCAGAAAGGCTTTGGTTCCCTCAATTTTGCAAGGCGTGCTGACGGGGTGTAGGAGACTGCACATCGCTGACCCAGAAACTGTCCCCAATGCTTGTTTTTTTTTTTTTTTTAAAGGTTTATTTTTATTTTTGCATACAAGAGCTGCGGTGTAGGCCAGAGGGGTGTGTGTGTGTGTGTGTGTGTGTGTGTGTGTGTGAGTGAGAGAGGATTCGCCAGAGACAGAGTGGGGAGCAGAACAGGCAGACTGATGAAATACACTGCGGAGGGGAGCAGCGGGGACACAAGAGAGGTCTGCTGTGCCATGTGGGTCAGTTCCTTGGCCGGGATTCGAACTCATGCCGCAGTGGCTGGCTATCGCTTCAGAGTGCTGAGACTTTAACCCCTGTGCCATCAGGGAGCGCCCTCCCCCATCGCTTTGAAACACGTAGGAAGTCACAGGTTGGCCCTGTTCATAAATACGTCATCGCTAGCCTGCAAAAACAGGAGATTCTGCAAACTACCTAGGTCAGTTGTTCTCACCCATAGCAGGCATTTGTCAGCATCTGGAAATGTTTTTAGTTGTCATAACTGGAGGGCGGATGCTGCTGCCTCTAGTGGGTAGAGGCCTGCGGTGTTGCTAACATACGTTCTGCAGTGCACAGGAAAAGCCCCCCTGATGGCTTTTTAGGGCCCAGATATCAGTCGTGGGGATGCTGAGAACCACCGCACAGATGCCAGCCCCCCCCCCCCCCCCCACATTTCAGGTGATGCTGTGACTTGTTAGAAACATCACCCTTTTTCCCTGTGATTCTGTTTTCTATGTGGCAGCGGCACTCACATCTAGCTGCTTGTTGGTTTTCGAGCCTGTTCTTAGAGATAATAATATCAGGTCTCCGATGAAGCTGTGAAGTAGTTTAATATGACCATGAATTCAAGACACATCTGCTCCTCAGCCCCTTACAGAGAAGGGGAAGTGGTGGTTGAACTAGTAACCTTTTGCCAGGAACATGCTTTCCAAGTGTATGTTTGGGAAGAAGACTACTTGTGGAGAGAAGGTCTGTTTGGGCCTTATAGACTCCGTGTCCTCTTGATGCTTTCAAAAGGCTTGGACTTTGTTGAGTAGGAGATTTTATTGCCTCCTCTCTGCCTGGGTTTGGCAAAAACAACCTGGACTAGGCCAGGGCCTGGGGAAGAAACTGTGGAGACAGGCAGGCAGCTGGCAGGTGGAGATGATGATGGAATCAGGCTTTGCCCGAGCTGGCATGGTCAGGTAGCTTGACAATTACACGCACCCCCCATTAAAGTTAATTGAAGTGTTATGGCGCAGAAGAGGGACGGGGGCGGCTGTTACTTAGCTAAGAAGTAAGGCCATTTTTTTTTTGTTTTCTTTTTGATTCTGGAAGCATAGAAAAAAGCCTGTTGCCTTCCCTTCACAGTACAGTTGGGTTAGAAAAGAGGCCTGCAGCGGTGACAGGCACCCCAGTTTCGGAGACCTTATGATATGAAAACTTGGCCGGTAAGATTGTAGGATGTGCTGTGAAATCAAAGATAGCAAATGTTGAAGAAACCCAGGACTTAGAATGGATGCAGTGTAATAGCATCCTCATCTTCCTTTGCTCCATCCCTTCTTCCCTCTTCTGTGTGTTAATCCTTTTATTGTGTAGGTCCCATGCCAAGTGCTGGGGACGTAAACAGGGTGAGTGAAAGGCACAAGGCAGCCTCCGTCCTTCCCTGTCTCACGTGAAACCTGTCTCCAGATCTTGTCCTATTTCGTGCCTGCTGTGTGACCTTGGACAAGTGACTCGACCTCTCTGTGCCTCCATTTTTCTCATGTGCAAAATGGGGATAATGGTAGTGCCCAGTAGTGTGTCGTAGAGTCGTACTATTTAGTGAGTCACTGTGCGGTTAAGTGCCTGTCCTCTCGCGTCAGGGCTGCAAGTGTAACGTCGTTGCTCGATGGCAGTCCCCACTCTGGTCCAAAGTGAAACTGGAGGACTCAGGAGGAAACTGAACCAGAACAAGCACTGGACAGCAGCCTATTTAGCCTTGGTTAACTTCTGCTCACCTGAGTAACATGATTCCCTTGGCCCGGGTCAGGAGACCTTTTTACTCTGTGCCTGTTTCCTCATCTGGAAAAAGGAGAATAGTCATAGTCCTCGCTCCTGCTACGTTTGTTTAAGGGGTTGGGTCAGTTGAGACTTGTAAGGTGCTGAGAACTGTGCCTGGGGCTAGTTATGGATTTGCTATAATATCTGCACCTCTCTAGAAAGAAACTTTAAGGTGCATTTGTTCCTGTGGTTTGGAATCCTCCCCTGACCCTCACTCGAGTGTTAGGTGGTATCTTTGTACTAGCTCTTGGTCTGTTCTCACAGAGCATGTGAGCCTTGGGTGGCCAGTGCTGCCTCCTCCTTACCGATGACCTCTCTAGGGTTGGAGGGCCCCCCCTCCGCTGCTTTGGTGTGTGACAACTGGGTCATTTTTTTTTAAAAAGATTTATTTATTTATTTATTTATTTATTTGTTTGTTTATTTATTTATTTATTTATTTATTTATTTATACAAGCATTGGGTACAGTCAGAAGCGCGGGAGGGTGAGAGAATTCACCAGAGCCAGAGCGGGAAGCAGAGCAGGCAGAAGGACCGAAGTACACTCTGAGGGGAGCAGTGGGCGGCAGGAGGCCCACAACTGGGTCATTTTTAACAGGGTTCCCTCCTACCATTTGCCCAGCTCTTCCTTCCTGGAAACTTCTTGGCTTTTGCTATGCGTGACGCAGAATATGAAATTGCACTTTTTCTGGATGTTTGAGCTACTTCCTCTGAACCTGTGCCCTTAACTAGGATTATTGGGTCAAAGGCAGGGATGGAGTCTGGCTTTTTCTGTGTATTTCTGGGTTGCTCTGCAGGTGGCTTTCTTCACCACACTTTCATTTGTTGAACAAATATTTAATGTTGAACAAATATAAATTTAACAAATATTTAATTTAATTTCCTTCACCATGCAGGTGAAGGAAGAGAATATTCTGCTTTGGGTGGGGATGAGGGGCCCTACAGGGCAGGAGGGGAAAGGAGACACTTAGAAATCAGGGAAGGAGCTGATAGTGTAGACTTACAGAGCCTCCTGAGCACCAGGGATTGTTCTAGATGCTTTAAAGTGCTAGTGGTTGCAGCCTACCACCAACTATACCATAGCTGTAATAGAGCTGTGTGTATTCCTGTCTTGCTGATGGGGAAACAGGCAGTAGCAGGTGGCACGGGAGCCAGGCGGTCTGGCCCTATAAACATGTAGGTGCAGGAGGATAATGGTCCCAGTGAATAATGGGGTAGGGGGCATTTTTAGGCAGTTAGACCTCTCTCGCCCTGCTGGTGTTTGAGGCAGCACTAGAGGGATGAGAAGGACCTGGCCAGACCAAGGGCACTCAGGCCTGGGAAAGCCAGTGGGAGGCCAATGAATTTGAAGAACAGAGGGGAGCGGGGCGGGATCATGGCTGGACATGGTGGGGCGTGTTGTGGTGGTACAAGGGGCTAGTAGAATGTGAACTATAAAATAATAATAGCTAACACCCATAGGATCCTGGCATTCTACCACACACTTTCCAGAACAGCCCTGTGAGGTCAATAGACAATTATTCCTGTTTTATGGGTGGGGAAACCGAGGCCCAGAGAGATTATGTGACTTCCCCACGGCCAGGCAGCTTATTCGTAACAGTTTGGCCCAGTGTCTAGGCTCTCAACGGGGACACCATCCTGCCACCTCGATGGGTGTGGCCTGGCGGCTGCTGTTGAACCACAAGTGCCCCCCCAGGTCAATGGCATGATAGGACTCTGGGGTGGGCCCAAGTGACTTTTCCAATAGGCTGTAACATGACTTTGGTGAATCCTGGCACAAGAGAGATGAACGTCAGTCTCCCAGGGGACCTCAGCATTTTGGCACATGGCCCTGTGAGCTGTTGTTTTTACTCAGATGATGAGGACAGCAATAATAATCTGGTGGTAGCAGCAGCAGCAGCAGCAGCAAACTCAACCCCCAGCGTCTTCCACCCCCACCCCTAACTTTGAATGTGAATCTTCCCATGGGAGGCGGTGTTATTCTTTCCTTTGGCACAGAGGCAACTGAAAGCCAGAGAGGGCATTGACTTCCTCAGGGTCACACTGCCAGAAAGTGGCCTTCGTACCAAGGACTCAAACCCAGATTTGCTGTTTTGAAGCCCACTCTGGCCACCAGGGCGTGGTCCTACCCTCCGCACTGCCTGCTCCCTGCCCCTCTCCCTCATGGCGCTGTTGGCACTGTGGACACACAGAGTTTGGGCTTCGGTTGGGGCAGAGACCTTTGCGTAGGGAGATGAGGGGGCTGGCTGCCCCTGGGATGGAAGGCTACAGGGCCGGGTGCCTCTGCGGGGGTTTTTGAGGACACGTTGGCTTTCCCAGTTTCTCCTTCAAGAGAGGGAAGTGAGGATAACCCAGAAATATTCCCTCTCGGTTTCACAATTCCTCGGAGCCTTTGCAATTTGGGGGGATGCTGCCGTCACCTGGTGGGAACCGTAAGTGGAGCTTAGTTTTCCTCACTTAACTCGCTCAGGCCCTGGCTGGTCCTCCCAGCCCTGCTTGCCAGCCAGTCCCCTTCTGTCCCTTCGTCCCCCTTGTGCTTACACTCTGGGCCTGTCCTGTACTGTCTCCCATTCTCTTACCTCCGTGCCGCCGGCAGCTCTGGGTACCTTGGCCCACCTTAGACTTTACAGGCTTCTGGAAGCCTGCTTGACCCCCTAAGTGGTCACCAATACCCACCTGTTGTCACATGCGCACTTCTGTCCCTATTTCCTCGGACGCAGAACCTGTGCCCTGGGCTGGACTGGGCTGGCCTTTGTTGAAATCTCCTCCAGCCACTTTCAGGCTGTGCCACCTCAGGCTAAAGTTGCTTTACCTCTCTGTGCCTTACTTCCTTTACAAGATGGGAACAATAGCACCCACTTGAAAGGGGTGGGGTGAAGATGAAATAATCTCCTGTGTGGGCTTCACCTTCCCCAGGACCTGGGAAAGCAGCCGTTCTCGTCTCGCCTGTGTGGGGGAGAAAGCCGAGCCCCCCATCCTGTTTTATGAAGAAGCCCCTCCTGCTTCCCTGGATGCTTCCCGCCATTTACTCCGACCTCCTTACTGGCCTTTGTGCTCTCAGTCCCTGTCCCGCTCCTGCATGGAAGCCCAAGCATCTCAGGGGTGGGGCACAAACATGGATGCTGAGCCTGAGCGCCTGTTCCCAGGCTCAGCCTGTGGCTGGGCGGGTGCATCTCTCCCGAGTCACCTGGTGGCACGAGAGGGGCCAGATGGAGAAGCTGTTAAGACGGCTTTCAGCAGGGGCCGGACACCCCCAGCCCCACCAGGGGACCCTACATGTCTGAGACATTTCTGCTGTCACAACTTGGGGGAGAAGGTGCATCTGGTTGGGAGAGGACAGGATGGTGCCACGCACCCCACATGCACCGGGCATCCCAAGGTAGTGGTGCCCAGGGTTTGAATCTGGCTGTAAGAACTTAGCTGGGTGACCCCAGCTCTTCCACAGCCGATTCAGTTTGCTGAGTGAGAGCCCCTCGATTTTGGCGTCTGCCCTTCTTGCCATGGTGCTCACTGGCCCGGACCCCGCGACATGCTGGGTGCGAAACCCGGGGCCTTCACTGCCCTTGAGGAACTGACCGTGTGTGTGGGGTGTGGGGTGAGGCAAGGAGAAAAGTGTGTAAAACACTTAGCCTCAGATTGAGCCCTAAGAAATCGCTGACTGTCTATGGTTTTTGCCCTACTTCGGGGTTGGCAAACCTTTTCTGTAAGAAGCCAGGTGGTAAGAGTTTTAGGCTCTGTGGGCCAAGAGGCAAAATTGAGCAACTGCTCTTGACAAAAGGCACGTGGCCCTTTTTTCCCTATTTACATGTTATGTTCCTGGTTTGGTGCTGTACCAAAGCATGCAGCTGGTCAGATTCGACATTGGGGTCCTGGCTGGCCACCCTGACCTGTACAGATGACACTTCCTGTGGTTCGTCTTACTCATATGTATTATAGCTGATGTACTGCATACTGTATTGTATACTCCGTAACATGCAATACCAAATAAGAGAATGTCTAAATATAAGCAAATACAGAAAATCTGAAGAAATATCAAAGGACAGAACATAAGTGCCCTGTAGAAAATGTATCGAATGCCAGGAGGCGGTTCAGTGCGGGGACTGGACATGAGTGAGAAGGTGCGGGAGGGGTGGTTTTAGCTGAGGCCTGAGGGCAGTGAGGAGGAGAAGAGCTCCAGGTAGGGGGAACCCGACTATGCAAAGGCTTGAGGCATAGAGTGTGCAGGTACTGGTTGCTGAGGCTAGATCCTGGGGGAGTTTAGGCAGAGTGAGGGGGTCCAGGTTGCATTTGAGGCTATCCCCTGGGCTCCTGCTTGGAGGACAGGCTGGAGGACTGCAGGCCACTGGTTCGGAGATGGGGGTCGTTGCCCAGGAAACTCGAATATATACTTGACAGGTGTGGGATGAGTTGAATGAATCATACCTTCAGCAAGTGCTGTGTTACTTGCTTCTTTCATTATTTCAAATTAGTGAAAGGATTTTGTGTTTATCAAGGGTCAGGCTGGACAGTAGCCAGCAGTGTAAGTGTCCCAGCCAGCCCAGCGCGGCCAGCTCTTAGTGATCTGACTTCCGTGTTGAGACCAGCACTGTCCAGGGAAATGTTATACAGGCCACATGTGAAATTTTGCTTGTCTAGTAACCGTGTTTAAAAAATATAAAAGAGACAGCTGAATGATTTTAATAATATTTTATATAAGTAGGTATATGCCAGTGTGTTGTCATTTCATCTTATAATCAGTTTAAAAACTACAAATGTGCTCTTTTGCATCTTCCCCACAGGAAGCCTTAAACTGGTATGTTATAGCGCACAGCTGAGTTTGGGCTAGCTTCGTGTCGCGTGCTAGGAAGCCCCACAAGGCTGGTAGTTATGGTATTGGATGCTGCAGGTTTAGGTAGTTTCTGTTTGTTGATATTTAAAATCACATATATTGTAAATGGACATGTACTCCTTAATTTAGTGATTCCCCCCTCCAGCTTTATTTTTTTTAGATTTATTTATGTATACAAGAACTGGGGTACAGGCCAGAGGTGTGGTGGGGTGTGTGTGAGAGGATTCACCAGAGACAGTGTGGGGAACAGAACAGGTAGATCTACTGAAACACACTGCTGAGGGGAGCAGTGGGCAAGACAGGAGAGGTCTGCTGTGCCATGTGGGTAGCTCCCTGGGTGGGGATTGAACTCGTGCTGCAGAGACTGTGGAACACTTCATAGGTTGTGTCTTAACCCCTTGCACCACCAGGGAGGCCCACCCTCCAGGTTTATTGAAGAGATTATTCACTTACATATAAATTTAAGGTGTGCAATGTGATTTGACATAGGTACACATTGTGAAACCATTACTATAGTGAGGTTTGTTAACACCTCCATCTCCTCACATAATTATTTTATCATTAAAATTATTTTATCATTAAAATAATTATGGTGCATATGTGGTATCATTATTTTGGTGCATATTTTGGTGCATATTGAAGGTCTGCTCTCAGCGACTTTTAAGTATATGGTACAGTATTGGTAACCGCTGTCATCAGGCTGTATGTCATATCCCCAGAACTTGCTTATCTTGTAACTGGAAGTTTGGACCTTGGGACCGACATCTCTCCATTCCCCCAGCCCAAGGGACCACTGCTCTACTCTCTGTTTGAGTTTAGCTCTTTCATATTCCACATATAAGTGAGATCCTCTTTGTCTTTCTCTGACTTCAGTTACTTAGCCTAATGCCCTCAAGGTCCAGCCATGTTGTCACAAGAGGCAGAATATCCTTTTTCAAGGCTAAATGATATTCCATCCTATATCTTCACCATGTCTTTACTTTCATCCACCAATGGGCACTTAGGTTGTTTCTAGGTTGTGGCTACTGGGCATGATGTGGTGACCTCAGGGGGGCAGATATTTCTTCAAGACACATATTTTACTATCGTAGGATATATTTAGTTCTCTTTTAAAGATGAAATTCCTGCAAGGATAAGGGGGGGGGTCAGCATTTCTTGGTATATTTATGACTCATATGTGTCTCCAGGTTATCAGGCTTAACCTGACCTTCCTGCTTGTTTCCTGCCACAGAGAGGCTTGTAGACGATTAAGCAAAATCCCACTGGTCTCGGGTCAGGCTTCCCCATGTTTTCCTTAGCTTAAGGAGTAATTTTTAAGGGAGTTTGTTGTGTCGTTGTTTGGATTAGCAGAAGATAGGCAGCAGTCCAGGCAGCAGGCACTGGGGGTCTGGGCAGACACCTTTCCTTCTGCCCGTTCTGTGGGGGTGCCGCCCAGTGAGTGAGGACGAGGTCAACCTCTGCTGAAAACACTGAGATGCCGTCAGTGTACTTGGTGAACCTCTTGTGTAAGGAAAGGGACACATAGAAATGTGTAGTTGTATTTGCATGAAGATTCCAGAAGTTTACACCAGAAACTCACACAGTTTACACCAGAAACTTAGTCACAGATGTGGTTTTGTCATATTTGGTGAAGGGAGAGGGAGATGGAATAATGTTTTGCTGTTTGCCTTTACACGTGTGTGCGCGAGTGCACACACACACACACACAGAGTGTTGGTACCTTGAACTATGCAGGAGTTAGAGGCACCGTCAGTCAAAAGTCCTCATAAAACTTTTCACTCTCCACTTTTCACTCTACTTGTCCTCTATATTTATGAGGAATTGATTTTAGGATCTCCCCCACCCCATGGGTACCAAAATCTGTGGTTGCTCAAACCCCTTAGAGTGGACATCAGCTGTTGGTTGAATATGAGTGTAAAACCCATGAATAGAAAAAAGATCTTTGTAAAGTGGCCATGGGAAGTTCAAGGGCCAGTTAATACAGATACTTATGCACACACACGCGCACACACATGTACACACAGACAGCTGTGCTCAGTTCAAGGATGACCCCTGTCCCTCCTACTTGCTTCTGTGTCCCCAGGCATGTTCCTGTGCCTGGCACAGACCTGACCCTCTTGAGTCTCTAGGAGGTGACCAAATAGAGGATTTGGTGAAGCTCCAGAGTCTGATGAGAGGAGAGGCAGCTGGAGATGAATGCAGCGAAAGGATCAGGGCTCTATGGAGAATGCCAGGACACATGTGCTTTGTAGGGAACGGCCTGGCAAGGCATCCCAGGGTACTTGCTGGGAGTGCTGGGGTCTGGGCAGGTCAGAGCAGGCTGCCCACCACCGACACTTGATGTGTGTGACAGGCAGCTGTTTTCCTTTTGACGCTGGAAGTCCTGTTAAGACAGGAGTCTTTTTTTTTTTTTAAATATTTATTTATTTATGCATACAAGAACTGGGGTACAGGCCGGGGGTGGGGGGTGGTGAGATGATTCACCAGAGACAGAGTGGGGAACAGAATAGGCAGATGTATTGAAATACACTGCTTAGAGGAGCAGTGGGCGAGTCAGGAGAGGTCTGCTGTGCCATGAGGGTAGCTCCCTGCCCGGGGATTGAACTCGTGCTGCAGTGGCTGCGGACAGCTTCATAGGTTGCATCTTAACCCCTCGCGCCACCAGGGAGGCCAGGAGTCTTGGTTTTGCTCATAACTCCTGTCTGTTTCTCACCAAGGTGCTCTGTGTGGCCTCTTGGGCATGAGTTGGGCACTGACCGAGCCTGGGCAAGGACTGCTGTGGGCCCAGTCCTGCCTTTCGTGGGGGTGGGGGGTGAGGTCTGGCTGCTGCCACCTATAACCCTCCTTCACCCCCCATTCTGATTTTATTCTTAGCTCTGCTGAGTCAGAGGTTGAGGGCAGGCCTGGAGCAGGCGGGGGCATCCCTGCCAGCCTGATGCCACCTTCTCCCATCGCTCACTGCTGCTGGCTGCTCTGCCTCGTGCTGTATCAGACAGGGCAGCCTCTCCCTTCCATGGCCTCTCTCTGGACTGTGGTGGGAAGCGAGCGCCCCGCGCTGCTCTGTAAAAAGGGCCAGCAGCCAGAGGCCCAGCAGACCCCTACCTGACGGCAGGCTGCCCAGCAGTGTCCTTTTCTCAGCTTCCCTTTGCTACCCCTTTGCCGGGGATTGAACTTGTGCTGCGGTGGCTGCAGATAGCTCCATGGTGCTGAGACTTAGCCCCTTGCACCACCAGGGAGACCCCCCCCTTTCTTTTTCTTAGTAAACCCCTATTCCATACATGGAGGAAGGTGGCCTGTGTCTGTTTCCCTCAGGTCTTTGCTCGAATATCATCTTGCCTCAAAGGACTTTTCCATCCACTTGATCAGAAGTAGCAACCACCTACCCACCTGTGTTCCCTGTCTCCTTTGTCCTTCCCGGGGCATTTGCTGCTGGTGGACAGGCATGCCATTTGCTGTCTGCCTCTTAGGATAAAATAAAACTCACAATCAGTGGAAACTTTATTTTACTTTCGATTGCTATTGGCACATAGCAGTTGGCTGATCAACAGTTGCCCATGGGGTGATAGAAACCCAGCGATTGGGAGTTCCCGAGGTGACTGAACTGGAAAACTGACGTTCAGGCCCCAGTGGAATGCTGGGTACGTAGTAGGTCCTCATCACTAAATGTCAGAGTAGTTCTCACTCCCAGGCATCCCGGGAACTGAGCTGCAGTTCAATTTCATAATCACGCTCTGGGCATAGCAGAGGGGAGGGCTGGCTTTGCACAGGCTGGCCAGCACCTTCTGGAGACTGTACGTGCTGGCTGTGAGCAGTAATAAATTAAATAAATGTCACCACTGCCCCCAGGACTGCTCAGGCTCAGGGCAGCTTTAAAGGACAAGGAAAGCTCCGGTTAGGGAGTGAGCAAGAGGAGCTCAGGAAGCACAGAAGGACTCTGGGGCTCTGGGGAGGTCACGAGAGGTCAGAGGAACACTTGTCTAAGGTTCCCGCTCTTCTAGCTCAAAGGTGGAGGCAGTTGGACCAAGAGGGAGACCTGGGAGGAAGGAGGCAGGAAGGGGACACTGACCGTGACATGGACCTGGCCTTCTGCAGGACACAGCTACCCCTGCCACCCCCACCACCAGCCCGCGGGCCTTAGTGGCGGTGGTGGCCACAACCACGATGGTTGCTGCTTCCAGGCCTATGTGTTTTCCCGGCCACTTTACTGGCGAGGGGCCTGAGACTTGGAGAAGCTCAGTGACCCGCCCAGGCTAACATGAAGTCAGGGCCTAGATTTTAATCCACACTCTTCTGACCAGAAAGCCAGGGGTCATATATTGTTACTTATAAAAAGCAAAGCGGGAAATAATGCAAGGGAAAAAAGACCTGACTTGGGCCATTTCTTTAGTAATAACTTGTAGTTACCTGCTGGGCAAAGTAACTTGCCTGAAGCTAAATACCACCTGGTCCTGGCACTGAGTTGCTTGCATGGTCCTTGCAGAACAGAGGTATTGATAGACACATCAAAAAATTCTTATAAAGATGGGGGTGCTGGCTATTTGGGTAGTGAGGAGGAGGGTTTTTATTTATTTTTAAAGATTTATTTATGCATACAAGAGCTGGGGTACAGGCCAGAGGTGCAGGGAGTGAGAGGATTCACCAGAGACAGAGTGGGGAGCAGAACAGGCAGACTGATGAAATACACTGCTGAGGGGAGCAGCGGGTGAGTCAGGAGAGGTCTGCTGCACCATGTGGGTTGCTCCCTGGCTGGGGATCTAACACGTGCTTCAGAGGCTGTGGTTAGCTTCATAGGTTGCATCCTAACCCCCTGCGCCACCAGGGAGGCCCAGGAAGGCTTTTCAAAGAAGGTATCTGAGTTGGGCTTTGAAGGGTGAGTAGGAGTTTGTAAATTCAGGAAGCACATCCAGCAAGAGGTATCCCAGAGAACCATTCATTAGACCAGTAGCTGGGCAATCTCCAGTGCCTTGAACAAAGCCTGACACATTGGCAAGTGCCTGTTTGAGAGTGAATGCCTGAGTGACACTATGGGGGATGTGGCGGGAGAAGTCGTACAAGACACAGTTGGGGTTTGAATGTGGAAGATCTTATTATGCACAAGAAGGGTCTGCTCCTAACAGCGATTGGGAGCCATTGAATTGGTATCCAGAGGAGAACAAGTGGTTAGATCTATCCTGTTTATTAATACCAGTTGTGTAAGTCTGTGAATTTCCCTCTGAGCAGGGAAAGCTGACTCCTTTTCAACACAGTTGGTAAGATCGTCAGTTTCATTCATCTTAAAAAGCAAAGCAGGGGGTGAGAGGATTCACCAGAGACAGAGTGGGGAGGAGACAGGCAGACTGACTGAAATACACTGCTGAGGGGAGCAGCGGGTGAGACAGGAGAGGTCTGCTGCGCCATGTGAGTAGCTCCCTGGTCGGGGATAGAACTCATGCTGAAGTGGCTGATGATAGCTTCATAGCACTGAGACTTTAACCCCCGCGCCACCAGGGAGGCTCTGGATATTCTTGCTTATATAAGTGTGAGATGAGGCATTTCTCAGGTTATCCATTCACTGCTGCATTTTTGGTTTGTAAGAGCAACTCAGGCCCAGTCAGCAGAAGATTGATTCCATAAAGTCAAGTCCACTCTCCATTGGGGGACAAAGTGTTCAGAATAAAGAGTAAGGAAACTGTGTGGTGCAAGGTGATCTTTAAGACCTGTTGTTGTGAGGGGGGGAAACAGTAAGTAGGGGTGTGATTACAGAAAGGAATCTATTTACATTTGTTAATAGGCATCAGGTATTTTCTGGAAGGCTATGCCCATGAAGCCATAATGGTTGCCTCTAGAGAGAGGAACTGGGACCTTAGGGGCTGGGATGGGGAGATGATTTCTACACTTTGTCCAAAAGATAAGTCAGCAGATGAAACGAAACCAAGAATAAAAAAAAAAAAAAGAATTAACAAGTGGCATGAAACCAATTGAAATCACCAGCATGAAATCATCAGTCTTTGATATAAATCTCTCCTCTCCATGGTCAAGTTCTCCTGTGCATGGCTGTCTTCCAGATGTCTAGTCCCTGGAGATGTGATCTTTATCCTTTTTAGGGTTTCTTTGTGTCTAGAGGTTTCCTCGCTAAATCTCCTTGTGCATGTTGACATTTAAAGTTTACTTTTCAGTGTACTTCTGGAAAAATAAACATTTATATCATAGAATAATTATACCTCCAAAGAACCAGTTTAGGGACTTTCTTAATACCTAGATTTTTTTTTTTTAACCTTCTTAACCATTTTTTTTTTTTTTTAAGATTTATTTATTTATTTATACAAGCACTGGGTACAGTGAGAAGCGCGGGAGGGTGAAAGAATTCACCAGAGCCAGAGCAGGGAGCAGAGCAGGCAGACTGACGAAATACACTGCTGAGGGGAGCAGCAGGCACCGCGGGAGAGGTCTTTCGCACCATGTGGGACACTCGCTGGCAGCTGGGGATCGAACCAGCGCTGCAGAGGCTGCGGGCAGCTTTGCAGCCCTGCGCTCAACTGCTGTGTCACCAGGGGAGGCCCCCATCTTAACCATTTTTTTTTTAAACATCTTTACAAGTTTATTTTTTAAAGATTTATTTATTTATACAAGCACTGGGTACAGTCAGAAGCACAGGAGGGTGAGAGGATTCACCAGAGACAGAGCGGGGAACAGAACAGGCAGACTGACAAAATACACTGCTGAGGGGAGCAGCGGGCGCTGCAGGAGAGGTCTGCGCACCACATGGGACCCTCCCCGGCAGCAGGGGATTGAACTGGCACTGCAGAGGTTGCGGGCAGCTTCACAGCCCAGTGCTCAACCGCTGCGCCACGGGGGAGGCCCCATCTTAGCCATTCTTAAGTGTACACTTCAGTTGTGTGTATTCACACTAACATGCAAAAATCCATCTCATTTTCTAAATACTTGGGACAAATATTTGGATCAGGCTATCAAATGTTTTCCTTTTTTTTTTTTTTTTTTTTAAAGATTTATTTATGGGCCTCCCCTGGTGGCGCAGGCAGTTGAGCGCCATGCTGTGAAGCTGTCCGCAGCCTCTGCAGTGCCGGTTCGATCCCGGCCGGCCTGCGAGGGTCCCATATGGCAGGGCAGACCTCTCCTGTCTCTCGCCCACTGCTCCCATCAGCAGTGTATTTTGTCAGTCTGCCTGTTCTGTTCCCTGCTCTGTCTCTGGTGAATCCTCTCGCCCTCCTGCGCATCTGGCCTGTACCCCAGTTCTTGTATAAAATAAATAAATAATTTAAAAAAAAAAAGATTTATTTATGCATGCATGTAAGAGCTGTAGTACAGGCCAGAGGTATGGGGGTGGTGGTGAGAGGATTTACCAGAGACAGAGTGGGGAACAGAACAGGCAGACTGAGTGAAATACACTGCTGAATGGAGCAGTGGGTGAGTCAGGAGAGGTCTGCTGCACCATGTGGGTAGCTCCCTGGCTGCCCAGGGGATGGAACTCATGCTGCAGTGGCTGCGGACATCTTCATAGGTTGCGTCTTAACCCCCTGCACCACCAGAGAGGCCCCCAAATGTTTTCTTTATTAATTTTTGCGCATAAGAATTGGGGTGTATGCCGGAGGTATAGGGTGTGAAAGGATTCACCAGTAACAGAGTGGGGAGCAGAACAGGCAGATTTACTGAAATCCACTGCTCAGGGGAGCAGGGATTGAAACAGGAGAGGTCTGCTGCACCATGCGGGTCAGCTCCCTAGCCGGGGATTGAACTCAGGCCGTAGCGGTGATAGTGCTGAGACTCAAACCCTAGGCCACCAGGGAGGCCCCTCAAATGATGACTTCAGTAAAATGATGCCCATTTCCTCATCACGTTCTCTTCCTGGATCTTCTTCCAGGTAGCCTTGGAGCATGTGCAGGGCCTGAGATGCCAGGTTCCTTGCAGTCACCTGGTGGGCTCACTTACCGGATTATGGAAAGGCTGCTGGAAACAGGGACACCAGAGCTGGGGAGCACATGGTCAGCAGTGAAAAAGGATGTAGGGAGAGCAGAGGCTGCACTAGATTGTGGGACACGAGGACTCATCACAAACTCGCTTTTCCCAGCTAGTGATGACCTTGAAGCTGGAATCCAGACTCTGTGCTGGCAGATGTTCTGGTTTTTTAAACAGAGAAGCCAGAACTCCAAATTTTTATATGGAATTCCTGGTTTTATTTTATTTATTTTATTTTATTATTATTTTTTTTAAATAGAGGCATGCTTTATTTATTTGTTTGCTGGTTTGTTTGTTTTGTTTATACATGCACTGGGTACAGTCAGAAGCGCGGGAGGGTGAGAGAATTCACCAGAGCCAGAGCGGGGAGCAGAGCAGGCAGAAGGACCGAAGTGCACTGCTGAGGGGAGCAGCGGGCGGCAGGAGAGGTCTGCGTGCCATGTGGGACCCTCCTCGGTGGCCGGGGAGCAGCCGGGGATCGAACCGGCGCCGCAGAGGCCGCGGGCAGCTTTGCAACCCAGCGCTCAACCGCTGCGCCACCGGGGAGGCCCTGGAATTCCTGGTTTTAAATGTTGGCAGCTAACCTAATTTTTTTTTAAAGTGTGCTTTAAAACAATGGTAATAGCAAACTGTGGGTCAAACTGGCCAGGGGACCACCTGTGTCAGAACTTTATTTTTTATTTTTTAAAGATTTTTATTTATTTATTTACATAAGAACCGGGGTATAGGCCAGATTCGCGGGAGGGTGAGAGGGTTCACCAGAGACAGAGCGGGAAACAGAACAGGCAGACTGACTGAAATACACTGCCGAGGGGAGCAGCAGGTGAGACAGGAGAGGTCTGCCATGCCATGTGGGACCCTCGCCAGACGGCCGGATCGAACCGTTGCTGTAGAGGCTGTGGACAGCTTCACAGTACTGCGCTCAACTGCCCGCGCCACCAGGGGAGGCCCCAGTGTCAGAACTTTAAATTTATCGAACTCGTGGTAGAGATAGAAAAGTGATACCCTGAGATAGGGTAACTTCTAAGTTGTATCTTCTCTCTAAGTTGTAGAACTGGTCAGCGGCAAGATCAGGACTTGAATTAAATTCTCTGTTAATAGATGTCTAACAGCTGCTTGAGGTTTATCCTCAGGTGGCAGGAACACCTGGTCTATTTATGTCTGTGTCCTTTGAACTATTTGCTTGTCTTTTTAACAAAATACAAATGAAATCAAAATGAATAAAATGAAACCAAATGTGTTTCCAAGACTGGACAGCTTGGTAGTAAATGCAGAGACTCTAGAATCAAATTGCTGGAGTTTGAATTTGCTCTAGCTCTCAACAGCTGTGTGCCTCAGTTTTCCTATCTGAAAAAGGAATGATAAAGTACTTATGGAATTAAAGGCGATAATACATATCCAGCACTTAGAAAAGGACCTAGCATGTAGAGCTGCAGTTCAGGTATTATCCATGATGATGTGATAGTGCTAATGGTGCTGTTGGTGGTGGTGATGGTGGTGGTGATGGTACTGGTGCTGGTGATGCTGCTGCTGTTGGTGATGGTGATGGTGCTGGTGGGGTTGTGATGGTGTTGGTGGTAATGGATGTGTTGGTTGTAATGGTGATGTTGGTGGTAGAGCTGTGAAAGTGATGATGATGGTAGTGATGGTAATTGATGATGAAGATGGTGATGATGGGTGGTTGTGACGATGGTGTTGATGATGGTGGTAGAGGTTTTCTGAGAATAATTGTGATGGTGGTGGTGGTTATGCTAGTAATGATGGCGATGATTTGGAGATCATGGCAATGGTGATAAAGATGATTAGAAAATCCTCTGTTCCCGAGAGAGTAAAGTAGTAATGAGCCATGTCACTTTAGGACTCTTCGTCTATAGGAGAGTATCCATTAGGACTCCTTCATTTTATTTTATTTTTTTAAAGATTTATTTATTGGGCCTCCCTGGTGGCGCAGCGGTTGAGCGCTGGGTTGCAAAGCTGCCCGCGGCCTCTGCAATGCCAGTTCGATCCCCGGCTGCTCCCCGGCCACTGGAGGAGGGTCCCACATGACGCGCAGACCTCTCCTGCCGCCCGCTGCTCCCCTCAGCAGTGTACTTCGGTCCTTCTGCCTGCTCTGCTCCCCGCTCTGGCTCTGGTGAATTCTCTCACTCTCCCGTGCTTCTGACTGTACCCAGTGCTTGTATAAACAAAACAAACAAACAAACAAATAAATAAAACATGCAAAAAAAAAAGATTTATTTATTTATTATTTATACAAGCACTGGGTACAGTCAGAAGTGCGGGAGGATGAGAGAATTCACCAGAGCCAGAGCGGGGAGCAGAGCAGGCAGAAGGACCAAGGTACACTGCTGAGGAGAGCAGCGGGCGGCAGGAGAGGTCTGCGCGCCATGTGGGACCCTCCTCCGGTGGCCGGGGAATAGCCGGGGATTGAACAGGTACTGCAGAGGCTGTGGGCAGCTTCGCAACCCAGCGCTCAACCGCTGCTCCACCGGGGAGGCCCACATCAGGACTCCTTTAAAGGCCAGTCTCCATCTTTTGTATGACCACAGCTCTCGCCACCACTTTCAGGGTCTCATCTGTTACATGGAGTGAGACCTACCTTCGTTCCTCCTGGTTTCGCATTCTTTCTGGGCCCTGATCGTCCCTGTTTGCCTGATCTGCCTAGAGGCCCTTGGGTGCTGGGGCCTCCTCTGTTGTCCTAGACCTGCTGGCTGCAGGCTCTGCCCAGCTCCTGCCCCTCGTGCTGCGCCCGGTGACCGTCCCTGTGCTTGTGCCCGCAGGAGTGGAACATCTCGTGGAACACCAGCAACCCTGACTTCACCAAGTGCTTTCAGAACACCGTCCTGGTGTGGGTGCCTTGCTTTTACCTCTGGGCCTGCTTCCCCTTCTACTTCCTTTACCTTTCCCACCATGACCGGGGCTACATTCAGATGACGCATCTCAACAAAGCCAAAACTGTAAGTCACCTGGGGTTTTCGGGGCAGGGGTGGGTGCCTCTTGGGCGGAGCAGTGGGTGGTGAAAAAGAGGCAGGATTCTTCTGTTTAACTGGCCCTGAGCGCCTTCATCTGGGAGATAGAGTGATAAGGTGGTAGATGTAAGCTGGGACCTTGGAGCCTGATGTGGGTTCAGACACCTGCTGTGCCTGTCCTAGCTCGACCTTGGGTGAATTTCTTACCTCCCCCGAGTATCCCAGTCAGTGCTTGGAGACTAGGCTTGGTCTCCAGGATTATCAGGACACGACCAGGACGTCTCCCTCCCACAGAGGATATCTCCCCCAATCTACTTAGTTTTTTTTTTTTTAATTAAAAAATACTTTTATCTTGAAATAATAGCAAGTAGTTGGATGCATGATACCAAGAATGCCCCTGCAGAGGCATTGTAACAGTATACCTGTTACTTATATTCACCAGTTTTTAACATTTTGCCATATTTTCTTACTTGCTTTAGCTCCCTCTATGTGTGCATATTATTTTTTTCAGAATTGGGCAGCCTAGGCAGCATCCAGCAAGCCCCTTCACCCTTCATTCCCCCAGCGTATCATTTCTCAGAACAGGGGTATCCCCTCCCACATCCTCAGCACAGTGAATAAATTGAGGACACCTAGCATGGACATGATACTTAAAAGCATGCCTGTGTGTATTCCAATTTTGTCCATTGTCCCAGTGCTGTCCTTTCTGGCACGTTCCTTCCCCCGTTCAGGATCCCAGTCATGTTGTCTCCTTTGTTTTCTTTATTTTTAGGGAGATTTATTTATGCGTAGAAGAATTGGGGTGCCGGCCAGAGGTGCGGGGGTGAGAGGATTTACCAGAGACAGAGTGGGGGGCAGAACAGTCAGGGCTACTGAAACCCTGCTGAGGGGAGCAGCAGGGAGACAGGAGAGGTCTGCTGCGCCATGAGGGTCAGCTCCCTGGCAGGGTCGGTAGAGGTGATAGTGCTGAGCCTTAACCCCGAGGCCACCAGGCAGGCCCTCCTTCCTTTTCTTTAACTTGATAAAAGGCCTCACCTCCCAGGGTTGGGGGCACATCTCA
The DNA here is from genome assembly GCF_964194135.1 of Talpa europaea. Taxonomy (NCBI): domain Eukaryota; kingdom Metazoa; phylum Chordata; class Mammalia; order Eulipotyphla; family Talpidae; genus Talpa; species Talpa europaea. Next base: position 94,004,255 of record NC_140079.1, on the reverse strand, counting down.
GGGGAAGCCTGGAGGCCAGTCACTACAATGAGCTCTTCACCTAGGGTTTCCTCAAGGTTGGGTGTGGCTGCAGCCTGTCTGGCTGGGAAGGGCAAAGCCATGCTGTATCCTCAGGCTGGTTCATCTGGGGTCACATGGTGTTTCCCCACTCTTTGATACAGTTAAATCTGATCTGCTTTTCCCCGCTGTGCAGCCACTCACAGCAATGAGCCAGCGAGGGGGCAGGTGAGGAGCATGTGAATGTCATGCCACCTTTGTTTATTTACAGCTTCTCGAGACTTATTTTGATAAACCCTCGGTAAATAGGAAGGTTTGAGCCATTTAACGGAGTCTGTCCCTTTCTGCTGGTAATATCCCCTCTTTGCCCAGCAACTCAGGCCTATCTTCAGAAATGATCTGTTTCCCTCTCCTTAACAAAGTTGGATGTTTTCCTGTTAGACCTCTGGGAGCACTTTGTTTTGGGAACACCATCTCTCTTTAAAATGTTAATTAGGGGACTCCCTGTTGGTGCAAGGGATTAAGTCTCAGCACTATGAAGCTATCAGCAGCCACTGCAGCTCGAGTTCGATCCCCGACAAGGGAGCTGACCTCTCCTGTCTCCCCTACTGTTCTCCTCAGCAGTGGATTTCAAAAAATCTGCCTCTTCTGCTCCCCACTCTGTCTCTAGTGAATCCTCTCACCCCCTGCACCTTTGGCTTACACCCCAGCTCTTATATGCATAAATAAATAAAAAAAAAATGTAAATCAGACTTTCTTCTTTCATCTTGCTCAAAAATCCCTCCAATAACTTCTCAACGCGGGTAATAAAATCTGGAAGTTGTAGTGGTTTACCCAGATCTGGCTCTGAGCTCCTCTTCAGCTCCCACCAAGCCATTGCTCATTCCACAGGAGCCTTACCCCACCAAATGTAATCCTGCCTCAGGGCCTTTGCCTGTGCTGTCCCCTCTGCCTGAATTATTCTTTCCCTTAAATACTCACTTTGACTCTTCAGTGAGATATCACCCAATGGAAGAGACTTCCCTGACTATCCTACCTTACCCATTTTATTTATCTGCACCTCACTTACTACTTTCTCGTTTTATTCTGTATCTTTACCTTGTTTCCTTCCTCTAGAATCAACTGCAAGGAGGCAGGGGCTTGGGTCTGCTACGTCCTTGGCACCTTGAAAAGTACGTGGTCATTGCAGGCCCCAGTCCATGTAGGCTAGATGAGCGCCAGGCATTATGCCAGCTGCAGATCTATCACCGAGGGGCAGTGGTGCCTCCTGAGAAGTGCAGTTAGGTGGTTTGTCACTGGGACGTCATAGAGTGTGCTTACACATGCCCAGGTGGATGGCCCCTGCCCACCTGGCTCCAGGCTCCAGCCTCTAGGACCTGTGGTAACTGATGCCTGACTCGGATGTGCTCTGGGCTGGGTTCTTGAGGTCTTGAGGCCTGGGGAGAAGAGTGACCGGACAAATAGGGTATAGGCTGGGGTGTGATGACCCAGATGGGGGCTCACCCTACCTACCTAGGACTTGTCCTTGTTGCAGAGGGTATGGGCTGGGTGCTGGGACCACGGCTGGTAGTTTAGTGGTTGGCTGGTCACCCTCAGGCTGTTTCTTTGCAGGGGTGTCGGGGCCCGTTCCAATGCCGTCCATTGTAAGACATGTGTGTGCTTCTCCTCCAGGCCTTGGGATTCTTGCTGTGGCTCGTCTGCTGGGCAGACCTCTTCTATTCTTTCTGGGAAAGAAGTTGGGGCTTGTTCCCGGCCCCGGTGTTTCTGGTCAGCCCGACCCTCTCGGGCATCACCATGGTAAGTGAACAATGGCTGTGAACCCCCACTGTGCCCCAAGCACTGTGGAGATCTGTTGTTATGTAACTACTGCAGTCCCATCACCCTAGAAAGCTCCCGGTGCGGCTCCTCCGTCTTTCCAGCCTGCGTCCACCACCCTTCCCTGGTCACCACTGGTGTATTTCTGCCCTGTTGCCTTTTGCAGGATGTCACCTGAGTGGACCTCAGCCTCCTGATTTCCACACCTGGAAATGCAGGCTGGATCTCTGAGCAGCTTTGGGGCTGATCTCTCAGCACCTTTGCGTCAGCCATGCCGTTGCACCCATCTTTTTGTTCACCTGCTAAGTGTGTTTGATTGTTTGGTTTCACCACATACGGTATCTGTTCTCCAGTTGCAGGACTTTGGGTTGGGAAACCAATTAGCTTTAAATATAGCTGTCCAAAGACTAAGAAAACAAATTCATGTGAAAATAGACATGTCTCTCTAGGAATGATCTGGTTGGGGGTGTGATTTCATTTTAATTTTCAGGTAGGGCTGACGGCATGACCATCAGAGACTTCCTTAGCTCTTTTTTCCAGCTGTGATTTCCAGAGGTGAATGAGCCCCCGTTGCTGCTAGTGCCCTGTGACTTGCTGCTGTCGCTTGTAAATTGGTGGTGCTAGTGAAGGAAAGTGACACTGTAATTGTTTCCTGTCCAAGTTCATGGGCCCTGGATTACATCCTCAGCCAGTCCCTGGACCTGGGATTGAAAACTCTGGTTCCGAAGGGGCAGGTTTTGAGCAACCGTGTGTCATCCCTGCTGGGCATGTTTTGAAGCTGTCAGTGACCTTGAGTGGGGAACAGATGGGTCTGGACAGGTGTGGAAATCAGAAGGGCAGTGGGGACTCAAAGTATGACCATAGATTAAGTGACCTGAGTTTCCATGTCTGCAAATTGGGGTTGACGACATTACATTTTCACTGTTGTCCAAAGGAACCCATCATTGTTGGGGCTGGGATTTGATCACTGCTTCTTTCTAGTTCTAAATCCAGGGTGGGCCCCCAGCCTGTTTTTGTAAATAAAGTTTTATTGGCAGCCAGGCCCATCTGGGTATCATGGAGGGGTGCTTTCACGGCCATGTGGAGTGGTTAGGACAGAAACTCTATGGCCCATAGAGCCTAAGATATTTACTCTCTGGTCCTTTAAGAAAAGGTGTGCTGATCCCTGACTCACCATCCTTTCCCAGATCCATACATTAAAGTCCCACAGCTCACAAAGTAGCTGTGTTATCATCTCCATTTTGCAGATAAGGCAGTGAAGTCTCAGAGAGGTTCAGTGACTTACCCAGTGCCACCCAGCAAGGCGTGAGCAGAGCTGGGACTGGAGCCAGCTCCTCCCTCCCAGCCATTTCTGTACCACTGAGCTGTTATCGGCCAGTCCTGGATTATGGGAACATCGGAATCCTACCCTCTCCTGACTCCCGTTGTTCTTTCTATCTTTCAGCTGCTTGCTACCTTTTTAATTCAGCTTGAAAGGAGGAAGGGAGTACAGTCTTCAGGGATCATGCTCACTTTCTGGCTCATAGCCCTACTGTGTGCCCTTGCCATCTTAAGATCCAAAATCATGACTGCCTTAAAAGAGGTAAGTGTGGCCTCCTCTACCTCTGCCTTCATTGGCTCTTGGGAGAGGTGCTTGTTCCTTCTGGCCGGTGAAGAGATCATGTGTTGCCATTGGATGGGACCCATCTGGGTCCAACTTCTTTTATTTTTATTTTTAAAGATTTATTTATATAAGAACCGGGGTGCAGGCCAGATGTGCGGGAGGGTGAGAGGATTCACCAGAGACAGAGTGGGGAACAGAACAGGCAGATTGACGAAATCCACTGCTTAGGGGAGCAGCGGGCGAGACAGGAGAGGTCTGCCCCATCATGTGGGATTCTTGCCTGCCGGCCGGGATCAAACCTGTGCTACAGAGGCTGCAGACAGCTTTACAGCGCTGCGCTTAAGGGCCTGCGCCACCAGGGAGGCACTGGGTCCAACTTCTCTCCTGAGGATTTCCCTCCCTCTTCTAGCCTTTGTTCTAGAACCTTCTTTTCTTAGGGTCCCCTTACCTCTGCAGCCCTGAGGACCCCACGTGGGTCCTGGGAACCATGGGCAGATGCATACTACACAGTGAGCCTATAGCGGCTATAACCACAAGTCCAGCTGGCTCCACATGTCTGCAGTCCGGCACGCAGCCAAGGTCGGGGGGCAGTGTTTGCAGAGTGGTTGCTTCCTGGGGGTGAGGGGGCTTGTCCCCACATTACCTGGGTGCCATCAGCCACTACTCCAGTCCTGAGGTGGTCCAGGCCAGCTGCCTTATGCTGGAGCAAGCCGTCTCTTACCAGGCTGACAGCTGACCATCACGAGATCTATGTGCTGGGCAGGGGACCAAGCTTGGTACATGAATCGTCTTATTGATGTCTCCCCATCGCTCCAGCAGGGCTTTCGGCCTCAGCACTGGTTGACATTTGGGGCTGGAGATGCCTTTGTTGTGGCATTGTCCCACACTCTGTGGGACGTTAGGGGCACCCACCCCCACGCCCCGCCTCCACCCCCTGGACACCAGTAACCGCCCCCACAACCTCCATCCAAGTATGACAAATAGAAACTTCTCTAAGGTGTTCCCTGGCGGGAAGAATCACTGCTGGTTGGTAGCCACAGGTCTGGTATAGATGGGGAAACTGAGGCACAGAGGTTGGATACATTGACTTGGTGCCTCAGCTGGGATGCACAGAGCCAGGCCGTGGCATGGGTCTGTTTCATACCCAGCCCAGCCTCCTCCCACGGAGTCAGCTGCCCTCCCTAGGCAGCCTGGACAACCCAGTGTTGTCACCGCAGGGGGTGGCCCGGGGCCTGCATGGGTTGACCTGCAGCCTGCACCCTCGGCCTGCAAGCTGCTTCGGATGTAATGTTCTCTCTCTCCTCCCTCCCCTCGCCTGTAGGGCGCCCATGTCAACTTTCGAGACATCACCTTCTATATCTACTTTTCCCTCGTGCTGGTCCAGCTTGTGTTGTCCTGTTTCTCAGACCGCTCGCCCCTGTTCTCGGAAACCATCAACGACCCTGTAAGTGTGACCCTAGAGCGACAAAAACGTGTGTGTGTGTGTGTGTGTGTGTGCCTGCAAGAGAGAAAATTGACAGGGCCAGCTCACATTACTGGGCGCTTGTTCTGAACTGGTGGCACTTCTGGGATCTCACCCCCACTCCCTGAAGCCTGCAGGTAGATGGTATCATCCTCGGCACTTTATAGATAGGAAAACCAAGGTGTGGTCTTGGCTGGGGGCTTTAAGGAGAAAAATCTGCTGCTTAGCTGTCGATGGCCGTCTGTGGACCTGCAGGGTCTCTCATTTCGTTGGCATAAGGAAGTTTGGAAAAATGAGCCAACATTGAACAATCAGGAAATTTGCATATCTGTCCCTCTTTTCTAGAGAAAAGAGGGGTTCTGGCAGCGCCAGGGTACTGGGAGCCATGCTACTCATGTCGTCTGACAAAGGTTCAGGCATGGGGCAGATTCCTGAAAAGTCAGGAATCTTGTTAGCTGACTCCTAGATTCTCCTCATTTGTTTATGGCTAGTTTCTACCATTGTCAAAATACGCATTTAATAGTAAAACCGCAAATACCGTTTAATTAATTAGCGAACAACCAATTTGATGGCAAATGGCACTGCCTGATACATTAACAAAGTGAAAAAACTTCTGGGAACAAAAGGCTGTAAACATCTCTCAGCCAAAGTCTTTAATATGGAGATGTGGTCTTTTGAGGCAAGGGCTAATTGGAGAAGGAAATTCTTATACTTTAAAGTTAAAGATAGCGGTTAGGAGCCCTGCCTCAAGTGTAAGAAAATTCCTATTAAGCCAGGAGGCCCCATAGCTGGCTCCTGCTAAATTCTTCCTGTTTGTTTAGGGCTGATTCCCCTGGAGGTGACAATTGGTATGGTAGCTGTTAGAGTGTGCATTCAAGAATAAGTCAACAATAACTTTGTGACTGGTTGAGCTAATAACCAGCACAAATAATGCATTTGGAAATAGTCAATGTTACCACTACTGATATGTCACGTATTAACCATTTCAAAAACCAAAAGCAATAACCATCTCCGGCCCTGCCCCGATTAAATATTTGTAGTTCCTTAAAATAACAGCCAGCAATGTTACAGAAAAAGGAATTTTCCCCTGATCTTAAAGTTAGATACGGAAACTAGGTTTGTTACAGGGTAGGGAGAGGTATACCCCAGACCCCCCAAACCTGCCTATTCTAAATAGGTTCTGCCATCCGCCACATCAACACAAAAACATATGAGACTTTAACGGGAAGGAACTTTAATACAATTAGGAAACAATACAGGAAAGGCAAAGAATATAGTTTCTAAATGAAGCACCCAAAGTTACCCATCCTCTGGTGGGTAAAACTCCATCCAAATGGGACTGGACCAGAGCAAGGCCCCAAAGCCTGCCCCAAGTCCAAAGCATCTTCTAGTGGGGACCCACAGAAAAGGGTCAGAAACAACCAGACAAGCCCCAAAGGAAAAGAGCAAAATCAAAATCAAGACAAAAACTGCCATTGTCACGTCCCCACGGGTCTCTCATCCACATCTGTGTCACCCAGTCCACGACCAAAAGGCAAGCGCAGTTTCTTCACATGTCTATTGGCCCCATGTGCCTCCTCCAGGTCTCCTTCTGGATCTCCATCCTATTTCCTCCTTCCTCAGTCTCCTCTGCAGCTTCTTCTCTACCTGCTCAGCTCCACCCTCCATTTGGGTGGGGCAGGAAACCTGGAACCTCCCCCTTTCCTGGGGACCACCCTGTTACAGGCTGACTAGATAAGTAGAGGAATAATAGGTAGAAAACTCTTTTGTTAGATTAGGAGAATTCCTCCCTTAATTGAGAGCTGGGGACTAGGGAAGCTGCACTAATGCCAGTGCCTGCATTAATGCCTCCAGGCCCTTGGTTCCTTAATATTGAATTGATATTAAAACAATATACTATAGATGATGATTTCTATATAAAAACCTTCTGTTTTTTTGCTTTAATCATTTGGTTATATGTTAATCTAAACTTTATAGGTTAGTTAAAAAATATCCCTTTGTCTCCCTTCCCCCAGGTAACCTCCGGCCCTTTGTTTCCCCCAGCCCTTAGTTAATCTTCACCATGGCAAACATAGAAATAAAGTTAGTTGCAGTCACATAGGCCTTTTGCTAGTAATAAAGTGACTGGTTGGTTGTTTAAAGTAAATGACTATTCTAAGAACATTTGTTTAGCTACTGTGCCTTCTTTAAGACAAAGAATAATAAATGTCACGACCTCTGCAGGAAGGCAAACAAACCCTTGGCTGCTCTTGAAAAAACATGTAATGATTGTTAACTTCCTACCTTAATGCATATGCTTATGCACTCACACTCACGGTTTGCTTGCTATGTATAAATGAAGGACTGCTGAGACCCTCAGCAGGATGATGCCTGCACCCCGATGCCTGCACCCTGATGCCTGCACCCTGATGTCCATGTCTCCTCACTGCCCCTCCCCCTCATCCCCCTCATTCACCCACAATTGCTCCAAAGGCCATCCCATCCTTCAGGAACCCCTGACACCCAGGCTGCTGAGGCTGGCTCACAGCACGAGGGCTCTTGCCTCACATTGCAGTGGTTGGCCAGAGTTTCTGGGTGTGGCCCTAGGTCATCAGAGTCTCCACCCTGCCCTGTTGCTTTCTGCAGTCTCACTTTCCTCTTTTGTGGTACTGCCTGGCCCCAGGGGACTGGAGTTTGAGACCCCTGCCTTTTCTCTGAGTTTGAGAGAAATCCTGGTGTGCAATGGCTGTCGTTGGGCAGGGACAGCCTCTCTCCCTGCTGGAAGAATAAAAAAGACATAGTCGTTTGCAAACTTTCCTCCCCTCCCCCTCTCTCTTCCTCTTGTCTCTCTTCCTCCTTTTCCTTCCTCCCTCCTGGCGAGTGCCAGGCCCTATCTGGGAGCAGGGCCGTCAGCAGTGAATGAAGCAGGGTCCATGTCCAACTGAGGGCTGTGTTGTCATGGGGCGGAACAAATGCAGGGCCGAAGAATATTGCAGTGAGGTGGTGGGAAATGTTGAGAAGGCAGGGTTAGGAAATGGAGAAGGAGGGAAGCCATTAGGGAAGGCCCCCTGCCCACCCCTCCAGGAGAAATGAGGGAGTGAGCTGAACAAACAGCACAGGCAAGAGCTTTCTGAGCAAAGCAGTGGCAAGTGCAGAGGCCCTGGGGCTGAGCCACCCCGAGGAATGTTGCAGAAACAGCAGGAAGGTTGCTGAGGGGGAAGCAGTCAGGCTGCAGGGCCCTCAGCAGACTGAGAGGTGGGGTTCTTAAGGTGGGAACAGATCCTGTTTGGATTGTATTCTGAGTGGGTCAGGAAGCCTTTGGGACACATATTGGCTGCTTTGTTCACGGTCAGTCAGCTGTTACTGGGCACATTGCAGTGGGAGCAGTTTTCAGCAGATGTGTCTCTGTTGGTTTGGCCTGAACCTCAGTAAAAGGCTGAGCTGTCTGTGTTGGGGATGGGAGGGCCTGTGGCATTGGCTCAGAGAGGGGACCAGCCTCGTGTGTGTCCTGAGGGGCCCTGTCATGGATTTCCCTGCTTAAGGAGAAATTGGGTTGGACAAATTAGCAAAAGGTGTATTTGTGTGTGTGTTGGTGCACGTGTCTATTTATGTGCATGTGTTTCCACGTAGATATGTCTGTGATTGTGTGTGTGTGTGTGTGTGTGTGTATGCGCGTGCCTGTGCCTGTGCATCTAGAATTCACAAGGGCAGTGACCTTGCCTGGGGCACCCGGGGATCCCAGCATAATGGGGGTGCTCAAACGTGTGGCTCTTGGGCCTCTGTTCATCAGTGCTTGTGTGTGTCTGTGGGGTGGCAGTCCAGGGTCCCCAACGGGAAACATTTGTCACATGGACTATTCTGTGGCTGAACCTAGCTTGTCACACTCACCTGAGTGGCCGTCAGAGGGTAAACCAAGCTCTTTGACAGCGGTCTGTCCTGGACATTTTATGGGGGAGGGGATTTCTGATTCCCGGTTACCTCAGGGGGTCTCAATGACACCCCTTTCTTGGCCATCCCCTCCTGTTGTGTTTCTGTGTCCCTGGAGCCTGAGCCTGGGACGGGCTCTGCTCCCACTGGGGTCACTGACATCCTCGGTGGACTGGACACCAGGTCTCTTCTGCCCAGCCTTGGGTTCCTGTTTAGGAGTAGAGGGTCAGAGGATTTGGGCTGTTAGACTCTCACTTTTACCCTGACTCTGATGTGGCGGCAGCTTGGTGTGATGGAAGAGGAGCCTCATTCTGAAGTTGGGCATACCTTGGGCTTTAATCCCATCTGGGTCCCTTTATCCTTCAGCGGACATTTAGTAAGCACCTGGTGTATATATACTGTGCTCACTTCTGGATCAGAGCAGCATGTGAAAGAGAGAAGGGTCATCCTTGCCACAGCCATCTGTTACTCTGTAGTGAGCCTCCTATAATCAATGGCATCAAACAACAATGATGGTTTATATTATGTGGCCCAGTCCTGGGTGTTCACTGGGCTCAGCTGGGCAGTGTCCCTTGGGGTCATCCCTGCAGTCACACTCAGAGTGGCCAGGACCCGAGTCACCTGAGGGTTCCTCACTTGAGTGCCTGGTGTTTGTTCTGACTGCAGTCTGGTGCCTCGACCAGGGTTCCAGCCCGTGTGGCTTCCCCAGTGACCTGGGCTCTCATAGCATCGTGGCTGGTCTCTGAGGCTGAGGGTGCCAAGACAGAAAGCCAGGTGGAAACTGCAGCTTTTTTTCTTTTTTAAAGATTTATTTATTTATGCATACAAAAACTGGGGTACAGGCCAGATGTGCGGGAGGGTGAGAGGATTCACCAGAGACAGAGTGGGGAACAGAACAGGCAGATCCACTGAAATACACTGCTGAGGGGAGTAGCGGGCAAGCGAGACAGGAGAGGTCTGCTGCTCCATGTGGGTATCTCTGCGGCCAGCCAGGATCGAACCAATACTGCAGAGGCTGCGGACAGCTTCACAGTGCTGCGCTCAACCGCCTGCACCACCAGGGAGGCCTGAAATTGCAGCTTTTAATGACACAGTCACATGGTGTCAGCCCCATCATCCTCTCGGATGAGCTAGTCACAGAAGTCTTCCTGGGTCAAAGGGGAGGATGCAGACCCTGTCTCCAAGAGGGGGTGTGGCCAGGTCCCCTGTCAGAGGGCAGGTGGGGAGGCAGATGAAACATTATTGTTCTGTGCGCTCAGGAGGTTCAGTCTGGCTTGGAGGGTGCGGCAGCCTGTCTGCAAATCACCGTGTGACTGCACTTGCAAAAGGCTGGGAATCGGGGCCTGTGACCTGTACGTTTGTGACTTTGTGCAAGTCGTTCCTCTTTTTAAGGACCTCAGCGTCCCCTTCTTTAAAATGGGCTGACCCTTAATTTGATGCTCGCTGCTCCCCACCCTCCCTGACCCAGATCTGAGCCCGGGATCTGGAGCGGGAGGGACACTTAGGCAGCTTCTCTGCACGTCTCTCCTTCACTTAGGGTTTGCATCACGGTGAAAGGCGGGGAGAGTCCAGCCCCTGCTGCTGTCTGCCGTCAGAGTGGCAGTCACATGCTGCCTGTCCTCAGAGAGCGTGGTCAGCCAAGCCTGGGGTGGCTGGGGTCAGGCAGAGCATGGGTGGGAGCCGGCAGCGCCGGGCTCCTCCAGACTTCCTCTCTTGCTGAGTCACGCAGCCAGCCATCCTCCCCAGCTGGCCCTGGGCCCAATGCATGACTCAAATGTCTATTCTGGATTCTCACTGGCGCTGCAGCCTCCGTCATCCAGTCCCATGGCTGGTGGTGATTTGGGGGCTGTGGCATGGCTGGCCCAACCTTGCTGGGAAGGACTCCTGCCTGCTCCCAGCCTCTGGTCCTTCACTCTCGATGGCCCTGAGGTTGCTACTGTGGATTGGGAGAGGGCTTCCTTTTGCGGTTGGTTGGGTGCATCAAGTAGATGGTGACTTCTTAAAGGGGAGGTCCCAGGGCCCATGGTATCAGCACCCCCAGGTGCTGATCAGAAATGCATTCTCAGGTCTACTGAGTCCACTCAGTCTATCTCAATAGGATCCTGGCACTTCATGGTTGAAAGTATTGGTTTAATGTGCTTTTTGGAAGATGGAGGAGACTCTGGTAGTTCTCAGGAAGCTGTTGTAGGAGCCAGGCAGCAAGAGAGGAAGGCTGAGCTGGACAGTGGCCCTGTGCACACTTGCGTGTCCCAGACCAGCAAAGGAGCAGACAAGTGCATGGACAGAGGGTAGCGTGTGCTCTGCGGTGAAGAAACTGAGGGCCGGGGAAGGCGGTGATTTGGGCAGCCGTTAGGATGCCGAATCAACAAGACCCAGCAGTGTTCACAAGTGTACACACGATCTCTTATTGTTAGATATTTAGGGGATGGAGCCAGTGGTCACGAAAGCAGCACTGTTTGCTGTGCTCACGCACCTACTTGTTTAATGGAAGCATTCCGGGGTCAGGGTGGTGAAGCTTAGTGCCTCAGTTCGCAGGCTGGATCCCAGGCCCTTCCGCTGGGTTCTCGTCACCTGGAGGGCTTGTTAAAACAGCTCTCAGCCTCACCCCAGAGCTTCTGAGTCACTGGGTTTGGGTGGGGCCACCCAATTTGTACATCATTTAGTCAAGCCAATTGGCTTGCTCGATTTGTGAATTTTGTTTCTTAACACTGTTTTCACTCTTCTTATTAGTATCACCATGACGGCCATTTCTTGAGCTTTTACTCTGTGCCAGGTACTGTTCTAAGTACTTCACATGCTTTATCTCATTTAATCTTGTCACCACCAAGTAAGGTGCGGTCCCATGGCTGGGGAGTGGCAGAACACCTCGCTACATGCTTCTCCCACACAAGCCACCCCTACCCCTCCCTTTTACTCTGGCACCCCGTTTTCTGCCTTTGTTGGGAGTCTCACCAGTTTTAGTTACATCTTTATTGGCATCTTGGTTTGCTTCTTTTTTTTTTTTTTTAAAGATTATTTATTTATACAAGCACTGGGTGCAGTCAGAAGCACAGGAGGGTGAGAGAATTCAGCAGAGCCAGAGCGGAGAGCAGAACAGGCAGACTGATGAAATATGCACTGCTGAGGGGAGCAGCGGGTGGCAGGTCTACTCGCCATGTGGGACCCTCGCCCCACGGCCGGGCATCAAACTGGCGCTGCAGAGGCTGAGGGCAGCTTCGCAACCCAGCGCTCAACTGCTGCGCCGCCAGGGAGGCCCTTGGTTTGCTTCTTGTCCATCCCCCACCATGTGGGAAGCTTATGGGGCAGGAATCGACATCGCGTCTATTCAGAGCTTTGTTCCCAGAATTTGGCCTCCTCCTGGCACGCAAGCAGGTCCTCCCTAAATATTTGCTCAAGAAATAAATGAGTCATTGCCAGCTGCACCCCACCCCTCCCCCCGTCCTCTGCCAGCTACTTTGACTTTCCACTGTGGGTAGGAATTGGGCTACAATCGAAATGCATTTGCAATTCCTTGATAATCCACCCACTTCCGGAAGCAGTACCAGCCTACAGAGTAAATGCCGTCACCTCCTCCACCTTAGGTTGGCACCTGCAGTTAGAAAAATTCCAGCTCACAACATGGTCCCATGGACCTCATTCTGCTTGTCCTTGTAGTCCTTGCAGGTAGGCTGAGAAGTAAGACAAGGGATCCCACTTCTCAGATGTGCAAACCCAGGCTCTATGGGGAAGGGACTTGCCTAATAGCATTGAGCTAGAAAATAGCAGAGCTAGGATTTGAACCCATGTCTGTCCAGCATCACAGTCTGCTGTGGGTTGGTCTGGCCAAATGCCTGTGGGCTGGCTGCATCTGATTTACCTGAACAGAGCTCCTTGAGTAACATCCTCTTGTTAAATTTTCATTATGATGTTGCAGGGAAAATGTTGAACAAAACCATGCAGCTGGAGAGCCTGCTTGTAGCATACATCATTTTGTTTAAATTCACAGATCACAAGACCTAGTGATGATATTAAGGGGGGACCTATTGTGTAATGGTAGGGGCCCCCTGATCTAGTTGGTGCCCGGGACACCTCCATTTAACAAACTCCCCAGGTGGTTCTGGGGCAGCCAGGGCTGCACGGTCCTGACACTCACAGCCCCGGAGTGAAGCAGGTGGTTCTCAGCCTGGGCTGTGTGTCTGAATCAACAGGGATGCTTCCCATGTAACTTTATCATGCAAACTTCACACATGTACAAGAGTGCACACAGCAGCATATAATGAGCTGCATGGATGCTTCACTCTGCACCACACGTACCTCTGAAAGACCAGAAATTTTCTTTTCTTTTCTTTTCTTTTTTTTTTTAAAAGATTTATTTATTTATGCATACAAGAATTGGGGTACAGGCCAGTGATGCAGGGGGGTGGGTGAGAGGATTCACCAGAGACAGAGTGGGGAGCAGAACAGGCAGACTGACTGAAATACACTGCTGAGGGGAGCAGCGGGGAGACGGGAGAGGTCTGCTTCGCCATGTGGGTTGCTCCGTGGTCGCCTGGGGATTGAACTAGTGCTGCAGAGGCTGCAGATTGCTTCATAGGTTGCATCTTAACCCCTTGCGCCAACAGAAAGTCCCCAGAAATTATATTTTCAATAGCTTTATCTTTTGAAATAACAGCTCATGGAAAGTTGTACAGAGACTAGATTCCCATGCACCCTCTCTGCCGTTCCCCCAAAGTGATATCTGAAAGAGAAGGATTTTTTTTTAAATTTTTATTTTTTTAAATTAACTTATCCTTTTTTTTTTTTTTTAAAGATTTATTTATTTATTTGTACAAGCACTGGGTACAGTCAGAAGCACGGGAGGGTGAGAGAATCCACCAGAGCCAGAGCAGGGAACAGAACAGGCAGACTGACAAAATACACTGCTGAGGGGAGCTGCAGGCACCGCAGGAGAGGTCTGTTGCGCCACGTTGGACCCTCGCAGGTGGCTGGGGATCGAACTGGCTGCAGAGCCTGCGGGCAGCTTCGCAGCCCAGTGTTCAACCGCTGCGCCACCAGGGGAGGCCCAAGAGAAGGATTTTAGACCATTATCTGACCTAAAAACATTCATAATTCTCTCATAACATCCAACTCCTGTCATCAAATATTCCAATAATCCATTGTGGTTGTAAAATGTCAGTCTCTTAGGTCTTCTATGCTTCCTTCACTTATTCGCTGGGCTATTTCTATGCATGATCCTCCTTTTATCTCTTGACCACCCTCTGGTTTAGCTCATTCAGGAAAGGCAGCAAAAATGCCTGTTTCCTTCCCCATGTCTGTTTCCAAAACAACAACTGGGCGCGTTAGCATTGTTTGTCAGTGACACCCAGAAGTTCTTTGATAAAAACTTACATGTTCAGGTGTTCATGTCATGTTCCGGTGCATTCTAGGGATTACTGCAGCTCAGATTGTGCCTCTTGGGGCTGTCATGGGAACCACTTCTGGTTGCTTCTGAGGCCTTTTAGCAACATTCCTCATCTTTAGTTTCCTTGCCGTGGGTAAGGAGATGTTCTAGGTTGATCTTGGACATTTCCTCCCCAGCCACTTTGCCAAGGACACCCTGGGAATTAAAAACAGAAACAAAAGCTAGCTGCTCTTGTCCTACCCCAAACCAGCCTATCACAGTCTCCAGGGTCAGGGTCCGGGGGCGGTGTTTTGAAAAGCACTCCCAGCCCTGATGAAAACCGCTTGGGTAGAGGCTGCTCTGTCTTCTGGCTCTTGGCTCTCCTAATCTTGTCTCTAAACTTCTGGAACATGGAGGGACATCCTGAGCTCAGCGACTCATCACTGTGGTGATGAGTGGTGACCCCTCCCTCCCCCACCCCCCAGCCCCTGCACTAAAGCCTGTGTTGCAGAATTTGGCCCTAAGTGTTGCAAAGTGGAATCCTGCCCGATGTGCTTCCCTCACTCCTTGCTGATGCTGAGCTCCTCCTAGTGCCTCTGTTATAGAGCAACCCCGATATTAAACAGGTTCCTGGCTGTGGGTCCTCACCCGCGCGCTTTAAAGGGACTTATGAATACTCTACTACAGACACACGCAAAAGGGTTAATAAAAGGTTTATTTACAAGAGAAAAAGAAATAAGGAAAATGTACAACTCAGGGAGAAAATAGGGAAATAAAGTCTTTAATGCGTCCTACCCGATCCAACGACCTGGAAACCCAAAGTCACTCTCAGAGCTGGCCGAGAGCCCAAAAATGGAGAGCTCCCAAAGCCCACGTGTCTGCCTTTTGTATCCACCTGGCTGCTTAACCCCACCCTCAGGTCTCAGCCACCTTCCCTTTGGTGGTGATGGGATGTGGAGTTCCCAGTGTCTTTGGCTTTGACCTGGGGTGGGGGTGGAGTCCACAAAGCCTATATGGAATTTGCTTTGGGACATCCTTTCCCCCCTAACACCTCTGGGAAAGAGGTTCTTTGAAAACTTGCTTAGAATCTGAAAGTGACGTCCTGTTGTCCTGAGGATGAACATCAGAATTCCTTACATGGCCTCCAGTGTAGACCGTGCGCTGCCTCCAATGTGGATTGTTCAGGCTCTCTCTGGGTTCCTGGAATAGGAACCTGCTAGAGGGCCTTTGCACACACCACTCCCCTGGGAACATGCTACCTCTCCCTTTTCTTAGCTGTCCGCTACTCTTTTCAGACCCCAGCTGGAATGCCTCGCTAAGGACCACTTCCTTGAGCCCTATCAACTAGAGCAGCCCTCAGCCCCTTATCAGCTCTCTTACTATGATCCTGTTAAGATACCAGTGATCTCATTGGTAATCTTGGTCTTCTTCTGGGATAAGATCCCATCCCCATTGTGGTTTTTTGCCTTTGTTTGCATGACTTCCTTTTTTTTTTTTTTAAAGATTTATTTATTTATTTATTCATTCATTCATTCATTCATTCATTCATTTATTTATTTATTTATACAAGCACTGGGTACAGTCAGAAGCACTGGAGGGTGAGAGAATTCAGCAGAGCCAGAGCAGGGAACAGAACAGGCAGACTGACGAAGAAATACACTGTTGAGGGGAGCAGCGGGCACGGCAGGAGAGGTCTGTTGTGCCATGTGGGACACTCGCTGGTGGCCGGGGATCAAACCGGCACTGCAGAGGCTGCGGGCAGCTTCGCAGCCCAGTGCTCAACTGCTGCGCCACCAGGGGAGGCACTGTTTGCATGACTTCTTGATGTCTCTCTCAAGCTTGAATTGCTTTGGGACCCTCCTTGCTCTACCACTGCTCCTGGCCATGGACCTGGACAGGTCAGCCCCTTCTGCCTCTCAGTTTCTTTAACTGCAAGATGAGGGGGATGCTTTTACCCAGCTTGTAAGGAGGTGTTGAAGATTAGATGTGCTAATCTGTGTAAAGCACAGGACAGAGCTAACTGGTGGAGGATTTCAGGGGGTATTAAGGTGATTAGCACTCTCATTATTATTATTATGATATAGCAGAGGCTCCTAGAGGGAAGGGCCCAGATTTGTTTGATGGCGGTAGGCACAGAATGGGTGCTCAGAGAATATCTGTTGAAGAAACGAAGTAGGAATAATAATAATACACACATAAGTTTCTGTGAGGATAGAAGACACTGCCAGCTCTTTACAGAATGCCTGACAGAGGACAGGTGCTCAATAAATATTTGTTAATGGAGTGACTGATTGAGTGAGTGAATGCTGAACAGTGAGGACAACAGCAGTACCACCCAGGTTGCTGTGGGCACAGAAGATGAGGCGGGGATGTGGGCCCTGTACCTTCTGTACATGGTGGACACTTGCTGGGCAAAGCTGCAGGACCCACCTTGTGTTTCTTGCACGGCCCCCTGGGCTTTGGAGAGGAATCATTTCGGGGTGCCATCCGTGGTGAGAATGGCTCCTTATCCTTTGGGGGACAGTGTGGTCAGCTGGCTGCTCCCGACTGAGCGCTGGTGAGGATGAGAAGGTTCACTGTGCATTTCCTTTTTCTTCCCCACCCTGTGCTTTCTCTCCACTAGAATCCTTGCCCGGAATCCGGTGCCTCCTTCCTCTCCAGGATCACCTTCTGGTGGATCACAGGGTAAGAGTGGGGTCTTGAGTCTGTCTACTCTGGCCTGGGGGCTTGGAGATATTCCCCTGCCTCCACATTCATGAACTCAGGTATGAGACCTGCATGAAGCAGAACCCGCGTAGAATTGGGCGCACCGCAGAGGACTGCCCCTGGTGTGACATTTTTTTCACAGTAGCATAATTGCTGTTGCTGGCGTTGTTTCAGACCCCTCACCATTAGAAAATTTGCTACCCTTGTGCCCTAGGAATGTGGGGAAAAGAAATATGCCTGGATCAGCCACAGCGAGACACCAGAGGCCACCACTGTCTGTGTTTGACTTGCTTCCTTGCCAGCCTCCTTTCCGTTGTACCGTGTCAGGGTCTCACTGGAGACTGTTGGAAGCCCCCTCCCCAGCACTGCTCCTTGTGGGTGTACACTTTTTACAAGCTCTTTTTTAATTAACTCTTTCCGTGCTTCATTGTTTTCCTAAGTGCCCTTAGAAGGCCTTGCTGGGGTAGTGGGTATGAGCAGAATCTCCATGCTCCTGGGCTAATTGCCTGATGGGATGCTGCCGTTTGGGTCTGTACGAGCGAGCCCTTTTTCTTAGTGGGGCACACACTCATATTTAGGGTCACAGACGCTTACAGTCTGCAACCTGCTCTGGAATGGCTCAAAAAAAAAATTGTGTTCACATGTGTGTCTGCGTGTGGAGACAGAATGACACCACGAACCTGACACAAAACTTTCCCAATGGTGAATGCAGAGCGGGGTAGACAGGAATTCTTTGTAGGCCTGTGTCTTTTTTATTTATTTATTTATTTATTTATTTATTTATTTATTTATTTATTTATTTATTTATTTATTTATTTATTTATTTATTTGTACAAGCACTGGGTACAGTCAGAAGCATGGGAGGGTGAGAGGATTCACCAGAGACAGAGCGGGGATCAGAACAGGCAGAAGGACTGAAGTACACTGCTGAGGGGAGCGGCGGGTGGCAGGAGAGGTCTGCGTGCCATGTGGGACCCTCGCCAGCAGCCGGGGATCGACCGGGAAGCTTAGCAGCCCAGCGCTCAACTGCTGCGCCACCAGGGGAGGCCCAGGCCTGTGTCTTTTTTATTAAGTCTGAAATTATTTCTGAGCAACAAGATAAAATACTGGGTTTACTTTTTACCCTGAAACTATTCGATCCCTTTCATACATAGAAAGGCTAGCGGACACCTCAACAAACTCATTAGCATATTTAACCATGGTTAAAACTCTGCCATATTTGCCTTAAAATGTTTTTGTTTTTGTTTTTTTCCCCCAAACACCATCCTGGGGTTTTCCCCTACAGAGTTCTGCATGTGTCTCCGAAAAATGAGTCCATTTTTCCTGGGGGGCAGAGGAGACAAAGAATTAGCACTGATTACTGACTGTGCCCTAACGTCTGTCCACATTAGGTTTTCTCAGTTGCACAGTGGGAGCTGCCCTGGTTGCTCTGGGTAGTGGGTGGGGACCCTGATGTGCGGTGGGTGGGTGTATCAGGGCCCTGGTCTTCTCCCTCTGGACTCTCACGGCCTCTTCTTGTGTTTCTGCTCCAGGATGATGATCCGGGGCTATCGGCATCCCCTGGAGAGCACTGACCTCTGGTCCCTGAACAAGGAAGACAAGTCAGAACAAGTTGTGCCCGTTTTGGTCAAGAACTGGAAGAAGGAATGTGCCAAGTCCAGAAAGTAAGTGTGCAATCGTGGCTTCAGAGGAAGCCAGACACCCTCTGGAACAAACCTGTTTCCTCCTTCCCACCTCCTTGACCCAGAGTGGTGGCCATGCCTCCACTGAAGAGCTGTGTGGCCCTGGGCACGTGGCTTTGTTCTTCTGAGCCATGACTTGCTCATCTGCAAAATGGGTTGAGTCTTAGATGGAGATAGAGCAGTTTGGGTGGAAAAGAGAGAAAGACATCAATGAAAGGCAGCGGGTTCTGTTTGCCGAGACGTGCGGTGAGCTTGTGTCTGGACACATGGCCTGGCCCCTCCCTGGCCCTGACATCCTGAGCCATCCTGATGTGGTGGTTCAGCCCGCCAAGCCAACTGCTTTGTGAGGGGCTTAGCCAAAGACACCCCAATCGAGGCTGATTTTGACTGGATTGGATCTTTAAAGACTGTTTTTTAGAGCAGTTTTAGGTTCACAGCAAATTGAGCAGGTGGGACTGAGATTTCCCCACCCCCCCCACACGAAAGCCTCCCCCCACTGCCCTCGTCCCCACCAGAGGGGCACATTTGTTATAATCACTGAACCCACATTGATGTATCACAAGTTCACGGTTTATGTTATGATTCACGCTTGGATTCCTGAATATAAAGTTCAGACACACCCTACCCCACCCCTTACCCCCATGGAAGCTGCGTGCAAATGCGACCTCTATTATCAAATTATTCCAGAAATTGGACCAGGCCCTCTCCATCAAACCTGAGTCATCACGAACTTACAGTGCATCATTACTTCATGTACTAGGCAGAAAGAAAAACAGCTGCCAGTTAAACCAGGACACACCATTGACTTAAGACGCATCCTGGGTCCCGAGGAGCCAGATCGAAACCAGGAGTGACTTGGGGACAGTGGGTGGCAGTCATGGGTTTTTCTTTTTTAACTAGACTTTGTTTTTTAGAGATATTTTAGGTTCAAGGCAAAATTGAGTGGAAGGTATACAGGTTGCCCACGGCTCTCTGCCAGGGCAAAGAGTGCTGTCATTCCTCATCTTTCTTATGGGCTGGCTTTGTTACCTTTTTTAAAAAATTTATTTTTTATGTTTATTTTCTTACATTGTTGTTAATTTTTGGACAGTTTTTTTAAAAAATATTTATTTATGCACATAAGAGCTGGGGTACAGGCCAGAGGTGTGGGGGGGGTAAGAGGATTCACCAGAGACAGAGTGGGGAACAGAACAGTCAGACTGATTGAAATACACTGCTGAGGGGAGCAGCAGGCGAGACAGGAGAGGTCTACCACGCCATGTGGGTTGCTCTGTGGCCAGCAGGCATCGAACTGGCGCTGCAGAGGCTGTGGACAGCTCCACAGCGCTGTGCTCAACCGCCTGCGCCACCAGGGAGGCCCCTGAGTTTATCTTTTTTGATTGCTGAGTAGTATTCCATTGTGTATACAGGCCGCATCTTCTTGAGCCAGTCACCTGTTGTTTGGGGGCATTTAGGTTGTTTCCGTATTTTGGCTACTGTTGTTATTCAAACCTTCTATACAGAATTGGTTGACCGCGGGGCCAGCCTGGTGTGTTAGATTCCCCATAGACCCATAGAAAAACCTCACCAGTTGCAAGAACACTGGAACTGTAGGTCTTAAGTGAGACCCGGGCAGTGGTTGGGAATTTGGGGCATCAGCAGAGGACCTTGTGACTTATGGCCCACTAAAGGTGACCATGGCCATGGCAGACGTGGTCTTGTGGGAGACATAGCTGGAGCCTGTGGCCCAGGTAGGGCCACAACATAGGGGTGAGTAAGGCAGGATTCTGATGGCCTAGACACATGTCTGGATGGCCCGTTGGAGGTTCTCAGGAGAGGCGGGGTCCCTCAATCCCTTCTCAATGAAAAGGCCTCACTGTTGGCTAGGGTTTCGCCATCCCTGTTACCCAGCCTGGCTGACTGCATGCCTTCCCATGGCTGGTGGCAGGTGATGCTCACGTTTCCATGTCAGGAGGACCAGAGAACAGCCCTGTGCCAAGAGCCCCTCTTGAGAGCCTCTGTTTTGGAGGAACAAAACACACTAACCATCAAGCAAAACTAAATCAAAAAGGGGAAGAAAATCTGAGTCATTTGCATTTGTAAGCAAAACATTTAAAATCTTGCCTGGGCTTTATTTTCCATGGCAGGGGAGGGGGACTACCACCCCATGCTGCATGGTGTCAGCTCTAAGGAGAGTGAACATGTGTGTCGCCTGGAAAATCCATTCTCTGCATCGGAGCGCAAATCTGCCCTTGTGTGTTATGTTGGGCGTTGTGGGTCTAAGGCAGAGTATATCCAGAAAATTCAGAATTTTAATTAAGCTGAGATATACTTTTGCCCACACATGGAAGATCTTCTCTAACAAATGACAAAGTCATTAGTCTCTGCTCCTAGCCCTGCTTACTGAGGTTCCTGCAGTTCTTGGAAAGGCTGCTTCTCTTTTTAAATCCTTATCTCCAGGCCACCCTCAGCCTATTCCTTCTGCCTAGAGCACACTCTCCTGCCCCAGGGGGACCTGTTCCCTCATTCTGCAGATCTGTCTGTGATGTCACCTTCTCCAGGAAGTCCCCATGATAGCTTCCTTCTCATATGCTTCTCGTGTTTCTCTCACAAGGATCCTTCAATTCATTCATGGATGAGAGTGCGATGAGCAGCTTTGTCCACATCAAAATCAGACCAAGTTGTCCTGTTCCTTTTTCTTCTTGACCTCCAGCAGCCCACCCTCTCTGTCATGCTCTTCAGACTAACTTTCTTCCCCTGCGCTTGGGGAACACCCTCTACCCTGTAGGCCGCTCGATCCCTGGATATTTTCTTACCTCACTCGGCCTCAGCCGACCCTTTCCACTGTTCTTGACCTCTTCCTCCCAGGCCTGAGCCTTCCTCCTGTCCACCAGGCCTTCTCCCTGGCCCTTTGAGAGCCTGGCTCCTGGTCACTGGGTCAGCAGTGGTTGCAGGCAGGCCCCAGGCTGGGAAGTGGCCCCGGGTGGGAAGTGTGCAGAGAGTGAAGCAGGGCGGGCTGGACCACTCCCTTCCTCTCTGTCCGGCCTTCTTGTCCCCCATGCCAAGAGGACATGTGTGTGCTAAAAGCAACCACACCGAATAAAAGTCCCCGCCAGAAACCCAGCGTGAGGGGAAGTAAAGCGAGCAGGGAGAGGCCTACGCGGTCACAGCGAAGACACAGAAAGCAAAACTGGGCCTCTGTGGTCTGCAGGGGCATGCCCTCCCCCTCCTGGGACTGCTGCTATTCGAGTTCACAGAGTGCTCTGTTGGCCTGGACCCTTGAATTTACATTTGCATTTTAGCACCAGCTTGTCTGTGTCTACAGAGCCCCAGCTGGGACTCAGAGATGACCACGGATGAGCCAGGTTGGGGTGGGCTCTCTCCCCCTTATCCTGGGGCTCTCTCCCCCTTATCCTAACTCATTCCAGCCTTTGGCACACACCTCAGAGATGTTCTGGGAACTCCCCTCCCCCTCTACCAGCAAAGTCGTTTGCATAGACTAGGAGGCAGAACAGGCTCCACCCTGTGTGGTGAGGCAGTCATGCAAAATCTGTCTGCAATACCAGCCTTTCAACCTCACTAGTGACCAGGGCGTCCCATCAGGGACATTTGGACAACGGTCCTCAGCCCCCGCATCTTGGCAGAGGACTGGGAGAAGTGATTAAAGCCCAGCATCGCCTTCCTTGCAAACAGTGTCAGCATAGCTTTAGGTCAAAATCACTTAGAATCAGAGCTTTTTCCCCCTCCCCCCCATTCCCCTCCATGAATAATTATATTTTTGATGTCAGTGACCAACTGAACCTTTCTGTATAAACTAAACTCAAACTCGTGTTGGTTGGCACAGTCCTAGCAGAGCGAGATGCCAGGCCTAGTGAGGTTAAGGATCCTGGCTACATCCCCGAGCTCGCCAGGCTCCCCAGGCTGTGTTCACAATCACTGTGCTCAGCAGCCTGTCTGCAGAGTCTGCTTCTCTGTGGCCAGGTCTCCCTGCAGGGTTGGGGTTCTCTGACCCCTCCAGTAGCAGGGGAGGGAGGGCCTAGTCTCTGGCAGACCCTGCATGTCTTCCCACTCATGTTCCAGGCAGCCGGTGAAGATCGTGTATCCCTCCAAGGACCCCACCCAGACGAAAGGCAGCTCCAAGCTGGACGTGAGCGAGGAGGCCGAGGCTCTGATCGTCAAGTCCCCCCAGAAGGAGCGGGACCCGTCCCTGTTCAAGGTGTTATACCAGACCTTCGGGCCCTACTTCCTCATGAGCTTCTTGTTCAAGGCCCTTCATGACCTCATGATGTTTGCCGGCCCGGAGATCTTAAAGTAAGAGCCCTTTCCTGCCACCTCCTGTCCTTGCGCCCAGCTTATGCCACCTCTCACCCTCCCCTTGTGCTCAGGTGGCTCCAGAGCCTCCACCTGAGTCTTTCCTGGTCACCCGCTTGGCCCCGTGCTTTGCTTTAATACCATCTTCATTAAGGCCCCTTGGGATCCAAGTACCTGAAACTTACTAGGCTCCCCTGAAGCCTAATGGGGGAGGATAGAGATCATCTAGGGAGAGGAAAAGCAAAGGGGCCAGCGGGCATGGGCCAGAGAAGGCACTGCTCCCCCTCCCTGTGCCTCTCCCTCCTTCCTCCCCATCGTATTTCCCTCTCTCTCTCCATGTCTCTTTGTGCCCACACGTTCCTTTGCTCCCCTCCTTAACCTCTGTCCTTGCTGTTCTCTCGGTCACCTTTGGGTGATGAGACGGAGCTGCTGGTGTAAGGACCCCAAGGCAGAGATGCCCCGTTCTGGGCACTTCGCTCACCTCTGGGGGTGGGTTTTTCCTTCTCAAAGTTTGAGTGCCCGCTGCACTGGCCTCTCTGGGCAGAAAGTCGGCCGGCGCAGCCAGAGGCCTCTCCCCATGTGCTGGCTGTGCGGCCCCTCATGCGGGCTCCGCCCTCGCTCCTTTGCAGGTTGCTCATCAAATTTGCGAATGATAAGAGTGCCCCGGCCTGGCAGGGCTACTTCTACACGGCGCTGCTGTTCATCAGCACCTGCCTGCAGACCCTGCTTCTGCACCAATACTTCCACATCTGCTTCGTCAGCGGCATGAGGATCAAGACCGCCGTCATCGGCGCCGTCTACCGCAAGGTGGGTGGGCCGGGCGGGCATGACTGAGGCCGACAGCGCCTGCTGCAGCCTCAGAATCCCTGGTCTTGGCTGGGTCACTCTGGAAAGCTCAGGGGGGCTTTCTGCTCAGCTTCTGGGGCAGCCAGAGGGTGGCCTGCGTGGCTGGGACTGATGCTAGACCAGCGATGGCGAGAGGGAGGGTGTGGGTGTCTGAGCCCCGGTCAGCCTCAGGCAACTGCATTGCTTAGGGACGCTGGTGGTCCTTGGCTTGGGAAAGTCCAGATTCAAACCCTCACTCTGCCCTTCATGTTTTGTTCTGACTCTACTTGAACAGAGTAGGAGAGACACACCCAGATAATTGAGTGGTTGGTGGGCTTGTGTGCACCCCCTGAGAAGCAACTGGGTCTCCTCCTTGGCCCCTTCATTTCTTAGCCTTGGGGCAAGGACCCTGCTGGGCTCCTTGGTGTGGGAGGAGATGTGTTGCAGGTGGTCAGGAAGGAGGGACTAGGTCATCAGTTCAAAGCCTGGCCTGCAAGTTAGACTCGCCTGGAGAGCTCTAGCAATGTCCTGTGCCCAAGGCTCCGGCTCACATGACTCGGTCGGGATCCCTGAGGGTGGGACCCGGCATCAGTGTTTCTAAAACTTGCCAGGTGATGGTGCGAAGCCATGTTTGGGAACCGGGTGATTTTGTCCCTCCGGGGGTTTGGCCATGTCTAGAGATATTTTTGGTTGTCATAGCAGGTGGGGTGGAGGCAAGGAGAGATTGGGAGCGATGGTCAGTGCCCCACGCCATCTACAGTATCCAGGAGAACCCTACAAAGAATCATCTAGTCTCACATGTCAGTAATGCCAATGTCAGGAAACCGGGGCCAAGACCTTGGTCCTTCAGTGTGAAGTGGGGACCAGCAGCATCCACATCACCTGGAACTTGTTGGAATTTTAGAACCTTGGGCCCCACCCAGATCTGCTGAATCAGAACTGCCAGTAACTCCCCCGGGGTGATGTGTGCTCCCTAGAGTGTGGGAGCCCTAGTTTTAGTGTGGGAGACCTCAAGATTCCTTCCATGTTGAAGAACTCAGGAGGGGGAGCGGTGTGGGTGCTTCCCAGAGGGACTCCGTGGCGAGGCAGGCACCAGGAAGGTGGGGCCGTCTACTGGGGAGGAGAAAGTGGCCTTTCTGCCCCCGCTGAGCACCCTCCCGCCTCCATGTGGGCCGAGAAGCCAGCCCACTGCCACACTCACCCTTTCTCCTTTTTCACACAGGCCCTGGTGATCACCAACTCAGCCAGAAAGTCCTCCACCGTGGGGGAGATTGTCAACCTCATGTCGGTGGACGCACAGAGGTTCATGGACCTGGCCACGTACATCAACATGATCTGGTCGGCCCCTCTGCAAGTCTTCCTGGCCCTCTACCTCCTGTGGGTGGTGTGTGTCTAATGTCCCCTCCCCTCCCCCACCATGGGGCCTCCACAGGGGCGGTGGGGGCAAGGCCGTGGGTGTCAGTAAGATCCTCTATTGCCTGCTGGGATTTCTTGCCATCATTTCCATTTTATCTTCTGAGTCTTCAATCAATTCCTGAATATTTACTCCTTTCCTTAGTTATTGGATTCATGTTCTCATTGGGGCAAGTATGTGTTGGCATCTGTCTTTCTTGGATAGGGTATTTAACCTACAGACACACTTACCATATTTCTTTCCTGTTGGTGTCCACCAAACACTCACCAAACTCATTCATTCACTCTTCGCTATTTATGTTGGTCAATAGGGATAGAAATCCATCTTAAAATAGCCTAACCAGATAAAGGGAATTTTGTGGGTGCAGTCACTAACTGCAAAGTCCAGGGATCGGTTTCAGGCAAGGTTGGATCTAGGAAACAAGGAGTGCTGTAAGGACTCAGTCTCACTCTTTCTGTTATTATTTCTTGGCCCTGTTTTCCTCTGAATTGACTTCTTTCACAGGGGATGCCCTCAAATGACTTCCTTAGCTTTGGGTTTATGTCAGCTTTAGGGATTGTGGTGCTACAGAAAAGAGAATACTGGGCCCCATGGTGGTGCAAGGGGTTAAGACGCAACCTATGAAGCTGTCCACAGCCTCTGCAGCCCAAATTTGATCCCTGGCCAGCCAGGGAGCTACCCACATGGCATAGCAGACCTCTCCTGTCTTGCCTGCTGCTCCCCTCAGCAGTGTATTTCAGTAAATCTGCCTGTTCTGCTCCCTGCTCTGTCTCTGGTGAATCCTCTTACTTCCCACACCTCTGGCCTATACCCCAGTTCTTGTATGCATAAATAAATAAATCTTTAAAAAAAAAAAAAAAGAAAATACTGCATTCCTAGGGACTCAGCTAGAGTCCCAGGGAGCACTCTGATTGGCCAGGCACAGTCCAGTTCACATCCCTGAACCAATCACTGTGTAGCAGGAGGCAGCGTTTTCTGATTAGCCAGCCTGGATCATAGTCCCACTACCATGATGGGAGCAGCAGAGGTGTGATCGACAGCTGTTCTGTAGGGAGAGGCTATTCCCCCAAATAAATAGCTGATGAGCAGAGACGCTCAGCCTAACCCTTGCCTTAGTCTTCCCCACCTCTGAACTTTTGCTTATTCGTTTCCTTCCATCAGGACTTCCTTTCCTTCCTCCCCCACTGATAGAATCCCACCCATCCTTCCTGGTTGTGCCTCCTCCACTGATTTTTTTTTGTGCGTGTCTCTCAGTCAGATGCACTTCTTCCTTTGTTGAATACCAGTAGCTTCACTATAGGGACTCATCTGATCTGACTTTCTAGAGTAGTCTTCTGCATGCTCAGTCCACCCCCGCACCACCAAGCTCATGCATGGCTGTCCCTGCAGGGCCTGGCGCATAAAAGCTGCATACAAATTACCTGTTGATTTGACTGTGTATCTGTAGAGCAGAAGATAAGTGACTGGAAAGTATTTCTAACAATGAAACTGAGGGGAAAATCCCCAGAATTTAAATAGCAAAAGAAATGTCTTTTGAGGCAGACATTTTGGGGTGCCTGCTAGTAATTGCCACCACAGGCAGCTTGTTTTTGAAATGTTCTCTTAGAACTGCTTTCAGGATGGGCCTGTGAACCCTGAAGAAAATTGCTTTGATTTAGATGAAGGGAAACTCATTGCTTTATTGATGTTTGGGGTTAACTTTGTTGTTGGGTGCTGTCCTGAAAATTGTAGGCTGTTTAGCAGCATCCCTGGCCTCTCCTCACCAGATACCAATAACACAGCAACCCCTCTCCCCCAGCTCCACCACCCTGTGTGACAACTTAAATGTTTCCTAGGGAGAAATTCCTTCCTGGTAGTGAACCCCTGCTTTATATTTTTTTAAAGATTTATTTATGCATAGAAGAACTGGGGTGTAGGCCAGAGGTGAGGTGGGGTGAGAGGGCTCACCAGAGACAGAGTGGGGGGCAGAAAAGGAGGATCTACTTAAATGCACTGCTGAGGGGAGCAACGGGGAGACAGGAGAGGGCTGCTATGCCATGTGGGTAGCTCCCTGGCTGGGGATTGAACTAGTGCTGCAGTGGCTGCGTTACATCTTAACCCCTTGCGCCACAAGGGATGACCCCCTACTTTAGATCAAAACTGGAATTTTTCTATCTGACCATCAAAATCTCTGTCCAGGATAGTGGAAGACGGAGTGTGTCCAGCAGTCAGACTGCCTGGTTCAGGCCCTGTCTCTCCCGTAGCCAGCTCCCGTCCTTGGACACGCCTCTTACTGTCCCTAAATAGGTGGGGACAGAGGAGGCTCTCAGCCTGGGGATGCTGGCACAGTTAGATGAGCTGATGTAGGTGCTGTTTCTAGAACAGTGTTGGTATGTTTGTGCAAGCAGACTGAACAGTGCTCAGTATGTTTTGGTCACTGTTATTTGTTCTCAGAGTTGATTCTGCACCCTGTTGATTGCTGGGGTGGCTTCAGCTGCCCTGGGTGGACACATATCACAGAAACCCTCTGGGGCCACAGCAGCATTGTTTTGGTTCTAGAGTTTGCGAGGGTGGCTGCCTGGAAGGGACTCAACACTTATGGTTTTCTGAACACCCAAGAGGGAACTTGGCATCAGAGCTCCCTCTCTGTGTCTCAGCCAAGGAATTGTCCGCTGCTCCAACTCCTCAAATCGTCTCATTTATGTGACTCGGCTGGGGAGAGAGGTTGCCTTGTATCTTGCTTTAGGCTCCTCCATGCTCTCAGAAATGGACTTTTTTTATTTGCAAACGGGAAGATGGAACAAGGCTGCCACCTCTTACCTCCCAATCCCCAAATCAGAGAAGTCTGAAAACAAAGTTTTTCTCGACGCATCAGCGAAGTGATGCGAAGGATTCTGATCTTGATTATTCCTTTCAATGTGAATATTAATATTGCTATTTTACTGTGGAAAAATAAATGCATCTCTCTCACTGCAGGTGCTGTGCCAGGGCTGCAACACAGTGTATGGCAGGTGCACCTGTGTCAGGGTCCCCAAGACCACACCAGCTTGATGAGGCTCTGGGGAGGACTCACAGCTATAATTTATTATAGTGGAATTAGCAAAGGGGATAAACACAGGGGGCAATTTTCAGGGGGAACCAGGTGCAGACTTACCTGAATCCTTACCCATTGGAGTCACATGGGGTACACTTAGTATCCCAGCAATGGCTTGTGATAACACCTGTGAAATGCCACTGGCCTGGGAAGCTCTATGGAGGCCCCATGCCCAGAGGCCTGGGGGGCTGGTCACATTGGCATCTACCGTTTGGCACATACCAAACTTCCAGGTTCCCTGAAGGATGAGTGGAGTTCAGCATCAATCACGCTGTTCTGAGCAACAGCTTAGGCACCTTGGGCCACCCTTGCCAGTCCTGAGAGTGGAGGGAACCCTCCTCAGATCCAGACCCCCAGGTGCCAGCCCGGGGTCAATTTTGCAAGGCTGCCAGCTAGATCCGCAGGTAGGCTGTGTGAACTGTCCCCTGCGCAACGCTGTCTTACCTTTAAGAATATGCAGGTCTCACATTCCTAACCTGAAACCAGTGGGACCACGTGAGTTTTGCAAGTTAGAGCTTTAGAAATGCAGAAAGGTCATAAGGTAGAGGATCCAAAAGATGCTCAGGAATAAATCTGCACCCCATTGCAGGGTAGAAGTAGCATAACTGCCCCCAACTTGCTGGGCAGAGTTGGTGTGCGTGACTCCACTGGGGGAGCCCTGCATCAGGCCTGTGTGCCCTGTCTTGAGAGTAACGAAGGGTCTTATTTCCTTCCTTAGAACCTGGGCCCTTCCGTCCTGGCCGGGGTGGTGGTGATGATCCTGATGGTCCCCCTCAATGCCGTGATGGCCATGAAGACCAAGACCTACCAGGTAGGGTGTCTTGTCTCCACAGTCTTCCAGGCAGGGCCCTTGCCCACCTCTTGGGATCCTCTGGGAACCTGAGCAAATGCTGATGCCCAGGCTCCACTTCCCGGATTCTGATTCACCAAAAGTGGGGTCATGCTTTGGACTTTTTTACTTTTTTCCAGCTTTGTGGGTGATTACAGTGGGCAGCCAATATCAACAGCTCCCGAAATAATCCGACCAAGTGGGCCGGTAAAATCACATCTGGGGACCCCCAAGAAATTCCTGGTTTCCTGTAGGGTGGATTCACTTAATGTGTTTGCAAGAACTGAGTAAAAATTACCCGCTGCATTTCCCCCCACCTGTTAAGCACCTTATGCTAGGTGCAGTATTAAATTCTTTATTTTTGGTATTTTTTAGGTTTTAAATGCCCGAGTAATAGAATGAATACTTTTTCATTAAAATTGTTCCAAAATCCCCAAACGTTGTATAGATTAATAAAAGGGGTTGTCTCTTTCACTATCCTCTCATCCATGGCAAACACTTTGAAGCACGTTCTTCTGGAATGTTCTGTGAGTTTATATAGCGATCCAATTAACTATAGTTAATCAGCCACACACACATGCGCCTGTTTGATGTTATTTTATCCTCCGACATCGTGCCTTGGCATCTTTCTGTCTTCTGCCATATCATGTGACTCATTCTCTTGAACCGGTGCCTGATAGTCCATAACAGAGTCGGGCCAGACCTCATTCTCTGCTCCCCTGTTGATGGCTGTTTCTGATGTGCCTGTGCTTGGCTGTCCCCGCTCCCCCCAGCAGGCATGGGAGAGATAAATTCCAGGACATAGGCTTGCCTGAACGATGAGCCTTTTTGGCAGGGGATGTGAGGCAGGTGGGCGAGGAAGGAGTGGGAGCCGTGTCCTCTTTCATCCTCTTGGGCTTCCCCTGTGCCTGACTCTGCAGTGGCTTCAGTTACTGGCTTTGAGGTCATGTGCTGAGTTTTTCCTTGTGACCCAGCTCAGCGCTGGGCTTCCATGCATGTTAAGTGACTAAATGCATGGAAAATGCTGGATGGCATTAAAAATATCTAACGCCTATATGGTGTCAGCACCCAGTGGTTGGGGCCAGTGCTGGCTGGCACGGAAACATTTCAGTCTTCTAACAACTGTATCCTGGCAACAAATCAATAAAGAAACTAAGAAGATGGAGAGAAAAAAAACAACAAAACATCTCATGTGTCATGTGTTTTAGTTGGCAGAGTAGGGCCCCTGCCCCACCTCCCCTGGGTAACAAAGTTTTTCTTGCCTCTGTCTGTTAGCTCCAAATTTAATAGTTTTCCTTACATCTTAATTTAATGTGTCTCGAGGCATTTACAGCCTGCTCAGAAAGTCTGTTGGCGCATTCTTGGGGTCCAGAGTCGAGAATCCAGGGATGGCAGGGCCTGCGTCCCCACCCTCTCCAAAGGCAGGCTGATTTTCGGGTGATGTGGTGTGACAGTCTGGTGGCGGGCGGGGCACGGGGCATTGACCCCCTTTTCCTTGAAGGTGGCCCACATGAAGAGCAAAGACAGCCGGATCAAGCTGATGAATGAAATTCTCAACGGGATCAAAGTGCTGAAGCTGTACGCTTGGGAGCTGGCGTTCAAGGACAAGGTGCTGGAGATCAGACAGGAAGAGCTGAAATCCCTGAGGAAAACTGCCTACCTGGCCGCCATGGGCACCTTCACCTGGGTCTGCACACCTTTCCTGGTGAGTGAAGTCAGGTTGATCCTGGCCCGCATCCGCTTAGATTTTATTGTCTTTCTGTACCAAAATAGTCTTTGAAAGTCATTATTTCACTATTTCTGCTTTTAAAAATTGCCTCTCTCTGACTTCTCCTCCCCACTGTGTTATTGCAGCATTTAGCAACCTCCTGCCCAGGGGGACATTATCAGCCAGGTCAGGAACTGCTGGTTACAGGTGGTCTCAGGCCTTGCACCAGGCCTGCTGGAACAGAATGTGAATTTTACCAATTTACCAGATGTTTTGTACACACTTTAAAATTTGAGAAACAGAGGCACAGAGTGAGAGTAAGCAAACTCTTTCTGTAAAGGACCAACTAGTAAATATTTGAGGCACCGAGAGCTCACGGAATCTCTTATACCGACTCTGCCAGTGTGGTGTGCGGGCAGCCAGGGCTAGCACATGAATCTGAATGGGTGGCTGCATTTCTATAAAAATGTATTTGTGGACACTGAAATTTGAATTTTAGGTCATCTTCATGTGTCATCCAATATTGTGATCTTGATATTTTTTCAGTCATTTAAAAATGTAAAATCCCTCCACCCGCCGTGTCCTGACGCCTGGCATGGGGTGCAGACACTCTGCTGACAGTCCTGATGCCACTGGGCTCCGCTGCCATCTCTGTTGTGACCTGAGCCGGTCATTGCGACACCCACAAGGGAGGGGCCCGGGGCCTTCAGTCCATGTACCCCTCAGCTCTCCTCCCAGTTGGGACAATTGAAATATCTCCAGTCATTGCCACTGTGCCTCACTTGAGCGCCATGGGTTTACAGCGAAAGACACAACTCTTTCCTTCCCCAAGCCCCATTTACTTCTCTCTTGTGCCAGTTTACTCTGTATATTTCCAGAGTTACAGACGTACTAGCACAGCAGAGAGTATAGTAAGACAGTTAAATTTACAGATCTTGTTTATTCATTTTAATACAAGTGGCAGCAAACATCCAGAAAACTCAACGCATTTTGAAAAAAATTTTTAATAAAATATCTGCAGCCAGGGAGCTGGGTTACAAGGTTTAGGCTGTGATTTGTGTTAGGGTGGGGGACCCTTGTCCTGTGGCCATTTGCTTTGCCTGTTGGATCCTCTGATGAAAGCTTCAATGTCTAGTTTGTCCCCCGAATTTGCTGGCCTTTTATTTATAATTGCCTGCCCTGGTTGTTAGGAGGCCACGGCAAGAGATGAGTGAGAGCCGACGGGCTCTTCTCTGCCTGGAGCTTGCCACTCAGTGTCGGGGTGGGGAGAGAAGGCTAGAGGTGACAGGCTTCCAGAGATGGAGTTTGTTGGGCTATTTGGCATAATAGCTGATCCCAGACCTTGTCCCTGGCTGAGACACCGCAGCCCTGACTGCATTAGGATAAAATATGTGGTCCCTGTGAGGGGTTTGCCTGTTCTTTCCATCGGCAAATTCCTGCACTTCAAGGATGATGAGGTGTTTACCCACCAGTTGGAATGATGGAAAACAGAGGTCGGGGACTCAGACAAGAGTGGGGATGCCTTTGCGTGGGATGGATGGGGCTGTTGTTCTCGAATATGGAGCCTGGCATTTATCATGTCCACTTAATGCACGTTCCCCAAATAACCCAGGCTCAATAGTTAGCATTTTCTGACTTAGATGATTTGTGAGCCTCTAGTCTTCTGCTGGCCTGGCTCCTCCCTCCACTTGTGAGGCCACACCTGCGGTGACCTTCCCTGGTGGCCAGATTGCATGCAGACCTTAGCCTTTTCTTGGCTTATATCCCCAGAACACAGGGGACTTGGCAGATGACACACTCAGGTGTGCAGAGAGGGGTGTTGGGATAAGTGAATGTGAGATTTGAAGTCTTAGTCAGGAACTGTCTTCTAAGTGACAGAAACCAAATTCAAATCAAAGAGAGATTAAAAAAAGAGGAGCCGGGGAGGATGGAAGAAGAGGGGGTGAGACGGTGAGACAGGTTTCAGAGACGGCACCTTTACCGCTCGGCTGGGCCCGGGGACCAAGTCAAGACTTTGGCTTTGTCAGTAGCACAGGCTGTGGAGAGGTGCGTTTATAACAAAACATTGTTATTTTTATTGTGCGATAATTTACCATTTTAAAGTGCACCCTTCAGTGAACGCCCTGAATGTGAGATATTCCTGGGTTGCATCCCATCCCCACCATTTAATTACAGAACGTTTTCATCACCCCAGAAGGAAACCCTATACTCATTGGCAGTCACCCCCCCACACACCCTCATCCCCCACCCCCAATCCACACTAATCCACTTCTTAGTTCGGTAGACCTGCCTGTTCTGGACATCTCATATAAATGGAATCATACTCGGTGTCCCCTTTGTGCCTGTCTTCTTTCAGTTATAATGTTCCCAAGGTTCATCCATGTTGTAGCGGGTTATTCCTTTTGATGGCTGGATACTATTCCTTTGTGTGGGTGTATTTATTGATAGTTTTTTTTTAAAAAAAGATTTATTTATTTATTTATGCATACAAGAGCTGGGGTGTAAGCCAGAGGTGCGGGGTGGAGAGTCGGGGGGATGAGAAGATGCACCAGAGACAGAGTGGGGAGCAGAACAGCAGATCTACTGAAATACACTGCTGAGGGGAGTAGTGGGTAAGGCAGGAGAGGTCTGCTGCGCCATGTGGGTCCACTCCCTGGCCGGCCAGGGAACAAACTCGTGCTGCAATGACTAGCTATTGCATGATAGCGCTGTGTTTTAACCCCTGCGCCACCAGGGAGGCCTGATAGAGAGTTTTGAGTGAAGCCTGTCTTTGGGTAAGAGGCCAGTGCCTCATCACGGCCTGGAAGTGGGGAGTGACTCTGAGATGTGGGGATCATGTGTCGGTGGCTCTTTGATTGCTTCACCTCTCCCTTGGCCCTGGAGCCTGGAAAATTTCTGGGCTTTGCCTAGGGGTCAGCTAGCTTGTAATGTCAGAGCCAGAACAGGAATGGGTTTCTGCTCCTGACCATGCTTGTGGGATCCGTTAATAGATTCTGCCTGGGGCAGTTGATTTTTCCCAAAGACAAGCTTTAATGGTCCTGGGATCCTGGGGCTAATGAGGGGCGTGGAGACTTGCCCATCTGCCAGGTCCAAGGTTTCCAGTTTGCTCCCGATAGTGTACCTATGACCAGCCTCCCTGGCAACACCTGGTGCTGCTCCGGCCCTTGTAGGGGGGGAGGTGGGGATCCACCTATTGATCTTTTACCTCCTGCTTAAGCCAGCAGTGCAGCCCTAGATCACATTACTGGGGGCCCTTCTGTTCTGGCCAGGGAGGTGTTAGACAACTGAACCCAAATTTTGGGAGCATGAGCAGGGTAATCCCACGAACCATCGAGGGCTGAAAGCAGGTCTGACTTCATGGTGAAGGGAGTGGCCGCCAAGACTTGTTTTCCTTTCCTTCCTTAAAAATAACTTCCTTTCCTCGGGCTACACAGCCAGAGACTCTGAGCTGGAAGTAGCTGACATTGATTTCACACCTCCACCCCCATTTCACAGATAAGGTGACAGAGGTCTGGGAAGAGGAGGTAACTGGTTCCGTCTGCTCGGGGTTATTCTGAACACTGAACACACAGCCATGTGTGAAACAAAACTCCTGTCTTCAAGGAGTTAGCACAGCCGTGCTGGGGATGGGCAGTGAGCCAGCCCAGGAAACGGGGGACGTGGCTACCTCTGTTGGGGGACAGGGACTAGCTACACCTTCTAGCGGGAGGTGGGTTCAGGCAAAAGAAACCTTAGGGGGAGAGGCTGGGGGATGGGCTCTTGCTTGGTGTTGTCAAGGAACTCCCGAGAATGCCAGTTGGTGGGAGAGGCCTGGCTTCGCAGCCCCCGGCCCTGCTTGCCTTCTGAAGGACACACCTGCTGGCGTACTGCACCTGGTGCCGCAGCCCTCCGTGTCCCACAGCCATGCTGGGGTGGGACGGCTCCTGCCACTGTGTTCAGCTCAGGGCCTCAGGTCAGCCCGCACCTTCTGCCTGCAGGTGGCCCTGTCCACGTTTGCTGTCTACGTGACCATCGACAAGAGCAACATCCTGGATGCCCAGAAAGCCTTTGTGTCCCTGGCCTTGTTCAATATCCTCCGCTTCCCCCTGAACATCCTCCCCATGGTCATCAGCAGCATCGTGCAGGTACCGCAAGGTGGGCGTCGTAGGGAGGGGCCTCTGGGAAGCGAGGCAAGGGGCATGGGGATCCTTGGGGTTCCCACTGGTCTCACTGTGCGGGGGATTCGGCCAGGTCCACTCTGCTGGCTTGCTGGCTTTCTTGGTCCTGCCCCCAAAGAAACAGATGTGTTTTCTTCTTGACACACAACTTGATTTTGAGCACAGACGGTCCCCTGACCTAGGATGTTTCGATTAAAGATTTTTCAACTTTTTGATGGTGTGAAATTGATATGCATTCAATAAAACTGCCCTTGGAATGTAAGTCTTTTCCTGGGCCAGAGATTTGAGGGGGGCTGGGCCAATCTCATGGGAGCTCCTGTCGGGCACTCAGTCGCCAGGATAAAGAACCCGAACTTGCAGTGTGTGGTAGTAGCACATTGCATCCAGCCCCCAGGACACCACACCCTCATGTCAAGTGGCCTAGCCCAGCGGTCAGTCACATAAGTGTTCTCAGCTGTAGGTTGTAAGCAGGCCAGGCTGAGCTGTGACACCCTGGAGGTTAGGTGGCTAAACGCATTTTCGACTCAGCATTATTTCCAACTCAGGATGCATCTATCAGGATGTAACCTTCCATGAAGAAGATCTGTATGTGAAACAGACGCCACAGGCTTTCCGTGCCCTGCAAGATTCTTTCTGAAATGTTTTCTCTTGTTCTCTCTGCTCTGATCTGTTCTCCCTGTCCTGTTCAGCCCTGTTTTTCCTCTGACCCCCAGAACACTTAGTGAATGCACATGGCTCCGTAAGGACAGGAGGCGCTGCACTGTCACACCGTCCCACTATTTGCATCTCTGACCACTTTCCTGCCAAGAGTCGTTTTCGCTCTTCTCCCTGGCACGGCAGGCATTTTTGTGGAAAACCCCTTTTCCAGACACATGCATGAATCGGCCTTCAGATTCGGTTCTACAGCTCCAGCTGAAGGCTCTACTGAAAAAAGAAAAAAAATGAACAAACAAAACTCCTGTAGTTTGAACACTTTCAAATGTGCACGGAGTAGAAAAGTGGACTCCTGGGCACCTGTCACCCACATACATCACACTTGCTTCAGCTCATCCTTTTTCTATCCTCCTTCTCTCCCTCCCTTTCTATCTGTGCCACGGGATTTTAAAGCAAATTCCAGACCCTTTGACACATCACACATACATACTTCAGCATGCATTTCTTGTTATATAATTATAACACCATCACACATAACACAACGAAAAATCATTGCTTAAAATAGTACCTAGTGCATAGTAAGAATTTCTGGATGATCAGAAATGTCTTTACAGTTGGACTGTTTGAATTCGGACCTTTGCTTTTTTTTGAGTTTGTTGTTTAGATATAGTTGGTATTTATAGTATAGTCAGTGGTTGAGATGAGCTCATATGGATGGATGGCCACGTGGTTACCATGGGACTGACAGCTCTGTGGCTTATCACTTCTTTCATGTGGTGAGACCATCTCTGCTTGGACTCTCAGCAGCGCTGGAGTTTACTGTGCCGTGTGTTGAGGTCACAGGCCACGTCCCACCTCCAGGACTCACTGAGCTCCTAGGAGCAGGTTGGGTGCATTGCCTTTGGCTGTTCTGTTTCTTAAGACCCTTTGCATCTGTGGGTCTTGAATACCACTGTGGGCTTTGAAAGGAGAACAAACTAGGAGCCAGAACTGGTTTTATGTTTCATTCCAGAGCATCCACTTGTCAGAAATGCAGAAGCTTCTGAAGCAAGAGAGCGTGCGGGCCCCTCCATGCCCAGGGGAAACCTCTGAACGTCTGCCTGTGTATTTTGCAGAAATGTTTTTAAAAATAATTATGTTGCTTTCTGTGTAGGCGAGTGTCTCCCTCAAGCGCCTCCGGATCTTTCTCTCCCACGAGGAGCTGGAGCCCGACAGCATCGAGCGACGGTCCATCAAAGACGGTGTGTGCACCCTCTTCTTCCCTGCCCTGTGGCCGCTGCCCACCCTGCCCTCCAGTCCCTGCTGCTCCTGGTGGGCGAGGCCCCAGGGAACAGGATCTCCTGTATGGGGCATGGAGGAAGGGAGGTCTGTCCTGCAGGGGACTTATCTTGCTTTGCCTAGGACAGACTTGCACTTTTGTTTTCTTGCTGAGTTGCAGCCACCTGGTGAGGCCTTGCCCTGAGGGTCAGTTTCCAGGGCCCCACCTCAAGTCTCTTCTTTCTGGGCAGCTGGACAGGGAAACAGGCGCTGGGGACGGGCCAACCTCCCATACTAATAGCTGAGTGTACTGGGGCAGGTCACGACATTGCTCTGAGCCTCAGTTTCCTATCTGGGTAATGGGGGTGACAGTGCCTTTCTTTGGCAGGGGAGTGTATAAATTTTGATTGTTGGGCACCCTCCCCCTCAGCTGGGTTCTTCCTCGTGGCTGGCTCTCTGGGCGTTTACTAATGAACACTAATGGCACCATTGCAGTGGCTACTTTCACATGTAAGCCACTCCTAGCCTGCACACTCTGGTCCAGGACCAACCCATCCATAGAGCCCTCCCATTGGACGACACCTCCACTTTACAGATGAGAGTATGCGTCTGACGTGGTGCTGCCTTGCTGAGACTCTGTGAGCACCTACTGTGTGCTAGCAGGGCAGGGGGTGCTCTGTGTTGCCTTATTTGCTCCACACCACAGCCCTATGGACCCTTGTCCCATGATTATCAACCCCATTTTACAGAGGGGGAATGTGAACAGAGCAGTCCAGTGACTTGCTTGTGGCTCTCCAGCTAGGATGTGGCAGCACCAGCATTTAAGCTCACACGGTTGCCTGCAGAGCCCAACAAATATGGTCGGAGGAAGGGCTGTGTGCAGCGGCCACGGTGTGAGCTGTGCCTGCACTGGTAGACCCCACCTGCAGCGGTGCATGGCTTCCGCGCAGTGCCTGCTATAGGTGATTGTGCTGGGGGAATGATGGGCCTCACCTTCAGCTCTGCCCTCTGGGGCCACACTTCTCAGCCTCGGGCTGCTAGTGCTGCTCAGGCCTTAGGCCTCCGCCTGCCCATGGAAGACTCCTGGGATTTTTGACTTTCTGCAATCATCTGCCAGATCATTTGTGCTGTGCAGGGCCGTCGATTACACTGTAGGATATGGAGCAGCATCCCCGGCCTCTACCCACTAGATGCCAATAGCCCCCCACCCCAGTTTTCACAACCCAGAATGTCTCCAGACAGTGCCCCATGTCCTTTTGGGGGCCACACAGCCTCCTGCTGATATCACCACTGTTTCTTGGATGCTGGATTCTTCTTTTAACATCCCTGGCCTGTGCTTGTTCAGTTTCTGCTGTCTTCAGGACCGATTCCTCCCTGCCCCTTCCCCCACCTAGGCCTTGATGTCGGAACGATGCCATCTAATCTAGGGTCAAGAGTTCTCTGCTGAAATTGGATGTGGCCACTGGAGGTTTGGAGGTCCTGAAGTTATTCAGAACTTACCTCAAGGGTCATGTTGGAAGGACCCCGGGCCTGCTGGTTCTGTCCAGGCCTCAGGCCCCGCCTGCCCATGGAGACTTCCAGGAATTTTGATGTTTATTCTTGCTCTCCAGGTGCCAGGTGGGGCCACCTTGGCAGCTCCGGGGGTCAAGTCTTAAGAGTCTAGCTCCTCTGATTCAAGTGGCTTTCCTGCCTCCCTGTCTCTCTGTTATGGGAGTAGGGAGGTTAAATCAGATTAACCAGTAACTTCCTCTGGACTCAGGTTTTTTTTTGTGATGGGGGGTGGATTTACCTCGTCATTTGACAAGTTAAAAACACCCTCTTATCTCTAGGTGGTTTTAAAGTAGCTCATAGTCTAGAATCAAATATTGCTTTGTTAAGTGATGGGCATGAAGGAAAACAAAGAGGGAAAGTAAATGATGACAGAGGTGTAGAGACTTTGGAACCAGGAGCTGGCCAGATAAAGCAGCCTTTGTCTTAAACACGCTCCCCTCCCCCACGTGGTGATACGCCACTTCCTGGTCCATAGTGAGCTTTTTCTGTTTATTCCGACTTGTGTTTTAGAAGGAATGACCTGTTCTGAAGGATGGGAGGGAGGGACAGGTGGGTGCGGGGAGAGAGAGAATATGAAAGAGCAGAGAAGCGTTTGTGCCTCCCTAGGATCCAGGCAGATTCCCTCCCTTTCTTCTCTAACTGTTACGGTACAGGGAGAGGGGCAGCCCAGACCCTGCAAACCTGCCTGCTCTAAATGGGTTCTGCCATCCGCCGCATCAGCACAAAACATATGAGACTTTAATGGTCAGGAACTTTAATACAATTAGGAAACAATACAGGAAAGGCAAAGAATCTAGTTTCTAAATCAAGTACCCAAAGTTACCCGTCCCCTCGTGGGTAAAAGTCCACCCAAGCAGGATTGGCCCAGAGCAAGGCCCCAAAGCCTGTCACAAGTCTAAAGCATCTTCCAGTGGGGACCCACAGAAAAAGATCAGAAACAACCAGACAAGTCTGGAAGGAAAAGAGCAAAATCAAGATAAAAACTGCCATTGTCACCTCCCCACGGGTCTCACCCACATCTGTGTCACCCAGTCCACGACCAAAAGGCAAGCACAGTTTCTTCACGTGTCTCTCGGCTCCATGCACCTCCTCCAGGTCTCCTTCTGGCTCTGCATCCTGCTTCCTTCCTTCCTCAGTCTCCTCTGCAGCTTCTTCTCTCCCTGCTCAGCTCCACCCTCCCTTGGGTGGGGCAGGGAACCTGGAACCTCCCACTTTCCTGGGGACCACCCTGTTACACAACTGTGGGCTTTTTTTGTTCTCTAGACAAATGACTGGACCCAGTTTTGGTTGTCACAGAGAGGGCGTCTGGTGAGTTGAGGCCAGGGAGGCTGCTCAACACCTTGCTCCCCATAAAGCAGCCACCTGTGGCAAAGGAACATCCAGCCCAAGCTGTGTGCTATGGAAAGACCGTTTAGCCCCAAAAGCTGCCCAGATTGAGAAACCCTGCTCTCCCAGGGGAGCGTTCTGTCAGCTCCCCATGCCCCAAGAAACATCCCATTTTGAGCCTAAAGGAAGGGCTACGGGTAGGTGGGGTGGGGTGCAGGGACCAGCCCCCCTGATGGAGGGACCATCTGCATGAAGGTGCTGCTTGCTCCTCCTTGACCTCCCCGCAGAGCTCCCTGCACGTCCCCCGATGGGGCAAGGGAAGCCCCGGAGCCTTGAGCAGCCCCCACGTGAGCTGGGTGTTCAGATGGTGCAACCTCCGGTCTCTCAAGGCAGAGTCTGTTGCAGTTGGTTGTTTCCTTCTGCTTTCTGGGTCTGAGGCTGCTCACTGGGGTTCTTGACAAAGTGTGACTGATACAAACAGATAAGGGCGTCAGCCTCAGGGTGGAACTACTTGGTTAGTTAAAAAAAAGAGAAGTCAAAACATCCTGCTCAGGCTCAGCCCCACGGGCAATGTCACTGACTCCTGACGTGTTTCCCTGCGTTTTCCAGGTGGGGTCACGAACAGTATCGTGGTGAAGAACGCCACCTTCACCTGGGCCAGGAGCGAGCCTCCCACGCTGAATGGGTGAGCTGGAGGGGGGTGGGGAGCCGGGCATGCTGGCCACTCGGGGCTCCAGTTCCGGCTACACTCCAGCTTTCTGACCTCAGTAGTCTCTGTGTCTGTCAGAGCCTCAGTTTATACCCCCGGAAACAGGCCCAGTCACACCTGCTTGGGCTGCCGCGAGGGGCTGATGAGAGGGTTCCTGGACAGAGGGTTCCCTCTGACTGTAGGTGACCGAAACCTGAGGCCAAAAGGGAGGCTTTGGCACACATCGCTGAGAGGTGGCAGGTACGGGGTGATCCAGGGGCCCAGATCCCTCAGGCCCCCTCTCCATCTTGTCTCCTGCTTTCTCATCGCGTGGCCTCCCCCTCACAAAGGCAGGAGGTCCCTGCAGCTCCGGTGTACTTCCTACCTCACCAGCTGACCTGCCTGCCTCTTGTTGGCCCAGTTTGGGTCACGTGCCTGGAGAGACGGAGCGCGTTGATTGGCCAGGTTGGGTCTCGGGCTGCCAGTGGAGACAGACAGGCACGGGGCAGCTGAAAGGAGCTGCTGGGGTTTGCTGTCAGGGTGGGATTGGGGTGCTGTGCTCCCCAAGGTCCCTGGCTGCCATGCTTTCTCACACCTCCCCGCCTGCACCCCGACGCCCCCCAGTCCTTATCTTTGCACAGCACACGGTGTTGTCCAGGGAATCGGCCTTGTTCTCAGGCAGCTTGTCAGGGGCCTCTTACTTATTTCTGATGGGGGTGCCCTGCTCAGTGGCTCCTGCAGGCTTCCTTCAGGAGTCCCCAACCCAGTCCCCCATTTTTAGGGGCAGGACTTGTCCCTCCTCCTCCCCTGAACAATTATTTCCTTACTAGACAGTCCAGTTACTGCTGTGTTTTACCTGTGGAGGTGGGGGGGTGGGCGCCCTCCAGGGAAGTATTTATGTGACAGCTCCTAGAAAGTTCAGTGGGAGTGCACCTTGCGGAAGCTCCTCTGTAAGTCTAACTTTACTCCTGCCTGCTCCCGTTCTAGCTTTTCTCTTTCATCCTGCTCCACAGCTAAATAATCTGTTATCTCTGTCCCCACCCCTCCCTCTGTCCGTCCCGTCCCTGCCGTGGACGCCTGGAACCTTTCCCCTTTCAATTAAACCTTTCCCCTCCTCAGCCTATAAAAATGCTCCAGCCTCTGCTGGATGAAGCTCTGCTGTTCTGCGCAGGGTCAGGAGAGTAACCACTGTGGCCTGCAGTAGGCCCACGCCAGGCGGTCAGTGGCAGCGAGGCCCCCGGCATTGCCACCGCCATGGGAATGAGACAGCAGCACGCCGGGCACTGGGAAGCACAGCCCGCGCATCGGCCCAGACCCTGGCCAAGGGGGCAGGAGGCGTCCCCATCCCACCACCCCCCCACCCCCCACCCCCCGTCTTCAGACAGCCAGCCCGCTGGCAGAACATGTCACCCTGCTCGGCCTGCAGTCATGTGTTAGGGTGACTCTAGCAGAGGCATGCTTCTGAGAGTCAGGTTCATCCTTCAAACAAACCTTCTGGCCTCCAGCTGGCAGGCAGGGGCGTCTGAGTGCCACGTCCTCAGGGGTCTTCCCTGCCTTGTCACGTAGTGTGGATACCACCTCGAACCTGTCCTTTCATGCCCTTGGGCCTTCCCTTTAGCTCTGCTCAGTTTCTGTGACTGGGGTGCTCGCTCATCCTTCAGAGTCCATTTTGGGGTGTCTTCTCAGGTGCCTCCATGTGGCCTCGGCTCCTCCTCATCATGCCTCTCCCAGGCCTCCCCTGCAGCTTGTTTTCTAAGATGCTTTTGCGTCCCCACCCCGTCCGTGTCCCCCGGGTGGAGACCTTC
The DNA here is from genome assembly GCF_964194135.1 of Talpa europaea. NCBI lineage: Eukaryota > Metazoa > Chordata > Mammalia > Eulipotyphla > Talpidae > Talpa > Talpa europaea. The sequence goes on along the minus strand of NC_140079.1, from coordinate 93,962,148 downwards.
TGAGACCGTCCCCTGAGCCAAGCCCGCGGTGGAGAGGCCAGGAGGAAGTCCTGACCCCATGCATGGCGGCCTGGCTGCCTCTTTGGGCAAGGACAGGGCTGAGCCCCAGTGTGTGTCCTGTCGTTTCAGCATCACCTTCTCCGTTCCGGAAGGTTCCTTGGTGGCTGTGGTGGGCCAGGTGGGCTGTGGCAAGTCATCCCTGCTCTCCGCACTCTTGGCTGAGATGGACAAGGTGGAGGGACACGTGGCTGTCAAGGTACAACCCGAGGGTGGGGACTGTGGGGGAGCTGGTGGCCTGGGCAAGTGCGGTGCTGTTTTCTTCAGTGTTGGGCTCTGTGAGTGAAGCCAGAGCAGGGAGCTGTCCTCTCCTGTCTCTTTTGCCCTCATTCTTTCTATTGCATCCTCTTAGGAGGCAGAATCTGTGCCATTTGTTTCCTCCTACTTCCCGGCACTTAGAATAGTGGCCGCAATCAAAGGCACCCAGTGGCTCGTTAGTAGGCACCCACACTCCCTGGTGCACTCTCTTGCCCTCATCGCTGCCCCTGGAGTGTGTCCCCGCATCTCTATCACAGTCTTTCTGGCTCACTCTCCCTCTGTGTGGCTCTCTCTGTGTATCTCCTTGTACGAATGCAACGAAACTTAAGGTTTATGTCCCAGGGATGTTTCCCTAGAAAGTTCTTTTTAAAAGAACTGTTTAAATTCTGAGTGTTCTTTGAATCCTTAACATAGGGCTAAAAGGAGACTACGGTTTTATAGCTTTGAAATCCGCAGAGTCCTTTAGTTTGGAGTCAGCCTCGAAAGAGAGTTTAAGAGGACACGTCAGGGGACATGTGGGTCCCGTGGGAAGGCCTTTCCCTGCAGTTTTGTGACTCTGGCCTTTCTGGAGCATGGTCTGCAGCCAACCCATCTTAGTGGATGCTTTGCAAATAAGAAGCCTTGTGTTCCTAAGAGATTATTTCAGGCTTTTAGGAGTCCTACAAGGAGGAAAAACCTGTTTAACTCTGATTAACCTGGCTTGGCCCAGATTTTGGCCTGCACCTCTTCGTGGCCTAGGCAGCAATTTTTACATCCCCACTGTGGCAGGCTCTTGGAGTCTGCTAGGTTATGTTGTTCATATTTTAGAACCAAATACTTCTTGGCTGATTGTAGGATCCTTCTATAGCATGCATTAATAGAATGTGTACATTACACTGGGATCCAAAAGAAGGTCATTTAACCATTTTAAGTAGTATCTGTTGTTCCGGGCTTCCCTGGTGGCCTAGGGGTTAAGTCTCAGCGCTATCCCTGCTGCAGCCTGGGTTTGATCCCCGGCCAGGGAGCTGACCCACATATGGTACAACAGACCTCTCCTATCTCACCTGCTGCTCCCCTCAGCAGTGTATGTCAGTACATTTGCCTGTTCTGCTCCCCACTCTGTCTCTGGTGAATCCTCTCATCCCTTCCCCCACACCTCTGGCCTACACCCCAGTTCTTCTACATAAAAATAAATAAAATGAAAAAAAAAAGTCTGTTGTTCCTTTCAAGTGCGTGTTACACAGTGAGATTAGCGGGCAGTGTGAGCTGGGTTAATGGAAGGACGTTCCCAACTACATTGGCATCCACACTACATTCTGTCACATTAACCCTGATTTCCACATCCCAGCACGGTGGATATTTTGGGCTGGATGACTCTGTGGTCCTGTGCATAGCGGGATGTTCAGCCGCATCCCTGACCCCCATCCACTAGCTGCCACCAGACGCCCCCCCACTTCTGACAACCAAATGTGTCCCTAAACATTGTCAGATGCCCCCTCGAAGGCAAAATCACCCTCTAATGAGACCCACTTTTTGAAAGTAGAAAGCTTTTAAATATAAAATGATGGATCTAGAAGCTGAGGATAGGCTTGACGAGATTTTTCATTTCCTTGTGAGTGGTTGTTTTGCCCTGATGAGAAAATATTTTTCTCCTGATGCTTTAGTGGGTCAGACTCATGCTCACCATGTCTGACCTGCCTGAGGCTTGTGATGCTGGGGCCTCTTATATGTGACCACATTAGAGTCAACAGTTTAGATATTTATCTGAGACTGAAAATAGAGAGTCAGGAGACTTGGATTCCATCTCCAACCTTGTCCCTCTCGAATTCTCTTCTTTAAGAACCTTTGGTGGCTCCTGACCCTTCAGGAAGGCCCATGCTCCTCACCAGGAACCACTCACTTTGTGTGAGCTACCCTCCTGCCCCTTCCTGTCTGTCTCGCTGTCATGTGATGTTCTGCTCACACCCGCCTTCCTGTTTCTGGACTGGGCCAAGCTCCTCTTACCTCCAGACCTTTGCACATGCTCTTCCCTCTGAGTCATTGCTTTTCCCTTTCTCTTTGTCAAACCAACTTATCCTTAACTGTTTGTTTATTTACTTTTTTTAAAAATCTCAGTGTTTTATTACCAAAGTACAGAAAACACCCTCCCCCCCCAATCTGATTATTTCTCATGCCATTCTTGATAACTTAGGTACATGGAAATAAAGGCACAACTTTTGAAATAGGCAATTTTGATGTAGAAATCCTTGCTTAAGTCAACCTAATCAAGGAACTGTCTTCAAGGAGTCCTTCCCTGATGTCCCACATGAGCTCTGTTTTCAAAAGGCTTTAAAAAACTATCATGTATATGAGAATCTTAGCATTGTCTACAAAGGCAGTCAAATCAATTTTCATCATGTCAGGGACTTCCCACTCTTGGGAAGAAAAAATTAAATTCACTCTTGCAGACATCCAATGAACAGTCACGAATTTGTAACTATAATATAATCTACAACTCCTCTCCCGATAATCTCATTGATGAAGATTTCAACTCTTGAGTTCCCGATGTTGGAGTCAGTGTCTGACCTACTGTGGATGGGTTCTGATCCCAGCTCTGGCACCCCTAGGCCTTCCTGTAGAAACAACAGGTGTGATGAATGTCTTATGAATTAAGGCTCCTCCAGTTGTGGGTGCGGCTGTGGTCCCGTTAGCCCACACCCGTCTGTCTGACTTTCCTCCTCCATTTGCCACCTAGGGCTCCGTGGCCTATGTCCCCCAGCAGGCCTGGATTCAGAATAATTCTCTCCGAGAAAACATCATCTTTGGACGCCCACCAAAGGAACAGTATTATAAGGATGTGATAGAAGCCTGTGCCCTCCTCCCAGACCTGGAAATTCTGCCCAGTGGGGACCAGACGGAGATTGGCGAGAAGGTCAGTACAGCTTCTCAGTGGCCCCTGTATCCATCAGCTATTGCTGGGTAACAAGCAAGGGCATAACTGCAGTAGCCAGGACGTCAAGCTCTCCTCCTGTCTCTGAATGTGTGAGTTAACTGTGATTGTTTGACAAGGGCTGGGCTCAGCGGGGTGTTCTGCTTGTCAAACGGGAGTGTTTACTGTGTGCCAGGCACTATGCCAAACATTCTGTAAATATTTCATCCTCACAGCAAGCCCATTGGTGGGATTTTACTGTTATCCCCATTTAATGGTTGAGGCCCAGAAAGGCTAAGTGACTTGTGTGAGGCCACACAGCCAAGAGCTGTGGGATGTTGCTCCTGTGTCCTTGTTCTTAACTGGTTACAACTTGTCTCTTGGGGGTGTCTCCAAATCTCACTGTCCACCCCCCCATGTCTGCCCTCCCCACTGGCGTTCTGGCCAGCTCCTCAGCGACCCCAAGCTCCTCGCCACCTTCAGGCCTTTGCACATGCTTTCCCCTCTGCCTGGCAGCTGTTCTGGTGCCCTGGTGGTTATCTGGTGTACACTCAGGGAGTCCAGACATCCCACGGCAGCCCAAAGTGCTTCCCGCCTGTTTCATGTTACAAGCCAGTGACTGCAGTAGCTCTCTTAGTTGGTGAATGATTGTTTTCATTTGAGGGAAATCTGTAGCTTCTTGGAAAGAAAAACAAATTATTAGCAGGGTTCTTTGAGTTTGTAAGTAACAAAGAGCCTCAGCCAACACAAGCAAAACCTCAGACTGTCTAAGAATACAGATGGATCTTGGGGAATACTAGGGACAGATGAGGAGTCCTCAGCCAGGGCAGGGCAGGCAGCCTGCTCCCTCCTCTGTCCTCTGTCTTTCCTTTTCTGCACAACCGGTTTTGTCCTTTTTTGACTTTTTAAAAAAAAAAGTCTGTTCCTACCACTCAGAGATTCCTAACTCTTCCGTGTAGGTTCCAATACTAAAATCTGGAGGGAGAAACTGTACCCTTTAGCTTGGGTCTGGGGTCTGCCCCTGGGCTAATAGGTGGTGGCCAGAGGGACCATGAAAGGAACGATGCTGCCGGGACCCCACCCCGGCACATGGGGAGGGGGGTCATCTCTCTGGAGAGGGGCTGGGTGGTTAATCCAGTGGGCTTGATTCCCCTGCGTGACGTGGAAATGACACTGGGTTATGTGTCTTGGGAGGGCTGTCCTGCCCAGTTGCAAATTAGAAAACGGTGCCCATCATGCTGGTGAGCCACGCAGGGCCTGGATTTCAGTGCCTGCAGGATGGAACCTTCTTTGTATGTGGCTTCACCTATGAGTGATAGAGCCATGTAATCTGGCAAAAAGTGTTAGCTGTGAACTGTAATCCAGAGCAGTGACAATTATAATGTCATTACCACATCGCAGGCGCCTTCCCTGTGGCACCGGCATTTGACGGCACCAGCCCTGCTGTGCTGAAGGCCCACTGTGTGCCAGGCGCTCTGCTCAGCAGATCCCAGGAGGCTTAGTTTTCTCCTTCGCCTTTTTCACTGTTGAGGCTAAATCAGTGCCAGGAGTTGAACCCGCATTCCTGCAGGTGCAACTTTTATCCTTTGCTGCCTGTTCAAATGGGAGGGTTGGTGCAGCGCGGCAGCGGAGTCAGCCTGGGTCTGCTGCTGCATCCTGGCAGGTCATCCTTTCTGCGTGCCAGTCTTGGGTCTCCCCAGGAATCCCACCCTGTGCCTCTCTCCCTAGGGTGTGAACCTGTCTGGGGGCCAGAAGCAGCGCGTGAGCCTGGCCCGGGCCGTGTACTGTAACTCTGACGTCTACCTCTTCGACGACCCCCTCTCAGCGGTGGATGCCCACGTGGGGAAGCACATCTTTGAAAACGTGATTGGGCCCAAGGGGATGCTGAAGAGCAAGGTAGCTGCCGGAGCAGCCAGCTGGCATCGGGCTGTCTCTCTCTTTAACTTGGAATGTGGCCCCCTTGGGGATCTTTCCCTTCTAAGGCTTTTTAAAAAGCTGGACCGATGGACACATTTCTAATCCTGCAGTCACTGCCCCCACTTGACCAAAGGTGACCTCGCCCTGACTGACTGGCAGGGGAGGCTGCAAGGGGGAAATCCCACCCCGGGCCCCTGGGGGCATGGGCCCCTCAACCCCCTTCCCTGCGGAGGTGGCTGTGGGCCAAGGGAAGGCGGTTTAGAGCAGAAAACTGCCCCAACACTTGACATAAGAGTTTCCTGTTCTTGTTACTTTTCTGTTTGTTTTTTCAGGGGAATCTCAGGCAGGGTGAGGGGATGTCCTGAGTATTGTTTTCTGATTTCATGAAACAACACACGGTCACAGGTGATTCAGAAAAACACGGGAAACACATCAATTATGTATAAATCTGTTGCTTAGAGATTTTTGTTTCCTTTAAGACTTTTTGCTGTGTAAGCAGCACCTAACCTCTGGTGAGCTTCCCCACAGACACCACAAAAATTTGCTGTGGGCATAATTTTTAAAATTTTCAAAACATTTTTTAAGTTGTCAGAGTAATACAGGCCCGTAGTAACACGATCAGAGGGTTAGGACAAAAAAACCCAAAACAACAAATAATTGCCCCCCCCACCCCACCTCACCCTGCACCCCAGGCCTTCTCTGAAGAGCAGGGCCAGTGCACCTGATCCACCTGGTTGGCTGTGCCTGCCTTGTGTGACCCTGAGCCCAGGGTGGTTTCAGTACTTCCTTTTTTAAAGATTTGTTTTTACTTGTGCATATAGGAACTGGGTGCAGGCCAGACGTGTGGGGTCAGAGGGGTGAGAGGATTCACCAGAGACAGAGTGGGGAGCAGAACAGGCAGATAGACCAAAGTACACTGCTGAGGGGAGCAGCGGGGAGACATGAGAGGTCTGCTGCGCCATGTGGGTACAGGCCATAGTGGCTGGCGATAGCTTGACAGCGCTGAGACTTAACCCCTGCGCCACCAGGGAGGCCCAGTTTCAGTACTTTCAAGTGGTTGGAAAAACTCCAAAGAAATGGCCCTGTGACCTGTGGAGTCACCATCCCACTGAAATCCCAGCCAGTGGCACTTTGCTGGGACACAGCCAGGCCTGGCATCTCCCGTGTGGCTGCACTCACGCCACAACGGCGCTGCTGAGCTGGAGGGTCTAGGGTTCCTGAAGCTGAAAATATTTAGCATCGGCCCCTAGAGGAAAATCTTGACAAAGGCACACAGAGCCTCATGCTCATCCTCCTGGACTTTTAATACTGATAAAGCCAACACGCACTGCAGACTTCCAGGGGGCACCTTTACTTACAGAAAAAAAAAACAAAAACAAAACAACAACCCAAAAACAAGCCCTGGTACCCATTGTTTGGCAGCGGGGATGGGGACTCTTACTCATCCCCACCCCGCCTGTTACCCTCTCCCTTGTCCTATAGATTTTTGTCCTCTGGTCACTCCTATTAAAGTCGCCCCTCCTCCCCACTCCCTTCCCGCCCAAGACCCTTCCAGCACATGCTGGCTTTACTGGCACTCACCCCTGTGCTCCAGGGCACAGATCTTTGTGGGCTCCCCAGCGGGGGACAAACGCCTCTGGGGCTGGGGTGTTCCGGGTTCTCATTGCGGGTGTGTTGCCTGGATGTGGCCCCTCAGCTGGCGCCTGCACTGCCCTCGCCCTGCCACCTGACCTCCCTGCTTGCCTGCAGACGCGGCTCCTGGTGACACACGGCATCAGCTACCTGCCACAAGTGGATGTCATCATCGTCATGAGCGGTGGCAAGATCTCCGAGATGGGCTCCTACCAGGAGCTGCTGGAGCGGGACGGGGCCTTCGCCGAGTTCCTGCGCACCTACGCCAACACTGAGCAGGAGCAGGATGAGCAAGATGAAGGTAGGTCCTCAGGGCCCTGGTGGGCTGCGCGTCTCCTCGAGGTGCCCACCTCGGGTTGCCCACCGGCCTCCCCGGGAAGGCGGTTCATAGCCTCCTGGGAACTATCTGGGAGTACTGGCTTAACCCCTTCAGGGCTGAATCGAGACGGTCCCCTTGCCTATGGCCAGGTCGGCAGGTCTCAGCTCAAGTCTCACTCCTCTCTGGTGATGTGGCTTTGGACCTCTTAAGCATCAGGGTCCCCCAGCCAGATACGGGGACCGTGATGATTATAGTCATCCTGGCTCTTAAGTGGACATGAGGAGCCAGTGACAGATGTGGTCACCGTGAGGCGGTGACAACCCAGAACAATGTGGGGGTCCTGAGGCGAGGTGCAGCAAGGGCTGAGCAACAGGTCAGGGTTGGCAGGATCTGGGTTTGAATCCCAGCTGCTGCTCTCACCAGCACCCGGACCCCAGGTCCCTGCTGCACACCCCTTGGAGCCTCAGTTTCCTCACTGATAAAGCAGCACAGTAACAGAACCAGCCTCCTGGCTCTTGGCGTAGATTCCATGTGCTGAATTATCTGGAGTGCAGCTCAGTGCTAGGTGGCAGCTGCTGTGACTGCCCTGGGAGGAGTGTCCTGCGCCTGCTCTGTGCACCTGGCACCTGTCTGCTTCCCAGCAGCCCTGCTGCACCTGTCCTCCCCACAGGGCTCTGAGGGCCCAGACAATCTTGGAGTTCCCCTTTGAAATCTGGGCAGCGACCTCACCCAGTGCTTGAAGCCATCATGGTGGGACTTCTAAGAATTCTGTCTTCTCTTATCAATGGTTTAAAATCCAGGGAATTGATTGAGAAGCTTCTCAGACAGGCCTGTATTGCATGGTCAGATTGGCATCTCGAAGATTCTGCCGGTCTCCCTTCCAGGGGGTCTGCAGGGCCCGGGGAGTGTGGGCGGAGTGTCTGGAGATGTGTCTGCTCTGGACCCGCCATGTAAACGGAGTGCGAGCGTACGCGGCCTCTTGTGACTGGCTTCTTTCACTCGGCGGGACTTTGTCCAGTTCATTAGGGGTGGGGGGGGGTGGCATGTGTCAGCGCTTCATTTCTCTCCACAATCCGTTGTGTGGTCACGCCATGTTCTGTTTATCCAGCCGTGGGCCGATGAGCATCTGAGTTGTTTCCACTTCTTGGCTTTTTGAACTGTGCTGCTGGGAACACTGGTGGTTGTCCAAGAAAAGTATTTTCTTTTGCCAGTGTGAAATGGCCCACAGGCCCTTCAGCCTCAAAGCTCCCTGACTGCAACTTCTACACGTTCATGCTCTTGGCATTGCAAAGTTCTGCCTTAAGTCTAGCCAGCCGCCCTCCTGCTGCAGTCTCTTTCCATGGTCACTTGAGTCCAGCCAAGGTCACGTGATGGGTCCCAGTGTCTTCGATCCTTGTGCATCACCTACCCTCTTGATTGGCTATCTTTGGATAAAATTAACCCTCTCAGCTTTCTGAATGGGTGTTACTGAATCTTTCTCCCAGAACGAGGCCTCTCTTGCTCTCTCCCCTGTCAGGCCAGGTGAGCAGGGATCGGCCATAAACTCTGTTGGCCACAGCTGGGGTTTTACCTTTCCCTTCCTCCTCACCGGCACAACCAAAGCAGCTTATGCAGAACATGGGATGCTATACATTTCGTGTGTGTGTGTGTGTGTGTGTGTGTGTGTGTGTGTAGTGGTGGTGACGAAAGTACCATCTACCACCCTGGAACCATGGTGGGCATTTCCCCAATTCAGCTATCTAGCCTCTGCCCAGCAGGACACAGAAATCCTCAGCCTGGGAGTCTCCGGTCAAACCCTCTCTTTCTTCCTCTCCGGTGGGGCCCCTCGGGTAAGGCCTGGCATCAGGCTCTTGTCTTGTGCAGGTCTAGCGACTAAAAGTGCCGGTGACTTGGAGTTTGTTGTAACCACGTGTTGGGCCCCTCCCTAAGGGCAAATTCTGTCCTTGACGGAGGAATGTGGTCCTTTTTGGCAGGACAGGGAGAGTGAATGATGTGGGGAGGGGCATCTTTCTCTGAAGGATGGGAAAGGAGAGATATAATAAGAACTGAGCTTGAAGTGGGGGTCACTGGCCCCTCGTGCGGGATGTTCACTCTAAGATTTCTAGGAATAGGAAGCAATTTTTTTTTGGTGGCAAGGAACTTTACAAATTGACTCGTTAAGCTTCGTATCTAGAAGGCGGAGATCATTTTTATTGACTCTGGTTACATTTTGTAGGACTAAACCCTAGATCAGCATTTCCATCAGGGAGTCTTCGTGCCCCGGGGTCGTTCGGCCACATCTGGAGACAGTAGTTGTGGGTGTCACAGCGGGGGCGGGGGAGGATGAGAGATGCTATTTCATGCCCTGCAGTACACAGGATGCCCCTCTGCCCGCCAAGAGCAGAGAAATGTCAGCTCACAAGGTCAGCAGGGCCCAGGGTGAGAACCCCGTGTATTTGGGCTCTTCTCTGCCAGGTTGTCCCCTGGTCACCTGGGGGGCAAGACCCAGTTCCTACAACACGGCTGCTTTTCGGAACCTCGCTCGAGCCGTCCTGTGCGTGTGCATGCGTGTGCGTGTGCGTGTGTGAACCTTGTAACTATTTTTTTCCCTTTTTTCAGTGTGTTGCCCATTTTCCCTTACTAATTGTTAAATCACCACGAGCTCCTTGCAAACAGTTGCGAACTGCAGGGAAGTGCCGAGAACCAGCAGAAGGAGCGTCCTGCTGTCTCCCACCCCTAGGGGTTGCCCCCCACCCAAGTTGGAGTTTGACCTCTCTTCCGCCTCCTGCTCTCTCCTTAGCCTTCTTCCCCGACCAAAGTAGGATGCCACGCAGGATGCTCTTCATCCTCCTCCCCTTCCTCTTTGTCTTAACGCGGGTCACAAGCGCCTCCCCACATGACAGAAACCCGTCCCCAGCGCTGAGCAGCTGCTGGAGAGCCCGTCCCTCAGACAGCACATTCCTTTCGGCTGCCCTCAGTGGCCAGATTTTTTCCTCTTTTGAGTATGAAGAACTTTCGGGTTGGGTGATACAGCTGATCAATTCCGTTTTTGGTCAAAAAATGAGGCGTTGACTGTAAAGCAGCGACGTGGATTCTTCCCTCAAGGGAGGCTTGCCTGCTGGCCCTCACCCAAGCAGAGTTCCAGAACCGTCTTGAGAAAAAGCAGGGAGCCTCTAGGTACCAACGTTACGGGCCCCTGGCAGGCTGAACGCCCAGCCCAGGCAGCACTCCTGTGGCTCAAGGGCAGGTGGTGGCTGGTGGGTCAGCCTCACAGCCCACATCTGGTCCTTGGAAGCACTTAGAACATGCATTGAATTATATCTTTTGTGTCTTTGCTTAAAAGAAAATTAGTCTTTTATAGCATTTCCTCTCCCCTGCCTGTCACTGTCTTCCCCTCACCCAGCCTTACTCTCCTTTTAACAGTTAGGACTGCCTGGCAGTGAATTCTGGATCTGCTAATTTGTTTATTGTTGCTCTCTCTCCCCCTTGGGAGTTAGCTCCAAGAGGGCACTTTGGTCACCTCTGTGCCCCCAGGGCTGAGAACAGTGCATGGCACAGAGTAGACATTCAGTAAATGCCTCAGATACGTCAGTGAATGAACCACACCTTGGTTGTTTCAGCCGCGCCATGTGAGAGCATCTGATAGGTCTGTGGGCTTTGGACTCATGCACCACAGCACAAATCCCCGAGATGAGGAGAAAACGTACCCCGGTTGTACCCGTTTCTCTCCAGGCTGGTTTAGAGACCAGCTTTGTGGTAGGATCCAGTCTGTCCCCTCCAACCCCCCAGCAGTGGAAGGTCAGCTCTGTTTGTCTTCTGGACTGTTCACTTGGTATCTGTCTATCTGCCTGGCAGGTGTGTCCTGAGCACCTGCAGTGTGCCTGGGGACACCTGGTACTTAAGCTGCTGTTTGGAACTGTGCAGTGCACATCCTGTGCAATCCCACGTGGCCAGCTGAGCACCATATGCTAAAAATAGGGTGGTGGATAAGACCTAATCTCTGATCTCAAGAACTCACAGTCTGATGGAGGAGACAAACGTGCAATAATCAAGGACAGCACGATGTTGAACCTCTTGGGGGAGGGGCCTATGAGACCCCTGAGAAGGGGTGACATCCTGGGAGGGCCCAAGGGGATAGCTGCACCAGGTTACCTCCTCTCCCCCTTTTCTCCAGTCCTTGTCTAGCCGGCTTAGAGTTAAGCTCCAGGGAACCCAACCCCATCTCGTGGGTAACGTTTGTCCTTGGGCTGGAGGCTAAGGACTGGAACCGAGGCCCATGCTGTGTCCCAGCTGCCTTGTCCACCCACTGCAATTCCTTCTTCCCTTCCTTCTGCTGTTCTGGAAGCGGGTGTCGAGACAGAAGGCAGGCCTGCATTTTCCTAGCTCTATTTCTCTTCAAACACTTAAGAGTTAATGACTTTCTGAGAAAGGGGCTGGTCTCATGCAGAGCATTTGCCAAGGATCCAGGGGCTGGCTGGGGTGACTGAGGCACAGATGCAGCAGGCCCCATAGCCAACCCTCCCTCTCCCCCTTAAGAGAAGCCATCCCATCCTTTCCCTTTGGTTATTTAACTTGGAGCTTGGAAAAGGGGCATGTTTTGTCCTGGTTCTGAACACTTTTTTGGATCTTGTGAATTCCCAGGTGGCAAAGTGGTGGACCAGGAGGACGAAGGTCAGTGGCACCTGGGTTAGAACTAGCCTTGCTTATAGAACAAGACTCTAGGCGGACTGTGCATGCCTGGGAAGGGAGCCTTGAGTGCCTGCCTTTCCACCCTCTTCTGTTGGTTAGCCAGCATTTCAGGGGCACCTGCTCTGTGCCAGGCTTTGTGGTCGGCCCTGGGGGATTCAGTTTGAGTTTCCAGCTCTCTCTTGTCAGTTGGGTGACCTCGGCTAAACTTCACTGTCTCAGAGACAAATTTACTGTGACCAGCATACTCAAAAGAGGTCCTGATAGCAAAAATGCTGGCACGCAGCGGGTGGAGGATGACAGGCGATCAATGGCAAGAGTCTGATTATTACAGTAGCACCCATATCTCCTGGGCGCAGGTGAGACCTGTGCAGGGGTTTGGGCCCTGGATGGGGTAAACTTGGGAGGCCAGGAACTAGATGTGGTCTGGCAGGATTCCAGCGGGCAAGGCTGCCCTGTCTCCCTCCAACCACGTAAAGGCATCAGGTGGTGCTGGAGGGACCCTCCCATCCTACCTTCCACACCCAGCAGTGTGTGGCTGGGGGTCCAGACAGGAGTCTTTGGGAACCACAGAAGCCCACCCTGGCCACTTAGAACACAAGGCTGTTTACCAGGAGGATACCAGGGAGCTCAGAAATCTAAGCCAGAACTGGATACACAGACTCAGGACAGGGGAACTCAGGGAGTCAGATCCCTTTAGGGCAGACGGACTGGACTGTCTTTGGTCCTTGTCTGGCCAGATTCCAGGGGAAGGGGTTCTCATGGGCCATCTTGGTTAGGTTTCCCCTGGGCTTAGGGGAGCCTGGAGAGCCCTGGCAGAAGCATTTGCTAAGACTAGGAAGAGGGGTGTGGGCACCCCATCTTCATGTTACCCTCCTAGGACTCAGCTCTCCCCTTGCAGGGAAGAATTTTCCAACTTCCCCAGTTGGCACATGGCCCTGGGGGCTGCTGGGTGGAGGAGAGAGAGCCGCCACATGAGGCCACTGTGGGGGGCTTGTGCTGAGTGAGCAGCAGGAGAAGGCTGGGGCCCCCAGAGAGACAGAGGGGCTCTCTGGGGTACCCACTCATGGGACAGGTGTCTTGGGAGTGTTTTTAAGCATCAGAGAAAAGAAGGTCAAGGCTAGGCCCAGCTTCCTAGTGCTTTTCATGTGCATGAGCCCTGGCTGCATGGAGAGTTTTGTTTGTATCACTTTTTCTTTGTTTGTTTGGTTTAGTGGTTTTTTTTGCTTGTTTTTTTTAGTTAATAATAGAAGGATGCGGACATTACAGGAAGTGTTTAAAGCAGTGATTCTCAGTCCTGGCTGAGCCTCAGAATCACCTGTGAAATACGTTTAAAAATGCAGGTGGACAGTGATGTCTCCCACATCCTGAGCTCCTACCTGAGTGTTGCCCACACCTCCTGGGAAACACAGCTGGGAAGTTAGGGAACACCTCCTGTCTGTCATCCACCGGTTACCTGACTGCTTTCAGCATGGGGGCCCGGCCTTCCCGACAGAGTCACGGTAGTGGCCAGCGCTAGGTCTGGGCGTCCCCAGGTCACTGGTTCCCAGCTGAGATAGAGAATCAGCAGCTCGGAGCTCCTCTGGTCGGCCCAGCCGTGGGCCCACCCCAGCCCCTTCAGCCTTCTGTTCCTCCCGTGGCTCCTCCTTGCTTCTGCTTTAAACCTTGTTTCATCAGCATGTTCCCCGGGTCACCCCAGCTGTGTTTCCTGACTTCTCTCCTGGGGTCACCCTCAGAAGGAGCCCTCCTTCTGCTTCTCTCTCTCATGAAGGCAAAGACTGAGGACATGAGTGCAGAGTGGGACTAATGATAACGTGGCCCTGAGATGCTGGGGATATTGAAGGTGATAATATATGTCAACACAGTACAGCAGCCAGCGCCAATAAATACTGCCACCTTCGTGGTTGAGGTTACGGCCCTGGTGCTGGTAAACACTCGCTGGGGTCAGGGTAGATTCCTGGCTGGGGTAGCCTAGTCATTGAAATACTGAAATGCTTCCTTATGGCTGGGCACAGCCCCTGCCGCAGGTGCCCCCTGCCCTGGACCATCTGGATCTCCTGTGATCTGGTCACCAAAGGGTTAACTCCTGTCCCTGCTGGGGAGGCTCTGAGACACCTCCTGTTGGCTAATGCCCTTGTCAGATCTGGTTGTTAGTTATCCCTGCGTAGGGTGCCTGGGGACCACCTGCTTTTTCCCCTACATAATTCCCTTCACCCTGGCCCTAGCGCCCGAGCTCACTTCACAGACATGTCATCGCCTGAGCTGGGTTTCACCCTCTGCAGCTGGCACGTGAGTTAGGCTCGAGCCCCGTGTGCTCCACTGATGGGGCCCTCAAAATGGATCTCCCCAAGGGAGCTCGCTCCAGAGAGCTCCTGCACCGCAGCCAGGAGCCTGCGCATGCTCCCAGCAAATCTGACCTTGACTGGCCTTGAGCTTCCTGGTGGTCGGGTTATCTGCTATCTCCTCCCAAAAGGGACCAGTTATCCTCATCTTGGCTTTGGTGTCTGGCTCTTGAAACCATGATTCCCCTTTCTCTCTCTTTGGCCGTGTCAGCAGGCATCAGTGGTCCAGGGAAGGAGGCAAAGCAAATGGAGAATGGCATGCTGGTGACGGATACCACTGGGAAGCAGCTGCAGAGGTGAGGCAGGGAGGGAGGCCTCGTCCTAAGGATTCCCCCAGCTCTGGGTGTGTCCCCTGCCTGGGGGATCAGAGCAGGTTACCAGGTAATAGCAGCCAGGTTCAACCCACCCTGAAGGCCTTCAGCTCCCCGGGGTCACAGATGGCAATGGCTCTCTGCCTCCCTCCGGAATTCTTGGGAACCTCACTTGGCAGAGCTTCAAGGCCCTGTTCCTGCCAAGTGGCACGTCTCATGCTGGCCTCATGGTTCAGCCCTCTGTCTGCATGTCTGGCTCTCAAGTTCCCTACATGGTGTGGATCTGCCCAACAACACACACACGCACACACACACACAGACACATAGAGACATACATTCACACACGTGCACACATACACAGAGGACACAGCACACAGAGAGGGAACATACACACATGTATGCATACACACTTTGTTCCCCAAGCTCACAAGTCCCTGGGAAAGGGGCTGCCTCTGGGAGATGCTTACGTGCTGAGCCATGTGGTGTGTGCTCATCTGTAATGGTCTCTGTAAAGCCGGTGACCCGGGGAGCAAGAAATGCTCTTAATATCTCCTTGAAGGAGCAGATCTTCTGTGGGCCCTGGAACAAACCCTCCTCTCTCTGGGTAAATGCAGAAGACTGCACTGCTGGGTGCTTGGTGAGGGCCTCCAGCCTTCCCGAGGCCTCCACCTGACACCCTCTGCCTGGCTTTCCCCAGACAGCTCAGCAACTCCTCCTCCTACAGCGGGGATGTCACCCGGCACCACAACAGCACGTCCGAGCTGCAGAAGGATGGGGCCAAGAAGGAGGAGACCTGGAAGCTGATGGAGGCGGACAAGGCTCAGACAGGCCAGGTGAGGGCCGCCTTCCAAAACGAGGGCCCTCTGCAGGGCGCTTTTTAAATGTTTAAATGAGCCTGGGTGATGCCCAGGGTTGCAGCCGTGGAGCGGCAGGTGAGGGCTTGAGCCCTTTGGTGGGACTCCAGGGTGAGCATTTGCAGTCCCTGCCTCCTGGAGCAGGACAGGGCGGTCCCAGCGAGGGCTCCCCACCACACGACGTGGCTTCGGGCTGCCACAGACACAGGCTAAATGACATAGAAAAAAGACACAGTCAGAAAAAAATCTTTGTCACTGCTCTCAGCCCTTGTGATTTGGTCAGTGGGGAGGCGGTCTCGAACTCTGCCTGTCCAAGCCCGTCCAGGCTGCCCCAGCCATTCCAGGCGGCAGCTCAGAAGTGGCACGTTTGTTGCCTGAGCTCTGATTTGAGAAGAGCCACTCGACTCCACGAGGACAGAGGCCTTGACTTTCCTGCTGCTTCCTTATGGCAGAATTGGGTGGGGGTGACAGGTGTGGGCAAGGATTGGGGGCCCTGGTGGGGTGGGCGCTGTGGGAGTCCCTGGGCGGGGTGCGTCCTATACACCACCTCCTCTTCCGGTGTCCAGGTCAAGCTCTCCGTGTACTGGGACTACATGAAGGCAATCGGACTGTTCATCTCCTTTCTCAGCATCTTCCTTTTCTTGTGCAACCACGTGGCCGCCCTGGCCTCGCACTATTGGCTCAGCCTCTGGACTGACGACCCCATCGTCAATGGGACCCAGCAGCACACTAAAGTCCGGCTGAGCGTGTTTGGAGCCCTGGGCATTTCGCAAGGTGGGGACCTCCCCTCTGTGGCCTCCCCGTCCACCTGCTTGGGGCACTTGGAACCGGTTCTGGGTCTCATGACCGAATTGGGTCTCCCCACTTGTCAGGGCTTTAGGGGTCCCCCAAACCGAGCCTAACTCACATGAATGATACCCATGATGTGGTAAACATTCAGATGTGTGTGGAATGAATACTGTGTTTCATGTAGCCCCCAGAGATAAGGGGGCAGGGGAGGCGGACCCAGTGCACCCATTTTACAGATGAGGAACACTGAGAAACAGGTTGCCTGGCACGTTAGTGAGCAAGGACCCTCTCTCCGTTGGGTGATGGGGCTTCTGTGACGTCTCATTTGTGGACTTCTCCCTGATGTCTGAGGCTGGGACTTAGTTCACACTAGTAGGTCCAGCACTGCCCCCAGGGACATTTAGCAATGTCTGCAGATGCTTTCAGTCATCACAAGCTGAGGTGGGTGCTGCGGGCAGCTAGGGGACATTGCTAAACATTCTGCATTGCACAGCGCCACCCCCACGGCAATAGATGACCTCTGCTAGTCAAAAGGCTGAAAAACCCTGCCATGTGCCTGTGAAGTCCCTCATGTGCAGCGTTAACAGGAATAGCTGCTGTGTCCTGAGCACCAGCTTGGTGCCTCATCCTGTCCAGAAACAGTTTTAGGTGTTTTAACTTTGCAGCAATCGCAGGAGGTAGGAGTTCATGTTTTGCACATTTTAAAGATGCAGAAACTGAAGCCCAGAGAGGTTAAGTGAGTTGCCCACAGTTACACAGCTTGCACGGCAGAGTTGGCATTCAATGAGGCAGTCTGATCAGGGACCCACACTCTTCCCCACCATGCTTCACAGGACATGAGCTGTGTGTTCACGTGCTCATAACTCCGTGTTCCCCTGCACACATGCTCACGTGTGTTTGGTGTCTAGGATGCACTGGCGTGTATCACTGTATGCGTTTGATGTCTGTGGGCACTGCCTGTGCACCAAGCACATTGCCTGCAGGTCCTTTACCTCCAGCAGGGCTGCAAGATACCATCCCATTTTCCAGATGGGGAAACCGAGGTGCCTAGAAGTTTAGTGCCTGGTGGAAGGTCCCATAACTGGTAAATGGCAGGATTTGGCAGTGTTGGCTCTAGAGCCTATTGTTTTAGTCCCCACCTCTTGATTAAGATGCTTGATTCCTTGATTAAGGTGCTTCTCATTCCCCATGAAATCTCTGCAAAGAATGGACATCCCAGTGTGGGTCGTTAGCAGGAGCACAGCTGTCTCATGATCTTCAGGGGGTGACTTTGGAAAACGAAAACAGAGGAGCAGACGTGGATTTCTTAACTTTTTTAGACTCTCTGCTCACAGGGCAAGGTATGGTAGTCTCCAAAGTATACTTAAAGGAAGGGTGCATACAGAAAGGGTGCAATGTTCACCTGGACCCCCACAGCAGTGGGGTCTATTCTAGAGCAGAGCTGTGCTGTCCATATGGTGCCACTTGTCAGTGGTGGCCATTTATATTTAATAAGCAGTGGCTTATTATTTATATTTAATAAGCAGTTACTCAGTGGCACTAGCCACCTTACAGATGCTCTATTGCCGTATGTGGCTGGTGGCCACATACAGGAAGGCACAGGGGCAGAACATTTCCATTGTCACAGCAAACTCTGCTGTGCAGCACTGGTCTCAGGGACTGTGGCAGGCAGATGGAGAGCAGGACCCGGCCCAGGCTGCCTGGGCCCTGGCTAGAAGAGTGCAGAGGAATCTGCCCCTCTGAGCTTCCTCGACTGTAAACTGGGTAGTGATAGAACTTACCCAGAGTGGTAGAAAGGTTTGGATACCTAGAAAATTCTAGCACATAGTACAAGCACAATAAAGAACAGCCACCACTGTTTCCATGATTGCCATTAGAAGATGGGGGTCTAGCCCCGTTTTGTTCACATGGCCCCATCACCCCTCATCCCTGCCCCCAGCTTGGCCCATCTTCCACTGTGGAATTAACCAGAGAGTGTTTGCAGGTGTTGCGGTGTTTGGCTACTCCATGGCAGTGTCCATTGGGGGGATCTTCGCCTCCCGCCACCTGCACCTGGACCTGCTGAATAATGTCCTCCGTTCACCCATGAGCTTCTTCGAGCGGACCCCCAGTGGTAACCTGGTGAACCGCTTCTCCAAGGAGATGGACACGGTGGACTCGATGATCCCGCAGGTCATCAAGATGTTCATGGGCTCTCTGTTCAACGTCATCGGCGCCTGCATCATCATCCTGCTGGCCACGCCCATGATTGCAGTTGTCATCCCGCCCCTGGGCCTCATGTACTTCTTCGTCCAGGTAAGAGGTAGGGTCTGGTGTCCAGGAGTGTGTGCTGTGCCTCCATGTGACAGAAGACTCACTTCACTCATTATTTCCCCTGAGTGGAGCTGTTGAGGGTTTGCTGGGAGAGGGTTGGGTTTGTTTTATCAGTTTAGGATCCCTACACTGATTATTTTTAGCTTGCGATAATCCAGTGTCCTTTTTTTCCTAATGGTTGTTTTAGTAACTATATTTTATGAAAGGAAAAGTAAGCTTTGTTTGAAAAGAAACCTTTATTAGTCATATTTCTTTAAATATGAAATGTTTTATGTCCTAGTCCCCTGCCCTGCAGATCATAGGGACATGAATAACAGCAGCTTACCCAAGATAGACATTTAGTTTTCTTCTTCATAATAGAAATTTAGAGGCAGGCCATTCAGGGTTGATGTGGCAGCTCCATGAGTTCTTTAATATCCCAGGAGCCTTCATTGCTTTTTTTCCTCTGATCTTTGCATTAAGCCTTCCATTCTTGAGTGGGTCTGATGGTCCAAGACGGCTACTGGATCTCCAGCCATCACAACTGTATTTCAGAAAACAAGACTGAGGAAGGGGAACAGGGCATGGGAAAATATGATAGCTGAGTCAGCATCAACTGTGGTTTCTTAGGTTATTCCCGAATAGATCTTATTCCCGCATAGATCATGTCTCCAATTGATAGCTAGATGAAGATGTTGAACCTGGGAGTGTGAGTTCACCTCTCTGACCCCAAAGCTTGTGTGGGTAACCTTTGTGCTGTACTGTTCCTTCTTGCCCTTAAAAGGTTAGCTGTAGCACATTTGTGAGTGGGGGAGACTTGTTCAGATGGGAGCTTTGTGGACTTCTAGTGAGTCCGAACCTGGGACGCGACGGTGAAGGAAATCAGACATGGGGGACTGTCATGTCCAGCATGCAGCAAATCTTTATTGTCTTAGTGCTCATTATATACTATTTTAATTGCAGCAGGTGTAACATCAAAGCATACCACATAATGATAACATGTATTGTGATTAGTCTATTTTCTTACTATTATCTATTTACTTCAGACAGTAGGGTACCAGGTGGTTAGTTCTCACACACATAATCTTATCGCCTCCTAGCCAGAGCCTGGGAAGTTCACTCATTATTTTGTTGTTCTCAAACTGTGGAGATGTACGCAGTTCACTTCCAGGCTCTCAACACCAAGTCCTGTCACCCAGAGGTTTTCCTCCGAGACGCATGTGTTTTCACATGCCTTAGAGACTCGGGTCAAGGCCCTTCTGCTCACTACGCAGGGTGGCCACCTCCAACAGAGCATAATGACTGCAATGCAAAACAAGAATCAGAAACCACAAAGTACTTTGTATTTCAGATCACACTGACCCGTCCATATGGGGTGCAGAAAGTCTTGGTGTACTCAGTCAACCCCCAGAATGCACCACACTTGGCCCAGTGTTTAGTGAGTGTAGACAAAGGTGGAGTCAGAGAGAGCAGGTCCAGTTCCTAGAGCCCATCGGACATTCTTTTAATTGGCATCAGTTCCTTGGGAAAGTCATCTGGCTGTGTTTGTCAAAAATGTTATCTGTGTCCATACCATGACTGAAAATTTTCCTGGAGGACCCAATTCACAAGAACAAAACAGGCTAAATGCTGCATTCAGGGGAGCTTGAATATCTGTCCCTGGTGCTTAAATAACATGCCATGGCCATGACCTTAGGTACCCTTAACAAGGTAATTAGGAAGACACTGTAGCCCCAGCCATTTTATTTCTAAACAACAAAGGAATGAAGTTTAGCCAAGGACCATGTCATTAGAACTAAGATGAAATGCAGAAGGTGAGGGAGCAGAATTGCAAAGGGAGTCTTGCAGAAAAAGGAAAATGTTACCTTTCTAAGAGCTGGGGTTATGGGAGAGTTCATTGTTTTAAGGGTTTTTAGTTAAATATATTTTAGTTAAATATAACCCCTTAGTGTGTATGGGAAAGACATGAGAGAATATATACAGAAAAAAAAAAGTGGGGCTAGGGCACGCTAAAACATTCTTAGTCTCTTGATTCATATAGCCTCAAACTAGAGACAGCCCAAACACCCGCTGTAAGGGAGTGGGTGACTACGTGCTGACGTATTTAACATTAGCGATGACTCAGCAATAAAGCAAGTGAACTGCTGACACACACTGTGGTTCGATGAACCACAAACTGTTGAACGAAGAAGGCGGACACTGAGCCCAAAGTGTGTGTCTCCATTTAAATGAAGTTCACAACCAGGAATGTGTGATGAGCTGATAAAAGTCAGTAGAGGCGAGAAGGGGGGTTTTCTGGGGTGCTGGGAAT
The DNA here is from genome assembly GCF_964194135.1 of Talpa europaea. Taxonomy (NCBI): domain Eukaryota; kingdom Metazoa; phylum Chordata; class Mammalia; order Eulipotyphla; family Talpidae; genus Talpa; species Talpa europaea. Next base: position 93,941,514 of record NC_140079.1, on the reverse strand, counting down.
GTTCTAGATTGTGGTCGGGTGATGCCAGTACAGATCAGTGTAATATTAGTCGAGCTGTTAAGACTTAGTGCCCTTCCCTGTGAATGGTTCCATCTCCATGGAAAAGTACCTTTCTGCTTGCCTTGGGGGATGCGGCCTAATCCCTGAACCATTTAATAAAACCAATTCGATTCCTATAAATAAATGAAGAGTGGCTTTCAAAGAGGCTCTTAGATATCTGTATGTATGGGCGTGGGCATACCCGCCCTTTCTTTTTGGAAAACGCACTGATATTCCTTAGGATCATTAACTTAATGTCATTTTTATTTGATCTTCTATATCCCCCCAATTTTTTTTTATTTTGTATACATTCTTATTTTAACTTTTTTTTTTTTTAAAGATTTTACTTATGTGTAGAAGAACTGGGGTGTAGGCCAGTGGTGCAGGGGGATGGGGGTGAGAGGATTCACCAGAGATGGAGTGGGGAGCAGAACAGGCGGATCTACTGAAATATACTGCTGAGGGGAGCAGGAGAGGTCTGCTGTGCCATGTGAGTCAGCTCTCTGTGTGTTTACCAAGAAAGCTCGTGAGAGTTGATCAGTCGAGGGAGGTGGGGTGGCCGGTGAAGCCTGGGCTTCATTCAAGGCGCAGGAGTCCTGGAGGAGCCATGTCATCTGACCCACCTTCAGGGAATTGCCAGGCAGCTGCTGAGTGACTGCCCAGGTTGGCATGGTCCCTGGGTTAGCAGCCCGAGTTTCTGGGGCCCCAGATGGCTAGCCAACTGTGGGTTCAGGTTACTGTGTGAGCCGCAGTTCATTGAAGAAGCTGCCGTCCTCTGGGGCCCCATCAGAGATTAGAGCCACCCCTTATGTTCTGTGGCAGGCCTCTGCCCCCGAAGGACCCAGGGTGTGAGGCAGGGCAGGAGGCAGGGAGGTTGTGTCCTGACCAGCCCTTGTTCATTGTCCAACTGCCACTTCCAAGCCAGCCTCCTGTCCGCTGTCTAGCGCGCCTGGGGCAGGGAGGCCCATCTCATCAGTTACTTTGCACAGCTGAAGAAATGGAGACCCAGAAAACCCGTGTAACCTCAGGTGGCCAGCCAGTGTCCATTCACGGCTCCTTGAAGCTTCCAGTGGGTGATTCGTGATTTGCTTTTGTTCCAACGAGTGTTTGTCAAGTGGCTGTGTGAGCCTGGCGCTGGCTGAGTACCCTGGTGGGGATGGAGCAGAGCAGATGTGGTCTTTGCACCCAGGGACAGGTGGAGTCAGGTTTGAACTGAGGTCTGGTTGCACCTAGAGCCTCAAGGCTGGAGCCATAAAACCGTAAGGCCAATGTCTTCCCAGAAGTGGTCAGAGCAGAAGGTGGCCCTGTGGCCAGACTGCTGGTTCGAGTCCCAGCTCCCTCTACTCCCCGGCCACATGACCCTAGGCGGAGGTTCAGCTCCTTTGTGCTTTCGCTCAGCTGTCCTGAAAATTGGAATACGCATCTTGTAGGTGTATTGTGAGGATCCAGCGAGCTCATAACACCTTCTAGTGCCTGTGACTGTGGCTGGGGGCTGGGCTGTGCGCGAGTGTTGGCCACGAATTAGCTATGGCCATGGTGCTGCTGTTGCCCCGCGTCTGTGCCTGCAGTTCACCAGGAGAGGGCCCACATTTCAACTCCAGCACAGTGCTGGGAGGAGAATGGGATGAGGGAGCCCCGCCAACCCCCTCCGTTCTTCACCCCCCAGAGGTTCTACGTGGCCTCCTCCCGGCAGCTGAAGCGTCTCGAGTCGGTCAGCCGCTCCCCGGTTTACTCCCACTTCAACGAGACCCTGCTGGGGGTCAGTGTCATCCGTGCCTTTGAGGAGCAGGAGCGCTTCATCCGCCAGAGTGACCTGAAGGTGGACGAGAACCAGAAGGCCTATTACCCCAGCATCGTGGCCAACAGGTGGGCATCTAGGCCCAAGGGCTCAGGAGGCCTTCTTACTCCTTACTCCTAGCGCCTCGTCCCTCTGCCCTGATTTCTTCTATGGGCCTTCTTCCTGGAAGAGGGTGTGAAGCCAGACTTAGTCCTTCCCAGAGAGGAGGGCGAGACCTGGCGAGAGGAAGCACAGGTGACCTTGACAGGTAGGCAGGAGCCCTGTAAGCGCGTAGCTCTGGGGGCCTTCGGTGCAGGGCTGAGTCCTTCTGGAGTCAGGTAATTCTCAGCCAAGGGCCTAGCACCCCCCCATGGAATGAAGTTGAAAGCAGTTTCCTAGTATTAGGTTGAACCCTGTGGGATTGTCCTTTAAGGGATCAAGAATAGTTGCATAGCATTAATCAAAACGGGCAGGCGGGGGGAGTGGGCAAAAATTTGCTAATTGACTGAAATTGGGAAAGTGTCTCAGTTAACCCCCAAATATTGTCCTGTCTTGCTTGCATCCTGACACATTTTTGGAGAGATGGACTAGAAAACCTGGAGGAGGGGGTAATAGCACCCTGGAGGTGACCTTAGTATGAGACTCAATGTGGGGGAGACTGAATTACTGGGGCCCTTGCCTGCCCTTGCAGAATTGCTAGGGGTTCCTTGTGGCGGAGTAGCTTCCATTCAAGAAAACCAGCCACGTGGATTTTTAGGGTTGATGATACCAATCCCCTGTGAGGCTTTACATTGTAAAGCATGAAAATGGCATTGTGAATGCTCTAGAAAGTTAGCTCTAAACCAATGAAGTCATCTGTTTGCATTGCAAAAGATTCAGTAAGGTAGTTGCTGAAACAGGGTGAGCTGGGTCGGGACTATCATGGCTCCATCTCAAATAGTAGTTTAGTTCTCACTCCCCCACTTCTCTCCTGCCAAGAGGAGATTATTTTAAAGCCTCTTCCAGTTGAAGACTTTCAGTATTTAGGAATTTCCTGGGACCTCTTGTTAAAAAATGCATATGTGGGTTTATCCTAAAGGTTTCAGTGAGAAAAGTTGGTTGTTAGGAAGGGCAAGCCTCAGATTCCTGGGAAGATTGCTTCAGAACTCTTAATCCCTGGGGTTGCCAAATGTAGAAGGAATTACTGAAACCATACCCCTTTGGGCCTCCTTCCCGCGCATTCACTGAACAGGGCTGGGAAGTCATTTCAGTTCGCCAAGTGCTCCCTGTCCCCCCACACCCTGAACCAGAAGCCAATCTGAAAAGCTCAGCCTGGGGGTGTGTGTGTGTGGGGTGTGTGTGTGTGTGTATGTGTGTGTGTGTGTGTGTGTGTCCGTGTCCATGTTCATGTTCATCTGTCTGCCCTTCATCTGCCTCTGTGTCTCTGTGCAGGTGGCTTGCGGTGCGGCTGGAGTGTGTGGGCAACTGCATTGTCCTGTTTGCGGCCCTGTTTGCCATGATCTCCCGGGACAGCCTCAGTCCAGGCCTGGTGGGCCTCTCGGTGTCCTACTCTTTGCAGGTAAGGGGGCAAGCTCTTTCTTGGTTGTTTGATTTTTCAACGGGAGAACTAGTGAAGTGCTAGGATCCCTTGCTTTGAATCCCTACTTTGAATCCCTGTGGGAGGGTGGAGAGGAAAGGGGCCAAGTGGAGTTTGGGGAGCAGGTCTAGAGCTCAGTGAGTGACTGGCGCAGGAGAGAAGTTAGACATGTGGCTGGGGTTCTCCTGTCAATCAAGGAAAGTCCTTAATACTTAATAGCCTGTGATGCCTCCATCAATGAGAAATGCTTGTAATGCTATAAATGGCCCTCTTCAGTTCTGCTTTGGCTGCATCTCCCAACTCTTGACACATTATGTTTTCCCGTGGTCATCAGGCTCAGACACTTTCCGATTTCCTTTCTGATTACTTGTGTCGCCCATGGGTCATTTTGAAATGTGGAGTTTGCTTAAGAGATGGAGTGTAGCAAGTCTGGGTGATGACTGCAAAGTGGGGTTGCTGTCCTCTGCACCTTTCTTATCTGAAGAGTTTCACAAATCATAATTCCCTCATTAAAATACAGTAACTCACACTCACACTAGCACTTCCTGTGACTCTTTCACTTCCAGATCACGACGTACTTGAACTGGCTTGTTCGGATGTCTTCTGAGATGGAGACCAACATAGTGGCCGTGGAGAGACTCAAGGAGTATTCAGAAACTGAGAAGGAGGTAAAGCGAGCCTGACCTCTTGGCCTTGATCTTCAGTGTTGCTTTACTCCCAAGAATGCTCTGAGCCATACCATGTCTATCCTCTGCCTCCGATTGGAAGGATCAGTTGGATTTCACACAGCAGCACCTGCTTAGAATCACTGGTTTTAGGGAGAGAAAGTAGTTTCATTATCCCGGCTCTCCCCAAGATTGGGGATGCCCAGATACAAAATGACTGTGCCGTCAGGACATTTGAACAGTGGCGAGGAAGTTGTCCCTCTTCTAACTCGCCTGCATGCCTTTAGATGCCATCACAGACAGCGCCTTGGCTTGGTGCTCACTAGCACTTGAACGCCCTTCAGCAGACTCAAGTAGCCCTCAGGCTCAGAGCCTTCAACAGGCAACCTCTCTCTAAAACAAGTCTTCTGTTATTTGTCCAGTACGTTTATGGGGGTTTCTGTTATGGAAAATGAGACTAATTTCTTCTTTGAGTAAGCTTAACATTAAGTACCAGCAAGCTGATTAAAAGTCAGTAATAACAAGAGAATCAGCACATGGAGATTTCAGGAATCAAGAGACTGACAAGGACTTGACCAAAGTTTGGAAAACCGTGTGGTTAGCCCAAGGCCCCGTTTTACAGTGGAGGAAAAGTATACCTTTTAGGCTTGAGCTAAAAGTGTGCTCATGTGACTTGAGCCCAGTAGGACCCATGTCTCTGCTTCAGTGCCACATGGCCCCTCGAAGCTGCCTCATTCTGCCTGCAAACCACCACCAGGAATAAGTGACAGTCCCTATGCCACACCAGTGCCTGGAGACATCCCCGTCCCGGTGATAGCAGGGACTCATGTTGTGTCCTTGTGGCGGTTGGCCTTGACCTTAACATCCTACATGAAACAGTTCACTGAATGCCTTATAACTCACATTGTTGCCATTACCCCCATTTTATAGTTGAGGAAGCTGAGGCACAGAGAGGTTAAGTTACTTGCCAGCATCACACAACTTACTAAATGACAACCCAGGATTGGGCGCTGTGCCATTGTGCCCTCCTGGCTCCCAAGGAAATGCCCCCTGGAAATGAGCGGCCCCACTTAAGCTCTGCGTAGGGATTTATGGAGCGCCCCTCTGCCCAGTCCTTGAGTGCTCTTGAACCAGGCCCCAGTGCATGGGAGAGCATTATCCAGAATGGTGTGAGCGCCCCCTGGCTAAACAAGAGTGAATTGCCCCAGGAGGCCTGTACTCGGCATTGAATTTCTTTTTTATTGTAACTTTTGAGATAGACTTCACACATCCTGCAGTTTATCCATTTCAAGTATGAACTTCACAATTTTTAAAAAAAAATTTCAATTAATTTTATATTTTTAGAATGAAAGCATATATGAAAAATGCGAGCCAAAGATCCCCAGAGTCCTCCCACAGCTAAAAATATGTATTTATTTGTTTCTATAGAAAGGTCGCAACCCACCCCCTTCTCTGCAGTCCTGTGCTCTTACAGCATTTGTGTACATGTAGTTGCAGAAGGGAAAGAAGATTGTTGAAAGAAGATTGATCAAGGACTTTATGAGCAGGAGTGAAAGTCTTCTCACTGTCTCCAAGGACAGTCTCTAGTCTCCCCAGGCCCTTCCTGTGCGTGTTCACACACTTCTCTTACCTCAGACCCATGCACATCTCTGCCCTAATTTTTTTTTTCCTTTTAAGCTAAGGTGGGACCTGCCGGTGGTCCCGTGGGAGCCCCTTTGCTCCTTACCCACACTGGAGGCCGAGGCAGCTTCACATCTCCATGTGACAGCAGCTTCTGGCTCTTGGGGTGCATGACACTCAGAGGAGATAATCCAGCACCGCTCGTCACACAGTGCCCTCTCCCTTGAAGCACTCAACCACAGCTCTGGTATTTGAGAGCTTCCGAAACGAGGGTCAAGTTTTTGCCGCGTGCTGACCCGGAAAGGTGCCCACCACACTGCAGCCAGGCTCGGAGTCTGCGTGCACCCACCCCCTGGCGCCCACCCCGCAAATTCTCTGGGGCTGCAGCCCCCACATCCAGCCCTGGACTAGTCCTAGACCTTGAGAAAGGCTGAGCTGAGCTACGAAGCACACCTGAAGTGGGGGCTGCGCTGCCCTGGCCGGTGGCATTGCCTTGCTGCATCTTTTCCTGTGTGCGACCTGGGGGTGGTAAAGGGCTGACCCTGTGCTCATAGGATCGTAGTGACGATCAATGAGGTGAGGAGTGAGCTCTTAGGGTCCGCTGCTGTTATGGCTGACGCCCTCCAGACCTGGAAGGTTGGCAGGTTCTCTCACCTTTACCCTGGGTCTGTCTTGAGGAGACCACTCATTCATTTGCCCATGAATTCCTCGTGGAATGACTGTTGCAGTGGGCACTGGTGGCAGCATACACAGATGTGCATTTAGAATGTCAGAAGGTGGGAAGTGGAGGAGCAGGACACAGCTGGGAGGGAGGTCTGGACTGACCGAGGCCCCAGGATGTGAGGAGCAGGCACGTGCTAGCTTGGGGAAGAGTGAGTCAGGCAGAAGTCGCCAGCGCAAAGGCCCGGAGTCGCTGGAGGACAGTGTGGGGAGCAAAGAAGCGAGAAGGCAGCGGGGGTGTCAGGGACCACTCACAGAGCCCCGGCACGTAAGGTGGACGTCAGAGTCCTTACTCTCCCTCCCCTCCCCACTGCCCCCTGTGATTTCAGGCTCCATGGCGAATCCAGGAGATGGCTCCCCCCAGCACCTGGCCCCAGGTGGGCCGGGTAGAATTCCGGGACTATGGCCTGCGCTACCGAGAGGACCTGGACTTTGTTCTCAAGAACATCAACGTCACGATTGATGGTGGAGAGAAGGTGGGTGCACGTTGTCCCCCTGCTCCTTCACAGTCAGGTCCATGAGCTGTCAGGCAGGTGCAACCAGCCACATCACTTCACCCTTAGTCCTGACCCTGTGCCAGGGAGTGGAGAGCCTTTTTTGGAGGGGCTTGTTGGGACTTTGGATATAAAAATCCAAAGTTTTCTTGAAAGATCAGAACATCCAGCCATGCTGGGTCTCCACCCGGCTCCTCATAGACACGACGTGAGCCTCCCAGATCACCCCATCCCTCCTCGCTCAGTGTTGAGCCTCTTGGCTCTCGGTGCCATTCCAGTTAGAGGATTGAGAATAGAAAGATGTTACCATCATGCCAGGGATGGCTCAAGGGACTTGTGAAATTGTCAGAATTTTGGAACGTGCCCCCAGGCCCCAGCTGTTCCTGGAAGACATCCTTGCCCTGAGACCTTTATCTTCTCCTCAGGAATCAGAGCAAGAGTCTTCTGGCCCTTTGCCAGGGGACGAGGCTCGTTTTCGTCTCTGACCATAAGGCTTTGTTAAACCATCCTTACTACGAGTTCAGAATATTCCATTCCTGTGAGATAATTTCACTAACTTGCAAGGAGGGGGGAAGGACAGAGTGGATGACCTTCTCACTGAGACTTTATGTCATCGCACTAGATTGTGGCAGCAGCTGTGGTAGAGCCTGGAGGAAGCTGCCTCTTGCACAGAGTGGTCACTGGTGGGCAGGAGTGCGGACACTGGCCATTAACTAGGGAGCCCAGATCCCTCAACAGAGGAAAAGTGGAGACCAGGTCATATGCATAACCTTGGACCTCAGCAGGGAGGGGGAAGAGAGGAGTGTCCAGGGGGATCAGCCTGAATCTTCGAGCTATTTTAACAGCTTGGAATGGGAAAGTCACCACCAGAGGACTGGGTGACAGGGTGAGGAAGATGCCCAGTTATTGCTTAGTAGTGTCTTAAGTTGAAAATAGTAGGATTTTTTGAAAATCCCTTCTGCCTGATGCCTCTCTTTTGGGAGTGCTCAACCAGTTTATTAAAGAGTTTTGTCTAAGTTTAATTTATAAAAAGAGCTGATCAAGAGAAGGGAGTCATTCTTGACTCTTGGCCAAAACAGTCCCTACAGTGGTGTCACTGGGAAGCTGGTAGGTAGAAGTCATGGTGGAGTTGGGTCGACCAGATGACTGAACTGCTCTGGGGCAGAGACCTGGAATGAGAGCTCTAGGGAGCAGGTGGTAACCGCCAGATTCCAGCATGTGCACCTTATCCTGGGCCCACCCCTTCCGCAGGTTGGTATCGTAGGCCGGACAGGAGCTGGGAAATCCTCCCTGACCCTGGGCTTGTTCAGGATCAAGGAGTCTGCCAAAGGCGAGATTATTATCGACGGCATCAACATCGCCAAGATCGGCCTGCACGACCTCCGCTTCAAGATCACCATCATCCCGCAGGTGGGGACCCGGGGGTGCCTGTGCATTTCCAGGACACACACAAACTCTTACATTGTTGTAATTAATGAAATTCTGCTGTGTTGTTCTCCACTGAATCTCCTTTTAGCACAGAAATGTCAGTGGGGACTAACCAGGTGTCATTCCGTCTCTCCTGCCACCCTGTCGGGCAGCTTCTGGGCGGCTGTGAGACGCTTCCCTGCTGGCTGTAGGTCAGGACGAGCATCTCTGGTCTCCCGAGAGCCAGGCAGGAAACACTTTTCTAGCCTGCTTCCCGGAGGTGGTGATCCCCTAATGTGTTGCCTTTTGGTGTGATTTTTCCCTAAAATTTGTTTTGAGATTCTGCTGGAGGCAGGGCACAGGGAGGAGGCCTCGTACTTTACAGTGAGAGATTGCCCATGCTGGAAGCTTCTCCGCTTGTTTGCCTATTGAACGCCCTGGGGGGAAAAAAATCCTGTGCAAACAAAAACCTCTTAATTTACTTAGCTCAGGGTTTTTCCAGACTTTTTTTTTTTTTTTTTTCCATGACTAACATCTCCAGAAATAGTAATTCTGAGAAACCCCGGAGTCCCATCTTCAGCAGTTCTGGCAAGAATTTCCTTTCTGACGCGTGTCTCACATGATGTGAGCCTCACATGCTGTTTGCTGTCCTCTCTGCACAGGACCCCATTTTGTTTTCGGGTTCCCTCCGCATGAACTTGGACCCGTTCAACCAGTACTCGGACGAGGACGTCTGGACCTCGCTGGAGCTGGCTCACCTGAAAGACTTCGTGTCCACCCTTCCGGATAAGCTGAACCACGAGTGTGCAGAAGGCGGGGAGAACCTGAGGTGGGCATGGGTCGTAGCCCCGGTGGAGCTACCTCCCCTGTATCAGGCCTGGACTCGAGTCCCAGCTCTGCCGCAGACCGGCTGTCTCAGCCTATGAGTCCTGACATCGCCTCCTTGTCTCTTTCTCCCGCTGCAGCGTCGGGCAGCGCCAGCTCGTGTGCCTGGCCCGCGCCCTGCTGAGGAAGACGAAGATCCTGGTGTTGGACGAGGCCACAGCAGCGGTGGACCTGGAAATGGACAACCTCATTCAGTCCGCTATCCGGACACAGTTTGAGAACTGCACGGTCCTCACCATCGCTCACCGGCTCAACACCATCATGGACTACACGAGGTGCTGCCCCTGGCATGGAAGCCCCGGAACTTGGGGTCCATCCTGTTGCCCATTAATGTGGTCATTTGTTCAATACCAGCCTTAGGCCCGGGGACAGCCCCAATTGGTGGAATCTCTCTCTATCCGGGTAGTCCTGGGTTATTTCGACATAGCTCAGTCATCCGCTGGTAGGCACATAGGTGTGGCGTGCCCACTGCGGTCCTGGCCCTGTTGCAGGCCCTGGGGCCTGTCAGACAAGGCACCTGCACAGGGACCATATAATTTAATGGGACCTGGGGGTGTGAGAGATGGAGAGAGACAGTGAACACAACAAGGCTTTGATATGGACTAGAACTAGGGATTGAGGATTGGCCGCAACAGTCCTGGCAGGAGTTAGGGGCCTGGCCCAATGCAGTGACTTGCTTAGGTAGATTCCTGGGGGTATGAGGTGCCAACAGACCCTCCCTTGCCCCTCATATCTGCATCCCTTTACTCCCTTCACAGGGTGATCGTCCTGGACAAAGGAGAAATTCGGGAGTATGGCACCCCCACTGAGCTCCTGCAGCAGAGAGGTCTCTTCTACAGCATGGCCAAAGATGCCGGCTTGGTGTGAGCCCCAGAGCTGGTGCATCTGGTCGGAACTGCAGGGCCAGCACGCCAGCGTCCAGGGATGAGCCAGCACCAGGCCACCCAAACCTCCAGTACAGAAACCAAAACCAAAACCAAACACCAAAACACTCACAACACAGCCACCATCTGGCCCTCTGCCTTGAATTAGCTGCAAGAAGCAGAGAGACACAGAGACGCAGCCCACTCAAAACACCCCCCCCCCGCCTCTGCTGTTCCCACAAGCACACGTGTCCTCGTCCCTGGGGAGGTGTGCCGTGTGCTCGGTGCTCTCTGACCAGGTTACGGCAGCCGACTTCCAGAGGAATTGGTTGCGTAAAATATCCCAGTGACCAAATCCAGCCAACTGCCTCAGATCTCTCCAGCCGAAGCCTTCGAGAGGCTCCCCAGCCCCCATCAGCGCTTCTCCCATCCTTGTCTGACTATCCCCACCCGGAGCTTTATTTCCTCGGGCTGCAGTGTGGAGGTGAGGGGCCTGGTGAAGACCACCCTCCCCCGGGCAGTGTCTGCAGGCTCACGGGCGCGCCTCTTACCAACCACCTGGTCTTCCAGGCGCTCAGACTCTGGGAGCCAGCGTCCCAGCTCCGCCTGCCCCTGCACTGGCTGCCCAGACCAGAGGCAGCTGCTCCCCCGTGCTTCTAATTGATGGGCCTGGGCTGGACCTGTGAAGGGGATTTGGACCGACGCTCAGGAGGGCAGAGCCGCCCTAACGCTGACTTCCCGCCTTGCTCACCTCCTCACCTGCTCCATTCTTCTCCTCGCCTTCCGCCCTCTCCCTTCTGCCCGGTTGCTAGGCTAAGGTTACCCCTCCAGGAGCCTGAATGACAAGCGCTGCTAGTGATTACGAAGCATTCAAAGCCAAAGACGTGGGTGCCTCCCGAGAACGCCCAGCTGGTCCCGGAAAGAACCCTGTGGAGTCTTCTCCTCTTTAAGTTTCGGTTTCTCCCCCTTGGCATCCGGTGCGCTGTCAAGGTGCGGGTGTGGAGAGCTGGACACTGCGTTACTGAGTGTCTTTCAGGACAAGCAAAGAACAAAGAACCCACTCATGAATACCGGTGATTTCTTTTTCTTTCTCGCTTTCTTTTCAAGTACTGCTCTAGGGAGAGAAAGTCTCAAGACTTTGCTTTCTTGGGAGGAAGTTCAGGGCAAAGAGCGGCATTCCAGGGAATCGCCGAGTCGGCAGCGTCTGAGCGTTGGTGGGGTGTTCCTGGAAGAGAACGGGGGTCCGTCAACGGCTGGCCTTAAGGTCTCTTGGTCAGAGAGAAAATGAGACTCTGAAACCAGAGCAGTCACTGCCGCCCGGTGTCACACCTGCTGGGAGTGACCTTGCCGGCGCCAGGGCCCAAGAAGCATCTTCTTTTAGGTGGAAATAATATATTTATTTTTTGTAAGTTATACCATTCTTTCACATTAGATAAACCAAGTTTTTCTTGGGGATCTTTTTGTAATGACTTACACTGGTAACATGAACATTTGCAAATGATTTGCAGTAAAAGAAAAGTTTTATTTCTTTCTAAATGACTGTTCCATTTTCTTCGGGTCATGAGTGAAGGTGCCAGCCCCCTGCCTGTAGTCGGGGCACCCTCTTGTCTGCTTCGGGTCCTTCCTCCTGGCAAGCACAGTGTTGTCAGAAATGGGGCGCCTGGAGGTTAATAATCCAGTGGGAATTAGTGGGGAGCCCTTGTAGCCCACGGACAGGAACCTGGGCTTTGTGCTTAGACAGGCCCAGGCTTGGGTCCTGCCCTTGTCATTTGTGGGCTGTGTGACCGTGAGCAAGTCACTGGGTCTCTGCCTCAGTTGCCGTCTGTCAGCTGCCTTTGGGGTTGTTGTGAACAGTGATGTGTGTGGCACAGATGGATCTGGTCAGGTTCTACCACAATAACAAGTTGGAAATCACACGTGGTCAAAATTCCCCTTGAAAATTCTTTGTATTGTCAGCCTCGGCCGAGCAGCCTGATCTGCGTAGCCATAAACTCCCGGGGGATGAACACGAGGGCAAGTTTCTTGCTGATGTGTTTTTCATGAGGGTTAATGCGCCTCTTCCATGCAATGAATGGACATCCAGACTGTTGTGGGTTATGGTATCTCCTCTCAAGGGCTGGCTTCCCGGTCACCCCAGGAAGGCAGATCTTGGGCAACACACCCCATCGGAAGCACCCCAAGCCAGAAGGGACACGAGTCAGTCCCACAAGTCAGTCCCACTCAGCCCACTGGCCAGAATCACGGTCCCAACTGAGCCACAAAGGAAGCTGGGGTGTAGGGGTGCATAAGGAAGAGAAGAATCTCCCTGTGCCAGTTGATGGTATTTGTAAGCTTGGGGTGGTGGGTAATGAGACCGGCGTGGGGCGTCTGAGTCTGAGTCAGGCGAGTGGATAATGAGGATTGCCTGTACGTGGGGAGCATGTCGTGTATCTGTTGCACTCCGAAACCATGCACTGAGGACCTGCAGAGGGAACATTCCCTCCAACATCGCTGTCCCCTAGTGAAATCGCTGCCTTGCCTTGGGGACCGGGAAGCGGAAGGTTCTGGTGAAGAGCAGCCAGTGAGTCAGCATCACAAGGAGGCCGGGTAGCCTCCACCTCCCTGCCCTCTGCTGTCAACCCACAGCTTCAGCCAACCTCACACTCCACCTGTGCCGCCAAGTCAGGCCCACGGTGACTGTGTCTGTGCAGGAAATGTGTCGACCTCCTGGCCGGTCATTGTTCCCCAAACAGCGTGGTGTTACAGCTACTTACGTGGCCTTTACGTGGGTGAGGTGTTACTAGCCGTCTGCTTCTTCCCCTCTAAGCCCCAACCCCACACAGTCAGGTCTTGACCCAACAGCTTAGTGATCCCATAATAATGGACTTCGGCGGTTCCTTCAAAGTGACCCCCCTGGAGTCGCCAGCCCGGCTCCCTGCCCCCTCTGTCCTCAGCTCCCCTCCAGCCACTCACCCCTCTGCTGTCCTGCCTCAGGGTCCTTGCCCAGAAGCCAACATCACGCGCCCCCACCACCCCCCCACACACACACTGATTCTACAGCGGCAGCTCCAGGAGATTGGAGCTTTATTCTTCTCAGAATGCCACTCTGGAGGGTGGGCACAATGCACACCTTCAAGCACTAGATTCTTCAATCTGGGACCGAGCCCTTCCTTCCAGGTCCTGGGCTAAGGTGTGAAGCCACCAGGTCCTTTGAGAAGCTGAGGTTCTTAAGCCCAGGGTGGCCGTATCCACCTGGCCAGGTGGTGGTGAGGATGGAGACAGGTCACACTAGGCCCGGCCTTCGGGACCCTTCCTATGTGGTAATGCCATTTGCCGATCATTTGCTGTCTGCCCACACCCCATCCACCCTTCCACCCACCCAGTCATTCTCCCACTCTCCCTTCCATGCATCCATCTGTCCATCCATGCATCCCTGCATCTATCCGTCCATCATTCTGTCCACCTGCCCACCCATCCATTCGATCTTGCCGTGGGCATGTATTGAACCCTGCGTGCTGCACATGCTAAGTGCTCGGTGCTGGGGAACATCGTGAGCCACATGCACAGCCTTTGGCTCAAGGAGTGAGCACCTTCCCTCCTTTCTTGAGAGTGGCATTCAGGTCTCGATGGAAAGTGAGAGTTGGCACACGCAGTGCTTGACGTGGGCTCTCAAGTCAGACCGCTGGGGTCAGCAACGCCCCTGCCCCCTGACTCAGTTTCCTCATCTGTGTGAGAGGCCCAGCGACAGTGCCTTTCTCCCCAGGACGGCCTAGTGAGGGGCAAAGTGACAGCACCTCCCTCCTCCCGTGGTGAGGAGCTGACTGTGACAGGAGGTCAGGGGGCCCTTGAGTGTTTGCAGTGACAAGTGGGACGCAGTGGTGCTGACTTGGCCCACTGAGGATCGCACTGGCCAGGGAAGGGCTGTGTGTGGCTGTCCTGGATCTAACGCCGCCTGTGGCCAGCCAGGCCCTGCTGGCAGGAGCCCACGAGGAGGTTGAGGGGCCTGGACCGCCCTGCGGGCTGGTCTCCAAGGGGCCTTGGTGTGCACCCAACACCAAGCTGCTCTCATGGCAACACTCTAGTCCCGTGCAAGTTCTGGTCCACGAGAGGTTCTTGTGTCCTTGGGGTCACCCCAGGGACTTCCAAGCGTCACCACCGCTGCCTTTGCCTGTGGTGGCTCTGCCGGGATGTCAGGTGGCTCAGGACCAGCAGAGGAAAGAAAGGGCTGTCTCTGGCGCCTTCACACATGGACACAGACACACACAAACACACACACGGCCCGCCGCCCTTGTACACACTGCGCACAAGCGGAATGGGAAGTCTGAACGTGACTGGTGGATTCCACCAATGTCAGTACCTGGGCTGTGATATTGCACCGTCATTTTTCAAGATGCGATCGCCGGGGGTGGGGGGCTAGCACACACAGATTGAGGATTATTTCTTCTAACTGCTTGTCAATTTATAAGCACCGCAAAATAAAGCGTAAATCTGTAACAAGTAGACACCATCGTCCTAGCTCCTGTCCCAGGGATTCAGATTTCATGGGTCTGCGGGGGGACCCTGGGTGTGGGCAGGTGTCTGAGGCCCCCAGGGGAGCCCAGTGGGTGGCCAGGACTGAGGGTCACTGTCACTTGGGCTCCAGACAAGCCCTGATCAGCCTGGCCCGGGGCTTGCTGTGTCCTCCTGGGTCAGAGATAAGGGGCGGCTTTCTCTGCTTTCCTCCCAGACTGCAGAGAGGGAGGGGTCCAGCCTCAGCACCACGGTGGCACTGATGCCCCCTGTCACACAGCTCCAGGGCAAGGCCGTCTCCGCAGCTTAGCACAGTGGCAGGAGCAGGGGTGGACAGCCTGGCTCAGACCAGGCCTGACTCCTGTGCCAGCCTATAAAAGAGGCCCTTCCGGGCCAGCAGCTGGGCCGGGCTGCCACTCTCTGCCACCTTCCCTTTGTCCATGACCAGCACCCTGCAGAGGAGAGAGAGGGAAACAGTTCTTAGGACACCAGCCAGTTTGGAGGGCCCAGCATGTCTGCTCGAGGGTGCTCCCCAGAAGTCGGCTTCTCTAGTCCCTGACCCTCCAGCCAGGTTGGCAGCATCTGCCGGGCATGTGCCCTTGGGCTCATGCCTTCTGGGCACCAGTCTTACCACCTGCACAGTGGACCCTTGGTCCATCCCGGTGCTTTTCCAGCTCTAAATCCTGAAGCTTCGTGCATGGGCCTGGGGCTGGCGGGGGTGGAGCTTACCTGGAGCAGCCCATCACTGAGCGCAGGCGGTGGGCGATGAGCAGCACCGTGCACTGGGCGAACCAGCTCCCCAGGGCCGCCTGCATCTGGAGCTCCGTGCCCGGGTCCACGGCGGCCATGGCCTCGTCCAGGATAAGGATCTGGGTCTTCCGGAGGAGGGCCCGTGCCAGGCACAGGAGCTGCCTCTGGCCCACACTGGGAACGAGCAGGCAGTCAGGGGCATGTTTGTCTGCATCGCATCAGGACTTGTGGGGCCTGCCCACAAATGGGTCCCCATAACAGCCTCAGAAGTAGGGGTGCATGCTGGTATGCCCCTAAACAGGGGGTCCCCCCGTCAACAGAGCGGGAAGAATTCCCATCCTGACATTTCTGAGCAGGGTGACTGAATTTTAGACAAGTCATTCAAAGCCTCCAGGCCTCAGTCTCCCCGCCTGTGGGATGGCTATTCCTAGTCTCTGTGTCTAGTCTATGGCCTCCGCCGCGGGCCAGCGCCTCCAGTGCCCGGGCATGGGTAGGTTCCGTTCTCAGCATGAGGCAAGACTGGGGCTGGTCACTGCATCTGAAGTCCTCAGGGGTGGTGAGGCGGAGACCAGGCTTATAGACGCACTCAGCGGAGTGCTTGTCACAGAGTGAGCCCCGTGTCCACGGAGGTGGAGTTTTGTCACCAGATAAATCCAGGAAACGCATTTAGGGTGAGGACACTTGCTATTCAGGGGTGGTGTTGGAGTTTGGAGCTGCTGATAGGATGGGACCGGACCGTTGATTACCTGAACGGGGTGGATAGTCCCATGGGGCAGGCTCCGGGGGGAGCCTGGGCCACACCTGCCTCTCCTCCCTGTACCCCCAGGTCCTGGCTGTGCGGGGCGGGGGGTGGGGGTCCTACCTCAGGTCGCCCCCCTGGTCGGCGCACTCGTACTGCAGCCGGCCGGGCAGCCCGTCCACCAGGGCGCGCAGCCGCACGGTCTCCAGCGCTGCCCAGACAGCGTCGTCCGAGTGCTCCTGAAACATGTCCAGGTTCATCCGCAGGGAGCCGGGGAACAGGATGGGGTCCTGCCCAGGAGGAGAGGGGCAGCGGGTCAGAGCCGGCCGGCCACGCCTCCCCCTCGGCCCGCCCTGCCCCCAGGCCTCACCTGGGGGATGATGGTGATCCTGGAGCGCAGCGTGTGCAGGCCCACGTGGGCGATGGCCACCCCGTCGATCCACACCCCGCCCTCAGCCGCCTCCAGGAGCCGCAGCAGGCCCCCGGCCAGGGAGGACTTCCCGGCCCCTGTCCTGCCAACGATGCCCACCTGCCAGGGAGGGCGAGGCCTGTGCTGACCTGGCCTCCGGCCACAGTCCAGAGAGTTCTTGGGCAACTCTGCAAGATGTTTCCTCTGCGCCCAAGAGCTGCCCATCCATCCGCCGTCCTTCCAGCTCTCCGGGTGTCCGTCCACCTGGCCGCCTTCCCGTGCACCCGCGCCTCTGGCCAGCCAACCCTCTGTGCGTGCGTTCTCGAGCTCCCTCCATGCTGACAGCTCTCTCCCGCCTCCCCAGCTGCACCCCAGCCCTCCTGCCACATCTCCACCTTCACTGGTCCCCTGCCTTCCGCCCACTCCCTTCCCTGCCCTTCCTCCGACCTTCCATGCCCACGTCATCCTGTCCTCGTCCTGTTCTGCTTGTCTCCATCTTCTCCATCCACACACCCCTCCTCCCGCCCCGCGGTCTTCCCGCTGCCTTCGGCCTGTCTGCCGTCCATTCCTCGCCGGAACACACGCGCCGTCCTGCTGGCCACGCTCCTCTCCGTCCTGCCCGTCTTCTCCTCCCAACCTTGCTTCCTCTGCGTCCTATTCAGTCATGCGTCCCCCAGACCACCACCCACCGCCCCCGCCCCAGGCTGCCCCCTCTGACTCCTCCACCCATCCTGCGTCCATCCGTCTCTCCCGACCTCCAGCTTCCACCCCGCTGCCCCCACCCTTTGTCCCGGCTTGTCTCTCTTGCCTGTTGTTGCGCCATCAGCTTCTCACCCTTGGGGGAGGGGTCAGCATTATTTGTTTAATGAACGATGAGACATGAGGGTCGCTCTGCTGAGAGGCACCCTTTAGGCTCCAGGACACAGAATTTAGAGTTCTTGCTCCCAAAGCCTCATCATCTGGTCTTAGAAATAGTAAGACTGAGCAAACCTCATTTTAGCACAGCGTGATGAACACGCACGATCTACGAGCAAGCTCTGGACTGCAGCAGTGGAGCAGGAAAGTGCTACTCTTCAGCTGGTGGGGGAGGGAGGGGGTGCAAGGAGAAAGGTGTCAACTGTACTAGCAGCTTCCTTACAGGGCTGATGTCGGAGGAAAATGCAGAGTAAAGGTGCAAATAAGAATTAAAAGCTATTCATTGTTTCAAGGCGTTTCTGTGATTAACCCAAGTAAACGCAGCACTCTGAGGTCGATATTATTCCCATTTTACAGACGGGAAAACTGAGAGTACGAGTACAGATTTGGGGAAGATGATGAAGTTCAATTTAGGGTGCAGTGGGCCTGAAGACTAGGTAGGACACCAAGGTGGGATGTAGTGGAGGCAGCTGGTGCTTAGGACTCTGGGGTGATTCAGCCCAGCCTGGCTGCGACCCTGAGGTGCTCTGGTGCCCTGTGGCCTGTCCTGCATGTGGGGAAAGTTGTAGGAGAGCCACTCACCTTCTCCCCTGCGTGGATTTCAAAGGACACACCCCTCACAGCCAGCGGGAGCTCAGGGTGGTATCTCAGACCCAAGTCCCGGAACTCGATCCGTCCCCCACGAGGCCAGGGGGGCTGGGCTGCACAGGTGGCCAGCCTCCAGGGTGCCTGGGGCAGGAGGGGGACACTGGGTCAAAGGAACTTTTCTCACAGGCATCTCCCAACATGGTCCATCTCTTTGGGCCTCAGTTACCCGCGTCCACGCTGTAAAATGGGCATTTTCACTGCTGCTTTACAGGGTTGTTTCTGCAATGTCCCGTCACTCACTGTTCTATTTCTATACTGTTGCTATTGTGTGGCTGCAACATGCTGCGGCATTGCTGTTTCTCACCTTCCCGTCACTCAGAGCACCCCGCCTTTCCCAAGCCAAGGAACCAGGCAGCGTTTGACCTTGCTCCAGACCCCACACTCTTAGCCATCGAGTTCCTGGCTGTGACTCTGGCCTATAGTGGAGGGGGCCACCAAAGCCCATGTGGACCCTGGCCCCCTGCCTCTGCTGAGTCTCAGATGGGGCCCGCCCTGCCCCCACCTCCCGCCCATCACCTCCTTGGGTGTGCGGGTGTAGTCGTTCATCCGCTCCACGGACACGATGTTGCTCTCCAGGTCGGTCCAGCTGCGAACAACCCACTGCAGCGTCTGGGTCACCTGGCAAAGCAGCAGACTCAGCGAGGCCACCCGTAGGTGTGCATTGGCCCAGGCCCGTGTGCCAGTGGCCCAGAGCCCAGGCAGGGGGATCGGGAGTACCTGGAGAGCAGCGGAGACGGAGAAGCCCACGAGGCCCGCGCTGAGGTGAGCCTTGCTCAGCACAGAGCACACGGCAGCCGCGAACACCAGCCCATTCCCCAGCAGCTCCAGGTTGGCAGCGAGCCACCTTTGAGGCGAGGCAGGGAATAGTGGGATCAGCATGGGGGTCCTCATTGGAGGAACCCACTTCTACGGGTACAAGGAAAGGGCTTCGTGCCAGCTCCAGTGCCCTGGGGAGTCCCCGCGGTGGTGTCCATACCCAGACCCCACATAAGCTTGGCGGATGGGGGAGGCTGACGATGTCCTGTTTCAACAGTGCCCGGCGCCGAGACTGGCATACAACAGGTGCTCGAGTAAAGCTTCCCTCTAACTGTCCATTTTCTGTCTCCGGGCTGTATCAAGTTGTGTGCCCTTGTGTTTTCTCTGCCAGAACCCAATCTCTGTCTTCACTTGACCAACAGCTTCACTTCATGCACATCATCTCGACTATCACCTCCGCCAAGAGCCAGATTGCGCTTCCCTTTTCTCCCTTATGCATCACAGCTAACTTCCTTCACAGCGGGTATCACTGTTTATAATTGAACTATTTTATCAGTTCTTGACCACCCGTCTCCACACTAGATCATGGGTCCCATGAGGCTGGCAACTTGTCTCATTCATGGCTCAGTTCCAGCACATAGCGCGGGACTCAGCACATAGTAGGTGCTCAACACGCAGATGTTAAATGGATGAATAAGGACACATCCTTTCTACTGGAGTCCTACTCTATCATTTATTCAATCACTCATTCAACAGATACTTATGGAGCACCTACTGTGTGCTGTGCATGTTTGAGGTGCCGGAGACAAAGTCATGAACCAAACATAAAAATTACTGTCTTCAGAAAGCTCTGGGCTTTTTTTTTTTTTTTTTTAGCTCTGGGCTTTATTACATATAACATCCACTCTTTCAAATAACCCCACCATGTGGGGCAGGGGATTGTCAAATTCATTCATTATCTTGACTGATTCTAGAAAGCATGCACCCTTTCCAAGAAGTAGTGCTTGTTAAAGAACCAATTAACTAATAAACAAAGACGCACACAGGTCTTTGTTTAATTGTTAATGGATTAATAAATAAATTAATCCATGCACAAGTCTCAGAAAAGTGCTGGGCATGGAGTCAGCACAGTATAAGCATTCATTCTGAGTGATTTATTTAGTTCTCATAACCACTCCATAACTGCAATCCTATTTTGACAAATGAGATTTCGCGAGGTTGTGTAACTTGCCTGAGACCACCCAGCTAGTAAGTTGCAGAGCTGGGATCTAAACCCCTGTCTTTTGGTGCTGAGAGTTTGTGTCTTATTGTTGCTTAGTACAGAAAGGAGGCTAAGGATGCTTTTATAGCTGCTTTATCACCAAGGCAACAGAGGCCCATGTCGCTGTTGAGGCTTTTGCTGACATCTTTACCTCCTGCTCACCTGTTGCTGGGAACCCCTCAAGCCAGGTTCCATCTACTCATAGTGGGAGCCAACTACACCTCTGGGGAGTAGCCTCATCTTCGTTCCAACTTGCTGTGTTACCTTGGGCAGGTCACGACCTCTCTGGCCACACTGTAGGACCTTAGCTCATTCTCTGGGGACACAGATGGAATACAGGTCTTGTCTGCCCCCAGACGCTCCCTACCTGTCAGCCACCAGCCGAGGGAAACTGACCCTCTGGCTTTCATCCACGTGTGCGTCATTCTGAGCCACGAAGGGACCCTGGGCCCGGAAGGCCCTGACCACTGGTCCACCCTGGAACGTCTCAGCCACGTGGGAACATACAAACGAGTGCCTGTCGGACTCCAGGCGTCTGAGCTGGCACGAACTGGCTACATACAGGCTCTGGGTGTGACAAGGCGGGAGGGAGAAATCATAGATACAGAGAGGTAGTTTGGGGAACTTAGGCAGCCCAAAGTTTAGGCTTTCTGACTAGACTCTATTACCAGCTTGTTGTATGACATCCAGCTGCTCCCCTTTCTGGGGCCCCAAAACCTGTAATGCCCCACCCCAGAATCACTGAATTAGAATCTCTGAAGGTGTTGCCTTGGCCTTAGCATTAAAAAGAGTCTTTGGGGTGATCTAGTACAACCAGGACAGAGGGACCACCCGCCCAGTGACAATGTCTCAATTCTCAGCTCAGAGGCCAGTTGCTTCCCTTGTGGACAGTCACTGTGTGAACAAAGCCACCAACGGTGAGGGAGGCAGTTGGTCATGTCAAATTTGTTTGTTTACCTTGAGGGTTCCATGCCAGTGCTGGGGCCATAATGATGCACAAATAATAAGTGTTGCTTCTTGGTGGCAGGTAGCAAGGTGTGCACACCTGGCAGGCAGGGGTAACTTGCATTTATTTGCTCAGTACCCCCTGGCTGCAGGTGAGGCTCTTTACAAGTAGTATCTCGGTACAGCTGACCTTGGACACACGGGTTTGAATTGCGTGGCTCCGCTTACATGTGAACTTTTTCTATCCATAGGTTCCAAATCCGTAGATTCAACCAATTGCGGATACTGGTTGGCTGAGTCCTGGGATGTGGAACCTACATTCAGGGGGACTGACTGTAAGTCAGCTATGATTGTCAACTACGTGGGGTCCTGACTGTGCTGTTCAAGGGCCTGCTGTAATGGTGAGGTGGGCTTCAGTGTCAATCGCAGTGGACAGAGGGATTAAGCAGTTGGTCCAAATCCCTATGGGGTCTGGGTTCAAAGCCACCTCTGCCTGACTCCAAAGCTTTCAACAGGTTAGCCCCTTCCCAAGTCCAGACCCTCCCAAGTCCAGACCCTCCCAAATCCAGACCCTCCCAAGTCCAGACCCTCCCAAGTCCAGGCCCTCCCAAGTCCAGACCCTCCCAAATCCAGACCCTCCCAAATCAAAGTGGTACAGGAGACCTGGGATAGTTGTAGGGGATGGTGGTGACTGTGGTTTTTCTCTACTTTGTTTCTGATTTCCAGGTGGTGTTGTCAATCATGGCACCTGATCGTGAAGGTGATCCCATGGGGGTGATCCCATGGGAGTGATCTTGTAGGAGCGATCCCATAATGCAAATGCAGGCTGACCAGTCAGAGGATACTATCTCTTTGGTCATGGTGATTAACTCAGGGATGAAAATGCCCGGAAAGGTCTAGCATCTTCTGTGGGACTCACACATGAACAGTGAGCCTGGGACAGAGTTCTTTATGTTGTGATTGCTAAGTGAGGGGGAGGGTTCCTAGAATTACAGGGTTGCCAGGGGCCATCTGACCTGCCGCCCTTGGAAAGAGGATGTGAGTAAAATTAGCCCAAGCAGAACTAAGCGGTTGGTTCTCCAACATTAGCATGCATGAAATGAGCCAGAGGGTTTGTTTAAACCCAGACTGCTGGGCCCTGCCTCCCCAGTGTGTCAGCAAGTTTGGGACGGGGCCCGGGAATAGGCATTTCTAACACGCTTCCAGGTGATACTGATGCTGCTGGTCCAGGGACCACACTTTGAGAACCACTGAGCGAAGCTATGGAGCATGACAGTGTCCTGGAGAGCCCACTGCTCCCTGGAAATGTAAGCCACTCATTTTGTTCTCTTGTTTAAGCTAGTTTAAGTGGACCTCTGGCTCAGGCAACTGATAGCGTCTACACTAATTGACAGTCTTGGAGACTGGACAATGTCTTCTTGGTTCCCAGGACATGGGAGAAGAGGAAGCCAGGTTCGTAGTCACAGGGCAAACTTGAGATATTAAGAAACTTGATGTGACTGTTTGGGAGACAGAGATGAGTGTGTGGGTGTCAGACACAAGCTGTCGTATCTCTGTCTCTGGGGACTTTTCTGGAAACAGGGGGCTGGCTGAGGTGATCTCGCCTGGCCCCAGGAGCCTCCCTGACCCCTCCCTACCTGAAATCCAGCGTAGAGGAGCAGCAGTGGCAGGAGGGCCACCACGGCCAGCGGGGTGGCTACTGTCACCACCAGGCTAACCTCCAGGAGCCCAAAGGCATAAATCAGCAAGGACCGGAGCTTGTCTGGGATGTCCACGTCCACCGTGTCTGTCTCCTTGGAGAAGCGGTTCAGCAGGTTTCCCACAGGTGTCCGTTCAAAGAATCCAAGGGGAGACCGTGCCACATTCCACAGGAGTCTCTGGAAGAGCAGGCGGGATGCCCGGACCCCCCCGAGGAGCACCATGGCCATGGAAGCAAACAGCCCGATGGCTGGGGAGAGAGGGGGTGTCAGCACGTGGCTGGACATCCTCAGGAGCCTCCCTATGGAGCTTTGGGTAGGGATCCCCCATCACCTTTTTATTCCCCCCACCATGATGAATGTCTTATGATCTGGCCACCCGATTATCCCTTGATGGGACCACCTTGCAGTGGGGTGAAGTGCCCCCCCCCAGTTCACATCCATCTGGAACCTCAGAATATAACCTTATTTGGAAATGAGACTTTGCAGATATTAGTAGTGAAAGATCTTGAGCTGAACTCATCCTGGACTTAGGATAAGCTGTGCCCTTATAAGAAGAGACAGAGAGAGAAGAAGATGATAGGAAGACAGAGGCAGAGATTGTGCAAGTCAAGGAAGGTCAAGGGTCCCTGCTGGAATCCAAGAGGATTCTTCCTCTTGGCAGAGTCACCAAGAGACACCAATCCCTTGATTTTGAACTTCAGTCTTCAGAACAGCAAAAGAATGAATTTCTGTTGTTTAAAGCTACTAAGTTTGTGGTAATTTGTTTCATGGGAGCTCGAGGAAGTGAGTATGAACACTTCCCTCCCATCTATGCTTGGAAAGCGGCTAACTTCACTCCCTGGCTCGGGAGCAGGGTGAAGCAAGTTTCAACCTAGCTGATTCAGACCACTGCAAAAGGTTCGGGAATGAACATGTGACCCACTGTGGGCCAATGAGAGTGAGACCTGGGACTTTGTTAGGACTTTGGGAAAGAGGAGCTTGTTTTTTTGAGGTGACCAAGCTGGAGCTCTGAGGGGAGAAACGTGGCTGGACAGGAAATTAACACCAAGTAAGGAAACAAAACCATTCCTTCAGCCTTGTTTGGACACCTGGATCCAGCCACACCTGAAGCTAGTTAACTGCGAATTCCAAGCCCATGAACCAATGAATTTTTTGTTACTTAAATTAGTTTGAGCTATATAGTTACATAGTATCTTATAGATATACAGTTAGTAGCTATGCTATTTTTAAGAAAAATCATCAGAAATAAAGACAGGCCTTACAAAATGATAAAGAAAAAATAACGATCCTTAATAGCTATGTGCCTAAAAACAGAGCATCAAAATATACAAGGTGCAAACTGATAGGACTGAAGGAGAAAGGGCTGAATCCAGGATGTTTTTTGCACTGCTGTTGAGGGAGGACACAGATGGGTGGGCAGGGACTCTGAGCCCCACTTGGTGGGGGCCAGTAGAAAGCTTGGTGAGGGTTACCTTGGAGAGAGCCCAGGAGCCCGAAAACCCAGCCCCGCAGGGCTGCCTGCGCCTGCCGTCCAGCTATGACGGGGTCATCCGCCCACAGGCTCAGCCAGTAGCCACGGCAGAAGGAGGCCACTTGCTGGCAGAAGAAGAGGAAGAGTGCGTAGAGGCAGAGTGGAGTGCCCACAGCCCGCAGGTAGGTCAGGTACATGGCGGCTTTCACCTGTAGCACATGGAGGGGGGCAGAAGGAGCGCCCCAGGGGAAAGAAAGGGCAAGACCAGGTGAGGGTTCCTAAACATGCCAGTGGGGCAGAAGGTACATCGGCATGCAGACTTCAAGGGTCCTCTCTCACTCTGTCACCTGGAGCACTATCTCCCCTCCAGACCTCACCTGGGCAGGACCCCCTTCTGTTATAGCACCCCCAGAGGGCCTATGGGAGTTTTAAAAGTGACAGACTGTGGCACTGACTTCGCAGTGATTTATTGAACACATACTATGGGACAGGCATGCGTCTCTCGTCCCACAATAAATTCTATTTTACAGAAAAGAAAACTGAGGCCAAGAGATGCTAAGCCACTTGCTTATGGGCCAGCTCCTAAAAAATCTGAAGTTCTTTGAAACCACAATCTGACCCCATCTACCATGGCTTTCTTATGCTCTTAAAAGAAATTCCAAACTTCTTGTCCACTGCTCTGACCTTACCTCCTCTTCGCCTTCTGCCAGCCTCATCGGATCCCTTTCTCTGGAACTCTAAGTTCTTTCCTGCCCCAGACCCTTTGCACCTGCTGTTCCTTCTTCCCAGAATGCCTTCTCCTTGCTTTTCACAGAGCTGCTTCCTTCACATCCTTCAGTTAAATATCAGTCCTCAGAGCATCCTCTGAGACAGAACAAGCAGCAGAATAAGCATCTAAGTGGCCCCTGACTATTGATTAATCTCCAGCTCAATGTCTCTCATTATTTCTTTATAACATTTAGCACTATCAATATTACCTTGCTGATTATTCTAGTTGCTGACTGTCTTCCCCCACTAGGTGCAGGGACTTTCCACCAGGGCAACCTTGCCTGGCACATAGTGGCAGTTCTGTAAATGTTTTCTGGGTCGATATGCAGGTGGATTGTAGGTAAATGGGTGGATGGATGAAGAAACAAATGGGTCTGTGGGGGCAGGGGTGGATAAATGGATGGATGGATGCATGGGTAAAAAACTGGGTGAGCGGTTGGGTGGATTATTGGGTGAGTAGGATGGATGGGGTGGGCATGTGAATGGGTGGGAAAGTGATGGATAGAGGAGTGAATAGGTAGGTGAATGGATGACCAAAGCAGCATAGATGATAGAAATAGTTTAAGCTTCAGATTTGGGTGGGCTTAGATTTGAGTCCTAGTCTAGTTGCTTACTAGCTCTGAGAATACAGATAAGTCTCTAAACTCTTTAAGACCTCAGTTTCATCATCTCTAAATGGACCTAGCATCAGTATTTTTTTTTTTTATAAATGTAACTGTGATCATTAGGAAGTGAAATGTCTAGAATCTTACTGGGTACATAGTAGATGCTCAATAAAATGAGTCCCCCTCTCCCTGAATTCTGCATCTGGTGGGAGATCTTGAGCCCCCTGGACAACAACAGCAGCAGATACAGAGTGAGCAATTGGTGGTTACCCTGCCATACTGCACGCTGTCCTCTCCTGTCGTCTGCCCTGCTCCCTTGGGGTCACCTAGGAGAACCCTTGTCTGGGTCTCTGAAGTGGTGCTGTCCTTCTCAGGGACTAACTTCATGGACCTGTCATTTAGAGGAAATGAAGACATATCAGTGTCCCTTCCCTGTGGGGTATGTGTGCCCAACCCTCAAGGTTGCTGCTGACCTCTGGGGTCACATTCTCCAGCCATTCATTCATTTGTTCACTCATTCATTCATTAGTTTGACTTGCTGAGCACCAACTAGGTGCCTCCCTCTGTGGTACCCATGTAAACACCATCTATTATCCCAACATGGAGCAAGCTTTCTTCCAAGGCCATTTCACAAAACTGGCCATCTGGGGACTTCATCATTTTGGTCATTTGATTGTCAGTTGGTGAATTATTGCATAGCCGAGCACCAGGGTGGGTATTCAGCAGGTGCTCAGTTGAGTAGTTTTGGCCACACCCGACCTGCCTGTGATGCAGCGGGTCTCAGGGCAGCCCTGATACAGCTTAGCCTGGTCACGCCCCAAGCTCAGTGCCACAGTGAACTCACCCCTCAGGTCCACTCACGGACCTCCTGCTTCCAGTGGAGACTCCTGGGTCCTCGGCATCAGTTGTGGCTTCCGTTTCTGCAAGGTTGGGGGAATCCTTTCACACACTGGGGGTCAGGTGCCTGCTTTGACACCCACCTGCTATACAGACTTTACTTGCCTGAACATTCTTTTCCTCTGATCTGGCTCCTACACCCTATCTCAACCTTCCCTTTTCCTAGAGCCTTAGTCATTCATTCATTCATTCACTCAGCAAATATAATGGAGCACCTGCTATGAAACTGGGTTTGGAAAACATCAACAAGCACTTTACAAAGTCAAACTGCAGCAGCCCCCCTGGCAGTCTTGCATAATCAGTTCTTTGTACTGGAATGTTCATTTCCAGAGACCTCCTAATCTTGTGTCATGTCCCCCAGGAGGGACCTCCCCCACTGACTTCCCCAGGCTGGGTGAGCCTCATCTTCAAGTTCCATGATGGTGACCCTGAATCGATACTCAGAGCTCTATCCAGAGGGGCCAGTGTTCACTGATGCTTTCAGAAGACGCAGAGCCTGCGTCTTTACTGCTCTTTGCTGCTGTTTGCTCATCTTTACTGCTGTTTGCTCATCTATAAAATGGTAGCAATAATTGCACGCCTCTCACGGGGGCTGTGTCGGTCAAATGAAACAGCGCGTGTTTCTAGAAGCACTTTGCACAGCCCCTGGATCATAAATGGTACCACTGGTGCTTATTAGGGACATGGGTGGCCTCTCAGAAGAGCTGTCTGCTTGCCTGGGTTCTACCATGGGGGAGGGGTGTCACCCTTGCTGCAGCCATATTAGGGGGCCCATGCAATCTTCTCCCCAGGGTGGCAGGAATCACAGAGAAGCAGCCAAGCCTCGCCCCAGTACCTCCTTCTCCTCCATCTGGCCGTCTGCCTCGATCCAAAAGGCCTACCAGGACCCCGTTCCTGTGCAGAAGCTCCTGGTAGGAACCCATCTCTGCGACAGCCCCATCTTCCAGCACCACAATCCAATCAGCCTGGGGCAGGACGTGGAGTGTGTGGGTCACCAGGATCCGTGTCTGGGCAGGGAAGGTGTGGGAATTACTCTCATGTGCTTGATCAGTCTTCTAGTACTAGGGGATAGGGGCAGTGTCTCTGGGTTCAGAGTGGAGAGAGCACCCCTTCTTGTGCTCCCACCCTTGGTCTTGAAAACAGCATGTTCCAGAGAGAAAGAGAGGGGCTCCTGGTCTCAAAACAAAGAGACACAGAGTTCACCTGGCCCTGGCCCAGGATCCGAGGCAGAGCTTGAACCATAGACCCATAAGCAAGAAGTCACTGCTGTCGTGGGCCACTGAGATTCAGGGGCTGTTTGTTACATAGCATTGCCACAGCAAAAGCTGACCATTGCAAAGAGGAAAATCCCACTCGAGGAGGGCAGTGGTGGGATAGACGTGGGTTAGGACTGGACCAGAAGGGCTTTCTCTGCCTTGGGCTTGGAACCCCCAACCCCTCTGCCCAAACTTACGGTTCCCTGGAGCAGCCCGCTGGGCCCGATGACCTGGTTGAAGACCTGCTGGCTGACATGGGCATCCAGGGACGCCAGGGGGTCATCCAATAGGTACACAGCAGCCTTCCGGTACACGGCCCGGGCCAGACTTAGCCTCTGCTTCTGGCCCCCGGAGAGGTTCATGCCCTGTGGCCATGAGAGGGGGACCTGAGTCTCTATTGCTTGGAGAGGCCAATGTGACAGAGGGAGGTGCCAGCCTCCAGGGCCACCTCCCTGCTTTACTCCCAAGTCAACATCCCCTGCAGCCTCCACCTAGGACTGCCTCTCCCCTTGCCAGCCTGTAGTCTGTGCCTTCCGTGCCTTTTGCACTCACCCTGGCACGTGACTTCTCCACTGATACCACCTTCCTCAAGGATACCAATTACTTCCCTGCTACCGAATCCAGCGGGAGCTCTTTAGTCTTTATTTTCATTCATTCATTTGGCCCATTCCTATTTACTGCAGGGTGACTATATACCTGGCCGGCAGTGTTCTAGGCTCCGGGGACACGCAATGAACAAACACAGCCCCCGCTGTCATGGGTCTGTCATTCTAATGAGGGTAGGGTGGGAGGCGGACAGCCAATCAGCAAACAAATGAACTTTCCACCTATCAATGGTGCTTTATGCCATAAGTTTCATAAAGCAGGGGGGCGGTGGGGAGAGTACAGCCATGATCAGGGTGGCTGTGTTATGCCCAGTGGTCAGGAAAGGTCCCTCTGAGAGGGTGACATTTGACTCGAGATCTGGCAGAGTGAGGGCTGAGCCATGTGGACTCGGGGGAAGAGCTTTCCAAGCAGGGGGAGGAGCAGATGTAAAAGGCCCTGAGGTAGGAGCGTGGCTGGGGTGTTCAAGGAAGATCCATGTGGCTGGAGTGAAGCAGGAAAGGGGAGCAGGATGGTGATGTGGTCAGAGAGATACTGGGACCACATTTCAGGGGGCCTGTCTGTGATGGTCAAGACTTTGGCTTTGACTTTGAGGGCAATAGGAGACCCTGGTGGGTTCCGAATGGAGGAAGGACATGACCTGAACTATGTATGAACAGAATCAGTTTAGCTGCTGTGCTGGGATGAGCGCATCAGGGGCAGGGACAAGGAGGCCAGCCGGGGCCACTGCAGCAATGTCGGCAAGAGGTGATGAGGCCAGAACATTATTCGGAATATGCCTTGAAGGTGGACCCAAAAGAATTTGCTGATGGATTATGTGTGGGTATATGAAAGAGAGCAATCAAGAATGACACCACGAGTTTGGACGTGAGCTCTGAAGGATGGAGCCTCCATCACCAGGGGTGGGATGACAATGGGAGGAGGGGGTCCAGAGAGCACATGAGGCAGTGGGCACCCCCTTCCTTCGGAAACACTCTTCCCTTGGCCACCATAACACCTCATCTTCCACCCTGGGTGCCCCTCTTTATTTTTAAAAAATTTTTTAAATTAAAAAAAAGGTTTATTTATTTATGCACACAAGAACTGGGGTATAAGCCAGAGGTGTGGGGTGGGGAGTGAAAGGATTCTCCAGAGAGAGGGGGGAGCAGAACAGGCAGACTGACTGAAACACACTGCTGAGGGGAGCAGTGGCTGAGACAGGAGAGGGCTGCCGTGCCATGTGGGTCAGCTCCCTGGCCAGGGATCGAACTTGTGCTGCAGTGACTACAACACTGTCTTTAACCCCTGTGCCACCAAAATGGCGCCCTGGCGCCCCTCTTTATTACTCTTTTTGGCTCTGCTCACACAAGGGCACCTCCAAACCCTCTCCTGGCCTTCTCCCCTTCTTGCCAGAAAAATCTCACTCGTTTCCTTAACTTTAACTCCCAGTTTTCCATTCTCAGTTGCCTCATCCAGGGCTCACTCTTCGTGTAAAGGGCAGAGAGTAACTATGTTCAACTCTGGGGGTCCCTGGTCCCCATCACCACTGCTCATCTCTGCCCTTGTCATGCAAAACCAGCCTTGGACCACGGGTGAAGGGATGTGCATGGTCATGTCTCAGTAAAACTTTATTTGCAAAAACAGAAGGTGAGCTGACTTGTGGGTCATAGTTAGCTGCTCCCTGCCCAATCCCTAGTTCCAGACTTACGTATCCTGGGTTGTTTTGTTTTTTTTTTTTTGACATCTCTACCCAGAACCCTTTAATGAGGCCCAGAGGGAGGAAGCAATTTGACTTATGTCACCCAGAAAGGCAGGGAGGGTAGGGCAGGCGCCCAGGTCTCCTTATTCCAACTGTTGGAGAGCCCTCACCAATCCCTCCATGTCTCTCTGACTCCCTTTGTCTGTTTCCAACCATTCACACATTAATATCTAACTGTTGAGCATCTACTGTATGCTTGGTCCTGAGCTGGGCCCTTTCTCTCCCCCATTCTCTACTCCCCCCTCCCTCCAGATGCAATGCTTCCCTGTCCCAAGAAGATCCTGAGAACCTCACCTGCTCCCCAATTTGGGTGTGGACTCCTGCAGGGAAGCTGCTCACATCTGGCCACAGAGCACAGGCCTCCAGGACTCTCTCCAGCCACGGTGGGTCCAGCTCCTGCCTGAAGCACACATTCTCCACCACGGATGTGTTTTGCACCCAGGCCTCCTGGGGCACATAGGCCACGGGACCCTAAAACACAACCCGCTTTGGCCATCAAGAGGCCAGTGGGGACAGAGGTAGGAGTGACTTCGGAGGAGCAGAGCTGCTGGGTTCTTGGTGAGAGGTGGAAGGTGGAGAGAGTGAATGAAGAGGAGCAGCTGTGAATGGGGTTCTTAGGAGGGGGGCAGTCTAGTGGATGGGCAGGGGGTGCAGACTCACCCTGATGCTCACAGATCCCTCCACCTTGGACAGCTCCCCAAGGAGGGCAGAGAGCAGGGAGGATTTCCCTGCCCCCACTGGACCCACAACAGCCAGCAGACAGCCCTGGGGCACCCTGAGGTTTATCCTGGCAACAGGGGTAGGGGGGCGTGTCAGGGTCCAGCTGGCAAACCCCAAGCACAGCAGTCATCCAGGAGGTGCAGGGCAACCCTTCCCTCTCCTGCTGCACATGTGAACACACATATGCTCACGCATGGTCCCACATACATGTGTGCATGGGCACAATGCACGACACCAAACACATGCACCCATGGACATAGATATCTGCATATACATACACACAGCACATGTGCATATGCACATCACACAAGCATACAGTGTGTGCACACACAGAAAAATGCACACACGATGTATACAGATATCCATGGGCATGTGTGCATAAACTAATGAACATGCCTCCCACATGTATACGTGCATGCACACACATCTGCACGTGCACACATGCATACATAATCATGCATCCTCACTCATACCTGTACACCCACATGCACCTACACACATGTGCACACAGAGTTTATCATGACAGGAGAGTTTAACCAGCATCGCCTCTTGCTGAGGTTGCTGCAACAGGCTTCCCATTGCTCTCCTGCCTTCTGAAGCCCATGCCGCCTGCCCCATCTATGTCCTGCAGCCCCTCCTCCACCCAGAGGGAGGGACCTGTTAAAACTGCTGAAGCCACTCGCAGTCCCATCTCACTTAGGGAAAGAGCTAAGGTCCTCAAGCATACCCGCCTTCCATTGCTCTGTCTGGGTGCCCTGCTTCTCAAGCACAACAGGGCAGTAGGGCTCAATGAGGAGGGCTTGCACTCTTAGGTGTCATTTGGAAAGCCTTGAGATATTTTTAGTTGTCACAACTGCTATTAGAATCAGTGGGTAGCTAATGGGGGTGCTGCTAAACATCTTACAATGCGCAGCACAGCTCCCCTTCCCCAGAATTATCCAGCCTCAAAGGTCAATAGTGCTGGGGGAAGAACCCCGCCTCTAGGCAAACTCCTGCCTTTGCACTGGCAGTGCCCACTGCCTACAAAGCTCTTCTAGACACATCCAGACTTATTCCTTCTCAGGGGGGTTGGGGTTGGCTGGGGTTTTCTGCCACAAGATACAGCCGAGGAGTTGGGAGCTAGAAGTGACAATGATCTGGGACTACACACAGATAGAAGCCAGCAGGGCTGACGGGGCTATGCTTGGGGATCCTCCCAGCCAGGCCTCCCTTAGCATCATCTCGGCCAGCCTGGGAGCAGAGGAGCTTCTCCTGCTGACAGGGAAGCTTGGATGCCCTGTTCCCCATCAACAGGAGCTCCTGCCCTCCCAAAACTTTCTGTGTCAGGGCTGGGCCTGGGGTCTCCCCAGCAGATCACTGGCCCAAGCTAAGCCACCCTCCAGCTGCAGGCTGGAAACCCATACCAGCTCTTCTCTCATGTGGGAAGTGGCAGGAGCATCT
This sequence comes from Talpa europaea, assembly GCF_964194135.1. Classification (NCBI taxonomy): domain Eukaryota; kingdom Metazoa; phylum Chordata; class Mammalia; order Eulipotyphla; family Talpidae; genus Talpa; species Talpa europaea. The sequence continues at coordinate 93,909,359 of NC_140079.1, read as the reverse complement.
CGCCTCTTCACTCTATAAACCGGAAGGTGGTGACAGGAAGCCAGTCTGTACCTGTGCAGGCAGGGGGGACTCTCCTGAGTCCAGGCAAAGGTGCCCTCGCGTACACGGATGCAGTCCTCCCCGACAGCTGCAGGGCACAAAAGGCCAGTTATGCCACACTCTCCTGCCTGGCTGCCACATCCTTCAGCCCTTGCACGGGCCCCAGAAGGAAGCAGCAGATCTCGCTACCGAGAAACTGTCCTGTTACACATTGGCTTGTGTGTGACCTGGGTGGTCACAGTCCCCACCCCCCCAATCAGATGATTACTATATAATTCAGGGGACTGGCCACCCTGGCCCAGGGGCTGGATCCCCACTGCTGCTTATTTTTATAAAGAATTTTACGGGACGGGCTTCCCTGGTGGCCTAGGGGGTTAAGTCTCAGCACTATCTGCTATCACTACAGCCTGAATTCGATCCCCGGTCAGGTTGGTGACCCAGATGCGCAGCAGACCTCTCCTGTCTCCCCGCTGCTCCCCTCAGCAGCGTATTTCAGTCGATCCGCCTGTTCTGCTCCCCACTCTGTCTCTGGTGAATCCTCTCATTCCCTGCACCTCTGGTCTACACCCCACTTCTTCTAAGCAAAAATAAATAAAATTAAAAAAAAGAATTTTAGGGGAACACAGTCATAGCCACTCACCAGGGGATTCTCATTCTGGCGCTTTCCCACTACAAGGACAGAGGTGAGTAGTGGTGACAGACACCATGTGACCTGTAAAGCCTAACATATGTGCAGGCCGACCCTTTGTGAAAAAAGTGGATTTCTGATACCATGTATTGTTTAATTCGGGGCTTTGGAGAGTGACGGTAGTGTTATTAATTTCACTGGAGATACTGGTCTCCTTATGACTCTGAATCTCAGATAAATCATCTATTTACTGAGAGAGGAACCAGATTGGTGGTTTTTGACCCTGAGCAGACATTTAGAATCCCCAAGAAAGAGATTTGAAAATACAAAACCCTCAAGCCTTGGCTCAAACCACTACGTCAGAATCTCCACTGGGTGATTCCTGAGCAGCTAAAACCCAACAAGCAGTCCACAGCCCTGGGCTGGGTGGCCTCTAGGGGAAGGTTGCAGAAAGATGCAGAATGCCAAGTTAAATTTGAATTTCAGGTCAATAATAAATAATTTTTTACTATAAGTATATCTCCAGTATCGCATGGGATATGTTTCTGCTGAATAATAAGGGCATCTGAAATTCAAACTTACCTAGGAACCCTGTGTTTTTATTTGTGATTTTATTGTGATCCAGTTTTCATTTGTGATCACAGGACTCGGGGTTCTAACTGGGTGGGCTTGTTCTTTAACTGTGGGGTGTGAATGACTGGCCAAAAGTGGCACCCCCGGGTCTGTTTCCAATTTCTACACTGATGGCATGATCTATGGTGTCATCCACAGCTGGCAGAGCCCTGAGCTGGGACCCTGGCTTTCTGCTGGCCCCCCACACTCTCCTCACACATCCCTCCTGCTGCCTCAGCACTCACGGCATCTGGAGGGACTTGAGTCTACAGCCCCAGGATCAACTTCTTCCAAGCAGAGGAAGGAAACCAGACGGTCGATGGACACCCGAGCCTGGGGAAAACAAAGGCCAGGTCACGGGCTCTGGCAAGCACCCAGAACCCAGGCTTGGGGTGGCAGTGCCTTAGCATGTGTGTCTGTCGGGCCCTGCACATCTGTAAGGCACTGGCACCACGCTTTCTAGGTTGCAGACAAGGAGGTACATGGAGGTGGTGAGCTCCCACCATCTCCTGCTCACTAGCATAACTGGAAGGATCCAGTTGCGTTCTGCAGACAGGCCCCAGAGATGGATGGTGCCTCTTGCAACAGCACCATCTGGCCATTATCAGAGTGATTCCAGACTTGACCACCTGGGGGTGCTCTCCTCACTCCCAGCCCTGAGAGGCGGCCATTTAAGCTTTGGTGGCTCCGTCAGGTGATTGTTCTCTATCTCATCACATCAAGAAGGTAAAATGTGAGTAGAGACAGCAAAGGGAGAGAATTTAAATTGTTTTGTATAAAACGGAAACTGGAATGAATTCTTGCATGTGGAATTGGGGGACCAGTGAGCTGTGTATTTGGTGGGGGTTTGCTGCAGCCCCTTACCCTCTGGACAAACCCTGTCCGCATTTCGGAGGCCTCCTTTGTCTGCTCTAGCCTCCTGCTCCTTCCTGCTCCATGTCTTTGCCCTTCTTTCTCCTCCTCTACTGACTGGGTGGGAGGAGTCTGGGCACAGCCCACCACACCCCTGTAAGTTTTCTCCAAGACAGCCTCCACCCCGGGCCTCCAGGGCACCCCCCCCCCCCACCTGCTCTCTGCTGCCTCACCTGGACGATGGAATGGATGGAAAAGGGCAGAAAGGCCTGGGCCTTGTTGAGGAGGTTGAGGACAGTGAGGGTCACAAAGGCTTTCTCGGCGTCCATGGCGTTCTCCTGGGCCACCAGCGTGTGGATGGCGAATACAACCAGTGCCACCTGGGGAGACATGGGGTGACCCTGAGTGCTGTGTGGCCGGGGAGGCTGGGTGAGCTGCTGGACTTCCAGGGCCCCTGTGGCCCAGCCCACCCTCCACCCAGAGCTCACCCCAGTTCTGCTATTAAGGGAAGGAGTGTATGTGCTGCCCTCTTCCAGGAATCAGAAATTCTGGGTTCCCATGGGGGACACCATGGTTTTCCATCTTGGTAGCACTTCTGTGGTTCCAGATGTGTGTAGGCCTTGTGATTCTAGAATCCCTTGGAAGGTGACTGAAGTTGCAGGGATCAGCAGCACGTGGGGCCTTAGCCACCAGTGGCTCTGTGGTTCCGGATGTCACTAGGCTGTGGTGCTGTTCTAGATGTTGGTGATGTTTTGGTTCTAGGTGTCATGTGGCATTGTGGTCACTCAGTGTGATGGCCACTTAGTATGAGGGTTATTTGGAATGACGGTCACTCAGCGTGATGATTACACATTATGATGGCCACATGGTATAATGGTGACGCAGGCAATCTCTCTGGGGAGCCCTCAGGTTCTAAGTCATAGTACTGGGCGGTTCTGAGGGTTGATTGTGTCGATGTCTGGTGTCATAGCAGATGACCCTGCGGTTCTAGATCTTTCCAGAAATGATGGTTTAAGACTCACTTGTCACCAGCCTTGAATGTTTGATGAAGAGCTTGGATTTTATTCTGGGAGCACTGGTGGGTGATTGTGGGTTTGTTTGCGACAGCATGACAGAAGTCGGCGCTGTGCTTTAGGATGGTTAATCCCATAGCAATTTGTGGAGTCAGTTGGTGGAGGACAAGACAGGCACTGAGTTGGTGGGTGCTGCTGTAGGGTAGACTTGGGGTTCTACCTCTGCAGCTCCCCAAAGCTGTCACCTCCCTTCTTGACCCCTGTAACAGCTGAGGCCTGGAGCTTTTAGAAAAACCACAGACCTTAGTGGCCATTGACATCTTCAGGGAATGATTGATGATAAGCTACCTCTGCAGAAAACAGGCCCCCAGAGAGAGCAGGATGCAGGTGAGGTGTGCTATGATGGGTGGTTTGCAAAGAGGGGTTCCAGGATCTGCAGGGCTCTGCCTACCTCATCACCCCCTGCATCCCCTTCCAGCCCACACTCCACCAGGAAACCAGGGTGACATCACCAGAAATGTGGACACTTGGAAGGACACCAGAGACACAGAGAAGAGGAGGCCAGAGGTCCTTAGTGCACCCAGCTCCTGGCTCCGGATGCGCAGGACTCTTTCCAGAAAGACTTCCTCCCAGCCATGGCATTTGATCATCTTCACATTCCTGAGGATGGAGCTGGTGAGTCGTGCTCGGGAGTCCTTCTGCCTCATTTGCTCTTCCTGGGACCAGAAGGAAAAAGAGGGGGAGAATACAAGGACAAGTCTAGAATTCTCCTTCCATGCAACTAATCTGCCTGTCAACAAATCCTGTGGATTCTACTTCTAGACCAGGCATCTCCCCACAATGTTGGTCCAAACCACCGTCACCTTGCTCCTGGACCATTTGCAGCTGTGCCCAAAGTCCAAGGAATAGAGGCAGGGCCCTGACCTAGGATGGTGTGATCAGGAAGGCTTCTTGGAGGTGGGGGTAACAGTGAGCTACTTCTGAAAGGGTGAAAAGGTGCTAAACATGCAGAGAATGTGGTGGAGAGTTATTGGCACTTTGGTGGTGGGCTTGGTGTGGCCCGCCAAGAGACGTTTGAGGAGGCGTGACTCTGTTGGGGGGCTAGGCTGTCCTGAACAAACTCCACAAAGAGGTTTTGTGGGCCCCCCACCCCCAGACCAAAGAGATCCAAGACACCAAGGACTGCAAATCCCATAACGTCATCACCACCAAAGTGGGGATTGCTGGGAACTGAGGGTGGAGTTAAGCAGCCAGGCTTGGTATATAACCAGACATGTGGGCCTTGTGTGGGGGCCTTGGTTTTTCGCAGGTTTTCAGCGTGCTATTGGGGTTCCAGCTCAGTGGAACTGGTAGGACACATTCACCAATTTATTTCTTTCTCCCTGAGTTATTCATTTCTTCATTTCCCCTTTTTGTAAATAAACCCTTCATTACCCTTTTTGTGTGTGCCTGTGGTCAACCTTTTAAGTGCATGTGTGAGGACCCACAGTCAGGCCAACCCATTTCACATTGGGGTTGTCCTGTAACAACTCTATTCCTAGAACACAGTGTTGTAAACCAACATTACCTCAATTACAGAAAAAAAAAAAAAAGTTGTAGGAGGTGGTGGTGTGTTGAGATGTAACCAGAGTTGTTGGTGAGGAGAAGCTGCCCAGACTTCAGGGAGGTGTGGGAGGGAGGCAGAGACACCTGGGGCCAGGTGTGCCAGGCAGAGAGAACACCAGGGCAAAGGTCCTTGGACAGGTTGGAGGATGGGGGAGGCCATGTGGGAAGTGATGGGGTGTGGGAGGGCATGAGGCCATATCATGGTGGGCCTGGGGGCCGCACTCTGAGGAAAATGGGGGCCACTGAGGTTCTGACCAGAGTGGGGAGCCCATTTGTCTGGATTTCACAGGTACAGGGGACCTGGAGAGGGAGTCAGTGCAGCAATCCAGGTGGAGGGCAGTGGGCTTGGAAAGCCTGAGGGTGAAAGGCAACATGCATGCATTTTAAAGGCGCTACCAACAAATTTGCTGACAGATTGGATGGGCAGAGAAGGGAGGTGTCCAGGCTGACCCACGCTGGCCTGCCTTGGAGGCTGAGGGAAGGAGCTGCCGTCCCCAGAGATAGAGGTACGGGGGGGCAAAGCCACACCCGCCCCATCTCTGCCCACCCCACCCTCCCTCTCTGCACTCGAGGTGGTTCCAGGGCCCATGGGCTCTCCCTGCTCTTCCTGCCTGGTGAGTCTCGTCTCCTCAATGCCAAACCTGATGGTGGTTCCTCTTCTTGGTGATGAAGAAGTTCAGAGGGAGGAGGCTCAGGAAGACAGCAATGGCGGTGAGGGCAGAGGGTCCTAGAAGCTGGAGACAGAGGGGGCAGGATGTCATGCGACACCTCCAGGAACCCAGCTGTGAACCCCACGGGATTTGGGCAGAACTGGAGGGAGGTCCAGACTTGGGTGCCAGGGCAGAGGGGTATCGGGGGTCTGATGAGGGCAGCCACTGTCATGGGGAGGTGGAGCTTCCTACGTGAGGCCGGGCATGACGCACTTCACACAGGTGGTGGGGTCAGGAGGGGGGATAGTTAAGGGTGGAGCATCTAGATGGGGCAGAGGGTGTACCCAGCCCCGCTGAAGCCGGGCCTGTGGAATTGGGTTCTAGGTTCAAGTCCTGGCCCTGATATTGGTGTGACCTTGGGGGAATTAGGTAAAGAAGGAAGAAGGGAGGACCACAGACTGGAGGGGGGGTGGGGCTTGTCTAGAGAACGGGCCCCACCGCAATGATCTCCAGCAGGATCTCAAAAGCCCTCTCAGCCCTGAGCTATTTTCGCCTCTTGGCAAGAGGAAGCCAATTTATTCATGCAGCAATGGTGCCACACAGTGGCTCTGTGGGGAAGTGGCCAGAGGCCGCCAGCCCACAGCCAGGTGGGAAAACCCTTGTGAACTGGAGGAGGGTTAGGAGGGGGAGATGGAGGACTAGCAGGAGAAGAGGAGGGAGTCAGCTTCAGCCACAGCCGCCGCCCAGCATACCTGCCAGAGGTAGACAAAGCAGACGATGATCCAGATGATGGGCAGCCACAGCCCATTGAGAAAAAGGACACTCTCGGCCAGTCGCTGCACGTCCACGGACACCAGGTTCACCACGTCCCCCACCGGGCTGGCCTTTCTGGAACCGCTGGACAGAGTCAGGACCTGCGGGGCAGGAGGAACAAAACCTGAATTGCAGTATAGGACCTGGCAAGGGGCAGGCCAGGAGGCCCAGGGAGGACTGAACGAGAGCTAGCCAGGCCCCCGGGCCTGGGTCCAAGCTGTCATCCTTGTTGGTGGAGGGCTCTGTGCCTTCCGAGCCTCACTCACTCACCTGCAGAGCAGGCTGGGAGAGTCTCCTAAACCAGCCTCCTGTGGCCTTTGTGAGACTCCAGGGAGATGATAAAAAAGAGAACCCTGGAGCAATAATAACAACACAGCACCTAAAGTCTCTGGATTCACGCTGCTGGTGGTAGTCATTTGCTGAGGCCAACTATGTGGTAGGCACTGTGGCAGGTGAATATTTTCACCACTTTCTATGAGCGGGCACTGCTGTATTTCCTTCTAAGGGCGTATTTCAAACTGAAGTGCCATTTATTTTTTTAAAGATTTATTTTATTTATTTATGCATATTTTATTTATTTATGTATATTAAAATATGCATAAATATTCTGCGGTGTAGGCCAGAGGTGTGAGGGGTGAGAGGATTCACCAGAGACAGGGTGGAGAGCAGAACCTGCAGATCTACTGAAATACACTGCTGGGGGGAGCAGCAGGCGAGGCAGGAGAGGTCTGCTGCGCCATGTGGGTAGCTCCCTGGCCAGGGATCAAACTCTGTGCTGCAGTGGCTGCAGATAGCTTCATGGTGCTGAGACGTTAACCCCTGCACCACCGGGGAGGCCCAAAAGTACTATATTTTTATATCACTAGGGAAACCGCCATGCCAGTTAAAAAGAAGAAGATACATCTTGACTTCAGACGTGTTAGAAAAGTGGGAAAAACTAAGACCACAATCAATGAGACACAGGATTGCTAACTCCAGTTTACAGTGAAGGAAACTGAGGCACAGGGCAGTCCACACCCGCTGGCCCAGGGTCAGGGGGCTTCTTTGTGACTGAGGCAAGATGGAAGGCAGGATGACCAAGGCAGACAGGGAGTCAGGCTCCACCCCCCCAACCCCGACACATACACACGGGGGTGCCTCTCAGACACCAACCTGGCAGCCCCAAGCCTGTGGTCGCAATGGACCTCTGACAGCGATGAATGCTAAATCCTACGTGCCATCCTCTTACCATTGTGTGAGGGGTTGAAGGAGTGAAGTGGGATGGGTGGAACATAAGAATTTTCTAAACTGGCCAAACCTTTATTAAGCTCTGGGCCTCGCACTGAGAATACAGCGGTGGGCAACAGAGACAGGGGCCTTGCTTTCCCGGGACGGGGTCTAGGCTGGGGGACAAGGTAAGATAACAACTTCCATAGTTAATTCTTTAATGGCAGTTACAATGCGTGCCGTGAAGATGTGTTTTACTATTATTATCCACTGAGAAGAGAGTTTTAAGCTCAGCTCTCAAGAGGAGGGGCACCTCTTGCCTTGGGGGTGGGGGTGCTGGAGAAGCACCAAGGCTAGTCGGAGGCAGAGGCAGGGGGGAAATGTGGGCAAGAGCCTTTTCTGAGGTTTCTGCAGGAAGGAGCATTTGAAGCAGGGCAAGCAGGCTGAGGGTGGCAAATTTGAATCATCTCACAGGTTCTGGGGCAGAGGGACTGTTCTGTCCCTAGTGGTCTGGTGTGACCTGGAGTGATAAGGGCAGGGGACAGTGGCCCAAAGTGTAACAGTCCGTAAAGGAGGTGGTTGGGGCGTGAGCGCTGGATTGGTTGGTTTGCGTGTGCAAGGCGTGCTCTCAAGTGAATCATTTACTATCTCCAGGAATCGGCTAGCCTTGGTAGTCCCTCTGGGCTCAGCGAGCTGCAGAGGCAAAGCACCAGATACAACATATAAAAAATCACAGGAACCCAGACGCAAACAGTAGAGCTGGGTTTGAGCTTGTCAGGAGGCTTCTGGAAAGGCAGGGACTGGGGACTAACAAGGCTGGAAAGGCCACACGTGGCCCCAGAATGCCCAAGGGCAGCGGGCAGGACTGCCCATTTGGCCATTCTGGACCTGTTCCCTGTCCCCCAGGTCACAGCTCAGGTGTGAGATAGTGAGACTCAGAGGGGATGGGGTTGGCCTTGGCCGATGCTCCAGACCCCACAGGAGTAACGTCATGCATCCTGAGAGGAGCCCCAGTCGTGGCTGCTCAACAGTATTCATGGTGCTTTGACAGAATCCAGCCCAGATGCAATTTCCCCGTGGGCCATGGCTCATTTGCACCTTAAGCAGGTTGCCTGGTCCCATAGCTGGAGTCCACTCTCTCAGTTTGGGCACGGTTACCCCTTTATCCTCATTAGGGATGAGTGGAAGTTAATCACACGAAGAACTGAGGAAAAGGCATACTGGAGTAGGTCACTGAGATGACGTGGCCTCTGGGTCACCTCTGAGCTGGACCCCCAGGCAGTGGGAGTGTCCTCGCCTCACCCCAGTTTCTGGCCCCGGTTCCCTCCTGCACAGGGTACTTCAAGGACTCGGCCTTGAGAGTGATGTGGACCATCTGGGTGGTGAACATGACCAAATCCCATTATGGCCTATAATGACCAAATCCTAACATGACCAAATCCCATTATGGCCTATATGACAAAATCCCTATATGAAGAGTCTGGTGGGCAGTAGGCCTGTGGGCATCTGTTCACCTTGCAGCCCCCAAGACAAACCTCAATGTAAGTTCTCTTACTTACTAAAACCATCCAGGCATCAATCTGGAGCGGTCTGCCTCTTTCCTTGTCTGACTTTGCCCCCTGTAAATGGTGTCAGTTTCAGACTTCACCTTGGGGGAGCTCCTCAGGGTACAAACCACAGGTGCCTAGACAGTGGGAGTAGCAGGTGCAAAGGCCCTGTGATGGGAGGGTGCCTGATTCCTGATTTATTGAGGAACTAACAGGAGAGGATCATATGTGAACTAAATGAGGTGCTCTTTATAGAGGAACTATATTGTGCTCAATATAGAGGAACTTTATTGAGGAACTAACTGTGTACTGGGGGTGAGCAAAAGAGAGGTTGGTGATATGATGAGGGCAGAGAGGTGCCAGGGTCAGATCATGCAGGGTCTTACCGACAAAATTAAGAAGATGAAATTGTAGTAATAATAGCAACTATTAGTAAAGTAATGAATGAATTCATTTTCAGGTACAGATGACATTGAGTTCAGTGATGTTACCTTTCTAGGCAGAATGTTTGTATGTAAATCAGGACAGGATGGAGATAGGGAAAGGCCCACATACCTCCTTTGGGCTCACCTTTCTATACACCAGGCCAGTCATAGCTGTTCGCAGACGCATCTGCAGCATCTTGAGTCTGTACATGTGCTGCTGCTCAAACAGCGTTTGTAGGCAGGCGGTGAGGAACATCAGCACTGCAAGGAGATAGCCATTCCAGGCTGGGGTCTTGGGGTCACCTATAAACTCCAGAAAGAGGCTATGGGAGAGGGAGGGAGAGGATTTACAACTGGTGAGAACCTGGCAGGTCTTGAGGGTCAGATGATGTGGTGGATGATTTTTTGCAAAAACTGTCACCATTGTTTTCCGCGCTGTACACATTCCTTTTCAGTGTGACTTTACAGCAATGATAATCAAAAGGAGAGTTTTTATTTCCACCTGTTATGGGCTAAATTGTATTCCCACAGAATTCACGTGTTGAAATCCTAACTCTCATGACCTCTGAATGCAGGTGTATTTGGAGATCAAGCCTTTAAAGAGGTGATTGAGTTAAAAGGCAGCCCTTGTGTGGGCTCTAATCCACTCTGATCAGTGTCCTTAGAAGAGGAAGTGTGGACACATGAGGAGACACCAGGGGCTCACATACACATACAGAGGAAAGACCAGGTGAGGACCCAGTTAGAAGGTGGCCATCTTCAGCCAGCCCAGGGGAGAGGCCGCAAAAGAAACAACCTTGAACTTGGACTTCTGGCTTCCAAAACCATGACCAAAAAGTTCTGTTGCTTGAGCCCTCCAATCTGTAGCACTTTTTAATGGCAGTCCTGGCTGGCCAACAGGGCACACCTTGAATGTGGAGTGGCCGTGCCACCAGTCAAAAAGACACAGTGGTGGTGACACTGGGCTGCCTGCAAGCCTAGCCCTCGGAGAACAGAGGAAGTGCAGATTTTGTGCCAAGTTCTTTGGCATAAGTGCCCTTTGACAAGGCCGGAGCTAGCCTTTTGGAGCATGAAAGACTGCATGGAGTCAAAACACCTGTCCCAACTAGGACCAGTCAGTCCCCAGCCAACCCCACAACTGACACAAGAAGGAAACCCAGCCAAGGAAAGAACTGCCAAGCTGAGCCCAATATGATTTGATGACCCACATAATCGTGAACTAAATAAGTGGTTTTAAGCCCCTCCCAGTTGGGGTGTTTTGTTATACAGCAGAAGCTAACTGATACAGTCAGATTAGCTTTCACTCATGTTTCCTCCCTTAGGACAGTTACTTTCACATTTATTTTTTCCCTTTCTCAGTATCCTTTTTCACCCACCCTCCTGAGGTCCAGGCAGAGGCAGGAGAGCTGAAGCCACCCTGGCCCTGGAGGGACGCCATTAAGGGAGCACCATCTTTAGCAAGGCACCAGGCCAGGACCCACCTGAGAAGCTTGGGAACAGCAAACCTGAAGACATCACTGATGATCATGCTGAGCGTTGCCAGGAGGAAGGTGGGCCGGAACACCTGCCAGATGGCCCTTAGTAGCGGACCCCTCTTGCTCCCTTCCTGCTGCAGGAAGGCCTCAGTCTCTGAGGCCTTCACAACATGGCTTCTTTTCCTCTGAAATGCTGTGGTTTCCATGTGCCTTAGAGGAGAGGAGAGATTGGTTCTGGGTCCTTGCCATAGACTGAGTGTCTGTGTCCCCCCCAGAGTCAGATGTTGAAACCCCAAGGTGATGGTGTCAGGACATGAGACCTGGGGGAGGTGATTAGGACATGTGGGTGAAGCTGCTGTGAATGGGATTAGTGCCCTTGTAAAAAGGGCCCCAGAGATCTCCCTTCTTCTGCCATGCCTCCACCCCTATCTTAAATGGCCCTTCTGTTTTCTGATCACAGCTCCACCAGTACATCTTCCCTCTGGGGGCCTCAAAGAGACCCCCATTTGTCAGGGTCTTTCTGGAATCTGCAAAGCACTCTGGGAGCAAAGTTATGTTGAGTTGTCAGTTCATGCTTTGTGAGATCAGTGGTCAGGCAGGGGACTGGGGCAGTGGAGCCAAGAGAGGGTGAGGGTGTTGTACTTGGGGCCCAGTGATGAGCTTTGGCGACTGAGCAGCGCCAGCCAGCTTGCATCCTCCACATGCTCACCTCTGGGCAGCACTGCGGTTCCTGATCCACTCCCTTTGGAGCTGGGACACGAGTTTTTCCGAGCAGTTTTCTCCTCCAAGAGACCAGATGTCTTTTGGCCCCAACAGCCTCCTGTAGCCTTTCCAGACCAGCCTGTAAGAGGGGATCACAGGGTTCCTCCTGCCATCTGCCCCCCTCAGGGCACAGGCCTGGTAGCTGTGTGACCCTGAGGAAGTCATGTTACCTGCCTGCACCTCTGCTGGCCTCTGGTAATTAATCTAATCTCCCCTAACATTTACAGGGTTCTTCTCAGTCTATAAAGAGCACCTCATTTAGTTCACATATGATCCTCTATGATAGATTACTATTGACCTATTTTACAGCCAAGGATGAAATAGATTAAGTGACCTAACCAAGGGCCCATCTAGGTGGCTGGGGAAATAAATGTCCCTAAGGATGAGAAGTCCAGAGGTGAAGACTGTTGCCATGGAGGGAATCTGCACTTCTCCCTCAGCTTTAAATGTTCCCATTCGCTTCTTCATTTACCCCTCTAGCCACATGGCCTCAGGGCCTTTGCACATGCACACAGCACTGCTTAGAATTCTCCCTGCTGCTCCTCACCTTGCCCCTCCTACTCATCCTTTACCTCTGGGCTTAGAGCTGATTTCCTTAGAAGCCCACTTGATGACTTCCCAGTCCAGATAGATGCTCCCATTATAAACTCTCATAGTTTCCTGAGTTTTCTTTTCTAAAATGCTTGTTGAATTATGATTATTTACTTGTTTGGTCTTGTTATATTTATGTACAGTCTTTCCCCATTGGCCAGTGGCCAGTGTGGGGACCAAGGCAATCCTTGCCTATGTGCTTCTTCCTCTTTATCTTTACCTCCTGACAAGGGCACAGAAGATGGTCATATGAAGATACTTCTCAGCTCTGTGACCTTGGGCAAGTCATTTCCCACCCATGGGTCTCTCAGCTTAGAGAGTGTTTCCCAGCCTGTGAGCTGCTATGTATTTATATGCCAACCTTGTGTTGGAATATACTCAAGAAGTTAAATACTATTGCTTTCCATAGCAAGAGTACTGTTCTTTTTCTGTTCTCTTTAATCTTGCTAAGGAGAACAAGGAGAAGGTCTTGTTTGAGGCTTGAGTCCCTCCCTGAGACTTTCCAAGCTCGCTTTTCTAACAGAGCAAACTCAGGTAAGCGAATGATCTACAAATTTGCTAATATTGACTAACATGAGACTAACATATAGACTAATATTGCTTGGTTTTCACTGAAATTAATTTTGGAGTTCTACATGGCAAGGTATTCTAAAGATTTTCCTGACTTCTGGCAGGGTCAGAAAGTTTCCTTCAAATAAAGGCATACTGAAGCACAGAAGCAAGTTCATTTCCAGAAATGAAATTAAGTAAATAGAGTATGAGTGATAACCCATGAAGGCAAAAAGCTTGAAAGATGGCCCATGGATGCCTAAGTTTGGGGGCAGAATGCTAGATCCTGTGTAGAGTTTTAAGACAACTTTTGTGCTCTTTCCTCATGTCCACACCCCAGACCATCCTATCTTTCATTTGCTTAAGAACCACGTTGTATAACACTCATAATGTGCCAGACCCTGTGCTCAGAGCTTCACAAACATTTAATCCTCACAACTTTATGAGGTAGACACCATCATTATCCTCATTTTACAGGCAAAGAGACTGAGGCACAGTGAAGTAGGGTCACTCAGCCAGGTAGTGTTGGGGCTAGGATTCAGGTACTACTGAGATCGGATTGTAATATGGCCGTGGGGGTATCCAGTGGGTGGGCACATCCTTAGCACCTGGGCCCCTCCCCCCTGGAGAAACACGTCTTCTCCATCAGCCCAGGAACCTCTGGAAAGTAGATTTGGCCTTTTCTCTGCTCAACACTGGGACATGGGTATGTAAATATTAGTGGGGTGACTGAAGCTGAATGATAGGATTTTATTGAGCATCTGCTAGGTACAAGCACTAAACACTTTACATTGAATAAATGTGATGTGGTTGCTAAGCCCAGTGTCAGGATGCAAATTCAGACCTCACTCCAATGACTGGGAAGGGGATGTGGATGCCAGATATGCTGAAATCTGGAAAGCTCTAAGACTGGGATGGAGAAAGTCTGGCCGACCTCGGTAGGAATGGGAGGAAACCTCATGGGGAATAAAAGGAGCAAATTCAGGTGGGTGGGGGCACTGCCCAAGCCCCTTCCCTGCCATTTGACTTACCCAGAAACCCACCAGAACGTGACCTTGGAGGGGAAGGAAGCGCCAGCCTCCGGACATGGGTTCTATAAAGACAAAACATGGGGAGGACTTAGTTTCATATTTCATGCCAGTATGTGCAGGGGGACCAAGGACAGAAGATAGGAAGAATGGTCCATGTGCTTAGTGCCAACAGTGCACACTGAGGTGCCCTGCCTACTGTTGGAGATACACACCAAAGAGCTTAGAGTTTCCTAGCAGGCAAGGTAAAAAGGGGTTGGGTCATGGGACTGACAGCATCAGTCACAGGACTGACAGCACCCACAAACTACGAGCTAACAGCTGCTCAGAATGACTTTATTAATACTAAGACTAAAAAGATCTTAAAGCGAGGACCATGTATGACATAGACAAAAACGTGCTTAATAATATCCCTTGGTAAAGGTGGCAAAGAGGCTCAGAAGGATCTGCCCTGAGATTTTGCCAGATGCTCCAGAAAAGTTACATGGAACTATGCCCTTAGTCAACAGGCATGAGAGTGCTGATTTCACCATGTCTTTGCCATCACAGCTGGTTATCAACTTCTTATTTTTTGTTGTCCTCCTCAGAGGAAAAAGATTGTCCTGTTACAGCGTTAGCTTGATTTTTCAAGCAGCTGCGCATCTTTTCAGATGATCTCAGATCAACTCTATGATCTCACGGAAGTCTTTCTCGATCATAGATTAGCTCAGTGTTACCTGTTGTAAATTCTCATGGCATCATGAACTTTTCCTGCAGAGCATTTGCCCCTGTTGTAATTTTCCATGCATTTGTGTGACTATAGAGTCAGTGTTGGTTCCCCTAGTTGGCTTCTGGCTGCATGAACGCAGGGGTCTCATCTGCATGTTCACCATAGATCCTTAGCACCTAGTTGGGGCATGGAGCAGAGGTTGGCAAACTATGGTTCTTGGGCCAAATCTGGCCCACTGCCAAGCTCTGCAAATAAGGTTTTATTGAAACACAGCCATGCTCCTTTGTGAGATAGTGTCGGTGATTGCTTTTGAACTATAATAACAGAGTTGGGTGTTTTCCACTGAGACCATCTGACCCAGAAAGTCTATAGTATTTTCTTTCCTGCCCTTGGCCACCCATGGTAGAGAGTAGACATAATATACATTTTGCTGAATGGCAGAAGGAATAAAAAATCAAGACCCCTGCTCTAGTTTAACTCCCTTTAGTCACATAGGGAAACTGAGAGTGGTGGTGGGAGAGGGGTGAGGGAGGCCGTGGGTGGGGGGCATGGCCACTTACAGACTTCTGGGGGTGTTTAGGGAAGAAGGGGGATTGGTCGGCAAGGCAGGACAGCAGGAACTCGGCCACAACCAGAGCCAAGTACAGGTAGGTCGACAGGTGGCGGAAGGGGTCGCTCAGAAAGCCCTGTGGGAGAGAAAGATAGCCTGAGTCAGTGCAGGCAGAGGTTGCTGTCTGGGGCCTGTGAGGAGGGAAGGAGCAGAGGCTGAGCTGAGGAGGGGGTTTGTCATGCTGGAAAAAGTTGAGGCACAGCGGGTATTCCAATGTTAGGAGCAGCACCCAGGCAGGGGACCAGTGCCCCCGCCTTCCTGGCTGACCTCACACACATCCTGTTCACACAAATGATCAGCTGGGGAGTTGCCCTTAGCCAGGTGACAACTGGTCATAGCTGCTGGGACATGATCTGAGGGGACACTGCCTTTCTCCTGGTGCCACAAAGGGAATCGTTTCTCAATCTCAGCCCCCACCCCACTCTCCGTCCTGTTGCCTCTTGCCCAGTGTTCTCCAGCTTGAGATGGGAACTGGTCTTCCTGCACGTTGGCTCCGCCGTGGGCCCACTCTCTGTCTCATCAAATCTCTCTGCTCTTTTTTTTTTTTAAGATTTATTTATGCATACAAGTACTGGGGTACAGGCCAGAGGTGTGGGGTGGGGGGTGGTTTAGAGGATTCATCAAAGACAGAGTGGGGAGCAGAACAGGTTGATCTACTGAAACACACTGCTGAGGGGAGCAGCGGGGAGACAGGAGAGGTCTGCTGTGCCATGTGGGTAGCTCCCTGGCTGGGGATCAAAATTGTGCTGCAGAGGCTGCGGACTGCTTCATAGGGCTGAGACTTAACCCTTGCACCACAAGGGTGGCCGTCTCTGCTGTTCATCCCAGTTGGGGTTCACTTTTTGTGTTTTACCTGGAGAAACCAAGGCCCTGAGGAGTGATGGTAGGTACTTTGCTCAAGAGCACACAGATGATCTGAGCCAAAACATGAGCTTGGCTGCTATGCAGTGATTGCTCTGGGTCTGCTGCTGTTTCTGGCCAGGGCACCTTATTTCGTAGCCCATGCTAAGGCATGTGGTTTATGCAGAACTGACTCCACTCCCGGGCAGGTGACTGGATCCTGACCCGTCAGTTGAGTATGTTCTAGCGGGTCTCCCCACTCCTGTGATGGGAATGGATACCGGACACACACCAGACCAGTGAGAGCCCACCTCCTGGAAGCTCTGGGAGATCTTCTGTGTTGGTGGAACACAAGTCTGGAGGACTCGCCACCCATCTAGAATGAAGCTCACATGCAGAGCCAAGAGAGATGGAGATCTGAACTCCTGGACCAGCTACGCCCCAGGATCCCACCTATATGACCTGATACATGCAAGAATGAATACATTCTCTTGGATTTTTTTCCCCCTTAAATTAGTGAGTTAACTTTTTTGTGACTCAAAACAGAGCCCTAGTTTCAAATCATAATTCCTCTATTGAATTTTTATAGTTTATGTTCTAACTACATTATGGGCAACTTCCCCCATTCTGCCATTTTTACCTTTGCTTCTATAGGAAAGTTTGTCCTGAATTTGGTATGGAGTAGAATTACTATTTGGTTCAAGAAATGATGATCCACGTTATCACCACCCAGCTGCTGTCCTGGGTTTCCTGGCCAGAGGCCTGGAGATAGCATGCCATCTATGCAAGTGGGGATGATCTCACCCCTTGGGGGACTTTGGATAATGTAGACATTTTGCGTTACCCCAATGGGAGGGTGTTACTGGCATCTACCTGGGTGGAGGCCAAGGATGTACAACACTCTGCAGTGCATGGGGAAGCTTTTCCCATCAGTAGAATTATCCTGCCCCAAATGCCTGGAATGATGATGTTGAGACACTCTGCCCTAGGCGATCTGGTTTTCTCCTCTTCGCAGAGAAGTGATCCATCATGCCCCAACATCAAAATGCTGCTTCTCATATTGGGAAGCAGATATACGGGTAGGTGTGCAAAAGCAGTGGGCAAATACAATGCCTGGGAGCATGGGTCAGGGTGAGAATGTGTGAGAATGAGGGGAATCATGTACTTACAGAGTAAGAGTGCTCAGGGGTGCCTGTGCCCATGCAGCGTGTGGAGGATGTGCGCTTGTGTGCACAGCATGGGAGTCTGGCCTATCTGTGTTCAAGATGTGTGTGGGCTTGAAGGCATGATCACAACTGTGTAGCATCAAGTGTGAGTGGGTGCATGCCACTGTGCGTGTGTGAGGTGTTTCGGATTCTGTGGTTGTGTGGTGCATGAATGGTGTGTAAGTAAAGTGTACAATGAGTGTGCAAGACAATAAGAATTTGTGTTGATAAAAAGTGTACGGGGTGATGGACTGAGGGGCTGCATTTGCACTTAAGCAACGGTGATGTGTCAACATGGACCCAATATGGATGGCAATATTGGTTTCCCCAGGTGGCCCAGGCCCTGACTTACCCCTTGAGAGACCTGCTGGGCGATGCTGGTAGCTGGAAAGACAGAGCAGAGCAGCCAGAATCCAAACAGCACGCCAGATGTTTGGACCCCCTTCTTCCTTTCCATGTGGATCAGGAACACAGCCAAGCTCTGGACAAGAGAGTCAAGGCAGGAGGACCCTTAACGGGGAGGGGGTGGCAGAGGGGAAGGGAGGGAGTCCGGCTCTGCCCGACAACCTGCACCAGAGCAGGAAAGGCTGCAAGCAGGAGCAAGCCAGCGAGGCTGGGGGCTGGGGGAGGATGTTACCATGGTGGTGAGCCACACGGTGGGATGAATGAGGAATTCTGGTGCCTCGGGCATTCCCCGCTGGATTCTCCAAAGAGCAATAGACACACTGGAAGTGCCCAGGAGTATGAGGACAAACACAAGCACCTGGAGAACAGGCTTCGATAAGGCTGGGGGGTGAAAAGAAAGGTGACAGCAGACTGGACAGTGGCCCCACATCCATTTGGACAGTGGCTCTGGATGGGATTCTGGAAGATGTCAGTGTCATAATTTAACAAGTGCAGAGGTGAAGGGGAACTCTGTCGCCTCTGGAGCCCCCTTCTGTTTGATGAACAGGTACCGTTCTTCCCCCTCCACCCCTGGGTGCTCCTTGATCGGAGGAGTATTCACTTTGGGATCTCCCCACCATTGTCTGGTTCCAGACTCCCGAAGGCAGTATCTACCATTTTGGTCTTGAAGAGTGGGGACATCCGGATGTAGCCCTTGCCATGGCGGTGGAGGTAGAGGAGGTAGATGGGGCCAAGGACCCAGAGGTACAGAGGGGGCACCCACACTCCTACTGTTCTCAGGAAGCACAGGCTCAGTAGGTGGACAGTGGTGTGCTCCGATTCCGTTTGGTTCCAGACCTAGGGAACACCAGGATGCCCCTTATGATGGTGCAGCACAGGGGTCCCCAAGTCATCTGCTTGGAAGGCAGGCAACTTTTTGGACCCCCAACAATTACATGAAAATGTACCAACCACTCTTTGGCGTGTCTTCATAATTTTCCACTCCTTTAATGCTAACATCAACCCTAAAAGATAGATGCATGTATCGTATTGATTTTGTGGATGAAGAATGCTGAGGCCCAGAGAGGTTAAGTAACTTGATGGTTGCTACCCAGCTGGAAAGTGATAGTGCTGGAATCGGAACCTGGATGGTTGGGTCCTGGAGCCTCTGAGACCCAGGCTTCATGGTGAGTGCTGGCGTGGACTGTCACTGAATCCTTACAACAACTTAGGAGGTAGATGTTACTGTCCCATTTCACAGGCCAGGGAACTGAGGCAAAGAGAGGGCAATAGCCTCTCCAAACAAATAGGAAATAACAACTAGTTTCCACAAAGGCCTGTTTGACCCCAAAGCTTGCTCTACTGGTGGTCTTTATCTGTGATCTTATCTCAGCCCCTCTGCCGACCTGCTCTAGCCATAGACGAAACTACCATGTGACGTTCAGTTCTCTCCCAAGTGTATGATGGCCACCCTCCCTCCCCCACCGGTTTCACTACTCACCTGCTGTGTGAACTCCAAGCTCCCTGTGCCTCAGATTCCTCCCCTGCAAATGGGGGCTAATAAGAGAATCTACCTCTGATGGCTCCATTAAATGAGTTAATAGCCGAGTTCAGAGCATGCATAGGGGGTAGGCACAGAGTAAGCCCTCAATTAACATGAACCATTATTATTGTCTTACTGTCCTGGCCCCTGAATGCCTGGGAGTTTGCAGCCTCAACTCCCCACCCCCACCCAGGAACTCCACCCCCCAGAGTCCTTTGCTAAGAGCCTGGTTGAGAAAGGGAGCCAGAGGGGTGGTGCTGGTAGGGATTCCTGAGTTCATGCAAATAAAAGTCTAAGTACCCCATAGCTGGCAGGTCTGGAGGCCCCTTTAACTGGACTCTGGGGGAAAGGGGCTCCACTTGGTTAAAGAGGTCATCCCACCCCTCACTACTGGTCTGGCAGGTCTCTTCCCTTTTCAGGGACTGGAATTTGGGAGGTCTCTACCCTCCCTAGTATTGCAGTCAGAGAGAATTAGTGAACCCCCCAAAAGGAGGGGGCACTCACCTCCCTGGCAGCACAGGGCCCTCCAGGCGTGGCCATCAGGGAACCAGCGGGTCACTCGGGAGTCTGTGGTCTGCAGGTCAGTCCCAGGCAGCTGCTTCCACAATGCTTCTGGCCAGGGAAGGGGCGGGCAGACAGCCTGGCGGGGATTCGCGCGCGCTCATGGATTTCCAGGTTGGGGGCAAGGTCCAGCTGCTGCATACCAGGAGGGTGGGGCTAGAGGGGTGAAGCCCAGGCTGGCGACCTGGTAGGGGATCCCCAGAAAGTGCCATGGCATCCCCCTCAAACCCTCCTGCCCCATGTCATCCCAAACTTCTAAAACACTACGGACTTGACTTGGCAATTCCAGGAATTTTAACCATGAAGATTGCAGCAGGATGCACGTGTGTGGCCAAGGGGGGAGGGGTGCCTGGTTAAGGTGGACAGAGGGATGGACTTTCCCAAGCCTCGAGGGAGGTGGGAAGAGTTTAGGAAGAGTACACTTTCCCACTGCACCCCCATTCGAAAGCAGAATTTTCCTATGAAAACTTTTGTTAACTTAAGTGGCCTGAAGTAAAGAAGCAATTACTGTTCATTTATAAAATTTGAGCTCTCCTACATCCAAAAGAGTAACTTACCAAATCGTACCACCTAACAAATAAAAGCTAAACTAACACAAACATAAAAGCAGCAATGACGGGACCAACAACACAGCCCAGAAACGGGAGTTCAGGGAAGGAGATAGGTGGGCCATTCTAGAAAGCTGCCTTTAGAACAGTGGCTCATCAACAAAGGCTTGAGGCTATTTTTGCTTTCTCCCTTTTGTTATAAAAGCAAATATCCTCTTAGGATTTCCTTCAGTTAGTGAAAACAGGGATTAATGTAAGTCTTTTGTAAAAAGACGTGGTCTAATGTGAATTTCAAAAACTGCAGTACAATTATCTGTACTAAAAAAGGTTTAGCACAGTGGTCAGGCAAGAAATGCTCAGGCAGAGTCAGCTCTGTTAGCATTAATATCATGTCACCCATAGGTTCTTGAGCCATGCATTAACATGGAAAGAGAGATTGCTAAATGTCAAGTAAAAACAAAGTATATGCTCAAGCTGAGGAAAGTGTGGAAGGAAGTCAAGTCATTTACCTTCCTCTCCTGGGACTTAAGGTGTTCCCGAGACACTAGTTCTTTCTGGAAAATCCTCTGTGTAACACATACATGTGGACTAAATGATGGAAATGCATAGCAGAGATCAAGAGGAACCCCAAATTTGTTTTGTCTCCTTTTGCAAGGAACATATATTTCTGTCAGGATAAGAACAGAAGATTCAACTTCTTCAGACAGACATCAGAGGTGAATAGTTTGGGTAAAGAATTAAAGTCCCCTCCATGTTCTTCACTCTGCCCTGTGGCTTTCTGGGATCTTGTCCTCATCTTTTAGTCCAGCCTCCTGCAGGACCTCCACAGTGTGGATTCTCTGGCCCAGTTTCCCTCTTTTTGAGTGCCTCTTCAACCCTCTCTGGGTCCCAGGCAACATCCTCTTGGTTGTCCTGCCTGGTCTTCTGCAAGAGTAGGGGAACATGAATGTGGCTGGTCTGCTGTGGCAGTTAATTCACTCCTGTTTATTAAAGAGAGATCTGGTGGAGGCTGATTGAAATTATGGGAAGGCTCTAGCCCCCTGTCCCACCTACCCCCTTCTTCTTCCATTGGCATTGTCATAGCACTAGTGCTTTATTGCTCCTGTATTTGAAGATGCACCTGAGGAATAGTGGGAATTTGAGGGGGAGTGGCCATGAGGTCAGAAAGAACGCAGAGGGATTCAGTTGGAATGAGCTAAGAGCAAAACTCGGGCACTTCAAAGCCTGCTCTCCAGTTTTCTGAAAAGCAGATGGTTGTGTGCAGAGAGACCTGGCCAAATCCCTTTCCTTCTCCAGGCCTCAGTTTCTCATTCTGTTAAGATGAGAAGACTCCATGGGCCAGCATTCCTAAGCGGTGACTTTCAACCCTCTGGCCATTTGCTAAGACAAACCAGAGGTTCATGTTAGGAAGGATAAAGGGCATCTTTCAGTTGTTGTTATAAATACAAACCCCAATAAATAAGATAATTATATAAATAATCTCTTTTTATCTGAACAGTTGACAGTCTTCTTGAGAAAGAAGGCAGACTGAGAAACTAAAATCAGATTACTTATGACTGAGATCCTCTGTGGAGGTATCATCCATTACACATGTAGCCACAACAAAGATCTTGCCAGTGTGTAGTGTTAAATCCTTGCGATTCACCTTGTCTATTGCTTACATCTGAGCCAGAATGGCAAATTCTTGGAGGAAATCTTCCTTCTTTCTTACCTTATCATTTAGAAATAAAATATGAAAACTACCCCAAAAAGTGCTTTTTTAAAAAAAAAAAACAGGAGCCAAATTAAAGAATTCCAAAGATCAGGTCAGAAAAACAATTTTTGTTAATATTGGTGTGACTTGTGGCTAAATGCAGTCCACATTACAGTATGTATTTGGTCTTGGAATGAAATACAACAGGCCAATATTTGGACTATTTTTGGACAAATAGTGTGTAATTTCAGCTTTAATTTGAAGTAAATAAGGCTGTATGCACTTCTTCAGGGGAAAACCTCAAAATTTTTTCTCTTACAAATATTATTAGAGTCACAAGTAAAATACATTTTAACTGTATTAAAAAGATATGTTGAACAGAAATGAATCTATTTTTTTAAGATTTATTTATTTATTTTTTAAAGATTTATTTATTTTTATTTTATACAAGAACTGGGGTACAGGTCAGATACGTGGGAGGGTGAGAGGATTCACCAGAGACAGAGCGAGGAACAGAATAGGCAAACTGACGAAATACATTGCTGAGGGGAGCAGAGGGCACGACAGGAGAGGTCTGCTGTGCCATGTGGAACCCTCGCTGGCCGGTCGGGATGGAACCAGCGCTGCAGAGGCTGCGGACAGCTTCACAGCATGGCGCTCAACTGCCTGGTCCATCTGGAGAGGCCCAAGATTTATTTATTTTTATACAAGAGCTGGGGTACAGGTCAGAGGGTGAGAGGATTCATGAGAGACAGAGTGGGGAGCAGAACAGGCAGACGACTAAAATACACTGCTGAGGGGAGCAGCAGGCGAGACAGGAGAGGTCTGCCGCGCCATGTGGGTATCTCCCTGGCCAGCTGGGACTCGAACCCGTGCTGCAGAGGCTGAGGACAGCCTCACAGTGCTGCGTTCAACCCGCTGCGCCACCAGGGAGGCCCAGAAATGAACTCTATTTTGCTTAAAAGTGCTTACTGATCATTTATCAAAGGGAACAATGGGCAAATACACAAATCCCTGAAGGGTTTTTGAGATTATATATCACCTGTGAAACATGTGGGTTAAAAAGATTTGGGAATCTAAATTCCTGCTATGAGTGAGCCCATCCGGTATTTTTCTTTTTCTTTCTGGCTTATTTCGCTGAGCATGATCCCTTCCAGCGCCATCCATGTTGCTGCAAATTGCATGTGTTTATCTTTTTTGAATGCTGAGTAATATTCCATGGTGTATATATACCACATCTTCTTGATCCAGTCATCTATTTTGGGGCATTTGGGTTGCTTCCATACCTTAGCTACTGTAAATAGTGCTGCTATAAACATAGGGGTGCAGGTGCCCTTTTGAATAAATAGGGCACCAGGAAAAAGACTAATTGTAATAAAGTAAAAATCAAAACCAACAAGCAACTATAGACCAGAGACTCACTAGGTTGGGGAGGTAGGAGAAGAGGGATTAGGGTCAGAATAAGGAGGGTGGTAATTTTATGGGAAATATAACCAAAATGAAAATCCATACATTGTGCAAAAATGAAAATGATTAAGAATTATATATAAAAAAAAAAAAAATTGGGGACCCTGCCAGACCGCGCTCGGAGTCCTCCCGGCCTCCAGGGGGCACAGTCGGGCTGGTTTCCTTGCCGAGCATGCGCCGTAGTGCTCCTGCCGGGGGGCGTGGCTCGGGGCGGGGGCGCGCACGCGCAGTCGCGGCGGGGCGGGCCTGGGGCTGTCAGCGCCCGGCGAGCAGGAAGCGGCGGGCGGGCGCCGCGTGCGGGGCGGGACCCCGAGGCCTGCGGAGGGTCGGGCGGCCGAGGCCGGGCCATGCGGGCGCGCCGGGGCGCGGGGCCGCCGGGGCCGGGGGCGGTGGCCGCCGCCGCGCTGCTGCTGCTGAGCTGCGTGGGGCCGGCGCGCGGCTCCGAGGACATCGTGGTGGGCTGCGGGGGCTTCGTCAAGTCGGACGTGGAGATCAACTACTCGCTCATCGAGGTGAGGCCCGCCCGGGCGGCTGTGGGCCCGGCCCCCTCGCCCTCTTGGGCCGGGGTGGGGGGGGCCTCGCCTCTTAAGGCGCCGCTTTCTGAGGGCCCCCTGGGCCCCCCGAGCCGAGAGGGGATGCTCGCGGGGGTCAGCCAGCGCCTGGGGCTGGGGCTGGGGGCGCCCCTTGCGAGACACGTTTATTCGGTGACGGCGCCGGTGGTTCTCGTAGTTTTATCTTATCACTCACACCCGAGGGCCCGCCCCGCCCCGCCCCGCCCTCAGCAAGACCCCAAGGTCTTCAAAGCCCAAACTGCAGGTCCCCAGAATCCAGGCGCAGGATGAGCCGGGACCCTGACAGCTCCCAGAATCCAGACCCCAGATCTCTCTTGAAGTTCAGTCTCAGTAGGACCCTGACTCCAGAACCCGAACCCCAGATCCTCAGAACCTGGACTGCAGATTCCTTGGAACCCAGACACCCCAGTTTTCAAAAGTTAGACCTCAGATCGCTCAGAATCAGATCCCCTGAAACCCAGATTTCCCCTAAAGACCATAGATTTTATCACCCAATTCCCACAACTCAGAGCCCCCAAAAGCCGTATGCACTGCTCCCACCCCTGTGGGGTGCTTTTAGAGACCATTAATTTCCTTCCCAGGGAGCCCGACCCAGTAAATCTTCCTCGGCCTCTGAGGTCGCGGTCTGTATTTTTAAGCCCCCCCATTCCCTGCTGGGGACTCTTCCCAATGAAAATGGAGAGTTGTCAGCTGTCCTGATGGCTATACTGGCTAATTGTTGGAATTACACTAGAGATTTGTGCAGAAGCCCTTTTATTACCTTATAAAGCCCCATCGTCAGCCTAGTAGGATTATGACCCAGCAAGCTTTTGCCAAGAGGGAGGGAGGTTGGCTGATGAGATAAGGGTAGAAGGTCACTTGTCAGGGTAAGGCTGGGCCTCTTGATTTTGGAGGGTACTTATGATGGGGCAGAAGGGGACTTGAGAGGAAAAAAGAACGATGCTGAGAATGCTATAGAGAAGGGCCTGGAACCCCAGGGGCTGTCTGAAAGCTCATTTGAGCCATTCTGGGAAGGCTGCAGTGAAGGCTTGAGCCAGTGTCTTAGAGCAGCTTGCTGAGGATTGGGGGAGGGGTAGGAAGTAGATTCCACACCCCACTAGCTCTTTGACCCTGCCTTGGCCCAATTTCTTGTCCTGAAAAGTGGCATTGGAGAGAAGCACATCCAGCACCATATATTTCCTGAAGAAGAGAAGTGTCACCATCAAGACTATCCTGTCTGTGGCTTCTTAAGACCATTTTTTGGTCTTAAGAAATCAGGTGTTTAGCGATTCTACCCCCCTAGCAGTAGCCAGGATCCTAAGAGCTGCTGGGTCCCCATGCCACCTCCAGATGGCCTCCCAGTGTGTGGGCACAGGGCATGTCAGAAGTTGCCTTGTAAGACTTTTTGCGTCTCATAGTTTCCTAGGACTTCAGACAAAAAGTGAAGGAAGAAAAGTTAGGGGCATGCCCATTAAACACTTAACAGTCACCTGGGGAGCAGTGAGCAGGTTTTGTGACCCTCCATGAAGTGTGTTCCCTGAACTCTATCCAGGTGGTCTGTTACACTCATTCTTTCATAATTTCTGATTATGAAATCTGACATTTCGTATCTGTAATGTATATTGCCATCTTGTGTCCTCACCTGTACTTTATGAAAGAAATGTAATTAACCAAGATATTTCACAATCATGTCTTTTTTTTATTTTAATTTTTATTTATTTATGCATACAGAACTGGGGTGTAGGCCTGAGGTATGGGGGAGAGGTGAGAGGATTCACCAGAGTAGAGCAGGGAGCAGAACAGCTGGATCTGCTGAAATGTACTGGTGAGGGGAGCAGCCGGTGAGACAGGAGAGGTCTGCTGTGCCATGTGGGTCAGCTCCCTGGCGATCTCATGCTGCAGTGGCTGGTGAGAGCTTGGTAGCACTGAGACTTAACCCCTGTACCACCAGGGAGGCCCCACAATCATTTCTCCCCCCCTCCACAATCATTTCTTGATTGTTTTCTGTGTTCCAATAAAACTGCCTTCTCCAGCCTACCTACACTGAATCCTGTCCCTAACCCTAGCTATAAGCTGTGACCACTGGGAACTTGTAGTCTATATGTTATTTTTTCTCCAAGTGTGCACATGCACATTTTGAATTTGCTGTTTATACACCTCTTACCTGTATGACTTTCTTGTTTCCTTATTGTGGTCACATGTTAAGATTTTAGCAGTGAGGCTCTTAGATTTCTTCAGATCCAATTGCTTCCTTTTACAAATATGAAAACTGAGGCTTGGAGTGGCTGAGCCATCAGGTAGGTTTAGGAAACTCCTTGTATCCAGTCTTTGCCTGCAGTGACACAGTAATTGCCATTTTTTTTTTTTCCAAAGAGCTGTTTAATAGTAATACAAACTCCTTTTGCTTTGAGTCTGTACTCTGCCAGCTGCTTTATATGCATGAATAGCAGTTTCTACAGTCACCATCAAGGTCAGTGGCTCTCTTTTCCCCTTAAAGAAATGAAACCTCAGGAAGTTAAATGACTTGCCCAAGGTCGCACAGTTTGTGGAAGACCCAGACATTACTTGAGCACTGAATGAGTTCACAGTTTGTATCTGGGCATGCTCAGGGTGCAAGAGAGTTTTTGAGTATATTGTGCTGGTAATGTTTTTTTGTCCAGAGAATGAAAGTGAAAATGAAAAGCTTCCATCATTTGGTGTTAATAATGCAGCTCCCTGGCTCTTACCCCAGACCTAGTTTAGAAACAGAAGTGGCACTCAGAAATCCCGTGCTAACAAGGACCTGACTAACAGCAAAATTTGAAAATTTCTTTAGACCCAGAAACAACATAGACAGCCACTAAAATGAAAGGTAAAAGATTGAAAAATAGACTATTGGGATCGACTTTAGATGATTTTAACCTGAAAGCTATCAAATCACATTTAGGGACACTTTGTCTTATTCCTCTCTGTCCCCAGTGCCCGTTGTCAAAAGCAGCGTGTATTATGGTGGGGCCTCAGCACATGCGTAGTGACTTGGAATGCTTCCAGGTGGATGGTACATAGCTAATTCTTACCTGTATGACTTTCTTTTGTTCTTATTATGGTCACATGGTAAGATTTCAGCGGTGAGGCTTTTAAATGTCATCAGATCCAACTGCTTCCTTTTACAAATGTAGAAACTCAGATATTACAACTTCTCTAATTTCCTTCCTTTCCAGATAAAGCTGTACACCAAGCATGGGACTTTGAAATACCAGACAGACTGTGCCCCTAACAATGGTTACTTTATGATCCCCTTGTATGATAAGGTAAGAAGCAAGGGTACTTTAGTCTTTTATGATGGGGTGTAGTTAGTGTGGGCCACAGGATCAAAACCTGTGCCAGCCAGGAGGACAGCCTTTCCCCACGGGTGCAAATACTTGCCTGCTTTGTAAGTTATAGTTAGAATAGGACGTTGCTGGCCACATTCCGAGGGAGACGGCTTATAACTGATGTGATTGAATACAGTGGTTCTCCACTGTTTCCACTGGCGACGCCTGGAGACACTCCTGGTGGTCCCTGCTGCGGGAGAGAGAGCTCTGCAACTGCCTAGAAAGTGGAGACCAGAAATGAAGCCCCACATCCCGTCACACTGTGCAGCACAGGCCATGGGTGCCAAGGTTGAGAAAACGTGATCTACCAGCGCCCTTGACTTCAGATAATCTGGAATGTTGTTAAAAACATTGTACAAGTAATATAAGATTGCAGGAGCTTTGTGAAAAACATTGAGATTTTCAGAGGTATATAACTTTCACTCTCTGCCCCCCAGTGCTAGTCCCTTTGTGGGGTGTGTTGTGGTGTGCGTCCTGACGCTGCCTTCTCGAGATCCATGGTGACACAGGCGTTATGAATGTCCACGCCCCTCCGTCTGCCCAGCACATGGTTGCACGTTAACACGTGTGTGTCTACACCCACCCAACTTCCTCACATTTCACCTTTTTATTTGGAAAAATAGATTTGCCAAAGTTGTAAAGGCAGTCCATATATATAGTTTTCATTTTGATTTTTTGGTTACAATTGGAATCAAGCAATAGGAATTCCTCTGTAATTTGATTTTTTCCCCTATAAATAATTTCTTGGCACACTTTCAACAGCAGCATCTGCGGATCTGCTGCCTGCCTTGTAGTGGCTACTTAGCATGTCCCAGTTAACCCACAGTGCTGATGTGCTGAACTGCTTCTCTGTTGATAGAGGCTTTCCCCACTTTTTACAACTATTGTTACTACCAACACAACTGTAGATATCTTTATGCGTAGTATGTAGGATTAGTTTACAGAGATTAACTAGCTGGGTCTTGAATTTTTTAATTATTATTATTAGTATCAGTCCCATGAAGCCACTAAAGGAGTAAAATCTAGTTTTGAGAAATGGCTATTTCCTAAGGAGATGTGCTATCCCTGGGCATGTGAAGGCCTCATTGGAGACTCGGTAGTAGCATGTGTGCTATCAGACAGCGAGTGGCTGAGTATAGTGTCTGGCCCCCTTGGCTGGGTCTTAACTGGAATTTTCTGCTGTTCAGTTTCTGGTGTTCAGCTTTCCCCATCTGAAGGGGAACAGAGATTTCTCAGCCATTTACAGGAGACAGCTTATGCCTGGAATTCTTTTCATGTCTAAAAATGCTCGATTAAATGATAGCACTAAATTATATTAACCTAGCACAGAAGGATCATCAGTTCTCATTCCTTTGCATTTTTTCCCCTTCTTAGGGAGATTTCATTCTGAAGATCGAGCCTCCTCTAGGCTGGAGTTTTGGTAAGTTAACTGATAACTAGATGAGACATACTGTGTAAAGGTTAAGATTAGATGCTGCCTGTTATATTCAGGGTTCTTTCTCATGCAGAAGAGGCCTTACCCCCCTTGTCACTTCAGAGTTGATTGGATTTACCTTCAGTCTACCTTAAGGCCTTCTGTCAGCCTTCTTAAAATTGCCATCTTTTCTTGTCCCTTTCTCCAAGGCTCTGCTTCTGTAGTTTCCTTCAGTAAGTGGCGGTAGAGTGGTATGTCGCGGTCAGGAGTGGGGACTTTGCTCCTATCCTGGGACAGCGTCTTTCTTAGGCCCCTCAGTGTTGTTTAGTGAATTAATTGCAACATTTAAACATTGTGAGATTTGGCTACTTCTCTTAGAGCAGAGGTTCTGGCAGCCTTGGGCTTTATCAGCTCTGTGACAACCTGGGACATGTTACTTCCATGTAATACATTACTTCCATGTGGGGATGGGCTGGCCTCCATCCCCACAGGCAGCCAGGAGAGCTTAGTCCCTGCCTCAGAGGCTGTGGGAGGGTTAGTGGGCTGGTGCCTTTATGTGTTCAGAGTGACATAGTAGCAGTTAATTGGTAAATACTTGAAAGTAGGCCTTCTGTGCCCATACAGACAAAAGCTCAAAACTTTGCTGAGATAACTGCCTTTTAGCAAAGTTGGAGAGCTGGGACTACGGTTGAGTTCAGAAGAGAGACTTCTGCTTTGACTTGACATTTTTGGAGAGGAGAGATTTGAGACATTTCTGTCATGGATTGTATGAGGCCTGTATCTTGGGGAGAGGAGCAGGTGCCCCAGTTGTTCCCATCAAGAAGGAAGAATTCAGTCCCTGCACCTGGCTCGTCTATTCCAGAAAGCTGGAGGGAAATCAAAGCCAACTGATGTTTACAGCAGAGGCTACAGCCCAGGGGAGTGTTTTCTTTTAGTCCCCTCCCCTGATGTCATTGCTTTTTCTTTTGATAAGCTTTTTTTATAGAATTGTGCTTCCAGAATAGTGTGCTTTCATGATTTTCACAAAGTGAACAGTAGCCAGATAACAAGCAGACTTTTTCCAGCAGCCCAGAGGTTCCCCAAGATAGCACTCATTAACTGCTCCACCACACCCTCCCCACGACACAGGGGACCACTGCCCTGACCTTCTAAAATTGTAGGTGGGTTTGTCTTTCTTGGACATTATATAAATGGAATCCTGAAGATACATTTTTGTCTGGTTCTGTACGTGTAGCTCTAGTTAGCTTATTGGGTTGCTGTAGGTGTATAAAGAGAGTCACTCCTTCAAATGCTGACAGACCTTTGGGCTGGCCACTGGGAAGAGTCCTCTGGACTTTCTTGCCTGTATCTTTTGGTGCACGTGTCTTTGTGTTTCCCCAGAGTGGCTGCTAAGAGTTCGGTTGCTGGATGATAGAATTTTTCTCTGTTCAGCTCTGGCAGATGTTGCCAACTATCTATATCCAAGGCCCAGCAACTTCTGCTGTCCCAAGAGCAGGTTCCAGCTGCTCCAATCCTCCCCCACGCTGGGTGTGGTGGGGCTTTTCTTTTCAGTCATGCTGGTGGGGATCTGTATTCCCTGGTGCTCAGTAGACTTGCCAGTTTTTCATTTGCTTATTGGCCATTTCAATACTATTTTTTGCAGGGTTAGGGTTAGCGCTTGTGTATCCTTAATTTTACCCGAAATTCTCTTGATTTTTCCATTTTTTTCCCTGTACTTATAACTCCACATACTTCCTCATTTTTTAAACCCTCAACTAACCCCTGCATCATTCATAATGATGTACCAGCCCTTCAGTTTTTTTTTTTTTTAAACAACTCATTGCTAGTATTGAAAATCAGGAGATGGTGCATAAAATCCAGCTTTCTCAAATGTTGGGCACCCTGGTGACATGGCCCATGTGGCAGCCGTGGCAATGGCTTTTCTATGGCCGCTGTCCCCATTTGGCCTTCTGCTTACCTCTTGCCTGTGTGTTCCTGGTTTCATGCAGCTGAAGCCACGTATGTGGTCAGGGGATAGATCTGAGCCAGATTTTGGGGGTTGAATTAGAGCTCTGTCACTCATGTGCATTTTTCTGTGCCTCCGTTTACCTCTCATGAAATTGCACATATCCTACCCCCCCCTTAAGATAGTTGTGAGAATGAAGGCACTTAGCCCAGTGCCTGGCCTGTGGTAAACCTGCAGTAAATACAACTATTTGCCAGAACGCGACTGAAAGACTATTACAAAAGTCTGTACTTCTCTGAACACTGGTACATCTGGGGCAGGAAACCGGCTGGGTGTCCAGGACAGGGGTGGGAGGGACACTTTGCCCCTATGCCTCTTTGTGCCCTGGGGTTTGGGGCCAATCCAGTAGATAGCACTCAACAATAAATAAAACCAAACATTGCCAATCAATATGTCTTACCTAAACAGTATCCCAGAACTAAGCTTGCTCTTGCTTCTTATTCCCTTTCCTTCCATCCCCTGTTTGTTCCTCAGAGCCAACCAACGTGGAGCTGTACGTGGATGGCGTCAGTGACATCTGCACAAAAGGCGGGGACATCAACTTCGTGTTCACCGGCTTCTCTGTGAACGGAAAGGTTTGGCTCTGGAACTTTGTTATTTGTAATGTTTGCCCTGTAGCATAGATGATGCATCTTCTCTTACTTTTAAAAAATGCAGGACTCTTAATTGGGGCTTTGAGTCCATAGATAAACGTCACATGAACTCAGTGAAATTGCATGCAAAATGTGGAGGGTGTTTTAGGGGTCAGGTCTAGGTTGCTGATAGCAAGATAGAGGCTGTTTAAATGTATAAATGCCAGGTGTGACCTATAGGGATGAATTCCCAGGGCAGTTTCTTTTCCCTCCATCCAGTGCCAAGATTGAGGGGTGCCAATTTCCTTGCCCTCTTTCTTAGTGGTGGGTGTCTTTCTCCTGGACCTTAGGCTCTGGGTCCTGGCTTTATGTGTGGCTTTCTTGGTAGTGATGAGGAATGTGGGTATTTTTTTCCTCTCTCGATAGTTCATAAGATAACAGTGCCTCTTTAACTGATGGTGTCTTAGATTCAGTAAACAGTGTTGGTTATTTTGCTGTTTGCTGTTCCCATTCCCCATCCCCTTAAGCCTCCCCAGGCAGGGAATCTGTAATCTCTATCGCCTTTTCAAAGGATTCTACACCTAAAGCAGGTTGCAAGCCCCATGTGGGGAGCAGAGCAGGATGGACAGTGTGATTGACAAGAGTACTTGTCTGCTGGGCTGGGTCTAACCTCCTTCTCATGCAGGTTCTCAGCAAAGGGCAGCCCCTGGGTCCTGCAGGAGTCCAGGTGTCTCTGAGGAACACGGGGACCGAAGCAAAGATCCAGTCCACAGTCACACAGCCTGGTGGAAAGTGAGTGGTGCCTGTGTTGCCTGGGTTGTGAGGGCAGTGACGGGGGGAGCTTTGGTGTTAGGGAGACCGTGGTTCAAATCCTGATTCAGCATCTTAAATTTGGACAAGTTCATGCCCCTCAGCCTCAAGTTCCTTGTCTGTAAAATGAGAGTCATTTGACCCATGCACTCAGCTTCAGTGGGGTGCTTAAAAATGAGGTAATGCCCATCAAGCATGCCCTGTGGGGCCTGGTACATAGCAGGTCTTTAGCCAATGGTTGAACATTCTGGCTCTGGAGCAGGTAGTCGAAGTTTTTGTTCCTGACTCCCCCATTTGCTAGTCATTTGACCTAAGGCAAGTTGCCTGTCATCTCTGGGCCTTCGTTTCCTCATTTATAAATGAAGATAATCTTAGAACCTGGCTCCTGAGGTTGTTGGGAAGATTAAATTAATACTAATTCAAACTACCTGGCATGGGAAATTAGCTCAATTTATGTTAGTTCCATTATAACTTTTAAAAGTTATTCATCAAATATATATTGTAGTTGGAACTGATGACTGAGTAACCTCACTGAGTCAGATTTAAAGCATTTGTTTATTTACTGTATTTATATTATTGAATTGTGAATGTTAACAGATGTACCAAGATTAATACCAGAATAGTTCTACCTGATGATTTTGAAAGCATTCAGATCATTACTAGCTACTTCAGCATACAAAAATAACTAAACTGCAAAATAGCAGTTTTTATATATGTACTAGTCTGTCATAAGTCATCTGATTTTTAAGTGATTGTTGAAATTTTTCATTTTGAAATAACATTTACTTCTACTTGGTTGATGCCTCTCTAACCCTAGTCTGCAGAGGGAATACAGAGCTTTCTTGTTCTCTAGGCCGGTACTTTGCTGTGGCCTAGTTGGGAAAAGTGACTGGAACTTTCTGAATCTCTTTCATGTGCATTAACTAAAACAGTCACTCATGTGCAGAACAGGGATACTCCAAACATGAAACATAAGCTAAATCTTAGACCAAAATCCAATAATAATTCCAATTTTATTTTAGCAAGATGGTTTCCAAATCCTGTCCAGTTATTAGAATCTATACTTGATACAGTAAAATACCACAAAAGAAGAAATGGAATGCTTTTTTGAGTTCATGCTACTAAAATCTTCCCTCTGATTGTCTAGTGCTTTGCAAATTAAAGGGCTAAAAGTGTTAGACACCTGGTGGTAACATTTCCAACCTCAACTCATCTCACTGCTCGTGCTTTGCCTATAGCCACTCAAGTGCTCTTCTTCCGCCACTAGTTTCGTCACAGTTGCTCTCCATGAGAGCTCGGATGGCTTGAATTTGTTTCTGGACATAGGAGTCCATTGTGTAGGGGCAAATGGCTGTCATTTGCCCCTCCCCATATCATCTTGATCATCTTGATCATCTTGTGTCAGTGTCAGCCCATCAGACCTGTTCTTTGTTCTTCATACATAACCACTGTCTTCTTCTGTTCTTTTGTACACTTCCCTTTCCTTGGCTCACTCATGCCTATCACCTCTGTCAAAACTCACTTGAATATTCTATGAGTCATTCCAGCTAAACCACAGTCACTGGATTTTTTTTTTTTTTAAAGATTTATTTATTTATGCATACAAGAGCTGGGGTATAGGCCAGAGGTGTGAGGGGTGAGAGGATTCACCAGAGACAGAGTGGGGAGCAGAACAGGCAGATTGACTGAAGTACACTGCTGAGGGGAGCAGCGGGCGAGACAGGAGAGGTCTGCTGTGCCATGTGGGTTGCTCCCTGGTCAGCCTGGGGATTGAACTCGTGCTGCAGAGGCTGCGGACAACTTCATAGGTTGTGTCTTAACCCCTTGCACCACCAGAGAGGCCCCACAGTCACTGGATTTTAAGCCAGAAATCCTCTGGGTGAAGGGAAACCCAAGACCTCCTGTGCTGCTCCTTGCACACAGCAATGCTCCCTGCTCCGTGCTGTGGATCTGTGTGTGAGGGGTTGAGTTCCATTTGTGCACACAGGAAGGAGCAATGGCCAGCTTGTGATAATTCCAACATTATTTTCCCTGTGGGTCCAGTATTTTTTATACAATTAAAAGCCTTTGGGTTGCTGGGAAAAAGTTAAGTGTTATTTTTTATTTCTTAGGTTTGCATTTTTTAAAGTTCTTCCTGGAGATTATGAAATCCTTGCAACTCATCCAACTTGGGCATTGAAAGAGGTGAGCTTTTCAGTTGTATCTGTAACTGTACCAACAATATGCTGGTTTGGGGTTTTCAGTTCAGGATATGAAATGAATTTATGGTTTTTCTGGAAGTAGATGAAAAAGCAGTAATGCTGCCGATTAGTTTGGTGGTGTTTATGAGATAAAATGCTCACTGTGGCAGATGTTACTTACGTTGGTTTCAATTTTACGTGACAATATTGTCTTCCTGCTGTGAAGCAGGTCTGTTATTAACAGCTATTTTAAGCTAAATCAACACCAGAAATATCTTGAGATGTATTTGCTGTTCTCTTTTCAGTCTGAAACAGTAATCTATAAATACACTGAACAGTCTAGTAACTTGTATATGTGCCAGGGAGAGTGTGCAGACTGCTTACTGCAGCTTTGTTTGAGAGAGCAAAGTTTGAAACAACCTCATTGTTCATTCAGAAGAGTGTGGATCGTAGTTTCAACACACAATTGACTTCTGTACACGAGGATGACATACATCAGTGTGACTACATGCAGGAACTTATAAGTTGAAAGAGGGGCTTCCCCAGTGGTGCAGCGGGTTGAGCACAGCACTGTGAAGCTGTCTGCAGCCTCTGCAGCGCAGGTTCAATTCCTGACTGGCCAGGGAGATTCCCGCAAGACCTGGCAGACATCTCCTGTCACACCCGCTGCTCCCCTCAGCAGTGTATTTAGGTCCGTCTGCCTGTTCTGCTCTCCACTCTGTCTCTGGTGAATCCTCTCATTCACTCCCGCGCCTCTGGCCTGTACCACAGCTCTTGTATAAATAAAAAATAAATCTTTAAAAAAAAAAAAAAGTTGAAAGAGAAAATCAGGAAGCTGAAGGGTGTGAAGATGCTGGGTATGTAGCAATTAAAAACACTCCTGAATACAGTGTATGGATAAGTACATAGAAAAATGAGAGCGAGGGCCTGGGATTGGCCGCTGCTATGTCTTCATGGTGCTGACATCTGCAGAGCAAGGGAGGCATTTAGAGCACATGGGGTCTGAGTTGACTTCTACTCTTTCATTTCCTTAGCTCATTAGAACACAAGTAGGTGTGCTTTGGAGTGTTCTTTATGTCTTTGAAACAATTTATATTAAAAGTTCAGAATAGGAAGAAACATACTGAATGAGGTTGTATAATAACTGGGAAAACAAATTGATTAGAAAAAGGACGTTTTGACATGTTAGCTTTTATATTTGGTTTTGAGGGTGTCACCGTCTTACAAAGAAGCATAGGAATCAATATTTCAGTATTACAGGTTTTACACATTTATGGTTGATGTAGGTATAATTTCTTGCCAAGATGTAGCTGAACACTGTGACTTTAGGTTTTCAGGGTTTTAAAAATTATTTAAA
This sequence comes from Talpa europaea, assembly GCF_964194135.1. NCBI lineage: Eukaryota > Metazoa > Chordata > Mammalia > Eulipotyphla > Talpidae > Talpa > Talpa europaea. The sequence continues at coordinate 93,873,762 of NC_140079.1, read as the reverse complement.
ACTCAGTGGTTCACATATTATAAATAGAAAATTTTTAAGGCTTATATTGCTTGCTAATTGAATGCATAAAGGAATTTGAGTTTATGAATACAAAATTGTGTTTCAAAGGAAAGCATGTTGTTAAAAGTCAGGATAATGATTCCTCTTTGGGGGCAGTGACTGGAAGTGATTGTAAGGGGGCTTCTTGGGTTGCTAGTTCCATTCTGGTTTGGGGTGCTGATTGCATGCTTTGTTCAGCTTGTGAACATCACCCATTGTGCTTTCGAATATGTACTTTCTCTGTAAATTGTACTTTAGCAAAAAGCCTTAAAATATATGCATGTTTAATATTAAGCATGGGGAAGAAAGTAAAGCATGCCCATTTTAAAAACTGGAACACATAGAAGTACATAAAGGAGGAGAAGTTAGGAAATTTGGGGAAATGTAGAAGTAAAATGTCACCCTGGGGATGAAATCCCTGGCAGCCTCATTCTGCCATATTTCCTTCTGCTTGATTTATGCCTTAAAAACAGTTGTGGTCATACCACATACACAGTTTTCTCTGTTGCTTTCCTCCGGGTTAGCCTGAGCACGTCCTTGTGTTGCATACTTTGCGAATATGTATTTCCTTGGAAGTTAAAATCTGCTTTTGTAGGCGAGCACCACTGTCCGGGTGACCAACTCCAATGCCAACGCCGCCAGCCCCCTCATAGTAGCTGGCTACAACGTGTCTGGCTCTGTCCGCAGTGACGGGGAACCCATGAAAGGTGTGAAGTTTCTTCTTTTTTCTTCTTTGGTGACCAAAGAGGTAAGCAAAGAAAAGTGAACAACAAAAGAGACTGTGGGTGGGAGGTGGCAGAGAAGGGGCCCTCCAGACACAGAATATACTGTTCGAAATGCAGGTCAAGGTTGATGTGCCTCAGCATTTAAGAACATGGCATATCCCAACTGACTCATGAGGGCTTGAGTGTCTACACTGGGAGGCAGTGGAGTTGAGTGGGACACGTACAAGCTTTGAGTCAGTCAGCCCGGGGTTGAGACTAGCTGTGTGACCTTGGACCAATCACTTCCTTCCTGAGCAACCTTCTCCTATCTGGTTATTGGGGACCTACCTGTAGGGAGCCACAGTCATGTTTTCAAGAAGACTATGTCAGTTTTTAACGTGAATGTGAAGATTTTTATTCTTTGACCTCTAGTAGTCCTAGATTTCAGGAATATGTATTTTGTGATATAAAACTTGGAAAAGTTTTCCTGCATTGGGGAAAGTAGAAGGGTAAGTAGAGTAGAAAGGAAAGTAACATGGGGTTTTTCTCCTGGCCTAGGACGTCCTGGGCTGCAATGTTGCGCCAGTGCCCGGCTTCCAGCCCCAAGACGAGAGTCTGGTGTATCTGTGCCACGCGGTCTCCAGGGAAGATGGCTCATTCTCCTTCTATTCCTTGCCGAGTGGAGGCTACACTGTGGTGGGTGAAGCAGGTTCTCCTGCCTGTGTTTAGGACACTTATGTCACAGTCAGTGCCACTGGGTGCTCACGTAAGAAATGGCTGACCTGCAGTTTCATGAACATTTTATTTAGTAGTTACTTAAGATGAGATTCTGACCTTTCACTAATAGCTGCAGAAAAGTGCAGGCCTTTTTAAAATCAGCCATAGTTATGATTAATAGTCTCCCTTGGCTCCTTGAACCCTTGGAGGCCCTTTGTGGCTCTGGATGGATTATTAGTATTGAGGGGCAAGTGATGGTATTGGCTTTTAGTAATGAGCAGACTCTTTCTTCCAGATTCCCTTCTATAGAGGGGAGAGGATTACCTTTGACGTCGCTCCTTCCCGACTTGACTTTACAGTGGAACATGACAGCCTGAAAATTGAGGTAAGAGCGCCCTGTCCTCTGGGGACAGGTGTTCCAGTTCCCAGCCCTGCACACAGGTGTTGCAAATATGTTTGAGAAAGAATCAGGATTTTATCTGGGTGGACTGTTGGGACAAACAGAATCTTGGACTCTCTTCCAGCTTAGCCTGGGATACTCTACAGACCTTCCTGTCTCACATAATTTCTTTATCCTAGGGAATTGGAGCCCTAGTTATAGATGCTTTGTTTAATGAAATGTTTCTTGAATATCAATGTCATATGCTTCACCTACTCTTTTAGGGTTAGACATATAGCAGTGGCCAGAAGAGAGACTCCTGTTCTCATGGAATGCATGTTGTAATGGCAGAAGGAGACAGGATACTTACAGTCAGTAAATTAGAAAGTTAAGTTAGAATAAAGCAGGAAAGGAGATCACACTGTTTTGAGGTTGAGAGGGTTGCAGTCTTGCAGGGTGTTCTCAAAAATTCTCCTGAGTTGACATTTGAGCCATAACCTGAGGGGAAGTGAACTGAACCGGCATCTATGGGCAGAGTGTTTAAGACAAAGGGAATGGCAGGTGCAAAGGTCCTGAGGCAGTGTGCCTAAGGGTTTGGGGGGCCCAAACCCTTAGAGACCAGAGTGGCTGGAATGGAGGGGGGCAAAAGAGGGCTGTGATGGGCAGATTGTGCAGGGCAGGGTGGCCACCCTCGGTGCCAGCTCTGGATGAAGTTCTGAGCAGAGGAGAGGTGTGACAACCCTTCTAGCTATTGTGTCGAGGAGAGCTATTGTGTGTGGAGGGCAAGGTGGAAGCACAGTACTGGTTAGAAGGCTGTGGCTTTAAACCGTGTGAGAGCTGACAGTGCTTGGGCCATGGCGGTAGGAATGGAGGGGGAGGGAGATGGCTTGATAAACCCCCGGGGCCTTAAAATCGACGGTAAATCTGTTTTTCATCACATTTAGATCTTTAAATACAGAAGTAGAAAGTGATTACTATAGAAGATTTGTTAGATAGAGCAAATCCCAAAAGAAAATTACAGTCTTCCATAAATGGACCACCTAGTGTTATAGTTATTGAAAAAATTAGATTTTAATCATTTTCTTTTAATGTTGCACTGCAAGCGCTGTGTTACAGTCGCCTGAACTGGTAGGAGCTGGCTTGAGGTCACGTGCTCAGTGGGGCTCTGGCTCTGCTGTCTGTGTTTCGGTAAAGCATTTGACTGCTGTGCTCCGCAGAGGGCAAGAGGGCAAGAAGATGAAACCCTGGCTTGCTTCAAGGGGCACCCAGAGAAGGGTGGGGCGGTGAGAGGGGAAGACTTTCCAGGTCATGACCAAATGCAAGCGGGGAACAGAGGTGACGGGAACTTCGGGGCGTAGCCTGGAAGCTGCACGACGCCACTGTGTTCCTAACGTGATTTGGTGCTGGCACATAGCTGGTACCAATAGAAATGTTATAGAGGGCATGTTGGAATTAATAAATGGGTAAACTGCTTCTTAGGAAGATCAAAAGGCTGCCTGAGTAAAAAGGAAGGCTTGGGGGGAAAAATGCCTCTTAAATGCTGTTGCATGTTTGCATTCATTCATTCATTCATTCATTGGGTCACTGACTGTGTGCCTGCTCTGGACTCGGTGGCTGAGACAAAAAAGCCCCTGCTTTCCTGGACCTTGCATTCTGATGGGCGGTAGACAAATTGTCAGGGTTCCAGGTAGTGGGGAGTTTGATCCGGCTAATAAAATAGGTTAGCGTGATGGGCAGTGACTGACTGGGGCGGGCAGCAGGGGCTACTGAGTCAGGGAGCGCTTCTTAGAGGTGGCGACAGATTGACCTGGATGAGAAGGAGCAGCCTACTCCCAGATCTTTTCCAGATGTGGGAGAAGATCCAGGCTGAGGGAGCATCTGGTGTAAAGACCCCACGTGCGGAATGCGTGTGGCATTTGCATGTGGTACACTTGAGGACTGATGATCAAGGTGACTGGACTGTAGCGATGACAGAGCAGAGCCTGGCACTCAGGCAGCGTGGAGGCACAGGCAGGAGGCACAGGCAGCGTGGAGCATAGGAGGCTGCTCGGGGGTGGGGGGTCATACGAGGGAGTCAGAAGGATTGAAGTCAGGTTGTCATGGGAGGAGACAGGAGGAGGCAGGTGCGACCTGCAGAGGTGGAGCCCACAGGACTGGTGGATATTGGAGGTGTGTGGAAGGGGGCCAAAGTGATGCTGGGGTTTGGACTTGGGAGACTGGAGAATGGGCGACTTGTCAGAATGGGGCCTTTGGAGGGAAGGAGCCAGGCAGGGGCCAAGAGTGGCGAAGCTCTCTTAGGTCCGACTTGCTAATCTTCAACTTGGGAATCAGGTCTGTAGATCTTTTAACTCAGTTATTTACAGACACCAATGTGGGGTGAACGCGCTGCCTGTGGGGGAGCCTGGCTGGCATGTGGGCCTGGGAGAAGCCATTGTGGGCGGCTGTGCTGAGTGTGACGAGGGTGGCACAAGGAGCCTCCGGGGCTCAAGCACATGAGAACCTTCCTCCTGCTCTTTATCTTCCAGCCCATGTTCCACGTCATGGGGTTCTCTGTCACGGGGAGGGTCTTGAATGGACCTGAAGGCGAAGGTGTCCCGGAGGCTGTGGTCACTCTGAATAATCAGATCAAAGGTGGGCAGACTCCAGAGGGCACCGGGACTGTTTGCAGGGCTGGTTTTGATCACTGAGAAATGTGAAAAGGAAACCAATCTTAATGACTCTACAAAGAGGCCAGCTTTTTGTCTTGAGTGTTCTTGTGTTGAGGGGAGAGGGCGCACTGTGTTTGGCTCATTTTTTGTTTGAATATTTTCGTTTTACAGTCAAAACAAAAGCTGATGGCTCCTTCCGTCTGGAGAACATCACAACGGGGACCTACACCATCCATGCTCAGAAAGAGCACCTCTACTTTGAAACCGTCACCATCAAGATTGCACCAAACACACCTCAGCTGGCCGACATCATCGCCACGGGGTGAGTGAGGTCTGCGAGTGCCAGTGCTCACGTCGGCAGATGGCAGGTCCCTTTTTACTGTGCTTCTGGAAGGATCCACAGCTGGTCTCAGACACTCCCGACAAGTTCAGACTGGCTTCTTAGAGAGATTAGTGTTAAATCTTTCTTTATGGTATTTGTATGTGCATGCTCCAAGAAAATGACCTCACTTCAAAGTTTAAACAGGTTTGTTAAGGTCGGGAAAAATCCCTCGGGGCTGGCTTCACTGAAGTGGGATCTTGCTTGGTTCATTTCTTGGGATCTTTGGAAGCTGGTCTACTTGGTTGAGAAGGTTTGTTATAAGCTGCTTTGGGTCACTGTCGTCACTGCTTTGCTCTGTTGTACGTACTGTGAGGATGTGAGGGGACACTCTGTAGTGGAATTTGTTTTATCACAACGTGAGCTCGTGTCATGCCAAGAGCCCTGCCCTGAAGGCAGATACCAGGGCTTTCTCTCACCTGTGAGTAACCTGCAGCGTGGGCATGCTGCCGGCACCTCTGAGGCTCACTGAACAGTAACTCCAGAGGGCAGGGGCAGTGCGGAGAGAGGCGCCATGAACACAAGTGGGTGGCCTCAGCAGTGCCCCTGTGTGAGCACAAAGTGCTGGGCAGGCAAATGGGGCCGATCCCAGAGGCCTCTTCACACTTGTTGGGAAGATGGGCCTTCACTCTGCCGAGGGACAGGGGGCCAGCAAGTGGTTATGAGCGTAGATGTAACGCAGTGAGATTTTTTTATTTCAGTGAGGGGCTCTGGTGGACGATGGCTTGGGAGGGGAGAAGCCCAGGAGGCCTGAAAACAGAGCTGACAAGGGCTTCTCTTGTAGGGGAGTCAAGGACAGAAGGGAAAGGTACTTAGGGTCCTCCTTGGGGAGGCAGGATGGCTGTGGTGCACCCGGCTGAGGCTCCAGAAGCCAGAAGCAGCTGGTCGGGGTGGTTTGGCCACGGGGGTCTGTGGGACCACTAGGTGGCGCTCTCTGACAGCTGCTTAGATTGTAAATCCTGAAGATCTGGCCACAGGTGGCAGCCAGGATGTTGAAAGAACAGGTAGAATTAGAATAATTAGAATAATAGACTAAAAATGGAATGCTGTGGCCACAGGAGAGCCCGGGCTGGTGGATTTTAGGTATGAGGGTAGTGCCTGATGGTCATGGAGGTCCAGGGAAGCTTTGAAAACACAGTTAATTGACTTGGTCAATGAGAAGTCCATGGTGACCGTTTTCTATAGGAGGTGGAGGTCAAGGTCAGGAGTGAGTGGCCAGTGGGAGACAAGGCAGCACGTCACCTGTGGAATCTGAAAACTCTTCGTCATGGTGGAGCCTCAGAAAATAGTTCTGGGACTTAAGTCCACCTTCCACTTTGTAAACATTTTTGAGCAGCAACTCTGGATGAGGCACTGTGTTAAATGTGAGGCCTAGAACCTTGAACCAAACTCAAGATACCAAGAAGAGGCTTTCATCTTGCTGGGGAGACAGACTCAGGGCAAGCACCTCCATGGCAGTGTGCTGTGGTGGGTGTGCAGGGAAAGGCCTGGCATTCTTACCTCATTTTGAAAAGATTTTTCTTCCCTGGCTGCTGTGTGGAGAAGGGATCAGAGGGAAGTCAGAGGATAAATGGAGTCACAGCTGACTATGGTCTGGAGGAGACTGGGTGCTGGGACCCTGGTGCTGACGGGGAGGGAGCAAGAAGTAGGTGGATCTGATGGGCCATAATGAGAGAGAATTAATGGCATCTGGAGCCTCAGGTTTCTTAACATGAGCAATTAGGTGTAGATGGAGGAAGTGCTGTCTGTGGAGATGGGAATATGCTTCTGTTTCTTCTTTAAGGTAGAACATTAGGGTCAAGGAGAAAAATAGCATTTGTTGAGCCCTTTTCTTTTCCTTCTTAAAAATGTATTTCCTAATTTATTTGAAAAATAACCTCTTGAACTTCTGTCCAAATAACTGTGAGCATGTAGTTATCTCGTGATGCCCCAAAATGACCAATTTCTAGCCATAAACATATTAAACCTTGATGAGGGACTTTATTGAAACCAATCAATCTTTAAGGGCATTATTATACTAAATCCTCTCCTAATGGTTTTTGAGTTTATTTTTCTAAAGTAGACCAATACACATTTGGAGTTTGGGGTAACTGAACACTTCTCTTTAGTTGAGAGTTTGACCTAAAACCCATCTAATGGTTAAATATTTAAAACTTAGACAAAGAGGTTCAACTTGGAGCAAATAAGATGACATTCCACCTGCAGGGACACAGATTCCCTTCCCGGCCTCCCGGCCTGAGAGTGTACAGTCGTGGAGTGCGAGAACCAAGCACACCCCTTTGAATCTAGACGCGCTGTCTGCACAGGGCCAGGGAGTAAAGAACGAGGCTTTGTGGGCCCAACTATCTTGGGGCAGAACCCACCATCGGGCTTGGTCGTTGAACGGGGGTGTCTGCTCCCGCATAGCTTTACTTCTGGACACTGAAGTGTGAAGTTCATATAATTTCTGTGGTCAGGATATAGTCTTGTTTGGATACATTTTTTTCCTTTTAACCCTTTAAAAGCGTGACAGTAAAAGTGAGAAAACCATCCTCAGCTCACGCCGAGTGAGTGTGATTTGGCCCATGGGCTGTGGATTCTTGAGCCCCATGCTGTTCAATTCCTCGGGTTGCTTTCCTGCCTGTGTTACATACAGTCACAGCGGTGAAGGCGTGGGTGTTTCAGGGCCTGGACGTGCTCCAGTGTCTTAGGTGGTTTTCAGACTTGCTTTGAGGGACTAATCCACACTGATGGTCCGAGGCTGCTCCACCATCAGTGGTCCAATTACCTGAAACATTTCTATCATCTGCACATTTTTCTAAGGTGGCTTCCCCAGTAGGGGATTGCCAGATGTCACCCAGGAGACACAGTCTGCTGTGGGCTCTGCCTTTGCCCTTGCTCAGAAGATGCCCGTGCATCTCCTTCCGAAGCTTACTTTTTAAAACTGGAGTCATTCGGGCTGCATTCCTCTCTTCATTAAGATTAAACTGGTCTCAGGGGCAAGGGCTGGAAGAGGGATGCACACTTTGGGTTGATAAGCTCCTCTCCTGTTGTAATTGAGTTCTCATGCTGGACTGAATGGGCGCCTCCTTGCAGGTTCAGTGTCTGTGGCCAGATATCAATCATCCGCTTCCCTGAGACCGTCAAGCAGATGAGTAAATACAAAGTTGTCCTATCGTCTCAAGACAAGGACAAGTCTTTGGTCACCGTGGAGACAGATGCTCATGGATCGTTTTGTTTTAAAGCAAAACCAGGAGCCTACAAAGTCCAGGTAATGATGGGTCTTCGTTGCATTTACAACAGAAATTTAGAAATTTGAGAAAAAGCCATGTTTTCACCAGTGGGGTTCAAATAGGGCAATAGTGGTTTGAGTAGAAGCATTTCCATTCCCAGCTTCTGATTTTGAGGTATTTCCAGTTGCAGCGTCTCCCAGTTGGTAGAGCGGACGGGTCAGAAATGACACAACAGGCCTCTCTCTCTTCCAGGCCTGATGTTCACTAGGGTGAGGTCAGGCTGCCAGTTGTGCCTCCGCTTCCTCAGGTTCCTGAGGACACCCACGAGTCACGAAGGAGATCAAAAAGCAGTTTATTAGTGGCGGTTCAGTGACTTTCCAGCTCATGGCTTCTGGGACCCGAGACCAAAATGAACCTTCCTTTCTCCTGCCTCTGCTTGAGTTGAAGATGGCTGGGCATCACCGCCTGGTTTCTCCATCCAGGCAGGCAGATAAGCAGGGAGGTCCTGGCCTGTGGTCTCAGCATGAGGGCCCAGCCTGAGCACAGGCGGGTGGAAGGAAGACCAAAGCAGAGGTTCACCCTTGCCTCCAGGGTGGTGGCCCTGCTCCTGGAGAGACTGGGTCAGTACCTCCAGGCCTTGCTGCTGCCCCTCCCCGCAGAAGAGCGAGCAAGGGGTGGGGGTGGTGAGAGAGCACCAGGAAGTTTCTCCTCTGGGGCCCCTTTTGTGAGGAGCTGGGAGGGAGCACAGTGTCATCCCTGGTGCCATCAGCAGTGTGGTGGGAGGGTTGTCACCTCCTTTACCACGCTGACAAGCCTTTGGAAGCCCTTTTGGAAGCATGATAAAAGGCTTTACTGAGGAAGAGCAGTTCTAGCCTGATGTCTTTACCAGGGGTGAAATAGGTGACCACCACCCCTTCCTAGCCCACTGTGGCTGAGAAAGGCACACTGAAAGAAGACAGGAAGAAGGAAGTGGCCTAGATCCACGGTGAGCCAGCCACGAGTGCCCACACGGTCCCGGCTCACATTTTGAGTGACCTTCAGCCAGGAAGAGGCTCTGGGGTCCAGTGTGGTCCCCAGCCAGTGCACAGGTTACCAGGGCAGCTCATGCATCTCTGGAGAGTTGCACAGGTCTGCCCCTGTGCACCCTGACACACTGCTGCTGGGTCCTGTCTGGTTAATACAGGCTGTATTGTGGATTTGTTGTCATTATAAAACTAGGCCTAGGCCTCCCCGGTGGCGCAGCGGGTAGAGCGCAGCGCTGTAAAGCTGTCCGCAGCCTCTGCAGTGCCTGTTTGATTCCCGGCCAGCCAGGGAGATTCCCACATGGCGCGGCAGGCCTCTCCTATCTTGCCTTCTGCTCCCCGCTCTTTTCTGGTGAATCCTTTCACCCTCCTGTGGCTCTGGCCTGTACCCCAGTTCTTATATAAATAAATAAATCTTTTAAAAAAAACTAGGCCTACGAATGAGCCTTTTTCAAAATCTCTCTTGCCTTGGGCCCAGACAACCTTCTCATGCCCTGGCAGAGGCACAAGAGCAGGGAGCAGAATCCCTCACACAGCCACTGACATTGTCCCATGTGTCCCGCAGGTGATGGTTCCTGAGGCTGAGGCCAGAGCAGGACTGACACTGAAACCCCAGACCTTTCCTCTTGCTGTGACCGACAGGCCTGTGATGGACGTGGCCTTTGTACAGTTTCTGGCATCCGTTTCAGGGAAAGTCTCTTGTTTGGGTAAGATGTCAATTAAAAGCAAGAACAGATAGTTTCCAAGTAGACACTAGAAGTGGGGTTTTGGTGAGCTTTCCTCGCTGGGCAGCGGCACAAGGAGCAGAAACAGCTCCTGGGGGAGGTGGCTGAAAGGCCACATCACCTGTCATTCTTTCTGAATGACTGCGCTGGTGAGTTACCAGACCAGTGCTCTTGGAGCAGTTCTGCTTTGGCTCCACAGAACACAGGGGCTTTTGTTCCCCTCTGACTCTGAAAAGAAGATGGAATTAGGCCCAAGTTTCAGTCCTACCTGTCACTCCCCTGCTATGAGACTGGAAGCATTTGTGCAGTTTTTCTTCTGTAAAATGGGAAGCTTCCTGCTCTCAGAGGGCTCTAATGAGGCTAAGTGTGGGCGTGTCAGGAAATTCCTGTCCCCTCAGACCACCTGGCCTAAGCCCTCGCTGTGTGACCAGGAGCGAATTCCTTGCTCTCACCTGCAACATGTAGATAGTTTTCATGCCTGTCCCCTGGGTCTTCGCGAGGGTCAGGGTTGGTGTGTGGATAGCCTTTTGGAGCCTGGACCACATGGTCAGAGCCATGTAGATCTTTGCTGTTGGTGCTGTTACTTGATGAAGGATCCATTCTGTGCTGGTACAAAGCAGGCATTCAGCAAAGCCGAATTCTTGGTTCTGTTGATGTTCCACTGCTTTCTGCTTGTCAGTAAATGGGATCTCAGCATTGGTGCCTTGTTCTTTGGCCCTGATGGCTACCCTGAGGGGAGACTTCTTTGAATCCAGTGGCAGCCGTAAGGTGTCTTCCTGGCACTGCCTTGTGGGATCTAGATGGAGTAGGCAGGCTGGGGGTGGGAACATGTGCTGGGCCTCATGGGGCTGTCCCATCTGACCTTCCTGTCTCTCTGCAGACACCTGTGGCGACTTGCTGGTGACCTTGCAGTCCCTGAGCCGCCAGGGTGAGAAGCGCAGCCTCCAGCTCTCCGACAAGGTCAACTCAATGACTTTCACATTTGACAATGTGCTCCCTGGAAAATACAAAAGTAAGAACCAAATGTAGCATCTCATGGTCCTCACAAGCTTCCTGTCTCTTCAGTCTGTCTAAAACCCAGCTTTCAGGTTGCACCACAACTGTCTACCTTCACTTGTTTATGTCTTCCTTGCCCCGAGACCCTGAATGTGCTCTGTCACGCCTTGGGTGAGATGGGGGGAGGCTCTGGGTACTAACTGCCATCTCCTCCGACAGCCGCACACTGCTCATTTGGGAGGCTGCGCTCACTCGTGCCATTTTATTTCTAAATGCCAAGGAAGTGTGAAATAATGCCAGGCGGGAGTGTTCCACCACTTAGCAGCTATATGTAAAACAGAAGTTAATAGAACCTTCTTGCAGAAAGCACGACTAAGTGAAATGCAGTGGGAAGCTCCTGCATGGTGTCTACTAAGCAGTAGGTCCTGTGAGCACTGGACCTTCTCAAGGGCCCCGCCCTTCTCAAGAGCCACCTATTGCTGCGTTTCTGCTCTGACGAGCTCAGCCTGCAGCTGCTGGCAGTGAATCACCAGTCAAGTCGACTGCTTTTTATTGTTTTTTTTTTTCGTCTGGCCTGAGGATGACTGCCAGTTTTTTTTTTTTTTTTTTTATGAAGGTTTATTTTTACACAGCCACATCCATTTGTTTATGTATGGTCTGTGACTGTGTGTGCACTTCAAAGGCAATTGAATAGTCATGACCCCATGGGCTGCAACAAGTTGTAAGATTTACACTCTGGCCTGTTACAGAGCAATTTGCTCATCCCTGAACATCTTACTTGTAGCCTGACCTTTAGGCACAATTGAATTTCTCTCTTGGTGAGTTTAATGGGCGCTGGTTTCAGTTTTCCCATAGTAGTTACTTGTTCCAGGCGTGGCTGGCTGTGTAAATGTAAAGTGTGTGGATGCGCGTGTATACACACACACACACTTTTAAAAATTAGTCACTTCGCCACCTTTTTTCCTGGGGGTATATGGGGTAGCATGTCTATGCTCACGTGCCCCTCTGTGTTGGGTGTCTCCCAGTAAGCATCCTGCATGAAGACTGGTGCTGGAAGAACAAGAGTCTGGAAGTGGAAGTCCTGGAGGACGACGTGTCCACCATTGAGTTCAGGCAGACGGGCTACATGCTGAGATGCGCCCTCTCTCACGCCATCACTCTGGTATGCCTGGCTTGGGAGTCTCTTATTTGGAAGGACACTCACCTCTTGGAAAGCGAGTGGGATTAGTGTGCCAAGAATGTTATAACCGTAGTCAGATTTCCTTTTCTGCCCCTCCACTCACCAGCCTGTGATGGAAGGCTCAGTCAGGAAGCCTCTACAGTGGACATTCCTTTATTTGGGAATGTCCTGTCCTCTCCTGATATTCACTTCTACTTTTGCCTGTCTGGGGAAGCCATTCATAGGTACAGAGAACATTGGCTTTGTGGCCTTGGACAAGTTCATGTCGTGGTTCTGAGCCTTAGTTTTCTCCTGTAAAGTTGGGATCCTGATACCATTTCTCAGGATTAAAGTGAGTTTTAAGTGAAGCCCTTAGGTATTTCAAATTTCCTTGGGCTGTTCGGCTTGGTGTGACTGTGACTACTGATGTTAGGCCCTGGGGGAATTGAAACTGGTATTTCTAGTGCCCATCATCTGATCCAACTGCTTAACTACAAATGCTCATGAAATAGCTGCATCCCAGGCGATGGGTGAATTCATGTCCAGTTGGGGGTAAGTGGCAGACCTTTAGGAAACAGTTTCCTTCCTTAAATCCTCCAGTGGATCTACATCTTCTTCAGACTAAGGTCCATATTCCTCATGACAGCCAGCGAGGCCCTTCCCCAGCTGCCACCTCGCCCTCTGGGCCCTGGACACTGGCCTTCCCAACTCTGGGCACAGAATGCTGTGCCCTCTCCCCAGAATGCTTCCTCTCACCTTCCAGGCTGCAGCCTTAGTGTTCCCTGCTGAAGAGGGGCCTGCCCTGAAACCAGCAAGCTAAAGAGACTCATTGGTGACCCCACTTTATCCTGCTTCCCTTTTTATTTTCTTCAAGCCTTATTACTCACTGGCTTAAACCTGCTAATGTCTTTGTTGACCACATCGACCTCCTGTCTTCCTGTATTAGATTGTAAGCCCCCTGAGAATAGGAGCCATGTCAGCCCCTAAGGCCTAGCCTTGGGTCCGTCACATAGCAGCTGTCAATAAATATTGGTTGATTGAATGAAAAAGAGCACATTTTGTTGGAAGTTTTTGAAGGTTTTTAATTTTCCTGTGGCTCCCAACTGCCCAAATGATTAATGGGCAAAACAGATGACTGGTTCAGAAACAGAAATATTATTAATCATCTTGGTGTCTCCATCTCCCCTAGTAAGTCATTGTATTGGCTTTGGTCCCTTAGGAGTTTTATCAGGATGGAAATGGACCTGAGAATGTGGGGATTTATAACCTCTCCAAAGGAGTCAACCGATTCTGCCTGTCCAAGCCCGGTGAGTCTGGGAGGATGGATGTGCGTGCTGGAGCAAGGGAAGGCGCCGAGATGGCTTTAAAGGCATTTTTTCCTATCTTGGATTTGTTTGCATCAAGCAATCAATTTTGGTTGTGTTTATCAGGCACTTGTTTTTCCATCTCTCTCCTTGGGAGGGAGCAGGGCTTTTCCCCAAACACTTAGAGCTGTGGGCATCTCTTGGGTAGCGTTGAGTAGAAACCACTGGGTCCTTCACTTTTAAAAATATGACACCTTTGCCCGGTGACCTGTCCTGAATCATCTGATTAAAATATACATTGGATCATCTCCCATCTTGCTTAAAATTCTGTGATTTCTTTCTCTTAACTTTATTGAGCTACAATTTGCAGACCATAAAATCCACCCATCGAAAACGATGATTTTTAGTATATTTGGCAAGTTGTTTAACCATCATAATCCAGTAAAGAATATTTTTCATCACCCCAGTAACAGCTTTCCTCTGTATTGACAGTTATCTCCATTCCCAGAAGCCACTTATCTGTCGTCTGTCTATGGATTTCCTTCTTTTGGACATTTCATATAAATGAAACCATGTGATATGAGTATTTTTGTCTGGTTCCTTTCACTTACTGTAACGTTTTTGAAGTTCATCCTGGTGGTGGTGGGTATTAGTCGCTTCTGCCTTTTTACTGCCTTGTAGTATTCTCTTCATGATTAAATCATGTTTTGTGTGTCATTCACCAGTTGGTGGATATTTGAATTGTTTCCTGTTCAGGGCTGTTAGGAATAATGTAGCAATGTGCATGTGTGTACAAGTCTTTGTATGGATATCTGTATTCCCTTTTCTTTGGGGAAGGCCTGGGAATGGAATTGCTGGACCATATAGTAAATTGGTGTCCTTTTTTCCTGAAACTGTCAAATCATTTTCCAAAGGAACTGGATATACCATTTGATATTCTCTTGAGCAATGCACAGAATTCCTATTTTTCCGTGTCTTTGCCAACATTTGCTATTGTCTGTCTTCTGGATTACAGGCATTCTGGTTTATATAAAGTCATGTCTCATGATTTTGTTTTGCATTTTCCTGATGAATAATTGTTTATGAATTCTCTTGATTCTTAAAATAGAAAATCTTTAACCTGACCCTGAGCTTCTGTATAATCCAGTCCTGTCTGCCACTCTCTTTGCTTCAGCCACCTGCCCTGTGTTTATTTAGGGTGCCTTTGGCTGCAGGTAACAAAAATCCATACAAAGGGACCATCAAGATGTGGAGTTTAGTGGGCTCAATAACAAAGTCTGGCAGAACGTGGCCACAAGCATGTGAAGGATGGTGTCTTTGTGGTTTTTTTAGCCTTTCCCTTGTATTTTTTACCTTATGTTTGTTTTGGGCCGGAAGAGCAGGAGAGCTCAGGGAAATGTTTCCGTGTCCCCTCCTCCAGGATACTTCCTTAATGACTTACTGGACAACACTGTGTCATGTGGTCACTTCTAGCTGCCAGGGAGGCTGGGACAGTTGGACATATTGCCACCCCAGATAGGGCCTAACCTGGTATCAAGGAAGGAAGGACAGATGGCTGTTGGGGCATGATTAAGTGTTCTCTCTACCCCTTGCACCCTACTCTGCACCCAGCTGTGCTCTCCTGCCCATCACATCCTACTCAAGATGTTGTGTTCACAGGGAGTCTGGCCCTCCAGTGTCATCCCTGTGATGCTCTTGCTCAGTTCTTGGCCTTCACTGAATGCTTGTGGCTATTGACTTCTCTCTCTGTCGACAGTGAGCCCCACGAAGGCAGGGTTCATTTCTGTTTTGTTCCCTACAGTGTACCCCAGTACCTAGCCCAATTCCTGGCATGTAGCAGGGGCTGGTACTCTGTCAGTGTTTGTTCAATGAAAGAACAGACAAAATAAATGGAGAACAGGATCATTTTTTCTCATAGTCACTGTGCTGGCATTTACGTCATATGATGGAAACAGCGGAAGTAGCTTCATGTTTTTTTGGGAAGTCTGGCCAAAAGGTCGGTGATCACTTGGGGGAGCACACTGTTAGACCTCACTCCTCCCTGAAAGTGACGACCACCTAATCTGAGCAGTACCCTCTCTAGGCTCATGGTCTAAAGTGTTTCCTGAAATTTTTTTTCATTTTCTGGGCCTTCTCCTGCCCCTTTTTAGGGATATTTACAGGAAGTCTTTCCTGTGGTTATCTTTTGGGTCTTTGAATCTGTGAAGCAGAAAACTCATGGCCTGTCTTGCTATGAAAATGAGCTTCCTGTTCCTTTTCCTGTGTGTGTCTGTTAGCTAAGTCTGTACAGATCAGAGTCCTGGGAGCTGTCAAGTCCTAGAGAGTGAGACCCTGAGCTTGTGCTTGGGCACTAAATGGAGGGGGTCATGGGTAAGAGGCAGCAGGAAAGAACTCTCTGATTCCCTTGTCGTATCTGCACCCTGTATTGAGTCTCGTGAGAGGCTCTGCCTTTGGATCTCAAAGGTTGGAGCTGCCCTGGGGAGTGGACGCCCTTCTCTGAAAACTGCTTTTGATTTCCTGACTGCAGGTGTGTACAAGGTGACCCCTCGCTCCTGCCACCGGTTTGAGCAAGCCTTCTACACCTATGACACGTAAGCTGGGCACTCCCGGCCCCGTGGGGTTTGTGCCCTTCGAGCAGGGAAGCAAATGTGCAGCTTTCCCCCGCTCATTTTTGAAAACAGGGAAAATGCTTTGTATTTTCCTGCAAGAAGAAAGTTAGGCATTAAAAAGACTTTCTAGATAAGCATTTTAAGACACTAGGGTAAATTACAGAGGAAATAGAAATGAGATTTCTTTCCTAAGAATTCTGTAAACCCAGGATAGAAGGCTGGGTTTTGAAGTAGTTTAAGTATAATCTTGGTTAAATCTTCCAGCTCTCACTAATGGGAATTTTTCAAGCTCAACACTACCATTTTTATATTTTTACAACTGATTGTGGGTTTCACTGGGAATTGGATGTATTTTGGAGTGGAGAATTAGTTTACTCTTTAGAATACTTGTAGTGCAGGTTTCTCCCACTACCCAAAAGCAGAGGATTCTTAGGAAACTGAAATGGCCAGAAGCAAAGCAGCAATTACCTTTCGTTTATATAGGAAAATTGTAAGCTTTCCCAGACCTAAAGATCAACTTGCCAGATCAAACCAAATAACATAAAACCTAAATCAGCACTAACAGAGAGTAAAAACAGGAATGTTGTGATAAGCACATAGCCTGCATCAAGGAGTTTCTAGGGAGGGAGTTGGGGCAGGGAGGGGTGCCACTGCCTCTCAACAGCTCCTGTAAAACCAGCCAAAGCTAAATGTGCTCTTTTTGCTTTTCATTGTAAGAGTAAAATTCCCTTTGAATTTCTTCTGGTTCATGAAAACAGGGACTACTGTAGGTGTTTCATCAAAGCAAAGTGGCCTAATTCAAACTTTCAAAAAGCAGGGCCTGCCTGTACTTCAAGAGTTACTTCCTCCCAGACATAGAGCAATTTCATGTAGTATGTTTGCGGGTCGGGAAGGATGTACACAGGGTGTTGTTTCTGATCCTTGAGAACGACTAATACTGCTAGCGTCTCCTTTCCGCTTCCTTGATTTATAGGTCTTCACCCAGTATCTTGACGTTGACAGCCATCCGCCACCATGTCCTTGGAACTATCACCACTGACAAAATGATGGATGTCACTGTGACTGTCAAGTAAGACAAGCTTCCGGATTGGGCTGGGGGCCTTCTCTAATAGACTCCCTGAAAATTATTTTTGATTTCTTATCTCTATGTGTATATACAATGGTCTCCCTCTCATATACTTGTGTGACATCGCCATAAATTCATGACAGCTTGGTCCTTTCCTTTCATGAGTCAGGAACTAACTGCAGATGAGGAAGAGCCTCTGACAGCCAGACTCAGTGCTCAATTTCTGTCGGAACTCTTCACACTTCCTGACTTGGCTAAGGGAGAAAAAAAAAAAAAATGTCTGCTTTGTTCATTGTATTTCAAGTGTTTTAGCAAATTCAAAAAAATTGCCTATTTTTCTTGAGACCTTTTTTCGAAGCCTTGGAAATAGAGATGGCTCCCGATATAAGAAGGGTCATGAGAGAGAAAGTATATGAGAAGCCGTCCCTCACTGGGGGTCATGTTCATGTGAATATTGCCTCAGAAAGAAATTTTTGCAGAGCGGTGAGGTGCATCTGACATCCTAATTTTCTTGAGAAATGAGAGTTTTAACACTATGACCGTCTTTGTGAAATAGAATGGGTAGTCTGGCTGGCTTTCTCCCGCCTTACCTCAGTTAGGTTGTCTTTCTAGTTGTGTCTTTCTCTCTGTCCCCACCTTTCATTCACCCTCCATCCAGAAAAATAGTGTCTGAGAACCTTCTGTGTCTAAGTGCTAAGCGTAGCCCCAGCCTTGCCCCCGAGGAACTGAGAGCCTCACGGGCAGGTGCACACAGAACTGTAAACTTAAGGCCTGATCAGTGCTTTGAATCTGAGCCCGTGGGGGTGGGGCCACGTATGCGAGGTGGCCTGTTAAGGGGCTTCCCCTTGTCCCACCATTGCCATATTTTAGGTAGAGGAATGACTTTTTTTATTCAAAGGGTCCCCCTGGCTGCCAAATGGAGAAACAGAAGAGGCCTCAGAGAGGAAGTCAATTGAGGCAAGAGTCCAGTGAGAGACGGTGGGGGCTGCGGTGTGATGGCAGAGCCGAGGAGAGGAGAGTGGAGGGCGGGTTGAGATGTGGAGGAGACAGAGCTGACAGGTTTCTAGGAAGGGTTGGGTGCCGGGTGCTGAGTGCATTGGCTTTTACTGTTTGCCTGTTTGGAACGTATGAATTACTGGGATGACGAGGAATCATGTTATTAACAGCAGTGGTTCTGTCTTGCCTGTTTTCAGTGTTTATTCTGTTCATTTGTGTATGCTCGGAAGGGTTTGGATGAAATGCATTTTCTAGCTGGACATAGCTGCCTGGATGCCTAATGGGATCGAGTCCTTTCCAGACCCAAAACCTGACACCTGCTTCCCACCCCCCAAAAACCTACTCTGGGGCCCTCCCTGGGTGCGGGCTCTCTGGAAGCAGAATGGCAGTGCTGTCTTTCTAATTGTTCCTCGAAGCTTTTTCTTGCATCCCACACCCAGCTAATTCATCAATAAATACTTGGTCTTCTAAGTAAAATATATCCATCCTCTGGTGCCTCCTGACACCTCACCTCCGTACGTGGGCCCAGCCCACATGCTCTCTTGCCTGGGTCATTGCTCTAGCTTCCCATCTGACCTCCCTGTTTTGGCCTTTGCCTTGTGATTGTATTCTCCATGCAGAGTCCAGAGTGGTCCTCTAAAGTAGAGAGAATATCATTCCTCCTCAGGGTGAATCCACTGTTGGTGGAGCCCCCGTCTGACCGCTGGAGTCCCTCTCATTGTCCTGCCCGGGCCTCTCTGCCCAGGCTGCATTGGTTTCCTTGATGTCTGTTGAGCATGCTGGGGAGCTCCTCTTCAAGGCTCCAAGGTCTTCACCTTTATGTCCCCTTGCCTGAGACACTTGTTACCTGGGTTGCCCCACAGCTCACTCTCCCCCTTCCTCAGGTTCCTTTACTACCTTACCAGAAAGGCCTTGGCCGTGCAGGCTTCCGTCATTCCACGCTGCTGTGCTTTGCTGCATCATGCTTGTCATCTCACCTCATTTTTCTTTTCATCGTCTCTTCATACTGGAATGTGGATCCCGCAGGGCTAGGCCATGGTCTGTCCTGTTACGGGTGTGTCCCCCATGCCTGTGATCTAGCAGAGCATGTTCCCGGGAAAGGCTGAGTGAAAGCAGGAGGTGGCGGCCTGGAGAGACCTCCATGTCTACGAGAAATCTAATAAGTTTCCAAATCACCAGCAAGGCAGTGGGATTCCATCCCAGGCCAGAGCCAGCAGACTCTGCTACCCTCACAAAGGAGTTCCCTTTTTACTTTTGAAAAGCTATTATTTTATTCACACCGTGAGCAGACTGTGCCATTGGTGGCTTGTGTCGCATCACCATGTCAGATTCCGCGGGTGACAGGGATAGATGACCATGCCCTCTGCTGCCACTTCCTCTCCCCAGGTCTTCCATCGACAGTGAGCCTGCCTTGGTCCTAGGCCCTCTGAAGTCTGTGCAGGAGCTGCGGAGGGAGCAACAGCTTGCTGAGATCGAGAGCCGCAGGCAGGAGAGGGAGAAGAACGGCAAAGAAGAGGGTGGAGATGGAGGGACCAAGCCCCCCGTGCAGGAGATGGTGGACGAGCTGCAAGGCCCCTTCTCCTATGACTTCTCCTACTGGGCCCGGTATGCTTGTGGGCTTTTCTCTGCAGTCCCCTCTGTTCTGACTTCCCCCCTAATGAAGGATCAGAACCAGCCTAACTGCAATGTTTTATTTTAGGTCTGGAGAGAAAATCACTGTGACCCCCTCGTCTAAAGAGCTGCTCTTCTACCCCCCTTCCATGGAGGCCACCGTCAGCGGAGGTAAACCCAGCTCGGTTGAGCTGGAGTCATGTTTGGGCAGCTGTTCCTATACCTGCGTTTAAGAATTCCTCAGTTGCTGGAGGGACACCGTCTCTGTTAGCCCCCACCCTGCATGTTGCTGTTACTCTTGATGCGTGAATGTGTGAGTGAGTGAGAGGGAGGGCTAAGTCAACACATGTTACTCGCACTGTAACTTGGGCTGTCTTTTTGGAAAAGGACTTCACTTTCCTTGATAGTTATAAGTTGACACCAGAAGGTAGGTGAAAAGCACAATCACTGACTGGTGAGCCGTCGTTGTCCTCGGTCTGATCTGTTCATGTTGTATTTTGGGGAGGGCTGAGGGGGAGACCTCTTTGGGATGGGTATTAGCAGCGATTGCTAGTGGGACATTTGCCTTTTGCTATTGATCAGTTTTTCTAGCCATGTGGATTCCTTGAATCCTGGGCATTGAAGTGCTTTGTGTTTGAATGGGGAATGTGTGGAGGAGCCTGGTTTGCAGCAGCAGCCAGTTTGGGGTTTCCCACGTGGGGTGCTCTGGGGTTCAGTAGCATAGACCCTCACTTGCTATAAGCACATATCCACATCTGTGGTCCTTTCAGAACGGAGGGAGCGGAGTAGTGGAACCTGTCTTTGTCGGGTTTACCTGCAGGGCACCTGAGTCCAGCCTTTTGGGGCTGCAGAGAGGCTTGCGCCCCTCCAGACATCGCACCGTCTGGCACATCAGCCTCATGTGGAGCTAGCTTCACGTTCTCAGTCTTAGCCCCGTCTCTAATGGGGAGGCCCACCCCGGAGATCCCTCTCCTCTGCAGCTAACTCCTGTCCCCTTCTTTCTTTTTTAGAAAGCTGCCCAGGAAAACTGATTGAGATCCATGGGAAAGCAGGCCTATTTCTAGAAGGCCAGATCCATCCAGAGTTGGAAGGAGTCGAGATTGTCATCAGTGAAAAGGGGGCGAGTTCTCCCCTGATCACAGTCTTTACTGATGATAAAGGTGCCTATAGGTAAGCCCTTGCTGAGGAGACATTGGTTTGGAGCCAGTTGGGGAGCCCACATCTGTGTGTTGATGCCTCCTCCAGGATGGAAGCGAAGCCGTCTATAGTGTGTTGCCTTTTTCTTCTCAGTGTGGGCCCACTGCACAGTGACCTGGAATACACCGTGTCCTCCCAGAAGGAGGGTTACGTCCTGACTGCCCTGGAAGGCACCATAGGAGACTTTAAGGCTTATGCCCTGGCTGGTGTAAGCTTTGAGGTAACACTGCATGTTTATATAAAGCAAAATCACTGAGTTTTACCTGGCACGCAATAATCTGCCCATAACGTGTAAGTTCTGATGGTCTCACATGAACACACCCATGAAGATGCTACCACAAACACAATAGTGAGCAGGTGTGTCCCCCCAAAGTGTTCTCGTACCTCTTAGTGTCCAGCCCCTCCTACCCTCCCTGCCTGTCTGACTCGCTTTCTGTCACTGTAGATGAAGTTGCATTTTCTAGAATTTCATATGCAAATGGAACTATACAGGAGATACTCTTTTTTGTCTGGTTCTTCTGCCAGCAAAATTGGGAGGCTTTTGACTTCTGCTTGTTTATGTACCTTTTGGGGAGTGCTTTAAGCTTCATCCTGACTCTGTTTTGTATCGAAAAACATGGACTGTTCCTACGGAGGGGTTAGATGTCTTCCTCAGTCCTTCTTGGGAAGGAGCACACTGTGTAATGGGGCGTCTTGAGTATGAATATTCTCAACACAGAAACCTAAACAACGTAGCAGATGACAGCATATAAAAATTTAAAGCTGTATTGTGCAGAATACATTTTTAAGTCAAATGAAAAGATGTTTGAACTGGGAAGAGAGATATTAATGCCGTAAACAGTATCCCCAGAGCACAGGGAACTCCTAAACTCTGTAAGGAAAAGACAATCTAATAGAGAAAACATGAACACGGCTACAAAAGGGTGTCTGCAGAGGTAACGTGAGTGACTAATGAATAGAGCGCTCTGCTGCGGTCATGACCGAGTTGATGCAAAGGAAGTTACCCTCAAAACACTGGTTTTGGGTTAGATTTGCGATAGTTAAGGCGACGGCCAATTTTTTTAAAGAAATAAATACTTGTATATATTTATTTATTTATTTATTATTTTTTGATATTTTATATAATTCTTACATCATTTTTCATTTTTGCACAATGTATGCATTTTCATTTTGGTTATATTCCCCATACAATTGCACCCCCCCTTTTTTTTAGGATTTATTTATTTATGCATACAAGAACTGGGGTACAGCCCAGAGGTGCGGGGGGTGAGAGGATTCACCAGAGACAGAGTGGGGAGCAGAACGGGCAGACTGAATGAAATACACTGCTGAGGGGAGCAGTGGGCGAGACAGGAGAGGTCTGCTGCGCCATGTGGGTTGCTCCCTGCTTGGCTGGGATCAAACTTGTGCTGCAGAGGCTGCGGATTGCTTCATAGTGCGATGTCTAACCCCTTGCGCCACCAAGGAGGCCCAACATCCCCCCATCCTTCCTCTTCCCCACCCCTGCCTTAGTGTGTCTCTAGTTTATAGTTGCTTGTTGATTTTGATTTTTACTTTGTATTAATTAGTCTTTTTCCTGGTCCCTTATTTAGGTTTTTCTAAATTGATAATGGCCATTTTTGGGAGCGTGTGTATTTTCCCATGCGTGGATCATTGATGGAACTGTAAATGGTTTTAGCTACTTTAGAGTACAATTCGGTGGTGTCTTTCTGAATTTAAAGTGCCCATAGCCAGTAGTTGTCCTCCTAGGGTTTGACTCTCCAGGAAAGGAGAAAAATATAAGTACACAAAGATAGACATGTCCAGGGACATTTAGATCGTCCTTTTCCATCACAAAAGGAGGCGGCCGGCGCCCCACCAGCTTCCTGACCCTGACTTTACAGTGACGTGCAGCTTTTAGAAACCCACGAGGCAGGTCTGAGTTGACTGATCAAAAAGGAAAGCCGTGAGTGGCGGTGGAGGGAGAAAGTCGGGTACAGAGCCGCCCGTGTCGCCTGCCATTCTTTTTCACCTCCACCTCCACCTCCCTGCTGCCCACCCGCCTGTCATCAAGCCTAGTGCTGCAAGGCTGCACCCCAAACTGTTAACATTAGTTACCTCTGGGGACAGAGAGGGAGATTTCTGTCCCCCAGTATAAGAATAAAAGCTCATGGGTTTACCTCCTGACTTGTGAGGTGGGGTCTGCATGGTTAGTATGTTACCTTTCTCACCCCCAGATAAAAGCTGAAGATGACCAGCCCCTCCCTGGGGTCCTCTTGTCCCTCAGTGGTGGTGTGTTTCGTTCCAACCTCCTGACCCAGGACAATGGCATTCTGACGTTCTCAAACCTGGTAAGGTGTCCGTTCACTCACTGCCTGCTTGCCTCTCCCAAGAGAGCAGGGACACGGCGTGCGGGACTTACGTGACACTTGGCAATGCAAGAAGAGAATGCTAGCATGGAGTGTTTTTACGTTTCTTCGGGGACCAAATCTAATTAGAGGATCACTCTTACCAGAACTCGGTGCTGCTGATTCATGTCCCCTTCCGCACACTCCCATTTTCTGGCCACCTGCTTGTCACTAAGGCAGTGTAATGAATTACCATGGCTGCCATGGCTCCTGCCTCCGGTGTCCCTGTGCTCACCACAGGATCAGGTTGCTTGTGATGCCGAGTCTGGAGAGTGGTCAGCTGCTGCACCTGGTGGGAGGAGAGTGCTGAGTCTCATTCCAGGTGTTAGTCTGAGGCCCCGACTGGTGGGCACTCCAGAAGTGCAACCCAGTAGCCCCCTGGTTAATCCTGGGAATAAAGGGACCTTTTCAGGGGTGTCGCCTGCAGCAGGGAAGTGTGCCTGTCAGAGCCCACGTGGTGCAGTGACTGGCACCCAGGTTCAGACCTGCCCTCTGCTGTTTACTTGTGTCATTGACCTTGCCGAGCCTCAGTTTCTTCATTTATAAAATTCAAATATGAGTTTTGCCTCCCCGTTGCGGAAAGCCCATGATAGTAACAGCTGCCTTTTGGAGCTGGAATTGCTGTCCTCCGCTCTGTTTGTGGTAGAGTAGGGTGACTCTTCCGTCTGTCCAGGAACCCTGGAGCTCATGGCATCGTTCTGACTTTAGCTGCCCCCTTTTTGAGTTCCACCTGCACGTGGCAGGGAAGGCTTAGTCTGTGTTCGGCTGTCTCTTGGCAGAGCCCTGGACAGTATTACTTCAAGCCCATGATGAAGGAATTCCGCTTTGAGCCGTCCTCCCAAATGATCGAGGTACAGGAGGGCCAGAACCTGAAGATCACCATCACCGGCTACCGGACGGCGTACAGGTGAACAGCCCTGATGCTCCCCTCTCCACAGGCCTGGGCCCTGGGGTGCCTCGCCTGCTTCTGGTTCTAGAAACTTACCCCAACCTTCAAGTCGGGAGAAAGGAACTAAGATACCAGGTCCAAAGAGTTTTCACTGCTGCCCTTTTTGTCTCCTCAGACTGGTGATTCAGTCACAAGTGTCCTATTTTGAAATTGGTCTGAGAGAGCCTACTACTTAGTTGCTTAATTTTTTTTAAATTTTTATTTATTTATTTTTAAGATTTGTTTTTATTTATTTATGTAAGCACTGGGTACAGTCAGAAGCGCGGGAGGGCGAGAGAATTCACCAGAGCGGGGAGCAGAGCAGGCAGAAGGACCGAAGTACACTGCTGAGGGGAGCAGCGGGCGGCAGGAGAGGTCTGCGCGCCATGTGGGACCCTCCTCCGGTGGCCAGGGAGCGGCCAGGGAGCAACCGGGGATCGAACCGGCGCTGTAGAGGCTGCGGGCAGCTTCGCAACCCAGCACTCAACCGCTGCACCACCGGGGAGGCCCAATTTTTTTTTTGAAAGAGTTTAAAACTTGAATTAAATTTCTAAAAAAAGGAAATGCATTCACTAGAGTAAAACTTCAAAATGTTGAAGAATGTGGAGTGTGGAATTTCTCCAATATCCTTATCTCCCAACCAACCAGGTTGTCAGTGTTCCTGAACACTCCCAGAGGTGATTCATGTAAATACTAGTATACACAGGCCCTCCCCCTCCATGGCTGTATGTGTATGTGTATCCATAATGTGCTTACACATCAGCCCATGTATATAGATAGAGACACAGAAGTACTTGAGATGAAGATTCAGTCAGGAGTGGGTTCAGCATGATGGGCCATTTCCAGCCAAATATGTGCGATGAAAGAGGAAGTGATTTTTTTTTCCTTTTATTGAATGCTTCATTATTTAAAATAAAGCCTAACAAAATTTTTTTTAATGAGGTAAAGTCAAGCTTAGCCTTTTTAAAATACAGTTTTTTTGAGTGTCCCCTAAAATGTAGGAGAAGAGAAATCATGACAGCCACTGGCTGACCCCACCCTCTGGCAGAAGTGGGTTCAGGAGTGGAGGAGCCAGAGCTGAATCTGCAGGGTCACTGGGGCCAATGCCTTTGGAGCCGTCTTGTACCTTGACTGCTGGTAGAGGCAGGACACCTTGCCTGCTGTCTAGCGAGCTTCCGAAAGAATCTCATGTCCTGCTGCCTCTGTCACTCCAGCTGCTATGGCACAGTCTCTTCTTTGAATGGAGAACCGGAGCAGGGTGTGGCTGTGGAAGCCATGGGACAGAACGACTGTAGTATTTATGGAGAAGACACGGTGACGGATGAAGAGGGCAAGTTCAGGTTACGTGGATTGCTGGTGAGACTTTGAACATGTTTTATTAGTGGGTCTTTTCATACTGTGTTCAAGAGTGTCTGAGGGACTCCCAGATTGTTGGGAAGGGACTGAGCAAGAAGGGTAGGGATGGGGGTAACAGGGTTCTGGAAATCTCTCAATCCCTATCTTAGTGACACACCTTGCCTTTATCTAGCTGACATGTTTGATTGGGGTTTTGTGGCAAAATAAAGTTGGATAACCATGGGTTTGGTGCAACTTTTGCCTGGAGTTGATAATTTATGCCTAAGGTCAGGACTCTCAAACCAAATGTCTGTAGAGCCAGAAGACAAGTACAAATGGCTGAAGGAGGCTGGGTGTCACTAGGGAGTGGTGAGGATTGTGGTTTACTGGAATAGGCATAACCCTTGTAAAGGAGCCAGCGGCCCTGCAGCTCAGCTCATTAGAGCCACGTGAGAAGACAGACTCAGGGTCACCAGATCATTAGGATTTTCAGAAGAGTAATAAGGAATTCAGATCCCACATGAATATTGACAGTTAATTAAAAGAAAAAACAAAACCCTACAATCTTTTTGTCCTTTCGGCTGCTAAATTACAACATTTGGTTTAGGGGAGGAAAACAAAACCATCCAACCTCTTTGCCCTTTTGGCTGCTAAATTGCAACGTTTGGTTTAGGATTTATGGTGCATTTTTCTTGAATTTTCATTTGTACATTCATGCTTCATTCATTTGCTCACTTAGCAGTCACTAAATGGGTGCTGGTGAAGTCACCTAGAGTGTGGGTGGCACCCACTGGATGGGGTCACCTCTATCTGGGGTTTGTTCCCAGTCTTTTAAATAGACAAACTACACTTGTAGTTGACCCCAGAGCTAGTTACATGCACGTATCTCAGCAACAGACTAATGCTTGCTCAAATCAAGTGAATGGAGATACCAACCAGTTTGCCAGTTTATTTAGATATACCCTGGGATGACAAGAAAGACTCTGTCCTGTGTCCAGGTACTGGAGGTCACTGGAAGTCAGGTCAGAAGTTTGCTTGGGAGCGTGAAGCATTCATGCCCGAGGAGGATGGATGTGGGGCTTTTTCCTTGCCATGCTGTGGACTGCTATAGGCAGGATCTGATGGTCCTGCAGGTGGGCTGGAGGCACACTGACTGGGTGGGTGCCCTGCACCTTGTTCTGCCCGCCACTCACCCTCTGTGGAAGGTTCTCATCAGATTTATCAAGGCAGTGGTTTGCTTGCCACTTGCCTCCTGAGTTCGCTTGTCCCAACAAGCCTTGCTGCAGTGTTCCCTCTGGCTGTCCCCGTTTTGTGGCGTGGAGACATGTCCCAGGGACCCCAGGAGACTGCTCTTTGCTGGCCTCCAGGCCTGCTTTTCTTCCCTGAGGCAGTGGTTCCAGAGAGAACGGACAGGGCCCAGGGAGAGCTCACAGCTTGTTAGAACCAGGTTCTCTATCTTGCTCATTTATTGCAAGCCCAGCTGTGCAGTCTTGTCCTTTGCTGGCTGCACAGACAGACACCCTCCTGCCCTGCTGTGTCTAGAATCCCGCCTCTGCATTTCCTCGAAGTGTGAGTTCAGGCAAGCTTTTCATCCTTTCTGTCTCGGTTTCATCCTCAACTGTAAAAGGAGGGCTGTGATAACGTCAGCTTCCTTGGCTTGCGTGTTGAAGGAGTTAATACACACAAGGCACAGAGAGGCTCAGGCACACTGACTCAGTGACAGGTGATAGGCAGAAGCAAAACCTTTCCCCAGGTGTTCATCACTGGAACTGGAGCTTAGTCCTCTGCTCCCCCCTCATTGCGAGCCCGCAACCCAGAGGGGCTGGGCGGGACCTGTGCAGGTCCCTCCTCTCCCCCTGGCCTGACTGCTGCCTTCTGGGCACCTCTCCCGAGGTTACCAGTTCCGTATCACCTTCTTGGTTCCCTCCAGTGCCTTGCTGGCCTCGACACATTCATCTAAACTCACCAACTTAATGCTTTTCATGTAATTAAGCTGAACGTAGCTTCCTTCCCCACTGCTATAGATTTCTATTTTACCTGATTCTTGGGACACCCTTCTCTTCCTTGTAGGTGATAATTCATCAGTGCTCTCAGTGTGTTTTAGAGTTGCCCCCTGGTGGCAGCCTGTGCCTTCCACGTGCCGGGCGGGGTTCCAGAGGCATGTCCTTAGCGTCGGCAAGGGGTTTGGATCTGAGTTTGCCAGAGGACAGCAGACTGGAGAGCCCCTGTTGAAGATTTCCTAGGGATTTCCACCCAGTTGGATTCGTTGGTTCTTTGGCCTTTTCTGGGCAGTGTGCTGCATAGGATCTTGGGTGTGAATCACACCACTGGGACTCCTACCCAAGAATACAGGCAAATCCCTGAGATGTCACTGTGAGTGAGGGGTCGGGCCAGTTGGGATGGGAGCAACTGCCCCGGGGCTCCTGCCTGGCCCAGGAACCAGTGGTGGGCAGTGCCCCTCCCCCTGCTGCAGCAGTGCTGTCTCCTTTTCTTCAAAAATAGCTGCTCCCATGCTGCCTCTCTCAGGTGCATGCAGCTATTTTGAAGGAACCCAGTGCTACCGGTCCTGACTGAGCTATAAAGTAAATTAATATGTCTGTTGGTGGTCATAAATGTGATTGTTCTCATTTCTTTTTAATAATAACTTTAGTATCTTTGTAAAGGTGCCGCGTGCTCATTATAAAATAGTTCAAGCAATATATCTAAAAGGAAAAAATTTTGAAAGGGAAAAAACACAACCTGAAGCTACCCCGGCAGTGGCCTTGGTTAATGGAGAGTGAATAACGTGTCCCCCGCTGCTTTGCTCACAGAACTGGGCCTGCGCGTGTGGCCCAGTTTAAAATAAATGATTACAGCTTTGGGTCATTCCCTCTTAGATGCATGTAGTCACCTTTGAACTTGACCCAGTGCTTTAAACACTTGTGGACATCATTCTGGATATCATTTAGACAGATAGAGGGGAGCGGTCTCCAGCAAGGCAAATAGGATTTTATCAGAATAAGCATATGTACTGTGCTTGCAGCTTGGGAATAGGAGACCAACTTCAGTTGCCTGAGTGGGGATTAAAGGGATTGCAGAACTGAGATGAATGTTTCTTCATCTGGGTACATTTTCAAGGCACTGGTAAGAGGGTGCATGGGGCCTGCAGGGGACAGAGTGGTGAGGGCCTGTGGCCAACACAGGCCCAACGGGCTTCATGTGACGAGCTCCTTGCTGGAGAAGTGACCTGTGGGTTTGTTTGCAGCCGGGGTGTGTCTACCACGTTCAGCTCAAGGCGGAAGGCAACGACCACATCGAGCGGGCCCTCCCCCACCACCGGGTGATCACGGTAAGCACAGGATTCTCGACGGGGATGACGTGATTGCGTCCCAGACCAGGCACCCTTCAGTGCTTCCTTTCTGGCTGCCTTTCGTCTGCCGTGGGGGAAACGTGAAATCCTAATTAAGGGTTTCCTTAGAGTAGCATCCTCACAAGTAGCACCTTAGGTGGGGTTTTTAATGAACAGCCAGAGAAGAAACTTGAACTGTTGTTACCCTGCTCCCTCTTTAAGTTCTGACTGTTATCCACATGGGTTAAGGATCTTAAGGCCTAAGTAGCATTTTACACCAGGGGAAGGTCCAAAAGAGATGTGGTCTTCCCTGGGGGTAGGGCCACGCCAGGTTCTTATAGTCACATGACCCTGTTTTCCCTATGGTGGGCAGAGTCTGGTAATACTCGAGATCATGGCTTAGCTGATTGATCCCTAACAAGGCAGCCCTTCAGGTCCCCGGGAGTGGCTGGGAATCATTCGAAGTGAACTATTTCACCGTTTGCTAGATGAGAGGGTGAGGGTGGAGGGACTGGTGCTTGGTGGCTTTGCCAGGTGGCACTAGGCTGGGAGATGATGACGTCTCAGGGAGGAGGGTGGTGGGCCAATGGGAGCCACCCCGATTTTCTTAATGTCTCTGTGGTGGCTGACATTTTATATAGCTGTGAGGGCTGCATCTTACATGGATGCTAAGCCCATCCTGCCATGGACTTAGCCAGTATCGCAGGTAGATGGGGGATGACAGCCGCGCAGGTATGAGCAGGTGATGGGGGGAGGACATGGTCAGGAGGGGCTCGGGGGCCAGCTTCACTGACTATGCCACAAAGAACATGTCTCTCTTTTTTCAAGAGTAGGCGGGAAATCTGTTAGTTTTTTTTTTTTTAATGTACATGAAATTTCTTTTGTAAATGTTGACAAGCAATTAAAACTTAGGAAAAAATGGAACACTTGTCAAACAAAATGTGTCCGTGAGCCAGGTGTGGCCCATCTCCTTCCTGTCGGCTCGTGACCTGGGACTGGACTCCAGTGACAAACTTTGCTCCCTCATTCTCAGAAGTGAGGTTGCTCTGAAATAGCTGCTAGGACGTCAGGCCACCAGGTAGATACTCCCGATCCAGCTCTCTCAGCCCCAGCCTGCCTGTTTCTCTAGGTCGGGAACAACGACATCGATGATGTTAACATCATAGTTTTCCGGCAGATTAATCAGTTTGACTTAAGTGGAAACGTGATCACGTCCTCTGAGTATCTTCCTACATTATGGGTAAGACCAGCTAATTTTTTTAAAAAAATATTTATTTATTTATGCATACAAGAGCTGGGGTATAGGCCAGAGATGTGGGGGGTGAGAGGACTCACCAGAGACAGTGGGGAGCAGAACAGGCAGACTGACTGAAATACACTGCTGAGGGGAGCAGCGGGCGAGAGGAGAGGTCTGCCACGCTATGTGGGTTTCTCTCTGGCTGGCTGGGGATGGAACTCATGCTGCAGAGGCTGTGTATTGCTTCATAGTGTGGTGCCTAACCCCTTGCACCACCAGGAAGGCCCCAAGACCAGCTAACTTTTAAGGTTGCAATGTTTTGTTCTTTTCAGCTTGAGGGGATTAGGGGCAGGCTCCCTGGGCCCATCTGAGCTGCGTTAATGCACAGGACTGAGGTGGACATGCTTGATGTCCTGCCTATGGGGGTTGAGGTTGAGGCTGAGATTAAGAAACTTCCATCCACGTGCATCTGGGAGAATGACTGCTGGTGGCTGGAGAGAAACCAGTTCCAGTTAACTGTGTTGTTAGTATTTATTTTTGGAAACATGGCAGCCAATGCCCCATTAACATGGAAAGACATGGCATGGGAGCTAAGGGTGGACTTGCGGAAAGGGAGAATGCTGGGTGAGACCCTCAGCCATGTGGGTGAGTCCCAAGCTCCCCAGGAATAAATCAGGGTGCTTGGGCTCTCTGAGTCTCCATAGCGATGGTCGTGATGCCTGGCCAGTGGGATTGGTGACCAGTTATATGAAGTTCATGCCTGGCGTATTACAGACGTGTTAGGAGCTATTCTTTTTGATATCATCATTACAGTATTATTATTTTGAACATTAACAGTCAGCAGAGTCTATTTTAAAGGTTTGCATTTCTGTGCTCATCACGTAACTGGTGCCCAAGATGATTGAAGCCATCATGTTTGGCTGTTGGGGGTGGGGTGGTTTCCCTTCCAAATCTCTGTGTTTCCAAAGATTCTTCCCCCTAAGAGATAAGCTATGCCAATGGTGTCTGACATGAAGTGTGTATCAGGTTTCAATTTCAACAAACAGAGCGCCTGCTTTCTTTCTGCTCTCCAGGTGAAGCTGTACAAAAGCGAAAATCTCGACAATCCAATCCAGACCGTTTCTCTGGGCCAGTCTCTCTTCTTCCACTTCCCGCCGCTGCTCAGGGACGGCCAGGTAGCTCCCGCCCTCCGGGCAGCTGTCCTTGTTTAAATGGGCCCAG
Organism: Talpa europaea; assembly: GCF_964194135.1. Classification (NCBI taxonomy): domain Eukaryota; kingdom Metazoa; phylum Chordata; class Mammalia; order Eulipotyphla; family Talpidae; genus Talpa; species Talpa europaea. Next base: position 93,842,563 of record NC_140079.1, on the reverse strand, counting down.
TGTTTAGTTTAAAGGAAACACAGTTGTGGCTCAGCTAGTTTTTCTCCCTAGATGTCACTCTGCAGCAATGGGTGAGGTTGTGCTCAATCCAAGGAGGTTGGGCTCTGTAGGGACAAGTTTTCTTAATTCCTTGTTTTTCTGTCTACAAATTAATATTCATGGCAGGAGGTTTTGGGTAGGAGACTCATCACTCAGAAGGAGCCAGTGTTAACATGTCAGTCGGCACCCCAGATCTTCCAGGCTGTGTGCGTATGATTCAAACATATATGTACACATGTGTTTATTCACCCTAATAACTCACATCTGGGACTATTTGTTTTATAATCTGTTTTTCAGTGAAGACTCTATCATGAACCATCATAAATCTTTTATGACGTGGTCTTAAAGTGGTGCACAGAGTCCGGTGTATAGGAAATACCATAGTCTGTGTAACCAAGGCCTCCAAGTTGGACGTCACTTACCACTTCCAGGACAGTATTGTCCACCTGGACACTGCTGTAGGCGAAGTGGTGGGAATAAATTTGGCACGAATTTGGTTCTTTCTGGTGGACTTAGCCTGCGGTCACTAGGGTACGCTGTGTGACCTTTCCGCCCCTGGCTGCTTACACCTGCCTCAGGGATGCTCAGCCAGGCTTTTCTCCATGTGCAATGACTATAAAGTAACAAATATTTATGGAATTTGGGGTTCCTCCCCATTTCTCCAGATGCCCTTTGAAGTAGCCACTTCAGGCAGCACAGCTCTATGGAAACAGCTTGGGCTTTGGGGCCAGACTCTACCTGGGAGCAGAGCCTGCGGGGCACCTTGTTAGCCAAGTGACCTGAGCCAGCCACTTAGCTCTGTAGGCCTCACTCTCCTCCTTTGTGAAATGGGACAATAACCCGGCTAGTGGTTGAGACCAGAGCAAACAGGCATTTGCTCAGTGGGGTGAACACGGTTAGGGCTCAGCACACAGGGCTGTGACTGTCATGGGGACCACTCCAGAGATGCAGTGTTCTAGAGCTGGCCAGCTGCAGAGCCACTTGAGTCTTGTCCCTGCAAAGCCAGCTTCATTTGGGGTTGAAGGTGGTCTGTGTGTGATCCTGTCCTCCCTCATCAGAGTTGGCTCGCAGTAACTTTCTGTGCTGCATAAAGTCGCCTTCTCAAAGGACCGTAACTGCCATGGTTGAATATACTCATAAAAGGTGCCACAGACCCTGGGCACCTTGTCAGCAGGCACGCCTCAGCTGTAGGGGACACAGCGCTGTCACTGATGGGCTGGTCTGCTGAGGCCCATTCTGAAGTTAGTGATCTTAACTTGGGTGTGTGAACCTGGGGGTTTCTTGAAAAACCTAAAGTCCTTTACATCATAGCCATGTGTTAACACCTTCATTTTCATTTGCTTTGCCCAAAACTCTATAAAAATTCCTTCTGCACGTGCTCAGAACTACGTTGTGCTCCTGGACTCCACGCTGCCCAGGTCCCAGTACGACTACGTTCTGCCCCAAGTGTCTTTCACGGCTTCAGGCTACCACAAACACATCACCTTGATTTTCAACCCCACGGTAAGAAAGAGGGGCGCTTAAGAGAACTGGTGAGGGTGTGCATAGGGAAGTGTGGGGCTGGGGAGAGCTATTTAAAGGCTCCTGGCCCTGGGCCCTCTTCACATTGTGGATTGCGCATTCTGGGTTCCCCTGGATGCTCTTTGGCTTTTCTAAGCACTGAAGCCTTCATTTCCTGTTGAGGAGGGCGCTAGTAGTGAGGACAGGCAGACTTGTCTAGGGCAAGTGGCTCTGGGTGGCCTTGGGGGAGGCAGGTCCCCATGATGCCATGGAGGGTGAGGTGTGGTCCCTCCAGCAGGAGGCACATGACCTCCCCCCCCCAGCCTGCCTATGCTCTGCAAATGTATCTGCGTACCTTCACTCCTCACTCTGATCGCGTGGGGTTCCCGTGTCTGTGGGTAGCTGACGGGAGGCCGGGGTCGTGTGTCGTGCTGGGTGGAGCTGGCTGAGGAGTGACGGTGTTGCTGGGTTTGCAGAGGAAGCTGCCTGAGCAGGACATCGCACAAGGTTCCTACATCGCTCTGCCCCTGACGCTGCTCGTCCTGCTGGCCGGCTACAACCACGACAAGGTAGGGCCTGCAGAGACCCCACAAGAGGGCGGCCTGAGCTGGGGAGAGTGAGTCCTCACAGCAGCACAGTGACACAATAACCAGAGACGTCAGTGCTAGGGTGGGACCTAGAGACCTTAAGTCCAGTCCCCAGGCTTAAACCTCTGGCCTTGAAACCTCTCCCTGCCCCTAAACCTGGAGTACCAGGCCACATCTATCTCCTCTCCCTCTGGAACAAAGACGGGCCTTTGTGAATTGAGGTGATCCCCTGTGGCAACCCCCCCAGGCAGGAGGTCCCTGAGTGTGTGCAGCTCAATCAGCTGTCAGGCCAAGTGCACCCAGCACCCCCTCATTCTCTCTGTCTCTGCAGCTCATCCCCCTGCTGTTGCAGTTGACAAGTAGACTGCAGGGCGTCCGAGCCCTCGGTCAGGCAACCTCCGACAACAGCGGCCCTGAAGATGCAAAGAGACAAGCCAAGAAACAGAAGACAAGGCGGACGTGAGGAGGTGGAGAGTGCGTTGGGACCTCACGCGGGACAGGCCACGGCCGGGGGCCTCCCGGCCCAGGCATCAGGGCAGCCTTGGACTCACGTTGCGGGTGCTGTCTGCCCACGCGCCTCGGTGGGCGTAGCTGCCTGTGCCCTCCGCCCCGGCCTGGCCCCTAGGTGCAATGCGATGTCGGACCCTCCTGTCACTCTGCTGAGCACAATTTATTTTCTGAGTTGAAGATAATTTATTATTATTTTTGTCAAAGAAGTATTTAAGCTGTGCTGGTGGCCTGAGAATGTAATTCTTAATTTTCAGCATCCATTTGCAAAGAGAATTTGTGAACATGGGTTTTGGTCCCCTAAGGAAGTCCCTGTTGGGTTTACCTTCTCCTTTAAGTTCCCTTTGTACCCAAAATCCCTGTTGGCAATTGCACAACCCATATCTACTACTTGGAGAGAATGTTAGGAAGTAAATGTCAATAAAATTGCCCTTTCATTTGTGTTGTAGCTCATCTCAGATGTGTTTCTTGGATGACATAATGTTGGGCACTGCAGGGGTAGGTAGACCCTGAATGAAGGGCTGGAGCAAGAAGATCCTTAGCAAAGGCAAGAGGAGTCCCAGCAGCTGTCTTTTGGCCTCCGCAGCAGGAAAATAGGGGCGGGTGGGGACTGTGGCAAAGTGAAGAGCACCCACTCTGTTCAAAGGTGCCATTGTGTCTCAGACCTAGCTCACTAGTGCCCTGCAGGACTGTACATTCATTTTTTCTAGAGAAGTCAGAAAGGCAAAATTTTTGTGAAATCTTGCAAGTCTTAAATGTCGGCAACAAATTCATTTTGAAAAAAAACACACATAAACTTTTGACTAAACAAAAATGCCTGTGTAGTGTAGGTGAGGCTTGAATGCTTCCAGTTTGCATAAGGGATCCAGGAATTCACAACATTTGAAGAGCATTCATTTAATTCTTACAGGAGATAATTTAGTCAACTGAGTTATATTGAAGGAGGAGCCACATCCATCCACCCAACTGCACGTGTGACAGGCACTGGGGTGTGAAGACGACACAGTGAACTGAGTTGGAAGAGGATGGGGCCGCTTCCACTTTGTCCCTCATCCCCTCACAGCTTGGTGGGCGGCGGGCACTCTGTGAGGAATGACCAAGTGAATGCATCTATGGGCACGGCTCTGGTTGTTGGGTGGAGAACCCCCGATAAGTGGACAAGGGCAGTGCTGGTCAGCACCTCCTGGTGGAGGAAGCTCAAAGGTCTGATCCTGCCTGAGAGCTTGGGGAAGCTTCGGGACCTGGTGTTCAGGCCAAGTCTGGAAGGACACCAGTCACCTACACATTTTGGCCTATTGAAGCCATAGCCCTCTATGGCACCCCAAAAGTCCCCAGAAAAGCCCCATTTAAAGGTGCTGGCTTTACCTCAGTCCTCTTTCCTTGTTTTGAATTTTATCAACGATTGCCACCCTGAGTTAAGAACACTTCCTCTCTCCAGGGCTGAGGATCTTCCTGACCTTATGAAGACAGGTGTGCATTCACGCCTGTCTTAGGAGGAAATCTGTGCCCTAAGAAACTGTGCCCTAAGATCATGTAGCTGTTAGGTGGCGGAGCTGGGATTTGAGCCCAGCAACAAGAGTCCTTGAACTCCCAGGTGCTGCAGCCCCTGCATACCAGCTGAGACGACACAGCTACGTGCCAGATGGTCCGGGATAATTCAAGGGCCAGAAAAGTCACGCTTTATGCAGAAGTGGACAGAGCTCTGAGAAAGCTGTGAGAAAGTTAGCAAAGTCAGCATTATTTCTGGGACCAAATATTTCCACGACTGAACACTTAAACCCTGTTCCTCAGTAGGCAAGACTCCCCTTTCCTTAACAGCTGGGGCAGCTCTATGAGAGGAGTTGGGAAGAAGACAGTTGCGGTTGCCTTCAGTTTAGGCTGAGTTCATTAGGGATAAGGAGTGTCTTAATCATCTGCATTTCCAGTCCCTTCCACAGGGTGGGTGTTTGAGAGAGGTGCCAGCTTCAAGATGCCCCTCCCCCATCCACATTGCCCTTACCCAATCCCCTTGCCATGCTGAATCAAGGCCTGGCCCCTGTGACTGGTGGAATGTGGCAGACCTGACATATGACTTTGCAGGTTGGGCTGCAAAGACTTGGCACATCCGGATCACTTATGCTCTGGGGAAGCCTCTGCCTTGCATGAGGATGCTCAGGCTTCCCCCGGAGAGGAGTTGAGGCCCCAGCCAACAGTTAGTCCAGCTTGCCCGCCATGTGCCTGAGGCAACTTGCAGTGGATTCCCCAGCTCCAGTCCCGCCTTTGGGTGCTGCAGCCCCACTGATATCTACTGCCGCTGCTTCAGAGGCTTCACGTGAGACTGCCTGGTTGAGCTTCCCCAAGTCCCTGACCACAGAGGTGTGACACTGTTGTGACTGTCTTAGGCCTCTGGGAGTAACCAGCTGTACACTAAGATAGTGCGTTATTTTTCCTCCATCAGGGCCCTTGCTCTCCAGCTTTCAGTGACCAGATTCCAGAAAGACCAGTTGTTACGAACTGATAGACATTGACACCAGGTCCAGAAGACTGTGCTCCCAGATGTGAGTCACGTCACCCACCATTTTTGACTTTATTTCTATAGTTTGCTAAGCCAGGCCCAGGGCTGCTTGCTGAGGCACCGCTCGGCCTGCAGGGGCTGGCACAGATGCTGGGCGCACACCCATGAAAGTGGAGACAAGGGAGGTTCCCTGTGAGTGGAGTTTGGAAATCGGACATCTGGCTTTGCCGATTGTTCTGGCTTTGTAGAAACACCCCCTGCAGCGCCGGGCTTTCTACCATCCCAGCTTGCAGCCCCAGCAGAAAGAACAGTTCCCATGCCCAGCGTTGTGTGTCCTTCCTGGGGAGGGGGAAAGGCTGGGTCCCTGGGGCCTGGCCAGACGCAAGCCACACCCTCGTCCTTGCGATAGGCAGCTCCTTGGCTGGGGACCCTGCGTTTCCCAGGGGGGACAAGGACCCAGGTGAGAACAAATAGCAATCAGCTCTTTTTCAAAATTTGATGTGGTCATGTCATCCACCATTTTTGACTATCTTTTTACTAGCAAAATGACGACTTTATTGTGTCATGCCTGGTGGAGGGGAGAAGCTCTTGTAATGTGGGCCTACTGTGTGTTAGGGACACAGTACAGTTCCAGGCCCTGGAACTTGGTGCAGTGGGGGATGAGAGGACCCCATTCTTCCCAACCCCCTTCTCAGTGGGAGCCAGTGTTTATGCTTTAAGACCCATTGATGATCACGATCATCTCACTTACACCCCATGTGGACACTGTGTGTACATCTGGAGTTAAATTTAAGATGCCGCAAATTTACATCTTTTTTAAAAAAAGTTTATTTATGCATACAAGAGCTGGGGTACGGGGGGTGAGAGAATTCACCAGAGACAGAGTGGGGAGCAGAACAGGCAGATCTACTGAAGTACACTGCTGAGGAGAGCAGCGGGCGAGTCAGGTGAGGTCTGCTGCGCCATGTGGGCTGCTCCCTGCCCGGCCAGGAATTGAACTCATGCTGCAGTGGCTGCAGATAGCTTCATAGGTTGCGTCTTAACACTTGTGCCACCAGGGAGGCCCCTACATTTTTTTTTTTAAGATTTATTTATTTATGCATACACGAGCTGGGGTACAGGCTAGAGGTGTGGGGGTAAAAGGATTCACCAGAGCCAGAGTGGGGAACAGAACAGGCAGACTGACTGAAGTACACTGCTGAGGGGAGCAGCGGGCAAGTCAGGAGAGGTCTGCTGGGCCATGTGGGTTGCTCCCTGGCCAGCCAGGGGTTGAACTCATGCTGCAGAGACTGCGGATTGCTTCATGGGTTGCTTCTTAACACCCTGCACCACCAGGGAGGGCCCCAATTTACATCTTTTTAGGGCAGTGAGGTTTTTACCATTTTGCTGTGTGGATGAAACAGCCGACTGTCTTGCCTTCGTTTCCTGGCTTATACTTTTAAAAATAAATGAGTGCATTAAAACAAGTGGTCCCCAAATCTGTGTGAAATCCTTGTCTCCAGAGACTGATGGGTGCCCCTCCCTGTCTGGGCTCTGCAGGGGAGGCGGCTGGTGAGAGGAAGAAACTGGCAGCTGCTGCATTGTCCTCCCGTCCGCTGAGTGAACACTCAGGAAGAGCTGCTCTTTCTGTGGGTGCAGCCACGTGGAGAAAGCATTTTTCTGCTTCGAAAGGGTGCCTCTGCTCCTGTGCAGCTTCCAGAACGCCTAACCTAAGTGATGATGGATATTCAAGTGTTCACGCGTGAAGGTGCTATCCAAGACTGATAGTAGTTGAGTGTGGGGCTTAGCAAACTGTGGCCAAGCTTGCTGTGCTAGCTGTGTTTGTAACCAGCCACGCTCATTCATTTACAGATTACCCCTGGCTGTTTTCACCCTGCAGTGCCAGAGGTGAGTGGTTGTGGCAAAGATTGTATGGCCTACAAGGCCTAAAATGTTTGCTCTCTGGCCTGCTACAGAAAAGCTTTGCTTTATTCTATTCTAGGGGGTGATTTGTCAAGTTTGATTTGGGGAGAGTCATTCAGTCATTCAACAAGCACTAACTGAGCATTACTCTTGGAGTGAAATGATGGCAGTGGATCCTGGCCTCTGTGAACTTCCTCCTCATCATTCAGCCAAATGATGAGAAAAACATCAGCCAAATTCCAGTTGAGGTACATTCTACAGAATTCCTGGCCAATATTCCCCCAAACGGTCAAGGTCATCCATGTGGTGTCCTGGCTGGGATTCTGGCCCAGAAAAAGGGCATTAAATAAAAACCAAAGAAGGACTGCATGGCATTACGTGGGACACATGAGAACTCTTTGCATGATCTTGGCCTTCTTTCTTAAAGCTATCCTAAAATTAAAAATTTAAACATATTTCTTAAAAAAAAAACAACAACAACATGCTGGTGGCAATGGGACTGGTGCAACCTGGTACCTGTTTGTCTGGCTTTGTTTGTTGGCGTGAGTTTGTATTGTTGCCATGTGCCCTCTCCTGCCTGACCCTCACCCTAGCCAGTGATCTCAAGTTAAGAGTCAAAAAGCACAAGTTGAGGATGTGCCCTGTGGCAAAGACATGGCCTAGCGTCCAGACCACGCTCATTGGTGTTTCTGCAAAAGCCAAGGCGTAGGCTCGGCAGGCGTCCACCAACTGACCCACGGGCCAAATCCAGCCAGCTGTCTGTTTTAGTCAATAAAGTTTTATTGGAACGCAGCCACTCCCAGTCATTGATGGGCTGACTATGGTTACCTTGCAATGACAACAGCAGAGCTGAACAGTCACAACAGAATTTGTCTGGTCCACAAAATATGTGCTGTCTCTTTACAGAAAAAGCTGGCCGAACCTTGGATTGGGGGACACCGATTGTGTCCAGATGCCACCCGTTAGCAGGAAGGGTAAGCAATCCTCATGGAGGAACAAGTGAGGCTTTTAACAGCAGCGCACACAGCTGGGCAAAGCCCGAGGCTTGCGTCTTTGGGACTGAAATGGATCATTAATATTGACTATTTTACAACCTACTTGCTCCAGATGATTCCATTTAATTTCTACTGTCTCTCGGAATAGGGCCCTGCGCACAGAGGTTGGGGCTACGTGTCTTCATCGGCTTCAGAACATATTGATTCTGAGATATGTACATTTCTCTGCAAAGAGCATCTCTTGGCATGACAGGAGATCACACGTTGCTTGTTTCTTGTCTTTCAGTCCCCTCTGAACATGATAAAATCATGATCCCGGCATCACCCAGGGACCCCCGTGTCTCTTGGAAGTGGGATTCTTTTGTTTGTTTTCTTTTTAAATCTCTTTCAAGTCAGTGAGGCAGAATGGAAAATTTTTCCTGTCTTTGGAGTGGACAGGGCTGAGTGCCAGTCCTGCCCCTTTATTTGCCGGGCCATGTGACATGTGGCTCTGGGGAGGCTGCCTAGTGTCCCTGATAGGACATTAGATGGGCTGTCCTGCATTAAAACAATAAGGAATAGGTAAAATAATGATAATAATAAAGGGGACAGTGGCCGCATCACAGGGTGGTTCTGAGGATCCCATGAAATGATTAAGGGCTTGCTTGGTGAGGTGGGTGGCCATTTAGCCCATAGCCACTGCCGTGGCTATACCGATCACCACAGCTGGCCACCGTGGTTGATCTCCCCCAAATTTACACTAATTAATGTTCTGGTTATTAGCTCTAAGATATCATGACAGTTTTCAATATTTTGAAAATCATCTCTGGGTAGAGATGAATTTTCCCTTCCCTTGGGGCTTCACCAATGACATCGGTCTACACAGGGGCAGACACTGGGGGAGCCTACCCAGGTCCCCTTGACCTGGCAGGTGCCCATCCCCAGCTGCTGTGACAGCTGGCTGCGAAGATCTTCCAGGTGTCCCTCCCTTGGAGAAGAGGCAGCTCACCCAGGAGAGGAGGCCCTGCCTCTGTGACATTGATTCATCTGTAGGGATTGGGGGTCCTGCCTCCGTGGCCCACAGCTCCCATGGGACTAGGCTGAAGCAGTGAGTCTGGATGTTACAGACCCTTCTCCCTCGGCTCTTTCCCCTTCTGCTTATGGCTCTCGTGTCCCTTCTGAAAACTGCCCTCAAAAACACCACCTCCACCTCAATCCCTCTGTCCGGCTCTTCTTCTAGGAGGCCTGGCCACGGCCTGGCCCAAAGCAGTGACCTGCTTTCTGCAGTCACTGGAACAGAAACTTATCCTTGGAGACCCAGTGGAGGAGGATCTGAGGGGCCATCAGCAGGGAGCTGGTTTGGTGAGGTCTGTGACCCAAGGGTTTTGTCAAATATCTTTATGGCCCTGACATATGCAAAAGACTGTGGGACCAGACTCCAGGGTGTCCCCACTGCCATGCAGAGGCCCTGCTGTATATTATGCTCTCTGAGGGCATTAAATTTGGAAGGAATGTGTGTGTGTGTGTGTTTGTGTGTGTGTGTTGAGAGAGAGTGAAATGAGGCTCTGGCCCCACTTCTGGGGTGGCGTCTCTGCCTGGGAAGGCCCTACCTGCCTGCTACTCTGGGCCCTCAGGTGGTGGCCAGCTGGCAAAGGAGGAAGGACTGGGCTGCTTTGTTCAGTGGGACTCTGGACCATCCTCACCATATTGGGCCTCTCGGCCTTTGGGGCATGACTCAGCCTCAGCTGGCTTTGAGGGCCTGCCAGAGATGCCATCTGGTCTGGGAAATGTTTTTAGACTGGCAGAGCCCACTGACCACTGTCTGCTGGTCTGTGACTTCTCTGTCCAGGAGAGCAGCCCAGTCTGACCTTAGTGAACTTCAGGGATGGGGCCACGTCTTGTGAAAGGCTGTGTTGAGGTTAGTTTGGTTTCTGCTCTTGGTCCAGCTACTTAGGTGCAGAGGACACTGGGTCTGCTGCTGGCCACCGGCTCCATCCTAGACCTGCTGAGGAGGGAGCTAATCTTCCCCAGGGGTTTTCTCAGGGTGGCCACCTCTGCCTGGGTGAGAAAGACATTAAAGTTTGAGCAGGGTAGTATTAGTTAGCCCTCTTGTTTTCAAGAGTCAATAGCTCAGCTTAAGCAAGCATAGGCAAATCTCAGGGCAGGATGTAGCTGGCTTTAGGAACAGTGGAAATCATTGGCCAAACCCCTTCTTTATCTTGTGTACAGTACTCAGGAATTGGCATAATTTTCTCATTTGATTCTCAAAGCAGGCAAGGAACCTGAGGCTCAGAGCAGTTATGTAGTATCCCAAGGTCACACAGATGGTGTTGCTGGGATTTGAAGTCTTTCTGACCCCAACATCTGAGCTCTTAATCACCAACCATTGGGTCAGGGTATTAGGGTCAGTTAAACTGCTGTAACAAATAGGCCCAAACCTAATGGCATCTATACAACAGGATTTAATTCTGATTCAGGTTACCATTCTTCAGGTTGGGTCCCACATCAGAGACAGGCTCACAGAGTCCCTTCCATTCCAGCTCCAACTGTGGCTTCCAAGGTCACCTTGGGGACACAATATGGTGGGCCAGACAGGTTGGGTTTTATGGACCAGAACAGGGAGGGCCATGTTGCTCCCATTCTCATTCCACTGACTTGAACTCAGCTGTGTGGTCCCACAAGAGCTCTGGGAGATCAGTCCAGTTGTGTGCCCAGGAGGAAGGGAATGATCAAATTTTATGCCTGGCTGGCAGTCTCCACCTAAGTATTTCCTCTTTTCTATTTCTTTTTCTCTTCTAATGCTTACTTGTAAGTAGTTTTCCTACTTAAAGCCATAATAGATATTCTAGTTTTGATTGGACTTTTTTATTTATCATAATCCTTTTTCTGTGTGGCTCCACTGAGTTTTTATAATGATCATGGTTGTAGGCTGTGTGCACCAATTGTTGGACAGTTTTTTCAGATAATGCAACAGTAAACACCTTTATGCAAAAAACCTTTGTTACTATTGAATTATTTCTTTGAATTCTCAGGTGTGAGAATACCAAGTCTAATAAGGAAACATGTCGACTGCTTTTGATGCTTGTTGCTTTATTGCTTTCCAGGAGTTGAATAAGCTAGATGATATTTGCAGTGCTACCAGCACTGGGAGCTATTGTCTTTTATTTTTTTCTAATTTAGTTACTGAAAAATGGTTTATTCTGACAGTCTTTTTTTCAAGTCTCAACCCTTAGGGTAGGAAGAGTGTGTGAGCGTCTGTATGTATCTGGCCTAAGCAAACATGCTATAATTTTAACCTCTTCTTTTGTTTTTGCAGGTGACAAAATCATTTTTCCACTCAACAAAAATTTAGGTAGTGTGTGTGTGATGTCTGAAGCAGCGGGTATAGTGGTATATTTTTATATGTAAAAGACAAAGTCCTCACTCTGATGGAGCTTTGGATTCTAATGGGACACAGACACTGTTGAAATGAACACAAATACATGGTCCTCTTTCAGTTTGTGCTACGTGCCAAGAGGAAAGCTGAGCTGGGTGATGGACTGATATCAGCCTGGGTGTCTGTTCTAGGTTGGGGAGAGTCAGGAAAGGTCTTTCTGAGAAGACACCATTCAAGTCTAGGGGATGAGAAGGGGCAGTCATCTGAAGAGTAGAGGGAAGAATATTCTAGACAGAGGGAGCAGCGCAGACAGAGGTCCTAAGGGAGGAATAAGAATATGTGTGTGCAGGGGGTGGGGGCTTTAAGAAGTCACCAGTGGGCCAGTTTGGTTTGAGCGCAGCGAGTGAGGGAGAGAGTCTCAACAGACAAGACCCGAGAAAGAAATGCATGCGTGTACCCAGGCTTTGCCAGCTGGGATAAAGAATTGAGATGTTTTCTAACAGTCGCTGGAAGTCAGGGTGCCTACTACATAGTGAACACTCAGCCGTGCTCCCCCAGCGTTTGCTTGTGCTGATCTCATTGGTTGTATTTCCCTCAATTACAAGTGACTGAATCATGCTTTAAGCAAAACAGGAACTTGGTGGCTCATTGAATGGAAAGAGTTGCTGCTTGGACCAAGGACTCTGTGACATGAAGATGCTTTATATGTCTATCTGTTGCCTCTGCTGGCATTAGCATCTCTTAGTGACTTGGCCTTCTTTTGTCTCATATGACAGAAAAACTGGAATGCATGATTAAAAAAGACTTTATGGCACTCAGCTATTGATACTTGGGATTTATTCGACATTGCAGTGGTGTCATCCTATGTTGATTATTGCAGGACTATCGCTACATTATTTATCATCTTAACTGCTTACTGTCCTGTAATGTAAGGTATCTCCACTTATCAGGTGGGAAAAGAGAGGTGAATAATTTTCTTAAGATCACCTGGTTGGTAAATGGCCAATGCAAGATTCAAATCCAGTTCTGGCTGCTTTATTGTCCCTCACCCCAGAGGTCTTGAAATGTAAATCAGGGTTGGGAGAAGGGGCCAAGAAGGCAACTGTCAGCCCAGCTGATAAATAGGATGGAGCAGAGGTGAATGCCAGCTGTAAGCTTAGCCCGTGTCCTGCCCAAATTGCAACTGTGAAACAAGCAGATAACACAAAGAGTCTCGCACTTGGAAAATTTTCAGAGGAACACAGTTCTGGAGCATTTGCTAAATGATCTGGATGTTTCTTCAAAGACCCCTTCATATTTTATGCAGGTAGGCAGAGAAAGATAATGCTGCTAATGTCCCTTCATAGGAGTTAAGAGGACAGGTCTCTGTAGTTCCTCATCAAAGCTACGTATGCACTTCTGAAGGAATGAAGTCCAGCATCTGGACCGGATGTCAGGATAGCTACAGCTGGGAGGGCCCTTCATCTTCAGCCAACTGGCGTCTTTCCAGTGAGGCCTCTTGGCAAACTTCTCTTGCTCTCAGGATGAAATAAATGCTAGTGTCCCCTGCACATGAGAACAGCTCTTAACCTCTTTCCAACTCCTGTCACTTAGACCCAGGGTGGAGTTTGCCTCCACCTGCCAATGACTGATTTGACACCAAAGTCCTCAAACTATAGCAAACTATAGTAGTCTGAATCCCTGGCCACTGGTGATTGGCCCAGAAGTTGGCACATGACCCACGCTAGGCCAATCAGAGCCCTACCCTGGGATTTTGAACTTGGAATTCTTCTCTAGGGTGGAGGCTGTGAGGCTGGGGGTTGTGGAGCCTCATGTCAGGCACAGGAGAAGCTCATCTGCTGTGAGAGGGAAAAAGTTGAGGCAGAGATAAAGAGCAATTTCTGTGGAAATTCAAGTGCTGGGCATCAGTTACTCTTGTACAAATATGCTCTTCCTGTTACTCTTCTTTTGACTAAAGTCTAATGGTGATGGGCATCGTCCTGGAACCAGACCAGACAGGTTCAAACCTTGACTTAAGCCTAGGTGTATAACTGCAGCTTTTATCTTCTGTAAAATGGGCGGTTGTGAGAATTAAGAGAGATAAACTCAAAGTACATGGAATAGCACCTGGGAGGTATTAAATGCTTAATAAATGTCTCCTTCTTCCTTCTCCTCTTCCTTTAAACAGTAACAATAATGTTATTATATCTACTACTACTGCTATTACTAATTAGATATACTAATATAATTTCCCCCCACTTTATTGATAAAATGGACACTGCACCATGTGTAAGCTTAAGGTGCAGGCATGCTGATTTGCTACACTTGCATATTGCAACATGATTACCACCACATGACTACCTGCATCAAGTCACAAAATTTTCTTTTTGTGGTGAGAACATTTAAAATCTATTCTCTTAGCAATGTTAATCACCATTGTAGGGTAAAGAAAATGTCAGGTTTTTCTGCCCTCCCGCCATCAGGATAGATGATGGATCCTTGAGGTCCTGAATGCATGCCTGATGGCGGGCACCTGGAATAGGGTGTGGGCAGATGTAGATAGGATTCACCTGGGCTAAGACTGTGCTTTTTAAGGGAGGCATCACAGGGATGCCAGTGGAAGCAGCAGCAGTAGAAGCCGAAGCCGAAGCCGAAGCCGAAAGAGAAGCCGAGAAGCAGCAGAACGAACGCTAGAGAGCCCAGATAGAGTGAAGACTTGCTGGGGGCTGGGAGGTCTGCCAGCCTCCCAGCCCCCAGCCAGCACCCCTGCCTGCCATATGCCTGGTGAACCCCAATAAAAAAACCTGCAAAACTACTGAGGACTCTGACTCCTCCTTTACTGGGTCTGCATGGGATCAGAAAACCTGCACTGTGTCCTGTCCTGGCCTTTACAACCATGCTGTACATTAGATGTCAGAACTTATTCATCTTAGAACTGGCTGTTTACACCCTTTGCCCAAGAGCTCCCCATTCCCAGGTCCCCAGCCCCTGGTAAGCATAAAATAATATTATTAGATATAACAATAATATTAGATATACTAATAACAAATCTAATATATAATGCTACTATAGCTAAGAAAATTATATCTAATATGCTTTTTTATTTTTAAAGATTTATTTATTTATGCATACAAGAACTGGGGCATAGGCCAGAGATGTGGGGTGTGAGAAGATTCACCAGAGACAGAGCGAGGATCAGAACAGGCAGATCTACTGAAATACACTGCTGAGAGGAGCAGTGGGCTAGCCAGGAGAGGTCTGCTGCATCATGTGGGTAGTTCCCTGGCCGGGAATTGAACTTGTGCTGCAGCGGCTGCAGACAGCTTCATAGATTGCATCATAACCCCTTGCGCCACCAGGGAGGCCCTCTAATAATAATAATTGATGGAGTTTCGTAGAGTGCTGGGTCCTTGGGTTCACTCTGGGAAAGTTTTCGCCAGAGCTCTTATTTCGGCGGCACACAGTGAGTTCCCAAGGCGAGTTTCTCCATGAGACAGAGATGTTGGTTATATTTAAAGAACAGGTTTATTAGGGAAAGGGAAAGAGACAGGTTTGCCGAGAGAGGCCTGCATGGTTGCAGGCGGGCGGCCTTGAGGAGAGTGACCTCCGCTGAGGGAGGTCAGTGAAGAGAGGCCCCAGCAGGCACAGGTCACGGGCAGGCAGGAGGCTGCTGCCTGCAGAGGGAGAGAGCTGGTGAAAGGAAGCACCTGCATGATCACAGGTGGGCAATCGGAGTGCTGCTCCGTTGTGAGGGCTGCGTTAGGTTTCATCATCTTCAGGAGGGGCTAATCTTCGTAGATGAATGATTTGTGCCCCTGACCCTCCCCACAGCGGTCTGATAGTTTCTGGGTGTGGTGCCTCCTGATGTGGGCGCTGATGTCTAAGGGTCTTGGTTTCTATAACTGGATAGTGGATTACGCTAATTCCTTCTACCCCTACCTCCTTGAGTGAGTTAGGTTCTTGACCTTGTATCTCTTTTCCAGTTTTTCTATTCTTATCCTCCATCAATAATAGCAATAATTAAAGATTCTTCAGTATCCTTCCAAAACTGGGTGTCACTCGAAGGGAAAAGCATGGCGAGCCCATGGCTGAACAGGCCCTTGGCCATACCAGTTTGATCATCCATTGGATACAGGGTCTGACAGTCAAACAGGCTCCACCAATGACCACAGGTCCCTGGACCGGAACTGCACTCTGGGTGGGCGGGCCTTGGGAGCAGGAAGAGGCGGGGCTCCTGGCTCCACCTCAGCGCGTGAGGAGGCGGAGCGTGGGCTGGGGCGCCCCTGAGTGTGTGGCAAAGCTCTGGAGTTTGGGGGTGAAGTTCGAGGCCGCCCACTCCGGGGCAAGGAGAGACCGAGAGAAGAGGCAGGCTGCGTCCGTCTAGAGGCGCTTTTAGTCCACCAGGCGCCCGCTTCTGAGGTGTTCTCTGGCGCGGCCTGGGCGGGGTCATCTCCACACGGCTCCCGGGATCCCCAAGGTCACGCTAGAGACTTTATTGGGGTTCAGTCACCTCTACCGCCCAGATGGTCCACATGACTCTCCGGGTTGCACCCGTGAGGTGGCTCCAGCTGTGGGGAGAGTGGGCAGAAGGACTGAGAGGCCTGAGGAGCCCCCCGATTGCCTGTCCAGCTGGAAGGTCACTCGGCCGCGTCCCCTCAGTGACCACCCCCCTCCCCCAACACAGCATAAGCAGCATAAGCCAAGGCTCAGCGAGGAGCGGTCAGGACAAGTGAAATAGCAGGGACGGGGAGGTTGAACTACTGGAGGCTTTGCCCAGCTGCTGGTGTATTCTTTTTTTTTTTTTAAAGATTTATTTATTTATTTATACATACAAGCACTGGGTACAGTCAGAAGCGCGGGAGGGTGAGAGAATTCACCAGAGGCAGAGCCAGGAGCAGAGCAGGCAGAAGGACCGAAGGACACTGCTGAGGGGAGCAGCGGGCGGCAGGAGAGGTCTGAGCGCCATGTGGGACCCTCCTCCGGTGGCCGGGGAGCAGCCGGGGATCAAACCACTGCTGCAGAGGCTGCGGGCAGCTTCGCAACCCAGCGCTCAACCGCTGCGCCACCAGGGAGGCCCGAGCTGCTGGTGTATTCTGACTGGCAGCGTCTGGGCAGCTGTTCACATCCGAAGTCTCCAGAAGCCACCACAGGCACCGCCAGGGAGGAGAGGATGGCAAAGGAATGGAGAAGCTGAGCCCACGGTTATTGTTTGGGCCCCCGAATCCTGCCCCCCGGAACCCAGCGCCCCCAGGGACGCTTCAGTTAGGTGAAACAACGAATTCACTGCTGAACTGATGCCTTTTGTGCTCCTTTGCCGTGGACTGACACCTGGCCAGGACCACCTCCAAAGCGAGCAGGCCAGTGGCCGGTGCCACCTGTAGTTAAACACTGGCGACAATTTGAAGCTTAAAAGGAATGAAAACCCAGGACTGGACTCTGAGGACATGTCCTGGAGGGTCACTCTGGTCCAAAACAGAGCGTGGTACCCAAGCTGCAGTCAGCACCGAACCCACATGCAGGGCTGGGCCAGCTGGGGAAGGAGGGACAGCAAAGGTAGCCGCCTAAGCCAAGGCTGGAGGACTGGTGGGTGTTTCCCTGGAGGAGGAAGTGGGGCCGGTGGGTTCCTGATGGCTGGGAAGAGCCGGCTTGGAGTCTGAGGGACCTGATTGTTAGAGGAGAGCTTTGTGTTATGTAGCCAGGTCCCTGCTGAAAATATGAAGGTAAGAAAACCAGGTTTTATTTTTCAGTTGGTTTCTACACTTGCAACAGTTTTCTTTGTGTGCACCTTCTATGTGCCAGGTACTCTGTCTTTCACTGTGGTATTTACATGCAAGGCACTGCACAAGCTCCAGGGGGAGCCACTTGCAGCATTGTCCCTATTAGTAGCACCCTTGGAATTGTGCAGTGCACAACCTTTGGCAGCAGTATGGGCCGGTCCCAGTCCCAACAAACTATAAGTTAGGTGGTGATATAGCCCTGCTTTTTTTTTTTTTTTTTTAAAGATTTATTTGTTTATTTTTATACAAGAAATGGGGTACAGGCCAGATGCGCGGGAGGGTGAGAGGATTCATCAGAGACAGAGCGGGGAACAGAACAGGCAGACTGACGAAATACACTATTGAGGGGAGCAGCAAGCTAGACAGGAGAGGTCTGCCGCGCCATGTGGGACCCTCGCCGCATGGCGGGGATCGAACCGGCACTGTAGAGGCTGCAGACAGCTTCACAGCGCAGCGCTCAACTACCTGCACCACCAGGGGAGGCCCTTTTTTTTTTTTTTTTTTTAATAGAGGAGGAGACAGAGACACATGTTGCCCAAGATAATAGAGTTAGTTAGTAGATAGGAGAATTCTGGCTTGAACCCAGGCCAGTTTAACTCACTTTCCATTATATCACGGTGAATTAAAATACCCTCTAGGATAAATTCAGTTGCCTCTCACATCTTGGACTTACTTGGAATAGGACCAGTGGTCCCATGTTATTTGTCCTGTTATCCCCACACCATCTGGGCCCAGTAGGCATTTGGCAAGTTGAACTGACAGTGAACAGAGTCACGGGGCTCCATGGAGAAAACCTCATCAAAGGCCTGACAGGAAAAAGGAGCTGGAGAGGAAAGTGTGTTTTTTGGTTCCTAGTAGAAATAAATCCAGCCCTATGCCTTGAAGCTGATGATGAAAAGGCTGGTTTCCGCAGACATCACCAAACCTGAGAGCTTTCTGGGAGTTGTCCGGCACCCTGATGAGTACACAGCCAGGCCCGTCTGGCTACTTGTAGAGACTTGTTTATCACAGCGGTGTGTCCTTCACTGACCCTAAAATCCAGTCGGACTCAACAGTTTTTCTCTGCGGAAGAGATTCAGGAAGAATCATACCTTTGTTGGGAATTGCGTCTTTGAGATGCCTCACTGGGGGAAGATAGGGTCTGGGGATTGCAGTTTAACCTGAGGGTAGAAAATTCTGTGGGTAAGATGCTAAAGGGATTTGTGTTTCTTGCTGGAATTACGTTGTTAGGTGGGACTATATTTGACATGTACTTTATTTTCAGCAAATTTGAATTAAAAGCAAACATTTAAAAGCTAGAAGAGTTTACATTAAAATCCTGATTTTGAGCTCTTCTTAAAAATCAGAACATAGGCCCACATTCCTGCAGGACAACAATCACCTGCGGGTGAGAACCACTGCCCTCTTTGGATGGAGTATGGACTGCTTGTTATACTTCCTACCACTCTGTATTGTGGTCTGCATGGACTACTTCTCTCATTTCTGTTACTGACTGGCCCTTATAGACATTTGAAGTTGAGATTTTTACTTCCAAAGCTAGGCTGGAACATCAGTCATTTTTCATTTTTATGATAGCTTGCTTTTTTATTACCTAAAAGAGTGTTGCAAATATTTAGTAGTTTCTCATCCCATGTTGGAGATGAGAAAACTAAGTCCAGGTAAGTGCTAAATTACTTAGCTGGGGTCACGTGGCAGGTCAGTACTGGTTCTAGGGAGTGAATTATCTTTCTCCTTGTGGATCATGAGAATAGCTTCTACTGCCTTTTGACTTGGCCACCAGGGAACTCAAAATCACAACCTCAGATTCAGTTTAGTAACTGACCTTCTGGCCTATACATTTTTGTTCTACTGTCCATTCTGTTGTATTCTTATCTATTTATCTTTTATTCTAAATCATATTTCTCTAGTCCCAGTTTAAAATTTATATTTTATAATTTAGTCATGTATTATAGATTCTTGAATAATGTCATTTTTTTCAAAGTTGTTTGGTTATAATTTTGATGAGAAGAAATTGCTCTCATGTCTGCATGCTTTTTCTCTGAATATTCCAGTTAGAGATATGCCATTAGGTTAACTTGGGTGTCTAAATTCCAAGTGTGGGTGTGTGAGATGTGTCCTGTGATGGAAGACAGTCCTGTCCAGAGTGGGCCCTGCTTTGTGCCGAGATGCTGGCATAGACCCTAGTCACCTGCAATTCTGAACTGGAATAAGTGGGTCGGAAAAATGAATGAATGACTACAAATGATTGTTGACTATTAGAAGTGTTTGGGTCTTACTACCTTTCACCATGCACAAAAATCAACTCAAAATGGATAAAACTGGACATAAGACCTGAAACCGTAAAATATATAGAAGAAAATATAAGTAAAACACTATAAGACATACATCACAATAACATCTTTAAAGAGTCATCACCCAAAGCAAAGAAAGTCAAGGAAAAGATAAACACCTGGGATTACATCCAACTGAAAAGCTTCTGCACAGCAAAAGAGACATTAACCAAAACAGAGAGACACCCCACTGATTGGGAAAAAAAATCTTTGCATTCCAGGAAACTGATAAGGGACTGATCACAAAGATATACAAAGAACTCACACGACTCAACAAGAACAAAATAAACAATCCAGTCAAGAAATGGGCGGAAGAACTTAAAAGACATTTCTCCAAAGAGGAAATGCAAATGGCCAACAGGCATATGAAAAAAATGTTCAACATCCCTTATAATCGGGGAAATGCAAATGAAAACCACATTGAGATACCACCGCACACCAGTAAGAATGGCACATATCAAAAAAAGAAGCAACAACAAATGTTGGTGAGGATGTGGTGAAAAAGGAACTCTTCTTCATTGCTGGTGGGGGTACAAACTGGCCCAACCACTATGGAAAGCTGTCTGGAGGTTCCTCAGTCTACTAAAAATGGAGCTACCATACGGCCCTGCATTTCCACTCCTAGGGATCTACCCAAAGGACACAGAAACATTGATTCAAAAAAGCACCTGCACACCTGTGTTTATTGCAGCACTATTTACAAAAGGTAAAACCTGGAAACAACCCAAATGCCCAGAAATAGATGACTGGATCAAGAAGATGTGGTATATATACACCATGGAATATTATTCAGCAATCAAAAAAGATAAACTCATGCCATTTGCAGCAATGTGAATGGAGCTAGAAGGAATTATGCTCAGTGAAATAAGCCAGAAGGAAAAAGAAAAATATTGGATGCTTTCACTTATAACAGGAATATAGGGGAACCCAATAAGACATCAGTGTAAAAAAATAGTAACAGTACAAAACACAACAAAGCAAAAACAGACAATTATAAATCAGAGATATCCTGCAGGGGAGGAGGCAGGAGAGGGATCAGAGGGAGGGAGGGAGGAGCACAGGGGACAGGGGATGGTGCACGGGTACATTGGGGAAGGAAATTCTGTGGGGACTACACCTGAGGGGATGGGGGGAAGCAAATATTATTTGCTTAAAAATGAACAATTTAAAAATGAACAATGATGTAAAATAAAAAATTAATATAAAAAATAAATCACACTTAAAAAAAAGAAGTGTTTGGGTCTTTATGTAGATATTTGGTGATGTTTTTGTGACCTGAAATATGCTGCAGCAACTTAACTCTTGTGATCAATTAACCTCTGTAAAATTGATTTCATTGACATTGTTTACTTAAAGTAGCAGTTTCCAAGAACATATTGACAATGTTAAGTGAGGACTTACTGTCTATTTCTTGGAGTCTACTGTAAGTTCTATGTGGGCAGTGAATGAATAAATAAAATGCAATGAATTTTACAGGTCCAGTAAGGGCCTGAGTCACACCCATCTTCATGCTTGTCACAGACTCAGACTGTGGCTTTCTCCTCACCAGTTGCCAGTTTTCTTTTTTGCTTTTTGCTTTCCTGGCATCTAAGTAGACGGACTGATGGCTTCAGCCTGGAGATGTTCTGAGGGGTGGGTCTGGTGTCAGGAGGAGCTTGGCAGGTGTCCACAGCCAGAGTGGCAGCCGGGAGGGGCCAGCTCAGTTGGAGAAAGATGCCCACACTCTGCCAACCTCTCTTCCCATAGTCATGTGGCCATTTCTGTAGAGATGTAGATAGAACATTTGAACTCGTGCCTTTACACTCCCTACCCCACCGCACCCCACCAGACTGAGATTTTTCTCAAGACACAGTTGTGAAGCAAAATCAAATCCAAAAGTTGAAACGGAAGGACCATTTTTATTTAGTTTAGCTGTTTTGGAGTAGGGACAGTGGCTCACGGTTTTTGAGCTTTTATTCTGTACTGGCCAATGTGCTGTGTTTTTAGCTCAAGTGCTTGCTTGCCTTTGACGTCAGAACAACCTAGAAGTAGATTATCAGAGCCTGCCTGCCCTGATCCTGGCTGACTTCCCTAACTGCATCTCCTCCTTGCTTCCTGCAGCTCTGCCCCCATAAAGCCAGTTCTCTGCAGCCTTTCTCCCTTTGCACTCTGTGCTGGGAAGGCCCGACCCTCCTCGTCTTTGCTTGGCTGGCTTCTTCACACCCAGATCTCAGCTGAAATATTCAGCAGGCCTTCTCTGATGCTAAAGGAGATTGTTTATTTACAGAGACCTCCTTCTTCCATTATAGCATTCTTCAACACTTTTAACACTTGTAATACTTCATTATTTGCAAGTATTTCTTTCATTATATCTCAAATCTTTCTTCCATTATAGACCTTCTAGGAAGGTGGAATTTTGTGTCTAGTGTCCTATTGTGTCTCCAAGTGCACAGCACATAGTAGGTGCTCAGGAATGGTTTGTTGAATAAACGAATGCTCCACCCAGTGATTTGAGTGTTATCCTCATTGCATTTATTACTCACGGTCACTACTTCCCAGGCGCTGACTATGTGGCACTGTATTGATATTTCAGGTCTAGCATCACATTAATTCCCACAATGAAATAGGAAGGTGGATATATTATCCTCATCCCTCAGAAGAGAAAATGGGGGTTTTGGTCTTTGCTCAAGGCTACTTACTGACAGAGGTGGGATTTGAACTCAGGTCCCCCAGCTCCAAAGCTGTGCTCCTCCCACGCTGCCACTCTGCCCCTCCCCAGAGGAGGCATCTTCGCATTCCAGGACTGATTGTTTGACATTTACTGAGGCATGTGAGTCCTATAGAAGAGAAGGGCTGAAGGGGTGGACTTGCTCGGTGGGCATTGCTAGGGAGGAAGACTGGGGTGGGGGGCCCATCTTGCCGGGCAGAGCTCAGCTGGCAGGATGAGTTCACATTGTCTCTCTTCCTCTGCTTTGTAAGCCACGACAAACTATCACAGGCTGGGGGACTGAGACCACAGCCATTCATTGCTCACGGTTCTGGAGACCAGAAGTCTGGAGATCAGGGCGCCAGCATGGTCTGGTGCTGGGGAGGACCCTCTTCCTGACTTGGCGGACAGCTTCTTCCTGTGTCCTCATGTGGCAGAGAGGGATAGGGAAGGAGAGGGGGAGAAAGGTGCTTCCTCTTTCAAGGACACAGTCCTGTTGGCTTCGGGCCCTGCCTGTGGCCTCATTGAGGCGTAATTACCTCTTAAAGACCTTTCCTCTACATAGAGTCACATTTGTGTTAGGCCTTTAGAATATGAACTGTGTGTGTATGTGTGTGTGTGTGTGGGGGACACAATCCAGCCTGTAGCAAGCCCTTGGGGGCTTTGGGGAGTCCAGGCTTTGGGGCCAGACAGACTGTGTGTTTGGTGCCTTCCAGCCCTCCCTGGCCAGTTCCTTGTGGTTGGACACTGCTTTTCTGAGTCTCCGTTTCTTCTCAGGGAAGGGGACACCAGAGTCTCCTCGGGCTGCTTCGTAGGGCACTAAGGGAAATGATCTAACAGATGTGAAAATAGACTTGTCTTTTATTTGTATTACTTATTGTTACCACTATTCTCAGGCAATCTGACTGTAATTTTTCTTTCTCTCCTTTCTTCCCACCCTTGAGTTGTTTGGAAATCATTTTAAAAAGTCTTTGAAATGTCCTTTTCTGTATTTGGCAAAAGCAGAATGGAAATGGATAGCGTTGTCACTGCCTCCGGCCCCCTCCCCCCGACTGCCCCACTGGGGACAGCTCTGGGAAGGCTTCTGTTGAGGGCCACTGCTGTGCTATTGCGTGAACTTTTCCTGCAAGGCCCGATCAGCTCTCTTCTAAAGCAGTTCCACCTTTCCTGCTCCTCTTCTCTTCCTGCCAAGGTCAAGTGCTCCATGTCACAGCTGGATTCAGGAATCCAGGTAGCAGGAGTCCGTCTCCAGTCTGGCTGCTTCCGGCCGCAGGAAAAACCTCCAGTGGTTTCCCTTTGAGAAGAGCCAGTCTTTATGGGGACCAGAGGCCCCAGGGTCTCCTCCTGTCCCTTTGCCCTCCTTCTCGGCCCCTTTAATCCTCAAATGCCCACATTCTTTCCAGCCCCAGGCCCTTTGAGGGAATCTCCTCTCTCCCTGAAACTCTTTTCTGCTTTTTTCATGGTTGCCCCTCTGACATCTCTGCTCATGTCACTTTCGTAGAGGACTGTCCTGACCCCATGGAAACTGAATGCCCTTTGCTATCCATTCACAGTTGGGCATGAGTTTAACTCAGACACCAGAGGAGAACAGGTGCCCCGTTAGGTTGGACATTTGGGTACACGTTGAAAAATTTTCTATTATTGCCTGGAACATACCTGTACTAAAAATCCTTCATTATTTCTCTGAATTTCAAATCTAACTCGGTGTCCTGTATTTTTTTTTTTGAAGATTTATTTATTTAGGCATACAAGAGCTGGGGTACAGGCCAGAGGTGTTGGGGGGTGAGAGGATTCACCAGAGACAGAGTGGGTAGCAGAACAGGCAGATTGACCAAAGTACATTGCTGAGGGGAGCAGCGGGCAAGTCAGGTGAGGTCTGCTGCACCATGTGGGTAGCTCCCTGGCGGGCTGGGAATGGAACTTGAGCTGCAGAGATTGTGGATTGCTTCACAGATTGTGTCTTAACCCCCTGCGCCACCAGGGAGGCCCTCGGTGCCCTGTATTTTGTTCACTGCATCTGGCAGCCCTGCCCTCCAGACACGTGTTGACTGACTGAGCGTGAATCTCAGCACATAGAAGGGCTAAGTCATGTTAGCTGTCTACATTCTTCAGCCTTCTTGCAACTAGCTGCTTCTTGTACCTGCAGTGTCCCCGCTCCTTTTTCTCTCTGCAGAAGGGAGACAAAATGTTTCCTACCCACGGGCCTTCGCCTGGCTCCTTAGAATAGCATCAAATATTCCCTGCCGCAGTGCTGGACTCCGACGTGGCAGTGTTTGGCAGGGAGACGCGGTGAGTTATCACGGAGCGCTCCCTCCAGCGCTGGGTCATGCAAATATTTATTGTGAGCATTAAATAATAAATGGAACAGCCTGCCCAATGGTAAATCTGTCACGTTTGGTTTCAGCCAGGAGTTGTGACGGCTCCAGAATTGCTGCCTATTCGCCATGCCGCCTGCCCTCCAGAGGGGCGCTGCACACAGCGGGGCCTGCGGCGGCGTCAGCTGGGCTGATGAGACCCCTCAGAAAGGGGGGCGGGGGGGCCTGCTCCCCGGGGGTGGAAACCAGCGGTCAGGAGACTGGACCTGGGTCCCCAGCCAAGGAGACGGGCAGCCCTGCCCCTTGCAGCCCTGCTCCAGTTCTCGGGGGCCGGCGGCTCATCGTCCCTTTCTTGAGTTGTCTTGTGATACTTCTCTCGATGCGCCTCTCAGTTTTCCTCATGCTCCCTGGCCAGCTTCTGGAGGTGGAGCCAGGGCTGCGTGTGTGAGGTAGAGGGGAAGGACATGCCGAGGCCCTTGCTCACACCTGCCGCTGGACCCTGGCGTCACCCCGTGGAGCTCCAGCCCATGGCTTCTTGCCCAGGCAGGGCCAGTCAGCCTGCTGCCTCTGCACGTGCAGGTGTGCGGCCTTGGGCAGGCCCCTGGCCCTCAGACCCTCAGCTACTGAACTAACTGTAAGAAGGGGGCCTGATGGTGCCCCCTCCAGGAGTTGTGGTGAGGACCGGAGATCATGTTGGGGAGGGCGTTGCCTGGGGCCTGGAGAGTGTTTGGCAGCGGCTGGCTCCCGTGGCCATAATGGTCCACAGAGGAAAAGGCAAGGCCCTAGTCCAGGCCCGCAGACAGGGCTGCCTGGGTCAGTCACACAGGAATCACTGGCATCCCTGGTGTGGGAGACAGTTGTGTAGAGATGGAATTAAGGCTCCAGCCCTGGGGGTTTATGACTGCCAAGAGAATGCTTCTTCTCTAGTCCTGGAGCCGCCAGCTCCTCGTCAGGTGGTTCGCCCACTCCCTCACCCCCCACCCGGTGGCTCGGGATCACGTGTCCTCACAGTGGCCAGTTGGAACCTGTTGTTGGGTGGTGCACTGTAGGGATATCATGTAGTTGTATTTGCTTCAAATCACTGAGGCCCCCTAGACGTGAGTGAGACAAGAATTGCAGCTGCTTCACAGAAAGTAACCTGTGGTTAGTTCATTCCATGGCTCAGCGTGTCATGGTGATTTGGTCACTTCCCACCTTTCAGCTCCTTCTGCCATCTGCAGCAGGTGGCTCTTGTCCTCAGGGGTGCCCCCTGGTGTCTCCAGATGATACAGACCAGGAAGAAGAGAGCCCAGCCCTCCCACCTTTGTCTTTTTATAATTCCTTCTCTAGAAGCCTCCAGTGAACTTCTTTTGAAGCTCATTGGTCAAGACTGTATCACATGCCCTTTTCTAAGCCAGTCACTGGAAAGGTGCCCTGGTGAGCCCTGGTTCAAGCTGGTCCTGAAGCCCACTCTCTTCCCTGCCTTTCCCATGCTTTGGTGTTTAACCCTACTTTTAATTACTTTAATAATTCCCTCTTTTTGCTTAAGTCATTTTGAGTTGAGTGCCTATTGATGGTAACCAGGGGACTCCTAATACATTTAAAACTGTAAAGAGTTGTTCTTTTGAATGTGACTTGGCTGATGATAATAAATCCTATAGTCAGCTCCATAAAGCTGCAACTTAAACCCCTCTGGGTTTGGCTCTGGATTTCACAAGCTGGGTCCAAAGACTATTTCCAGCCCTCAAATGTGTTTCATTTGATAGGTATGGTATTTTAAAAAATATCCAGTTGCAATCACTCAATAATTGGGAGATTTATGTAGCAGCTGGTCTTTTAGTTTCTTTTAGTGTATTGAAAGCTCTGGCAGCTTTGCATTCATGTTCCCACAGGAAAACCATTGGTGGGTACAAGATAAGAAGTGGTTGTTCCCATTTTTTAATAGCACATGCACTCTTGTTTGCCACAGACCCCACCATTCTCTATTGCTTCTCACCCTTCCCTATTACTTGGCTGTATTTTACAGGCAATTTGGTTTGTGGTTCCTGTTTCACATAAACCCCTGATTGTATGGTCTTTTCCGACCCTGTCAAATTTCAGGTTCCCAGAGGGGGTGAAAACAGATACTGCACATTGTGAAGGGAACAGATAAAATAACATAGGTGAGAGCTCTTGGAAAGCCTCAAGCTCTGTGAAATCACAAAGCTATACAAATGTGAATTATCATCATCATTATTAATAACAACTGAAAGGACAGGCGACAAGGAAATCATCCCCCACCGTGCTGCCCCCAAAGCCCAGAGGGTGTTTGTGCCATCACCGTGGCATTTATCATTGACATTGACAGTTATTATTAAGCTTTGTCATCTTCCGAATGAAAAATGTTTACCAAATGAACTAAAATGAGCTGGCAAAAATAATATCTGGGCACTGTCTACCTTTAACTGTTCTTTCTATAAATTACTGTGGCATTTCTCCAGGGCCTGAAGTCAATGGAAAAAAAAAAGAAAGAAAGAAAAACAATTCCTCTAGCTTGTTATCCCAGAGGATACAGTTTGTCCCGTTGGCCCTCCTGCCTTCTCCCCCTCCATGCTGATGTGGAGACTTAACACTTCAGAGACTGTATGTTGCTGGCCACCTCTTCTCCCAGACACATTTACTAATAAGTGGGTGAAGTGTCTTTCCCTTTGTGTCCTTTGATTCCCCAAATCAAAGACCATTGGCCACAGTGCACCATTTTCAAGCTCAGCACAGGCAGAAGTTTGATAAAACATCTTTCTGTGATCTGTAAGTGGCTGCCACTTGAAAGCATGATGGTTTTGTATGATTGTATGTGTATGTGGCTGCCTTGCAGCTCCTGACTCTGTGTCACTGTGGCTTTATTCAGCACATGTCAGGACCCACTGTGATCTGGCCCACCTCTCTCTGGGTCTCCTCTGCTCTGTCCTCACCTTCTTGCCATATTTATGTGTGCTGCATGGGTTTGCTCCTCCATGCTGTTCCTGTCTGAAATGTTCTTTTCTGCAGTGACTCTTTCCAGATTTTTTTAAAAAAAGTGATTCTTCCTCTTATTTATGTGTACAGGAGCTGGTGTGTAGACCAGAGGTACAGGGAAGTGAGAGGATTCACCAGAGACAGAGTGGGGTGCAGAACAGGAAGATTGACTGAAATACACTGCTGAAGGGAGCAGCTGGTGAGACAGGAGAGGTCTGCTGTGCCCTGGGTGGGTCAGCTCCCAGGCCAGGGATCGAATTCATGCTGCAGTGGCTGCAGATTGCTTCATATTGCTGAGACTTAACCCCTTGCATCATCAGGGAGGCCCTCTTTCCAGACTTTCTTTGATGATTAAAGAACTTGTTGGACCTGTGTATTACGTGTCTGGAAATTATCTCCTAGTTTCCAGAGCCCCAGATGGGACAGTGAGGCTTAGGGGAAGGAGAAGGGCCTAGGAGGATCAGGCAGGTTTGAGTCCTGGCCCATGCCTTACTGGCTATGCCATTGTGGCAAGTTACTGACCTCTGAACCTCAGTTTTCTCCTGTGTCAAATGGGGGCAGTGATAAGATATAAATCTAGTGGTGAGGATTAAATGTGACAATGTTTATAAAGTGTACATCATCACAATGCCTGGCATGTAATGAGTGGCTAATAGGAACAATTAATTTGAGGTATGAGAAGGGGCCAAAGATGAACTGGCCTGAAGCAGACCCTGAAAACCTTTAAAATTGAAATACCATCAATTTGTGTTTTTACTTCTAGGCTCTCTTTCTCTAAAAGGCAAGTGCAGAGAAGTATCTAGCTAGTTGAAGCTTTTGGTTAATCAATGGACTGCAAAATCCAATGATTTTGCACTGATTTTAGTATTAGAACTGAAATCTTCCACATGGCTTACAGTTCCCTCAGGGTCAGGACCCTGCTCCTGCTTATCTTTTATCCCCAATCCCACTTCTTGTTCCGTGGGTGTGGCACATTGCCACAGAGACTTTGCACCTGCAGCTCCTTCTGCTGACTCACTTTAATCCACATTACCCACACATGTAACTCCTGTTCACTCTTCAGCACCCAGGTACTTCCTCTGGAAGCTTCCCACAACCTGCAGCATCCAACCATATTTCTTCCCTGTGGGGCCTGTACTGTGGTTTCTGGTTATACACCCAGTACTATGTGTATCTGATTAATGTCTGATTCCTCCACTGAACTATGAGCTCCACAAGAGCAGTGACCAAATCTGTGGGTTACTCAGTGTGACATCCCATCATCCAACACACAGCTGGCCCACAGAGGTGTACACTAAGTAGTTCGTGGAGTGTAGAGGTGAATAAAGAGAAGTGTAGAGTCAAGATGTGCAGCCAAGATGTTCGCTTGAAACAACAAAGTCCTTGAAGTCTTCAAAGAAAGAAGGACCAAGAAATAAGACAGTGGAAGACAGAGACTGGCATGTTGGAGCTGGGTTGCTGCTGGCATCTGGCAAATGTACGCTAGGGAGGATTTGTGAAGGAGGGGAGCAAACCTCCTCTTTACTGATGAATTTCCTCCTGGCTAGACTGGCTTCTTACTCAGAGTCCATCATTCGAGAATACTGCTACTATTGGTGAGGTGCTTTCTCCCACCTTGCCCATCTCTTGTTAAATAGAGTGTCAAATGGGTGGCCTGACCCACCTTGGGGTTCTTATAGGTCTTAAGGAGAACATCCCTCACCTCCTAAGTTCCTGACCTGCTGTCAGAAGCCTCCTTAATTAGTGAAACATTTACTATTCCAAAACACTGCAAACCTATTCTATTCTTGATAATTTTGGAAAATACATATGAAATGAGTAAAAAAAATATAAAAATGAACTAACATTGTATCATTCAGCAATAACCATAGTAATATCTTGCTGCATATACTTCTTATTCTTTAAAAAAAATTGTGTTCCTGTTCATGTTTTATTTATACTGCTTTATAAACTGATTATTTTCAATTAGCTAATGTAGCATAAATAGAAAATATTCAGCAAAGCAAGTGTGCCCCACCCCTCCGCCCCTGCAAGGCTTGGTTGGTGTGATAGTATTATGCAAGATGTTGGTGTTCCAGAACTGCAGTATCTGATAAAGGTGTGCAAGGTGGCCTTTGGAAGCGGTGACTGTGACAAGTGAGGACATAGGCAGTGGTGCAGACCTTCCATCAGAAGGGTCATGTGAGCTACTCCCCCAGATACTTATGAGGGGGCATGTGGAGGGACCTCAAAAGTAAGGTAATAGAACTGATAATCTGGAGGAAGGATCGTGGAGCCCTTGAAGCTTCCATTTATTCATTACTGATTCACTCAAGAGGTATTTCTGGAGTGACTTGAGTGCCAGGTTCTGAACTTGAACTTGCAGCATTCCATTTTCATGTGGAAAGCACAGAGTAGGAGTGTGATGCAGGGCAGCCATAGGGATTACCATTCATTACTTTTCCAGAATCTCATCTGTGGTTGGTGATTATTCACTTTAGCAAATCACCAGAAGGAGCAGAGAACTACATTTTTGTGACACCTTGTCCATACAAGTGATTACTGTAAATACATGTTGATTTCCTTTAATCCATATATAACTAATTGAATATGAGCACCTTATGGTGTAGTATCAATGAAAAGAACTGCCACCCGCTCTGGCTCCTGGTACATTATTGAGAAAACTTTCCTTGGGGGGCACTGGGTAAGTTACTGCTCCTTTAATCTCATCTTGGTCCTTGGAGAATCAGCCAGTAGGCCAACTTTTATTACCTGTTGTTTTTTTAATCACAACAAAGAAATGATAGCAAGGCACTGGGGAGGGAGACTTTTCATATAAGATGAAATGAGCCAAGATTGGAAGATGACATTTTTATTTGCTTTACAAATGGAGAGGCTACAGTGTGCGTGAATGGCGCTGTGAATGAGATACAGGGCTCTGGCGATTAGCAAACCCAAACCATTCACCCTTTGCCACGACAGGGAATCTCCTACATGGTTTGGGTTAGATTGTGGTTAGCTTGCTTTCTGGCAAAGGAAGTTAGAGTTGGAGGGTACCTGATTCATGGCCAGTCCCAATTAGCTTTGAATCCAGGCAAAATGTGTGTTTTTAATCCATTAGGTACAGAGCCTTTTGGGATTTACTAGAAAAATGTTTGAGACCTGAAAAAAAGTTATTGGTTCCAAAATGCCAAAGGGAAACATCAAAGTTGAAATTAATGAATATTAAAAAATTTCCTACAAGCTGTGTTATTCTGTCAATATTGCTAATTGTTAAATTTAATGTTATAGAGATTTCATTACATCCGAAAACATTTGCAGATGAGAATTTCCCACTTTTGTGAGCTTCTGAACATGCAAATTGACAAGAAATCACATCCAATCAAAATTAAGTCACTTATTGCCAAATAGTATCAGAAGCAGAATTTAAAATATTTTCTCCAAAAAATTTTATAGCAAAAAATCTACTTAATGTAGGGTTTAGGCAATTTTTTTTTTTAAAGATTTTTTTTTATGCATTCAAGAACTGGGGTGTAAGTCAGAGGTGCGGGTGGTGAGGGCATTCACCAGAGACAGAGTGAGGAGCAGAACAGACAGATCTACTGAAATACACTGCTGAGGGGAGCAGCAGGTGAGGCAGCCATGTCAGTTAGCTCCCTGGCTGGCTGGGGATCGAACTCATGCTGCAGCGACTGGCAATCACTTGATAGTGCTGTCTAACTCCTGAGCCACCAGGGAGGCCCCTAGGCAAATTTTTAATACATTTGAAATGCTCTCTGCTGAGGCCTCCAAAAGTAATTATGTCTGAAGTATACAGAATTCTTAAGATTTGCATTTATCCTTCCTCCTCACTGCCCACCCTTCTCCCCTGTGTCTCCCCCCACCCCAAAAAGTAGATTAGACAGAAGATATTTCTAGTGGTAGCAGGTTTTTTTGGTACGGTGTTTGGGTTTTATGGTAGATTAGATTATTGTTCAGTAAGTATCCATTCCCTTCTTGGTTTGCCCTGAGGGTAAGTATAGTGAATTTCCCTACCCTTTGGGTGTTCAGTTGATCCCGTGACTTTCTCTGGCCAACGGGTTGTGAGAGGACCTTACTCCTGTACCGCCCTGAGTATGCTTGCCCTCAGGCCACCTTCTCACAGCAACAGCATGACTTCCTGAGTCCCTGGTCCCCGGAAATGAGGAGAGACCTGTGGAGCAGGGTGGCCTCCAATAACTGCAGACCTGCAGCCTCAGGCAGGGTCGTCCCAGCCCTACAATACGTGAATGAGCAGCAAATGCTCACTGAGAACTTGTGTTTGTTTGCTTCCGGCATTATTGTGACCTTTGCTGACTGATGCAAGCTCCCGCACACATTGGAGCTTACTCATCTTTCTGAAGCAGTAACAGTTTGTTATTTTCAACCACATTGCTAGGGATTTGCTGTTTCAACCATAATGCAAGGGATCTGTCTGCAAGGGTGAAAAAAAGTTCAGCAACTTTGCTTATGCTGTTCCCTCTGTCTGAAAAGTTTGTCTCTGCTCTTCACATAGAGGGCTCTTTCTGAAGTCTTTCACGATGACTTTAAATATTGCTTCCTTGGAATGACCTTCTCTGATACATTATTTAAGTACCATCTGTGATGGAGCCTGTTATTACGCCCATTTTCCCTTCTCTGAAATAAATCCCTAATTCTCCACCCCCTTTTTTGAAAACTGTCTTAAACTTAGTGAAGAGTTGCACCTATTGTACAAATAATTCCTTTCCCCACAAATCACCTGTGAATGTTTCTGATGTGATGCCAATGTCTCCTAATATTTTTGTATATATTTCTTATGATGAAGGACCTTCTCCTACATAATCATATTTTAGCCATCAAAGTCAGGAAATTCACACTGATGCAATTCCACAGATACATTACTATCATCTAATCTAAAGTGGCCATTCAAATTTCACTGACTACCTCAATAACATCTTTTATAAAGGGTTCTGACCAAGAATCTCATAGCATTTGGTTGTCGTGTCTATTCTGGAGGGTTCTTAGTTTCTTTATGACTTTCTTGACCTTAATACTTCTGAATAGTACTGGCCATTTATTTTGTTAATGTCTTACAGTTTGGGGTTGTCTGATGTTTCCTCATGATTAAATTCAGGTTATATACCCATCTCAAGCTTCACCCCATGTTGAGATTCTATCCCTGTCATGAATGCCTATCTTGTTTGGTTCCATCTGATGACATAATTGGGGGGAAAGGATGTCCTGATCAAACTCCACAAATAGGTTTTATGGACCACCCTTCCCCCTCCACCCAACCAAAGAGATTCAAGACACCAAAGACTACAAATCCCATAATGTCATCACCACCGAAGGGAGGATGCTGGGTCCTGAGGGTGGAGTTAGGCAGCCAGGCTTGGTATATAACCAGATATGGGGGCCTTGGGGGGCCTTGGTTTTCCACCAACTTATTAAAGGCATGCTCTTGGGAAAGTTGTTTGCTAACCCTGAAAGAGGAAGTCCCTCCCTGGGTCTGGAAAGCCCTAAGATGTCAATGCATCATAAAATATAGGAATAAAAAACATGATTAATGCAGTTTCAGAGAGCAAATGAAGCCTGAATGGATAAGGGAATGAATCTTGGTTCTCTGGTGCATCTGCCCTCCCCTGGCACTAACTTGCTAACCCAAGTTCAGTTGTGACAGAGGTTTTGTGTCCACTGAACCAACTACTTGACAACTGGCTGGTTGGGGGAGTGAGGGGTCCAAGAATAGAATTTCTCCAAACAGAGAACTGTGTAAACTGAGACATTCTCCAATATTGGGAATTATCAGAAAGAAAGTGAAAAATAGAAGGCATTACAAAGATATTCTGGCTTGGTTCTTGTGACTGATTGAACTTCAAATTCACAAGGATATTGCAAAGAATTTACAATTAATTAAAGTTGGCTGACCCTTGTGGCATGGTCCCACTGACTTGAGAAAACCGATTGCTGCCTATTTTCTCTGGATTCAATGTCATAATAGGCAGTCTTAGCCAAGACTTTTAAACACCAGAAAAATGCAAGAAACTGATTTTCATTAATTGAATTTCATGTTTGGTGGTAACATGCTTGAGATTGCCTTTATCTCCTCATCAGTCACTTGTGTTGACCCTCTTTGTTTTCCAAGTTGTTCTAGGAATCCGATGCAGCAAAAGCTTTTCAGATCTGAGTAAGCCTCCCACTTCATGAGCCCTGCCTGGTGCCCATAGGGATATCTGGGGAGAAGGTGTGCCATTTACATAAAGAACTGAGGTAATTTTCTAGTAGGAATCAGGTCAGAGAGATTCTAAAGCTTAGTGCTTTAAAGCTTGGATTCTTTCAGTCTGCTTAGTTTTATTTTACGCTTCTATTTTCTAAAAAATTTTTTAGAAGTGGGGTCCATGCCAGAGTTGTGGGGGTAAGAAGATTCACCAGAGAGAGCAGGAAGCAGAACAGGCAGATGTACTGAAACACACTGCTGAGGGAAGCAGTGGGCGAGACAGGAGAGGTCTGCCACGCCATGTGGGTTGCTCCCCGCCGGCTGGGGATTGAACCTGCACCACTAAGGCCACAGACAGCTTCACAGTGCTGCGCTCAACCCCCTGTGCCACCAAGGGAGGCCCCTATTTTGTTCTTCTATTACTTATTTGCATGTGATTTTTGAGCAGCATATTTAATCTCCCTGGGTCTCAGTATTCTTATATGTAAGATGGGATGGTATAGTGAAGAATAAATATGTGTGTGTGTGTGTGTGTGAATTTATATTACTTAACAAAGGGCTAGGTTTGGAGTGAGAACTTAATAGATACAGCCATTAAAATCCATTATTACTCATTCTTCTCCCAGTCTCTTCTTTATGAGATTTGGAGATCTATTTGGGTGGGTGGGACTATTCCCAACTAATGTCTAGTGGAAGGAAGGGAAACAAAACTCCTGAAATAAAATTATCCTCAAGGAGAGGGTATATCCCAGCGGTTGGCTCAGCTTAACACTGGACTGAGAATAGACTGGTGTGTTCCCAGCCCAGGTGTGGGGGACAGGATCCTGAAGGCCCTATGGGAAAGCATATGGTGACAGGTTTGAGTGTTTACATGTAACTGCAAAGAGCTGGGCCTGATTACTGAAGTGTGAAGGATCACTGTGTCCTCTCAAGGAACCAGACTGTGTGGGAACCATCACAACTGCAAACACCCAGCTGGACTGGATTAGCTTTTAACAGAGACACCTTGTGGCAGTTTTGGGGAAGAGGGGAGAGAGAACTGTCAAGTGTGAAAGCCTCAGACTTCTCAGGTTTCTCCTGACCTGAAGTTTGGAAGCGACTTTTGGATGAACTGAGTCTTCAGGATTTTTGGAAATCACGTGAAAGAAAGTCTAGAGGAAGATACCAGATTTCTCGCTCCCATGAGTGCAGTGAGAAGGCATATAATTAATTGGAAAAGTAAGAGTGGTGACTACTTCCTGGGCTAATAAGATGGGTCATACCAGTTAAACTCATGGAGCTCCTCAACAGTCTTCGGGATTGTTTTTCTTCAGACGTTCTAGGGTGGCTCACCAGGCATGGAATATACTGCTTGCTGCTTTATCCCTATGCGGATCTCATCCCCTCTTACCCTCTGACTCATTCACTCTGACCCAGCCACACTGGTTTCCATTCTCTCCTGTGAATAAGCCAAGCTCTTGCCCCCTCAAGAGTCCAGGCAATTCCCTCTGCCTGGAATGCTGCTCTCTGTGTCTCTGCCTGACATACTCATCTGCCGTGTCACCCTAAATGTTACCCTTTCAGCAGGTTTTCCCATTGATGCTCCCTCTCTCCATGTTACTCTCTATCGCATCACCCTCTGACTTCTCAGAAGTGATCCTTGTTATGTTCTGGCTCGCCTGGTTTAGAGACTGATTTCCCCACTGCAATACAAACCCTGTAACTGATTTTTTGAGTGCTTCTCAGCACCTCAATCTTGCCTGCTCCATATTAGTGCTTCATAACTATTTGAACTTATTTAAAGATTCTTCATCCTACAGATGGAAGATTGTGGGCACGGACCCCAGCTTCATCACCCTCTGGCTGAATAACCGTGAGGCATGCTCTGGGGTGGCGAGGGCTGGAAGTGCACATCTTGCCCTAACTCCTCGTTCAGTCCCATCACGTCATCATGTCGGGAGTGTGAGATCAGCCATGGGGATAGGCAAACACTTTAAGCAGGGCTTTTTGTTTTACCCTGGAGGCTCCCTCACTAAACATTTCCCAGCACATGTTGTGTATACTGGAGTGTCCCCACCATCTCAGTTTTCCAGCAGGACTTAGCCCCAGTTGCCCAAGGAGACAGCTCGCTCTGTAGCTGCCCTCTGATGGCCGCCCTCCTCCTCTGGTCGCTCCCTGCTGCCTTTTCTTTACTGCCCACGTGAAGCATGCACACACGCTTGGGTTCTTTTCTCAGGGTCTCTTTCTGGGGAAATCCAAACTAAGGCATCCAATTATAAATGATGGAGCCAGGATTTAAATCTAGACCTGCAGACTCCAAATCCTTGCGTGTTTCACCACCATCTACCATCTCTCGTGTCTGCCTTGCCCTTTGCCTGTCAGGATGGAGGGGCCTCTGAGGAGTGAGGCAAATGCATTTTATTGATGAAATTAGCTGGTAATTAAGAAGTTATCCTTCTTATGTTAAGGGCTGGATTAATTAGATAAAACATGAGGAAATCTAATTTACTTAGTAAATTATTCTTTATTAAAAAAAAATTTAAAACATAGTCATGGTTTCCATAAAACTTGTAGGCACCAAGACAGATTTTATTGCTCTCCTGTGTAATGATCCACATCATGCTTCCATTCATGCTTGTTATAATTTACTGTTTATAGTCTCTAACTCTGCTTAAAGGCTGGTTTGAATATTCAAGGACCTTGCCAGGTGGCATAACAGATTTGACACACTGATGGTGTTAGGTGCAAACTAAAGAGAACCTCAGAGAGGTGTTAAGTGCAAACGGCCCCTCTGCTGAAAAGAGGCCGAAGGGCAGAGTAACTTAGATTTAGGGGTCTTGTACTAGGACGTTTTTGCTCACAAGTGGGAGACTCTCATTTCAAAATGGTCATATTGCTTCAGGAAACTGAAAAAGAAAAAGCTTAATGCTTCAGAAGTTTGGAAAGTTCAAGGATAGATTGTAGAATAGCTTCAGGTATGGCTGGATCAGGGGTTGCTTGCTAATAAGACTCTCCTTCACTGGAATATAAGCTCCACAAGGGCAGGACCCTCTTCTGTTCTGTTCATTGCTGTATCCTCTGGCATATGGAATTGTGCCTGGCACATGTAATGACCTCAGTGCACCCTTTATAAGGAGATGGTAGTGTTCTCTGTTTTGAACATGCTATATATATTGACGTACTTAATCCTTTCAACCCAATGAAGTAGATAACTGAAAAATGTTTCCCATTTTTACTAGATGAGAAAACAGGCACTCAGAGGTCATATAGCAAATGAGCAGGGGAGCTGGGATTTGAACCCAGGTCCTCTTACTCCAGAGCTGTGCTTATACCCACGATGCTATATTAATATAGGGAAGAGTTACTGAGTAAGTGAATGAACAAGTGTATAATGATATCACTTGCCATCACAGACTAGTCAATAATTAATAGCTATTTGGGCAGACTTTGTCTTTTGTATTCATTGGCTGTGAGTCCTGCTGTCTGCCATTCTTAGGATTAAGAAAATTTAGTTTTGAATGAGGGCATGTTGGAGGGGCAGGATGGATTGTGTTTGAGGAAATGAGGTTGGAGGTATTTTTAGAATCATTTTTCTTCTGAATGAGGGACTTGCACATCATGGATAGAAAGATCTTAGCCTGGCTTTGGAGAATCTTGACAGAATTACCTACTGGACCCGCATGATCTGCCAAATGGGAAAAAAAAGGAGAATACCTTAAACCTAGACTTTTAGTGTTTTTTTTTTTTAACAACTATAGGGAAGTTATGTGTCTCCCCCACCTCCTTTGTGATGAGGAGTCAGATTCTAAGACCCCTGGGTAGGAATAAAATAGAAGATCTTTTACTCTCCAGTGTAATTATTAAGGCTGTCACAGTATATTTCCAGTTCTCTGTCTGCTGGGCACCTGTCACGTCCTCCCTTTCCCAAGGTTAGACATGACCATGTGACTTGGTTGGCCAAGGACATCGGAGAAGAAGTGATGGCTGACACTTTCAGGGAGAAACCCCTCAGAGCCAGTGGTGAGATGCTGCATCATTCTCTCTGCAGGTGCTGGCAGTGGTCCAGACGCCCATGCACTGGCTGTGTGACCTTGGTAAACTCCTTTGTTCTTTCTTTTTATTGAGGTAACACTAATTTACAAGACGGCATAGGTTTCAGCTGTAGTTTCTTACCTCAGTAACTGTGTGTTTCACAGCACAACCCACCACGAATGGCCAGTCACCAGCACCTCCAAGTCCCTGCACGCCCATCCTTCCCTTGTGTTGTTGGCAGAGTCTAAGGGGCTGTCTTTGTTGTTGTGTTTGTTTGATTGCTTTTGCTTCTCTTTATAGTCCACAGATGAGTAAAATCATATGGTGTTGGGAGCCTGCTGCCCTAAAGGGAGTTGGAGTTTTTGGAGACTACCTGTTGACTCTGTATGCAGAGTTCCAGGACGTTGGAAGTTCTGAAAACAGAACTTCTTCCCAGAATTGACTCGTGTACTCTGAGGATGTGCTGGCTTGTGCGCATGTTCCCTACTAACTAGAAAAACTTGTTTTCAGCAGTAACTTGTTAATCTATACAAGCAAAAACACAATTGCATGTTATTTTCTTGTTCCTTTGTTCATGTCTTTAATAAAAGCTTGGGCTGGGCGAGTGAAAGGCAGAGCTGCTCTCGATGGCTCTCTCCCCAGCCTCCCCTACTACAAAATTTAGACTCTGAGTCTTCGAGTAAACATGCATGCAGAGTAAGCAGGTACTCTCCAAAAACTCTAGCTTCCTTTAGGGCAGCAGGCTCCCAACAACAGACCAAAGGCTCAGCAACTTTGGCTTCTTCTAAGGTGTCTCTCCTTGGCTGGCAGAGGACTGCCCTCCAGCTGTGTCCTCACTGGTCTTTCCTTTTGCATGTGCCCATCTGCTGTCTTGTCCTAATCTCATCTTCTTATAAAGACACCCATCAAGGGAGCCTCCCTGGTGGTGCAGGCAGTTGAGCGTGGCACTGTGAAGCTGTCTGCAGCCTCTGCAGCGCGAGTTCGATCCCAGCCAGCCAGCCAGCCAGAATCCCACATGGCTCAGCAAACCTCTCCTGTCTCGCCCACTGCTTCCCTCAGCAGTGTATTTCAGTCAGTCTGCCTGTTCTGTTCCCTGCTCTGTCTCTGGTGAGTCCTCTCACCCTCCTACACATCTGGCCTGTACCCCGGTTCTTATATAAAAATAAAAAAAAAAAGACACCCATCAAGCTGGGTTAGGCCCCCACCCAAGGGCGTCATTTTACCGCAGTTACCCCTTTAAATGCCCTTTCTCCAAATACAGTCACATCCTGAGGTACCTGGGGTTAAAGTTTCAACATATGAATTTGGGGGGGTGCACAGTTCAGTCCATTACACCATGAGTGACTGCAGAGGGGGAACTGGCTGCATGTGCACGGGGCCACCAGTCCTCATACATTTCACTTTGTGAAGGGCCACCTGATCAGTGTCCGCTCACCTGAGTGCCTTCTTTTCCTTCAACCCCAGTTCTCATCTCCAGCATTGTGAGAAGAGATTTGTGTTCTAATTTAGTGGGAAAGAGTGTGTTTTTTTTTTTTTTTTTTATTCTGAGCAAATTCTTTCATTTCACCAAACTCCTTTTTCCCCTTTTGTAAATTGGGAGTCAATAAAAGTATCCTGCCTCCCACATTGCAGAGAGGATTAGATTAATGGGCATAGCACATTAAACACCTGCTGAATGCTAGTTGTGATTAAGAGAATTATTTTGGTTGCAAAGAAATTCATTGGAAGTAGTTTAGGCAATAAAAAGGAAATTATTGAGTCTCATAACCAACTCTGGGTAGGGTAGAGGGGCAGTTGAACAGGAGGGGCAACTGGAAACATGCAGCAAATCATGCCCCATGCGTCTCATCTATTTCTACAGATTGTTTTTTTCACACTGTTTTCCCATGGTTGACTGGAACCATGGCTAAGCAACCTTCCATTCTTTCAGAATGGAAGAGGCCCACTCACATAGTTGTAATGTGAAAAACTCCAGGGGAGAACTCTGATTGGCTCAGCTCAGTCATGTGGCCACCCACATGGCCAGGTCAGTGACTGGGGTGTGGGTCCCCATTAGAGCTTGTTAGGTAGAACAGGGGCTGCTTATTTGCAAAAAATGGGAAATGCCTCCTACGTTATCTAAATGTTCTCTGCACTGTGCATGGCACTTGGTAGAAATTAAACAAATTCCCCCTTTCCTTTTCATTCTGATGCTCATGTCTACTTTCTGTTGCACGAGTGATTCAGAAAAGGAAGTCAGCTAAGCTGTAGTGAGGGAAAAAGCCTTGTACAGGGTATTAGGTAGGAATGGTGATTTGGGCCTATGTGGCCTCTAGATGAAAAGATAGCTGAAGCTTAAGTTAGAAGATAGATCCCTTTTTGAAGACAAGACAGATTTCAGGCAAGGAGTCTTTTTTAAGTTTGGGGAACTAATTTGAAATAGGTATGAAGAGTCTTAGCAGATGTTTAGAGTGTCAAGAACTATGAAGAGTCTGAAATATTACCTTACATACAGACTTACAAGCTATCCTGACACAGTTTCAACCTGTGGGCAGAGGCAAGAAACTCCTAGGTCAGAGACAAAGACTCTATTGTACATTGCACAGCAGAGGCATGTGCTTCGTGTTTGTGTGGTTCCTCTGGACCCCCAACTCCCATAAGGGTGGCATGGAGGTGGGACCTGGTGGGTGCTATACATCCAGTGGTTTGCATCACAATGGAAATCCTAGTTTAGGAATCCCAATCTTTTCATAATGGGGCTGCCCAACCTTTGCCTGGAGAGAGGCACTATCTTTATAATCCAGGTCAGCAAAACAAATCTGTCTTCTGCTCTATTATCTCTGTCTTCCAGTGCTGTTAGTTATACAAACATCTTTGTTAAGATAGTCAGCACAAGAGCAATACAAGATATGTGGAGATGTGAGTGATGTATGGAGAATTGTCTCCCAGTAAAGAGAAACTTCCCTAAGGAAAATATATCTGAGACATAAGCAAAAATTTATTCTTTTTTTTTTTTTATAGAGGCATGTTTTATTTATTTATTTATTTGTTTGTTTGCTTGTTCGTTTATACATGCACTGGGTACAGTCAGAAGCGCGGGAGGGTGAGAGAATTCACCAGAGCCAGAGCGGGGAGCAGAGCAGGCAGAAGGACCGAAGTACACTGCTGAGGGGAGCAGCGGGCGGCAGGAGAGGTCTGCGCGCCATGTGGGACCCTCCTCCAGTGGCCGGGGAGCAGCCGGGGATCGAACTGGCGCCGCAGAGGCCGCGGGCAGCTTCGCAACCCAGCGCTCAACCGCTGCGCCACCGGGGAGGCCCCAAAAATTTATTCTTAAACAACTGAAAATTCCAACATTAGGCGAGGTCAAGCAGACTCTTGTTGGAATGTTCTGCTGTTTCTAAAAATGTTCTGAAGATCTTGGAATGACAAGTGAAAATGTTCAACTTAATAAAATATAAAATGAAAAGTTCAGGCTGCAAAACTGAATACACAGACCACATATATATTTAACATGCATATGTTAAACAATCTATAATAGAAAGCAATTGGGAAATTAAACAAAGTAGCAATTTAGCAAAAATGATGCTAAAATCTTGGTATTCTTTCTCTGGGCAGTGGGTCTAAAGGTAATTGGTTTTTTTTTTCTTTTGCATTTTTAATTTTTTCATTTTCTATAATGAACATATATTACTTTTGTATTAGGGAAAAAAAAAACCCAAGATAAATTATTTTTGAAAGTAGTGCCTAGCATTCACAATTTGGCAAAAACAAGGGATGAAAGCATAAAATAAGCAGGGGAAAAAAAGGGTTTCAGTTAAATGAGATGTCCAATTAAGCGATTCGCTTGGCTGCAAAATATCTTTTTGACAGACAATTAGTTCTGGGCAAGTCAAATGTTTCAACAGTGAGTTCTTATGGGGCAATTAAAGTAATTCATATTTGATGTGCCGAAGTGTTGTGGTAATTGGGAAACTTTCCCAAATGGCAGTTGAAGCTGGGGTGGTTTTGTTTTATTTTTCTTCTTTGAAGTTGTCCTGATTGAAGAAGAAGTTAAGTCATTTTCCTTAACAAGTCATCTAGCTAGGTCAGCTAAGGGGGCTGGTGGATTATAGGATGGAATTTTCCAGAACAACTATGGGAAGTTGTGTTGGGGACAGAATACAAGATCAGCAGTAGAAACTCTGATAACACTTATAGTATCAGAAACATTTATTATGGTATCAACAATATAAACACTATCAACAACACTCAGCACATATTTTGAATGTTTATGCTTTGCTGCATCTTGTACAGAGCACTTTATTATTTTCTGCAATTATCTTATTGTACTCTCTATCCCAGATGAGGAAACAGAGGGCCAGAGAGGTTAGGTGACTGTCCAAGTCACACAGCCAGTAAATGGTATTGCTGGAATCTGAATCTAGTCAGTCTGACCCTTGAGCTCTCGTTCATATGCTTCTGGACTTTCTTTGAAAATAATGTTTTATACCTTTCTCTGCACTTTCTCAGATAAGGTGATCCGACACCCCTCCCCCCCATCAACTGATATATAGTATTTGCTCCATTTGCAAGAGAAAAAAGCTGAAGCTTTTACTGTTTTGTTCTATACATCTTCAAAGGCCGTAAGTTAGACCTGGATTTCTGGTAAGGTGCTTAAATGATATACTTTAGAATGCTCTCAGTTCTGTTTTTAGCTTTGTTAGCTTCATTCTCTTGGGTCTCAGCAGCTCTTGACTAACCTCATACTAACCTAGTAACCCCAGTGGAAAAAACTTCATTGCCAGGAGTCTTGACAGAAATCTTAGTGCTAACTCTTGTTGGACCATAAGGTTTACGTTCTCATCTCTGAACCAATTATTGTAGTTATGGAGTAGAAGATGGTGATTGGTCATTCCTGGTCACGTGCCTTAGCACTAGAAGCTGGTGTCATTTCTGTCTATACAGCTGAACAACAAAGGAAGGATTGTTGCCCAAAAGAAATCAGAAACCCTGTTATCAGCGAAATAAACGGATGATGATTGCCAAGAGTTCCAGTTGTGTCTGCAGCCAACCTAGAGTTTTAGAAAGAACCTTACATAGGGAGTCAGAATTGGTGACTCTTCCTAGCTCTGCTGCAAACTGGCTGTGGGACTGTTGTCAGTTACCTTCTCTGGGTCTCAGTTTCTCTGTAAAATAAAGGGGGTAGCCCAGAGGTCCGGCATTCAGTTGTGTTTCAGAGCTTCAGGAGTGTCTGGTCTTGTGATTTGTAAGTAACAGGCATTGGGGAGACAAGATGTTCTTCCTGCTGCCTTAGGGCTGGCTGGCCTTTAGAATTGAAGCTTTTGTTGCATGTCAAAGGCGATTGTTTTCAAAGTGGGAAAAGTCATTTTATTAGACCAGGTGTGTACACTGGTACTTTGAATTAGGTCCTTGTTAGATTTGCCTTTGGACTGAGACTTGGGGCACTCTGCCTTGGGTTTTGGTGTCACCACTGTCTCCTGGAGGAGGGTCCTCATCTACAACAACAAATTTAATCAGCATATATTAACGGCCAGTTGGCCGGTTATGTTGGAATTTTGCTGCTGACCTCAGTCTAAAGGATAATTTGTTTAGTTGTGATTGTTTTAGTCAGAAGAAGAAAGGGACATGTTTGGGTGGACAGACAGCTGAGTTAATTTCTGTATCGCCTCCCCTAGGAAGCAGGTATCTTTATGCTATGGGTGGGGAAACTGTTGACTTGAGATGCTGGGCTGCCAGCGCACCAGCACATTAGACTGCCAGCTTCACAGTCTTTTTTTGATATTCATTCAGCAAATGTCTTTTAAACTCCCACTTTGTGCTCGGTACTATTCTAAGCACTGATGAGGCAGAGGTGAGAAAACTGGCCCATTTCCTGAACTCACAGAGCCCGCATACCAGTTGGAGAGGCAAATAACAAGTAAATATATAAAGATTTTCAAGAGTAAGGAGTGCTCAGAATACACCAACATGGTAACACGTGATAGAGACTGTCTGAAGGGGGAGTGATGACAGATGGGGTGACCAGGGGCAATTTGAGCTGAGATTTGAGAGACGGGAAACAGACAACTGGGCAAAGAAAGACCTGGGAAGAGCTGTCTAGTGACACAGCAGTGCAAATGCAAAGGCTCTGAGACAGAAATAGGCTTGGGCCAGCAGGAAAAGCCAAGGTCTTAGTTCAAGTCTGAAGGCAGGAAAAAGCTGATGTCCATGCTCAAAGTCAGTCAGGTGAGAGGAAGCCTCTCTGACTTGGAGGGTCAGCCTTTTTGTTCTACCCAGGACTTCAACTGATTGGATGAGGCCCACCACAATAGGAAGGGCTACCTGCTTCACTCAGCTACTGATTCAAATCCAGAAATACTCTTACACACACAGCCAGCATAATATCTTACTAGCCAACCAGGAACCCTGTGACCCAGGGGGGTCAAATTGACATGTAAAATTAACCTGCACAGGGAATAATGCGACAAGGGACTCTAAGCCAATATATGGGACAGTAATGAGCAAGCAACTTCTGTGGGCTCTGGGGCTCAGTCTTTTTGGTGAGTTCTGATTGACACTGGAGCTCAACTGAGAGAGTCCCACATGAGTGGTGAGGAAGGTGAGATACTTGTTTCTGTCTCCCACCTGACATTGACTGAAGGATGCTCCAAGGACTTTTCTTCCTAGAACTTCTGGCCAAGAACGAGCCCGCAGGTGGAGAGTCTTAGGGGCTTCAGTGGGGTGTCTTTCACTTCGGGGAAATGCTGAGGCTCAAGGGGTATGATGGGGTGTTGCCAGTGTCTGCTGTGATGGGTGAGTGGCACACGCCTGGCCAACCACAGTGTCCGTCCATCCAGCAGTGTTGGACCATGGGGTGGCATCTGGCCCAAGCAGCGTCTATCAGGATCTGCCCCTGAGGTTAATTTATTATGTTTCCTAAGCAGGGAGGATGTGACGATGGAGCTGTCAGTGTCTGCTTGCCCCCAAAACCCTCCCCCACACCGCACACAATGGAGAGAGATGGAGAATAAGTCTGGGCAAAGACAAAGGACAGGTATAGGAGAGCATGTGTCTTGGGGACAGTGAGCCCTGCTCCTAATCCCCCGGGGCTCTGGTTCTTGTCCCTCCTTTCTGTAAACCACCCCAGCTGGAAAAACCAACGTATTCCTCTCTTGGTTAGTTTAGCTAGAGTTGGGTTTCTGGGTGTGCAGTCAAGA
This sequence comes from Talpa europaea, assembly GCF_964194135.1. NCBI lineage: Eukaryota > Metazoa > Chordata > Mammalia > Eulipotyphla > Talpidae > Talpa > Talpa europaea. The sequence continues at coordinate 93,797,742 of NC_140079.1, read as the reverse complement.
GCCCTTACAAACAGTTGTGGCAGCAGGGAGGGGGCCGGGAGTGAGAGGGAGATTGGATTGAAGCGAGATTGCCCTGGGCCTCAGAGCTTTCTCTACTTATTAGCTCCCAGTGCCTGAGATTGAAGGCGCTGGAAGGAAGATGAGTTTATGGTGGAAATTTGTAACCGACCATTAACTAGAACAGCACATTGAAGCCCCTGTGCCTGACCAATTGTTAGGTCTTAACGAAACAACGATAAAGAAATTTCAGTTTCAGTGCTTAATTAGCCATTCTTTTCCTTCTTGACTTTTAGTTTTATGACTCTTGCTTCTAGGAGAGGATTTTATTGTACTTGAGTACGAATTAAGCCCAAACAAGGACTCTCCTCATGTTTCTGCTTCTTCAATTTAAATTTATTCTTTGGAGAGCGACACAAAAACTGCATTAAGTGTCACGTGGAGGGACTGTACTTTCTTAAAAAAGAGAGCCAGAAGCCACTGTGATCTAAGCGCGATGGGGACTCATTAGTTTAAAAAAGTTAATGCTGTTTGTTATTTTAAAAAAAGGAGAGGGTTTGTCTAAAGTGCTCTAAGAATAGGCACCCAAGAGTACCCAGAGATGAAAAATAGCAGCAGTCTTCATTACTAGCACCTTGCTAAGTCCTTAGCAGTCAATATCTCCAGCCGTCCTGGGAAGGCTGAGGCTGGGTGATCGTCCATTTCCCTCTAAGGAACTGGTGGCTCAGAGACGATTTAACCAGTCTCAAAGATAGAAATGATAGGGCTGGGAGCCAATTTGCATTAAACCGTTTGAATGCCAAACATTTATGTTCTCTGCACTTGCAAAGGGCATGTTTGGCGCCTGCTGGAGGTGGGAGGGGGAGGTGGTGTCTGTGCTGTGTGCCTCAGCGCTGGGCACTGTGTGCATAGTGGGCACCCCCCAGTACCAGGCGCCTCATGAGGCTTTTGGGTGCAGGGGGGGAACACTTCATCTTTGCACCAGGTTTGAGTGACGGGCTCATTAGATGAAGTAATTACATGCGTGTTCTTATGGAAATTGTCTTCTGTCTTTATGGGAAATTGGGCACATGATTTTTATTTACTTTTCTTTTGAGATTCAGGATAAAATAAGGAATCTTGTGGACACCTACCCTAAATCCTCTTTTGTAACAAAGTAGGGGAGAAATAAATCTATGAAGAGATGAAGACTGTCTTGTGTTTGCACAATCCTTTACAGTTTAGAGTCATTTGCTTACCGTCCGGCTTGTGATCCTCCCAACAGGCCTGCAAAGTGGAAAGAGATGCCCCTCCCCGGGAGAGGAGCCCGGGTTTCCAGAGGTTTGGTGACAACCACGGCTGGTTGGCAGCGAGGTGCCACAAGCAGGGCCTGAGAAGGACTTGGGTGGATCAGAGCTCATGCTTCCTGAACAGGTTCTGGGGTGCTTGAAGCCCTCTTCAGAAATGCAGCTGTTTCCCAGGCATTCAGAGCACACTTCAGTGGCTCTTGACTGCACACCTCTGATAGAGATGCTGATTTTAGATATGCCTTCCCTCTTCAATTATCCAAGGGTTTGTGTGTGGGTGCTCCTTGATTTGAAACCCTTGTGTGCTTAGAAGTAATGGGGTTGTAAAGCATGCTCAGAATTTACCCTCCTCTAATTCAGCCTGATTTCTCCCAGAATTGCACATTAGCAGGACGATTTCACCCTCTGTCCAGAGCAAAAACACAAAGTGAACGACAGTTTTTCTCAAGAGCCCAGGGTGTGCAGGTGGGAGAGAGTGGTGGGGTCTGAGTGGAGAAGGATGCGCGTAACGCCCTGCGCTTCTCTCCAGCTTAGGAAGTTACATGTGACCTGGAGGGTGAAGATGCGTTTCATTTCACTTTTTAAAATTTTTACAAAAACAAGGGAAAACAGCAAACCCAAGATGAGACACTATCTTTAATTGGAGTAACCAACCATATGTTAAAGGTGGAAGAGCCAAACCAGAAATTGGTGGCCAGTGGTAGGGTTTAGGATGAGCTGGCACCGGCCTGGTGCCAGCTTTATGTCTGATTGTAAAAGTTACACTTACTCATTCTGGAGGATTTGGGATCTAGGGAAATTATAAAGAAGAAAATTGTAAAGCTGTAGCAATCTCTTGTCACTCCCTAGGTTAGCCGGTCAGAAGTCATTACTGTTAAAGACATTCATTGGTTCAAGGGCTGCTGAGAAGCCCTTGGTGGTGACCAGGCCAGCTTGTTGAAAGGCTGCTCAATGCTGAGCCCAGGCTACGAGCTTTGCATATCTGATCTCCTGCAGGCTTTTATTTTCATTATTTTGCAGGCAAAGAAACAGTTCAGAGAGGTTAAGAAATTGCCTGGGGCTACATAGCAACCAAGTGGGGAGCTAAAGTTTGGGTTCACAGTGAGGCTCTAGAATCCAGGGTCTTTACTGCGTCAGCATGCACCGTTTGTTTTGAAGGGGAGTACTTGGAGCAGAGGAAAAGTACCAGACAAGAAACAGAGAGCTAGGAAGCCAAACTCTGTTTGCTGGTCAGATTCAAAAACTAAGGCAAAGTCACTGTTCTCATGAGAGTGTTGCCCCTTCCAAACAGCCGCTGTTGGACTGTGCACCTGCCCCGAGGCTGGGCACACGGGCAACCTCTTCTGCCTGTAGTCTTGAGAATTAATAGCACATTGGTGCTGGAGGGTGGATTGGATTTTTAAAAAACAATTGGAAGTCATTTGTGGCCAAGTCAGGTGAAAATGGTAGATGATCAAGCTTGTTACCATAGTTTTTACAGAAATGAAATTTATCTTAGAGTAATGAGATTGATTTTCTTGTGCTATTATGGAGGGCAATTTGTCCTGAGCAGTGGTTTCACACTTTTAACAAACGACTCCCGAGAGGAAAGGAGGCTGAATCCAAACTCTGGAAGTTAGCCTAAAACAATGCCTCTGGTTTTACCTCAGATGCTTGTGAATTCTGCTTTCTGCTTTCTGCTGCCTTATGGGGGTAAAGTCTGTGGCAGTGGCAGGCAGATGGTCATGTTTGTACTGCAGCTTTGGCCATCTCAGTGACACGGTGTGGTTCCCCTGGGCTACCTGTGCTTCAGTTTGAGAACCATGGTTCTATTAAGGGGAGTCTAGTATAATCTTATAATCTGCTGGTTTGTAATCCCCGAGGGCTCATTCTCTCTTTGTCTTTCTCCGTGCCTCTTTTAAATTCCAGTGTTTTGAATAGGAAATATGTTTAAAATTCAAAAAAGAAATAATTTAACAAGTATAGTAAAAATTCTTCTATCCCTGCCCTCTACTTTTGCAGTGTTTGTTTCCCTAAGTAGCAGTTGCTAAAACAGTCCCCTCCCTGCTGGCATTCACGCCCAGGAGCAATCCTTGCCCTCACTGTCGTGCTGTGGCTGGCTTGGTCTTTGTGACAATAGAATATGGCAGAGGTGATGATACAATCACTTTGGAGATGTCACTTAGGTTGTAAAAATCTGCAGCCTCCATCTTGGGCTCTTTTTCCTGGATCAGTTGCTGGGGAAGGAGCCACCCCTATATTGTGAGAACTCAAGCCCCCTGGGGAGAGACCCTGTGCAAGGAATTGAGGTCTCTGGCTAATAGCCAGTCAGGAGCAGCTTGGAAGCTTATCTTTCAGCCCCAGACACTCCTCAGAGGATGCAGTCCTGGCTGATAACTTACCTGCGCCCACAGGAGAGAACAGAGTCCATCAGAACCACTCGGCACCCGGCTTGTGGATTCCACACCTCAGATGCTATGAGATAATAAATGTCTGTTGTTCTAACAAATATGCTGCAGTGTTTTGGGTAATTTATTATATGGCAATAGATACCTAATACTTCCCACCGCAAGAGTTTCTTATGTTAGTTCTTGAATTACACATGCAAATGCAAGCAAATATAAATGCAGATTCTTTCCCCCTCTACTAAAAGCATGGTCTGCTACAATACTGTTCTCTATCTTGCTATCTCAGTATATTTTGGGGAGCTAAGTATACATAGAAATAGTATCTCCCCTGTCATTTTTTCCCCTAATAATTGAGTAGTATTCCACCAAATGACTCTACTCTGATTTATTTAGCCAGTCCTGTATTGATGGCATTTCCAATATTTTGATACAATGGTGTTTTTGTGAATCATCTTATACATACACATGCAAGTGCATTTGTGGCATCTATTTCTAGAGTAAAAATTTCCCCATCATAAGAGCATGTATGTTTGTGATTTTGATCTTGCTAAATTCCCCTCCATATAGGTATTATACCGGGTCACATACATCTGTCCATCATTCCCCACGATGGATGAGAGTCTTGTCTCTCCAGAAGGTAAGAGAGAGCTGCTTGGCCTTGAACTGATACAAAAATGGAATCCTTCAGTCTCAGTGATCAGATGAAGTGCACCCCAAAGACTTTATTTTACTGATGATTCCAGATTGAAGAGTTCTCAAAAGTTGGTATTTATATATGGAACCAGTGTGTTTCCTGAGTTTGCTGAGAATACAAATTCAGTTTTCTTTCAAGACTGGCTGCCATGTGATGGTTGTCAACAGCTGTACGTGCCCAAAGTGGGCAGAGGGAGGGCACGGGGACAGTAGGCTATCGTGTCCCACATAATGAGCTGCCGCAACTCGGGCTCTGGAGAAATGTCACTCTGGAGGACGCCAGAAGCATTTCCAACAGTGACAGCATCAGCAAAATGTGTAGGTGCCATCCCAAGGTGAAAATGCTTTACCTCCATTCCTTGTTGATAAGGCGCCATTGATTGTAAGTTAGATCATTGATTTGATAACAGCTCTTTTGGGGAGAAAGAAACACTATATTAAATGCTCACATTGATTGCAGCATGAATCTATTTCAGAAATGATGGAATGTGAAAAAACACGCCACTTACATTCATGGCAACACAGTCACTCAGTTGAGCTCCATCTTCAGTTCAACCCAGTTGAGTGCAAACCTACTTCAGTGCCTCTCCTCTGCCTCTCTGTTAGGTTTTGTTTTTGTTTTGTTTTTGTTTTTTAAATTTCATTTCTCTTGTTCCCCTTCTCTTTCTTTTTTCAGTGAAGGTATTAGATGGAAGGGAGTTATTACATCACCTAGATCCTTAGAATTGCTGTGATGGGGCAGAGTGAGTCTGCAATGGAATCAGAATCCTGGGTTCGAATAGGAATTTTACCACTTACTCCATGGGAGATCTTGGGAAGATGACTTAGTTCACTGATTTTTGAGCCTGGATGTTCTCATCTCTAAAGCAAGGGTATTACTACATGTCTCAAAAGCTTAGTATTACTGAGAATGCTTGTGGTTGTAGTGTCCCAAGCCCATCTCCAGGGTCCTGAAGCGCAGGGGAAGAGTTTATTGGGAGGACACCGCAGTAGTGCAAGAACAGAAGGCCACGGAAAGACAGGGTGGGTGCTAGACCTTGGAAAACTGGCCTCAGGATGGCTGTGGGCCTAGGATTGCTTTGGCCCCTCCTGTGTAGACAACACTTGCTGTGGGCGCGTCTGAAGGTTTGCGTCCTGTGAGGTCAGGTGGATCAGTTTATACGAGTGAGGTGGACCCAGTTCGTTTGATCCCAAGGTTCACAGTCCCAAGGAAAGAGCCCGTGGGTTCAGTGGGGATGATGTGTCCATCCGGGCACATAACCCTGGTCAGAGGAGGAGCCGCAGTTCTCAGAAAGGGGATGATGGGCAGAAAATATCACAGATCTTCAAACAGAGCTGCTGTGAGGATCAGATGTCCTTAATACGTCTAGCCCACAGTAATGCTCAATACATGGCCAGTAGGAATAAAAGTGATGATGCTAAATACTGAGAGCTAGCATCAGTGAATTTTTTTTATCTGGCACTGTTACCAAGCACACGTCACCAATGTGCATGTGTCACCAATAAAACATTTGCATCTTTAATTCTCTCGCAAATCCTCTCACTCCACAAGAACCATTTAAAATCTACAAGCTCTAACTGGCTTCTGGAGGGTAGTGGGCACAAAATGAAAAGAAAAGGAGTTTCTGCCCATATTTCTGGCCCAGAAGGGAGTGAATTTCTATGTTTTGTTTTTTTCTTAACAAAGACTGTATTTTAGATGATATTAAGCTTTTGAAAGTTACTGCTACCTTCTAGTTGGAAGTGAAGGGTCCACAGTGAATTATAAATGTGTTTGTTGCTTTTTGGGTGAAGGGACGAGAGCCCACACAGCTGTAGGGGCAGCTTACCCCTGCTGTCTCCTGGAGGCCAGGTTTCTAGACTTGATATGACTTCTTGGCTCTCTGAGGCCCTGCATCTGCTTCAGAGACAGAAAGCCCCGAGACTTCTGGACTCTAATTACTCTGGGCTTTGGAGAATCATTTCACTTATGAGCAAAATAATGGTGAAGACTGTCAGAGATGAAGGTGATGTGCCAGAATATGGGGTGAGCCTGCTGCTGGCTCATGATGCTGGTGGCAGGGGGCGGTGAGATTAACTCCAAAAAATTTTGGCCTCTATGGGACAGGAGGTTCTAGATGAAGGAGATGTTCTTTGTCTTTTTATGCTCTGGGTGGCATCTGTGTTGGATATTTTGTATTTGCCCCTTCAGACTTGCCGCAGACCAGCACAGCAGTAGACGATGAGGCCACCTCAGGGTTGAGAGAAGCGTGCAGGGTGGTCAGGGAGTCGGCGAAAGAAATGACAAACAGACACACTTCAAGAGTGAAAATCTGAGTGTAATTTTCTTTAAGTTTGTGACTAGTATATATATGTTTTCTAAAAGCACAGGAATGAATATCAAAGAAATTAGCTTGCTCGCTGGCTCAGTCTATCACTATCAGGGAGGTGATCTACATAACAAGCAATGACCATTATAGAAGAAAGGAGGAAGTTTAGAAAGACAGATAAGGGATTAAAGTTTGTAGTTCTAGGATTTTTAGCATTCTTGTAGTGGTTCTTGGTGGTCGTTATCTATTGATAAGCTTCTGCCTTTTCAGGGAACTTCTGCTGCACTTCCTCTGCTTCAGGCTGTTCTCTCCCCGCGCTGGTTGCCCAGCCGGATCTAGGGACCATGGCGAAAGCCATTCCTAAAGATCACTGCGGGGAGAGGTGCAGCAGGTAGGGTTTTGCTGTTCTCCCCCTGCGCGCTGGCAACCAGCCGGACCTAGGGACGGTTAGCCCTAAAGGTCACTGCAGGGGGAGGTGCAGCACAGACTCACTCTCCATACCCCTCTCTCATGCTCTGTGTCCTGCGAGGCTGGCCTTCATGGACTCTTTGGGTTTCCTCACCCTCTTGTGACTGGCTGGGTTTTGCCAGTGGGGACCCTTGACATGGATTGGCCTCCTCTGTCTACTGAAGGCCCCAGCTCCTGCCGACGGCTCTCTCCAACAGCTGTAACTACTCACCTTGGGTTCTACGTCTGTTTCTTCTCCTTTCTCCTTTACGCCGCACTCCTGCTAGTTCAGGGGTACTGTGATATTCCATTTGGGTTTCCCTTCATACCCCTTTATTAAGGTCTTCTCACTGAGTTTAACAGTCACATCTGAGGATGCCATGTTTTCTGCCATGATCTCAATTGATATGATATCCCAGAGAGGGCGTTGCCACTTTCAATTTTCTCACTGCTTTCGCTTTTTCATCAAGCCTCCCATCCATACTTGCTCCTTTCCATGACATGGCTTTTTTTTTTTTTAAGATTTTTATTTATTTATTTATACAAGAACCAGGGTATAGGCTAGATTTGCGGGAGGTGAGAAGATTCACCAGAGACAGAGCAGGGAACAGAACAGGCAGACTGACTCAAATACACTGCTGAGGGGAGCAGCAGGTGCGACAGGAGAGGTCTGCTGTGCCATGTGGGACCCTCGCCAGCCGGCCAGGATCAAACCGGTGCTGCAGAGGCTGCGGGCAGCTTCACAGGGCAGCTTTCAACCACCTGCGCCACCAGGGGAGCCCCAGATTCAATTCTTGGGGCTCGAGGGGCCCTTCTCCTGAATCATGTGACTGTTCAATAAACCTAAAAGGCCCTAAATTCTAAAAGACTTGAGGTTCCCTTAGGAGAATAGAAGGAGGTATTTCTTAGATGTGCATTAGGAACATCTACCAAATGTAGGAAAAACTTGTGGAATATGGTGAATGGTGAGCCTGGAGCCTGAGGTAGCGGTTTCCAGAATATGGTGTTCTGATGAAACAGGCTAGATGGAGGAATCTCACAGTGGCTCAAACACTGTGAGAACACATCACAGTGTTCATTGGTGGCAAAAGATTTGAGGCATCTCCAGGGAGTCATTTTCTCCACAAGATGTTTCTGCTGAGACCAGCTGTTGAGACACCTTTGTAGAAGGAGTGACAGTGTCACCTCTTGAAGCAGCAACAGGGTCAGAGTGGGGCTGTCCTTGGACTTTCCCTCTGGGACACCCTCAGAAGTGCACAAAGCATTCTAAGCCCACGTTCTCATTTGCCCTCCACTTTGTAATGGTAAAACTGAGGTTCAGACAGGGACATGCTCAAGGTCACATAGCTGGGATGTGGGAGCTCCTGGAATGCAGCCCAGACTTTTTTTTAACCCAAGATCTACTATTCTGCCTACCTGCCTTCTAGATGATTCCATGGGGTTATATTCCTAAGCATCTGCAGAGTTGTATTGTATCTTCTGTATCTTCATTCAGGATGTATTGGAGGTATGAATGAGCGCCAAAACAAAAACAAAAAAAACTAAAAATAGTCATGCAAAGATCAAAACCCAGTTGTGACTCTCCTTGTGTGCCCATGAATTAACAAAGTTATCAAATAGAGATTTATGAGCTGCCGAGCAGAACCGCCCAGGTTTATGGCGCCATGTCAGGCCCCTCTGACGACACCATGTATTTACCTTGCAGATGAATGACTTCATTTCTTGTCCCAAACGCATCGCTGGGGGATCATTTTTATGCAGATCGGAAGCCATTCCCCTTGCTTTATTTTGTCCTGGGATGTTTGTACCTCTTAGATTTCCTACCTTTTGGCTTGACACTGTTCTTCAGGGGACCATGTGTGGAATACATTTCGATAAACAATGCTGAAGTGACAGATTTGGGCTTTAAATGAAATTGTGTTCCATAAAGTGGGAGACAAAGGCTTATAACTCACCGTCGGCTACAGACATTTCAGTGAAAATTATCTTTCATGCTTTGATCTCCACTGTATCATTTTACTGAGTGGCCTCGTGTGCTCTATCAATCAAACCCACTGAAGATGCAGGAGAATCACATTTAAAATCAAATGCAAGTCATAGATTCATCTGCCCAGGAGGAAGAGAAATATGTCATGAATCCTTGTTTCAATCTTCTGTGATTACAACTGAATTAGTTTTTGAAAACTCCAGAGGATGAAGTTTTCCACTTTCCAACTTTCATATTATTATTATTTTTTTTTGGGGGGGGCAATATTAGATCAGTATAGAGGCAGACAGAATGATTTAGCTGTGAGATCTCAGTCTTGCCTTCCATCTAACCGTAGGTTAGGGCCTTTTAATATTCCTCTGACAGGGATTTTTCATGCAGGCAGGGATGTTAAGAAGAAAGATGTTTTCTAACAAGAAAACATTTAGACAAGGAGGATATGACCTCACTCACTCATTCTCTCTGACTTTCTCGCCAGGAAGGAAATGTGATTTGCAGGTCTCCTTTTTCTGTTTGGGGTGCTTTGCACCGGCTTTCTCGATATCCTTATATACGTGGGAGGTGGGTCACCCACAACCCTGCCTTATAGATGAGGAGATTGTGGTCAAGAAACCCACTTAAGGTCAGTAGAGCCAAGATGGGAACCCAAGTCTACATGGTTCAGAACAACATACTTTTATATTTTTGAGAAGCAATATTTTTTGTTGATTGCCTTCCCTTTCTAGAACCCCAGTGCCTAGCTGGCGGTAAATTCTTTTTTTTTTTTTTTTAAATTCTTTTTTTATTTTTTACAACATTGTTAATTTTTTAAAAAAGATTTATTTATTTATTTTATAAATTTTATTGTTATATTCCCCATACAATTGCAGCCCCCCCATTCTGACCCCAATCCCTCCCCTCCCGCCCCCGCCCCCCTAAAAGTGTCTCTGGTTCATAGTTTTTTGTTGATTTTGATTTTCACTTTCTTATATTCATTTTCCTGGTCCCTTATTTAAGTTTTCTAGATTCCTGCTATGAGTGAGACCATCCGGTATTTTTCTTTTTCTTTTTGGCTTATTTCGCTGAGCATGATCCCTTCCAGCGCCATCCATGTTGCTGCAAATTGCATGTGTTTATCTTTTTTGAATGCTGAGTAATATTCCATGGTATATATGGACCACATCTTCTTGATCCAGTCATCTATTTTTGGACATTTAGGTTGTTTCCAAAGCTTAGCTATTGTAAACAGTGCTGCTATAAACATAGGGGTGCAGGTGTTCTTTGGAATTGATGTTTCTGTGTCCTTTGGGTAAATACTTAGGAGTGGAATTGCTGGATCCTATGGAAGCTCTATGTTTAGTAGGTCCAGAAATCTCCACACAGCTTTCCACAGTGGTTGGACCAGTTTGCACTCCCACCAACAGTGCAGAAGAGTTCCTTTTTCTCCACACCCTCGCCAACATTTGTTGTTGCTAGTTTTTTTAATATGTGCTGGCGGTAAATTCTTGTTCAGCGTCTCAGCAAACTTTTACTGTAAAGACCCAAATAGGAAGATGTTTTTGGCACAGGTCTCTGTGACAACGACAGCCCTGTGGTTGGAGGTGAGGGCCAGCACCAGCGACACAATGCAGACGAGCATGGCTGGATTTAGTGAAACCTCAGCAATCAACTCTGAAACTTGAATTTCATATAATTCGGCATTGTGAAATGTTCTTCTTTTGATTAAGCCCCTACCTTAAAGGCAGAAAAAGCAGGGGCTGTTTTTTTCCCCCTAACCATTTCAGATATAAAAAATATTTACAGCTTGCAGGAAAATGGGTGGTGTGGGTCTGATCTGCACACTGAAAGTGGAGACACCTGGTCTGAGTAATAATTATCTTAATCATCACATTATAGGTGTCCAGAAACTGTTGTGTCTCCAAGGTCTGACTTGGTGCCTGACATAAACGTTCTTTTCCATGGGGAGGGGATTTATTTTGAGAGCATTCATAGCCTTTTCTGCCTTTTAAGGAGAGCCCAGCCCTTGACCTGGCTGGTTCCTGGGGCTTTTATGATGTCTAATCTGGGGCCCAAGAGTAGAGGCATCTGAAAAGCAGAGACAGCAGGGTTAAGGTAATCTGCTTGACAGAGGTTGAGAGACAGGATGTTGAGGGAGGGAGAAGGAAATCTCACAGAGATATTTGGGGATTTGTTCTAGGGAAACTGAGATATGTGGATTACAGGTTTCAGAATGCCATGAACCAACTTCTGAGTGGGGGAGCGACTGGGTACGAGGGTGGAGCTGAGTGGCCAGGAGGACCTATAAACACAGGGGACAGGGGGGCCCACAATCTTTCCTGCAGCCCAACTTGCACCCTGGGATTCCTGGGAAGGAGACTTGGAGGAGACATGTGGAAAATAGACATGTAGAGACACTTGAGAAAGACACGTGGGGAGGCTGTCCTTGGCAGAGACAATGTCAGCCCTTATCTTAATGGGTGTCTCCTTCTGTTAATGTCAGTGCGTTAACAGACTCCCCTCCAGCTAGGTAAACTGAGTCACACAGCAACAAGGAGTGCTTGCAGAAGAGATATGGTTCCTCCTTAAACATCTCTCCCTTCCCCCCTGCTAGTTGCCACCTATAAACTCTTTCAAAAAGTGATAATGGTTTTGAATTTTCCTGTCATCTCCATTTGATATGAGAAATTTGGGATTTCCAAATTGACAGAGAAACCCAATTTTGAAGATGCTGGAAGGCAAACATCTGTGAAAAATCACAGGAACAATGTCAACATCTGTCCCTGTGAAAGGAAATCGCTGAGGTTCTCAATTTACAGCCAATCAATCTTGGAGGCCAGGATGCTTGCACATTTAAATGCATGTTGAAGCTATAGGAATGGCTAATTAATTTAGTTTGCATGCCTGTAAGATTTTTCATTGTTTCCAGTAAAAATAAAAAAAAAAAAAACCAACAACAACAGGGAATGTGTGCATATGGCAAAACAAAATTTAAACAGATCAAAAAGTATACAGTGAAAATTAAGTTCCTCCCCATCCTGACCACTATGGCCCTCCCCCATTGTAACAAATATTGCTTGTTCTTCGAAATGCCCCCCCCCATATACCCTCTTCATAGAGAAGAACCTATGCATAGTCTCCTGTAAAAAATACATAAGTGTTAGCTCACTGTATGCTTTATTCTGCATCTTGATTTTTTTCACTTAATGTATTTTTTGTTTCTTGTTGCTTATCAGAACATACAAGGTGCCTCACTCTTTTTATTTATTTATTTTTTAAGGATTTATTTATTTATGCAAACAAGAACTGGGGTACAGGCTTCGCCAGAGGATTCACTAGAGGTGGAGTGGGGAACAGAACAGGTGGATCTAGTGAAACACGCTGCTGAGGGGAGCAGTGGGTGAGACAGGAGAGGTCTGCTGCGCCATGTGGGTCAGCTCCCTGGCTGGGGATCGAACTCATGCTGCAGTGGCTGAGGATAGCTTCATAGTGCTGTCCTTAACCCCTTGCACCACCAGGGAGGCCTGCTTTGCTCTCTTTCATTGACCATGTAGCGGGCGGTGGTATGCCACCTCATGGCTTTGTTATATTTATTAACAGGTTCTTCACGGTGAATATTCAGGCTGTCCCTGTTCTTTTCAACAAAGCTTGTGCTTGCAAGTACATCTTCATGCAACTGTTTATGCTCATTTGCAGCATGAATGTCTAGAACTGGAATTGCTGGGCAAAGAGGACCTGTTTTTGACCTATTATGTCTTCTAGTCAAAAGGAAAGTTTCCATCTTTATCTTGGAGGGAGCATCACCTTCTTCGAGGTGAGCATTGATGGAGCTAGTGATGTTCATTGTGCCATGGCCACCTTGCTCTGCTCCACTCCTTCTCCAGCCCAGAGACAGGGAACCATGGCTGTTTGCTCTGTCTGTCATTTGTGCCATCAAGTCCCTGGGCGCAGAGATCAAGGAACCACCACATGTTTAGTTAGCCCAGTGTATGAGGTCTGATGTGTCGCTTTCTTTATCCTAAACTTCTTTACCCTACAATCTCCTTTTTCCTGCTCCACACCAGTCCCCTATTGCTCCAGTGCTGGTGTACTTGGTCTTGCCAAGTCAAGGTAAACCTGGCTTAAGACCTAATCTCTTTTTTTTTTTTTTTTTAAGATTTATTATTTATTTATTTGTTTATTTATTTATACAAGCACTGGGGTACAGTCAGAAGCGCGGGAGGATGAGAGAATTCACCAGAGCCAGAGTGGGGAGCAGAACAGGCAGAGTGATGAAATACACTGCTGAGGGGAGCAGCGGGCATGGCAGGAGAGGTCTGCGCGCCATGTGGGACCCTCGCCGGCAGCCGGGGATCGAACTGGCGCTGCAGAGGCTGCAGGCAGCTTTGCAGCCCAGTGCTCAACCGCTGCGCCACCAGGGGAGGCCCAAGACCTAATCTCTTGGGGAAACATGTCAACTTGGCTTTGAAACCTTAACCAAGTCATAGTGTCTTATCTTTCTTGACCCTCTTTGGTCATGGGCTCTGTGCTGAGTGCTGCCACCCACGAAGGCACTCCTTCCCATGCTGCTGGGAGAGCTGGCCCTGACCGCTCAGAGCTGAGCTGGGCCTCTGGCCCAAAGGAGCTACCTGGTACCAGGAAATACTCCCTCCTCCCAAAGGTGTCCAGTGACCACTCCTGGAGGCTTCCAAAAACCACATTCCACCCTGATGGGATGTCCAGGCTTCAAGGCTCCCCTTGGGATTGCCTCAGGTGTCTGTAGCAGCTGCCACCATCTGCTCCACCCTCTGCCTCCTGCAACTTTTCTTGCCCCCCTTTAGCTGCTGCTCCCCAGTAAGCCTCTTGCATACACATAGTCCCATTCGCCCCCCACCAAGTTTGTCTCCCTGAAGGGCTGGCTATCACAGGCTTATAAGTCACAGGGGTGTGATATGGGGCAGTGGGGCTACCCCTCTGGCCTGCAGAGGGAAACGATGCACAAGTGCCCCGGGCAGGGGTGAAGTGCCTGTGGTCCTTGAGGCAGGTGCTGTAGGAGAGGTGGTGGTCCCTGGTTTACCTGAAGGTATCTTCTTTCATCCTGGTTCCGTTTGTTTCCTCTGCACCCCAGAACTAAGGAGTGGGGCACAGCTCTCATCTGTGCACTGTCCTTGTGCAGCAAAGGCTGACTCAGCATCCTGGGCTCTTCCAATCGTGCATGCTCCAAAGACGGGGCTAGCCCTTGATTGGTGCCTGGGAGACAGCCTGTGAGTCCTTGGGCTCTTCTGCCTGATGAGAGTATGTTTGCGTTCATGGGAGTTGGGAGACTGCTGGGGAAAGCCTGTTTTTTATGCTTCAGGCTTTGGGCCACGCAGAGGACACCTGGCGCTTGGGCCTGGTCTCTCCTGGACTCTGCCATATGCAATGGAAATTTTTTTCATGACGATTTTTTTTCATCTTCATTGATATGTGATTGATACATATCATTGTGTAAGTTTAAGGTGTACAATATGATTTGATGCATACATGTTGTCACCAAGGAAGGTTGCACAATACCTCACATAATTACTTTTTTTGTGCTGAGAACATTTAAGATCTGCTCTCTTTGTAACCTTCAATTATATAATACAGTACTGTTGCTGTTGTCACCAGGCCCTACATTAGCTTCCCATCTTGTAACTGGAAGTTTGGAACAATGGGCCAACATCCCCCCATTTCCTCTACAACCCCCTCCCAGTCCCTGACAACCTCCATTCTACTCTCTGGTCCTATAATTTCAGCTTTTCCAGATGTCTCATATAAGGAGACCATAAAGTACTTATCTTTCTTTGACTGATGTTTCACTTAGCATAACGCCCTCCAGCTCCATCAGCTTTGCAAGTGGCAGAATTTCCTTCTTTTTTTTTATGATGAACGAAAAAAGTATCCCACTATATCTATATCTATGTTACACTTATACACACGTCATATATTGGATCTGTATGTATATCTATATGTAACATCATGTTGATCTATCTGTATGTTTATATTCACAATATATGTACACAAGCATATTTAAGAAAAATATATTTATATTTTCTCACAGTTTCCTTATCCAATTATTTTCCACTATTATTTAGGTTGTTTAGGATATTTGGGTTGTTTCTACATCTTGGCTGTCATGGATGTTGCTGCAGTGAGCATAGGAGTTCAGGAATTGCCTCGATATCCTGATTTCATTTCCTTTAGCTAAATCCTGGGACGTGAGGTTGCTGTATTACCTGGTAGTTCTCTTTTTAATTTTTTGAGTAACTGCCATACTGTGTTCCACAGTGACTGCACTAATTTATATCCCCACCGACAGTGGTCCTCGTTCTCTCACATCCTCACTGGTGCTTATTTGTTATTTTTTGTCTTTTTAATGATAGCAAGTCTGACAGGTGTGAGGTGATATGTCATCATGGTTTTAATTTGCATTTCTCTGATGATTAGTGATGTTGAACATCTTTTCATGTACCTGAGGTCCATTTGAATGTCTTCTTTGGAGAAATGTCTATTTGGGTTCTCTGCCCAAATAGACATTGTTATTGTTGTTGTTATTGTTCTTTGGCTATTGGGTTGTATGACTTCCTCATACACAGTGTCAACCCCTTATCTAATATGTTGTTTGCAAATATCCTCTCCATTTTGTAGGCTGCTGTTTCATCTGGTTGATTGTTTCTTTTGCTGTGCAGAAATTTTTCATTGGATGTAGTCCCACTTGTTGATTTGGGCTTTTGCTGATTGTTCTTTTGATACCAAAGCATCTGCAAAGCATCTGGAAAGACTTGGTGTCACCACCTTTGAGGGTATGCACAGGGAGCTGGCCATGGGGTGGGGCTTGTGGATGAGGCACTTGGGGCACTGGGAGTTCCTATGTCTAGCTGAGGGGATCTGCCGGTGAGACATTGTCAGCAGCTCATGCAGACTTCTGGATGGCATCCACAACAGTTAGAAGGTCTGTGTCCCTGTGATGCCCTCCAGGAGCCTGTCTGCTGTTCTCCCAGCCCCAAGTTGCACAGCTTACCTCAGTTTCCTGGAAGGGGCACAAAAGAAGTGAATTTCTTTGGCACAGCTGGGGAAGCTGGACACTTACTCATATGCTGTCTCTTCCCCTGTGGCAGAAATCACAGGCCAAGGAGTTCTCTCTTGGCACTGGGCTGAGCCCCACTGGGGGAGGACTCATGTGGATAAAGTGAAATTGTGCCTTTGACCTTCTTCAGTGCCTCCAACTTCAGATATCCCCCCCTCCAACATTGTTCTGAAACTACTCCTCTGGATACCTGGACTGCCACAAAAGTTAGCTTATTTGTAGGTGATTGTCTAAATGAGTGCCCTTTGGGTAAAAGATGGTAGAAAACTGCTTGTTCACTGTGTTGCTCTGTCCTATGCACTTTTTGCTTTGGTTAGTTTAGCTCATATCCCTTCAAATACAATACACCATAACCATGAGTATAATGGCTTTTCTGATTTCTGTGAGTCCTTCTAGGAAGTCACTGAGCCTGAAGGTGGTCTTGGAGACCCTTGATAATAGTCACTGTGGACAGGGACCAGCTTCGTTTAGCTTCCCAATGAGTGAGGGAGAGGTCATGGGTACTAGTTGTGGGGGTGAGTTGGAGAATATCCATAGTTCTATGTATTGTTCTTAGTTCTGGCAATGGAGCTATGAACCAAAGATCTTTGCCTTCATGGAGCTTACATTCTAATGGGGAAGAAATACAAAAAAACCCAAATACAACCAAAAACTGACAAGTAAATATTAGCATCTTTGAAGTGTTGACTTCCTGTGACCGTATAAAAAACTGTTTGCCTAATCCTGTCTGAGCTAACCCCCACTTTCTCCTCAGTTCATCTCTCTCACCACATTCTCCCCATCATTCTGAACATCCTATTTAACATGCAGTACCCCTTCTCACTCCAGGACTCTGCACACAGTTCTCTCTCTCCCTCACTTCACACCTGGATATCTCCTTGTGTACTTCTAACCTTAGCTTAAATGTCAGGACCTCAGGGAAGCTCACTGGATACTTCCTTTCCCCTCAAGCCATTGGATCTGTCATTATATACACTTTTACACAGTCCACCACTCTTTCCTCATAGCTAGCCACTGCTCCAACCCCAATCTGTTGTCTTTTATTTTTATTTCAGTCAGTATTCTGAGTGGTGAGAACTTGGATGGGTTGAGTATCAAAATGGATCATGTAGACAAAGTGTGATGGGCCCCATAAAAATCCAGTCTGGCACTACATCTTGTCACACTCTTCCCCGTGGGCATCTGAGGCCTGTGCTCTGGTCCTGCTAGCAGGAAGCCTTCCAGTGACCAGCCGGCTCCTCCATCTCCAGGGTCATTCCTTGGCCTCTCTTCTCTTCATCTGTTAGCTTGTCCCTGTTGCTTCCTGTTGCTTTCCTCCAGGCCAGATGACAAGAGAGCTGGCGAGAACTTGAGACTTCCCGCAGAAGGTAAATGAGAAGGGGATCTCAGCAGGCAGTGAGCTCTGTACTACAGCTGGCAGTCAGAGCTTCTAATTTTATGCCCAGGGAGGAAGTTGACTTCTGTGACGAGAGTGTCACATGCTTTATCAAGGGCCAATTTGGCAAATGTCAGAAATGTGTATGAAGCTGTGATGAGTCTGGGTTTTCTTGGCATTTATGCTGGGGAGCCACTTATGAGATCTTGCTGTGCGGCCACATGGCAGTGTCAGTCATGGGTGGTAGAATAATTCTCCAAACTGAGAGTCACAAGGGCTCAAGGCTCTTGAGGCTTCTATCGAGGGGCTGGTCCTTTCATTCTCATGGGTACTAGGCAACGTGAGACTGGTGTGTCTTACTCTGGGGCCCTGAAACCTAAGAGTTTGTCCTGGGAATTCCTGGGCTCGGCAAGCTCTGTGCCCTGAGAGTTTTCTTTCCTTTACTGATGTGGGCTTGAGTTCTTTGCTTCCTGCTGGGGTGACAGGAACAATTGGGGAATCCTTGATGGATATCCCAACCATCCTGAGGTTTTCACAGAAATCCCTTTTTTCCTTCTACTCTGTGACATGTGGGAAAAGTCAATTCCATCATTTACTGTGTTTGCAGTTTGGAAAAATGCTTCATCTTTTTGAACTATAATTTTGTATTTGTATGATGCTGCTTTTGATTTGTCTGAATTGCTCGACCTTTTTCTTCTAGGACAACTTTCTCCTTCTTGTAATTCTCGTCTCTTTACTTTAACCTGGTGGTTTCATGGGAGAACTTATATGTTCACTCACTCACTCACTCACCCATCATCTATTTATTGAACTTTTTCCGTGTGAAAGGCCTAGTGCCAGATGACGGAGACACAGTGGTGAACAAGACAGGCCCAGCCCTGGGAACTCATAAATATAAACCAAAGCATTGGCGAGTATATACAAGGTGGCATCACAGAGGCAGCAGTAAAGCCCAGAAGTCATCCCAGTGAGGGAACAAACTGGAGGAGGGTGAGATGAAAAGTAAGAGCTTACGGAGGAGGAGGTTCTGAGGTGGGTTGTGAAGGTTGAGTAGGAGGTTGCCATATGCACAGGGGTGGGGAGGGCACACCAGGAAGCCCTATAGAGGGAGTCTGAACTATTTGCTTGTTCAGCATTCATCCGCTGCTCTTCTAATAAGAGCAAAATTTACTTTGGGTAATAAGTGACCCAGGGTTGATCCTTAGGCTACACACACTGGCTGCACTGGCTTTTGTGGTCAGCATCCAAGCTGAGTGTGGGTCCCTGTGCCATGCTGGTTGTTAAGAATTATGAATATCATCACTTTGTCGTCTGTATTTCCAGGCTAGGTGGCCCATTAAGGACTGTTTGTCATCTACTTTTTTAGGGGAGGGTCTGCAATGTAGTTCTGGGCCATCACCATACTCAGCACCCTAACCTCAGGGTTGGATTCAGGCATGGAAAAATGGTGTAACCCAACCCAGGCGGATGGGCATCAGCCCCAAGACTTTTCTTGGGATTCTCTGTCCATTGGGGTTTCTAAACTGGTAGCATGTAAGTTGAAAGTTGTTGGGAAGAACTGGAGTTTGGGAAGAGCTGTCTGAGAATTATGCCACCACAAAGGGAAAAAAAAAAGAGCTTAGAGATAAAGTACAATTTCTATCCAGAACTGCTAGGTCTAGCTAGGCCTGAATCTCCCTCTTGGTATAAGTTAATAAAGCTTTTTTTGTTTGCTTAGGCAAGTCTAATTTTGTTTCATTTGCATTAGAAACAATCCTGACTGTCACAAATCATTATACAGCCAACTGCATTTATTCCTGCGTCTGAGATGTTCACAGTATAAATTACAATAAACTGCTTCTGAGACATCTGCTGGAAGCATCTGCTATTTCCTGTTGCTCTCCTCAACCAGCGCTGTCCAGGAGACAGCGTGGTTCCATGCAGGAACACAAGGGATTCAGAGTCAGATAGATATGTCCTTTACCAGTTGAGTGATCTTGGACTTAAAACTTTGTGTGCTTCTGTTTTCTCATCCTTCGAATGGGGCTAACAGGATATTATCCACAAACTACTTTCTCAGCCAGTCATTTTTTCCCCCACCCTATTCCTTGTTCTTTGGTGACTCCTTGAGTCCTGGAAGACTCAGAACTGTGTATATGATTCTTTGGACTCTGACCATAGCTGAATGTAGTAAGGGACACATACAGGGTCAAAGCCAGCTGATGTGAACTCTCTTCCAGGAGCTCTGGGTAATATGGTATTCCAAATGGGATCCTCACACAGGAAAAAAAATAATTAAAAAATACCAGTGAAGTCCAAAGTATCGATAAAAAGAACTATTCACTAAGAAAAGGTTTAGCAAATAGTAGTGTTGGTTTTGATAATGCAAGATGATGACATCGGGGGAATGGAATCTAGGTGAGGGGTACTTGGGAGGTCTCTGTACTATTTTTTATAGGTATTCTATAAAACTAAAATTATTCCAAAGTCAGGTTTACTGAAAAGAAACAGGTCAAGTTCAAAGATTGGGCCAGACTAAACTGTGGTGTGTAAGGATGCACACGAGTGTAATGAAACTTGTCTGCACACGTTGAGACAGTCTTTGAGGGTGGGGCTGTGATGAGGAGGAGACCATGGTGGGACTGCTGGTGGCTGGGGCTGGAAAACTTCTAAATCTTGACTGACAGAGACACCATTGCCGTGTTCTCCTGACTAGAAGCAAGTCACAGGTTCTGCCTGCACTCAGGGGGAGAGAACAGTACAAGAAGGTCTCCTTAGCTATGTCCACCCCCGGTGGGTGATACAAGCAGGAAATGAGGCCTGTCACCATGCCTGACACACACTGGGGCTCAGTGTGATCGTAATTAGTAATAAGAGGGGGTGGGCGATGCCGATCCTAATTCTATTCAGGTGCTTGTCAAACCAGCCCTATCCAGCTCGTCCCTTTGGGTAAACCTCCTTTGACTTGGGACTCACCTTACCTACGAGAGCTGTTGTAGAACTTGCCAGCAAAAATTGCAGTCCAGAGAATTGCAAGGCAGTTGTTCCTCAGGCTTCAGGCAAATGATGGGAGCCCAGTCCTGAAAGTGGAATCATTCCAAGGGCTGGTTTCCTCACTCTGGATGTGCCAACAGCTGATGCTCCAGTGGAAGACATGTGTCCACTCTGAGCAAGGGTGAGAGAATCAAATTAATTTCTTTTATGACCCGAGGCAAGATTGAAATTGGCTCTTGGAGATGAAAAGGGAAAGGAGGAGCAGCTTGCAAGGCTCCCGGCTCCCTTCTCTGCTTCCCTCCCGCTGCGGCTCCTGCAGTTTAATTGGGGTGGGGCTCTGCCATGCAAGGTGGCTGGCTTCTCCCTGCCTCACCGCCGCCCCCCCTCCCCCCACCGGAGATGATTTCTTAAAGTAGCATCTGTGGGCACACCTGTAGGCAGCCCCACCAGGCTGGTGCCTGTGCCCTGGTAGATCTCAGTGATCTCATGGATCAGATGCCAGGGACTGTCAGAGGTGCCCGGAGTGGGAGAGGGCAGAAGAGGTGAAGAGCAGGCCTCGCATGGGAGGAGCAGCTTTGTGGTGCCAGAATCACCAGGAGTGAGGATGAAATGCAGCCCCTGAGCTCAGGCCCCGGGTATGATTGTCTCCCCTTGTATGTGAGCAGTGTGGTGGGGTTGGGGTGAGCCTGTATTTTGTTTTGCTTCTGGTTTGCTGGTCTGCAGTCCCTGTTACACTCTCATGATAAGCCAGATGCTTCCCCTACTTCAGGGTGTCTCCATCTCAGCACTGTCGACATTTAGGGTCACACAACTCTTTATTCTGAGGGGGCTGTGGGCTGTTCAGCAGTGCCCTTGTTTGCTACTTATCCGGATGCCAATAGCGCCTCCCCGCTGGGTGGTTTGCCAGATGATCCGTGGAGGGGTGGAGAACTTAGCGCTTCTCAACCTTTGATCTGCTTGCCCTGGGGATTGAGTTAATATGCAGTTTCTGATCCAGAAGGTCCGGTGGTTCTGAGAGTCTGCGTTTCTCACAAGCGGCCTGGCAGTGGTGATAGTTTGTGGAGCACACTGGGGGTATAGCATCTCTAGAATGGCGGGTCTCATTTTCAGCCTCACATTGAAAGTCCTGGGGCATATTGAAGTGACTAATTAAATTCTAATTTGTGTGTGAGTCTCCAGCACTGGTGGTTTTAAAAGGCTCTCCATTTTGTTCTTACCTGCACCAAGGACTGAAAACCACTGCCATAGTGATGGCCCAGGAGTTTCTGGAAGGGAGAGCCATGCACCCTTCTTAAGTCTGGGTACTCTGTCCTCTCTTTGATGCTGTGAGTTTCCCTTTTCAATTTTTGTTTTAAGATTTTACTCCTGCTGCTCACAATCAAAGGCTCATTACTGACAGAGCCTCAGAAATAAGCAGAATCGCACTTAGTGTTCAGTTTCTCTGGCCTCTCTATCTCCAGATCTCTGTGCTACACAATGGGCTTCTCTGCGCTGGGGCTTGATTTGGTGGGACGGGGAAGGTCCTGTTCTCCTTGTACCCTTCGAGACCCACCCGAGGGCACTGCTTTGCTTTGTTCTCGGTCCCCATTCTGTGGGCGCCAGTTGACAAGGCATGCCATTGACAGGAGTATGAACCAGACTGCTCACCTGTCAGGTGGCAATAAGGGAAACCAAAGGTCTGTGCCCGGCAGGGCTGCCTGCAGCCGGTATAGGGCCATCTCCCACTATAGGGCATGGCATGGGCCCCTCTGCCATGCGACTTCGGCAGGAGGTGACAGTTTCCTGAAGCCAGTTACATGTACCTTGTGGAACTGCTTTCTTTCACTCCCAGTGGACTTGCTTTGACCTGAACCAGCTGATCGCCATCTCCTGGAGACCGTGTTGCCAGGGAGACCCAGATGCAAAAGAGGCGTCCAGGATGCCTTGGTTGTAGCTCTGCCCAGAGGGTGGGATGTCAGCTCCTGCCTAGTCTCTCTGCCTGGAAGGTGCCTTCACCTATACAGCGTCGGTGAGGCCCTCACAAGCAGAGCAGATGTTTGTCACTATGTGGGGATGCTGCTGTTCTGTGGTAAATAGCTGATTCTCTTTCTTCACCCATGGCTCCCACCTGCCCAGAAGCAGGCACCTAAAGAGTCATTGCCTGGTCCCTCAGAGGGCTCTCCAGGGTCTGCACACACTCCTAATTCTGATGCTTGGTGCCCCTGCCATGAAGTTGTTGCCTGTGGGCCCCCACCCTGCCAGGGCAGGCTGAGCTGTCGGGTCGGGAGAACCAGGATGAAGGAGCATTGGAGAGAGAGTGGGGCCGAAAGAGCAGAAGCAAGGAACGGGCTAGAAGTGTTTGCCTTTGGGGAGACGGACTGGCTCGAGAGGGGGGACAGAGCAAGAAAGCTTTGCTTTTTATTTCATGGCTTTTTAAAATCACAGGCTTGTATTGCTTTGATAAAAATAAATATTAAAATTCTTGGAAAATGTAGAAGCCAAAGAATTCCTCTGTAACCACAGACATACCATTAACAATAATTAATGCTATATACTAATTTAAATCAATGAACGAGGTGTTTCGCATGTGACCTAATTGACTTTTCTTTCTTTCTTTTTTTTTTTTAAATTCTTCAGGAAGCTGTGGAAGCATTTTTTTTTAAGATTTATTTTTATTTATTTATACAAGCACTGGGCACAGTCAGAAGCGCGGGAGGGTGAGAGAATTCACCAGAGCCAGGGTGGGGAGCAGAACAGGCAGAAGGACCGAAGTACACTGCTGAGGGGAGCAGCGGGCGGCTGGAGAGGTCTGTGCGCCATGCAGGACCCTCCTCTGGTGGCCGGGGAGCAGCTGGGGATCGAACCGGCGCTGCAGAGGCTGCGGGCAGCTTCGCAACCCAGCGCTCAACCGCTGCGCCACGGGGGAGGCCCCTAATTGACTTTTCATCCTCACCACTACGGAGAGTGACCATGATCTTGGCTTGTCTAGGACTTTCCTGGTTCACTTTGCCTGCTCAGGCCCTGGCAAACCAAGTGGGGTGGTGGATGACCCACTGCAACCCCAGAGGCAGCCGTTATCATCAACTCTGTTTTGCAGGGAGGAGACTGAAGCCTGCATAATGTCCCAAACTTAGTTAGTGGAGGACACGGTTAGTTAAGGGTCACACAACTAGTTAGTGGTAGACATGGTTATTTAAGAGTTACACTGCTCGGTTAGTGGTAGATGTAGTTAACTTCTTGTTAGTGATGGACACAGTTTAGGGTCCCATGGTTGGTGGTGAACATGATTATTGAGGGGTTACCCTGCTAACTGAGTGATGGAGCTTGGATTTGAACCGGGCACTGTCTGATTCTGGTGCTATGTTCTCTTTGTTACCTTACACCACATGGTACCTTAGAGCAATGCACCATGTTTGTAGACAGGGAAACTTGGCTCCAGAGCGGTGAAGTGGCCTACCCAAGGTCAAACGGCAAGTAAGTTTTGAGCTTCCAAGAAACCGCTGGCCTGGAAGTCAGGGGAGACTAACTTTGCGCAGGGGCCCATTAGGAGGTCTGCCATTTGGCTTTGCTACTATGGTGGAGGAAACTGCCGAGCTGGGGCCAGCCCCCAGCTGGCATCTGACACCTCTCTGGATGAGGACTGGCACCAGTAAGGCGGGGGTCTGGGGCCAGGGACCTGCAGCGGGGCTGGCGCTGGCTAGAACGGGGAGGAAGCTTTTCCTTACTTTACATACACGGCAGCAACAGCCAGGGGGAAACAATCTAACCAAACTCTCAAAGGATGTTTTGGACTTAATCCCAAGATCTGAAGCTGCTTAGTAAGATAAATAAGATAAAGTTGGTGTGCCTCTAAGGTTGAGTGATCATATCACTATTGCATTTGAAATATTCATGAGGGGAAGGGAGGTATAAGAAACAGCTACAGAAACATATTCTGCTTTGAAAAGGCAGAATTCAAAGACATGAAAAATGAATCAGGGGAAATTAATGTTGGGGTGCAGGAGGGGGGTGTAGGTTGGTGGGGGAACAGTTACTGGCCAGAGGGAGTCAGGAAGGAAAGGTGGAGACGTTTCAGACTGGGCTGTGATTAGAATTCTCTATCCTGCCTGGAATATTTAAAATGTCAATTGTCTCATATATCATTTGAAGTCAACATTTGGTCACAAAATAGATGGTTCTAGCAAGGATTAAAAAGCAGGGTGGGGTGGAGAATCTAAGAGGGAGAAGGTGGGGCAGGTGGGAGAGATGGAGAAAAATCAGTAAAGTGAACTCACTGCTGTAAATTAAGGTCGCAGTTCTGCTCCTGAGGGCTCTATAGAGGAATAAGATGCCAAGGCACATGAATCTCAAGCCTGGCCTGCCCCAAATTCCCACAATTTCTTCTCACATCTCAGCCTCAGTTTCTCTCTTTGTAAAGCCAGGGAGCTAGGCTGGTGCCCTTCTGGGTTCTTCCCACGCCAGTGTATCAGGGCTCAGATTTGGTGGTGTCCTTGGAAATGTAGGGTGGCTTCAGGCAAAGTGGTTGAGTGTATTCACGGTGGTGGGACAGGATGCTCTGTCCACCCAGCGGTGGCTTGTCTGAACAGCTCTGGCCACCTGAGGTCCCGCTTGCTCACCGTTTGGCTCACCGCTGCCCTGGTCTCGCTGAGACCAGTCTGTCCTGTCAAAACAGACTCTGAGAGTCCGATGCGTGTGTCACCTTGCTCATCCCCACAAGTGGGAGACTGGTGGGTCTCAACCAGGGCACTCACGCCACTCCCAGGGCACAGTTGCCAAGGCCCGAGCGGTGGCGGTGGAGTGCTCAGGATGTGTGGTGTGTGGAGGTCAGCACTCCCCATCCTGTGACAACGCCAGTAGCCCTCAGAACAGAGGATTGGGTTCTGGATACCAGAGAGGGTTGGGTTAGGAATTCTTCCTTCGAAGTGCTCAGTGGCCCCACTTGTACGAGACCGGAAGGGGCACGGAAAGGTTGTCTTCTCCAGCTGCCATAGCTGGCGGGCAGTGGAGGTCGGGTGTGACCCAAGTGTGATTGGCCCAGAGCCCTCGCTCCTGACCACTGCACAGTCCGGAACCCAAGCCAGCAGAGATGCCTCAGCTTTTTACTCCTTCACTCAGTTGTGCTGCAACCAGGGGGACTTACTGTCCCGATTTGGCCAACAAGGATCAGGATGTACCAGGATGTGGCCACCCTTGTGCTAGTGTGTCAGCTTGTGCTCCCATCTCTACATCTCACCCGCTGAGTTCATGCTCTGTGCGCACCACTGCTGACACCAAACCAAACCCCAGCCCCAGGTTCCTGCGGTGGCCATTGTCCTTTGTGCTCAAGGCCACTTTCTTTCTCTTCTGAAAATATTTATCTGTTCGGCCCTTAAGTCAAGTCAACAAGCCTCCAAGCAGATCAGCATTCATTCTTAGAGGATTTTTGAGATTCATTGGAGAAATAGATAGCTGGGAATAGGGTAGTAGAGGGGTAAAAAAATACTCACCGTTTGATGGCAAGGTCAGACCCTGAGCCAATCTCCTAATCTGTCTGGGCCTAAAGTACTCATTTGCAAAATGAGTGCATGCTAAGAGCCATGATGATAAGTAATTACCTGTATGAAGCACTGTGCTAAGCACTGTGCTTGTAAGGTGTTTTACATACAAGGTGCTGTAAGGTTATCTCATTGACTCCCCACCAGTGGGAGAGGGGACTAGCCTGAGGGGCTATCTCCTGAGCCTATTTCTGAGATGCCAGTTAGGGCCAGAAAACAGGAGGTGGCTCAAGGGCGGTGCATTAAGTGTGTTTGCAAAGTGTGTTTCTCCAGCCCCTAACATCCCCGGGGCATCTCTGGTTCCCCGACACCCACATGCAGAGTTCCCTCAGCTAACCTTGCCTTCCAGCTTGTGCAGGAAGCCCCCAGCAGCGTGTTTGATGTGATCACTGGGTTTGAAGTAGGGCTCAGGCCCCAGGAAACTTCTAAGAATGAAGCAAGCTTCAGCCTCTCAGCAGCAGCTGGCTTGTCTATTTTCTGCTCTACTGTAGGAGCCTGTTGGCAGGACTTGGTATCAGCTTCCAAAGCGCCGGAGGCTGTGTCCATTGGTGAAGGTCTTGATCTGTTGCTGTGGTTTCCTGAGGGTTCCAAGGACAGGGGTCTGCTGGGGAGTAGGGAAGCTGTTCTTTTGTTTTTGTTTTTGTATTTGTGTGTGTGTGTGTCTACAACTGAGTATGTCATTCTTGCATGTAACCCATTCTGAGACTAAAATGGCCTGTTATTGAGCACATACATGCCTGGCATTGTGCAGGGCTCTGCCCATGCAACGCTCCCCTCCTCTTTCCTGGCTACAGGGTCTCCTTACACTGCTTTTCTTTTCTTTTCCCACATAGCTGGGAATTGTATTCTAAACATGGAGACGGGAGCCTGGCCCAGGTGCTACTCAGTGGCTGTTTGTTGATTGACTATTAGGTTCTGTGCTAAGTTCATTATTTCTGTTAAATCTCACAAGAATCCTGTGTAGACAGTTTTTATCCCTATGTTAAAAAGGAGAAAATGTACTCAGAGAGGTCAAGTAACTCCTCCCAAATACACAGTGTCAGAGCAAGAATGTGAACTTAATTCTTTCTCTATGTCCTACACCAACCATTGTTCTGTTCTATCTCCCAGATTACATTTCAGTATTTATACACTTATATCTCCATGTCATTCATCCACAGTTATGTATCCTATGTAATATGTATGCATTTCTATAAATAAATGTATCAGTTATCTATAGTTGGGTAACAAGTAGCATGAAAAACTAAGTGGGGTATAAAAGTAGGCATTTATTTGCATATGTCTGTGGCTTGGCTGGGGAGGCTGAGACTGCAGGTCAAGGTCAGGTCTGATTCCTACATTTTCTTCTGAGATGCAGGTGGGAGAATCACATTCCAGAGGGGTGAGCACAAATAGTTGATGCTGCTTATGGCCTAAGCTAGACACTGGTACATGGTTCCTTCTGCCCAAGTTCCTTTGGCCAAATCAAGTCCAACATTTATGTGGTGGGATTATATTCCTTCCATAGTGCAGGGAACGTGGTGGAGTAAATCTTTGTTGAACAACAAAAACGCCAATGTAGTATCTTTTCATTATGTTTGGATATATCTGTATATTTTGTGCTCATGAGCCCCGCTCTATATTATGCTCCTTACTGCTACTGGATATTCATTTCCTTGCTTGAAAAGTGGGATACAAATGACTGGCTTCTGTTCAGAACTGACATGCTCTTTTGAGATAAGCTGATCCATGTAATTAGGTGACGCGGACAAGGTCTTGACCTGCAGCCACATTTCCTGATTTTTTTTTTTTTTTGGATGAATCTGTGGGTGATCTTCCTGAAATCTCTCTGAGCCTTAGTTTCCTTTTCTGTAAAGTGGGGATGGGACAGACACCTACTTCATAGCGCACCATGAGGATTCAGTGGGACGATGCATGTGGAACTTCAGCACTGTGCCCTGCTCCAGAAGGCACTCAGTAAATATTAGCTATCATTATTAATGTTAATGCCAGCATCACTAGTTCTTTTTTTATTTTTTAAAAAGATTTATTTATTTATTCATACAAGAGCTGGGGTATAGGCCAGAGATGCAGGGGGTGAGAGGATTCACCAGAAACAGAGTGGGAAACAGAACAGGCAGATGGACTGAAATACACTGCTGAGGGGAGTAGCAGGCGAGTCAGGAGAGGTCTGCTGCACCATATGGGTTGCTCCCTGGCTGGCTGGGGATCGAACTTATGCCGCAGAGGCTGCGGATTGCTGCATAGTGTGGTGCTTAACCCCTTGCATCACCAGGGAGGCCCAGCATCACTAGTTCTAATAGTAATACAGCAAGTACGGTGTGGGCATGCTAATGCTGCTCAAGGTCATTTATTTTCCCGGGCTATGTTCTATCTTAGTCTCTTTCCCGAGATTACAATCCCCCTCTTTCCACGTAGGCTTGGTGTGGCGTCTTCTTCCTGCTTTGGTTCAAGGCTTCCTCCCCCCCGAAGTGGTTGAGCCCATCCTCTTGATTTGTGCCTGTGCTGCCCTCCTCCTGGCCAGGGCTGGCCCAATCTGGAGCCCTGGTTCATCAGGGCATTACAGGCGGATTATGAAATCTCACCCACCTAGAAAAAGGATAGTAAGGGACCCTTTAGATGCCCAGAGCCCATGGCTGGGGTGTTTGCAGGCTGGGAGTGGTGCTCTTTTCACCCCAAGTCCTCCGGGAGCTGTCAGCCCAGAATCTTTGCTGTTCGGCAGCCTGTTTGTAATGGTCTTAAGAAAATCCATTCTGCCTACAAATGCGGTGACCTTTAATTTTTTTTTTTTTTTCAGAATTTTCCAAGATGCACATTGACTCTTCCTGTCAACAAGGAAGGCTCTAATGCCACCTGGGGCATTTAGATTGCATTTGCCAATCGCTGACTGCTGTAGCCAATTTGTTCCTGATCTCAAGGTCGATTTTGAATAATTTTAGCTGGGCTAAGTCTCTTGCATTGAATAACTTAGAGATAAACTATTGAGGTGGAGGCAGGAGGGGGCAGGGGGTTGCTTCTTTTTTGTAGATGTTCTTTGATTTTGATAAAAGAGAAGGAGCCCAGCTCTGCTGGGCATGGACTAGATGGATAAGAAGAGAGAAGGGCCTGGGCAGAGACCAGTTCCCCACATTGGGCACAGTGCCAGGCACTTCACTCATGCCAGGCATTTATGCTACTTTGTGAAGTCAACCTTATGATCCCCGTAGTGCAGAGGAAGAGACGGAGCTTTGGCGCTTGTGGGGCTGGGACTGTCTGACTGCAGTGTCCCTGTCCTGCCCTCCTGAGTGTGCTGCAATGATACCCCATGAATGGGGTGCTGTATGGGCGCGGCCGTGACCCTGTCATCTTCACATTTGCATTACCCCTCTAGGCCTGAGGTGGTGTCTGGTTCACCTTTATTTGCCCAGCAGGGCTTGGCATCAGCTGCTGTCCCTCCACGCCACATGCAGGCCTGCCAGTGAGCACGGCGCCTCCTCCTTGCAAGTGGTGTGATTTAGGTGGCCTCCTTTGAAGCCTGAAGCAGGGATTCAGTGGGCCTGGCTTATTGAGGGAGGGCTGTTGGAAGAAGGGAGGTGAGGAAGGTGGGCAGGGATGAAGAGAGTCCAGTGCTACAGGCTGAATGTTAGTGTTTGCTCCCCCCCCCCCATTCACATGTTGAACCCTGCTTCCCCCTGCCCCCCATGTGGTATTAGGAATCGGGGGCCTTTGGGAAGTGATTAAGTCATGAGAGTGAGAACTCATGGGTGGGATTAGTGCCGATAGAGCAGAGATCCCCCAAAAGCTCCTTGTCCCTTCGGCCTTGTGAAGACACAGCAAGAAAACCCTTGTCCATGAACCAGAAACTGGTCTTCATCAGATACTGGTTTGCAGGTGCCTTGATCTTGCACTTTTTAGCCTGCAGAACTGTGAAAAATAAGTTTCTGTTGTTCATAAACCACCCAGTCTGTGGTTTCCTGCAGTCCAGACTGACTAAGTCACGGGCTATGGTTCTCGGAGTCTGGCTGAGGTCACAGGGCGTGTTCTGGGGTTTGATTCATGTTGCACAGCCCCAGAAGCCCCAGTGAGTGGCTCTTGGGACTGACTTCTCATCATGGGACATCTTTTTATGACTGTCAGCTCGTTTAATTGCCATCTTCTCTCTTATCGCTGAGCCTTTGCATGTTGTGTTCTTTGTGTTGAAACACTTCTCTCTCTTTGCCTGATCTGCTCTGGCTCAACCTTTGAGTCTGAGCTTAGATTTGGATTCTTCTGTGAAGCCCTCCAGGTGATCTCCTCCCACTTGTGCTTTCCCTAATCAAGGCAATTTGAATACATGCAACTAGATGGTTGCTCATCTGTCCCCGGTCCCCCCCCCCCCCCCCCCCCGCCGCCTGCTAGGGTTTGGGACCAAAGCAATGGTGATTCTAGAT
The DNA here is from genome assembly GCF_964194135.1 of Talpa europaea. Classification (NCBI taxonomy): domain Eukaryota; kingdom Metazoa; phylum Chordata; class Mammalia; order Eulipotyphla; family Talpidae; genus Talpa; species Talpa europaea. Next base: position 93,767,303 of record NC_140079.1, on the reverse strand, counting down.
GGGATCTCTGTGACCCCAGCTCCTGGCATTTTGTCTGGCACCTAGGTGGTGCCTGATACCTATTAATGACTGAACGAGCATTTCAGATGTGGAGCTGAATAAACTGGAGGTTTACAAAAGTTATATTTCCGTTGAATTTAAAGTACAAGGGCTAAATTCTTTCTGGGAAGGTCTGATAGCCAGTCAACAGGCCTGGCTGGTTGGTCTTCCAGAGTTTGCAGACAGAGCCTCCACCCATACAAGCGTCCTCCTGCCTGGGAGGCCCCGGGGTTAAAACAGGCTTCTAGAGCGCTAGCCGAGTTCACCACAGACCCTGCTGATGTTTTTATGTAATCACCGGTCAGTCCATTTATTTAAAGCAATGAATTCATTTCTTTACATTATGAAAATAAGAGAATCATTGAAATCACATTACTACAAACCTGGGAATCACAGAAAAGAGCCCCCAGTAGTCATTGGGTAGGTAGGCTCCCCCTCCCCCACACCCATATTTTCTTTCTTTCCTTTATTAAACATCCTTGCAACATACTATGAGTTTGGTTTTGGTTCTGGCTCCTTTTTTTTTTCTCATTGAGTAAAATGAGATTTTCCCCAGGTTTAATTACATAGTTTTAAAAATAACTACACCATTTTTTCTTTTTTTTTTTTTAATCAAAGTAATATGTACGTGCACATGGTAAAAAGAAAGAACAGAAGGGCTTCTAATGAAAGCAGTGGCTCCCGGCCCTCTTGCCTCTCTGGCCTCCCCCAGTCCTGTTGCCCAGAGGTAACTGCTTGAAATGTTGTTCGCATTTTTAGGTCCTCTGGTGTTTATATCTGTACAACCAAATAAGATGCTTATGCAGCTGTTTCTTGATTTATCAGTTTAAGACATTTTCTATCGACTCTGCCATAGAAGATGAGGATTCAGTTTATTGACACGGTCCCTCCTCTCATCTTTCCCTCCATCATTTTTATTTGGAAAAAATAATACAGGCACATGGAAAATCATACAGGGACGAAAAGTCCCTCCTACCCCACACCCTTCCTGGCCCCCAGCCTCGTGTGCATCTCTGGAAATGATAGACGGCTACAAACACTTTGACACACCGCCTTTGGGGAATGGGTCTGTCTCTCTCTGACCCTTGAACCTGGCCTGACCTTGACTGCGTTGACTAAGAGAATGCCATAGAAGGTGGCCACGTGGTCTGATCCCCGCTGACAATGTCAGGCAGTATCTTCTTCCAGTTTCTTGGAACTCTGGTCTTATAGCTGTGAGTGACTCTGTAAGAAGGCCCATGACTCTACTGCGGAGGCACATAGGGACACCCTATGATGCCATGGAGAGGGAGAGGGCTCTAGCTGAGTCCAGCTTCCAGCTGTCCCCGCCAAGCCACCTGGCATGTCACTGGAGCTCTTTAGACCTACAGAGTAGCCTGCACATAAGCCAAATACCACCGAGTGACCCCAGTGGGCACCATGTGGGGCAGAAGAATCGTCAGCTGGGTCTGCTTGGATTCCCCACTCTCAGAATCATGAGCCGTAATAACCTTGGTAGAGGCTTTAAACCAGTAAGTTTTGGGATTAACCAGAATAGTATCCTTCCAGAGATACTCCATGAGTCACAGATTTGGGGACAGGTTGTCTCAACCTAGCAACAGCACCGGGCAGCACGTGTGTGCTCAAATGCTTTATTGGGCTGTAAAATCCTGAGGAAGGAAGATTGAGGGGAGAGGGAGGTGATGCAGAGGAGGCGAGGGAGCGAGCGCAAGGCGGTGCACCTTACCAGGGGCCCGGCTTCTCAGACACACAGCTGCTCTGGGGCACCTTTGGGGAAGCGCTGCGGAAGCATGGGGCTCACACCTGCCTGGTGAGGGCGCGGCGATTTATCTCTTAGCTCCCTCATGCCTGCTGTTTTATTTGCCTGTCCCCAGAACCCTCTCATACTTTTCTGAGTTTGGTCCCCCCGAACCTCCTAGCAGTTACTGAGGACCCAGAACCTCTGGGAGTTGTTGGGTGTGAGGGAAGTTGGCCCTGGCCCACACCCAGGGCAGAGTCATATTTGATTGGTTGTCAGACATTATGAATTTTACTCCATCAGTTGCCTGACATTTCTTGTGCCCAGCTCTGTCCCAGATGCTGAGGATTCAGCATCGAAAAAAACGAAGGTCGCTTCCTTAGTTGACCTTTGATAGTAGTATGGAAAGACAATCAGTAAACAATAGGCATAATTCATGGTTGCTGTTATTACCGCTACATACATATCTTTATGAGTATCTGTCCCAAACAGCCATCATTTCTAGTGGTTGCATAATATTTGATGGAATGGTTATATCACTGTTTAATGATGCATTTCCCTGTTGTTGGGTAATCAAATTACTTTCTCCAGTAGGAAGCTTAGAGGCTTAGGAATCTCATTTCAACAAACAGATGTTGAGAATTTATTCCGAAGTCCATTGTGGGAGTAGCCGGGGACCAAAGCTCCATCTTGCACTGGGGACCAAAGCTCCATCTTCCTTGACCCGCGAGCTGGAATTGCTCTGGTTTGGATCATTCTCCAGGCATGCCCCTGGCCCGCAAAAGAGATGATGGGGGATTTTAGGATGGCAGGAATGATCTTAGATGCCCTCTTCCATAAAGTCTCCAGCTCTTTGATGAAATCCTGTACCCCAGCATCCAGTCAGGCACAGAGCCCGAGTCAAGGTTTTCAGTATCTTTCGACCCTATACTTGCCCTGCTCTTCTTGTGCCTCTGTCTTCATTTGGTTCTCCCCCGCCTTTTTTTTTTTTTTTGCCTGTTGGCTTTGAATTGAACTCCTGTCTCCTGTGCTATTGATCTCCAGTCTCAGGTAATAATTATGTTGTTTGCACTGGAGGGAGTGGCAGGTGCGGTTGCTGCCTTTACATCCGCTAGCAGAGCTCACCATTCCTGAGACAATGCCTGGGGGGTTCTCAGGCTGGGCCTTTGAGGGTAGGCTGGATGCGCAGAGAATACACTCTCAGGGTGGACACCCCAACCCCTCAAGGTAGTTGTCCTGCCATCCTCACCTCTGAGGTGAGGCACACTCTGTGCTGTCTCCCAGAATCTTTAGTGGAACTAAGCCCTACTTGTCCAGTTAACCTGCTGGACACTTTGACAAAGGCTTCTCCTTTCCTTTTGACTCCCCCACTCTCATTCCTGTGTCTCCTGGGATCACTTCTCAGTGAAACCATTTGCCTTCAAATCCTTCTCTTAGGGTCTACTTCTGAGGAAACCCACCTAAGAAAACGAAGTACACAGGGGCCCACAAGACACACACACCTGGGAGGTCCATCCTGGCGTTGAGTGGGGAAGCACAACTTCTCCGAGCAAGTGTTTTTTTCCAAGCTGAGACCTGAAGGATGAGTAGGAATTAGCTCAGCCAACAGGCCTGGGGAGAAAAGCAGGGGAAGAACACTCCAGGCCCAGCAGCAGCACGTGTGAAGGTCCTGGGGCAGGAATACATGGCCGGAGTGCTTAGCCCGAGGCAGAGATGTGGGGAGGATGTCTGAGCCGAGGGCAAATTTGGGTCCCTGCTTGTACATCTCATTCCTCTGCATTTTGGTTGTCTGTCTGTATACTGTTTTGAACCCCATTATGGTCTGACTTCATTTAAATGCATCTGAAATGAAATCTCTAATGTTAACAGTGTTGTCAGATGTGAAGGCCTCATTTCTCTTTGGTTCTTTTTCACAGAGCACTATCTATGAATTTCTGGGAGGATATGAGGATTTTGATTGGGTTTTTTTTTTTTTTTGGTATGACCACATTATGTTAATTTCCCCATTGTCTTAGGGTATGAGAACATAAAAGCAATAACTCATTTATATGAAGACTGAATATGCTGAGAGGTTGCCATGGAAACCAGGGGGAAATATTCACATTGGCTTGAGTAAATTGAATAACCCCCGTTAAAAGATTGAACACGGAACTTATTTACCCAATTGTGTGGTGTGCAGAAGAGATGAGAGAATCAACATGATAAATGAGAAATTCTTGTTGTTGTTGTTGAGGGAATGGGTGAGGATGAAGAAGGCGAAGACTGCTAGCAATGTGTTTTTATTTAAATAGTTGTTCTCATTCTCTTTCCAGTTGCTGTGTTTTCATTGCTACATGGGAGTGGAGTGAGGGGTGATAGAGGAGGGGGCCAGAAAGTTTCAGGTGAAGTTGCTCCTAGGAGCTTAGCTTAGGGTGTTCCGTGGGTCATGGCACGGGAGCCCTGGGTATCCCTTCCCTGCGGAGCATCCTCTGAAATCCTGGTCACAGACCATCAAGGCATTTCAACATTTCCAGCATTTTCCCTTCTGCTTTTGGCAGGGCCGTTTACCACATTTCAAGTTGATTTTTAAAACATTCTAGTTCTGTTGCTTTTTACTTTTTAAAGCGAAAACTTCAACTTTTCCCCAATAACTCCTTAACAGAAAGGACATTGAAGACAGCGAGGAGGTGCAGCTGAGGACGGAAGCTGGAGCCCAAGGGCAGCCTGGGCCTCAAGGCTGGTATGTGCCCACCTGTTCCTGGGGAACCTTGCCACACTATGCCCAAGCGTGGGGTAGCTTTCAGGAAGACGAGTGACCACCTGCAGGAGGACACTCTTGTGCTGGTGAAGCCTCAGACATGACAGCCGCCCACCTAACTCGCAGCTAATTGCGTTAACTATGGTCAAACAAATGAGTCCATTAGAACCGGAAGAAGCACACACAGCTGACCTGTAGCCTAGAAAGCTAGAGAAGCTGCTGCAGCAGCAGAGAGGAAAGCAGGGACACATTGTCCTGCTCCTGCTTCCCGTGGCAGTAAGTGCACGCGCCTCCTAGTTCTTCCTGCCAGTGCCTCTTCAGCATGCTATTGGCTTTGAAGACTTCGTTCCCCGGGGCCCTTGTGAGAATCAGAGACACCTGCTGTTTGTCATAGACCTCATGCAGCAGAGCAGAGATTTGGGGGCTGTGCTTGGGGCTGTGCTTTGTTTCTTTGGGAAGCTGACCTTCCGAACACTGTCACCCCCTGGGAGAAGTGGCTGGATTCCAGGGGTTACATGTGTTCATGTTCAGTAGATACAGCCAAATGGTTTTCCCAGGTGGTTATGCCAACCTGCGCTCCCACTAGCAAAGCATGGCAGTCTAAGCTGCGTCGTGTCGTTGTTGACATGTGAGGTTGAAATCCATTTGATGCGGTGTCAGTAATTGAAAAGAGCACCTTTCTCACAATCGCCGTGGTGTCTTTGTCACACATTTTCTTCACTCCCTCTTCTGTTCCCTTGTCTCCCTTACTGCCTTCATTATTTTAGCTTTATTGTAAATATTGATATTTGGTAGTATCATTCTGTAGCTTCGTTTTCCTTCAAAATTACCTTGGTTATTTTTGGTTCTTAGCCTCTTTGTATATATTTTTAGAATCATTTTATCAGTTTCTTAAAAAAAAAATCCAACCTGCTGGGATTTTGAGTTGGAGGGCATTGATTCTATAGATAATGAGGAAGAATTTCCATCTTAACAATATTGAGTTTTCCATTTAATGAACTCTCTGTTCCTTGCAGCCATTTATTTCAGTCTTCTTTAATTTCTCTCAACAGTATTTTGTACTTCCCTGGCCTGGCTGTTATCTGGGTTTGTGTTTTGGATCATATGGTAAGATTAGTGGGTGGACATGAGCTCTGTGACCCATTATCAGCCAGAGGGAGGTCATGTTTGTATTTAAGGAACACACCTTCATGTCCCCCATGTTGCCTCTCTTTTACCCCATTTGACCCCAAACACAGAACTTGGGCTCCTCCCCAAGGCCTATGTGAAACCTGTCCACAAATTATGAATTCATAGGACTCGGGATGGGATAAGTTTCTGGCATACTTGGGCTTCTAGAGCCTTCTTTTATCTCCCCAAATCTGCCCCTACTCCTAGTAAGATACTAAAATCTTTTCCCTTCTGTTATCTCTTACCAGTGTCACTTCTAGGACCTCCGCTGAGCAAGGGACTTAGATTGATCAAGTTAAAAAAACCCAAACCATCTTCCATATTTTCCCTCTAGACAAAGCCATGCATTTTATTTGTAGCATATGATGAAGCCCCCTTGGAAATATTTTCCTGCATTCAATGATTTGGCCAAATCCTCTGAGTTCCATCTTGTCCTGTACCAGGCGGGTTTTGGGCTTCCCGCACTTCGGTGCTTGGAACACATGCTGACATGCTTCCTTGGGTCCTGCTTTCTAAAGCAGAGACCCTGGGTCTCACTCAGTGTGTTGAATCTGTTGAGCCTGCGCGTGTTACATTGGGCCAGCTCCTTGGGAGCACTGTGTCTTCTTTTCCCGATTGCGAATTAAATAACGTGTCTAATGCAGCCCAGAAAGTTCTTTTCATACAAAAGTTCCTAAGAGTTTTGGTCTTTGCTTCAAAAAACAGTTTTGAGGGGAGGGAAGGAAGAGTTGCAGTACAAGTGATTTTTAGATGCTTAAAAATAAGAAACCTGAATCCAGTTCAGCAAATCCTGCAGTGTGAATTATGATTGAAAAATCTAACTGCCAAAATGTCCGCATTGGGACTTGGCTCTTCCCTCCCACAGGGAAAAGTCCAGGTCAGTTTTATCTCCCACAGTCGAGTCGAGTGTTTAGGAATGTGATTTGGGTTTTATAAATATTGTTCTTTTTCATTTCTCTCAAGTAATCTGCCTCCTCTCCCTGCAGCTCATTTAGAAATAAAAATAGAAAGGTTGAACAATTTAAATATTTTTGTATTCATTTCCATGAAGTCACTTAACCCTCCCAGGCTGGTGTCAGAGTTTTGTCTTCCAACACATCTCATGTCTCTGCGGCACACTTTCTGCATTTAAAATAAGAGGTTATTTTTAATTGGCATTCCCTGGGTCCTAGGGAGGAATCTCTCTCTCATTTTAAATCAGAGAAACAAAAAGTGTCTCTTGCAGGCTTTGATGTCAGGTGAACTATTGCAAAACAGTTGAAAATTCAGGACCAGAGTTTAATTGAGATGGAATAATCGACAAGTAACAATGTGCAACTTTAAAGTGTACTGTGTAGGGCTTGCCTGGTGGGCTAGGGGTTAAGTCTCAGCACTATGACCCCTACAGCGTGAGTTTGATCCCTGGCCAAGGAGCTACCCACATGGCGCAGCAGACCTCTCCCGTCTCACCAGCTGCTCCCCTCAGCAATGTCTTTCAGTAGATCTGCCTGTTCTGCTCCCCACTCTGTCACTGGTGAATCCTCTCACCCCCACACCTCTGGCCTACACCCCAGGTCATCTAGGCAAAAAAAAAAATAATAAAACAAGTGTACCGAGTAATAACTTGAATGACATATAACTTGTGAAACATTACCACAGTAAGATTAGTTAGAACGTCCATCATCTCACATAATTACTTTTTGGGGTGTGTGGTGTGAACATTAACTCTAGAAACTTTGAGGTATGCAAAACATTATCATAACTCTAATTACCACGCGGCACATGGATGCCCAGAACTTACTCATAAGTGGAAGATTTTGCCTTTTTACCAACCTGTCCCCTTTCTCCCACTCTCCAGCCCTTGTAACCACTGTTCTATTCTGTTCCTACTTTAATTTTTTAGATTCCAGGTTCACATAGAAGTGAGGTGATACAGTATTTGTCTTTGACTTATTTCACTTAGCATAATGACATAATGCCGTCAAGGTCCATCATGTTGTTGCAAATTGCAGAATTTCCTTCTTTTTTGTGATCGAATAACATTGCATTGTATGTATGTATGTGTATGTGTGCATGTTTGTGTATTCACACACACACACACCCCCCCACACACTTCTTTCTCTGCTCATCCGCTGATAGGCACTTAGGTTGTCTGCACATCTTGGCTATTGTGAATGATGTTGCAGTGAACAGGGGCGTGCAGACATCTCTCTGAGGTAGTGATATCAGCAAAGCACCTCAGGCAGGACTGGCTATGTCCTTCGCAGGAGCCAGAGCTGGATGAAACAGGGTCCTCGTTATCAGAAAGTACTGGGCATTTCACGATGCCAGCAGCAGAGTGGGCCCTCTAAGCACAGGAGCCCTAACTCCAGGAGACTGTGTTGTGATCCACGTTTTGTAAGACTAGGCCTCAAGTTCTCTGGCTATGAAGAAACAGGGTTATAGCCGGCACCAAGTGCAGAGCCAGGCTTTGTTACTTACGTGAATACAACATGGGAGATTTTTTTTTCAGTGGCATTTCTCTTATTTATGTCAGGTATTTGGATGTGAGTATATGAAAGTAGTATTCTCCCCCGCCCCCCCACCCAGAGGACATTTGGTAATATCTGGAGACATTTTTGGTTGTCACAATTGGGGGTGCAGGGGTGAATGCTACAGGCATCTAGGGATTGAGCCCAGGGATGCCACTAAGCATCCTGCAATACTCAGGGCAGCCCCACTATAGAAGAGTTCACATGTCAGCCCGCTGAGGTACAGAAACAGTTTTGTTCATGATATCCTGGCCTGGTAACTACTCTCTGGGTTTCCCACTGGAGGCCTAGGGAGGATAAACGCTTTTATTTATAATTTTGTGGCATAAAAGAAATCCATCTTGTTTCAGGAAGGAACAGTTGGAATAAACACATAAAGATACATAAAGTGTAAAATAAGTCCAGGAAATCAGCAGACCTGTGTTTTCAAGGACACTGTAGACTGAGGACAAATACCAAGGCTTCCGTTCGCCTGTGAGGTCAGCACCCTGCGCCCGCCCAAGTCAGCATCTTTTTAGAGTTGTCTTGTCTTCTTCCTGATTTAGAAAAGGCAAACCCACCTGCTGGCATGAAAAATACCTTCTAGAAGCTACCGGGTAATTGGGTGATATTTCTGGATTTGTCTCCCTGTCTAATGTACATCAGTTAAACTTTTGACTCTTCGGTGCTTTCTGGAGAAAGTAATAATCGGAAACTAAATCGACTTGGTTTTTTTCCTCCCCTTTGCCCTGTATTTGTAAAGATTAATCTTCAGTATCTATGAGCACTGGGTGATTTGCAGAAACTGCAGCCACTTCATCAATATCAAGCTGGCCTCCATTGATCAAACCCTCATTTAGGCGGTCGTCTGCTGGCCACAGCCCAGGGACCTGGAAGGAAGGGTACAGCCACGAGGGCGGCCACCTTGCCTTGGACTTTCGGCTGCTTTCAGAGAGGCGTGTGAGTGGCTCTGGCCCACACGCTCAGTTACAGGGGCCTTGAAGTTGGCACTGCAGACTAGTGGCCGCCTGGGGCTAAGCCCCACCGAGGCAGAGGCAAATAGAGCGCTGATGGTAGAGCCCTGACTGGGTTGCTGCCCTTCTCCCTCTCTTCACACTGTTCCTTCTGCATGTGTCTGTGTTCTCTGGTGGGCTTGCAAATGACCTCATGCATCTCCATTTGGTCAGAGGAGTTGTTCGAGAGTATTGAGAAGTAAAATGATACTCACATATGGGGGAGATCAGGCTGCATTAGTCTTTCTCTGTGAGGCTTACTTCACTTAGCATGTGTTCTGCGGGTTTATCTATCCTGTTGAAAATGGCGGGATTTTCTCCTTTTTAAAGTCTGAGTAATATGCCATTGCATGTATGTACCACATCTTCTTTATCCAGTCAGAGGACATTTGGATTGTTTCCATGTCCTAGCTATTGTGATCTGTGCTGTAGTGAACATGGGAGTGCAGGTATCTCTTTGAGATCCTCATTTAAATTCTTGTGGCTAAACACCCAGAGAGGGGATTGCTGGGTCATATGGAAATGCTATTTTTATTTTTTTGAGGAGCCTCCATACTGTTTCCCATAATGGCTGCAATTTACTTTCCCAACAACAGTGCATCAGGGTTCTCTTCCCTCTACATTCTCATCAATACTTATGTTTCTTAAAAAAAAAAAAAATAACAGCTGTCCTAACAAGAGCATGCCTGGGAGTCAGATGGGGAATGTGGTTCAAGTCCTGGCTCTGTTACTTATTGACAGAGTCATCCTGTGTGGCTATAATAGTACCCCTCTTTCACGCAATGAATGATGAAATGAGGCATTGCATATCCGTGGCTTAACGTGGTGCCAGCCCAGGGGAACAGTGACAGGAGTGGAAGGGGAGACTTCCAAGAAACCACAGAGAAGGTGGGGCTGCTGGAGGGTAACAGATCTCTGTCAGCATGACGTGACGGGTGCTTAGAGAGTGGTAGATACCTTGTTTATCCCAGAAAATCCACATCTCCCCAGGGAGGCTCATTCCCACAGCAACTTTAGAGTCAGTCTCCAACAGCCCAGGTTGACTCTTGGCCTCAGGACATTTTCCAGCCCCTTGACCTTTGCATGCATGTCCCTCATCAGAAATGTCTTTCCTGCTCCTTGACATCTGGACATCTATTTTTTTAGAACCCAGCTCAAATTTCTCCTCAAGATCTCGTTCATTATGATCTCCTTAAGATCTAGTCCATAGGATGTGTATCTCGTCCAGATCCCTCTGCACTGCTTGGTGGGACATGAGAACAAAGCCTTTGGGCAGGTCAGGGGGAGGCCAGGGCAGACTCTTGGCCCCCTCATGGGATGGTGGCAAGATCACCACAAGATGGCGCTGTTGAGCCATTGCTGTCAATTAGGGCTCCTCTTGCCCACATGGCTTTTCTTTAGTTTCATTTTCTTTCTTGATGACCAAACTTCCCAGGAGGAATACTGCCTGGTGTCCCACAGTTAACATAGGGGATCCCACATACCTCTGTCCTGTCACCTCAACCACAGTTAAAAATCCCCCCTACCTGTAGCTGCCCCACCTCCAGACCTACCCTACCCCCCACCCCCACCCCCCACTCCCCCACCCCCCCACCCCCCACCTCCTACCCCACACCCCTGTCAGGAGACTGGAAAAAAAGCACCTGCCACCATCCTCCAGCCAGGCTAGTAACTTAACTTGCTGTGAACACTTGACATTTGACTACTGCCTCCTCCTCTTTTGGATGATAGTTTATGTCTTGGAGAAGAGGGCAGGACATGGAGTCCATGCTGGCCCAGCTGAAGCCCATACATTCTTGTTGATTGTTGGCAACCCCCTAGAGGGTATGGAATCCCAATAGTCCATGGGGAAATTGAAACACTCAGCTCTGAAGCAACCCCAGTCCATCGCCATGCCAGCGAAGGGGAAGCAATAAGTCCTTCATTGTCAAGAGTCAGGTCTCTCATTTGTCCCTGGGATGCTGCTGGTGGCCGGGGAAGCCATTTGTCGCCTTATCTTCTGCGTGGCAGGGGTGAGCACTCACGGCCCTCCTTATGCTCCTGTGGTTCAGGGGGCAGTATTCAGAGGCCCAGCGTGCAGCTTAAAGAAAGTCGGGGAGGGGATCATGTTCCCCCTCTGTCCCTTGCTCTGTCTGCAGAGCGGCTCCTGAAACTAGAGTTTCAAGGTTTGGCAAACTTTGAACTCCAGATGCTCCCTGTTTACACCGCAGTGCTATCGAAATATTTGACTTAAAATAACCAAATTTTGTAATTGACTATGTGCCAAGTTGGATAGTACATTACGTTAGATTTTTATATAGACAGGTGGAAATTGGTGTCACGAATCAAAGAAAAATCATGGGTTAGAAACAATTTTTTTTAACAGTTTTAATGTATTTCTTAATTATTTTTATTTTTTTTTTTTTTGGATTTAGACATTCTTCTAATAACACATTCATCTCTCTTTCTCTCTCTTCCACACAGGATGTTTTAAGATTATTTGGATATTGCTGTTTGTTGTAACGTAGGTATCACACACACGGCTGGGAATTGGACAGAGGCAAAAACAACTGTGTAATAAGGCAGTCCCCACTCCCACCGATCCCAGCTACTCTGTTCTCTCCCAGCCGCAGCCACTGTTGCTAGCTTCCTCTGTTCACTTTTAGAAGTATTCTATAATTGTAAAATGCTTGCCTACCTGTCTGCCTGTCTGTCTGCCATTCTTCCATCCATCCAGCCCTATAGTTTTTTTTTCAGGACTGATCAAAAAGCAGCCATCATTTGACTTTTGGTGGCAAACCATGAACAAAGAGGTTTGGAGCCACTGTCCCTGCGTCTGGCTGGCTGTCCTCAGGGACAGGAGAGAGCGGTCAGGGAAGACTGGGCATTTAACAACAGCTGGATGTGGCTATTCAGATTTTATTCTGGCCCAGCCATATGGTCTTGGTTGTGAGGGAGAGGCGGGGAGCTTGCGAGAGAGTGCAAAGAGCAGTGAGGGGCGTATAGGGAGGTGCCCTGGAGAGGGGTGATTGGGAATGGACCAGGTCCCCTCTCTGCCTTGTTGAGAGCCATGCAGTGAAGCCATGTAACTTCTTGGAGTCTAAATTTTCCTCTCTGTGTAGTGGGGATCACTCGGACATCTTCTGCAGGGTAAAGGCTAGCATAATGCCTTGGACTATCAACTTCCTCTCTGGACTTGAGGTTTTGAATTTTTCAGATCATGACACAAATTTTATTATAGAATAAACTTAGCTTAATTATTTTCATTAAACTCTACACAATATATACACAGCAGGGTATACAAAATCCTTAAAATAATTTTCAAAGTTTTGAATTGATTTTGTCTTTATAGAGAAATTGCCATGAGAGCAGGGAGGGTTCCCCCAGCACCCCTCCCCCCAGCTTTTGTTCCCTTAATCTCTCATCTTTCGTTACTGTGAGACAGTAATGGTACAGTGGCAACTATGGTACCAGCCCAAATCGGAAGGAACATCTTGCTGTTAACTAAGTTCTAGATTTTATCTGGATTTCACCAGACTTTCTACTCATGCCCTCCTCTGTGAAGCGCCAGTCAGAGCCCCACATTGCCTCACGTTCTCCTCTGTGTGAGGCCTGAGTTCCTGGCTTTGGTGCCTGGTCATGTGCTTGTCTTCCCCACTGCCCTCTCCCTCTCTTCAGCTAACAGGTATCCTTTGTCCCCTCTGGTCTGTGACAGTTTCTCAGTCATTCTTTCTTTTTCATGGCCTCGATCATTTTGAGGAGGGTGGGTAGATCTTTAGTGGAATTGGACCTGGTGGTTTTATTGGCCACCCGCCCGTCATCAATAAAAGCCTCTTCTGAAATTTACCAAGGCCACAGACATTTCAGATGAGTCTGCCTTTTTTTTTTTTTTTTTTTGTGGGACCCTCGCTGGTGGCTGGGGATCGAACTGGCGCTACAGAGGCTGCTGGCAGCCTCGCAACCCAGCGCTCAACCGCTGCGCCACCAGGGGAGGCCCAAGTCTGCCATCTTTGGTGTCCTTGGGATGCAGGAGAGACCCATCTTAGAGACAAGGGCTCTCATAAATGCAGGTACTTGCTCTAGATGTGATTTTGTCTGTAGGGTCATCACGGAGTTGGATGAGACTTTGGACAAAGCCAAGGTGGCTGGATCTGCGCTAAAAAATTCCAGATTTATTTCCTTGCCATGGGAGGCTGAGTTCCAAATCCTGGTTTGTGTGCAGCCTGCTTCACCAAATAATGAGGCACTGGGTGCTTTTTAAGGCAGCTGACCTTTGGAGCAAATTATCCAAGGAAATCTGATTAGCTAGTTCACTGGGTTCCTGCAAAATGGATCTTGGTGTATTTTTGCTGCAGAAATGTCAGCATAATTGGAGTTCCTGGAGCTCAAAGAACTTCTTTCTCATTGTTTCCATTCTTTGGGGGTGGGGGGGGCCACAAAAAAAACAAAACAAAACAAACAGCAAACAAAACCCAAACCCCCTAAGAATTATTCTTTGGCTTATAGTCTTTGCTTTTGCACATGGTTCAGAAGCAGCTGCTGGCTGTGTTTACAACTTTATTAATCAGAGGAACAGCCCAAACATCATTTAAACAAACAAGCCAAAAAAAAAAAAAATCTATCCCCAAATAGATGATGTGAGCTTAATAGAGATGGCCTAGCCAAAGACCTTAAATGAATAAACTGACTTTAATTCGAGGGAAAGAGCGTAGGGTGGTAATTACTTGAGGCTGTGTGCCATGCGTTGTAACCAAATTCAAAACTCACTAATTTCATTATTTTAATGGAAGTCTGCATCCCATTCATTAGGCTGACATATGACTAGCCATTAGTAACAGTTCATTTCCAAAGCTATGGTGGATAAAGGGTGATTGGAAATGAGTGAGGGCCAGGCCTGGTGGAAGTTGACAGGGCTCAGAAGGAAACTTGTGGATGCATTCTGTGGATGGGCAGGGAGTGCAATGCGGCAAATCACCAATTTCAATGGTGGCAGAAACCCATAGAGTCAAAATATAGGTCTGGGATCCAGACAGGCCTGGGTTCAAGCTCTGGTTCTGCTACATAGAGGCAGTACAATCTTGGGCAAGTTACACTCTGCCCCTCTCGGCTCAAGCTTCCTCATCTGTGAATTTGGAGTAACACTAGGTCCTACCTCATAGAATTGCTTGAGATGATTGAATGAGCTGGTTGTTTCCAGGGCTTAGTATAGGGCCTGGCACAGGGCAAACCCTTCATAAATGGTAGTGACGATGGCAATAATCCTGTGACTAAATAATAGTATTTTAGGGTTTGGAGGTTTTCTTGATGAAGAAACAGGCTAATCGGGGTAAAGTAAGTTGTCTGCCGTTGCTCTGTCTTTGACTCTTGATGCTCTTAAAACATATTTTTTATTGTTTCATGTTTAAATAGACAGTTTATTAACATGACTTGAAAATGAACAAATAAGTGTATGCCAGGGTATCCAGTGGAAAGTGTCCCCCTACTTCTGATACCCCTTTTCGCAGGTTATCACTGTTAGTAGTTCTATCTTTGTAGAACTTCAGGCATGTTAAGCAAATACAAATGTATACACCATTCTTTTCTTTTTATTAAACAGTTCTATATCCTACCTTTTTAAACTTATACTGTATCTTATTTTCTGTATCGTATTAGTGTCCTTATTTCATCTTCATTTACAATTATGTTTTCTGTTATGTCACTATATCATGATTTGTTCAGCTATTCCCTTTTTGTTTCCCCAGTTATATTGAGATTTAATTGACAACTAACACTGTGTATGTTTAAGGTGTACAACTTATTGACTTGATTTATATCTATTGTGAAGAGATGACCACAGTAAGTTTAGTTACCATCCATCATCTCATGCTGTACGAAACAAGAAGAAATTTTTTCCTTATGATGGAACTCTTAATACTTACTCTATTAGCTCTCATATATATCATAAATAGTGGTAGCCACACGCATCAGGTTGTACATCATCTCCCCAGTGTAATGGACCCACAGGCTAGTCCTGACTTTTTGCTGTTACAAATCACAGTGCAATGAATAACACTGCATGTATGTCATTTGCATAGGTGTACAATATATTTGCTTACCTGTGGGATACATTTCTGAACATAGAGTTGCTGAGTTGAAGAGTGAGGCCACTTGTAATTCTGATACTCAGAAGCCCAGGGATGCTGGGTGGTGGTTTAGCAATAAATATGAGCTGCCAGCTCATTAGGAGAGTCATTTCCCAGGTACTGTCAATTGAATGCCTGTGTCCCTCCCAAACTCATATGTTGAAAACTACTTGTACTGTGATAGTAGGAGGTGGGGTCTTTGGGCTGTGATTGGATGATGGTGGAATCCTCATGAATGGGATTAATGGCCTTTATAAGGAACTCCAGAGAACTCCCTTCTCCCTTCTACCATGTGAGGACATGGTGAGAAGACAGTCGTTAATGAGTCAGAAAGTTTTTCCTCACCAAAACCCAGTCTGCCAGCACCTTGATCTTGGACTTCCAGCCTTCAGATTGGGAGAAAACATTTCTGTTGTTTATAAGCCACCCCACCTATGATATTTTATTATAGCATCCCAAGTGAACTAACTTAACCTGCCAGCTTAAGAATTAAAATACACACACACACACACACACGACCTGAAAGATATGTTAAAGAAACTTTTAAATGGAGATTTGGAGATTGCAGTGTCATTGGAAAGAATGAAGATAGGGAGGGAAGATTGTGTTGGGAGGAGAATGGAATTTCAGGAAAAATGGCCTGAGTTTGAATCTTGACTCTGTTTGACTTAACTATGGGACCTTGGGCAGGTTGCCTCAGGTGAGCCTGGAATCCTTGCCTGTAAAGTGGGGACTAATGGTCCATCATAGGCTGCGGAGGAACAGCTAATATTCACTGAGAGTTAAACGTGACAGGCGCTGCCTCTGTTTACGCCTCATGGTGAATCTGTGAAGTGCTCTTGTCACGCTTGCTTTATGGATGAGGACATTGAGAGGGGAGTGTTGAATATGCTGTTCAGTGAAACACAACTAGTAAGTGGCAGAGCTTTTATTCCAACTGAGGCATTCTGTCTGGAAGGAGCCTTGATCCCACTTCCTGTTCTCTGGATCCTTGAATTATGGGTAAGAAGCTGACTCTCCAGATAGAAAGGATGGCATCTTGGGAGTTGTACTGTACCAGCTTCCTTCTCATCTCTGGGTGACCATGTTTAGCTTCCTCACCTCCTAGGCAGACACCACTCTGCTCTGAAGGATTCAAGGCCTCTTCCTGGTCAGCCTCTCTTAAAATGGCCCAGGACTTATGATTTTGTGGTGTGGTGAGTGAAGACTCTGAAGGTGTCTGTTCTTCCATGAAAAATAGGTATACACCCAAATGACTTAATGTTTGAACAAGGTCCTCAGCATCTACCTCCTCAAAGTTGTGTGGCCACAACTCCAAGGATCTTGGATAAACGGAACTAAGAATACACTCAAAAGTAAGCTCTGTGTGGCTTTCGTGTTAGTCACCATTGTGACATTAGTGATTAGAAAAACGGCAACATAGGAGCACTCATGCTAAATGAAGACGTGAAGAAATGCAGGAATTCAGGAGAAAGAGTGTTTGCCACAGAGTCCTAGGAGATGTTTTTTGTTCTTGTTGTCATAGAAACCAGCAATATCCTCAGCAAGCATGGCATCATGAGCACCCTATGCACATAAAGGGGTAGGAGAGAAAGGGCCACTTTTCAGGTGAGAAATTTTGAGTCATCTTGACTCTTGAGCTCTTGGCATTTGATGACCCTTGGCCTTTACTCAAGAATTTGAGATTTACTTAGTCTTCTTGGCATGCAAAGCCAAATCTCTAAATTCCTGAATTTATTTACCAGTTAGAGGAAGCATATTCCCAACTATTATTTACAAAGGGCTCTAATCTGGTGTGAAGTCTAAAGGCATGTTTGTTTAACAAGTTACTCAATTAGCCAGCAAGAAAAGAACAAAGGAAAGTCATTATGCAGATGCAGCCCATTCAAAGTCTTTCTGCCTTTAGATGCTTTCTGTGCAGTACTGAGAAGAGATTCCCAGTCTGAAAGTTTTCAGTCCCTGCTGTGTTTCTTGCCATTTCTCTTCTAATATTAGACCATGAATGATTAATAATATTGCATTTCGACTCTCTTAGATTTGTCATTTTTTTAATCTAAAAGCATGTAATTATATATTATTTTAAAATCTGGGAAAGCAAATCAACCATGAGCCACACTCTAACTCATCCACAACTACTGTGATGTATTTTTTGGGTATTTCTCTATACATAATTTTCCATATTTTTAGTCCTGTAGAACATACAGTTGTGCGTATTGTATTTCCCTCCCATGGTGTGTTACATTTATTTTGACTTTTTATACAACTTTCAAATGTACAGAAGATAGACCAGTATAATTAACTCCCACTACTCATCACTTAGAAATGACATGAATATTTTTTATATTTCTTTGGTTTGTGTTTCTTTTTCTGAAGTGTTTTAAAATAAATAGCATGTGTCTTGATATTTGACCCTAAATCTGTGGTTCTCAACTGAGGGTGCTTTGGACCCCTTCAGGGGATATTTGGCTTATCTGGAGACATTGTGATATTTGTCACAAAGGGAACACTAATGTAGTAGAGCCCAGGGATGCCACTATACATCCTATAATGTATGGGGAGGCCACCTCCCACAACAGAGAATTATCCAGTACCCAATGTCAATAGGTTGTCAGAGGTTGCAAAACGTTGCCCCAAGTTAAGAACGTGTTTTTCTAAAGTGTAAATTTCCATCTAACTATATATCATCATCACTTTTGACAAAGTTAAATATCATTGCTTATAATCATTTAATAATGAGTCCATATTTCCTAATAATTTTCCTATAAAGATTTACAGAATTGGTTATAGCAAATGTTTTCTAATTTTATTTGCACTCTTCAAAGTATCTCATTCTAAATGACCACAGAATAGTCTGTTGAATCCATTTGCCAAAATGTATTCAAAGGATTCATTATGTGGGCATTAGTTTTGCTCTCAGTATTAAAGAAATTATACTTATATAAGTAATGACAATTTGTTTTATTTCTTTTATTTGCCATATGTCCTGGCTGAGGACTTCAGTAAATAATGAACACAGGTAATAAGAGTGGTCATCCTTGTCTCTTTCCTGATTTTGGGAGAAAAGGGTTAATGTTTGATGGTTATATTAACTGTAGGTTTTTCATAGATGCCCTTTTCCATTTTGAAGACATTCCCATTGATTCCTAATTCACTAAGTATTTTCATCATGAAATACTAGTGACTTTGTCAAGGGCTTTATCTGTAATGTTTTGAGATGATCAAAATCTGTTAGTGTGTGAATTACATTGATTAACTTTCATGTTAAACCAACCTTGTTTTCTTGGAATAAATCCCACTTGGTCATGATGTATTTTTTTTTTTTATAGAGGCATGTTTTATTTATTTGTTTGTTTTGTTTATATAAGCACTGGGTACAGTCAGAAGTGCAGGAGGGCGAGAGAATTCACCAGAGCCAGAGCAGGGAGCAGAGCAGGCAGAAGGACCGAAGTACACTGCTGAGGGGAGCAGCGGGCGGCAGGAGAGGTCTGCGCGCCATGCGGGACCCTCCTCCGGTGGCCGGGGAGCAGCCGGGGATCGAACCGGCGCCGCAGAGGCCGCGGGCAGCTTCGCAACCCAGCGCTCAACCGCTGCGCCACCGGGGAGGCCCTGGTCATGATGTAATAACCCTTGTATATATTGTTGGATTCCATTTGCTAGTTTCCTGGTTAGAATTTTTGTATCTATGCTCATGAGAGATATTAGCATATTATTTTTTTCCTTGTAATATTTTGTCAGATTTTGGTATCAGGAAGATGCTGACCTTGTAGACTAATTTAGAGAAGTCATATTTCTTCCTCTAACTTCTAAGTTTGTGAAGAATTGCTTTTATTTCTTCCTTAAATGTTTTGTAAGGTTTTCTAGTGAATGAAGAGTATTTGAAGTTTTCTTTGTGGGAAGGTTTTTATCACAACTTTAATTTCTTTTATAGATATGGTTATTTATTTTGGTTTCAGGGAAGATAATTTATGGTTTCATTTTAATTAATGTTTTTGAGTCATTATCATGTTTTAATGTTATTTAAAATATCTGCAGTATCTGTAGAGATGTTCTTTTTCTTTTTCTTAAATTTACTTTTTTTTATTTTTATATTCCCCATACAATTGTAACCCTCCTGATTTTGACCCCAATCCCTCCTTTCCCCGCCCCCACCAAAGTGTGTCTCTGGTTCATAGTTGTTTGTTGATTTTGATTTTTTTCTTTCTTATAGTCATTCTTTTTCCTGGTCCCTTATTTAGGTTTTCTAGATTCCTGTTATGAGTGGGACCATCCGGTAATTTTCTTTTTCTTTCTGGCTTATTTCTCTGAGCATGATCCCTTCCAGCGCCATCCATGTTGCTGCAAATTGCATGTGTTTATCTTTTTTGAATGCTAGTAATATTCCATTGTGTATATGTACCACATCTTCTTGATCCAGTCATCTATTTTTGGGCATTTGGGTTGTTTCCAAAGCTTAGCTATTGTAAATAGTGCTGCTATAAACATAGGGGTGCAGGTACTCTTTGGAATTAATGTTTCTGTGTCCTTTGGGTAAATACCTAGGGGTGGAATTGCTGGATCATATGGAAGCTCTATCTTAGTAGGTTGAGGAATCTCCACATAGCTCTCCATAGTGTTTGGATCAGTTTGCACTCCCACCAGCAGTGCAGGAGAGTTCCTTTTTCTCTACATCCTCGCCAACATTTGTTGTTGCTAGTTTTTTTAATATGTGCCGTTCTCACTGGTGTGAGATGGTATCTCATGGTAGTTTTGATTTGCATTTCCCTGATTGCAAGTGATGTTGAACATTTTTTCATATTCCTGTTGGCCATTTGTATTTCCTCTTTGGAGAACTTTCTTTTTAGCTCTTCTGCCCATTTTTTGACTGGATTATTTTCTTTGTTTTTGCTGAGTTTCATCAGCAATTTGTAGATTTTTGTGATCAGTCTTTTATCGTTAGTGTTGGGTGCAAAAATTTTCTCCCAGTCAGTGGGGTTTCTCTTTGTTTTGGTTCTTGTCTCTTTTGCTGTGCAGAAGCTCTTTAATTTGATGTAGTCCTAGCTGTTTATCTTTGCCTTCACTATCACTGCTTTGGGTGATGCGTCTGTAAAGAAGTCTTTGAGGTGCATGTCATGGAGTGAGTGATGTTCTTTTTCTAGTCTTGATATTGATAATTTATTTCTCTTCTTAAAAAGACTTTGCTTTATACTTTAATTTTTTCTTTCTTCTACTCACTTTAGTTTCATTACTTAATATGGGAGGTAGGTAATCAATACCTTTCTTCTCCAGCATGAGTATTTAAAGCTATACATTTCCTTTTTTTTTTAATAATAAATTTTATTTTTATATTCCCCATACAATTGCAACCCCCCAATTCTGACCCCAATCCCTCCCCTCCCACCCCCCACCCCCCCAAAAGTGTCTCTGGTTCATAGTTTTTTGTTGATTTTGATTTTCACTTTCTTATAGTTACTCATTTTCCTGGTCCCTTATTTAAGTTTTCTAGATTCCTGCTATGAGTGAGACCATCCGGTATTTTTCTTTTTCTTTTTGGCTTATTTCGCTGAGCATGATCCCTTCCAGTGCCATCCATGTTGCTGCAAATTGCATGTGTTTATCTTTTTTGAATGCTGAGTAATATTCCATGGTATATATGGACCACATCTTCTTGATCCAGTCATCTATTTTTGGGCATTTGGGCTGTTTCCAAAGCTTAGCTATTGTAAACAGTGCTGCTATAAACATAGGGGTGCAGGTGTTCTTTGGAATTGATGTTTCTGTGTCCTTTGGGTAAATACCTAGGAGTGGAATTGCTGGATCATATGGAAGCTCTATGTTTAGTAGGTCCAGAAATCTCCACACAGCTCTCCATAGTGGTTGGACCAGTTTGCACTCCCACCAACAGTGCAGAAGAGTTCCTTTTTCTCCACAACCTTGCCAACATTTGTTGTTGCTAGTTTTTTTAATATGTGTCATTCTCACTGCTGTAAGATGGTATCTCATGGTAGTTTTGATTTGCATTTCCCTGATTACAGTGATGTTGAACATTTTTTCATATGCCTGTTGGCCATTTGCATTTCCTCTTCAGAGAAGTTTCTTTTTAGCTCTTCTGCCCATTTTTTGACGGGGTTATTTTCTTTGTTGTTGTTGAGTCTCATCAGCTCTTTGCAGATTTTTGTGATCAGTCCTTTATCATTAGTGTTGTGTGCAAAAATGTTCTCCCAGTTGGTGGGGTTTCTCTTTGTTTTTGTTATTGTCTCTTTTGCTGTGCAGAAGCTCTTTAATTTGATGTAGTCCCAGCTGTTTATCTTTGCCTTGAAAAAAAAAGAAGGGAATGGAGGCATCACACTCCCACACTTCAAACTATACTACAAAGCCATAATCATCAAAACTGCATGGTATTGGAACAAGAACAGACATACAGACCAATGGAATTGAATAGAAAATCCAGAAATAAACCCACAGATTTATGGTCAACTAATCTTTGACAAAGGAGCAAAGACTATGCATTGGAGCAAAGAAAGTTTGTTCAATAAATGGTGCTGGGAAAACTGGGTTGCTACATGCAAAAGAATGAAGCTTGACCACTACCTCACACCATACACAAAAATCAACTCAAAATGGATTAAAGAACTAGACATAAGACCTGAAACCATAAAATATATAGAAGGAAATATAGGCGAAACACTACGTGATTTGCACATCAAAGACATCTATACATTTCCTTTTAAGTGCTCTTTTAACTTTATTCCACAAATTCGATACATTGTGTTTTCACTATTATTCCATTCAAAATATCTTCTAATTTCCTTTGTGATTTTCTTTTTTGATCTATGGGTTATTTAGGATAGTGTTGTGTTATTTCCTAATATTGGGGGGATTTTTTTGATATCCCTGTCAAATAATTACAACATCTGTGTCATTTCTGGGTCTTTTTCTAGTGATTATTTCCTCTCTTAACTTTGGGCCACATTTTTTTCTTTAAATAATATTTGATTATATGCTGGACATTTGGTATAAAACAGCAGTAGAGACCAAAGTCAAAGCATTTCCTTCCAGAAAAGAGCACATCAGCCCATTCTTCCACCTGTAGTTCTGCCAGGGATAATTATGTCAGTGATAAATCTCTTCTAAAGTGATGCTCACTTTCTGGAATTTAGTTAATCTGGTTTTATCCATGTCCTTTCCCAGGGAATTTTATCTGGCTATTTTTGGGATTATTTGGGTGGGAATGGCATTCTATGGGGACTTTCTATTTCTGAATTCAAAGTGGAATACCAACCAATTATATATCATTAAATATCTGCATTCATAAAGTGATTAAAATATTTATAATAATTTTCTTAGCTTAGATTCTAGAAGGCAAATATTGGGTCGAAATCTATAAGCTTTCATGGTTCTTAATAAAATATGGTCCCATTATTTAAAAATAAAAGAAAGGAAATTGAAAGGAAGTCACTGAATTTTCTAATAAATGTGAATAACCATGTGGTTTCACAAGCATTAAGTATTATATAGTTAATTTTATTTTGCTAATTTATCAGGCAAAATTATTATCATACATTCCACATCTTTAATTTCAAACATTGTACAGGATCAAAATATTATGTTCATTTTTTAGTAGGACTGACCTTATGTGGAGATCAAGTGAACCCATCAAGCAGCTGAATTGTTTGAGCAGATGATAATGGCCACCATTCAGTGGGTGCTTATTGAGAGAAAAAGTGACAATTTAACTCTCACAGGTATCATTTGATTCCTTGTTTCAGTGGATTAACTATTTACACGGGGGAAACAAAGGTTCAGAAATAGTACACAGATAAAATCCAGGCTGCTCTGACTCTAGGCAGTCGATCACACAGTTTAGATGTGATTTTTATCATATCCAAACCAAATTGATACTCTTATTTGTTTCAGTTATCCACTACTGAAATAATACTGCATGACAAACAACCCCCAAAGTCTGACATAAAACACTAGTCATTTATTTCCAGCAATCTGCAGGTCAGCTGAGCTAGTTCTGCCTCACAATTTCCCTTAGTCATTTATTGAAGAAAAGTGTCTTGGATGCCTCTTCTCTTCTAGCCATTCTTCTGGGCTCTGGGGAAAACCAGCAGTGAGTAAAAAAGACAAAAATTCTGCTCTCATGGAGCTTATATTCTAGACAGACAATAAACAAATAAGTGAACGATACGTTATGTGAGATGCTGATAATTTCTAATGAGATAGGAAAGCAGGGGGAGACGGCTGGGCTGTCAGGTAGAGACGCAGGTTGCTGTTGGGATGTGTTTCTCCTGTTGTCAACCCTCTTCTCAGCATGCTGCCAACTCCCAGCATTTCTGTTCATTTTTATAATGCATTGCTGTTTAGCTACCTCTTTGTTTCATGGTCTCCTTCTTGACTGTGCCCTGGGGGGCAGATGGGGCCTCACATTTCATCACCAACGCTGCCTATCAAAGTATTTTGCTAAAGAAAATATATTTAGTCTGAAGAGAAATAATGTCTCGCCCTCAGGGGCAGAAGCAGCTGCAGTCAGTAGTAGTTTTAAATAGCATTGTTTTTTCTCTGTCACTCATTATTTTACTCTCCTCTTTATTTAAGAGTGGGGAAGCAAAGGTAGAGATGTCTGGGGAACTTACTAAGGAAAGGCAGGATATTTTGGGTGCACCTACTATGTGCTAGGCCTGGTACAAGCGACTTCTTCCCAATAATCCTTGCATTATGCACTATCATTCTCATTTCCTAGTGAGGAAATTGAGTCATGTGCAGACAAAGTAGGATTTGATTCTTAAGTGTTCCTTCCTCGCTGCCTCCCCTCTCCTTACCACCCTATTGTCCTGTGGGATGCTTGTGGGAGATGCCTGTTTTCTGACCTAGAAAGCAAGCTAGACCTGGAGTGTCTAGCCTGGGGACGCGAGCTCTGGGGTCCGGGGTCTCTCCCACCTCACTGTCAGTCTGTGTCGCACAGACCCTTGCTTGCTGACTCCCTTAATGGCAGGAGGCAGTCAGGGCTGGGGGAAATGAAAGAGTTCCCCAGGCACCAGGCAAATGAATGAATTCCACTGATCTTGTTTGGTTTCTTATGGGATCATCCATCATGATTTAACAATCTAAAGCCCATGGTAGCTACAGGCGTGTTTCCTGCCCAAAGCCGCAGAGACAGTGTAATTGATGGCTGAAACACCGATTTATTTTTCTATTACTATTACCTGTATCACACCCATTATTCTATATTATATACTATATTATAGGATAATTTAGATTCCCTTCTGTTCTATTGCCATTTGTTTTTGAGAAGCCTTGGTTTTCCTCATCTCTCTGTAACTCACTAAGGCACATGAATTCTTTGGCTGTAATGATGAGGACTCACTGTGTGCACAACCCACAGGGGATACAGAGGAGGTCTGCTTTTGTTCTTGTCTTCCTATTGTCTCGTTCCAATTTATTTAGATATTTTCAATGCCAAATTTATTTTTTTAAAAGATTTATTTATTTATTTATACAAGCACTGGGTACAGTCAGAAGCGCAGGAGGGTGAGAGGATTCACCAGAGCCAGAGCTGGGAACAGAAAAGGCAGACAGACGAAATACACTGCTGAGGGGAGCAGCAGGTGGCAGGGGAGGTCTGCGCGCCATGTGGGACCCTCGCTGGTGGCCAGGGATTGAACCGGTGCTGCAGAGGCTGCGGGCAGCTTCGCAGCCCAGCGCTCAACCGCTGTGCCACCAGGGGAGGCCCTTCAATGTCAAATTTAAAATATACAAAAGAATATATATGCATGTATAGTATATATAGTATGTGTAAGTTATAGTGACAAAATGAGTAAAACTTTATTCTTAATTTGGTTCTTTTTCAAGGGCAGGAAACCACTGCCTAACTTATTAGTTAAAATTAACCAATACTACTGGTTCTATTTGAATGTTAATGACCTCTCCCATTCCCCATTCTGTTCTAACACAACAATTCATTATCCTGCTTTTGTGTTTACCATCCTCTTTCCTTTGCCTTATTAGCTTTTTCACAAATGTGTTATTCACTCAGTTTTGCTTGCTTTTGAATTTCATAAAACTGACACTATAAATAAGATTTTTGGACTTGCCTTTTCCACTCAATGTGGTTTCTAAGATTTACTTCAAATTTCCTGTGCTGCTTTTGTCTCTCTTATTTGAAGTTTTTGTTTTGTTTTCATATTCTCTTTTTCCTTCTTTTGGTCTAGAATTATAAAATTCTGAAATTTTAAATTCCCAAATTAAAATGCCTCAAGATCACTCCTCAAATTTGAATCTCCCTTCCTCTTATTTTTCCCTTGAAATTTTATTGTGTAGACTTAAAAATAATGGAGATCAATAAATACCTCAACTTCTTCTTACAAATAATAGAATGACTTTACATGCTGTAATGCCATGTCTTCCTGACTTAAATGTCAGTGTTATCAGTTGTTTCAATTTTGTCTTTTTATAAGCTTCACGCATTAAAATATTATATTAACATTTTATACAGATACTGTTTTGGATTCACCTACCAGTTTGAGAGTTTATTTGCTAACTATTTCTTGTGCCTGAAAACTTCCTTCTTCATTTTTTCTTTTTCTATTGCATTAGAATTCCTTTGGTAAAGATCTGATAATAGTAAAATCTCTGAGCTTTTGTTTATAAGGGAATGTTGCCATCTTCTATTAATTCTTAAAAGATTGGTTTGCCTCGTGTGTAGTTCTAGAGTGATAGTTGTCTTCTTTTAGCGTTTTGAAGCTATTCCTTCAGGTTCTTCTGGCTTCCATTGTGTGTTTAAAAACTCAGACAGTGATCTAATCATCGGTCTTTTTGAGATAATCTGCCTTTTTCCTCTGGGAGTCTTAAGTCTTCTCTCTGTCTTTGATGTTCTGTGGCTTAATGAAGAATGTCTAGGGATGGATTTCTGCTTATTAATCTTGCTTACATATGTTGTACTTGTTGTATATATTTGCTTTTATATGTTGTGCTGAAGATTTATATATTTTATCATTTCTGGAAAATTCCCACCCACTCTCACTTGAAATATTGCCTCTTATCTAATCTATCTCATCCTGAGACTCCAATTAGACATATATTAGCCTGTCTCTTTCTATCCTCACATAGAAACCCATATCAAGACTAAATTTCTGTTTAATACAAAGTTAACCTCTCCATTAAATAGTTGATAGGTTAATTTTTCTTTAATGGTTTTCATATCCTTGTCTGTGTTGCATTCTGAATAATTTTTCAGCTATATATATATGTATATATTTAAGTTTTAATTCTCTTTCCTGGTATTTTTTAAAAAATCTGAATTGAGTTTTTAAACAATAATTACATATCTTATTCTAAATTTTTTGTTTCTTTTTTCAACTATATCTAGTCATTTTTAAAATCTTTGTTTACATCCTCATTTTTCTAATTCCGTATTTTACTTCTCTAAGTGAACATTTTAGACACAATTATTTTGTATCTGGTTGTTTTTATGCTTATATATCTGAAGTCAATGGGGATAAAATGTGTTGCTTATTATTTCTGTTGATTCCTACTCATGACAATTTATTTCCTAGTGAGTTTGGTGGTCTTTGATTGTGAGCTCAGAGAGGTTTGATCTTAATCTGTGGAGATCCTGAGGGCCTACATGGGAAATTCTTTCTAGCAGAGAGGATTTGCATTTGCTTCTGTTGGGAGCCTAGAGAGTGTTTTGTCTGCCTTTAAGAGAAATGGCCTAAAGTGGGAATCTCAGATTTGTGTGCCCCACTTTGCTCCATCAACTATTTGTGGTTATTTTAATAATAACCACTTACTAGTTTTAATGTGGCACACTGCTTTGGGTGTTCAAAAAACACTGTTTCTAACCTTCCCATTGGCCTTGTAACTAACTCACCATGAGATAAAAAGGCTCAGCAAGTTTGGGCATGAATGCTCTGGTGGTACTGCCCCTCCACCAAGGCCCTGCTCATCAAAATCCATCCTTTCCTTCCACTTGGCACTCAGGCGCTGGCTCCCTAGGTGACACATGTTTTGAGTTGTAGAGTTGAACTTAGGGTCTTGCTTTCCTGTGTTTTCAAAACACTGAATTTGGAGCAGCTCTTAGAACATTCCCCCCTCAAAAACTGAAATTTTTGTCAATTTGTGTCCTGAAGACCATTGTAAGTTCCTTCCACTCTGGATCTGCCCTTCGCCACTTACCCCAGGTAAATACTCTTAAGTGGCCTTGGTCACAGATTGAGCTTGGTGTGATTTTAGTGTGTCACTTCACTTATATGAACTTCTTTCTGCTTTTTATGAGCCAAATCCTTGGCATTTTATTGGCCTATGTTGCTTCTACATCATGTTTAAGGAAATCTTCAGGGAATTTGTTAATTTTCAACAACTTTATTTATTGTTTTTATTTCCACAAACACATCAGGAACAAGTGCTGTCACATTGTTTTTTTTTTTCTTTACCAAATGAAAAATGAAATTTCTTATATTTCCACCTTCTGGATTGTCTAGAAGTCCTATATTAATTTATTTAATTTATTAGGGCTTTCCTCTACCATGGATCATCTGCAAGTCCTAGGATTCTATCATACTCTATAATGAAAAATTAAAACCTTTTCTTTTAAGACCCTGTTTCTTTTATAGTTCAGAGAAGCTGTCTTCCCAACTTGTACTTCCAAATGGGCAAAAGCTCTGTGATTTGTCATCCTGCTATTGTTCCTCACTGCCACAGATGGCAGTGTTGCACACTGACCCATTACCACTGGGCTCTATTGCAGAGCAGTCGGCTGACTCAGGGTAACCTTTCTTCCTCAGGTCCACACGTGACTCACTGGGCTTCCCAGCTACAGCTCTTGACACCAAATCCTCCCTTTCACATACAGAGCTTTCTTTCCATGGACTCTCCCCTCAAGAGAGTCAGGTTTGGGTACCCATCTGTTGGGGCCCATCACGCCTGTGTTTCTTCCAGGCACAGTTGCTTAGGAAGGTCACTTAAGGACAGGCCATCTTTGTTGGAGTCTCTGCTAGGAAAAAAACATTCCTTTCCCAGATCATAGAGATTTGCTACTTCTATTTTTTTTTTTTTTAATATCCAGTAGGGACTAGACCTTTCTCTGACTAAAAGAGCAGTCAACCTTGGTGGCAGAGAATGCCAGTTATACCCTGGGATTTGCTTCTTCCTCATTCCTGTTAGTAATAAAGCTCTGAAGTCTTGGCTGAGTATCTGACCTTCCAGCTGGAGATGCTATATCCCAATCTCTCTTACAATTGTGTGTGGCAATAACTAATTTATGGCCAATGGGACATGACAGACTGATGTATATGATTCCAAGTAGATAATTTGAAAGAAAAATGCTTGCATTCTGTCCCCTCTTACCCCTTGGTACAGGCTGGAATTTGATGGCATTCTGGTAAGCCTGCTTTATTCACATTCTTCAACAATATTCTAGAAGAAAGAAGAACAGTAAGATAGAAGGAACCTGGGTCCATGAATGATTGCAAAGGGCAAAAGAGTCATGTGAGACCTAGGCAAATTACCTCTGGGCCCGTATGTGAAAGAAAAATACATTTCTACCTTGTGTGAGCCATTATGTTTTTGGGTCTCTTATTCCAGCGACTCAGCCAGTGTCCCAACTAAGGTACATTTTCTCTATTGGAGAAGATATCATCTTTCTCTTCTGTATGAACCTAACTCTTTAGGGCAAACAAGAGGATTTTCATATTCTTCTCTTGACAAAGCAGCAACAAGCAAAACACAAGCTAAGTGGGATGCTCAACTGCATGTTGTATTTTTGGCTCTTAAATCTACCAGATTAAAGGAGGAAGGGGGAGACTGAGTGTTCTGGCATCATAATCATAAGTGCATGAGAGGCAAAATCATTTTGACAGGAGCCTTGTGTGGTGGGGAGGGCATGGGTTTTGGAGCCAAATATTTCAGGGTTCACATCCTGTCCTTACCACTTAGTTGTACAAGCTACTACTTTATCATCTCGTAAGATGGGAATTGCAAAGCATCTTTTATGCACTTGTTGTGGGAATTAAACATGATAATGTATTTAAAGGTCCTGGCATAGGATCTGTTAAAAATTAGGTGCTAAATGAAGTAAGTTCCCTTCTTCCATCTGGCCTTTTAATCATTGCATTAGTCTGCCTCTGCAAAGCATGTAAGACTCTATATAAACTTCTTTTATAAACCTCTTTAACATCATCTTGGGCCACCTTTCCCTTGCCCATGACTCTGTGATTATCTCAAGCCCACGATAAATGTCCTTCAGTACTGTGACCACTCCAAGTTATTTCCAGCCTCTGCACTTCCTTTTCTTCTGATTGCAATCACTTCTTATCACCATATCCCACAGAAGCCCTCCTGATGCCACTCTGTCTAAAATACCTTTTGCCCATTGTGACAGGTATAATAAATTTCCCAAAGAGGTCCACATCTCAACCCCCAGATCCTGTGAATATATTAGGTTGCATGGCAAAGAGGAATTAAGGTTGCAGATGGAATTAAGTTACATATCAATTGACCCTAAAATAAGAAGAGTGTCCTGGATTATCTGGCAGGACCAAAAGTAATCTTAAGAGTCCTTAAGAGTGGAAGAGGGAAGCAAAAGAGGAGAGCCAGAGAAGACATGTGGCAATAGAAGGAGGGCCAGGGAGAAGCTATGTTGCTGCCTTTTAGATGAAAGAAGGAGCTGCTAGGCCAGGGATGCAGGGAGCCTCTAGAAGCTGGAAAAAGCAGGAGAATGATTCTCTGCTGCTCTAGAAGAGATAGCTCTGCCAACTACTTGGTTTTATCTTGTGACCCATGTGGGACTTCTGAGGTACAGAACTGCAGGATAGTACGTTTGTGTTGCTTTAAGTCACTAAGGTTATGGTGACTTGTTACAGCAGCTGTAGGATACTGATACCCCCACATAGCAGCCAGTCTCCAGCAATCTAACATATCACCCTGTTTACTTCCATCTTAGTGTTTGTCATACTCTGTCATTGTCTTGTTTATTTATTTCTCCATTCAGAGACTCCAGCCAAAGGTATGTTTTATAAAGATGAAATGTAGTCAGTTTCGTTCACTAGCTCACCTAGTGGAGAATGGGGCACACAGTGCACTTTTAGTAATATTTACTGAATCAACCATGAATGAGAAAACAGAATGTTTGGGGCTCCTTTTCCTTATCTGTAGGACTCTTTTTTTCAGCAAGGCCTGCAGCATTTCTGAGACTGACAGGTGACGGTGGGACCACCTGAGGGAGTGGAAGGAAAAGTAAACCAGGAATTCTGACCACTGACCAAAACTAGTCCTAAAATTCAAGTTCAGGTTGGGAGAGAGGTGGGATGGAGGAGATTAAAACCCAGCCAGTTTACTTTTTTTTGTTGTAAGATTTATTTTTGTTTATTTATGCATACAAGAACTGTGGTGTAGGCCAGAGGTTCGGGGAGATGAGCGGATTCACCAGAGACAAAGTGGGGAGCAGAACAGGCATATCTACTGAAATACACTGCTGAGGGGAGCAGCGGACAAGATAAGAGAGGTCTGCTGCACCATGTGGGTCAGCTCCCTGCCTGGGGATAGAACTATGCTGCAGTGACTGGCAATAGCTTGATAGTGCTGAGACTTAACCCCTGCACCACCAGGGAGGCTCAACGAGCCGACTTTCTTAAAGCATGTTCTCCAGCCTACTTTTAATCAGTTGTGACTACTGAGTGACCATCAGGAGGGGAGCTGAATGTCCTGCATGCTGCCTTTTCACAGGAAAGCTCCTCTGGCTGGGGACGCTCCAAGTTTTAACGACCCACGACAGCTCTTCTGGCTCACTGTGAGACTGGGCCCTCCACCGTCGCCGGGGTGTGTGTTTGTTTAATTAGGGCGCCGAGTACAGCCTCATCCGGTGGCAGATGTTGCCATGTGTAATATAATAAATAAAAGTCTTTATAGGACCCAGCAGGCAGCGGAGCCTTCAGTTAGCAGATGGCGAAATATTAAACTGGCAGAGCAATAACTTCACTGCCGGAATCAGCTGGTCCCTGCCCAGATTTGCTCCAACATGAATCAACTTCATATAGGATGTGTCACTCAGCCGCAGACTCATACCCTCACCTGCTCTCCCTCCTTTTCCCTGCTAGGACCATTCTTTCTTTGGCATTCCATTATTAAAGTCAGCTTCCTGGGGAGTGGAATCTTGTAACCCCATTAGCCGGTCGATAAGAGTCTCTGGCTGGGTTGGACCGTAGGGTTCTTTTATGGGGGAAGGAAATGCAATAAGCCTGGTGGATGTCCTCCAGCGCCCATTTCTGCTTGGCTCCAAATTAGCCAGACGGCCCGTTACCTGGCCCCAGGCCCTAGTGGTGTGAAAGTGGGGGTAGCATCCCACCTGGCTGCAGAAGTCCCCTTGTTTAGGATCGAGATGGCAGGGTGGGGGAAGGATGGATAAATGAACTCGGGGGCGCCCAGGAGTTGGAGGAAATAGGCTTTCTTGCTTGGAAAAGGAAATAACTGACATCTATGCAATTGTCTGGAGCATGGAGAGAGGGTGTCAATTTGTTTATCAAACACCAGATTATACCACTCCTGTTTGTAGGGCCTTGCTGTGTGCCCACGAGGACCTTGGACATGGGCTGTGGAGGCGCAGGGCCACTCCATCTTCACTGCAACTGCATGAGACAGGAATAACAAACCGTTCTAGCACCTCTTGTGTGCCAGGCACCGTCCTAAGGGCTTTATGTGCCGTAATCCATGTCATTCAACCAACTCCTAACCTGAAATGCATTTCTCATATGGGATAACTGAGGTCCTAGAGGTGAAATGACTTGTTCAAGATCACACAGTGGGGAGATGCCAAAGCTGGGGTCAGGTCAAACTGTGTAAACTCGAGGAGGATGATGTTAGCAATTGCTCTATCCTAGATGCCGGGAGATGTACTTTGACAGAGATGGTGGTTATATACCCAGAAAATGGGGTGCATAGCTGATACTTGGAGAGCATATAGACCTGACACCTGTTGAGATTTACTGAAATGACTACAGATCTTTGAAATACATTCTCCTTTAACCTTTATAGCAACTCTTGGAGGTAGCTACCATTAACTAATTTTACCGATGAGGAAACTGGGATGGGGAGATTGATTTGACCCAGCAAGCCCAGCAAGGAGAGGGGCCTGGGCTGAGACAGGGACTTTCTGAGCAGAGCTCTGCTTTAGTCACTCAATAGTTTTTTAAAAGGCTTCTTGGAAGAGGACTTTGATGACAAAAAGAATTTAAATAAGTGGAAATGAGAGAAAGACATTCCATGCAGATGGGATGGTATGGGCAAAGGTCTGGCAGGGGTGTGTGTGGGGTGTGTGTGTATGTGGGGTGTGTGTGTGGGTTATGTATGTGTGTTGTGTGGCATGTAAGTGTGTGTGTGGGAAGTTTGTGTATGGTAGTATGTGGTGGTGGTGGTGGTGGTGGTGGTGTGTGTGTGTGAGAGAGATTGGGGAAAATGAAGCCAAATGCTACAGACAGGCCAGGGGAGCCCTGAACTCCGTGCTAAAAGAAGTTCAACTTTCTTTCCCAGGCAGCAGCAGGCGCTGATGTTCTGAGACCAGAGCCTGACAGAACCAATGTCAGGTGTCCACCGTGCTCTTCTCCACTAACTTCTGTCAAAATGGCACCTTCCTTGCCATCCTGCCCAGGGGAGTGAGGGTTTGAGAAAGGCCTGAGAGTCAGGGTTCATAATTTCCTTCAGTTCCTGCTGTGCAGGGAGCATTGGGGAGACCTGCTGGCCAGCACTGTGCTGCTGTGTCTCACTCCTCGCACCCTCTGACCACCTGCATCTGGAATCTTTCAGCCAGTTTTTTTTGGTTGGGCCTTGCCAGATCACCTGGATCTGGCCCCCTGTCAGCTGAGCTAGGGGGACAGACCCTGCGGGTCCTGTGGACCCCCAGCCTGCTCCTGTCCCCTCTAGTCTGTCCCACATCCCGTCAACTTTGTTTGAGCAGGAGGCATAATTCTGGGAGTGAAAGTGAATGTGGAGCTTCCATAAACTTCTAGTTCATGGCACCACAGAACCACAAACCTCTCAGGTGGTTAACTAGCTACCTTCATTTTTTTCCAAATCCATTGTCCCATTTAAAAAATCACTTTTTTTTATTGCAACACATTTGTGGTGTAACATGAAGAAAATACAGAACAATGTAACAAATGACAGCCAGCTGTAATTCTACAACCCAAAGAGAACCATTGTTAACTTCAGCTCTAGTTCCCTACCGTCATTTACCCCGACAAAGGCAGCACACACATACACCTGTCTGCGAAATCTTTATGTATAGTAGCTCCCCCTTATCTGTAAGAGATGTTTACAAGACCCCCAATGCATACTTGAAACCACAGATTATAACAAATTTAAGTACCTTTTCCTTTGATAAATCTTAATTTAGAAGTGAGTCACAGTAAGATTTTAACAGCAATGCCTAAAAAGTAATTATAACTGTGCACTGTAACAAAAGTTACGTGAATACAGTCTCTATTTACAGTTTCCATGTGTAAGTGATCCCATATATATTTAAGTGAGGGTCTACGGTATTTGCCTTTCTGTTTCTGGCTTATTCCACTTAGCATACAGTGCTCTAATTTCATCCAGGCTGTCACAAGTGGCACAATTTCTTTCTTTTTGATGACTATGCAGTGTGTAACAGTATGACACACATAATCCTGTGAGTGTGTGTGTGTGTGTGTTTATCACATTTTCTTTATCTTTTTTTCTGTCAATAGGTACTTAGGTTATTTCCATACCTTGGTTATTGTGAATGATGCTGCAGTGAGCATGGGAGTGCAGATAGCTCTTTGAGATCCAATTTACATTTCCTTTGGCTATTCCCAGAAGTGAGATTGCTGGGTCACATGTCAGTTCTACTTTAAATTTTCAAGGAGCCTCCATACCTTTTTATCTATAATAATTACACCAATTTGCACCAACAGTGCACAGGGTTCCTTTTCCTTGACATCCTTGCTAGCCCTTATCTCTTGTCTTTTTGATAATCACCATCCTGAGGTGATAACATGAACAGCATGTGGTACAGTATCTACCTGTTGCACATCTCACCTCCTGGTGGGCTCCTGATCCATGTACCAGCCAGAACATGCAGAGCCTGTACTTTGAAGACACTAAAGCTTTGCATCATGGAAGTTGTCATCTCTCTTCTTGACTGCTGTATTTCCTGTGTGCATCTCTTAGGTGTGGCTGTTTGACTCCTGATCTGTTTGAGATGGTTCTGCTCTCCAGTTTGGTATCATTTGAGATGAGATGACACACTGAAGCCCAGATCAAATGTCACCTCCCTCTGAAGTTTTCCTAGCACCCTCAGAGTTCTTGGCTCTCTTTGTGATTTCTTAGTTCATTGCTTATGGCCCCAAATCATACCTCAACATACCATGGCTCCGTATGTCCCCTTATACCCGTGACTCCACATGTCTTGCTGTACCATGACTCTTTCCACATACCTCCTTGTCCTAGTAGATTTTAGCTTTTTAAGATTGGGGACCACATGTTACCTACTTTGCTACCTTGACTTTCACCACCCGAGTCCATGCCATCTATCACCTCTCACCTGTAATGCTGTACCAGTGTTTTTTTTTTTTTTTAAGATTTATTTATTTATGCATACAAGAGCTGAGGTGCAGGCTAGAGGTGCTGGGGAGCAGAACAGGCAGATCTACAGAAATACACTGCTGAGGGGAGCAGCAGGCGAGACAGGAGAGGTCTGTTGTGCCATGTGGGTAGCTCCCTGGCCGGGGATCGAACTCATCCTGCAATGGCTGCCGATAGTGTCATAGTGCTGAGACTTAACACCTTGCACCACCAGGGAGGCCCTGCACCAGTGTTTTAATGTGACTTCTTGCTTCCACTTGTGCGTCCCTTACAATTCTCTTTCTACACAGCAGTGAAGAGCATCAACTGAAATCATAAAACAGATGTGGCCAACAAGGTCTGGCCTCTGCCTGCATCTCTGACATCATCCCAGGTAACTCTCTGTCGTACTCACTAGACTCCACTTTCTCTGTACCCTCAAAAATCACTTTTTTGTCATATCATTCTGTGCGATAGTTTGGATTATTGCTCAGCAAATGTTCATTCTCTTTCTCCTCTAGTTACTTTCTTGCCCCATGACTTTGGATGTGACCATATGACTTGTTTTGGCCAATATTGGGTGCTAGTGGATATGACATATACAGAGATTTGAATCATGACTGAGTTGTAGGACTTGCCCTCTTTACTTCTGTCAAGGCCATGGCAGCAACACATCTGGGTAACCTGCTGGTCCCCCCAAAATAAGAGGTGCATGGAACAAAGCTGAACTGATCTGATGTCCTGAAACCAAGGGCTGCTTGACTGGCCAAACCCAAGTGGAACACAGAGGCTTGAGTGAGCTGCACAAGCTTGTCATGGAGAACCAGTGACTGTGGGTGCTGCGGCATCCTACTCTACTTCTTCACATCACTGCTATTGAAATTCCACATGTTTCAGAGTCCCAGTTCCTGTGAGCAAACAATGTCCTTTTTGTTAATCTGTGATTCTAGTACTTAGCATATAGTGTGTACTGAAGAAATGTTTGTTAAATGACTGACCAACCCCAGAATATTTAGCTCAATACCGATACCTAGAAAGTGCTTGCTGATTAAATCGTTGAACCATCCACTTCAACTTGTGTTGTGTCCTGACAAACACATCTTTCAACTCAAGTTGGCACAAAGTGGTGACACTTCTTGCTTCTTTTCTGTTCTCCTACCACTCAAAAGATCCTCCTTGTGAGGTTGCACATGCTGAAAACAGATGATGTGTCAGCTGAGTAATTTAAACCATGAATCTGTACTTGCTTAAAGATGAACTTGTTTGGAAGAAAAATGAGAAAAATGCTTGTGACCGTCCAACAGAGTCCCTGGATAAGTGCATCAATTTTGGTTCTTGGCAGGTCCAGCACACATAATAAAAGAAAACTGCTGAGGTCAGCAGCAAAGAGAAGCCACACTTCTTATTTTCACAAACACAGTTTTGGGGATGGTAATCATATCTATTAGCAAGGGTGACACCACTGTGGGCCTGGCAGAAAAATGAGCTCTCCCACATTGCAAAATGAGCAAAGTGGAGATCGATAAATCATAAAATTAGTTGAGACATCATCTATCTTTTGTGGCTTTCCCTTTATTTCTGCCAGGGTCCCTGGGGACACTAATTCATTTCTTGCATTTTATCGTTGGGAAAACATGTCAAGGTTTGGAGGCTGCATTCAGTTAGGGGAGCAGGGGCAATAATGTGTGTCATTAATTAGGCAAGATTGGGAAGCTCAATCCAAATTCTGATCTCCACTGACTTCCATAAATTGAGTTTTAGCACCTCTTGTGTGTCTTGTATTACTTCATCAAAAAGGAGTGTTATTGAAATATGCCCTGAGAGGTGGGGGGGACACGTCTGCTTGCTCTGAAGAGGCAATAAATTTAGGGACAAACCAGGTGATAATCCAGATGTAATCTGAGTTGTCTGACAGTTCTTTCTGTTATCTGCATATAATTAAAGTAGGTGGGAACCTGGTAAACACAGAGATTGGAGCACATGTATGTGACATCTAGTGGCCACACTCCTGATTCGAAGGCATAAATCTGACAGATTTTCAAGGACTCTAAAATCATGATATAGTTTTCATTTCATAAGTGCATTTAATGTAGGCTTATTACGACATCAAAAGAACCCTGAAATTAACAAAATATGGTAGTGATTAGATTGTGCCAGTTACTGATTGCTGCCTATTAAGCCACCTCCAAACATAATGGATTAAGACTAATTTATTATTGTTGTGATCCTGGAGTTGGCTAGGTCGAGCAGGCAAGCCCTCTGCTCCATGTGATTGTAGCTCGAGCTGCAGTCATTGGGAACTTGATTTGAATCCAACATGGCTCTTGAACATGATGGCACTAGGGATTGTCTGTTGGTTGGAGTGCAACAAGAATGCCTCAGTTCTCCCCGATGTATCTTCTCTGTTTGGCTTTGGCTCCTGGATTTTAATGAACTGGAGTTTAGTGACCTGTCTTCTTAAGACTTGGAAGACATGGCACATCACTTCTATCACATTTCTGTTGGTCACAGCTGGTCATCAGGCCAAGGGAGAGGGTAGTGAGCACTATTTATTCATGTAAACCAGGGCATGCACCTGAGGACCATCTTTGGACTTTAGGAACCCTGTGGACTCTGGGGCCAAGTCTAATGTAGACCCACCTCTGTCTTTGTTCTTTTGTGAATCTAAACACGTCCTTTCCTTTCTTGTGCAAGGAACCTAGACTTGGCTAAGGAAGGAGGTTGTTACTAGGAGAGAAAGAGCTGCATGCTATGAAGAGAGGGGTGCTCAGTGGTTTCTAAAAGCTTTTATTAACCCCCTCTGATGAATGTTGGTGTTCATGCAACAAATGCAAACTATATTTCACTCTCTGTGCTCCACTCATACTCGCCCATCTTGGTAAATGCTTCAGAATTCACTCAATTGCCCAGGTCCTTAAGCTTGGGGTCATACTTGCCTTTTCCCTTCCTGCCACATTCCACATCCAGTTCATTAGCAAGTGGCTAAAAGACATCCAGTCTTTAATTGATTTCTGTCCAATCTCAATGATATTCCTTAATCCAAGACATCCTCCTATCGCCCTTAGACTGTTCTCGTAGCCTCAAAGTGATCCCCATGCTGTACCAGCTTTTCTGTTCCAGCTATGCTTATGTTTAGACTAAACATAAGCAGATGATATCACTCTCTCACCCCGCCGCCCCAGCTTACAACTCTCCAGCTGCTATCCATTGCCTCTGATTACCTCTCTTAGCTCATCTCCTAACACCTTCCCTCTTGCCATATTGGTATTTCTTCTGCTATTTTAACATACCATGGTCATTTGCACCTCAGGGTCTTTGCACATATGGCTTGCTGTGAAAAGTGTCAAGCTCTGGGAATGTATCATGACATACCCTGTTCTTTTGTAGCTTTAAAAGAGGGAAGACAGCAAACAAGTCAACACAAGTAAATGTCAAGATCCAGTGACCATTATGAGGATAAATAAATGCAGTTGGGAGGTGGAGGATGATGGGAGGTGTGCCTCAGTTTTGATAGGGTGCTGAAGTTAGGCCTCTCTGAGGAGAAGGCTTAAACCAAGGGGATGAGCCATACAGGTATCTAGGGGCCCTGGGGCAGAGGAAGATGATATTTTAAAGATGTGCAGGGCTTGGCAATGGCAGTGCTCCTCACAAAGCATGCAGTAATAGAAAGCATTGAATAAATATGGAAGTCATAGCTGAAGCAGTGATGAGTTCTTCGTGGGGTGTCCCACGGGGAGGAGGCTTCCTGTTAGGGAAGAGCCCTGAGCTACGGTGCTCAAAGTTTCTCTGTTGCTGTGAACAGAAAGGGTGTGTCAGCCTCTTCCTGCCCTGCCCACTGCTGCTTGGTGTCGGGTTCAGTGCTAGAGGCTTTGCCAACTCGGTGCCAGCCTATTGATAATGAAATCTTCGACTTGCCATTAACACTTCTAAATAGGACAGAAGACAAACTGCCTGTTCCCCATTCCAATTTTTCTTTGTGTTTTGTGTCCCACTGTACCCCATCCCAGGGAGGTCCATGAGGAAGCTTATAGAGTCTGACTCAGGTGGTCCTGGACTTGAATTCCCCTGGGATTTTACTGCTATGGGACTTTGGTGAGAGTTGCCAAAACCTGTACTTGAAAGTGGTGCATGGTGACTGTTTTCAGATTTGGGCCATCATGCCAGGTATTGTATATTTTCCCTTTTGTTTGCAATCTTTTTTTTTGGGGGGGCATGTAAAACATGTAAAACAGGATACTGTTCC
The DNA here is from genome assembly GCF_964194135.1 of Talpa europaea. NCBI lineage: Eukaryota > Metazoa > Chordata > Mammalia > Eulipotyphla > Talpidae > Talpa > Talpa europaea. The sequence goes on along the minus strand of NC_140079.1, from coordinate 93,728,219 downwards.
AAACTAAGATTACATTAGAAGGCTGTCCTCAGAGCAGGGGGTGTACAAAGAAAGGGGCAAGGTGAGGTTTGCCCTGGTGGGACTAGTGGGGTGTTCTGCCCCTGATGTTGCTCAGCGTTTTGCCTGTACACGATGCTAATAAAAAGCAGATGTGAACTGGTGGTGGGTGCAGTACAGTGGTGATACCCAAGGGGGAGATCCTATACTTCCAAACCACCAACAATAATGTAAGCCAGTATTACCTCAATTAAAAAAAATACAAAAAGTTAAATAAAAATAACATAAAAAATAATAGATTAACCTAGAAAAAAATAGTATTGCTCCCCTCCCCATCTCAGAATGCTTATTTATCCATATGCCATTCAGCACGTCTCCTGTATTTTTAAAATATATCTTTTAATTTTGGAATAAGTTTAGCTTTACAGAAAAGGCCAAGAAAATTCCCGTATTTATCCTTCATGCAGCTTCCCCTAATAATACAAAAACCAGGACAAAACCAGTTACATTTGTCAAATCCAAGAAACCAACACAGATGCAGTACTAGTCACTAAGCTACGGACGTACATCAGATGTCACCAGTGTTCCCCAGTCACGTCCTCTTTTTGAAGGACCTAAGGGGCCAAACCAGGCCCCTGCGTTGTGTCTAGTAGTTCATTTTATTATTGTTTTAAAAGTTCTTTGCTGTAGCTCTAAGGCACACAGTAGGGGAGTGGGAGGGGGAGGGGTCAAGACCGGAGGGAAGAGCACGAGGGACTATGGTGATGGTTCATGGGTGATGAGGTGGTGGGAGATTTCTGAGGATTTTTGTTCATTTATTGCACAAAAATGAATAGCAATGCAAGAAAAATAATTAAAAATAAATAAATTTTGAAAAATAATTCTCTGCAGACAGTGCACGTTGTGATCCCCCTCTCTCCTTTCTTGGTCCTGCCCCCATTTTTTTGCTTTGAGAAACCCCACTTCCATCATTACCTCCATCTTTGTTTCGCACCTTCGGGAGCCCCTTCTGATTTATCCTTCCTTTGTGCCACTCTGCTAATATAAACAAGTAGATATTCTCTTTCTCATGTGAAACCATCTCTTCTCTTCTGAACCTTGCTAATTTCATTTAAAAGATAGAAACCAGAGACCCCCGTGTATTGGGGCCATAGAGATGCCCCTCAATATTTCAGTGTGATTTCATTGTACTCTGCTGGGTGGATGTGTTTTGGTTTATTCAACCAGTTCCCCACTGAGGGATGTTTGGCTTGTTACTATCTGTGAGCCATTACGGTTCGTTAATGAATTAGTTGTGGTTCTTGTCTGGAAAAGGATGAGGTTGGAAGGGAGAAAACTGACACAGACACACCCCATTGTGTTGTACTTGGCAGATGTGCTCCCCCCTGCCACCCCGCAAGTTGAAGGTAGTGGCGAGCTGGCACGGAGCACGAGCTGGTACCATTTTCCCAACAGCACATGCTCACTTCGTGTCTCTGTGTCACATTTAATGAAGTGATATTTTTTCCAGACACGATGCTTTTGCACATTTAATAGACTGCTCTCTATTGGAAACATAACTTTTATTTGCACCGGGAAACCAAAATGTGTGTGTGACTTGCTTTATTGCCGTATCAGTTCTGTCGAGGTGGTCTGGGACCCACCCTCAATTATCTCCTAGGTGTGCCTGTTTTCATCCGAAAACTCATCGAGAATGAAACTGAAGGAACTTTTCTATAGAAATCTGGAGACCCCTACTGCTTCTTTTCCCTCTTCCCTAAGGGGTTTTCCCTCTGTGATGGCCTTGACTTTGAAGATGCATCCTTGGTGATAAGCAAGGGATTCTACAGATGATGCATCAAGAGTTGCACTTGCTTTGCATCAACTGCTGGGGAAAAAAATATGCCAGCTCAGGAAATGGACTCCAGTCAATAAGGCCTTCAGAGCAAATGTTCTCTTGGAATAATTTATTAACTCCCTGCAGATCTTGTGGTCAGCAGCAATTAGAATCTTCTCCCACAGAGGCCGTGTGCCATTTAACACGCTGGGGCTATGGCCTGCAACAGGACTTGAAGAGGCCCAGGGGAGGGCAGTGAGCTGAGGTGGGTGAAGATGAAGGGGAGGTGAAGAGGGAGAGCAGAGAAGGGCTCCTGTAGGGAAGGGCTGCACAGGCAGAACTGGAATGGATCTTGACTCTGGAGTTTTCACTTGGCATTTGTTGGGCAAGTTACTTATTCCTTTGAGCCTCAGTTTCTTCATCTGTTAGCTGGGGGAAGGGGTTTTGTGAAATTTCAGTGAGCTAAAATATGTAAAGTGCTTAGCACCGAGTATACTGCCAGAATACCATGGCAGTAATTAGTCTGGGGATAAGTTTCACCTCCTTGGGATGCAAATCTGAAGAGTTTTCTTTTTTTTGATTCTATCGTCAACTGTGTGTTAAGTCTCTCTATCCCACTGGGTGGCCGATCTCTTAACATTTTGATTACTTTCAGCTATTAAAAATCTCAGTCAGAATGAAACCAGAATCATAGAGACAGAAAACAGATTGGTGATTACCAGAGGGGAGCTGGGGTGGGTGAAATAGGTGCAGGAGAGCAAGCGGTACAAACTTCCAGTTATAAAACAAATCATGGAGCTGGACAGCAGGGGGATGAAAATCGGTAATATGGTATTTCAATTTTTAAATAATATTTGAAAATTGCTGTGAGGATGGTAAATAGATGTACTATGACAATTTTGCAATGCATATAAATATTGAATCATTATGTGGTACACCTGAAACTAAAATAATATTGCATGTCAATTACACTTCAATGAAAAAAAAATCTCAGTCAGGTTCAGTTTAAACCTCTACTTTCAAATCCAATTAAGAGTTTACTCCCTTCAGGTCCCAGCAGCAGTAATCTCAAGAGGTGGGAATATTTAACTCTTGGAGGAGGGAGGAGGGGTAGGCATGTCCCTTACTTAAGCTGGCAAGGCTATAGCTGTGGGTGGCGGATCTTCTCCCACAGCTGATACCACGCCTGTCTGTAGCTCAGGACTTGCAAACGTAGTGGCTTTGTCATTGGTTGTGACAATGACATTGTGTCATTGGTTCCAGTTCCAGTTCCATCTGTGCCATGTCTGCCCCTGAGACCCCTGCAGGAGAGCCAGTGTTGCTTCCTTTGGACTCTTTTCGGTCTTCTATGACCACCCAATCCCTCATTGGATGGCTCTCTGGATGTCTCTGTCTCTCTCCCCATGGGAGCTAAGCCTAGGAGACCTGTGGCTGCATTATCTGTGTTGGGTCTCTGCAGATCTGATAAGATGGAGAACACTTAGAGTGTCTAAATCCACAGACTGTTTGAGTCAATTGATTGATTATCCAGTTTTGCAGGCTCTTTGACTTTGGTTCATTTCAGCATTTTGCTAGTTGCTTTCCAGATACTGATTGACACATTTGCATCAACTGTCCAGCTCTGTGGTGGTCACTTAGGGGAAAGTGTGGTCTGTTATCAAGGAGTTACTACCTACTTTGAGGGAGGGGGTGAAATTTGCTCTACCTTAGCCCCATGAAAGATTTCTTTTATTATTTATATATTTATTTATTTACATTTGTCATGGTTGGTGCTACCAATTAATTTTGCACTTTAGAGGTATTTTGGTTATCAACTGCCAGAATAATGTAACAAATCTTCCTCAAACTCTTGTTGTGACCATTAAAAGCAGTTCTAGATTTGCTAAGTGTTCTCTGGGGAGCACAGTCACCCCTGGTTGAGAGCCGCTGGGTAGTTATAGGAGACTGGTAGCCCAGGAAAAGCTTGCAGAGGAGCTGATACCAGAATGTAGGCCTGGAGGTCAGTTTCAGAAGCCAAGTCGGGGAGGTCATTTCTATTCCATGGAGCAGCAGGTGTCATGGGCTGGCAGGGATGGTGAGACATGATGTCAGAGAAGCTAGGCAGAGCCAGGCCCTAAAAGTCTGGTATGACTGGCTGGACACAGACCTTGGAGAAATTTGTCTCTGTGGTTTTGGGAAGGAACACTTGTTAAACACGTAGATTCCTGGGCCCCACCCCAGGGATTTTAATCAAGGATTTTAATCACCCCAGGGATTTTAATCAAGGATTAGATATTATAAAGTATGAACATTTGTGTTTAAGTTTACATGGACATGCTCTTACTCCCCCTAGATACATATGTAGGTGTGGAACTGCTTAGTCATGTGGTTGATTGTATGCTAACTTCCAAAGAACAGCCAGCTTTGTTTTCTAAAACAACTGTGCCATTTTATATTCGTACCACTAGTGTATGAGGGTTCTAATCTTTCCATATCTCACTTTTAATTATTATTATTATTTTATATCCATTTTGGTGGGTGTGAAATGCTGTCTCACTGTGGCTTAGATTTGCATTTCCCTGATGGCCAATGATGAGCATCCTTTAACGTGCTTATTAGTGAACAGTGTATTGTAAAGCTTCCCCGGGTTCTTCTAGTATGTAGACAGGGTCACGAGCAACCTGTATGTGTTCCGGGAAAGCGGAGATCCTTGTGGCATAGTGTATCTGGGAATAGCTTCCTGGAGAAAGGTAAGCAACCTGAGAGGTTAGACTTGCTGCTGAAAGGGTGAGGTCCCCTGGGAGCCCCTGCAGTAGAGACTGGAGGGAGAAGAGCAGGCACACAGAGCACCTGGATAGGAGACTCCTGCAGGGGTGAGATGAGAGGGTCTAACTGGGGAGAGAAGAGTGAGTATGTAAAGGGGGAGGGTGGGAGACATGTGGAGAATTAGAATAGACCGGTGGTCTTCATGCTGATGAAGTACTGGGGACAGGGGAGAGGAGAGAGAAGGGAAAGAAGAGTCTCACTTTGAATTGGTTCTATTTCAGTGGTAGAAATGCGAAATCCATTTTGGACAAGCTGAGGCTTGCAAGTTCTGGACAGGAGCAAAGAGGGGGTGACACATGAATAGTGCAAGTATGTCCCCTGAGCCTCATCTGGTTGGTCTCTAAATTGGGGGTAACAGTTCTTTGTCACAGGATGTGTGGGGAAATTCAGAGAGGTAATTGATACAGCCTAGAAAACAAAATTGACAAGCACTCTGTTCATACATCTAATTTATTACCTTATATTATCATTTACATTTGGCTCTCTTGCTATAAGATTGTCTTATTTATCTTTATACCTGCCTCATGTGCCTGCACAACCTCAGTGCCTATAACTGACCAGAGGTGGATTTATAGTTTCCTTCCCTTCTCTTTATTTATACTTGAGACCCACTGAGTGCCAGGAGTTGGATGTATCATTATGTTCCATCCCCTTCCAAGAACCTAGGGAGGTTTCCATCCCTGGTTTATAGATGAACAAAACAAGCCTCCCCACCTGGTTTCCTGGAGGTATTTGTCTGTGGGCTGAGTAAAATTCTGTTGCTGTTGGGGGAAGGGAATGAAAGTTTATTTGTTTGGGGGTAAAATGGCCATTTTAACAATGTTATTTCTTCTGATCTATGAAGTGGAATATCTTTCCCTATCCTTGTATCTTATTTCTTTTAACAATGTTTTAGTTTTATTAGTAGAGAACTTTCACTTCCTTTGTTAATTTTAGGTACTTATTTCTTTCTCTTCTAGTTCATTGATTGCACATAAGAATGCAACAGAATCTTGTATATTGATTTTACAGCCTACCACTTTAATATACTGACATATTGTTCTTAATAGATATTTTTAGTGAAGTCTTTAGGGTTTTTTTGGTGTGTATTATCATGTCATCTGTAAATAGTGTTAGTTTTACTTCTTTTCATATTTGAATTCCTTTCTCTTGCCCACTGTTCTAGGCAGAACTTCCCATACTACGTTGAATGGTAGTGGTGAGCATGGACATTCTTGTCTTGTACTTGATCTTAGAGGAAAAGCTTGCAGTTTTCCACCATTGAGTGTGATTATTGTGGGTTTGTTGGATGTAGTATTATTATGATGTAGTATTTTCCTTCTATGATGTAGTATTTTCCTTCTATCCCCCCATTTTATTTAGAGTTTTTATTATAAATGGATATTGGATCTTATCAAATACTTTCTCTCCACCTATTGACATGTTCGTTTTTTTTTTTAATCTTTCCTTTCTTTTTTTTTTTTTTAAAGATTTATTTATTTATGCATACAAGAGCTGGGGTACAGGCCAGGAATGCGGGAGGTGAAAGAATTCACCAGAGACGGAGCGGGGAGCAGAACAGGCAGATTGACTGAAACACACTGCTGAGGGGAGCAGCAGTTGAGACAGGAGAGGTCTGCTGCACCATGTGGGTTGCTCCCTGGCCTGCAGGGGATCGAACTCATGCTGCAGAGGCTGCAGATTGCTTCACAGTGCTGTGCTTAACCCCTTGCTTCACCAGGGAGGCCCCCATCTTTCCTTTCATTGATGTGAACTACATAGATTTTTGGATGTTGAACCATCCTTGCAACCTATAGCTTTCTTCAAGGAAACATAATAAATGTTACTGAACTTTGTATGGAACTACAAAAGACCCCAAATAGCCAAAGCAAATGAGACAAAAAAGGAGAATGGAGGTATGCTCCCAGACTTTAATTTATACTACAAACAGTAATAATCAAAATAGTACGGTATTGGAATAAAAATAGACACACAGATCAATGGAATAGAACTGAAAGCTCAGAAATAAACCCACACTTAATTAACAGCTAACTTATGACGAGAGCCAAGAACATACAATGGAGAAAAGAAAGTTTCTTCAATGATTGGTGTTCGCAAAAATGGATAGCTCATATGCAAAAGAATGAACTAGATCACTGTCTCCTACCATGTACAAATATTAACTCAGAATGGATTAAATACCTGGACGTAAGACCTGAAACCATAAAATGCCTAGGACTATATCAAATTTAAAAGCTTCTGCACTGTGGAAGAAACTGTCAATAAAACAAAAAGATACTGTCCGAGGTAGAAAGAAAATTGCACATCACACATCTAATTAGGGGCTAGTATCCAAAATCTACAATGACTTCATACAACTTAACAATAAGAAAATAATAACCCAATTAGAAAAAGCAGAAGAGCTAAATAGGCACTTTTCCAAAGAAGACATATAGATGGCCAGTAGGCACATGAAAAAATTCTCATCAAAACCACAATGAAATGTCACCTTGCACCTGTGATTCAAAGACTAGACTCAACAAGTGTTGGTGAGCGTGTGAGAAAAAGGAACTGCTGTACATTGTTGTTGGGAATGTAGATCCTATGGACAACTATATGAAGGTTTATCAAAACATTAAAAATAGATCCTACCTAATGATCTAGCAGTACAACTTTGGGCAGGTGTCTACTGGAAAAATTGAAAAAACATGAATTTGAAGGAATACACGTACTCCTATTTTCATTACAACACTATTTGTAATAGCCAAGATATGGAAGCAATCTAAGTGTCCAATGACAGATGAGAGGCTAAAGACGATGTGGTCTATCTAGACAATGAATATATTCATCTATTAAAAAAAGATGGACTGTTGCCATTTGTGACAACCTACATGGAACTGGAAGGGATGATGCTAAGTTAAATAAGTGAAATAAGAAAGAAGGAGAATGACCAATACTGGATGATTTCATTCAAACACAGAATATACGAAGGAACAGACAAAATTAAACAAAAACAAACCCTTGAAATATGACTGCAGAAGTGCGACTATCAGAAAGTGGTGTGGGGTGGGGGATAAAGGGAGAAAGGAGCCCAGTGGACTGTGGTGAAGATTATTGGGGCTTTGGTAGTGAGTGTGGTATGATAACATTCATTTGTGGAGGTGTGAACCTATACTTCTAAGTCATATAGTGTTGTAAACCAACACAACCTCAGTAAACATAATTTTTAATTTTAAAAAAGATTTATGCATACAAGAACTGGGGTACAGGCCAGAGGTGTGGAGAGTGAGAGGATTCACCAGAGACAGAGTAGGGAGCAGAACTGGCAGTTCTGCTGAAATACACTGCTGAGGGGAGCAGCGGGTGAGACAGGAGAGGTCTGCTGTGCCTGTTGGGTCAGCTCCCAGGCCGGGGATTGAACTCGTGCTGCAGTGGCTGCCAATAGCTTCATAGGCTGTGTCTTATCACCTTGTGCCACCAGGGAGGCCCAATAAACATAATTTTAAAAGTGTACTTAGTTTAAAATTTTTTTTGCTCTGTGTTATATATTACGTAGTTTTTCTTAATTCTCTAGCCACCTAGTAAGATGGGCATAATTATTACTGTTTTAATATAAAGAAACAGACTGCCCCAGGTCCCGCAGTCTGGGTAGTGGCTGGGTCTGTCTGCAAAGCCCCTGACTCCCCACTCTAGCACATTGCCTCTAGAGAGAGGAGTAGGCAGCGAGAGCAGGGATTTTGGAGGGCAAAGGTCTGCAGCCCCCAAGGATTGGTACCTGCAGTGCTGCTCTCTGCTCCTAGATGGCGCTCAAGGCTTGGCTTCCAGGACACACCTGGGCTCCCGCCTACCTCTGGTAAACAGGCTACTAAATTCAGGCAACATTTTATTTTAAGGAGAGGAAGAGATTCAATTTTTTTTTTTTGCTTTTGTTTTTGTTTCTGTTTACTAACTAACCTGGCACCTCCAAGCCTGCCTTTCATCTCTGTGGTTGCATCAGCCTAATATGCTGGAAAGACCCTGGGGCTAGGGGTGACAAGGGCATGGCAGGGTAAGCCATTTCGAGCAAAAAATAAAATGAAATGGCCCCATCTCGGAAAGCCCCTCTCCTAACCCTGTCATCAAAGTGGCGTGGTCTGTCGATGTCAGCACATTCCCTGCCCTGGGAAGGAGAGCCTTTGTCAGCCAGAAGACAAGAGTATTGTCAGAGGTAGAAAAGAGCCTCTTCTTTGGTGTTTGACCTCTCATCTTGTGGATCTAGGAGACAGATGGCTAAGTCTGGATTCAGGCTTTTTTTTTGTGAAATTTTGCTCACCCCATTTGCCTTTTCTCTTTGTAAAAAAAAAAAGTTGAAGTCTTTGGTTCCTGGACTGGGGTTTGTGAGGGGCAGGGGTCGGACTCAGGGAGTAGTCAGGGTGGGGCAAATTCAAGGTACCTTCCCTGTTTAAGGAGGCAACTACTATTCCTTTCCGGCTGTGGAAAAGGAGTATGCAGCCTTGTTTGTTTTAAACATGTTTTCACCTGATTTGTAAAAAGTGAGACATCTGGATTTTAAAAATATTTTTAATCAAGTTAAAAAAGGGGTGTTCTAAATTCCTGCTATGAGTGAGACCATCTGCTCTTTTTCTTTTTCTTCTGGCTTATTTGGCTGAGCATGATCCCTTCCTGCTCCATCCATGTTGTTGCAAATTGCATTTATCTTTTTTGATTGTTGAGTAATATTCCATTGTGTATATGTACCACATCTTCTTGATCCAGTCGTCTATTTTGGGGCATTTGGATTGTTTATAAGGGACCAGGAGAAAGACTAATTATATTAAAGTAAAAATCAATATCAACAAGCAACTATAAGTCAGAGACACACTGCGAGGGGTGGGGGTAGGAGGGATTACTGTCAAATAATGGGTGTGGGCATTGTATGGGGACTATAGCCAAGATGAAAATGCATACATTGTGCAAAAATGAAAAATGATGTAAAAATATGGTAAATAAAATATTAAAAAAAAACTACAATGAGACATATTAAAAAAAAAGGGTTTGTGTGAAAATACTGCCTGGTCTCTGGTGTAGGCGAACTGGGATGGCCTCTTGCCATATCTGTGGTATGACACCGTGTGCTCGGGCTGAGGAGCAGGGGAAAAGGCTTAGGAACATGCCGGGTTTCCAAGGTGGATGGAGAGGACGGGGTCCTGTGCATGAGCTAAGCAGATCTCTGGTTATCTGGGGGGCTGTGCGCCAGGATCTTGTGGCTGGTTTTTGTCTGGTTTGGGCATCACCTCAGAGGAAAGGGGTGTTGATGGTGAGGGGCAGCCCGAGTGGAGTGGAAGTTGAGGGGGAGCTAAGATGGGGAGAAGAGCATCAGGTCAGCTCAGAAAGGTCTTTCCTGGCAGGTGAGAGAGGTAGCCTGGCTGGATTGTCAGCTGCTAAGGTCTAGGTTTGCACGAGAAACAGAACTATTCTGGGAAACTGACTATCATGTCACCTTTATTTCCTATTTTCTTCTTCACGATTCTTCTTAAAGTCTAAATGTGGGATTTGGCATTATGTTCGTGGAGCATTTGGATCCGAGCAGCTGGGGGCTGGAGCCGGAGCCCTGTTACACTAGGAATGACTAGAACTTGTAGGTTTCAACTACAACCCAGTGGGTTGTATTGATGCATTTCCTGTTGGTCTTCATTTCCTGGCCCATGTACATTTCCCCTCGATTTATATTTTAATGACATTTCCCGATGTTGTTGTGCTGCATGCCTTCTCAGAAGCTGCCTCAAGCCTTTGGTAGAATGGATAAGAAGGCAGGTGCAGAGGGGCCATGAGGCTGACTGAACCGGGGTCTAGATGCTTTGACTGTGGGCAACGCTTCCATCTGCTGCACATTCTGCCAGGCTCTGGACCTTTCCTCGTGGGAAGGAGAGAAGACAGGGGCAGACTAGCATCTGTCTTCCACTCAGCCCTCTATCCTGGGTCTGTTGTCCTAAGATTACAGGGGAGAGATTGACAGCTGGTTTTCGTGGCAGGCTCAGTGACATCTGAGGCAAGGTTGGTGGCCAGAAATTGGGGAGCTCTCAGACTTTATAAGGCTCTCAAGCAGAGCAGCTTCAGGGCCTGGGTAACATTTCATGGCACAGGGTTGATGGGAATGCCACTCTTCCAGGCTCTTGGGGAAAATCGCTTTGTTATTTCCATCTAACAGACTGGAAATGGGGGCATCTGGAACAATCTATTGGCTTGAGTATGGTGGGTTCTGATTGTGAGATGCAGATGGAACACATCACTAGAGTTGACTGGAGTCCACATTGAAGGGACTTATTTCTGCAAACCACACAGAAAAAAGGGGCACATGCCATCATCTGCACATAAAAACACATAGGATTAGTTTGCCAGGATCTGTCAACATTAAAATCACATCTCTATTGATTCAGCAATTCCACTTTTTGGAAACTTCTACAGAAATGTTCAGGTGTGTGTGTATAATATATGTTCAAGATGTGCATGACAGCACTGTTGCAGTAGTGACAGATTGGGAGTAACCCTAAATATCCATCGTAAGGGAGTGACTAAGTAATGGCGTACCCATACATTGGTGCCATATGGCTGTTAAACAGGTGAGATAAATTTATATGTGCTAACATGGAAATATCTCCCAAATATTCCAGGTTTAACTAATGTGTCTATTCTCTCTCTGCGTCTCTCTCTCATCCATCCATTTCTCCATTTTAAACTATATGTGCATATTTATACAGGTAGCTATATGGAAATATAGAATGTGTGCATGCCTTTATTTATGTAGAATTAATACCACTTCCCAAAGAAGTTTGTAGACTGATTTTGCCTGCTGTAGGGTAAGGTAAACAAGTATCAGGCTTTTCTGCCCTCCCACCATTAGGATTGACGATGGATCTGCGATCCTGAATGCTTGCCTGATGGCGGACACCTGGAGTAGGGTGTGGGCATGCTTAGGTGGGTACACCTGGGCTGAGAGACTGGGCTTATAAGGGCGGCGTCACAGGGGCACCAGCAGAACAGCGAAACAGCAGAGCGAAAGGAACAAGGCCACGAGAGAATGCTGGAGAGCCCAGAAAGACTGAGGACTCGCTGGGAGCTGGGAGGACTGTCAGCCTCCCGCCCCCCGCCCCAACACCGCTGCCTGTCATATACCTGGTAAAAGATTAATAAAATTCTGAAAAGCCACCAAGGGCTCCAGGACTCCACCTTTACCCCATCTGCTTGGGTCAGAGAAAACCTGCTCTGTCCCTTCCTGCCTCTATACTCGCCTAAGTCCTGGAGACCCCTTTAGTTCTGGGTCACAGGTGGTCTGGGAGGTCGCAAGGGTGGCTGCTAGCCAACAGATATGGAAGAATTTCTGGATTTTAAAGACTGGTATGGTCTTACTGGTGCACCTGGCTAAATATCGGATTTGCCATTCTTATTCTAAAATTATGATTAAAATGTGGCTTCTTGTACCCTGAATTTTGAGTGGCACCCTGAAGTGGGCACCAGAGAGCAGAGGCCCCTGGGAATTCCTGGATCCTGAGCTGCTAGGAGCCATGTGCTCTGGGAACAGGATCCCTGCCTGGGGTCTGACATTACCCACAAGTCCTGCTGTATCACAATGTTTAAGAGAACTAACCCAATTCTGCAGAAACTTGGTATAATTAGTCGTTAATAACCAGAGCCTGGGTTCCCCATGGTGCAAATTGTTTCCGTATTGATCTCCACCTGCATTGTCAGCACTCTGGAAAGATTGAACTTTAAGTGCTTAATTCAGCCCCATTCAACCGATAATTTTGGTTTTGTCCTCCAAACAAAAGCAACCTTGTTTATCCTTCTTTTTCCCTCCCACAAATAATAAAACCAATCCATTTCTCCCCCTTCCCTCGCCCAAGCCTAGTCTGCTCCTGTAATCAATACATTTCGAAATGTCAATGTATTCCTTGGTGTGCAAGAGGGGAGGGTGGGGGGAGAGGGCAGCTGAGGGGGGCAGCCTCAGCATCTCCAGGCAGACAGGACTGCTGAAATCCGATCACGGCACATCCCCAGCTATACCCAGCCTTTGGGCTTCCACGCCTGTGTCCCTTCAGATGCGCTCAGCAGAAGTCCATACCCCGCACTTGCACGTTTGTTTTGCACCTCAAGACCAAGTTGCTAAGCTTTCTGCTTTTTCGAAGATAGAAAGTAGTCTGTATGGAAGTCATGCTCATTCTAACCCATTCCACATCTAACCCCCTGCCCCACAGTCTCACCTTATCCATGAAGTTAGTATTGTGGGGGCAGTGACGGGAGGAGGCGACTCAACTGGCCTGTTGGGTAAGCCAGAGTGAACCAGCCAACCTGGGTCGACCTCTCCAATCTAATAATGTAGCTGAAGAATCCGAGTTTGGACAAATTATCATAAGTCATTGTTTGGCTGAGAGATGTTAACAATGACTATTTACTATGTGCCAGTAATTTTATAAATAGTATTTTTAAATTATCACACTCCATATTTTTACCATTTCAGAGATGAAGAAACAAATGGAGATGGAGTGAAATGCCTGGAGGTCACATAGAAGGTAAATGACAAAAATCACATTGGGACCATGCCTTTCTGACCTGTGTGTGTGTGTGTGTGTGTGTGTGTGTGTTCTCTCTGCCTCATTTTCCTCATAAAAAAGAGTGAGAACAAAATTGTCCTTTTACAGAGTGGCTAAAAGGACAAAGTGAACTATGCCTACAAAGTGTTTATTCATATTAAATACTTAGAAATAGTTGATATTGTTATTATAATTATTCCTCTGCTATGCATAAAACATTTGCTTTCAGAGATTTCTGACTTTCCCTGTTGTGCAAAGTTTTTCTTGATTTGTATCCTTAAAACATGTATGGCATTGGAAATGAATGGACAAGATCTCTGTCCTCAAAAAGATGACCATTTGGTTTTGAGGTGAGAAAGAAGAAAAAGCCACAAGTTACAGAGCAGTGTGATACTAATGATAGAGGAATATGCGAGAGGAGTACAGAGGAGGCCTCCTTAGCCAACCTGGGGAGGGATGTTGGAAAAGGCCTGTGGGGAGATTCGCACTTATCAGAGATGATGACTAGCTGTTGTTGGCTCAGCAGCTAGGGAGCATGGAGGGCTGTGAGCACAAGACACAGCAGATTCAAAGGCAGGAGGTGTGAAAAGTCACAGGGGGACTCGTGGAAGGTGCTCGCATATCAAGGAAGGGGCTTTTGAGAAATGACCAGAGACAGAGCCACGTGGGCAGGCATGGTAGCCCACGGTGGGCCTTCCTGACTAAGAAGCAGAGACTTTATTTTGGGGTCTGTGAATCCTTTAAGGTTTTTAAACAGGAAAGTGGCAGATTCAGAATCATGTTTCCAAAGACGACTTTGTGCAGCAACGTGGGGCGTTTGCTGGGGGGACTGAGAAGGAGAGAGATCACAATGGAGGTGGCTATAGGATTTCAGGGAAGTCATGCTGAGTTCTGAATATGTGTGGCAGAGTCAGTTATGAATGGAGAAAAATGTGATGGGAGAGCCGTTCATACTTGGTATCCACAGGAATTGGGGGTCAATTGGATAAAGTTAGTCTAGAACTATTCTGGTTTGGCTGGTTGGTGGAGCCATTGACCAAGAAGGGAGGCAGAGGGAGAAGCACGTTTGAAGAGAAAGATGGAAAGTCAAGTTTTGGACACTTTGAGTTTCCGTATCTTGGGCAGATGAGTAGGGTCTCTACTGCCCAGCCCTGATGCGAGCACAGGACCTGGTGATCAGTAGATGATTAGCAGAACTTGGTTGGGGAATGAGTGGATGACTACATGCACAATGTGGGGGAGATTGTCCAGGAGGAATATGAGTCAAGCAGGGTGTAGAGTAACAAGTCCTGGAGAACAGTAAGTACCCCATAGATTCCCCCCACCCAAAAAATTAAGAAAAGCTTGAAAATTGAACTCATAGGTAAATTAATCAAGAAAAGAAAATTCAGGGTATGGTAAAGAGTCATTTTCAGTGCTGATGTGACCTATAAAATTTATAGACTAACTTTTTTCTTTCTTGGAAATAATAGCTAACATTTATTGAGTACTTGCTGTATGCCGGACCCTGTTCAAGGGCTTTACCTGGATTTCTTCACTTAAAATTTAGCCCGATGGCAGGAAAGTGCTAAACTTATTTCTTTTCTTGAGATAAGGAAACTGAGACTTGGAGACATTAACTAATTGCTCAAGTCCTGCAGCCGGTGTGCACACCCAGGATTGACCTTTTCTGAGCCAAGACTCTCTGCTGTCTCCTAAATTCTCACTTATTTGAATATCAAAGCAGAGCATATAAGATTTGTCTTAAGACATTAAGATTGAGAGAATGCTACTGTTTTGGTGGCGTGTGGGAAATACAAGTTGCTATGCTGATCCTGTGTATCTTTCAGCTTTTCCAGGTATCATCATCTGCATTTCCTAGTCTATTATGCTATTAAGTCGATGGCTTTTGAAATGCTGCCACCTTTGGGAGTGGGGTGTTCAGTTTTCTAATCATGACCTGGACAACTATTCTCCTTTGGGATGAGCATTGAGACCAAGGGTGAGCTAGTCCTGAGGTCAGTGGCATGGACAGATCCTTTTTTTTTTCATTGGCTGGTGGAGGCCAATTAGTGGCTGCGGATGAATGGATTCAGTTAAATGCTTACAGTGGGCTAAATTAACTAGGGGCTATGAGTTGGGGGACCCATCTCCACTGACCACACCGCCTTGCTCTGCAGACTTCAGAGCAGCCCCTTCAAGGACCCTAAATACAGTCCACCAGCACTCACATTTGTGGTTTATTTTCCCTGATTCCATCCCTCATGGTGGGGAAAAAACCAGTCTTTAGAGTCAGGCAGAGATAACTTTGACTTTTGCTTTTTGCTGGGTACTTTGACAAGCACATAACCTATAACATCTCAATCCTCATGACAACCCTTTCAGGCACATCATGTATTATTTCTAGCACACATACCTGAGATCTAGGCTCAGAAAGGTTAATTAACTTTCTAAAGTCACACAGCTCAGTGGCTGTCAGTGTCAGTCACACAGTTCAGTGCCTCTTCTATCATGCTATCCTCTGTCCGTTTTCAAAGCAGGGTTTGTGTCTAGCTTTTGCTCATAGCTCTTCGAATAAGAACATCCAGGAAGCTCGTGTGTAGTCCTGTCAATTGCTTCTGATGCCTCATCTTCCTTCTCAATGGGAATGGTAAAAAAGCAATGGGCAGGGCCTCCCCGGTGGTGCAGCGGTTGAGCGCTGGGTTGCGAAGCTGCTCGTGGCCTCTGCAGCGCCGGTTCTATCCTTGGCTGCTCCCCCACCACCAGAGGAGGGTCCCACATGGCGCGCAGACCTCTCCTGCCGCCCGCTGCTCCCCTCAGCAGTGTACCTTGGTCCTTCTGCCTGCTCTGCTCCCTGCTCTGGCTCTGGTGAATTCTCTCACCCTCCCGCACTTCTGACTGTACCCAGTGCTTGTATAAATAAATAAATAAATCTTGAAAAAAAAATAGCAATGGGCAGACACAATTTTCCAGGTCTCCCTGTTATGGACTGCTTGCTTGTGTCCCCTTTCTCCCTCTGAATTCATCACAGGTTGAAGCTCCACCCCCAACAGGACAGCATTAGGAGATGGGACCTTTGGGAGGTGATTTAGGTTTAGATGAAGCTGTGAGAGCGAGGCCCCCGTGATGGCATTAGTGCCCTGATGAGAAGAGAGAACAGAGCTTTCTCCTTCCCTGCGTGAGGCTGCAGCAAGACAGCAGCTGTCTATAAAGCAGGAAGGAGGCTCTCGCTGGAACCTGAGGGTGCTGGCTCCCGCTCCTGGACTTCCAGTCTTGACCCGCTGCATTTTTGTTACGGCAGCCCAATTAAGATGCTTCCAAACATGTTGTCTGTTTCCATCTTGATTTGCGGCCAGAGGACCTTGTCCATAGCTTAGTGCTATGCCGGTGATTTTTTGTGAAATCATCTTCCATAACCCGGCTCCCTGGTCAAGAGTGTCCCCTTTCTCCTTGTTTTGAGCATTGCATTATGGTTATTATTTTTTATTTTTGTGTTTTCTCCTCTCTCCTTTCGTAAGGCTTGCAGAGGCCGGACTTGTCAGGTGAGTGTGTTGCACACAGACGCTTGCTGTCTCAGCTTTGCGGAGGGTCCTGGCAGGACTTTCGGAGCTCAGCCACTTTGCTGCCTTTTCCTTCTGAGTAGAGAATTGACTTCTCTGCCTCTTGGCATTAGGTTGGTCATGCGAGCAGAGGACATGCTTGCTGTTTCTGGGTGGAGGCATGGGGTGCTGGCGTGAGATCCCCAGGACTTCTCCCTGACTGAACCTGTGCGTCGGCTGGATGGAGGGTCCATGAGGACTGAGCCACCACGCAGCGGCTGCCCATCCTAGAAGACTGACCAGGCTGAAAGAATGACTTTTGTATTGTCGTCCTGCGATTTTGGGTGTGTGGTTAGTGCGGCGCCCCCATGCCTCTACTGATCGCAGTCACCCCCTCTGGTTCAGGGGCAGGTCAGGCAGTGGTGGGATCTTTGCTTCGCAGCAGAGTACGAGCCGGCAGACTGCACCGTGGGACTGTGGGCATGGCGTTCTCTGCACTTTCTCATTTCCTTTATTATAAATGGAAGAGACTTATCCCCACCTTCTAGGGTTGCTGTGGTAGCAAACGACTACAGAAAATAGCAGAAACAAATGCAGTAGTGCCTGCACGGCACGCAACATGCCGCAGGCATTTAACGGACGTGTTTTCTTTCCTGCTCTCTTGCACTGCATTAACTAAGATTACGTGTTGTCTTCTTTTTTTTTAACCAAGGATTCCATGACTTCCTCATTAGCCAGTGTTTCCTCGTTGCCAGGGTTTAGCGCCAGTAACCATTCCCTTGTCGCATTCTCTGACTTCTGAAAGATGAAATCGTCAGCAAGGCAAGGCGAGGATTGATCAGATGAGACGCCCAGCAGATGTCCAGAGAGTCTGAGTCCCCACTGCTGCTCCATCTTGCCTCTGTGCCAGTTTTGTGATCTGTATTAGGAAAACACGGTCTGGTTGATTGCTCTGTAATAGACTTGCACAACATTAGCACTTGTTTCTCTTTCTTCTAGTTCTCCATGATAGTTGTTTTCATTTCCAATTTCCATTCATTCAATTAGATCCCTATTTTGACTCAAGCACTGAGCTGGGCATGAGGATACAGAGAGGGATGAGGCTTAGCTCCTACCTGTGTGAAAGTCACCCTGGTGAGGGGAACAGGTCTGTTAGCCAAACCAGCCAGCCAAACAAGAGAACAACACCCCCCAGAAAAACTATGCCCATTACAAAAAATGTTCGCATGTAAATGATGTGAGGTGTAAGAGTGGGAGGGGGTTGAGGACGTCTAAAAGATTGTGTTCAGTAGGGTTTTGACTGCAGACCAAGTGAATTATGGAGGAAGAGCATTTGGGTGAAGGGGACAGCATTTGCAAAAGCACAGTGACATGAGACATGGATACCTCTGGGCAATAGGAGTGATTTGGTGGCATCAAGTGAGTGGGTAGTGGTAGGAGATCAGGGAGTAGGTTTTGTCAGGCAGGACTGGGGAAAGAGGTCTTATTCTTGAGGTTACAGGTGTTTACTAGAACTGCTTCTCTCTCAGATTTGCCCTTTATTGCTTTATTCTAACCATGAACTTCAGCTTGTGAGATTGTGTTGTTGCATTCCCTGACAATGGCAGGTGTTTAGTCTCCCAGTATAAATGGAGTAGATCGAATGTGCTGGAACGAGAAGGTGTCAGGATGAAGATGACTTGGGCTCAATCCTGTGTCCTGTATTAGCTCTGGACTCTTAAACAAGTACCTGGGGTCTCCACTATCTCCTATGCAGAGGGGGGAGCCCACCTGCCTCCTTGAGCACCTGTGAGGATTAAAATAAGAGAAACATGGAAAAATACCCAGCCCAGGAGTTGGCATCCATCGAGTACTTAGCACATCTTCCAGTGGGAGAAATCAATTATTTGTGTTTGGGAATGGCCTTAACTTCTCAAAAGAAACATCTGAAAATTGTTAATGATTGATTTAAAAAATGCAATTATGCTTTTTTTATTTTTCACGCAAGTTTTTGATTCTTTTTCATGACAAACCTTTCAGTGCCCTCAGAGGAGAAAAACAAACTTACACAAACAACACAAAAAAAATAGAAATTTAAACAATATGACATTTTTGTGGTATCAAACCTCAAAGGTCTTACCTTTAGATTATTTTGGTAAATCCATTTACATTTTTTACTCTCCCCCCAACCCCTGCCCCAAAGGTCATGTTTTAAAACACACTGCTATTTTGACATCTCCATTGTGATATTTATTTTAAGCCATCAGTAGAGTTTTAAATATCTCAGTGGTGAACTCTGGCCTCTGTAGAAGGCAAACTAATTATTTTCCAAATGGTTCTGTAAAGCAAGCCCCTGGCATTTGTTTCCTGGCAGTTTAGAAAGGAAACATAAAGCTGGTGGATTTTTGAAAAAGGGGATGTGCAGTTGAACAAGAGCTCAGAAACTTGGGCTCCAAAGTCATCTTGTTTCCCAAGAGGAAGCCCTGTCATTCCTGCTGAACAGCTGGACCAGTGTTTCACACAGGTGGTGCTGCAGCTGCCTCAGGTCAAATGGGCAGTGGCAGCGGAGGGAGAAAGGTCTGTGGTCACAGATGTCAAGGGCTGACTGAGGTCTTATTTACATACCCCTTTGATCCTCTCATGTAGATGTGGAAACTGAGTCTTGGAGAAGTTAAGTCTTTTGCCCAAGCTCATGGGGCCAGGGAGTTGAGAGCTGTTTCTTGCCTGACAACAGAGTGTGATCTGCACCACTCAACTCTGCTGATTTGCAGTTTCCATGTTGTGTGATTTTCTCTGAGTATGTCAGTTTCTTCTTCCATCAGATGGAGCGGATGGTATCTACTCCCTGTCTCATAAATATGGCCACCAGCTATGCTTCCATAGGTGGAAACACCTAGAGAAAACAAGTGAAAGTAAAACATTGTGAATTCATTGGCTCTTGAGTAGGCTGACTCTGTGTCTTATGAGTTCACCACACCTGGCTACATACTGGTCCCTCATCTGCCGGTCAGTTTCCTCTCGTGGATGGCACCACCTTGGACCATAATACATACCCTTCATCCTTTGTGTCTTTTCCCATCTGACTTTTGGTATTCTCACTAATTTCCCCCTTGTTGGAGATACTTTAAGTTTCCTGGGAGCTTGGGGGTACATAGCGGAGAGGCAGCTGACCAACCCAGGGTTTAGCTGAGCTTCCTAGAAGACTTGACTCTTGGGGGGGTGAAGATGATTATGGTTAGGAGGAACAAGGAGAGGGGCATGTGCTGGTGTAGTGGTATACCATGCTCTAGAACTCACAAGTCTTTCTGCAAGATCAGCGGGTGTGGGTGGAACGTTGGTATGATTTTTTTAAAATCAAATGAGCATTTTCCTCCAGTTTCTTCAGCTAGACTGTTAGTGCCAGGAGAGCAAAGACCACACCCCAATTCCATACCCCTCATTGAGTCTTAACAGGGAATAGACACAGAGGAAACATTCAGGTTCTGTTAGTAAATTGGGTTTTATTGGGTGAGTGGGGAGCAGGGCGACCAGAAAGACCCTAGGCTTTGGAGTGAGACAGACCTTGTTCTGGTCACTTCTGAGTCTCGGCTTCTTCATCCATGAGATGGTGGAGATGCGTCCATCCCTCATGGGGTTGTGATGGAGATGAAATGAGATGTGGTATTTGTGAAGGGAGGGGCAATGCAGACTCAACACGTGTTACGTCTTGTTTTGGCCAGCTCCCCTGTGAATTAATGCTAACTGCTTTGAGGAGACTCCCAGCTTCACTGATTGCAGCTAGGTAGGCAGGCACCAAGCACCTACTGTGTGCATAGTGAGGCATACTCACTGTCCATTTTTCTTCTTCTCCATCATTCAGTGGCATCATGGTGGCTTTCAGATACACAAGTACATTGATGAAAGGGATTAACATCCCCATTGACTGGGTCTGGCAAACTTCTCCAGCTGGTGTTTAAAGAAAAAAATTGAAAAGATAGTAGTTACATTCCTCTTGAAACCTCATTTTCATTTTGATTTTCTCATTCAGTACAATACAATATTTTCTTGAAAGAGATATTTCAATTTAGGAGCCAAAAGGTAGCCCAACATCACCACAATAAGAGAAATAATTGTCAAAAACAAGATTTCAGATAGAATTAGTGGATGTAGCTTATCTGCCTGAGTTCTGTTGTTACTTACCACCCTGTCATCCCTCCTTCTGAGGGACTAATTCATTTCTCGCTGAACTTTAATTTACAAGATGTGGTTGATGACCACCACCAGCTTCACCCAAAGTAAGGCCACTGAGAGAAATGGCTCAGATGCATGAAGCTGCCTGGGATGGAGTGAATTGCATTGGGGCTTCAGAAATGCAGTGTGGAGTCTGCACCGACTTTCTGTTTTCATTTCACAATCAATAAAGCCATGAATGAGAGAGAAATATGTTGGTTACATTACTTTAAAATAGCCTGGCAAAAATATAATTTCTTATTGATTAGTTTCCCATCGAAGGCAAGGTCTGTGGATAAAGGAGAATTGACTGCTGAAAATTCTAAAATAAAGAAAGTAAATGAGGGAAGATATTTAAAATTTTAAAGGAGAGAAAAGGGTATAATCGATGTGCCCAAATCTGCCACTTATAAAAGTATTGCTGGAACTGAGGTCTAAGTTGTTCTTGATCTCATTGACTGACTTTCATTGACTCCAATATTAAAAAAAAAATGTGAACTAGATCAAGTGGTTTTGGGAGCAAAGCCTGTGGATAGATGTTTTAGGAACCATGGAAAGTAAAGAAATATAGGAGTAAAAGTTATTCCTGGAAATTAGGGGGTTAGGTGAGGCATGAGTGGAGGGATTAGTGTGTGGTTGTGACTCCTTTTGGTGACAAGTAATAGAAACCTGACCAAACAGGCAGAAGCCAGTGGTAGGAAGTGATGATGCCTTGCAGGGGACAGTTGGCATTGACTTGAGACATTTTTGGGGCCACAGCGGTGAGATGAGAATGGCGTAGTGAGTTGAAGCCAGGAATGCTGCCAGGCATCCTACAACGCACAGGGCACTCCCCATCCTGTCAAACATCAATAGTGCTGAGGTTGAGAAACTCTGGTATAAGAAATAAAGAGAATTTGTTGACCCTTCACTGAAAAATCCAGAAGAGCTCGCTGTATATGTGTGTTGGAGCAGTGACATCAGAAGTGCCATTTTCTCTCTGGCTTCCTACTTTCTTCGTAGGCATCATGTGTTGGGAGTTTTTCTTCCTCATGATCACAAGATGGGGTTCCACAACTCAAGGCTGCTACCCACTCAGAGACTCGGTGAAAAAAGAGCTTGTCCTTTTCATTGCTTCCCCCAAGAATCCTGAGGCTGACTCTCACTTGGCACAGTTCTGCTACATGATCTCCCCCAGTCACTGGAGGAGCGCGTCAGTCTGTTTACTGACCTGGAGCACACGCCTTGCCTGCTGCTGGGTGGAGGGCATTGGACCCAGCTCTTGGACTGAGAGAGCAGCTTCTCTAAAAAGAAAAGTGGGGGGCTATATCTGGAAGAGGGGAGGATAGATGCTAGTCAAACAACTTTCATTTTCTGAGGAAATTCAAAAGGTGGTGGAAATGAAACAGGACTCTTCTTGATCATCGAAGATAAATGATTTTTAATATTTCCGCGATAATCTCTCTCTCTCTGCTAATAGTCATGTTACATCATAATGCATTTAGGTACCTACATATCCTCTGCCCTAGACTGTGAGGTCCTAAACACAGGGGTCATGTTTAATTCATCTTTTAGCCCAAACACCGTGCACAGAACAGAGCACCAGTAGGGCAAAATGAGACTCTTTTCCATGAAAGAAAGAGTAAAAGAAAGCTAAAAAATCGATTTGCTCCTTTTAGATGATTTCACAGTCATTAATCAAATGTTTATTGAGCAACTACTGTGTGCTTGACCCTTTGTCAGGTCCTGGAGACCCAGCAGGAAACAGGGCATGCAGTGTGTGGGGAAACAAGGCAGGAGGGTGGTGGGTGCCTTGGGACATGTGACCAAAGAGAGTTGCCTGTGCGAAGAGAAGTCCCAGGAGCTATTGAAACCACAGCAAGGGTCCAACTCAGAGTAGGAGTTTGTGGAGGTGTTACTCAAAGGGGGCATGTGGAAGGTGAGTGAGAACTAGCTTTACGAAAAGTGGGAGGGAGAGATTTCTCTGCAGAGGGAAGAGCAGTGTGAAAGACCTTGAGATGGCACGGGGCCCCTGGTCAGAGTTCCCGCAACCTGATTCAGGAGTAAAACTTTGGCTCTTTGTGTCAATGAGTCTCTTAGGCAGCGATTGCTTAATTTCAAGGAACAGAAACTCTTTCAAAGAAATCAAAGTGAACGTGGAATTTTATTGTCAGGTCACAGCAGGTTCCCGGGGAATCCAGTGCCGGCATCTGGACCTCATGGGCTTGGGGTGTTGTTAGCAGGCTTCCTCTCCTCTTGCTCTCTGGAGCTTATCTCTGCACATCTGCTCTGCTCCGTTCTCCTCTCTGCAGACTTCCTCTCTGCAGTCCAGGTCACTTTTCCCTTGCAGGGAATCTGATTCTTCCTATTCCCGACTTTTCCATCCAAGAATCTGATTCTTCCTCTTCCATGACTTTTCCTGGCTCCTGACACTCCCTGACCAACTCAGGCTTCATGTCTGTTTCACATTTCCATGTGAGCGTCTGATAGCCTAGGTGAGCGGGTGTCTGCTCTGGTCCAGTCAGCTGTGGCCATGTGAGGGCGTCACAAGGGTGTCTCTGCTATGTGTTGGCTAGAGAGGGTCTCAAGGGGGGCTTTGAATGGGGAAGACCTGGTGGAGAATCCCTCTCTGGACTGGTGTGGTGGACACTGAAGACACTGTGGTGCTCACTGTATCCAGCCCTCTTCTAGAAACTTCATACTGGTTAGCGGCTGTCCAGGAGAGGGTTACTACTATTCTCTTTCACTGAAGAAACAACTAAGATGCAGAAAGGTAAACACGCATTACTTTAGATATTGTTTTTGTGAAATGTTCATTGTCTAATAGGTCTGGACTCCAGTCTCCAACTTCAGCAGGAATGTCGCCCCCAGATGAATAGTTTGGGGGACACAGCCAATGTCATCCTCACCCTATTGTCCTTCTCCCTTTGCTGGTATTCCCTGGCTTCTCCCACATGCCGTCTTTTGCACATGCTACTCTGCCAGAACCACTCTTGTCCCACCCTCACTTATTTCCTGGTATTGTCCTTCCAGTCTTAGACGTTAAGTTCTCAGAGAGGTTGTTCCTGACTCCCTGAACAGAATTGCTTTCCCCTATTTCTGCTGGCTCACAGGACCCTATTCCCTTCCTTTGGTGTTTATTGGAATTTGTAATTTATAAGGTTTGTCCAATTTTTTTTCTGCCTGGACTGTTCATCCTTTGAAGGGGAGGAGTCACCTCTGCCTGGGATCTAGTAGGTGATTCCAAGTTATTAATATTAACCAGTAAATATTGGTTAAATTGGTAAAGTAAATGTAATTATACAGGGAAATTTCAAAGAGTAAACTCTAATGCTGCTGCTGAAAATGCTCCCATCTTGCTGTAAGGCAGGAGGATGCCTGAAATACGATGACTCTGAGGTTTGATCAGATCGCTTAGTTGAAGATGCCCAGGTCAGCCTCACACATGCGTTAGGATAATCATTTTTTTGCTCCCAGCTGTCTTCCTTCTTTAGGATGAGTCACAGGCCACTTTCAAAATTTTGGGAAAGAGAAGATAAACTAATGTTTAGGGGAACCTACTAATGGTCAGACACTGGACGAGGCACTTTATAAATACCATCCCATTTAATCCCCCTGACAAGCGTGTAACCTGTGGTTGGTGCCCCAGTAGATGGTCTTCTTGTACTTCTTCCCGGGTCTCTGTTGACTGGCCTGTCCCATGCTGCAGAGGCTGGGAATCGAAACAGTATGCTTTCATAGACTCCTTGCAGTTAAGATTCTGGATTTGACTTGGGTTCTGATGGGCTCCTGTGCGCCTTGAGTTCAGGGCTGAGTGCAGAGGGAGAAAGGCACAGTGCAACTGCCTCGCTGCTGTGGATTCCTACATTGCTGGGTGTTCAACCAGCCTCCTGACTTAGCGTCTCCTCCAAGCAGTGGCAGTTTTCCCCAGCATTGCAGAGGAGAGGGGATTTTCTTGGAAGCTCCAATTCTTTGGGTTCTTCCATTGGTTTTCTTAGTCACCTTATACCTAGGAATACATCCCTTTTTGCTTAAAGTAGTCAGAGTGGTTCCTTTGTCTGAACACTGTGTAAAACCCCAGCTCTCTTAAACCCTCCTCTGCCCTCTCTCAGATGAGGACCCAGGGTCTGAGGATCTGAGCTCAAATGATTTGGCTGCTTGTTCGGGACAGGTTAGAATAGGGCACTTGGGGCCAGACCGACTCTTCCCATCTTCAGCACTGCCACCCAGTTTCCCCTCTGGTTCCTTTTCTTGCTCCCCCCACCACATGTTGTTCCAAACAGATGAAATTTGACAGTCAAATTCATCCCCAGGCCTTAGGGACGTGACGTGTCTCTTCCCAGGCACCTCTGTATCTTTCAGAGGACTGTGGGGAGAGGATGATACTGATCATTGAGACATGACTCACATATGGAATCCCAAACACCGGCCTCTGTTTGAGGAAGAGGTGAAGGGACCAGGGAAGACACTGCCACAGGCAGGACAGAAACACAAGTCAGGAAAAATAGCTTGGGTTGACCTCTCTGATTTGTCCTAGTCTGATTTCTCAGAGGCCCGTGTTAATCTTCCCAGTTTGCTGGAAGGGGCTTGCCCCAGGTGGTAAGCTTCCTAAAGCTCTGGATTTGGGCTTATAAGCTGGTTGGAGCACACCCGCTTCTGACCACTCCCAAGAGCGCTCCATCAGATTTTAGACGTGCTAGCTAATTCCTTTCTATAGATTTGCCTGGCTTTATTAGGAGTAATGGTATCGAGGGTATTTTTCTTTATAGACATTATAATTAGTAATTGTTTTGAAGGGCAATTGCTGTTAAACTACTTATTTTTTCTTTTCCTGGAGGACAGGACAATTTCCAAGACTGATTATTTCACAATTGAAATTCCATGTCTCCCAGAGGTAGATTTTTATAGTGGTTGGTGGAAGCAAAATCCTCTATTTTTTCCTTTTACATATTCACACACACACACACACACACACACACACACACACGAACATTTCTGGGAAGGGAAGCGGAAAGACGAAGCCTCCACTGAGTGTTCGACAGCTTTTATAGACAGTTGCCTGGCTTGCTGGCTAATGGGAGGGATGATAAATGCTCCCGAGATACCATTTCAGTCAATTAATTAGTTAATGTTTAAAGATGGGAAGTGTCATGTAGAGAGAACGAGCATTATGATTCTCTTAATAAAAAAGACTTAATATCAGAAAAAATAATGAGAAGATAGCACACATTTTGCCTTTGAACTATAATTGTTCTCTTTGATTCTGTAACTGGTGGTGGGACTATACTGTCAGGTCACCTCTAAAATTCTTTCTTGCCAGAGATTTTCAGTCCATTGAGTGTGGTGAGGTCACTGATGGTTTTCTTGTAAGTGGGACTTGGGTAGGAAAATTGGGGACTTGTTGTCTGCGGCTCTGATGCTGGGTCAGAGCATTCCCCAAATGAGTCATGCTGAGGAATGACTGCTACATGGAGGGGTGCAGTATGCAGGCCACTTCCTTAGGAGGCCCCATGTTTCAACACCCAGAACATAAAACACCTACCTATCTTGTGAGGCTTTCGAACTTTAAGCTGGAGACAAGAAGCAAAGCAGAGTGGCGCACGTGGGGGGCAATGTTAATGGAACTGAAGATGGGAGTATAGGTAGTGGGGTGAATAAAAGGATTTGCTTCCCAGAAAATGGCTACCAGTAGAGTGGCAGGACCCAATTCCCACAATTTTTCACCATTGACTTTCATGCTGGTGGGTGGTGACTTTGGTGAGAAAATTTGGGCGAAGGGTAGATGGCTTTCCTCAAATACAGAGCTTGTCAAATCCATTCACTAACCATCCTAGACAGACATGACTTTCATCTACTGCTTGGATCTTAGCTGCCTAGTGAGAGGGTCCTAGAGAAAGGGGTACATGAGAGAGAGACAGATGTGGTAGTTTCTTGATATTTGACAAAACAGCAGCATCTGATTTGAAAGACACAACGTGCTATGACAGACTCAAGATTTTGGGCTGATAAAAGACTTTCTTCTTGTCACAGCTGCTCAGACATATTTCATTAATAGAAGTTGGAAAACAATTGATGAAAACACACTTTCCTGTCTTCCCACACAGTCTCCAGTACTGATGGAGAATGCAGGCTGTGGAGTTAGATGGTGCTATGGTCCAGCCCGCTCGTCCCTGCCAGCTGTGCAGTCCTGCAGAGTCTCCGCCTCTGCTCAGTACCGCTACTTCCTTATCTGTAAGTGGAGGTGATAAAAATATTTATCTAGGGAGGACTCAGAAAGAAGGTTATTTCTGTATTCATTCTACAGATATTTTCTCAACTTCTATTTCATGGCAGGTTTGTGCTGGCATGTTGATGTCACAAGTGCCAGGCAGGAAATTCCTTGCTTTCATGAAGGTTATCATTTCATGTGGACCCAGACAGTAATTAGGTTGATTAAAAATGGTAATGAGCTATGAAGAAACTGTAACACAGGAACATGATCAGGAATGGCTGGGCATGGAAGGTGGCAGCTTAGCTAGGAGGGGCTCTCTGAGATGATGTTGAGTTGAGTAGCAAGGGATGATTGGGGTCAGCTGTGCACCTATCTGGGGAAGAGCAAAGGAAATGACAAGTGCAAAAGCCCTGAGGTAGGAAGAGCTTGGCATGGTCTAGCAAAGGGACTGTAACACTGTAGGTGATTTAGTAGACACACTCACCATCGTGGGCCGATACAAGACTTTTTCTTTCTTTGTCATATTGATTCAGAGAGTTTGGGGGTATGGGCATGGATGTAGTCAAAAAAAGTAGGCAGGGACTGGGTCATGCAGGGCCTTGTAAACTGTGATCAGGAGTGAAGAATGTGTTCTCAATCCCGAGTTAGTAGTCACCAACCTCTTTCCTTTCTTTATAATTCTTCTCCCTTAATATGCGGTTGATTTTTGTTCAAGGTATCAAATTATCATTCTGGCTTCTTCTTTATTTCCTAGATGTAAAATGATCTGTTAGATTGGTCCAAAGGATGGTTTCATTTCTCACAATGCCACACACCATGGGAAGGTTCTGGAGAGAGTCTCATGTATCTTCAGGGAAGAGGATCCAAGGTGCTCAGGAGATTTTGAATACCCACTGAGTAGAAATGAATATGAGAAATTAATCCAGTAAGCTTGGGTTTAGGTATCTGTAAAAGAATCTCTACCATATTAATCAAAGTATAACACAACTAGTAAGAGTTGGGCTTTAAGAATCTGGAACTTTCAAATAACTTTTGCTTTTCAAAGGGTAAAGACAAGGAATATCATATATATATATATATTTTTTTTTTTAAATAAAAATCCCACATGTGAATGGTCTCTCCTGATTCAGCCTAATTTCTAACACCATTTTTAGCTTGAGACTGCATGGTTCTTGGGCCTGCAGCATGCTCATTCACTCAGGGAGAGAGAGAAAAACTCAATTTCTTTGGGGGAATTTATTCATAATGGGCAGCAATGTGGGCTAACCTATTGATTCTTTTTTTCCCAGTAATAAGGGAGGAAATAAATGGCATCTTTATTGAGGCATTGGGGATTTTATCCCTTAGCTAACCAGAAATAAAAAAACAAAACAAAAATTCCAAACCAATGTGTGCTGAGTCCCAGCTAATCAAGTTTTTGTTGTGGTTGGCAGACAAACGCTGAGCAGATTTCTTCCAAGTGTGGTGCAGAGTAGGACTGGATTTTGCTGTAATTTTGTCATTAGGACCAAAAGAAGGAATCACATCAATCAGAGATAATTTCCATGGGCTTCCCAGAGGGGTAGGAAAGGAAGAGTGAACTCCCTGTGGCTCTGAAGTGGCAGCGAGTGACCGTCCAACAGATGAATCGAACAGATGGGAGGAAGTGTCAATGTGAAATTGATTTGCACCCTGGTGTTGGAAAAGAAGAAGCTGCTTAGAAAATGATGCAGGGGATGCAGAGAGAGGATCTTGCAGAATATTGAAGAATGCTTTACCCTTGAGTTGGTGTCTGGAGAATGATGGCGTATAGGGAGACATTTGGCTAAAATTTCATGGCAAAACAATAGCAAATTACTTTAACAGACATTTATTCAGCATCTACTACATACTAGACACTATGTTTTGATAAAAAGAAACTATCAGGACTTTCAGGTTTGTTCTCAATGAGTAAGGAAGACAAATGGGGAGAGGCAAGGGACATCAAGGATTAAATTCAGGATGCTAAAGGCCATGACACGAGGGACACAGGGCTATGGCCTGGGGGGCTCAGAAATTATTTTCTGGAGATGTCAAGGATAGAATTTTTTCTGATTATATAACTATTATCTGTTGCTTCACAACAAGTCACCCTATAACTCAGAGGTTAAAATAACACACATGTATTATCTCATAGTTTTGGGGGATCAGGAGTCTGGGTGTAAATTAGTTGGGTCTTCTGCTTCATGGTTTTTCACAAAGCCTCAAGCTTTGGCTCAAGTTTTGTGGTCTCATCTGAAGGCCCAACTGGGGAAATATCATTTCTAAACTCAATGGTTATTGGAAGCTTGGAGTTGTTTGCTGGCCAGTGGCCACCTGAGCCCCTTGCCACGTGGGTCTTTCCAATGTGGAATCTTGTATTATCAAAGCAAGATGAGCACACAGTAGTCTGCTAGCAAAATGGAAGTTTGATATTTTCTAAACTTGTCTTAGAGATGATACCTATCACTGTGAAACCTAGAAGCAAGTCACACTCAAGGGAGGGGATTGCACAGGACTTAAACAAGAGGTAGAGACAAGTGGAGGCCACGTCAGAGGCTGTCTGTCACAGAACCAGGAAGGAGATCCTGAACAAGGACTCCTTTAAACTGATCTATTAGAAATGTTTCCAGGAAAGACACAGCAAGTATGTCATAATAAGCAAAGTGCAACAGAGAAGAACTTTGGTTCAATCTTCAGGGGAGATTTGGAAACAGCATATTTTGGAGTTATTTTCATCAGGGGACAAGGGAACGGAAGTATTTCTACTCCTGCACCGGCCATCAATTCCCATGGGCTTGTGGAGTGGATCTCAATAGCCTTAGGCTACCGAGAGTGGAAGCCCATGGGGGAACTGTGTGCATGGAAATGTCCAAGGGTATTAGGGGAAGTGGGAAAGCAGTGACAACATGTGCTACTCAAGTTCATCCTAAAAATTTGAGCAAATATAAGTACAAAGAAATGGATAATTCGCAGGAGTAACTGCTGCCAGAAGCAAAGTTAAGTAGGAATGAATCCAGGAAAAAGAAATGGAGAGGAGTGATAAAGGCAGAGGAAAAATTAGGAAGGGGATATGGAGGTAAGTGAGCACTGCATATTAGAGTAACACAAAGCAGATTAAAATAATAGGTGCTAAATAAAGTGTAGGGTAGGGATTCATGAGCCACAGATGGGTTTGTCTGGCCTGCACAGTGTTTAAAGAATTTTTGAGCCAACATTGAAAAGTGGCAGATCCTATAAAAACAATTTGGAGTTCCTGATTTATTTATTTTCACATTGTTTATTTTTGTACAATGTTTGATGAGTTTTCTTGATTCTTTTGAAAACTTGGAAAAGCTTGCAACACTAAGTCTGTGTGTCTGCTGGAAAAAGGGGCTGGAGCTGGGAAATTGCTCAGTTTTTGAGTGGGGGCAGACACTAGTGATTTGCTCAAGGCCCAGCACCCTCCACTGCATTGCTGTAGGCTTTTGAGATCGGGATCCTGGGTCTGTGTGTGTCATGGGATGTCAGAAGGCGAGGACAGCCAGAGCTATATTCAGTGCTTCAAACATCATGCTGAGCACCGAGGAGTGTGTCCTGGGGTACTGGGGGTGCTGTGTCATTGAAGGGTTTAAAAAGCAGGATGGTATGTCGAGATTTGTACCCTGTAAAGCCTTCATCGCTTGACTCCACTGGTGTATCAAATCAGATCTTGGATCAATTATTATGTAGATCAGACTTTTAAAATGAATTTCAGGTGTTCAGAAATAGGTTAATTACAATTTTCGTTTCTGACACGCTCTTCATTTCTCTAAGAATGAATCTTTCACTTTAATCGATTAGTCATTTGATAATCTAATAAATGCCCTTGCAATCCAGGTGTTAAAATAATGGCAATAACTTACCTCTATTCCTATTTCACCTTTTAGTGGGATTCTCTCATCTTTGCTTGTTTATCAACCATTCTCCATCATAGTAACCTGGCAAAGTTTGGATGACCCTAGAAGTCATTTAGGCCAACTATTTTTTAAAGAATCTCTGTCCACTCTGGGAACTTCATTAAGTCAAAGGCAGCCAGTTCTAGTTGTTATAAAGTTGGGACTGCCCACTGATCCTGGCTGAGCTGTCTGTTAACTGCCTTCCATTTACGTGGAATGCGCTAAACAGAATCTTCATTCAACATGTATTGAGCACCTGCCGAGGATAAAGCACCATGGGGAATATACAAAGGTGGGTAAAACAAGGCTATTGCCCTGACAGAGTTTATGGTTTAGTAGAGGAAAGAAGACAAGTACACAAATAATTACAATACAGTGTTAGGAGTGCTGTGTACTGTGAGAGAGGAACAGGCAGCGTGTTATTGGAATTCAGGGAGAGAGACAGAGATTAATTCCAGGTAGAGGAACTTGGAAAAGCTTCATGGAGGAGGTAGCATTTGGGTTGTGCCTTGATGGGAGGCGGGGAGATGGTTTTGCAGGTTGGAGAGGTAGGCGAGGGTGGTGCTCTCCAGGCAGAGGGGCAGGGTGGGCAAAAGGCATGGAGGTGGGAGAACACAGGGCGGGTGGCTCCAGGGAAAAGGCTGTGGGTACAGATTCTCACCAGCTGGGTGTCTAGATGCAGAAGTCAAAGGTTGAGGTGACAGCAATGGGAATGAGTCTTTCATAATATATATGGTTTTTCTGCCAACCCCCCTCCCCTTCCCTTTAGTTTTACTGTCTTCCTCATCCATCTCCTCCTCCAGGAAGCTTCCCCAGCTTGTCTGAGGCACCTCTCCATGTACGCTCAGCTCTCCCTGGGTTTCCCTCTTAGCTCTTGACTTGTCAAGTCTGTGTTGTGATTGTGTGTTTGTGTCGTGGTTTCGCCTGTAAGACCGCGAGCAGTGAGGGCTGGGATTATGACTTCTGTGCCGCCACGCCATCAATACTTAGCACAGTGCCTGGTATTCATAGGTATGTCAGTGAGTGAATGTTCCCTATTCTGGTCCTATTACTCTCTGTTTCTCTCCTTTACTATCCTGCCCACTGGACTCAGAGTACATATTTAATTCCTGTCTTTGCCTCACTTGTTGCTCAAGGTTTTGACTTTGCCTTCTTCTAGAGTAAATACATTTTATGCACTACTTCTGTACTCAGATTTCCAGTTCCCATCCTGCAAAGAGACCATTTGGACAAATACCATTTATTCACCAACTGCTCTGCTTTGAACCCCAAAATAGGATCCCTTGGGCATTTTTTTCAACTCAACAGTTATTTCTTGAGTGCCTGCTTGCCTGAAACACATGATGTGGGTAGTCCAGTGATGCTCCTGGTTGACCTGCATTGGCTGCACCTTGAATCTGACTAGAAAAACTAAGAGGCTGTAGAAACGAGCAGGTTTCCTTGATGTGCCAACCAGATTAATTCATCCTGTACCACCATTGCATGAGCATTTGGGCCCATCAGTCGAGTCCTGATGGCAGCTACCTCCACCACTGATCATCAGGAATCTATCTGGGCTCTTGCGGGGGCAATGAGGGATTGTAATTCTGAAGTGGAACAGAAAGAAATATAATTGGATCAATGGGCTGTTAATGATGCTATTGAGCCGCTTTCTGCTGAGTGGAGTTGTGGATGGGGCTGGCCACAGAGAACCTGGACATGTGCTTTGTATTTGCCCAACTTCAACACAAAGCCTTCTGCAGACTGTAAAGTGACTTCTATTGTGTACACGATCTCATGATTCATTAAAATTTCCCTTGACCAGAGATGGAGAATTACGGCATCAAGGCAGGCTTGCCAGATATTTGCCTGTGCCCAGGGATGGAAAGGAAGATCCACATGAACATCTGTGCTTTACAGGTGGCTCAGGCATCTGAAGACCTGGTGTTTGTGGCTGCGTGGTTTCTGATGGGGGAGAAATGGGAAGCAACGTAAGTGCCCTTCATAGGGGGAAATGGAGACTGAGTAAGCTACAAACTAGTATGTGCCCTTCAAAGACAATGCCGTGGAGCTTTAGCCAGTGACTGGGAGGGCTTTCTGCAAGGCATTGGTGTGCATACTATGGCCTCATTCTACAAAACAGAGCGAGCACCCGTGCTTGTGTATGTTTACGTATTTGTCTAGAGTTCAGTGAGGATGGAGAGGATGTGGAAGATCACAGTCAGGGTTTTTTTTTTTTTTAATAGAGGCATGTTTTATTTATTTATTTGTTTGTTTGTTTGTTTGTTTATACATGCACTGGGTACAGTCAGAAGCAAGGGAGGGTGAGAGAATTCACCAGAGCCAGAGCGGGGAGCAGAGCAGGCAGAAGGACCGAAGTACACTGCTGAGGGGAGCAGCGGGCGGCAGGAGAGATCTGCGCGCCATGTGGGACCCTCCACTGGTGGCTGGGGAGCAGCCGGGGATGGAACTGGCGCCGCAGAAGCCGCGGGCAGCTTTACAACCCAGCGCTGCGCCACCGGGGAGGCCCCACAGTCAGAGTTTTTTATATGAGGAATGAGAGGGGGCAGGGCATGCAGGTAAAAAGTGATAAGGAAATTGAAGTGTGCTCTCTTTCACATATAAACACATGTTTTTGGTCACCTGTATGTATTTATGTAAAATTTATATATGCATAAGGCAAAATAATTGAAAAATAATGTAGGATTCAAATAACAGAACTTTAATTTATATAATATGTAATCATGACAAATTCTGTGCCAAGCACTATGATTGGCACGGTGATACTATGCCTGGGACCTGGGAACCAGGACTCGGGACCCATCCTTTAGAAAGTGTTTTGCAATCTGTCAAAAGTACAGTATAAACCAGAATGGTTTCTAATCCTGGTCACACATTAGATCAGGATTAAAAGAGCCTATGCCCTAGTCCATACCATAGACCAGTTAAATCTGAATCCAGAGTCTGGGCATTTGAATTAAAAAAAAATCTCCTAATTATGAGAGTTGAGAACTGCTGTCTTAGAACCTGGATTCTAATACCTTAAGGCATATTATCCTACGTCAAAATGTCTATTAATAACTTTAGCCATTTGCATTGCTTGCATTTGTTTAAGAATGCTAAAGCTAAAGCAAAATGCTAAAGCAGTTTTGGTTCTTGGGGTGGGGGGTGTACTGGATTGGTGCTATTGCTGTCGTTTCAAGGCTACTGAGATAAAGGGGTCCCCAGGGAGGATGCTAAAGGATGGATGGCAACTGAGAAGAGAGTGGTCTGATTTTATGGCCCCTCTCCATGGATGGGGTCCCCACCATGTGCTGAAGATTTGGTTTGGGGGGTGGAGGTGGGGCTCTGTAGCATTCAGATAAAAACAGCACCTTTTACATGGCTGAAGTAGTATGTTCTAGAATTAATTGGGGGCTCTCCCTCCTATAAGATGTTGGCACTTCCTAATGAATTGTTTTCCCACTGAAAAATATACACTCATGTTGCTTGAGGAGACTCAACAGGTGAAGCCCAGTAATTAAGGAGCTCTGCAGGAGGATGCTAAAGGCAGCAGCTGGTTCTCCTTAACAGAGCCATTAATCAGCCCCACCTGCACAGGAAAGGTGAGGCTCGCATCAGGATGCCAGCCCAGAGGCCCAGGCCACCCTCTTCCTGAGGATTTTTACTCGCTCACGTTTCAGGGCTGTAGGAGGAAAGGTGCAGGGTTTGGCCACCGGGATGCAACCTGGGCACCTAGGATGCAAAATAAAAGTTGCATTCACCCTGCCCAGATCTTGAGCCTCAGGCACCAGATCTTGAGCCTCAGGCACCTTGCTTTTAAGGAGGTACCCACTTCCTGGGTGTGCAAGTGCAGGATTGGCATCTGAGAATGAGTATCACCTTAAATTTTGCATCCCACCAACCTCCCTTGCCTGACCACTGGCTCTGGTGGTTGGCTGATTTTTCACTTTTCTGCTTCCTAGCTCTGCTTTCTCTCTGCACCTCAATTTCTTCATCTGGAAAATGGATAAATCAATGTAAAGTACCCTGCTATGCCAATGTGCAGACTCAATTAGTTATTGTTATTTAATGGAAAAATGTTATTTTAACAGCTAGTTGCCTTTTGAACTGGGTGACTAGAAGGATCAGAAGAACCCCCCTGAGGTGATAATTGCACTTACTTTTTTCAGAAAAATGTGCTTTCTAAATACTTGCTTATTTAGAGTGAGGCCTCCCTGGGACATGGTGGGAATGGGAGAAGTTTAGATAAAAAAGACTTTTACTGGTATGCATGATACATAACAGGAATTTCCCCAGCTCTCTGGGACAGGAAGTCTGGGGGCTGGAACTGTGCAAAACACGAAAAGGAGAAAGATGGGGAGAAGGGACTCGGTAGGGAAAGAGGGCTCCTCAAGCAAGAGGGTCACAGTTGAGCCTTGAGGGAAGTAGGGAGTGAGGAATCTCTGGGGCGGGGGTGGCAGGGAACTTAGGACATGGGAACTAGGCCCCGTGATATTGGTTGTTTCTCTGTGCTCCATCTCCCTTCATTTCCTGAGAACTGCAGTAAAGTCGAGGCAGGTACAGCCTGTTTTAGAGGTGCTTTAGGGCAATAACAGGAGAGACTGTGGGTGACAGAATGATGGAGAGAGGTTACAAGCAGGAGCTCACTGCAGGGCGGTCAAGAATTCTTCAGACAGAGGAATTCAGAGTGAGGCTTGGGTGTGGGCAGGGAACCTTTGGGCGCTGGGCCGAGACATGTCCTCGGAGGTATTTCATTTGGTTTTCAAGGAAAAGGCTTAACCCAGAAGGACTTGGGGACATGCATCTGAGTAACAGAATTGTTGGCATTAGGGTGCTCCGGACAGGGTCTGTTTGGGGCCCTGTGTCCAGAACAGGATAACCTTCTGTATAACCTTCCTGGAAATAACGTCTTGGGGTTGGGCTCAGCATTTTCTCACACCCTTCTCTCTTGCACAGCCCTAGTGCCTTACCATAGTCCTTTCAGCCCCATCTCTCTGTTCACCAGCTGTGGCTGGCTTTCACTCACTTCTCTGTTTACACCTCTGCTTGCCCTTCTGCTTCTCCCTTTGAAGATCAAAGGGACAGCTGCTTCTCAAGCTCTATTCTCCGTGGCTTCCAAATTTTGGCTCTCCCCTCCTGAGTAATAATCCATTTCTGGGAGTTCTGCCACTAATGGCCCTTCATTTGGCAAGTCCTGGGGCGTATCTCCTTGGAAATTTCTCTTGCAGGCAGCACCTCTGACCTGCTCTGCTGGACAAAACTTGCTTATCAGTTCTAATCATTTATACCCACCCAACTCCCAATCCTACCCTTCTCTTCCCCACCCATGGATAATAAGAATCCCTGTTAGGAAACACCCAAGTCAGAATGTGGACTCTCCTAAGTATATCCCAAGCACACTGTCTTTGTGTGGTGCATAGTAGGTGATCAGTGATATTGATTGATTGGATTATTGATGTGAACAGATGACAAGGGTTAGCAAGTAGAGATTCAGCCAGGCAATTTTAAGCCTAATGTAATTTTAGCTGCTTTTATCCATCTCTGGATAGATCAGTTTCCTACAAGGTGGATTCCAAGCTCATCTAAAGTATCCAACTTCAGCCTCTGTCAGATGGATGGGTACTGGTTAAGTCCATGTTTTTAAAATCAGAAGATCCCAGGTTCATATCCTTACTTATCTAAGTAGCTGCATGATATGAGCGAGTTACTTAACTTTTCCAACCCTCAGACTCCTCATTTGTAAAGTCAGGATGGAGAGAGTGCCTACCTCAGTGGGATGCCTGGAGAGTTAAATGGGAAGATGGAGGTAATGCATTTAAACGGTTTGGAGTCAGAGCTCTCGTATCCCTATTTCATAGACTGAGCAATGAAGTGTCGTCCTACAAGTCTCGAAGATCCATGAACAGGACCCTGATTTCCTGACTTCCGCCCCATACCTTGTGCTCTTCACTACTGAAGAAGTTAAGTCTGCCATTAGGGGGGGAATGGATTGGTCCATTTTTGGTGGGTGAGGGCCAGATTTTTCTCTTCTCCTGTCAGTTCTAGGAAGGATCAGCCTTAAGTGCAACTGCATAATAACAGGTGCTGTCTCTGAAATCCTAAACAATCACATTGTAGAATCTGTGAGTCAGCACATCATAGAAGGGAAGACATTGGCCAAAAGGAGTTGGGCTTCATCTTCCCTGGAATGAGAACCTTCAGTGAAGGAACCTTCATTTGTTTCTTGAGTAAGGACAGATGTGCAAGGGCAGATCATTATCTCTTGATATGACAAAGGAGTACTTTTCTATAGCGATATCTCACCAAGCAGTAACTATGGAGCTTTCTGATTGTGAGTCACTAGGCTGGATTGGAACATAGTAGGAGCTCTATAAGTGGTTGTTGATGAATGGACACCTTTCCACTCCTCAGAGTATCATGATCTCTTGATAGCCTTAAAGAATAGGGAGAGATTTGTGGTTACCACCTGGATTAGTTACCTGTTCCTGCATAACATCCCAAATTTCGTGGCTTTACGCAACATTGTGTTGCAATGTTGTGTACAACTCTTGAGTCTCCAATTTGTTCTGTGCTCAGCTATGTGGTTCTTCTGTTCGTCTTGCCTGGAGCTACTCATGTTCTGTGCTTGTCTGGTAGCTCAGCCAGAGTTGGGTGAGCTATGATGGCTCACTCTGAAGGCCGTCTGTCTGCTGACAAGACATTGTCACATGATTTCTCATCCTCCACAATCTGTACATTCTTGTATTTTAGCCTCAGGTCAATGTTTTAAGAGAGAGGGCAGAAGCTGCAGACCTATTGAAGCTTAGGCGCAAAGTACTTTAACATCATTTCTTTGAGATTTTTATTGATTAAAACAAATCACATGACCATCCCAGGTTCAAGAAGGTGGAGAAATAGACTCTACTCCTTAATGGGGAGAACGTCAAAGTTGTTTGACAAAGGGGTGTATATATAGGGATAGGAGGAATTTGTGGTCAACTTTTGTAAGCACTATAATTCTGATTTGATGCATAGGCACTGTGAAGACTGATCATTGCCATCTCCTAGTCTAACAAGAAGTCTTCTCAGCAATGTAGAACAGGTCGACCTGTGCCAATATGGGCTTACTTACATGGCTAATAGGGGTCAGTGGGGTAAGCAACAGATGTACAAATTCTCAGAGATTGTCAAACACTATTGTTGTTTTTTCCATATCTATATAGAGCCTCAACCTTCCTGTTGTCCTTAGTCCCTTTTTTGCTCCATCCCTAGGGTGTCTATATTAGCCTTGGTTGGTCCTACATTTCAACCCATTTCTGTGCCCAAATTAGGCATATTCCCCCATCTTTTTGTGTTACACATTGTTAAGGGTGATTATGTTTCCTGGTGGTCTTAGGCCTGTGTAAACCCACCCTTTGTGGGATCCTTTGATTTCTTTCAGTTATGCCTAATTCATTTTATGTATCTCCAATCCAAATCTTGCAACAACAAAATGTTTAAATTCCACATTCTCTTTTAAACACCTGTCAGTGTTAAACCAACTTCTATGATTTTCTATTGTTGTGGTATTTTTGTTATAAGCATGTTTTTTTTTCCCCTCAGAAAGTTAGGTTTATTTAGTTACAGCGTATTCTTGAACCTGAATACCTAGTCTCCTTTAGATCTGTATTCAAAACTGACATTCCTAGCAAGTCCTTGCCTGACCCTTTTTAATTTTTAAAATTTTTAAGTAAAGTTAATATT
Organism: Talpa europaea; assembly: GCF_964194135.1. Classification (NCBI taxonomy): domain Eukaryota; kingdom Metazoa; phylum Chordata; class Mammalia; order Eulipotyphla; family Talpidae; genus Talpa; species Talpa europaea. The sequence goes on along the minus strand of NC_140079.1, from coordinate 93,689,541 downwards.
TTAAATTTTTTCTCTTCTTTGCATCAATGCTAGCTGCCATTCTATATATTTATATGTATTCTTATGGTCTCCCTTCTACTAGACCGTAAACTCCATGAAGGTAGGGGATGTTTGTCTGTTTTGGTTATTGTTTTGTGCTCAGCACCTACAAAAATGCCTGGCTCATAGTAGATACTCAAGAAATAATTATTGAATGACTGGATACATCACCACCCCCATTTCTCTTTAGCTATTTATATCTATCTATATTTGTTTATATTTAGTTCTGTCTATATATGTATATATCCATTCATCCATCCATCCATCTGTCCATCCATCCATCCACCCATCCACCCACCATCCATCTGTCCACCCATCCACCCACCCCACCCATCCATTCATCCATCCATCCCCTCCCACAACCATTTAGCCAAACACTCACCCATTTGTTTACCCAGCCACTCACCTACCCATTCATTCATCTACCTGTTGATTGACCAAGCAGCCTGGTTAACACATTGGCATGGCTTAAATAATAGCCAGAACTGACATCTGGGAGCAGATGAATTAATATCAGAATTAATATCAGAGAGTGTCTCTGGCTTTGCAGCTCCCTTTTCTTGCTGAGTATCTGTCTTTGAGGCAAGGGAAGTCTGTGGTGAACATAAAGGCATTTCTCCAGCTAAACAGAGCCTAAGTCCTGCTACATCTGAGAGGTATCATTAGGGAGCAAAAATTCTTTCATGCCTGAAACTAAAAAAGACTGTTTGCTTTTAATGTCAGATGCTGTGGAGCTGGGAGGCTGGGAGGGCATTGCAGGAGGGTGAGGATCGTTCCATCTTTATATTATCCTTGATGAGATATGTGGGCTGTTCACTGCCCCTCTGCACTTCTCTGTTATTAAACATTTGCTGAGGGATTTTTTGGTTACTTTTGGTTGTCACACAGTGAAACAAAGGTGAATGAAAAATACATTTGGGTGAGTTTGCCAAGGCTGAGCTGGTTTAATGCAAAGGGTGTCCACTCTAATTCGCTCTCACTGGTGGTCATAATCTGACTTGGGGCTAAGACAGGAGCATCCACGGGGCATCCCTTGGGAGCAGACTTGTAGCAGAATGCCTGTGAGTTCTCCAGTCAGACGGACGTGTTGATTTTATTTCACTCAGACAGTGTTGATTTTATTTCACTCTTTCTCTAGGACTATAAACTCATGACTTTGGTCTGGGCACAGAAAAGTTAACAGAGCAGGCCTGGGTTTGCTGTCTTTCCAGGGACCTGATTTGGGCTCTGACCCTTGACTGGCATCAAGGAACTGGGCTGTGTGAATACCTGCTTCCCTTGTGGGAGCCTGCAACCTCAATAATTGTGTTCGGTTATTGTGTCTGTATGACCAGCCCCCAATGAAAACCTACTTGATCAGCCCCTGATGAGACCCCTGAACCTGTGCTCAATGGAAAAAAAACAACAACCTTGAATAAAAATCCCAAGTCTTCAGTGGATGTCCCTAGGCAGGAGCTCTGTACAAATTGCTGAATTTTGTGGGATGAAGGACCATGTTCAATGCAATCCCTGGAAGAGAGGCAGCAGAGTGTTGGCACCCTGTGTATGGTTTCCTCCAGACCAGACCCCACCCCATAATCTTGTAGAAGTGATAAGCAGAGGGTACCACTGACTCTTTGTCCCAGGTACTCATCTTCCTCATGCATCACCAGATGTGTCTTATTTATCTAGCTGCAGCTTCATTTTCTTTAATCCCCACACATAACTCCCATTTGTTATACTCACTCCCCTTAAGAGGCCAATTTGTGCTCAATGTATAGCGTTCTCTGTGTATGTTCTTATAGCATATGCATGTTTTTGTGTGTATGTATGTATATATAGGATGTGTATATAAAATATCTATGATATGTGTGTTTTTTCTAGCTTTATTGAGGATAATTGACACATAACATTGTGTAAGGTTAAGATGTACAATGCATTGATTGTACACTTAATTGCAAAATAATCACCACTATAGCTTAGCTAACACCTTCATCATGTCATGTAATTACCATTTCTTTTTTGTGGTGAGAACTTTCAAGTACATAATACAGTATTGTTAATGATAATCACCAGTCTGTATGTTAGCTCCAGAACTTTTTATTTCCAACATAGTTCTTTATTCATTGGGGATAGGATTTTGAATCAATATTTATTTTATATTTCACGTCATCCTACAGTATAGCTGACCATTTTGGGGGATGTATAGTTCTATGAATTTTAACACATTATAGATTCAGGTAATTACAATCAGCATACTGAACACTCTTGTCACCCCAGAGAATTCCATGTTATTCCTTTATAGTCACACCCCTTCTCACCCGCCTTCCCTGGTAACTACTGATCTCTCTCTTTCACTATAATTTTATTTTTTCAAAAAAGTCACATGAATGGGGTCGTATAGGATGTAACAATTTTGAAATTGGCTGCCTGCACTCAGGATAATGCCTCTGAGATTCATCCAGGCTGTTGCCTGTATCAGTCGTCTGCTTCTTTTTATTACTGAGTAGTATTCCGTGGTAGGGATGTTTGTTTATCCACTCACTCACTGAAGGACATTTGGATTGTCTCCAATTTTAGGTGATTATGAATAGAACTGTTGTAAACAGCTCTTTGTATCTCTGTGAACAGGTTTTTTTTTTTTTTTTTTGTGAACAGAAGTTTTCATTTCTTTAGGATACTCAGGAGTGGGATAACTGGGCCATATTGTAAGTGTATGTTTAACTTTATAAGTAACCGCTAAACTGTTTTATAGAGTGGCAGTGCCATTTTGCTTTTCATCAGCAATATATGAGAATTTTTAATTGCCCTGCATTTTTGCCCTTAGTATTGTCAATTGAATCTTTATCTTTTGAAATTGCCCTCTCCAAGTTTTATTTTTAGTTATGATATCGTTAACTATTTTCCAAATCTACTTCTCAACCCTTCATCATGTTTTTACTGGACCACTGGACTTCCTTCTTGCACATTCACTTGCCCACACAGTGACCAAATCAAACTTGAATTTTAAAACTTTCTTCTCAAGAAGTATAACATGCATTTAAAGTAGATATAGCTAACATAAAGAGCATATACCTGATAAGTATATATAATATATACACTCTATATATGATAGAGTATGTACTCTTTTGTGTCTGTCTTCTTTTGCTAAACATGTCTTCTTTTGCTAAACACGTCTCTGGGATTCTTCCACATTGTGTTTAGAGTCATGTGCCATGTATGATATTTCAAAGAACATATCTCTGTCATTAAGCAATGCTTGACTGTAGTTTGTCCATCTTCCTTGCTGTATATTATTCCATCACATGGATATACTTTGTTTACTTATTAACTGGCTGTTTCCAGTTTGGGGCTATTACTAATTAAACTGCTACAACTACACTTTTTTTTTTTGGTGGGCACAGGGACTCATTTCTTGTGTATATACTTCTAGGTGTAGAATTATTGGGTTATAATATTTACATTTAGGCTTTTGTAAACACTATGAAATTTACAATTTTCTAAAGTACTTGTTTATCAATGTACTCTCCCAGTATATATACTTTTAAAAAAATTGATGTATGTGGAATTGTGCTAATGACCTTATACTGTATTTTTACTTCTCCTCCCTCATTATAGGTATAAGGGGCATATCTACTGCTCTTTGTACCTCTAAATTGTCACTTATAATACTCCATGGTGCCCACTTAGACACTTCTACGACTTCTACCTGTCTAATTCTCCACTGAAGGGCACCCCATGACCTCAGACTTTTTGAAGCCACAAATAGTGTTGAAACCCTTACCTACTTATGTGTCCTTTGTGGGAGCTTTGTAACTTTCTTTCAGACCTGCTGCCTACTGGGGCTGTGATTCTCACTTGGACTAGATGGTAGAAGGTTGCTTGCTTCCACCAGCTGTGCATGAGGGTTCCTATAGTTTCATATTCCTGCCAGTACATGTATTTTTTTTTGAGTTCTGTCAGCCCACTAGATAGGAAATATTTCAATAAATATTTGAATTTCTTTGCATTCAGATGTTTTATTTAGCATCTATATCTGTTTGATGTTTATTTGTGTCAAGGGTTTATCAACCTTGACACCATTCACATTGGGGTTGGATCATTTGGTATGGGTGGGGGTGGTATGTTCTGTGCATTGTAGAACTGTTTAGTACCATCCCTGGTCTCTGCCTGCTAGATGCCAGTAGCACCTGCACCATAGTTTTGACAACAAAAATGTCTCTAGACATTGCCATTGTTGGGGGGGAGGGGCAGAGTGTTGTCCTCAGTTGAGAATCAGTGCTCAGGTGGGGCCTGAGGATAGCAGATACTAATTAAATATAAAAATACTCAGTGATCCAGGTCATAGAGTTCAGTGTTTAGGGACAGTACTATAGCTGTGGGAATGTGGATTGTTATATTCTCAGACCTACCTAGATCCCCTACAACAAGGTCTGAAGTTGTAATCCCTCACATTTCACTTACCTCCCCATTACCCATTGATTTTTGTGTTAGAGATTTTCAGCCTGAGAGCCAGACAAACCTGGTTAATGGTGTCATCTCAGGGGATACTGACTCAGGTGATTGAGAAGGCCTGTGTCATTTAAGAGGTACTAGGAAGCTCAGTTGCTGCCTCCCTGCCTGCTGGTCTGCCTGTGAGTCTGGTTCCCTGATTCAACACTAACAGCATAGCAAAATATGGAAGGCTCCAAAATTTTCTTTTCTCCTGCCTGAATCAACAAGGAACTATCCGGTCTAGGAAGGTTGCACAGAGGCCAAGCCCACCATTGCTGCAACCAAGGCCCTCTGGAAATTGTAACAAGGTTGTCCAGGCTGTGGAGTGTCAGCTGGAGCAGCTGACTGGCTCCTGTTAATTACACGTCTCCTCCAGCTCAAGTTCCCAGCCAGGGTGGCTTAACTTAGATCAAGTCTTTGATTTAATACAAGGTTTGTGTCCCATGTGCTTAAGAATATGGCTTGGTTTAACAGTTGAATCTATAAATTGACCTTCTAGTTATTTTTTTTTCAAATCTTTCAATTAGACCTAAAGATACGGACTTTCTCTGGAGAGGGATAGATACTTCAAGGACTTTTGCATCTTAATAATCAGCCCAAAGGGGTTCAGTTGACTTGTGCTAGCTTTAGGAAAAGCCCTGTTTGGGGGATAGTCCTCTCTCTTGTAATATGCATTATATACATAGAAGGGGACAAAGAAGAGTACCCCAAACAAAACTTTAAAGGAGGAAACACATAACATGGAGCCTCTGTGTTCTTGAGGTGACTATCCCATTGGCTTTTGTTAAAAAGATGAAAGGAACAGGTAGTCTGGAAGAGACATATCTGGGTTTGGCTGTTCAGTCATGTGAAGAATGTTTTTTGAGCAGCTACCATGTGCCAAGCACTGTTCTGGGTATTGGGGACGGGACAGTGTGTGCAGAAGGTAAAACAGGGTCATGACTGGGCATATTGGAAGTGGTGGGGCTGCCACCTTGAGATAAGTTATCATATGTATGTATTTACAATAAAGGGTGTTATGGGCTCAACTGGTGAAATACGAATGAAGTTTGTAGATTAAACTTCATTTATTGTCATAAATTTTATTGTCATAAATTTATTGTCATAAATTTTCTGACTTTTTTATAGTAGTTATCTAAGAAAATGACTTTGGTTTTAAGTCACTGAACTATTTAGGGGTAAAGGAATATCATGGCTCCAACTCATTCTCAAATGGTTTAGAAAAGAATATAAATGTGTACCTATAGAGAAAAGATGATAAAGTGAGTTTCATGACATATTGACTCTTTGGGGAACTCAGTGAAAAAGATACATGAGAGTTCTTCATACAAAGCTTACAACTTTCCTTTTAGTGTGGAGTTGTTTCAAGATTTAAAAAAATTGACAAAAATAAGCAAAGACCGTGATTGGGTCTATCATAGTTTCTCATGCTCATCTCCGTCCACTCTGCTCCCCCATGGTCCACACTACGGCATCATGAATTGTAGGGAACCCTATTTTCTTCCCACTCCTCTGCCCACCACACATGCCCTTCTATGATTTCTTGTCTTTGTTTTCACTTTTCCCCTCAGGAAAACTCCTATTCATCCTTTAAAACCCTCATCTGTGAAGACTTTTTTTTGTCATCTCCTACCCTCTGCAGAGATGATGACTAACCCCTTCCTTTGTGTCTTGTTTCTCCTATTTACTGCACAGACAAGACATTATTAATTTTATTTGCATGTAAGTCATGTTCCCTTCATTCTGACTGTTGGGGGCCGTGACCGTTCTAAGGCCTGTGTCTCATTCATCTGTCCAAACCAGCTTTGTCTGCTGGCCAGCCCGGTGGAAGGGCAGTGAGACCCCCATTGAGATGAATTGAACAGTCTGATCAGAGAGCAGGAGCTTGAGGAAGGGATGAATTGTGAAAGAACGGTCCTGAGGGAACCACCCAGCAAGCTGCTCAGTCAGCAGAGACCTGTGATGGAGACAGGTAACAAGGTGGTGCTGTGTAGGGAGCCTGCAAGGACAGGGAGATACCTTTGCACATTCGTGTCCTAGAGCTGGTTGAGCAGTTGCGTTCAGGGAAGGGGCAGGGAGGTGATGCGGGTAAGATAATGAACAAAAATAAGACTTAGGTTGATCTCAGAATAAGTTGATAGTGAGCTGTTGGCCCATTAACCTTTTCATTACACTATCAAGACTTCTTTTGACCAGATGCTTGTCCAGCATCTCACTATGCTGAACTCTGAAAATCCAGGAGCTTGGGGCTGAACAGAAGCTCACAGGTCATTAGTTCAAGCCCCCTGGAGTGCTGGCTCCCTCATTACCTTGAAGTCCTTGGTTTTAAGCTCAGGAGGAATGTGACCCTGAGCATTAACCTTGCCAGTGGAATTTGAGACACAAGCCTGTGGATGAACCTATTTCAGTCTTGCTGGGTGCCCTGGGAACAGAGGGTCTTTGTTGTACGTGACACAATTTTCAGTCATTGTGGCTGTCGATACAGTTCAGGCAAGGCTTTCCCCCTAAAGTTAGGTGACTCAGCAGCAAGTTATTTGGGGCAGGGTAGAGTCACCAGGGATCTGTAGGAATGTGGTGAAGAGGGAGCCAAAGAGAATGCTGGAGAGGGGAAGAGCAGAGTGGCTGAAAGCAGAGAAGACCTCGAGACAGACAGCTTGGGCTGGGGTCACAGCCCCCCACTCGCCAGCTGTGAGGGCTTGAGCAAGTCACTTGTCCTCTCTCAGCCTGTGTCCTCATCTGCAAAATGGGATGACCATTGAGCCTCCCTCACAGGGTCCTCGTGGAGATAAGCAGGCTGGTGTGAAGTGCCTAGTGAGTGAGGTACCTGTCACAGAGTTAGTGCCCAGTACGCATAATTCATAGTAACGTAATAGAACCAGTAGAGCTCACTTTCTGGTATTTTTCTCCTGTTCTACGAGCATTTCAGAGCAGGGGCTGTGTAGGCTTTATCTAGGATGTCCTGCAGCCTGGATGGGCCTAGGACAGAGGGGAGCTTGGCCAATGCAGTTCTTGAAGTGAGTTAGATCCACCATCCATGTAGCCCAGATGTTCTCTCTAGAAGGGCAGTGTGCCTGTCTGGTTCACAGCTGTATCTGAGCACCTTGCAAGGTCCCTGGCCCAGGTGTTAACTGGTAGAGGAATGAATGAATGATGGAGATGGTTTCTGAGAGGTGTTCATGGTGACGCCTTATGCCAGTTCCAGAGACTGGGCAGGCTGGCCACTGCAGTTTATCTCACTACGATGAAAATACGTAACATTGTAGTAAACATGATTTCCTGTATCTGCACAGTAAATATTGTGGAAGATTATGTACCAAACCGCGCCAGCATTTACTAGAGGGAGGTTCTCACACTTTATTACGTGCTTATTTATTGCTTGGTAGTTTGATGATAAGCACATCTTTTTTGGTAATTAAAGCACTGAGGAAGATAAATGAAATGGTGAGTTGCCCAGATATCTCAAAAAGGAGAGGGGGAAAGAAGATGAGGAAGAGAAAGAGGAACACAGATATGAGGGATTTATCCAGAAAGAAAAATGTCAGGCACAGGTTCAACAATACATCCCCTGTGCTTTATCCAGTTTGAGTTAGTGTTCCTGCCAATTGCAGCAGGAAGAGTTCTAACCAATACACTTAAACCCCAAAGCAATCTCAGGATGATGCTTTGAAACTCAATTTTGAGAGGTTCTTGGCTTTTTGCTTTTTTATAAATCATTGTGCCTTTATAATCATCTCCTCCCTGCTTCCTTCCATTCTTTTGCTGTGTGTTTCTTGGTCACTGGGGCTTGGCCACTGCAGTTTTTGAAGGTGTGGTAAGGTTTTAAAAATCAAAGCAAATCCCTAGCCCAGCTCTGTGATTTCTTTATTTAAAACTTTTTTCCATGATAACAGTGTTTTCATTTCCCCCACATCTAAATCTAGAAATATAAAAAATAGTAGAGAAAAATGCAGTGGACATTTCTACAAAATTCTTTCCCCCGCTTTACTTGTCCTTGTATATAGACGATTGGATCACACTCTGTAAATAGTTTGGCATATGGCTTTAAATCGGTTTTGCAATGTTAATGCATGCATATGCCCTGAAATTTAAAAGATACCTCACACTCTTCTGCACCTGGCATTTTTCACATAATGGTTCATCGTGGAAACAGTTCTATGTCAGTACAGAGTCACCTCTTCCTTCTGTTATGTGGGTGTACCAGAGATCATTTTTGTTTTGCTTTATAAATTATTTATTTATATATATATTTTATATCATTGTTCATTTTTGCGCAATGTTTGCTTTCTCCTCTCAGGTGTAATCCCCATAGAATTCTCACCACCAATTCACCCGCGCACCATCACCATAGTCCCTGTGCTCTGCCTGCCCCTGTTTTGAGCCCTCTCCCTCCCCCATGTACCAGTGATCATTTAAGCAAGCTCCGGACATGGTTGGACACTCAGTTTGCTCCTAGGTTTTGTGCCCTTATAATCCAGTACTGCATGTTGCTGTGCATGACGACTTTGTGAGAGGTCTGAAGTGTGCTCCCTGCAAAGAAAGAGCATGGTTCAGATGGCAGGACCAGAGCTTCTGAAGGCCATAGATGCCTCTGCAAAATTACCTCCTGAAAGGACTGCCACATTTGCTGCTCGCTGCAGAAGCAAAGCAAGGGGCTTTGGAGTGATTGGCACTGAGCCCCATGTGGGGAATGTGCTTAATATGTTAGAAATTATACTCCTGCTATTAGCATTTTTCCTTTCTCCTCACATTTTTCTTCCTCTTTAGTGTCATTTGAGAACATGCTGCCTGCGTTTGAATAGTGCAAACCTGTCTCTCTCAAGTCTGAAGACCTTGATCTTGGAAACATAATCCATTCTCTGAGCTCAAAGAAACATTGCTCTTCCCTCTCAGGGAATAATATAGAACATGATTCTGAGAAAGAGCAAAAACAATGATGCCTCCCTTGGAAAGGTTGAAATCTAAACTGTGACTTTCTCCCAAAGTCTCTCATTGCTTCCCATTTTGGGGCCCCAGTCAAAATCCTGCTTTGTTAGAACAGGGTCTGGCACATAATAGGTACTTCATTTGTGAGTGAGTGGTGACTGATTTGTTGTTCTTTTTGACTCCCCAGGGATCAGCAGTAAGCTCAGTGCAGAACATGACCCTCTTTTCTTATTTTGTTTTCACGCAGAACGTGGTAGGCGTGTAATGAGTATTTGTTAAACAAATGAATGGATAAATCCAGGTGTCTGGATTGCTACTAAACTAATCATGAAATGATCCTCACATGGTAACTCAAACAACCTGACTTAACTGCTGCATCAGCAACATCTTCTGTGACTCTTGCAAAAATTGCTTCAGATTCCCAGGGACCCCTTACACCTACCCACCCTGGAAACTCCAGGGTGGAGTGGTTCCCTGCGCCCGTCAGGACTCTGTACTCTAAACCCTTCCCCAGTGATTCTGATGTAGCCGTCCTTACGGAACACATGGACCAGTGTTTGAAGGCAACTGGTATTTCCTGTCCTGTCTCCCTAGCCCAGTCGCCCATTACAATTTTTTATTTCTGAAATGGCCCCTTGGCTGCTCTGTGGGTGATCTTATCTTCCAGCACACACTATTTCATGCTGATAAGCCATCCTGACTTCCCAGCCCCTCTGGCTGGCTTTAATCCTATTAATAAACCTGTCCCCTGGCCTCTGAGGAGGTGCCCTTTATATCTTGCCTGTTAAGACTGCAGCAAACAGCTTTTCCAAGCATTCTACCACAACTCAATTTTATTACAAAGTTCCACTCTCTTTTGGAAAAATAGAGTCGAAGCTCGAGATTTCAATCACCAGGCTCTTGCTGACCAAATGGCCCATCCAGTGTTTTTATGGGGTGCCAGTGATTCCACCATCTCGTGGAAGGAGCAAGCAGGGAGAGAATTAACATTTCACGTTCTGCTTTTACGTGCAGACCTTGTGCTGGGAGTGTTGAGGGCATTTATGTAAATGGGCCTTAGCATCCCATTTTTCAGGTGAGGAAACTGAGGTCAGGGAGATGACATATATAGCCAAAGAACGCTGGATAGCGTGGGGCTGAGTGTCAGGATTTATTTATTTCTTCTTAAAGATTTATTTATGCATACAAGAACTGGGGTGTAAGCCAGAGGTCCTGGAGGTGAGAGGATTCACCAGACAGAGTGGGGAGCAGAAAAGGCAGATCTACTGAAATACACTGCTGAAGGGAGCCGGGGCAGGGCGGCAGAGGTCTGCGTCATGTGGGTCAGCTCCCTGGTGCTACAGTGGCTGGCTATCGCTTGATAGCACAGGCTTTAACCTCTTGTGCCACCAGGGAATCCCTGAGTGGAGTGTTAGGATTTAAACCCAGGTCTGTAAGATTCCAGAGTCCCGGCTTAGAACCATAGAGAACTCAGAATGTGGAGGTCTGAAGAGGACTGGGTGAGGGGCAGGAGGGGTTGGGCCCATGGCCAGGAGAGACTGAGTGGATGAGCCAGGCAGGGGCCCCTGAGGCATCAAACTAGGGAGGACACTTGGGAGAGGGCTCAGAGACTTGGCTGGGGCAGGAAGGAGCAGCTGCAGGTGCAGGGGCAGCAGGCCTGCAGGCTGCTCTGGGTCCTCACTTGTCACCAGCTGAGCTTGCCATTTAACTCCGTCATTTGTGGAGTCTCCCCCGTGTGCCTGAAGTGCCAGGGTGCTGCGCAAACAGGCGGGGCAGGGCGCTGCCACTCTGGAGCACATATACTACTATATTAATAATCATAATCATAGCAACAACAGTCACTGAGCACTTAAGTGCTAGGCACTGTTTTAATTACTTTACCTATATTAATACATTCAATCTTAACCACTGCCCTCCTAGGCAATACTATTATTATCTCTGTTTTACAATTGGTCCCTGAGAGACCCTTGGGGGTGGGAGCCCAAGTATTGGCTTCCACAGCCCCTAATCTCACCCACTGTACTCTGCTCCCTCCCATTTGGCAACTGGCCATTTTCCTCAACTTCTTTCAATAGCTTTTGATAACTTCCAGTTTCATTTACTGTGTTTTGTGCTCTTAATTGTTCTCACAGGCATTTCTTAAAGAGTTTGCTTTTAAACGTAAAGCATTTAATTGGCCTCTGTGGTGAAAAGGCAGGCACCTGCATTTTGTAGACTGTCATCTGTATGCAAATTACCCAACTGCCTGCAAGTAGGAGGGGGGGTGGTGTCCTAGCACACCCTGTGGATTCAGGGCTGCCTGAGACCCCTGGGGCTCCATTGTGACCTTGCCCTGCTCCTGCCACCTGAGATATTGATTTGGCATCTGTTCAATTGCTCAGTTTCAAAGTGACACATTTTTTTCTCCCTTTCCTTCCCTCTAAGTGCCCGGCCAATGGGGGTCACCAAGATACACGAGGCAAAGGACCTGCCCTTGAGGAGTCTCTAGTCTAGCTGTTGAGACAGGACACATCCAGGGTGAGATGCCGACACTCTGTGGCCATGCATAATTCAGCACTAGCTTGTACAGTAAGAACCACCAGCTGCTCCACAGGCTCAGAGAAGGGAAAGGCAGCTTAGATTTCCCGAGGTTTGCCAGGTTTGCCGGGTGGAGGAATAAGGAGAAGTTGTGACAGACCAGATCCCTGCAAGGACCAAGGGGTAGCGGTGGGAAAGGCTTGATGGCTAAAATTATGGAGATTCAACTCTATCCTCCAGAGCACAGTGTTGTAGGTTGTTGTGGAGGGGTGAAATATGGGAGGTGAAAAACTTTCAGTGCTAACCCCCAGTAATAATGACAGCTAGTATTTAAGTGCTTTATGTGCACAAAGCGCCACATAAACTGTCCCTTTCAATCTTTGAAATACTCAGTAAAGTATGTGTTTTCTTCATTTACTTAGTGTAAACCGAGGCTCAGAAAGCTGTTGTAACTTGCCTGAAGCAACAGTACATGATGGAGCTGGGACTTGAATCCAGGTTGTCCAACTTTAACTGCCAAGCTCTGACACCTGCCGATGTTCCTACTGTTTGTTGTTCTTCCCATTTTCTATGTGGGGAAATAGGCTCAGGGATTAAATGACCAACGTTTTCTTGGTTGCAGACAACAGAAGCCACTTAAGCTTGTTCAAGCGGGAGGTACTTTACTGTGGCTCTGAGGTAGCACACAGACTCTCTCAAAGGGTTGGAGGGAGCTTGCCTGGGAACCCCACTGTCACTGGGAATGGCCATCAGGTTGCTGTCACTGAGTCTGAACATTGTCCTAATGCCCCCAGAGCAAGCTGCCATCACCCTGCTGTTTCCAGGAAGATGGGTGCTGTCTGGTGCCTGCTTTCTCCTAGCACCGACTCGTCTGGTTCTCAGGCTTACAGGTCACTAGCTAAAGCAAGTCCTATGGCCATGCTTCAGATTGGTGGGGCTGGAAGTCTACCTTCCCACAGTAAGAAGGACATGGAATAACAATCCAAATCATCACTCATGCATTGAGAGGGCTTCACCGATGTTTTTTTGTTGTCCTTGATGTTATGAGTCATTATTCTGTGCTAGCTCAGTATTTGTTCTTCCCTCGCCAGCTGCTCTGACCTCCCTATTGATCCTTGTATGCATTAGCTTACAGCTCTTGCCGTGAGCCAGTCTCGGACCTGTTCATCTCGCCCTCCTGGGGACGGCTGTTTCCTCTGTGTGCCTACCTGTTTAGTTGTATAAACAAGCAGCTCACCCTAGCTGCTGCGCACCAGGAGCACAGGTCAGCCTTTTCCATGGAAGGTGCAGTTGACTTGAATTCACTCTGTACTTGGTTCATTGAAACTTTCCCTTGAGTCCGACTCTCCTTGTCATCCCCTCTTCCCAGCACCCAGTCAACCAGTAACCTTTTTAAAAAATTTGTCCAGCCTTCAGGAGTCTCTTCTCCACATTGCTATTCTCTTCCACTCTCAGATTGAGGAATACGTCTTGTGTAGGATGGCTGCCTCTTTCCCTGCACCAGGCTCTGAAATCCTCATGGTGCCTAATAAGTGTTTCTTTCTTTTTTTTTTTTCCTTTTTCCAAAGATTCATTTATTCATGCACACAAGAACTGGGGGACAGGCCAGAGGTGCAGCAGGGTGAGAGGACTCACTTGAGACAGAGTGGGGAGCAGAACAGGAAGATCTACCGAAACACACTGCTAAGGGGAGCAACTGGCGAGACAGGAGAGGTCTGCTCTGCCCTGTGGGGGTCACTTCCCTGGCTGGGGATCGAACTTGTGCTGCAGAGGTTGCAGATAGCTTCACAGTGCTGTGCTCACCCCCTTGCTCCACCAGGGAGGCCCATTGAAGGCTCTTAAATAATGTGCTTGTATTTTTCACTGCTGGAGACATAGGTTCCCTTATCTTGAAAAAGAACATTGCCCGTTGTTCCAAACCACACTGACTGGAGAGCCATATCCTCGGTCCTGGCTGCATGTTGTACTCACAGGGGCATTTAGAAAGTACTGATGCCTGGGACTAAAACCCAAGGATTCAGGTTTAATTAGGTCCAGGATGTAGCCTGGATATCATGATTTTTGAAAAACTATCATGATTTTTAAAAGCTTCCCATATGATTCTAACCTGTAGTCAAGCTGGAAAGTACCACTTGAGAGTAGGTCAAACTTATTTTAAACTTTGGCTTTGCCCTTAACAGCTCTAGCATGGTCAAGTCCTCGGTCCACCTGAGCCTAATGCCCCCACCTGTAAAATGAGGCTAATGTTATGCATGTCCTCAGTTATGTAAGGTAAGACGAAGTACCCAGGTAACAAGCATGTAGTCAGCATCATTGGGTTCCTTTAAAATGGAATTTTGTTTTATTGATAAGAGGTGGGTTCATTAATGAAAACTGGGACAATATAGAAGATGAGAGGGGACCCACTCTGAGGTCAACTCCTGCAGCGTTTCCTGTGCTGCCTTTATTTTCTGTCTTTTTCGTGTTGTACATAGTTTTATTTTGCTTCTGACCATGGTTGAAATCAATTTATACCCTACTTTTCTTCACTCAATTTTATGATGATGGGGTAATAACCACAATTTCAAATCTGCTAAGGTTTCAGAATTCTGAATGTCTCACAGAGTTAAGGTGGATCTCATGGATTGAGAGTCAGGGAGGATGGCCAGTCTTTCTCCTGTGATTTTCCTAGTGACAGGTCAGTCCCTCAGAGGCCCTTTTTGCAGGGTCTGGAGCACAGAGGTTGTGGGCACCACCCGAGGGCACACACACACATGGTCTGAGCTGACTTTTCCTCTGGAAAATCCTGCGGCTCTTTACAGTGCAGGGCAGATATGGTGCTAGATGTGCAGGATTAAACCGTGGTTACGAGGATGAGAGTTTCTCCGTAGCCACAGTGCAGGGATGTCTGTTCACCCCACTCTTTCAGCAACCCCATTCCATGGCCCAGGGGCAACACCCTTCATTTCCAGTCTCAAACTCTGTCCCCATCATCATAAAAGTTGAGTGAAGAAATATGGGAAGAATTTTTTTTTTAACCTCATGCTCCTCCTCTCTTAGCCTCTGAAGCCTCACTTTATCTGTTAGCGGTTTTCACAAGTGCTCCATTTTGTCAAGCTGTCTGCTATGTAAATGTCCAATATTTGTCTTTGCCATTCGCACTTGTTGTACTATACACAATTCCCTCAACCTTCTTCCGTTTTGCTGTAAGTGGCAATATTCCATCTTACCTTTTGACCGAAGAGCATTCCATGGTGTGGACAGACCACATCTCTGCATCCAACCCTCTGCCTCTCCTCGTTGCCATGTCCTCGTGACTGTAAATCAGCTGCAATCAACACTGTCAAACACAGCATTTTTGGCCTCGCTGGTTTCGTGTTCTTCGGAGAGATGCCCCAGAGTGGGATTGCTGGGTCATGTGATATTTCCATTTTTAAGTTTTTAGAGCAGTTGTCTGACTTGCAAAGGAGCAGGCCCTGGCTCCTGGCCAGGGCAGAATGTGACTTTGTCTTCATTTTCTTTGTCTCCAGGATACTGACTGGAAATGGCTGAGGGTCTTGTTCTTGACAAGTGTGGACAAACAGCTTTTGAAAGTGTTGGGGACTGGGGGCACCCCAGTGAGAACAGGGCGGAAGAGCAGGCACCTTGGACTTGAGTCTCATGTGGTTTGGTTGCTCCCTAACTGGGAGGCTCTGGATAAGTCGCCTACACATTCTGGAATCTCAAAGAATCCCTGAAAGGTAGGGTCACCCCTGCCTGGCAGGCGGGCAGGTACCCTTTCTTGATTGGGGGGCATGGACAGCACAGGGGGTTGAATTGTGTGACTTAGAAAGTTGCTGGAGCTTTGTATGTCATTAATTTCTAAAACATGGATCATGTTTAAACATGAGACTCCTACCAGTCACAGCCATGGCTGCCCTTTGCACTCAGTGT
This sequence comes from Talpa europaea, assembly GCF_964194135.1. NCBI lineage: Eukaryota > Metazoa > Chordata > Mammalia > Eulipotyphla > Talpidae > Talpa > Talpa europaea. Next base: position 93,673,677 of record NC_140079.1, on the reverse strand, counting down.
CCAGCCCAGAATGGCTTCTAAGCTTTCTCAGTTTGGGTCTACCCAGATGTGGACCCATGAGGTAAGGGATGTGAGAACTGGCCGTTTATTTGGGAAGGAGGTCAGCAAATACCCACATGGTGTGTGGATGTGAAACAATTGGGGGAAAGCAGCCAACACAAGCTCATGGTCAAGCATGTTGCCACCCCGGGCAGATGGAGTGTGATCCTGCTGCGGAGCTCAGCCATGGGGCATGTCATTTACCCAGGCTGGTGGTGCTGGGCACTTGTGCTCCCACACCCAGTCATTGACTGGGGGCTTCTAGGGTGGAGAACTTGAATTCATGGGCATGTCTAGCCTGCTGAGGATGGGGGAAATAAAACCCAGATCCAGACAAGGCTCTCGGATGGCGTAGGGCTGGTGTGGCATTTGGAACCAGGTGTCTTGCATTGAGGAAGAGATGTGAACGGCAAAGTAATAGCACCGTCCATGCCACCCACTGCTCAGCCTGCCCCTTTAGCCTTGTCTCCCAACACATGAAGGCACACGCACACACTCACTCCAGTCCATATGCACACACAACTCCCCCCTACAAATAACCTGCTGCCCCCCACATAACCCAAAGCATACATATGCAGCCTACAGTACTTACATACAACCCGCACTCACAACACGCATGCAACCCACAACTCACGAAGTACTGGTAACCTCCTTTAACCCACAATACACACTCATACTCAACACTTATACTCAACCCCCCCATAACCCAAAGCCTGATTATTACCCTGTGTTACAGGTCTAGAAAGTGGGGCTCACCTTTGATGAGCTATTTGAGGACACACCAGCATTTCCAGATCCTGCCTGTCTCATTCCTGCTCAGGCACTTTCTGCTTTGCCCCATGAGGATGAATCTGAAAAGCTTTGTGGCTCAGCTAATAAAATGCTGCTGTTTCTCCAAGTTTTCCTTTCTCAAAATAATATCTTTTAAAAGTAGAAAGCCACGATATGCCTTTCTCTTCAAATACTTTTGGAAAAGCCCTTTAAAACAAGTTTAAAAATGGTTTTATTTCCGTCTTAAACCAAAGGAGATTTCCCCAGCCTGAGTTTTCTTTCTCTGTAGAGGTATTGAAATGGTCCAGATGTCCTCATTGGACATCTGTGGCTCTGTGACACCCCACTAATGAGCTTTAGGAGATTTGGGGATCTTTGGAAACTTGTGAGAACAAATGACACATGTGCACTTTTTTTTTTTTCCTGGAGCGAGGGCCCATAGTTTTTTTTCAGGTTATTAGGTTTCTGTGACCTTGAAATATCCCAGTCATTGCATTAGATATTCTTGCAAGGCTCTTCCAGAGGATTGTGTTAAAGTCTATGAACTATCAGCAGGCATCCTAAACCTGAGGACCCACAACTATTTTTTTTAAGGGTTGTGGCAGGAGAGTGGGAAAGAGGTGGTACATTGCGTATACTTTATAGCTGCCATTCAACAGTTTCTCAGTTAACAGAGATTTTTGTTGTTAAAGCACAATACAAGCAGGAGTTCAGAGTCACGGGCATTTTCATCCATTGCTAGGGGAGTGTCAATTGGTCCAATCCTTTGGGGATAAATTGAGCGAAATATATGAAGAGATTTTAAATGCTTCTATCATTGACCCAATAATTCCACTGCTGGGCTATAACATGGGAAAACAAAGGATCATGTAAATCTATAGCATGGAAAAATTATTTAAATCTTAAGATCATCTTGGTAGATTCTCAAAAATCTGACATCTGCTACTACTAATAGGACAATTTGAATCTGAAAATGAAATTTTAATGTAACCCCCAATATATATATTAAAGCAGCAGCCATCAGTATTCTCCCTGCTGACTCAGAGAGACATTAAGTGAGTTTCTACTGAATATAGAAACAAACTACTCTCTGTGTTATTATTTACAGTGCTCTGGGATTGCTCACCAATGCAATTATAGAAGAAAATGAACTAAGGCTATGTATTGGAATGGAACTTGGCAAAACAGTTTTTACTTAAAATGATGGGAACATCTACATAGAAAATCTCATAGAATCAACTAAAAACAATTAGAAGTAATAAGAGAGTTCAGTCGTTTGACCAAGTTTTCTTTTTTATAAAAACTTTTCTTTATCAACAATGATCAGGTAGAAAATAATATCATTTAAAAATTTCATTAATCAAGAATAAATCCCATTGAATCTAACCCAATTGAAAAAAATTAAGTACCTAGGAATAAACTTAAAGAAGGTGAAAGACCTGCACAATGAAAACTATAAGGCGTTGGTAAAAGAATGGTCCATCTCAAAAGACCAGAACAACAAGTGTTCATGAGGGTGAAGAGCAAAAGGTACCATCTACACTATTAGTGGGAATGTAGATTCTATCGAAAACTGTATGGAGGCTTTCAAAACATTAAAATTTGATCTACCATGTCATCCAGGTACCTCTGTCCTAGGCATCTACCCAATGTATGCAAACCACTAATTCCAAGGGATATATGTAGTCCTGTGTTCTCTTTATAATAGTCAAGTTATGGAAACAGACTGAGTGACCAAGGATGGATGAGCAGATAAAGAAGGTGTATCTACGCAACGGAATGCTATGCCGTTACAAAGGCAAAGATGGATGTCGTACCAGGATGGGCACTGAGCAGGTGTTCTATGTTTGCAGCAGACAGGGTGAAGGAGGAGTCCTGAGCCCTCGGTGGCTATCTCAAGCTTTTATTTAGCTTTTACATGTAGTGCAACAACCAGGTACACGGCAGGCAGGGGTGCCAGGCCTCTAGGCCCCCAGCAAGTCTTCATTCTGGGCTTCTTTCTCTCTCTTCTGGCTTTCTTTCTCCCCTTTTCTCTCCTGTTTCTGCTTCTCTTGGTGACTATCTCAGTACTCGTCCCTGGGCCCACAGAAGTAAACAAGACAGCTTACAACACTGCAACAACTGCAGGTGCCCCATCAGGCAGGGCCATCCTAATGGTGGGAGGACAGAAAAGCCTGAAAACCATTTACCCTACAATGAACTTTTGCCATTTATGACAACATGCATATAACTGAGGACACTATGTGGTTTCATTCATATGTGGAATATAAAGAGAGAAAGAAGAGAGCAAATGAAACAAAACAAACCCTAGAAATCTGCCTGGAGGATTACCAAGGTGGGGAGCAGGGTGTGGGACAAAAAGGGCTGTGGCCCAGTGGACTGGGATGGAGGATGGATGGGAAGTAGGGTGTGGGGACATGCATTCAGAGAGGTGTGAATCTGTACCCTTAAATTACATGTAGTGTTGTCATTAAAAATCATACAATTAAAAAAAGAATAGATTTCTTTGAGAGTGGTCACCAGCAATATAAACCCTCTAGCAGTAGATCATTGATGTACAGGGCATATTGGAATATATTTATAAAATACTATCGTGAAAGATCACCTGATATGTTCTAGAATGGGGTGTTCCGAATATCTAAGCCAATTCCTGCCTATCTATAAATTTTACACTTTCATCTATAAGTTTAACACATTTTTACATGACAAAAAGGATTCTAAATTTCATCCTTATGAATAAATATGTGAGGACAGGGATTTCCATCAGTGAATTTGGTGCCTACAGCCTAGTCTTCTTTAAATTTTCTATAACAGGCATTTTTTATTCAGTGATACCCAAATAGCTCTTATTTAAAAAAAGATTGTGGAAGGCAGGAAGGAACTGGGCATTATGGGTGGCCATGCTGCGTCCGCACTAGCTCTGTGCTTTTGAGCTTTTAGTAGACTGCCGGCCCAGAGTGCCTGCTGCCACTTCTCATGTATTACTAGAAAATTTCCGGAAATGGCCTGCAGCTTGCTCATTGGTGAATATAGGCTGTGATGCTGCTGAAATGGGCATCATTTACACAGAGGGGGTCCTCTTAGGCCCAGTCACCTGTCCCATCCTATTTTCCCCCCACAAATTTACCTAAAAGTTGCACACAGGGAAATAGAACTCATTTCCGGGTCTGGCCACTGCAACCAGACCTTGGCTCTGGGATTTGAGAGAGGGGCCGTGGGAGACATTGGTAGGCTCTGTCTTGGACTCCTGGTTTCTTCCTGGGCATGGTGCTGGGTCCCATGATTTTGGGTGGGATTTAGGGATGCAGTGACACAGGCTAGTGACCTCACTTTCAGCACAAGAGGAGGCTGCCTGAAATTCTGGACAAAAACTGCCTCAGAAACTCAAACGTCAAAACGAATCACAGAATCCAAGTCTGACATTTTCTAAGATGTCTAGAGCCCTCTTGCACATGTTTCTCCTTCGATGTTTTCTTAAAAGTTACTGTGGAGTAGACATTGTCCCCTGCCTTTTACCACTTCTGTTTTGTTTTCCTTGTTTCTTGTCCTTTTCCCTCTCTAAATCAAGTCTCCATGTAGGTGGGGACTTTGTCGTGTTCACTGCTGAATCTACAGGGGTGTCCACAGGCCTGGCCTGTGGTGGCCACTGTGGGTAGTACTGCAGGAATCGAGATGAAAAAATTAGGGGCAACCCCTAGAAGCTCACAGTTCAGTGGTGAAAAAGGACTGGAAATCATCAAAACACAAGGTTATGGTTCTCCAGTGACCTTGTACACAGGTTGCAAGGATTATGAGATGGGGTATGAACCCCACAGAGGCCATCAGAAGAGGCCTCACCAAGGAGGTGGTACTGATGTGCTTCTTAAGAAAGAGTGAGTGTTGTTCAATGAATAAGGCAGGTGAGGGCATTCCTGCAAGAGAGCTGTTACAGGCCGTGTTGTGTTCCTTCCTAAACCCACATGTGAAGCGCTGACCTCCCTGTACCTCTCAATGGACTGTATTTGGAGATGAGGTCCTTGAAAAGGTAACTAAGATTAAGTAAGGGCATTCGGGTAGGCCCTAATTCAATGTGAGTAGTGTCCACCTAAGCTAATGCCCAGGTTTCTGGCTTGACCGAGGGGGTCTATTGAAGCCCTTGAATGCCCATGACCTCCCAAGCCTATGCATTCTACTTTGGGGTAACCCTGTTGAATTTCTTCTTCCTGTGGACCCTGCCTTATCAGAAGGAATGTCTGAGATCAAAAGTGCCCTCGAATTGTCCTGTCCTGCCTTGCCATTACCCCTGAAATAGAAAACTTCATTCTGTCCAGAGCAGTGCCCAGGAGAAGGTTTATTATCTGTTGCCTTCAGGTTATTACAGCATCTTTGGCCCCTGGTCTTGGGATATGAAAATGGGTTTCCAAGCAATTAAAGTAACATGGTGCTCTATGGGGAACAGGGCATGCTAGGACTCAGGCTGCCAATTACCAAATCTCTGCAGGTCACTATTTTCCAGAGCAGTGTGTGAAAATGTGCTAAATTGTGCTGTGAGCTGAAGTGGCACGGCCAGGCCTGCAGAGCGTGCGCCGGGCTGGAGAGTGTGCCCGTGCGGCCAGGGGAGTACTTTGATGTGCTCCAGGGGGCCACTGGGGCGGAGGCGGGGCAGCAGGAGATGCTGGACTCTCTCTCTCTTTTCTCTGTTGGAACCCTCAGATGCCTCGAGGAAGCGGGAGTGGTGAGCAGGGCGAGCCCGGGGCCTGTCACGGAGCTAATGAAGTCTGCCCGCAGGTTTGTGGTGTCTGCCGCAGCCGCCGCTGAGAGGTGTGTGCAAAATGGTCCCTGGGCACTTAACAGGGAAAGGAGAGAAGGGTCTACAGCCTGGTATGCAGGGCCTGGGTCACCTCTGACTTTGTAGAAAGTGGCCGGCCAGGACTTGAAGAAGAGAGTTATCTTGCAAGATGAGAAGGAATTGCCGTGGGGTTCAGATGGCATTTGTTTAATGCCTCCCAGGCCTGGTCCTGAAGCCAGAGGTGAGGAGATCTTGGAAATCCAGGAGGCCGATAGGAAAGATCCAGAGGGTGGGAGAAAGCTGCCTCGCCCACTGGGCTCTGTGGCAGGAGCGGCACTGGGTCCAATCACAGGATTTTACCATTGACTTCTCCCAGTTCCCAGATATCTGGGCATTATTAAGGCAGCGATGTAATTAATTTTGAGGGCTAATCATGCTCTTTGGTGTCAGCTTATTATTTCTTCCTAATTTACTCCCTTTTAAAAAATTATATTTGTAGTTGGGGATGGATTAGATCATCTAAGTTGAGGTCTGAGTGTGTGGGCATACAACCCACAATTGTCTTTGCACATCTTATTGTGAATCTTACAGAGGCGGTTCTTCCATAAGGAAGTTTGGGGTATCGTGGTTGATGTGAGAGAGTCAAGAGCCTTTTGGAAGAGCCCTATGATGTCTGCCCCTCAGCTCCACTCCAGGGGCACCTCTGGGCTCTAGGGAGGAAGGTCTTTGTATGATCTGGGGGCACTGTGAGAACTGTTGCACTGGCCTGCAGCTGTGTGGCCACATTGCTGCCTTGGTGAGCAGTTGCCACTCAACCTGGAGGGTGAGCTCTCCACTGAGCACCCCGGGGTTTGGGGTGGCGCAGTTATTCTGAGGCAGTCAGCCTTTCCTCCCCTTCTTAGGAAAGCTGAGCATTAGAACCCTCTCCCTTTGCGCACACACTAATCCCCTAGCTGACAGGGCTTGCTTGAGCTCTAGTTGTGGGGCCAGTGACCCACAACTAGTTGTGGGGCCAGTGTCAAAGAGACACAGTTGGTCTCCAGCTGGCCAGAGAGAGCAGGTGTGTACCTAAAACCAGAGGATCAGAACAGCTCAAGGGTCAGCTGTGGGGCTGGAGAAGGTTCCTGGGTGGAGGAGAGGATTGTAGAGCAGGTAGGGTTTAGATAGGTGGATGGGGGATTATTTCAGGAGGGATGCCCAACATGGGCAAAGACATAGTGGGGGCACAGGGAGGAAACTGGCCCAGGTTTCCTGTTGGGGTGGGCAGGTGCAGCAATCCCTTGACCCCTTGCTCTGGGATGCCCTGTCCCTCGGGACTTGGTGGCTGCATGCACTGAAGGAGTGGATTCTCTCTCCCTGTCCCTTAGCTTTGGGCTTGGCCACATGAGCTGCTTGAGTCAGTAGAATAAGGTGAGAGTAACAATGTGCCAGTTCGGAGCCAAACCTCTAGAAACCCAATGCGTTTCTGTCTGCTTTCTGTGCTCTGGCCATCGCATGGGAGGCATATACCTGGGCTAGTCTGCTGCAGCCAGAAGAGGATCAGACACGTGTGGAGCCGAACCAGCTGGGCCAGCCAAGCCCAGATTAAATCCACCAGCCCCACGGCAGATGCACGAGCCATACACATTCTTATTGTTGCACAACCACTGGGGCTTTGTGGTTGGTGTACAGTGATGAGCGGTGTGGTAGCCAGAGTTTCTGTTTTAGAGGAGCGGGGATTCGCTGGAGTCACACAGGCCTGAAAGGGTGTGCTTGTTCTCAAGTCTGTGTGCACACATTTGGGGCTATTTATATTAGTCTCCTTTCCTATCCAGTAAAAGCCTCTCCAGAGAGACCGAGTGATCTCCTCAAGGTCACACAAGTTGGCAGCAGAGTCAGGGCTAAAATAGAACATCCCTTACCTCCAGAGCCCTTGCCCCACCTGGTGGACCTGCTCCCCATGTTCTTGCAGACCCTGGTCTGGAGGTCAGGAAAACCTTTCCTTGCAAGTTGGTGAGGTCTTAGGGTTTTAGCAGACACCAATGCTCAGCTATTATCCAGATTGATGTGGCCGTTTGCTGTAACATTTAGCAACCTCTCCATCAAATAAATGGTTGGAGAGCCTCCTGACACTGCTAGTATAAAAGAAAGAGGAGCCAATATTCTCAGTTTTACAAGGTTGCCTGAATAAGGGATTGAAGTGTGGCAGAACTGGTGGTATTTCTCTGCCCAGGAGTGCTTCCACAGGACAGAACAGGCAGGGACGGCAAACCCCCTGTTCATCTGGCTGTGTGACTCGCTCACCCACTCTGATCCTTGGTTTTGTCATGTCAGATGAGCGCCTTTGATTTTGTCATGTCAGATGAGCGCCACATATGATTCTGTGGATCCACTTAATGGGCTTGTGTTATGAGTGATGGAACAAAGGGTGGGAAGAGAATCTGGAAAGAAAATAAGTTTTGGTGTAAAGGTTGAGGGATTCCTTCACTTCTTTTCTTCACTTTTCTCTCCCTTATTCTGCCCTCCTTTCCAGTACTCCCCAGGGAAGCTGATGAATTTCCCTCAAGGATCATGTCAGCTGAACTCCTTTACCTCTGAAACATAGGTCCATGGGGGTCTACAGGGAGCTTTTAGTAAAACACCATTTCCTTCTCTGTTCTGCTCAAAAGTATCTTCCCTAAACAATAACCCCTTAACCGCTCCAGTGCCCTTTAGACTTGCTGATCCCCCAAATTCTACTTCTCCCTGGTTACTGATCTATATTCACAGTCAGATTCCTTGAAAGAGTTGTCCACACAGCCACCATCTTCCTCTTCCTCTGTTCCAACCACAATGTTTTTAGATCCATTCTTTGAAAGTGCCCGTCACTTTCCTGCCCTTGGTGTTTGGCCATGTTGCTCTTGTTTCTTAGATCATCCTTCCAGGCTTGATATACTTGGTCCCTTTTCATCTTGCAGGTCCCAGTCTAAGTTTAAACCTTGAGAGACTTTCCCCTACTCTCCCATGGAGATTAGATCCCTACTGTTTCTCTTTCTCATAGCACACTGTTCTGCTGTCTTCAAATTTCCATGGTGATTTGAAATTATATATGATGGAATGTACTGACCAAAAATGAAATGAATTAAAATAAGGAGAAATTATTCAACAATAGGCAATGCAATGATGATATAGCCTGTGAACAGGAGTAGCACTGTGCAGTGATTTAAGACTTTATGATCCAGAGAGCCTGAGTGGTCTGTTCAAATGCTGGTTCAGATTCTGATTTACTGTCTGCCTGACCTTGGGCAAGTTATGTCACTTCTTTGTGTCTCTATTTCTTAATCTCTGGAACAGGGAAGATAATACCTACCCCTAGAATTAGTGTATGTGAAATGCATAGAATAGTGCTTGGTGCAAACTGTTTATAATAATTGTTATCACTTTTAAGTAAGCTGTATCTGGGAAAGATTCTACATGCTAGGGAGTAGTTTGTATATTCTGTTTTGTTACTATAAATAGTGTGTCTTGAATCAAAATAATTCGGCAGTCATAACTTGGTCAGCAAGACTAAAACTTTATCAGAGATGTTGGGAGGCCCAAGAATGATGAAGAGGAAGTGATGTTGCAGTTTTGCCATTTTCATGATCACATGAAGGAGAAAATCACTGGAGGGGCATCCAGGAGTTTTCTTAGAAGACAGCGATGGAGAACTCTGGAGAGGTTGACTTGTGATCAAGAGGGAATGGGTTGCATTTTATATGCAAGAACTTGTTGGCAGTGGTGCCTACCTATTATTTCTACTTATCAGTGTTATTGCAACCAGCATATGTAAATGGAATGCAGTGTCTTGCTTGAACTACCACTTGACTTTAATTCACAGAGGAAATCTTTGGCCAAATGTTGGTGGAGGTCATGCTAGTGGTGTTTGTGAGTTGGCCTGTGTTACTAGCCATTATGGCGTTCTTTGACCTTGCTTTCTTCCTTTTTTTCTGGAGTCCCCCAAAATGGTTGACCCAATTGGAGAGATTAAGATATGAAGTCAATATCCTTGAATGTGGGCAAGGTCAACGAGTATGACCCTATGAAGGGAAACTCAAGCTAGAGACAGAAGAATCTGCAGGGGGTCACAGATAGGAGAAAATAATCCAAGAAAAGGGAAGAATGTAGTCAAAGTCCCTGAAGTAGGCATGAGTGTGGTGATTGAGGATCTAAAAGACCAGAACAGTTGGGCAAAGAAAGTCTTGGGAAAGGAACACCTAGGGAGATGAGGATGGATGGGAGGGACCACAGCTGTGAAATATGGCTAGCAAGAGGGGCCACTACATGAGGACATCCTTAAAACTTAAAAACTTCTGATGGGATTGAATTTGAGAGTAGGCAAGGGAAAGGGACCCTTTTGTTAAAGATTTAACCATGTACACCCAATGCCATCTGGCTCATCATCATTTCTTAGGTCAATATTTCCTGGAAAGTTGGGCCTCCCTGGTGGCGCAGGCGGTCGAGCACAGCGCTGTGAAGCTGTCCGCAGCCTCTGCAGTTCAATCCCGGCCGGCTGGGGAGGGTCCCACATGGCGCAGCAGACCTCTCCTGTCTCGCCCGCTGCTCCCCTCAGCAGTGTATTTTGTCAGTCTGCCTGTTCTGTTCCCTGCTCTGTCTCTGGTGAATCCTCTCACCCTCCTGTGCATCTGGCCAGTACCCTGGTTCTTGTATAATTAAAACAAATCTTTAAAAAAAATTTCCTGGAAAGTTGCTGGTGCCTCTGCTGCATTTTGTCTTATGGTGGAATTCTCCTTTTGAATTAAATATGACTAGTAAAAATTTGAGTTTTCGTTTGATTTTAGTATGGGTTAATATCAAATGGGTGCAATAACCATGTGACAAAAATATATGAGAGGTTGAGAGCGTGTGTGTGTGTGTGTGTGTGTGTGTGTTGAGACTGGCATTGTTGGTTTGGAAAATCTGACTCCAAACAGCTCAAGAAAGTGAAACAAATTCCTACTCTCAATTGTACAACCACAGACGCCGCTTGAGTCTCAAGTGGCCAAAAGTGAGAAATTATGGAGGTACTAGAGGACTCTCTCATATCTTTGCTATTCAAAGTGTTGTCCACACACCAGCAGGCTGGGTGCTTGTTAGGAATGCAGGGTTCAGTTCTCACCAAGCAGCTGCTGCATCAGAATTTGTGTTTAATAAGATCTCCAGATGATTCACATGCCCAGGAAATACTGAGAGGTGTTGATTTATAAGCCCACGACCAAGTGGTGCCAGCAGAGAGGGTCTGTTTGATTTAGATGCTGTACATTGTGGCAGCTTGTCAGTATGGACCTCTGAGTTGGGCAGACCTAGGCCTCTATTCTGGTGCCCAAAGGAGAGTCCAGGCTTTTTTGAGCCCTGGCTTCCCCGTGCATGCAATGAAAATAGTAGGACTTAGCATGTGGTGTTACTGTGAGGATTAAATAAGAAAATATAAGTAAAGCATCTTGCACAAACCTGATGGTCAAGACATGGTAATTCTGTTATCCTTACCCCAAGGCACTCACCATCATCTTTTCTGAATAGGTGGGCAATTAGGAGGCCGCTCCATGTCTTGAATTTTGTAGCTAATCCTACAATGACCATTTTGAGATAGTGATTTCATTCCCTCTGGATATACTTCCAGTGGTGGAATTACTGGATCATATGGTAGCTCTACTTTCAATTTCTTGAGGAACCTCCATACTGGGTTTTTTTTTTGTGTCTGCACCAATTTACATTCCCCCCAGCAAAGCACAAGGCCCCCTTTTCTCCCCATCTGGGTCGGCGCTTACTATCACTTGTCTTTTTGACGAAATCCATTATAACTGGTGTGAGGTGAGGTGATAGCTCATTGTAGTTTTGATTTGTATTTCCCTGGTGGTGAATGATCTTGAACACGTTTTCACGTACCTGTTATATGTCTTTTTAACAATACAGAGGTGGGTTGGATTGCTTTTGAGGGTCCTTCTCAATCGGTCATTTTGCATATTTTTTATTCTTAAGTTCCATTATCTCATGTCCCCCATGAATAGGAGGAAGAATCCATCTGAATGGAATCCATGTCATCTCTCACTCTCTCCTCCCTCTCTTCCCCCTCAATTTCTCCCTCTCTTTGAGACCCACTCCATAAAGACTCAAGAAGTAATAGGGAAAATATTAGAAAGCCCCATTCCTTGGGATAAAAGTAGAGTATAAATTTGCCATTTGGGTGGATAATGAGTTTGTGGGTAAAACACTCTTCTTCGCCTATTACAACCTTTGTAAACACAGGGGACATCTTTATTTTGGCTTAATTGTTGAATACATCATGTTTGTCCAGCATTCCCTCTGTGTTTTTGTTTGTTGACAGTTTGGAAGGAGTGGGCAAAATTGAATGAAATCCACCTTATTATCAAACTGCACCACAAAATATCTAAAATCTAGCTTTTTATCCCTTAGACCAACATCTTGATATAAAATAGTGATTAATGACACTTTTAAAGTAGCCATATTGCTTAAAATATTTTAATGGATTTCGATAAAATTTACTCTGTAAGAAGAGCTAATGGAGAGATATAATTTCCATGAGTAACACTTATCCTGAATGTTACTATGCCCCCTAGGAGGGAGAGGGAGGGAAGGAGAAAGGAGAGAGAAGGGGCGATAACTCAAACCCAAGATGGTGTTGCTATGAAAGGCAGTAATTATTGATGGCCTTTGAATACTACTCTTTGCCATCCAAAGTCCTCACACTCACCTTTTCTTATCACTCTCACAGCCACGTGGGAAGGTGGAACGGCTTTCTTGTCATACAGATTGGGAAGTAGAGGCTCTGTAAGGCCTTTTCACCTAGACACTCATACTTCTGGTAAACCCGAGCGCAGGGTGCCCTCTGCTTTTTAGTGTGATATTCTTTCTACAGAGACACATCCTTCCTGGCTTAAACCCCATGCCTGGTTTACATCCTGTTTCCCCATCCCCTGCAATCACTGAGAAATGGACTCTTTGGTGGACAGAATATCTACATTAACTGAGAATTGCCCCAGAGAACACACACTTGGGCTAATTTTCAGAAAGTTGGTACATAATTTTTTCAAAAACTCTAAATGGTGGGAGGGAATCTTCATTTGACTAAGAGACACTTTAAGATGTTGTATGACCTGAGAATCTTAGGGTGAAGGGCATCCACTGTTCTTTTAAAATTCCAAGAAACCTTCCTGCTTATTTTGAGTTCCCTGGTTGCTCATATTCTGAATCAGCAGATGTTTGCCGAACTTGTGCTGCACTTGGAGTATATACTCCAGTATTGCGGAGCAAGTCCCTTTGCGGCCTTCATTTCCCTTGTGTTTTCCAGTTCCTTGCTGTGTTGGCATATGTATCAGTCTAGAGCAGCATGACTTATGCATTAATTGATTATCTAATTCAGTCAACTATATTAAGCAGGAGAATTTATAACTAAGTGGCTCTGAGATAATATCCCGTGGCCTGATCACTTCTGGGGTGGAGATCACAGATGTTGAGAACAGTTTAGGGAAACCAGCATGACAGCTCTTGTTCCGATATAGCACCTTTGGGACACTGTCTGGGATTCTGCAGGCATGAATTCTGCCTGCCTGCTCCTGGGAGAAGAGGGAGGGAGGAGGACCTGTGTAGGGTGGAGAGGGGTTGCCTTTCCTCCGCAGGGTCCTCTGGACACCTTCGCCTCCCAACCTGGGTGTCTTGCTTTCCATCCTACAGACTTTGTGCAGAGAGAAGGTAATTTTTACGCAACATTTATATCCTGGTGATGTGAGGCAAGTCCTACATGAAGATACGGTGTGTAAATAAATTTGCTCATCACTTTGCGAGTGAAACATGTTACCTGGATAAAATTGTCTTATGTCCTCTTCCTTTTCCCCTTTTCTTGGGTAAGGGTCATGTTTATGATGTGCCCAAATGGCAGTCTCTAGGCTGGAATAAAGGAACTAGATTGGGTTTAAAAACACTTGGGATCTGTTTCTTAAAACGAAATAAATGCTGAGCCTAAAGAACATTTTAGGAAATGCGAACAAAGGCATCTGGGCAGCAGTCTAGGGAGGGCTGTGCTGCCTTCCATCTCTCTGCCAGCACCCAGTGGAAACCAGGAGCCCCGGGGCACCATTAAGTCCCAGCGGGGAGGAAGAGAGGCCACAGAGGAAACTCCCTGGAAGTCCCTGGCTCTGAATCTGGTCTCTGTGGACAGCACCCTCATCCCCATCACGGCCACCTCACGGGGAGATGCCTAGTTTGGTTATATGGAAGCAGCATCCCCTGGATGCCCTGGGTGATTCCTGGGTGAACTTAAAGAAAAACAAAAACAAAAGCAACAAACCACACCTTTCAGTTTTATGTGTATTTGCATGACTCTTAGGAGACAAAGTGTAGCTAGCACTTTGAATGTATGCTCTCAGTGGTGATATAATTTCCCTTTAAAGTAAATCTTTAAAATTTCTGCTTACCTGTCTGTATAGTGGGAATTAGCACGGTGTCTAGCTCATAGTGTTTCACGTGAATTGAGTGAGATGTGCATCAAAAGTCATGTCCGTTACACAGCAAGCATTTAATAAATGGTATTACAATGACAAGAATTTGGACTAACAGAGAAGCAAGAGAGACTTATTTCAGACCCTTTTCACATACTCTGAGCTTCTCCTGAGAACCTTAAGACAGCCTTTGTCCAGGGATGTATTAATAGAGGCTTTTCAGAGCTGCTTGCCAAGGATACTTCCTTTCTCCACAGGACTAACCTGTGGACCCAAATGCATTGACCTAGAATGAGAATTTTAGCTTCTGTGACAGCCCCCAGCCTCTGTGGCAAACATATATTATTACTCCAGGATGCAGAATACAATCTAAAGTGACATGCTATGCAGCAGGATAGCGGCTAACTGTAAATTAAAAATTAGGCTCCTGGGCCACCATGGTGGCGCAAGGGGTTAAGTATTAGCACTGTGAAGCTCTCCACAGCCACTGCAGCACGAGTTCAATCCCCAGCCAGGGAGGTGACCCACATGGCGCAGCAGACCTCTCCTGTCTCACCTGCTGCCCCTCATCAGCAGTGTATTTCAGTAGATCCACCTATTCTGCTCCCCACTCTTGTATGCATATATGAATTAATCTTTAAAAAAAATCAGACTCCTTATTCTCACTAGCCACTTCAAGTGCTTAATAGTCAGGCTGCTAGTGGCTGTTGTGTTGGACAGCACAGGTATAGGACATTTCCATCATAGCACCAAGTTCTGTTGGACAACACTGAACAGACATGGCATCCACTAAAATTGAATATTTGCGTGAGCCAAGATCCTGCTGCGTGTATTACCTCAATGAATCTTTGCAGCAAACCAGTGAGACCAGGGCTACCCTTATCCCCGCTTTACAGGTGAAGACACTGAATCAAGTCATCATTACAACCTGCCCGAGGTCACAGAGCTAGAGAAATGAATGAACGGGGTGTGAGCACCGGTTGGCCTGGTTTCAGATCTTGTGTTCTACTCTTCTGCTGTTGAGTTCCCCTTGCACCCAACGACGGTTGACTCCTGTTTAGCTTCTGGCCCTGTGTGCAGCCCAGCAGCGTTGCAGCTTGCAGTTGGTCTCAGCAGGGAGGACCCACACTACCTGGGAACACCCACAGGGATTTTCAGTTTCTTCAAGCTCAGGTTAAGAGGGGTAACCTGAAGCTACTCTCTCCCTGGGGGAGAGGCTGGGAATTATGCTGATTTTTTTTTTTTTTTTTAATATCCAGTAGTGACTGAAATACTTTCTTGCTTCAGGGCCTGAGGAGAAAGCAGGGTGGGGAGTTATTTAATGGACACAATTTCAGTTTAGAAGATGAAAGAAGGGCCTCCTCGGAGGCACAGCAGTTGAGCGCTGGGTTGCGAGGCTGCCCACAGCCTCTGCAGCGCCGGCTTGATCCCTGGCCGCCGGGCGAGGGTCCCACATGGCGTGCAGACCTCTCCTGCCGCCCGCTGCTCCCCTCAGCAGTGTACTTCGGTCCTTCTGCCTGTTCTGCTCCCTGCTCTGGCGAACTCTCTCACCCTCCTGCACTTCTGACTGTACCCAGTGCTTGTATCAATCAATAAATAAATCTTTTTTTTTTTAAAAAAAAAAGATGATGAAAGTTCTGCAGATGGTGGTGCTGATGGTCGCACAGTGTGAATGGACTTCATGCCTCTTAAAAGTGGTCAAAATGGTAAATTTTATGTCCATTTAACCACAATGAAAAGGAACGCTTAAGCGTGGAGGAGCAAGCAAAGCTGATGTTTGTGCAGTGGCTGCCTCCCCAGAGAAAGGAGTAGGGCAGGAACTGAGCCAGAATCCTCTCCCTAACAAACCAGTGGGCACGGTGGCGGGAGGCAGGACTGTTTGAGTAATGGGCATCTTTGCACTTGGGAAACAACATAGAACTGGAGAAGAAATATCTCCCAAACCCATCCTGAAGCCTGGATTTAGAGGTTTTCTCTGTTTCACTTTTACATTAAGTGCCATAATTTTCCTGCATAGCTCTTAGATTATAATTGTGCTTCTGTTTTGTGTAATCCCTAGTATTGGGATGAACCATATGAAATTGCCATTCCCATAAGTGAAAAATGGTTGAGTACTGGCAATCCCATCTGGTTCAGTACTCCACAAAGAGTTAGCACTGGAAGCTGGAGATGGGCTCTGGGTTAGATAACCCATTCCACATGCAGGGCTTGGTACAGATCCTGGAGTGTGCAGTCACTTAAGAAACATTAGTATCCTCAAAGACATAAGTAAATATTTATTGAGTAGAATGGATGTTCCCATTAAATATCACAAGTAAAAAACTTTAATTCTTTCAAAAAATACAGTGAATGCCCACTGTTGAGTACTAATGTTATAATATTGAATGATCAAATATTATTTATGACTCTGTTTATCCTGATTTTGTTGTACAAAGTGTAAAGCAACAGAATGAAGATAAATTAAAGATCACTTTGTAATATGCAAGAATGAATGTTTTAATGGGTAGATAAGGATATCATTATGATTTCCATTTATGAGTACTAACTTGCTTGAGGGAGTAAAGAGTCACTTTGTCAAACAAGATTGGAGGTGCTCAGTATAATACCTGAATATTCAATATTCAGGTATTCGGGTATGAGGTGTCAAGCCAAGATTTGAACAAATTCTGATGGAATTCACAGCATCACTGCACCTTTGCTTTCTCTCCGTATGTCTGTTTTAATTTGGATTCTGGATCACCTCCTCTCTCCTTTCCAATTCATTTGAGCTGATTTTTAAAAAGCATTATCTAGAGTCTTGAGGTGTTCAAGAAAGGACCCACCTGCATTTCAGAGGAATACAGTTAAAATTTTCCCTCTCATTCTCCTTACCTCTCTATGAATTCTTCCTCTCATTTTTAAAAAAGATTTATTTATTTATGCATACAAGAGCTGGGGTACAGGCCAGAGGTGTGGGGTGGTGGTGAGAGGATTCACCAGAGACAGAGTGGGGAACAGAACAGGCAGATTGACTGAAGTACACTGCCGAGGGGAGCAGCGGGGCGAGTCAGGAGAGGTCTACTGTGCCATGTGGGTAGCTCCCTGGCTGGCTGGGAATTGAACTCATGCTGCAGTAGCTGCAGACAGCTTCATAGGTTGCATCTTAACCCCTTGCACCACCAGGGAGGCCCAACTCTTCCTCTCATTTGGATTCAAAGTTTGTTTCTGGAAAAGGGATTCCATTTCTATAAAAGTATTTTCCCCATAGTCTCTGTGAAACAAAAAATGGTTAAAAGCATAGGCTTTGAAATTAGACAGCTTGGACGTGGATCCAGCCCTTAGGAGCTGTGTGACCTTTGGCAAGTTACTTAAGTTCTCTGTGCTCTGTGTTCTTGATTTTCAAAATGAGGGTTAAAGGGGTTAATATGAACAAAGATCTTAGATCAGATCCTGGAATGTAATTAGAAGTCTGGCAATATTAGTTGTCATTAACATATTATTAATATTATTGCCATTACTAATCATATAGTAAAAATCTCCTGAGTCTTTTGGTGTGACTGAAATCTTTGAGAAAGGACTCTTAGGAAATCAGAGGTTAAAAAAAGTAGAAGAAATAAAAAACAGTCAACCAAAGAGCTGTTTTTTTAGAAGTGGTTCTAAGAGAGAGGAGGCTGGCAGCAATTTTGAATCTCAATGACAGGAAGAGGCAGTAAGAAAATAAAGAGAGGAGCGGGGGTGTGGGGGGAGGCTTAGTTCTCCTCTGTATATCCATGCAATAAAATTGGGGAACAGTGAGATGCACTATTTCTCCAACACCTCAAAGCTGCAGATAATGCTTTTTGAAAAGGGGTTCTATCTTAAATAGAATAGGAAAAAGTGACACTGGATACAAATTAAAACAGGCAAAATGAGAGAAAATTCTGGGTATTTAAGTTGGAGCAAACCTACTGAGAGGGAGGAAGCAGAACACTTGACGTGCTGTGGGCATGCCCTGAAAGCCTGGGAGATGAGTCTGTTGTATCAGAGCAAATTAGCATTTGGAATTTGGAAGCTCAGAGGTTATGGGCAAAAGTTGACATAACCCATCTCTGACAGAAACATTTTCACCTAGAAAATGAGATGGCACAGAGCCATTAGGGCCAGCTTGAAGATCCCACGACGTCAAAGGAAATGTGGACTCATTGTGATGCCTGGAAATCCCTGGAGATAAAGCGGAGAAGTTGCTCTCTGCATAGCAATATCCCCGATCACCTTGGAGAGAGTGAATGATGCCCGTGGCTAGAATCTTTTTTTAATTTTTTATATTTTATTTTATATAATTCTTACATCATTTTTCATTTTTGCACAATGTGTGCATTTTCATTTTGGGTATATTCCCCATACAATTGCACCCCCCTTATTTTGACCCTTATCCTTCCTCTGCCCCGCTCCCCCATAGTATGTCTCTGGTTTATAGTTGCTTGTTGATTTTGATTTTTACTTTGTTTTAATTAGTCTTTTTCCTGGTCCCTCATTTAGGTTTTCTAAATTCCTGCTATGAGTGAGACCATCCAATATTTTTCTTTTTCCTTCTGGCTTATTTCATTGAGTATGATCCCTTCCAGCTCCATCCATGTTGCTGCAAATTGCATGAGCTTATCTTTTTAAGAATCTTCTTAATAATGATAGTGTCAAATGAGAGGAAAATGATAATATGCCTTCCCTATGTGCCAGACAGTGTTCTAAGAGCTTTAAGTATATGGACACCCTGTGACCCAGGTACCCCTCCCAGGTCTGACGGAGTCTTTTGTGACAGCAGAATCCTAACCGGCCCCCCATGATCTCTGCTTCCTGGTTTAAGGCCCTTGATGACTGTTACCACTTTTCTGGGAATGATTTCCAGAAATATGGACACAGTGATTGGTGGGGTGTCACTACCTTGATTAAGCTCTGCTCTCTGGCAAAAATGGTGACGGGATGTCACTCCTAATTATGTTCTCATTATTTATAAATATTCATACTTCTGTGACTCCAAGGAAACTCATTCTCACTTTCCTCTGCCCTTGAACAAGCAAGCCAGCAAGCCCCCATGAGTGCTTGAGCCACAAGGGAACAAACTCAGCTGTTTCTCCTCAAGCCAGACCTCCAGAGGAGAGTGCAGCCCAGCGGATGCCTGATGGCAGTCTAGTGAGAGCCTGCGCTAAGGGGCCCACTCAGCCATGACCAGGCTTTGACTCTGGACACTATGAGACAGGGAGTGTGCATTGTTTTAAGTTGCAGTGGGTCTGATGATTTATTCCACAGCAATAGAAAGCTAAATATAGCTTTAGTCCAGAAATTATGTAACCCATCTGCTGCTCAAGAGGATCAAACTAGAACAGGGGAAGTGAAACTCTGAGACCCCCCAAGTGGGATGGAATTGCTTATAGTTCCGTGGTGGCTTTGATACATCCTGAATCCCTTTTCCTGCAGTTCGTTGTCCCACCACACTCTGTACTTTGCCAACATACACTTGACACCTAGTAGAACACTTGCTTATTTGTCTTTTACTCACACTGAAATACAAGCTCTGCGAGGGTGGGGCTGGATCTAGCATCTACAACATCTGGCCCAGTGCGTGGCTCAATAGATATTTAGGTGAAAATGTGAATGTGTGAATGAGCCAACTGACAATGGCACACATGAATCAAGGCATGAAGAGTGAGGAGGCTGAGAAGTTAACAACACGCCTAAGATACCATGAATGGGAAGTGATGTAATCAGAGGTCTGCAAATGATAGCCTCTGGCCAAATCCTGGTCATCATCCATTTTTGTATCAATCATGTGAACATGATAGTTTTACATATTTGAAATGGGTGGGAAAAGCCAAGAGAACAATATTTTATGATGCAGGAAGGTTATATGAAGTTCAGTCTTTAGTGCTGATAAATAAATTTTTATCGGCACACAGCAGCACCCCTTGTTTACCTGTGGTCTGGTAGATGTGCTTGTGCCATTGGTACAGAGGTGAGTGTTGCGTCTTTAAGTAAATGATGCCTTTGGAGTTAGGCTGTTTGGATTCATATCCCAGCTCATTTCTCTGTGGAGTAATCGTTGCATGCCACTTACATTTTTTTGTTTGTTTTTTCATGTGTGAGATGGAGATCAAAAATAACCTAAGTTAACATTGTGATGAGAATCTTCATGCATGTAAAATTTTGAGTGCAGAGTAAGCCCCCAGAGGTGCTAATTTTTCAGACAGAGATGGCAAGACCTCAGTTTCAGAGATTTTGGTTCTATAGGTCTGAGGTAGGGGCTTACTTTAAAAACAAACCAGCTGGGGCCTCCCTGGTGGCACCAGGGGTTAAGACACAGCACTGTGAAGTTATCTGCAGCCACTGCAGCACGAGTTTGATCCCAGGTCAGGGAGCTGACCAACATGACGCAGCAGACCTCTCCTGTCTCACCGGCTGCTCCTCTCAGCAGTGTATTTCAGTCAATTTGCCTGTTCTGTTCCCTGCTCTATCTCTGGTGAATCCTCTCACCCCCCACACTTCTGGCCTGTATAGCAGTTCTTGTATGCATAAATAAATAGTTTAAAAAAATCACACCAGCTGATTCTGATCAAGATATCTCTGGACTGTATTTTGAGAAGTTTGAGTTAAGTGTAGTTGAAACTTAACCTTGACTTAAGTTTCAAATTCTGTTGGTTCAACCATGAGTTGATAGTGATTGATTTTTGCTAGTGTTGTCCTTTGCTGTGCTTGGTGACTCAGCTCCACCAGAGGTGAAAATCCCATCTCTGTCCTCATAGAACCAATGATTCCCAGGACTCTTTTGTAACAGAGGGCTGGGAGTCTTGTCACTGGGTGTGCAATTGATGCTCTATCACTGAGTGTGCATCATGTTTAAGCCATAGGTGCCTCTTTTGCTACTACTCCCCCAAAAGCCACTCAGAAGGAAAGTTTTGCTGAAGCAGTGACCATTGGCTTCCATAAACATCCTATCCAAGGGCCAGACTTTCACATCTGGAGCTAAAACAATAAGTGAAAGGGGCTATAAACTTCAAAAAAAAAAAAAAAGATTCCTTGGCCTCAGGCAGGGAGGAGTTGTAAATCTTGCTGAGAACTTGAGATGCTGGTTAAACTCATTATTTGCTGTTCAAGACTCTCCTCTTGCAGTTTTCATCCTTTCTTAAATTTATAATCTCTAAATCCTTAGCCAAGATCCAAGTCTTTAGGGAGGGAACAGCCAGAAGATTTAAAACATATCCTGTCCTCAGGGATGTTAATGGTGAAATAGAGTTGGGTAATACGTTCTTAATTGTCACCATAAATCAACATCGGACAATATGTTAAATTTGCCCATGTAAATTGCTGATTGGAGATTTTCCATGCTTTGGAGACAGCTGTAACTTTGATGAAACAAGTGGCTTGTCTCTGGGGATGTGACCTGACAAACATACTAATTCATGCCCTGAATACCTGCCATGCTCCTTACCCTCTGAGAAGATGCCTATTGGCTGAAGAAAGATGTGTTTCCTGCTCACTGTTGAAGTTTCAACAGATAGAGAGGTTGGCATATTTGCCCCTGGTTTTTCATGGAAATCTTTTGTAGCTTGAGGATGGTTCCCTTAAATGTGTCCTCTGGAATATGTCAGCCATTTTACACCGACTGAGCATTTCTTCAAGGATATCACAATTATTTTTTCTTTGTATGTATTACATTCCTTTGTATGTATATATGTATCACATACATTCCTTCGCAACTGATTCATGCATCAAACATTTGCACTATTCTTGGCACTGAAGCTGTAGAGAGAATAAGTTAGAAAAGAACCTTAAACTTATGGGACTTCTATGTCAGAGGAAGATAACAACTTTCTTTTATAAATAAAAACTTCGGGTTCTCTGATGAAAATAATAAATGATCTTTAATTGAAAGAGTTTCTTTTAGGATGGGTGGTTCAAAATGTCTTAGCCAAAGAGTTCAACTCTAAAGTGAGACTTGCTGGAGTAGCCAGCCATGGTCCAGGGGAAGACAAGTACAGGGCAAGGAAAAATAAAGACATCTAAAGAATGAAAAGGGAATATTCGATCCCCATTAAAAATGCAAAAGTGACTGAAGTATGAATAAGAGGGAGATTGCAAAAGGATGAATTTGGAGAGATGGTCAAGGGTCAAGTCAGTGGTTGGCAAGGGGTGGGCAACTATGAGTGGCAATAGATTGTATTCTAAGCATGAAAGGAAGCACTGTGGGCTGTTAATGGCAGAGTGTAATTTTAATGTGAAAGACCAGTTCATTCTTCAGAGGCTGGCTCAGGCAGGAGGTCAACAAGTAGACTCTAGCAGTTTTCCAGGTGAGAGATGATGACCAGGATGATAGGAATGAAGAGGGAGAGATAGTGATGGAGTTGATGTATTGGCAAGGGGAGGATGAGGAAACTGAAGGCTTCAAGAGTGACATTTTGGCTTATGCATGGGGTGCATAATGGTACCATTACTGAAATGGAGAAGAGGCAATTTGCTTTAGCTGGGAGTTTTTTGTGTGGTGTTTTACCTAGGGGATAGGATTTCAATGATTCTGTTTTGGCCTTGTTGAGTTTGAGGTGACTAGGATACATCGAAATGGACTGCAGGCCATATATGAGCCTGGAACACAGGGAGAGGGCAGGAGAGGTCATTCTGAGTGACTTGAAAGCCTCCCTGCAGAAGGATAGAAAAACGACAGCCCCATTAATGCGGCATTTGTATTACTCCAAACGATTAGCCAAGATCCCACCTGGGCATTGAAAAATTCAACAAATCCCAAGTTATGCTCACTTGTGTTTCTAGTAGCTCACTTCTGTTCTTTCCTAGTGTTCATGTATGCAAATTGCCTATTGATTTTAGTCAACAAATAGTTCTTGAGCACCTACTATGTAGCAGACACATGCTAAGCTCTCGGGAGAAGAATGTACCAGCCTCACAGTGCCCTGGCCATCTTGACCTGCTTTGTCAGCTAAGTTGTAGTTATTTTAGGTAATCGTTTCATAGGGTTCAAGAGACCAAGATCTGCATCCCAATACTCAAACTTGCTCTTCCTGTTTTTTTCAAGTCAATTTTTTTTTTTTTTAAGATACAGTAAAATTGATTTTTTTTTTTTTGGTGTGTGTGTACAGCTCTATGAACTTAGACCTAGGAATAGCTTCATATGACTTATTTTACAATGAGAACTCTGAGGTAAGGAAAGAGCTGCCTGCGCAGGACTGTGGCTCTGTAAATGCCCACTGAGAGGAGGCTGCACAGTGGGGTCCGCATCCTCTGAGCAACTCAGCCAGGCCACAATAGGGGAGTCCCGCCCCCCTCCAACTGAGGAAAGTGGAAGCTATTTTCCCCCAGCTGTTGTTGATACCCTGGGACTACCCCTAACTCTGACCCAAACATGTCCTCAAACCTTGGTTTTCTATATGAGGCAGAGTTGTATTAAATTATTTCTGAGTTCTCATCTATGTTCCAAACTCCCTGATCTATGATCCTTGGTGTTTGGTTCATGTGCAAATGCCACAAAAGGTGAATAACTTTACTAAGTGAGGAAGACAAGGAGAAGCTGGAACTAGGCAGGAAAATAGGTTGAACAGACGTTGCTGGCGATGGAGGCAGCCTGAGAGGGAAGAGGCAAAGGACAGTGCCTGAACCCAGGTATGGTTTACCTAGAATATATGCTGGTTTTGGTGGGAGAGCTGCATTTTATCCCTGTACACTCACTGGGAAGAGGAGCTGGGAACAGATTGATTATTCATGGACAGGTGAAGGCAGCCATGACCCCAGGAGAAGGTCACCTCGGTCACCCCAAAGTGACTGATACTCAGCTTCTACATCTCCTGTGAAATGAGTTCTAGAAATAAAAATAAGTTGTTTTAGATAGTTATATTTCTTCCTCACCTCTTTTGGACTCTGATTTTTACCTAAGACCAAGAGTAACTCTAGAGGGAAATATTAGTTCCTTGTTGTTGGGTATGAATGTGCTGAGGGAGGAAGTAGAACAATACATGGTTGGAAGGTTCTACACTGTTGGGGCTAATGGCTGCATGAAATCACTAAAAGGATCTGTCCACTAATGCCTGGTGCTTAGAAAGGAGAAAGAAAGTAAAATGACTAGCTCCAGGATGCCTGGTGGTGCTGAGCATATCACACCAAGAACTTGGGTCATAAGGCAGCATTTTGACTTTTTCCTTGCCAGTCTCCTTTCCCTGAATTGTATGGCACATTAAACCCTTAAACAATAACAGCTTTCAGGATCCATGATGCATCATTAAATAAGTTAAGGAGCTAATTAAAAGGGGGCCCTGTCTCCCTTCTTTCATTGTACTAAATCACCTGTGCCCCATCTCAGCAAGTGCTTCCAAGCCGGGAACCTGCCCATAAAATGATCTTACATTAGCCCGGCATGTTGGGTTCCGTTTCCTCTTAGGCAATTATCTATTAGTAATTGGAGAAGGCATTACAGCAGAATAAATAATTGATCATAAATTAAAAGACTTTGGCTGCAGAGAGGTGCATGTGTCACCCAGTTAACTCTCAGAGTGCAAAGCATCCTCTCCTGGCACGGACTCCAAATGTCATGCACCTTCTTTAAAGATTTATTTATTTATGCATACAAGATCTGGGGTACAGGCCAGAGGTGTAGGGGGTGAGAGGATTCACCAGAGACAGAGTGGGGAACAGAACAGGCAGATCTATTGAAATACACTGCTGAGGGGAGCAGTGGGTGAGATAGGAGAGGTCTGCTGTGCCATGTGGGTTGCTCCCTGGCTGGCTGGGGGTTGAACTTGCTGCAGAGGCTGTGGACAGCTATTGTGGCACCAGGGAGGCCCCAACATCCTCTTTTTTTAAATTAATATTTTATTTTATATAATTCTTACATCATTTTTCATTTTTGCACAATGTATGCATTATCATTTTGGTTATATTAGTTTTCTATGACTGCATAAGAAGGCATGCCAACACCTAGCAACTTAAACATTTATTTTCTCACTGGTCTTTGGACATTGGGCATTGGGCAGGACTTAACTGGGTGCCTCTGGTTTGGGGGTCTTGCCCAGGCTGCCATCCTGGTGCTGCCAGGCTGGGGGAGGGTCCGTGCTGATTCATGGGGTTGTGGGCAGCCTCCCAGGCTGATGAGACACTAGCTCCTTGCTCCTTGACAGCTGAGTTCACCTAAACAGAAAGAGCGAGAAGCAAGCCTGGTGTCGGTTTTCCAGCTGCCTAATCTCAGTTCGCTCCCACTTTTATGATATCCTGTTTGTGAGAAGTGAGTCTCTTGATCTGGCCCTCATACAGGGGACCAGTGTGAATATCAGGGGGTAGGGGTCTTGGGGCCATTTTAGAGGTGCCGTATTGTAGCTGAATCATGGAATGGATCACTCTAGAATAGTTTCAAAGAATTGGACTTAAACTGTACTGCATCAAAATAAAAAGCTGTTTCTCCACAAAAGCACATGTGAAGAGGATGAGAAGATAAGTTACACATTGGGAGAATATATTTGCAAACCACATGTCTGACAAGGGGCTAGAATCTAGACTACATAAAGAGCTCTCAAAACTCAAGAGTAAGAATGACACAGAACAGCAACACAATCCAATTAGAAAATGGCAAAAGACATGAACAGACATTTCACTGCGGGGGAGACACAGATGGCAGGTGAGCGCAGGCAAAAGCACAGAGTATCTCTGGCCACGAGGGGATGCAGGTTGAGGCAATGAGATATCACTACAAATCTATCAGGATGTATCAAATTAAAAGTAGTGAAGCAGCAAATACTTGCAAGGATATAGAGGAACTGGATCCCTTATCTATAACCTGTGGGAATGTAAAGGGTGTAGCCAGTTTGAAAAAAGCAGTTTGGCAGTTTTGTATAAAACTAAACTTGCAGTTATCATATTTGATGCAGAAATTATATACCTGGGCATTTGTGCCAGAGAAATGAAAACTTAGGTTCATACAAAAATCTGCATACAGACATCATCATGGCTGCATTTGTAATAGAGAAAACCTGGAATCAGCCAGATATACATCAACAGGTGAATGGTTAGGCAAACTGCCATACAGGTTGCCCCCAATATTCAAAAATAGAACAAAAAATTATTCCATATAAATTAATAGTAACAGTGTTCCCAGACCCAAAGTAACTCACTGAATCATACCAAATAAGAATGTTCTACTTTCATAGTGAGGAAACCCTCACATAGATGTCTTGGAATAACACTCAGCAATAAGAAGGGCCACACTATTGATGCCTGCAGCCACTTGGGTGAATCCCAAGGAATTATGGCATGTGAGGCAAGGCAATCCCCGAATGTTACATGCCATGTGATTCCATATAATGTTGTTGAAATGACATCATCGTAGAAGTGGAGGAGTCGGGGTTTAGAGATGGGGAAGGTGAGGGTGGAGAGCAGGCCATTATAAAGGGCTCCCTGAGGAACCCTTGGGGTCATGGACTGCTCTGTCTTGATGTGATGGTGGGCACCTGGGATACATTGTATGCAACTAAATATAAACACATACAAATGGACAGAAGTCAAAATGGGAAAATAGGAATAAAAATAATAGAATATATCACTATTGATATCCTGGTTATGATACCATACTGTAGTTTTACAAAATGTTATCCCGGAAGATTGGGCAAAGTGTACATGGGACTCATTTTTTGCAACTGTATGTGAATCTACAGTTATCTCAAGAGAAATTTCAATTAGGAAATGAATGAACTAGGGGTCGATTTAATTAACATACATTATGCTGTCAACTTTTGTGATGTTTGAAATTTTTTAATATATTTTAAAAATTTTATTTATTTATGCACAGAAGAGCTGGGGTGTAGGCCAGAGGTGAGGTGGGGTGAGAGGGTTCACCAGAGATAGAGTGGGGAGCAAGAACAGTTGGATTTACTGAAATGCACTGCTGAGGGGAGCAGCAGGAGAGACAGGAGAGGTCTGCTGTGCCATGTGGGTCAGCTCCCTGGCGGGGGATGAAACTCAGGCTGTGATGGTGATAGTGCTGAGACTTAATAACCCCTTAGGCCACCAGGGAGGCCCTGAAATATTTATTTTAAAATCCCTTAAAACACTGTGAAAGTATTAATTATGAAATTTTTCACATATAGGAAGTAGAAAAGAGAATATAATGAGCACATGCAATTATCACTTAATTGTTAGCATTTTGCCATATTTTACTTGATTATTTTAAAGCAAATACAGACACATAACACTTCATCCCTAACTATGCAGATTTCATCTCCAAAGAATAAGATAATTTCCTACATAACCATAATAGCTTTATCAAGCCTAGCAAAATTAATAATTCCTTTATATCATCTAATAAGTTATTCCATATTCAAATTTCTCTAAATGTTTCAAATTGTACCTATAACTATTTTTTGAAACCATGATCCAAACAAGGATTAATGGGCTACATTTGGGTTTTAGCTTTCTTACAATTCTTTAAAGCTAGTACCTATTGACAATATCCTTAATAACCCGACGATAGCCTTGGCATGGCAACTTTGCACCAAAAGCCTGTCTTAATAGACTGAGGAACTTCCAGACAGCTTTCCATAGTGGTTGGGCCAGTTTGCACTCCCACCAGCAATGTAGGAGAGTTCCTTTTCCACCACATCCTCACCAACATTTTGATATGTGCCATTCTTACAGGTGTAAGGGGGTATCTCAATTTGGCTTTGATTTGCATTTCCCTGATTATAAGGGATGTTGAATATTTTTTCATATGCCTGTTGGCCATTTGCATTTCCTCTTAGGAGAAGTGTCCTTTAAGTTCTTCTGCCCATTTCTTGATTGGATTGTTTACTTTGTTCTTTCTGAGTCATGTTGAGTTCTTTGTATAAACTCATGCCGTTTGCAGCAACATGGATGGAGTTAGAAGGAATTATGCTCAGTGAAATAAGACAGAAGGAAAAAGAAAAATATCGGATGGTTTCATTTATAGAAGGAATATAGGGGAGTCAAATAAGACATGGGGAAAAATAATAACAATAGAAAGCACAATACAACAAAACAAAAACAATTATAAACCAGAGACATCCTGCAGGGGTGGACGAGGAAGAGGGATCCCAGGGAGGAAGGGCGGAGCACAGGGGACTGTGGTGATGGTGCATTGGTGAAGGAAATTCTGTGGGGACTACTCCGGGGCGGGCAAGGCAGGAAGAAAACATGATTTAAAAAAAACAATGCTGTAAAATACATAAAAATGAAAACAAAAGAAACAAAAAACAAAAGCCCTTCTTAAAAAGGCATCCCTCGTGGAGTTCTTATGAGCACTGTCTTATGTTTGTAGGATGCTGTTTACCTTAGGAGTATATTATCTCATCTAATTCTCTCTGTAACACAGGACACCTCAGCTTTCTCTGTGATAGACAAGATAATACTAGCTTTTATTCAGGGTAAGTATTAATGAGATATTCCCTGTTACCCCAATTTACAGGTGGAGAAAATCGAGTTTCCAAGAGGTTAAGTATTTGAAAGGCAGGCTTTCTTCTTTCTACCAAATGCAGAAACAGCTTTTATTCAACATATGGGCTGGGGGGCTGGAGATCTGGAGGGCTGGCCTCCACTCCCATCGCTGCTCAGACCCACAGTTCTTGCAGGTGCTGCTGGTGTCTGGCCTACCTCCTCTACTCTCATCACTTCCCTGAACCTGGCCTAACTTCCAGCTGCCGACTGCTTTGTCTCTTTGCTTGAAGGCTATCTGTGGTCACTGGAGTCACTTTGCCCCTGCTCATGGGAGGTTGGACAAATTAACACCCCCTAGTAATAGTTGTCAACTTATTGCTACGGCAGTTTTTTAGAGAAACCAGAAGGCACTCAGAGAGGTGGAGAGAGAGGTTTATTTGTCACACCAGTGGGCTCAGTTAGACAGCTCCCAAAAGACTGAGCCCCGAATAGCAGGAGCGGTAAGGTTTTACACAGTTGTATGGGGAAACTCTATGCTTGAATGAAGGCTGGCAGTGTGGGATATCAGGTAGTTTTGCCAGTTTGAGTTTATCAGAAACTTTTCAGAACAGCAAAAGGGGTCATGATAACCGTGATCATTATTGCAGGCAAATTGTTCAGCAGCCCTTAGTTAACTTCCCGCTTCACTATGACCATTGAAAGTGGGGAACAGTACCCCACCCTGGGTTTTTCTGCTCAGTGACTTGACTCCAAATGCATGTTCTTCCCTGGTCTCAGAGTGCCCCAGTGTGGTTGGGCCCAGCTGGCCACATGGCAGCTTAAAACACACTCTTGAGGTTGGTTCCTTTCTCTCCCTTGTCTCACTCCTTGAATCCTACCCTTGTGTCTGCCGATCACCTCCTAATACACCACGTGCACTTGAATTTTATTTCCGGGTTTGCTTCTGGAGGAGCCCAAAGGAGAACATGTCCCTAAATCTTTAGCCGGAACCACCAAGAGAAGTGGCTTTTATTTTCTGGGGCACACAATTCATGTTGACTTACCAAGAAAATGGTTTGGGATGAAAAAAAGATTGAGAACCTAGGATGAAAGGTTTTCTTCCACACTTGAAAGGTAAATGACCAGGGCTATAGAGAGTTATCTGTGGTCAGATCTTGCTTTGAAAGAGAATGAGCTCCCTAAGGGCAAGACGCCCTTAAAAGATATTTCACCATCTCCATTAAGAGAGGCCTATAAATTCTAGGACTGTTGTGTTTCGGGAACTTGACAAATACAATATTCCTTTTATTTTTTTCTAGGGGAAAAAAGAAACTTGCATAAGACTCTGCTTTTAATTAACAACATGTAGTTAAAATAATATTGGTTCATTAGGTAGAGTGAGAACTTCTACCGAGGGCAACTTTCAAAGGAAGAAAGTACCGATCTGATCTATGTTGACTATAAAGCATCATTTCTCAAGCAGCTTAGCAGAGGTAAGGCAGGGCAGATTTATTTAGATCATTAACCTTGGGGAATAAAACTACAGAACCCAGAGTGGGGTTTGTTAAACAGTCGCCTTGCCCACACTGGGGTGCTTTGCTTCCAGAGGAAATGAGGAAGTGATGGAGAAGCCAGGGCACGGGATGGTGTATGGCTGTCTGGAGAGCTCTGGAAGGCATGTGTCCCCTCCAGCTATATCGTCCTCTTCCCAGAGCCAGCTGGGGTCGCTGTGTATTAGAACACATCTCTTCCATGCCCAGATGCGCCTCTCTCTCCTTGATTTGGGCAGTTTATTGTCGACTACGCAGGGGCACGAGGGCGCACTTTAGGGTTTCATGTTCGATAGGGATGGTGGTTCTGTGGGTACATGCAGCTGTTGAAACTCATCGAGCCAGATACTTACAAAGGGGACATTTTATTATATACGGGGTATACCTCTGTGATGCTAATGTAAACAGCAAAAAGAAAACGAAAAGAAGTGAGGGCAGAGTGAGGGTTTTGAACCTCAGGTTTATTTATCTTTATTTTATTTTTTGTCAATTGATTACATTTTTCTTACACTATTGTAGTCCCCATAATTCTCCTGCCACCATATCACCTGTCAACCATCACCATAGTCCCTTGTGTATATCCCTTCCCTGTTTTGCTCCCTGCCCCCTATTTTGCTGTATGCCTCAGCTCGATGGTCAGCTTGCTAGCTTTGTTAAGCCTAAGGCTTAAAGAGAGAAGAGAGCTGACTCTGGGAGAACAGGAATTGAGGTCAGAGCTATGGCTAAAGGCATGGCCTACCCATCCTCCCTCCTCACCCTAACTAGATCTCCCCCCGATTGTCGCTCATTGCTCTATTAAACTACTCCATATCCATGAATAGATAGCAACTCTCATTTTCTCAGTGAAATGGCTAAATACTTTTTCTAGAGCAGCTAAATACATACACTACAGATACAGATGAGAAAGTCAAATGTCTACTTATATTTCATTTATTTAGTTGACATGCCGGTTTCAATTTGTCTATGAAATAATTGGTTATTTCAGAATAGAACTGAGGCATACAGAATGTGGCTTTTTTCTCCACCTCCCATTCCATAAGACAGTTTCCTTTGGAGTTATGTGTGGTGGCGTCTGTGTCTTCATCGTCCCTGCATTCACCCAGACGAACCACCCTGTGAGTGAGCACTGCTCTGTGCACTCCCTAGTGGTGGCTCTGCACATACCTGACGTGTAGGGGGTGACAGGAGTAGTTGGTTAGCTTGTTGACATGTAGCAGACTCAGCACAGGGGAGTGGGAGAGAATACCCAGCGGCAGAAGGGCATCCACTGCTCCAAACTGTATGTAGCAGACCTCAAAGGATCTTTCAAGCAAGTACAATCTGGTTAGTAAATTTGGTGAGATAGACCCCTTTCTGTTTTGGGCTCTCATGGACTGAGAAGCCGAAAGCCCCCCTGGCAGCTTGCCCTGCTACTCAGAACTAGCTTCTGTGTCCCTGTGAAAATTGCAAGGGCTGTGGGAGGAGCCCAGGGCTTTCTGGTGGCCTGTTATCTTACTGCTAACTAACTACACTTGACTCAGAAGAGACTGAGGAAAATCTTGTGCTCTTGGCTTATACCCTTCCTGAATAAGTTCTCTGAAGATAGCAACTAACAGGTGGGTTAAAAAAAATAACTTCAGGGGCCTCTCTGGTGGTGCAAGGGGTTAAGACACAACCTATGAAGCTGTCTGCAGCCACTGCAGCATGAGTTCAATCCCCTGTCCCACAGGGAGCAACCCACATGGTGCAGCAGACCTCTCCTGACTCACCCGTTGCTCCCTTCAGCAGTGTATTTCAGTTGATCCGCCTTTTCTGTTCCCCACTCTGTCTCTGGTGAATCCTCTCACCCCCCACACCCTGAGCCTGTACTCCAGTTCTTGTATGCATAAATAAATAGATCTTAAAAAAATAACTTCAATATTTGTGCAATTTTTGTTCAGAAGGTCTGGTTTTGAGCATTGAAAATACTTGTTCATAAGTGTTTTCATTATGGAACAAGAAGAATGAAAACATAATGTAACCAAAACTATAAGGCAAATTGACACACTCTATGATCACTTTTGCATACAGTTGGAATTAAATGGTATTCATAAATTGTTCTCTCCATCTGTAAGTAAACACATGTTCTTCCCTAGTCTCAGACAGTGTGTTGTGTGCCCTAGACAGTGTGTTGTGGCCTGGAGAAACAATGGCTGACCTGAAAGTCTTATATTTCCTTGATAGGACACAAATGTTTTCAGGATCCATGAACTCATCAGAGTATTTCATGCTCTTGTACCTTTGTCCCTGATTATCCCTCCTCTAGAGATCACTTCCCCATGATACTGCTCTTCAGTGTGTCTGGCAAACTCCTATTCATCCTTCAAGAACCCAGCTAAAGCATTGCCCTTTCTTTGCAGTTTTGATTAAAATCTCCATGTTGTTCTTCCCCAGCCCCTGAGAGAATGAGCACCTTCTTATTGTATGCTTTTTACCTTGTAAGTGCTTCTGTTTTAAATAATGCTGAATTGTAATAGTTTGATTTGTGTCTTCTTGCTTCTAATAGACTAGGAGCATCTTTGGGAAGAAAGTGAGTCTCTTTTCCCACCTCTGTATCATAATGCCTGGCACATAGCAAGCACTTAGAAAATGTTGAAATGTGGCATTCTAAACAAATTCAACCTCTGGTCACTCCTCAAGGCCTGTTTCTCAGAATTCTAGGTGACTAGCATTCCTATGTTTCAACATCTTGTATACTCTCCAGTGTCTTTAGAGGCCCCTGAAGGAAGCAATTGTTCTTTGATACCCCATGACCAAGATTTTAAACTTTTTGTCTTTTTACTATCAGGTAAAAACATCAGTGAGGAAAAAAGAGTGAGCTGACCACTATCAGTCTCTCAACTCTGTCATCCCAAACACCTGGGCACTAGTGAGAAGGCTTTGCCACTTCCAATGCAGATTTATTTTTTTTTTTAAGATTTATTTATTTATGCATACAAGAACGGGGGTACAGGCCAGAGGTGTGGGGTTGAGAGGACTCACCAGAGACAGAGTGGGGAATAGAACAGGTAGATTGACTGAAATACACTGCTGAGGGGAGCAGCGGGTGAGTCAGGAGAGGTCTGCTGCAAAAACCATGTGGGTTGCTCCCACATGGCTGGGGAACGAACTCGTGCTGCAGTGGCTGCAGATAGCTTCATTGGTCGCATCTTAACCCCTTATGCCACCAGGGAGATTTAGTCCTGAGAAATTGTATGTGATTTGTGTCATGATGATGGCCTTGCTGTGAGTACTGATGTCTCACTATTGGATGCCTAGGTAGAGTTCAGTGCTCTTTTGTCATTCTTTATTCTGTCTATTCTTTACCAAATGTATTCATAACTAGATCTTGATGGTATTGTTAGAGAAAAGGAACACATTAAGGAATGTGTGTGATTTTATCTCTCTTACTATTATAAGCATCTCCTTTTAATGAACATAGTCAACGAATATTTATTCAATGCCTGAAATGTGCTGACAATAGGAACTAGAAATACAGCATGTGAGCAAGACTGACATCTGTCTGATAAGATCATGATGAGGCAGGGCCTCCCTGGTGGCACAGGGGTTAAAGTCTCAGTGTTATCAAGTTATCGGCAGCCACTGTGGTGTGAGTTCCATCCTCCGCCAGGGAGCTGACCCACATGGTGTAGCAGACCTCTCCTGTCTGACCGGCTGCTCCCCTCAGCAGTGTATTTCAGTCAGTCAGTCTGCCTGTTTTGCTCTCTGTCTCTGGTGAATCCTCTCCTCTACCCCTACCCCTGCACCTCTGGCTTAGACCCCTGTTCTTGTCTGCATAAATAAATAAAAATAATTTTTTTTTAAAAAAAGACCATGATGAGGCAAATGCTTTTTGTCTGTATTGCCTGACATCCACAATACAATCATTAGTGGCTATTGGGTGGTTGAAATGTGACTAGTGTGACTGAGAATAGGTTTCCATGTTTTGTTTTATTTTAATTCATTTACTCTTACATAGCCACATGCTATTTATAGTGGCTACCATATTCAATAAGGCAGATTTGGTGAGTGAAATGGCGTGTCATCTAAATATAGGGTGACAAGATCCATTATGTGCTTTGAAGGAGAAACTAATAGTGATTTGAGACTTTATATCAGGGGTGTGGAACCTCACCTTGGAAGAGGAAGAGCCCTTCCTGAAGACATGACATTTGTGATCTTTCCATTCTGATTAGAATTTCTGCTTAGTGACAGGAGGTAGGGGGCGGGGGGAACTCAAAAAAATTGAATGTGAGGGAGCAGGTACTGCCACAGGTAAACCCGAGTTTTTGAAGGTTCTTGTTATCCTATGTTGCTCTTATGAAAGATCTACATTGGTACCTGTTTTTGCTAACCAAACACAACAAAATCCAAGGAACACATTTGCTTTTTGAAAAGCAAAAATAACTTTCAGCATTGGTCTTGCAGCAGCTGTTCTAGAGGCAGTGGGACCTGAAAGAGTGAGAGAGGTCCCACCAAGCTCCTTTCTCTGGGAACCACTTAGTACAGGCTGTGTATTTATCATAACATTGCTGTTCTTACTCTATGTTAGCATTAGGTTTCATGTGTTTTTTGGTATAAATTGCTAGGTTATTTTTTTTTAAGATCTGTTTATTTATCGAAGAACTGGGGTACAGGCCAGAGGCACAGGAGGGTGAGGGGATTCACCAGAGACAGAGTGGGGAGCAGAACAGGCAGGTGACTGAAAACACTGCTGAGGGGAATAGCAGGAGAGACAGGAGAGGTCTGCTGCACCATGTGGGTATCTCCCTGGCTGGCCTGGACTCAAACCTGCGCTGCAGAGGCTGCGGATGGCTTCACAGTGCTGCGCTCAACCCA
The DNA here is from genome assembly GCF_964194135.1 of Talpa europaea. Classification (NCBI taxonomy): domain Eukaryota; kingdom Metazoa; phylum Chordata; class Mammalia; order Eulipotyphla; family Talpidae; genus Talpa; species Talpa europaea. Next base: position 93,638,893 of record NC_140079.1, on the reverse strand, counting down.
CTGCGCCACTGAGGAGACCTTACTAGGTTATTTTTTCGATCTGGAAATGCTAACGTATTTTCCCACATAAATTAATGGAATTTTTCTTCTTCGCTGCACTCTATTTTTGGCTTATGAAAGTTTTCATGGGAATGCTCTACTTTCAGGTAGCGGGGAGTCCTGTATCTTGTTACATCCCTTTAGTTTTCCTTGCTGTTTTCCCTCTCCAGGAACTCTCCTACTACCTCCTTCCTTATTGTTGATCCCTGGAACAATATCTGCATGCAAATAAACTTGTAAGAGAAGTCCTGAATCTGCAAATCAAACATTTCATCATCACAGCCAGGTAGGTAAAACTTGTACCTTGGATTTGCTGTGTATATTATTTATGTAGTTTATCCTGCTTTTCAACCTGCCATGGAGTGAATATTTTCTCACGTCATTAAAGATTCTCCTTGATCATAATTTTCCATCCTATATTTGTATACCATCACATCTTTTGTCAATTTCCTACCTTTGGCATTTGGGTACAATTTTCTTTTATCACATTATAAATAATTCTGTGATGAACATCCTTGTGCAGAAATCTGTGTTTGCATTGCCGATTATTTTCTTAGGGTGGATTCTTACAGGAGAAGAGGCTGATTACTGAACAGAAGTCATGAGCTTTTTGTTTTAAAGGTTTTTGATACATACTGCAAAACTGCTTCCTAGAGGGCTAGTATCAATTCCCAATGCCTTCAGCAATGGATGAGGATTCCAGTATACTCTGTTATTCTCTTTTAAAATTGTATCAAATGTGTCTGCATATTGCTGGAGACTTTATAACCATTATTTGTAGTGGCTGCATGAAGCGTGATTGCAGTGATGTGCTGTAATCATCCTCTCTCGAAAGAGGTTGCTAATTGATGCTGTTCATGCTGGGCTCTCCCCGGTCCTGCCAAATGGAGCGCCTCCATCAAGTCACAGCTGTCTGGAACCCATCTGGTCCTCCAGGGCTGTTCTGTCAACTTTGCACATCCATGGGAAGCCTTTCTTAGGCATGTATTTCCCTTTAATGATACTCCAAGTAGCAGGGGTTTCTTGGAGCAGAATCTAACCCACATTGGCAATGTGAGTCTTTGGCCAGAACAAAAGATAGGTCAACTGGAACATTCATTTCTGCTTGATGCTTGTTGAAATGAAAGAGCACTGGAATGGGAGTCAGGAGATTTGGGATGAGACCTGACTTTTTTCCTGACATCTTGTGTGCCTTGATTAATCATCAGGGCTATTTTAGTTACAGTGGACAGAAACCTAACTCACGTGACTTAAACTCTTATTTTTTTAAATAGACAACTTATTATTTTATAAAAATGAACATCTGAGGGGAAATTAGTTTCAGGTATGGCTGCATCTGGGTTTCTAATAAAGCTACAGCCTCACTGTTGCTCTTAGATATCTATTTTGCTTAGTTCTATACTGGTTCAATTCTGAGCAGGTTGTTTCTATTATAGTGGAGCACAGAATGTGCTTTCAAATATCTTCGAATGAGGGTCAACAAACCGTGTGCCAAATGTAGTCTGGTGCCTATTTTTCTAAACAAAATATTTTTGGAACATAGCAAAGATTATTCATCTATGTATGGTCTATGGATGCTTTTTTAGAGCAACAGAATTGAGTGGTTGTGACAGAGACTATTTGCAGCCTGCAAAGTCTAAAACATTTTCTATCTGTCTCTTTACAGAATATTTTTTTGCTGACACCTGTTTTAGTAGAAAGATGTTAATTGTTAGTCTCAAAAATTTCTATGTGCTTAATCAATTATTAATTCCCCAGTTATTCCTCTCACTCTTGGTTACATATCATGTTTTTTTTTTCATCACTTTTTAGATATCCTTGGAAGGTCCTGTTCTTTGGGCCTATCACTGGCTAAGACTGTAGTAGACATTCTAAAATATTTCCTTTAGTTCCATCTTCTGCAAGGTAGGGTAAGAATGGTCCTGTCCCCACTTGGCATCATCTTCCCAGTTCCTGCCAGTAAGAAGGTCAGATTGTACACTTGCTCCAGGGGGGTCTGCAATTGTCCACTTCCATAGCTGAGGGCAACTTCAGCTCTAAAGGTAGCAATATCTGTAAGAATCTAAGTGTTTGTTATTTTATTGTCACTTACAGTTATGATAATAATATCAGATAATAATAGTAATAATCCTCCAGCTAATGTTACTGGAGGACTTCACAAGAAAGACACCATGTTGAACTCTTTTTAGAGATTATCTGTTAAGGTTTGTTACTGTCTTATAAGTGGTACTGCTGCTTACACTTATTATTTGATCACAGAGTGATTCAGAGACATTAATTAACTTGTTTCAAGTCATGCTTTAACCATTAGGATAATTCTGTACTTCATAATTATTGAATATTAAGATATTCATAGTTCTACTTGAGAGAAGTCAACACATTTGCTTATATGATCTTATTCATCCACTTGATCTTATTCCTCTTGGAAAGACTTCATTTCCATTTCATGAATGATGACACTGAGGAATGCTGACACCGAGGAAGAGATTTGGTCAGGTCCTCCCAAGCATGGTCTCAGTCCCACTGGAAACGAGGATCTTGAGGGTTATCTTTTCTTTCATTAGTCTTGCTCCTGGTTCTTGCTCCACTGCACCGACAGCCTCGAGCTATGGGATTATGATGAACTCATGGCTGTATTATTCTCTTAATATAGATAATTGAAAGAATAAGTTTCCTTTGTCATCCTTGAGGGAGTAGGCTGGCTGATTATTGGAATTAGGGCAATCAAAGAGGTCATGTCTATTGTGTGCTTGGTGTTGTTGCATTAATCAAGAAGATCTCTGTTTTGGTTGGAGGAACAGAGCACTTAGGTTTGGATATGTAAGACTCAGTCACCTATGAGTTATTGTTTTTAATTTATCCTTTTTTTTTTAAATTCCTCTTCTTCCTTCTGTTTTTCTTCCTCCTTCATTTTCACTCTTCTTTCTTGTTCACCTTCACAACATGATCGTCATCAATGAGCACACCAGCAGCATGATCACTGCTCATCAGGGTCATATCAGTTGTGTTGTTTTTGTCATCATCATCAATATCATCCTGTCACCTTCGGCATTGTCACCATCAGCAGCAGTGTCGTCATCCGACACCACGTCAAGCACATCAACATCAGTACGTCTCTGTCTCATTGGGGTCTTGTCTTTGCATCAGTGTTTTTGTCATTGTCATTGTTCCTAATATGATGATCATCACCACCATCATCACTTCCTTTAAGTGACCATTACTCTGTGCCAGGCACTGTGCTCAGCAAAAGAGCATGTTTTATCACATCATCTACAAAAGTAAATTTGTGCATAATTCCCCATTTCACAATGTCAGAACAATGAGGTGAAATAATTTGCTCAAAGTCACAAAACTATCACTACTCTCAATACTGTCTCTCCTATAAAATTTAAGATTCATCCCCTGGACACCAGAGGTTTCAGTTTATTTTTAGGAATTAAGGAAATTACAGGTTGAGCTCTTATATTCTGCTAGCTAGGAGCAGCTATGAATCTTGTGAAGGAGATTTAGGATTATTATTCTCTAGTGACAGTTGTTCCCTGATTCAGAAGAGCTGTGCTTCTTTTGACTAATTGTTAGATTTACATTTATGATTATTATTTCGAAAGGGAAATTTAGAGTTCAACTGTTTTAGATAATAAATCAGAACTGTTTGAAAACAGAATTTGCCTGATTCCACAGCCTTCATCTCCAGCAACATTCTTTCTGATTTCCTTTGGTGATTATGCCAAATATAAGTCCATGAGTCTGACTGTCTCTCCCTGTTTAGCCAGGTGATCTGTCCCTTCTCTGACAGGAACAAGGATGTGCACCTAGAGAGACACTACCCAGAGTGGCCAGACTTACTCCAGGGGGTAAGACAATGGTGGAAGAGTTAGATGCCCAAGGGATCTAACTCCCAGCACACCTTGTTTGGCTCCCTAGGATTAAAATAGTCTATGGCAACAGTTCCTTCCGGGAAATCCTGCCTGAATTGGTGGCATCTCTCCCAATTCTCACCTTCTCCTCCCTTGGCCACCCTCCAGCTCTTTATAGGAGATAGAGTAAGTGCTGGAAAGAGGACAGGGATTCAAACCCAGTCAAAGTCAAACACTTATGACTACATGACTTGGGATAATTTACCTCCCTGGTCCTGAATATTTTCATTCTTCACCTATAAAATAGAAATAACACCAACTACTCCATAGAGATGCTGTACCATTTAAATGAGAATCACGTAAACTGTTTGACATGTATGAGATGTCAATAAATGTTGATGTTAATTCATCAAAATGAACTCACCCTTCCTTCTCATTTCCCTGCAGTAACCTGCTAAATGGCTCAAGTTGACATCTTTAGTATATAGGAGAGGGAAACTGATGAATCTGATTTTTTTTTTTTTTTATGGGCAGCAAATCAGTTAGCTTGGCTGGGAGTCGTTTTCTCCAGTCCTTTAACATCCAGATGTCAGCTACTCATGTATACTCTTTAAATCCTCCCTTCCCCTCCCAAATAAAAATATACTTACAGGAGAACTTTAATGAGCCAAGCAGAATGTACTGAAGATATTGTAGGGGAGCCTGGAGAATGAGTTTATACTGCATTGCCCATAACAAGAAAATGAAGACTCCCCCAAAGTCTCTTATTTGATAATGCCTCCGTATCTTTCTTCCCTAGTCCCCACTGCAGTGCTCCGGATCCCCTCTTCCCTATTATCAAAGCAATTCTTGTCTGCCTCAAACTTACAAATTCAACTCACAGCTGTGCTTGGCAAAATAAAAGATCTCAACTTTAAGTGTGATCACCATTTATCTAAGAAACTTTGGTGTTCTTCTCTTGTGGTTTGTGTATGACTTTTGGGGCTCCAAATGCTTAAAAACGTGTCTCCTCAACAAACAGTGATCTCTCTGTGAAGTTGCCATATTAGTCGGTAAGTGGGTATAGTCTTGCTCGACCTCATTATATGTAAAATGAGAGTGTTGGTGAATTTTAGAGAGCTTCAAAATTTTTAAAGTCTGTTTATGCTCAGTAAACTATGAGTTTTGATTCCCACTGGGGAAGAGAAATTCCATGGTGGTTTTAATGTTTGCTTAAATGGATGTCTCAGTCCTTCCCAGGTATGGATATAATTTCACTGGAATTGGATCTCACTATCCAATATTTGTAGAGTGTCCCTGTTTATTATTGTGCCATGTAGACATATAAAAATGAACTTCAGAATTTAGCCCCATTTTTATCCTTAACGTCTACTTTTTTCCTCCCTGATCTATTTCATATCAGATCTTTAATTAGTTTTCCAATTACTTAGTCACATGCATATCCAAAGGTCACCATGTATGTGCTGGGCACTGTATTAGATGCTAGAAATATGGGAAAAAAAGGCAGACATATCTTGCCTTTAGAGTTGTGTGTGTATATAAATACATCAATCAAAAAAATCACACAAGTAAAATAAGGACAAGATTGTGGTGTGTACAGTGAAGGAAACACCTGTAACAGGAAATTCCTCTTGTTAGAGATCTCTATTAAGAGTTTCCTATCTTTCTTTCCTCCATCCCTGTTTTGAACCCTGGCCTTTCTGTCTGAACTTAACTTTTCTGTTCTTTAGGAGCTCATGACTGACTTACTATGTGTTAGAGAGGTGGCATAGAAAGACCCACAAATATATAAATGGATGCAAATAATATAGGTGGCAAGGTCAGAAGGTTGACATTAAAAGAAGACACCTATCCCGGAAGTAATCACAGAAAGCTTTCTGGAGGAGGTGAGGCCTACATTAGTTTTGAAGGACAGTTAGGAGATAGACAGACAAAACAGGGCAGGATAGGAAGGGAGATCCAAGTAGAGGACATCACAGAGCAAAGGTTCACGGAGAGAAATAATTGTTGTATGTGTATGTGTGTGTTTTTTGGCGCATATGCCTAACTACAGGAGGCTTCATGTAGTGGGAGCACAGAGTGAGCAGTGAGTCTGAGAGAGTACCGTCAGAGACCCTCCAATCAGTGCTTTGCCCCACATAGAATAGTATAGAGAAAGCCAAAGAGAACCTGGGCCAGCCAAGACCCTTGCTTCACTCTAAGTATCTCTTTAAATTCTTATTTGTTAAGTTCTGTTTTGTCATGGCTCGTTGTCTGACTGACTATCTCTCCCTGTTTAGTCTGATCTGTCCCTTCTCTGACAGTAACAAGGATGTGCGCCTAGGGAGACACTGCCCGGAGTGGCCAGAATTCCTCCAGGGGGTGAGACAATGGTGGAAGAGTAAATCACACAAGAAATATTGAACTTTGGGAGCCAGCAAACAATAATATGCCACTTTATTCCACTCCTGCCGGAGGTTTATATATGTTACTGTCACTTTTATACTGTTCTCCACCACTGGTAATTTTCTCTCAATCTAATTTTTATTTCCCAAGGGTCTACCAAGGTTAAAAGTGCTGGAAAACCAATGACTATTCTTTTGCCAAGGGATAGTAAATTAAATTAACCATTGCTGGTGGCCAGCTCTGGTCAGAACTATTTATATGTAAATAGGTGAAAACTCCTCAGGGCATTGCTGCAATTATTAGTTGTTCCTTCCAGATGTTGACCATAATAGGGGTGGGGTCATGAACAAAACTGGGAGCAGGAGGAGGAATTTCCACCTGCTCTTGTGTTATACTCAGCTGGCTTTCTGTAGCACAAGCACCAGTTAGTCCATGTGAAACCTGTCCTGTTAGCTTAATGGGTTAAGAGTCTAAGGGTGAAGTTCTCCTTGGTACCAGAGTAATGGCAGAAACAGGGAGGATGGGTTCAACCTGATGGCGTAGGCATTGGTTAGCATCTTGCTAGGCTCTGTCCAATCAGAGCAGTACAAATTTGTGTACTGTTTCCTGCATGGCCAGCATCAATGATGTTGATATCAGACTCCTCCCCTCATGACTGGGGGTGCTTAATGACTTTTCCAGAAAGAGGATCTTTTTTGAGGAACATTTACAGAACCAAGGAGCCCTCCCATCGAATGGCACCATGTTTGTGGAAAAAATAATAGCCAGATATGCAAACTTAGTGGCTTTGGTTGGGTTTTCATTGTGAAAAGATTACAGAGGATTGCTTCAAGGTAGCAAATCCCAGGTCTTTAGTCCATTCCGTTGTTCCCTCCTTTTTCTTCTCTAGTGCCAAAGAAACTCAACTCTGTCATCCCTCTTTAAGCTACTACCACTTACTTTGTCCTTTACTCCATTCAACTAAATGATTTCTAGGTGGCCTTCATAATTTATAGTCTGTTTCTGTACTCTTGAGTCCACCTTAATGACTCATTATATCAGACCCTCAAGAGAAGAAATTTAAAGAGGGAAAGGGGACTTATTTATTGAAATAAAATAGGGAAGGTGGATATTGTCTCACTATCTCAGCTCCCATGCTCCCCCATTCTGCCGTTCTCACCAGGTTCTAGCAGGTCACCCGCTGGTCTGGATAATGCTCACTTACTGATTTCTCTAGCTTTGCGACTTAGTCGAATGGCTTACCAAATTCTGTGCTCTAGCCTGCCATATCCAGAGTATGGTGCATAATGGAGGGATTTGAGAAACTGGCTGAAGCACACTTGGTGCTTCTACTCTGGGAGATAGTCTCAAAATTGACCACTGGGGACTTCAGGGCCACATTAGCTTGGCCCTTGTAGAATTGTTTTCCTTAAATTTCTTTTCAGCATTGTTCTTGACTTTCACCAGAGGCTGAAAATTGCTTCAGGGAACACAGTGTTATTCCCAATGTTGAGAATGTTGTCTGTTCTATCTCTCATGGTCTCATTTCCTGTAGGAAAAAGTTATAGAATTAAACCCTGGTCCTTGTGCATAGTCCAGCCACAGGAGTACATGGGGGCTGGCATCAAGCCAGCATTTGCTCACCAAGCTGTTTTTCTGGGCTGTGTCTTCCTGGAGGAAGGGCTGTCTTCTTTGCATTGCAATACAGTCAACTTGCCTGCATCTGTCCATAGGGCTGCTCCTACCCAGAGAAGGGTACATTTATTGCTAAATTGCTTAGATGCCCTGTGCTCAGCAGGAGAGTCAGACCATGGGAAGAATGTGTGGAGAAGGGAGGGTGTGTGTGGTCAGGGTTATTAGTTCTCCCAGAGGCACTTCACAGGCTAATGGTAGTACTTGCTCAGGTCCAGGAATCGTCTGCTTTCCCTGCGGGTGGTGGGCCATAAAAAGGATGTTTCCCTTTTTATCTTGACTGCCAGGGGGCTCAGAATCAAATGGTTTCCTTGGCATAAATGTGCAGGATCTGGAGATGTAAATCTCTGCATTATATCTTATCCAATCTTATCCTAACATCTGAGCTTAAATTTTACATTTCATTTTACTGTCAGTATCATATATTCTCTTTGGCGATAAATTTAAAAGTAGCTTAGCCGTGGCAAAAGTCACTAACTGCAGAATGAATGGACCAGCTTCCCTCCAGGACAGAACGTTTCATGGCACATAGGAAATGCCTTCACTCTTCTTCCACTCCTTCCTGAAACTTTAGTGATATGTCATTCTAGGCTGGCTGGGCACCTGGAAAGACAAGACGCAGTTCTCATTACGCCTAAGGACTTGGCCATCCTATGATAAACAGGGCAAACAATAGCAAATCTCATAACCAATTAAAGGGATGAGAATGTTTTTAAGCTTACATTAAAAATGAGCTCACTGGGGGAAAGTATTTTCCCACCAACATCATGAAATTATTTCAGGAAGAGGATTATGGCTAGAGAGGAAGTCCATTTTGTCGCTGTCTGACCTGAGAGAGCAGCCTGCCTTCGGCTAACCGCCCTTTCCTTCATCTGAACGGCAAGAAAGAAACTTACGAGAACATTCCCCAAAGCAAAATTCCTGCCAAGATTGCCTTAAACACTGAGTCAATATCATTTAATTGTACATCCCTCTGCACAAATCAAACAAACCAGCCAGATACATATGCTCATGACTTCATTCATATAGGCAGCTTAAGAGTGTTTATCTCTATACTGGAGAAATTGGTAGAAACGAACTGTGGCCACATCCTCCTTTAAATAGTGCATGCGTGTGAGGCTGCAGGGTTCATAAATTAGCCTTTTGGAGAGTTCAATCATAATCGAATATGCTTAATATTCACACATTGTAATTTGAACATTACAGATCTTGAACAAAGATCACGATCTTGGAAGGTATTAAATTAAAAAAAATACTCCTCCAGAATTGCATTTATTAGCTCCTGATTTCTGATTTATGTTTCATTAGCCTGTGGTGATAAGTATGGAACCATATAAAAGAAAAGCACGAATCCCCATTTTGGAACATTAAATCCAGATTTTTGACGATAACCTATTTTTGTGCTGCCATTAGGGGAGCGCCAGCTTGTACCCACATCCAGTTATTAATCTGTGAAATGTTTTCTCTCTGGTGTGTTATGTTCTTTCTAAGTCTGCTGCATTTAACCGTCACCGACTAAGTGGGTTATTAAATGGGAGCGAGAAATGAATCAATCAAGTATATTCAAATGCTTGGTCTCTAGCATTGTTCTTTGACTTCATTATTTAGGCATTAAATTCCATGCAACACCGGATGTAATTGTCAATACAGAGGGGCTTGATTTGTGGGGGCTGAGTTCTCTTTGGCAATTACGGTTTTAGGTTTATAAGCACACCAGAAATTCTTACTACGTGATGACACCATTAGCATGGCTTCCATAATCATATCTTTCTGGGATCACAGCTGGCTGTGCTGGGGAGCTGACACTTTCCTTAGCGATGATGCCGGTCTTCAAAACATCATGAAACCATTCGCCCACCTGGCCACTGGTTACGCAATGTCTGGTGTAGAGGTTTATCTTTTGCATCTGAAGGCAACTTCTTTCTCTATTTACCCAGCTCAGAGAGGAAAATATAACAATCATGCATAATATTAAGAGCCAGTGAGCCTGGTTTGAATCCTGCTACCTCCTACCTGTGTGAACTTGGGCTAGTTACTTCACCTCTCTGTGCCTCAGTTTTCTCACCTGAAAATGGGGTTAATAACAGTGTTGTCTTAGTTTGGGTTTTCCCAGAAGCAGAAACCGAGGCCAGGAATTGGGAGCAAGTAATTTATCTGGAAGGTTCAGAGTGGAGTAGAGGAGGGGGGAGGTGAGAGAGTAGGCATGGCAGTCACAGAGTGCATTATTAAGGCAGCTGCCGCTGAAAGAACACAGAGAGACCCACTCTGGCCATTGCCTAACACTCAGCTCAGAATTAGCAGGGGGACGGAGTGAGCTGGATGCCAGTCATTTGTTAAATGTTGTTCCTGAAAGAGGGGCATAGCCCATGCCACACAGGAGGATAAGGCAGGCTTCAGCTGCTCAAACCAGGTGCTGGAGGCGAGGGCCTGCGGGGATAAGGGTGAGGGCACCCATGGCATCTGCTCCAAATACCTACCTTCTTGCGTCATTTTGAGAGTGCCAAGAGTGACTATAAAGTGCTTAAAAATAGGACCTTACTGTGCCATTGCCTGCTGTTACCATCACCAGCTCCCTGGTGTTGGTGTGAGCACCGAACACTGGTGTAGCTAAAGCACATGTCAGCACAGGGCCTGGCGCAGATCAGTGCTCAGCCGGAGGTAAATAAAACACCTACTTTGTCAGTCTCTATGTGCATTTATCTCGTTAGCTTATTCAATCCTCTTTGCTAACCCTTGGAGTTCAGCGTTAGTCTCTGTCTTTCATGGATGGGATCAAAGGAGTTAAATTACTGGTCGGAACGTAGGTCAGAGGAGACAGCACCAGGAGCATCATGGTTGGAACCTGGCTTCTGCTTACCAGCTCTGAGTCTGTGGGCAAGTTACTGAACTCCCCTGAGACTTTGTTTCCTCCTCTGCTCAAGGGGTGTAGTGAAAGTGCTTTCTCAAAGGACGGCTGTGAGGATCAAGTAAGACCGATGCTCATGAAGATCAGCAAAAGGCCTAATTAATAGCAGCAGCAGCTGTCACATTATTATCCGCAGTAGTATTGGCAGTAGTCAGAGGCAGACTCAAGATTTGAACCCAGCTCCTGACTAGATTACCTGGTGAAGATGCATTAGAAGTTATGGTGACAGCTTCTGTAATGGCTTCACAGGGTCCCCACTCACTGGTGTTCATGCTCTTCTGCAATCCCCTCCCCTTGAGTGTGAGCTGGACCTAGTGTCTAACTTCTAATGAACAGGGCACAGCAAAGGAATGGGATGATAGTGCCAAGATTAGGTTACAGAAAGATCAGGCTGCTGCTGTCTGGTTTGTATTCTGTCAAAGCCAGTCGTCACGTCATGAACTGACTGCTGGAGAAGCCCATGTGGCCACAGCTGGAGAAGAACTGAGTCCCTTAGTCCCAAACCATCGAGAGATGAATTTCATCCCCCTGCCATGCAAGTGGCCTAGAAGCGGCTCTTTCCCTGTTGTTGAGATGACTGTAGCCCTGGCCGAGATCTTGACCCCAGCTTGTTTGAGACTTAATCAAAGGACCCTGTTCACTTTGCCTGGGTTCCTGTTCCACAGAAACTGTGTGATCATTAATGTTGTCTTGAGGCAGTAAGTTTTGGGGCACTTTGTTATTCAGCAATAGATGACTAATACAGAGAGTGTTTGTTTCCACTGATGTTTCTTCTGCTTCCAGGAATTGATAACAGTTGACATCCAGGCATAGGGCGTAGTTTAGTCAGAAATCCCAGTTACACATTGGAACTATCACCCTAGGTCTGACTTTTCATTGTTCTAAAAGCAATTGCCTCCTGTTCTGCTGGTGTCTTGGGAGAAGGTAAACATTGTCCATTGGCTCAAAAATGAAGCGTTAGTAGTTTTCAAACCTTTTTGATCTGTGCAACACTTTGTTTGAATAAGTGTTGCAGGGGGTGGTCCATATGGAACCTAGAAAAACAAGATGCTGCCCTGGAGGGAGGAGGGAGGAGCCTTGGAACTTGGAGCCTGTACCTCAAAGGAGGGACATGGGTAGTGAGACAAAGGCAACACCCCTTTGGAGTGCCCCCATTCCCAAGCTGGTAAGGGAACAGAAATCTGCCGTCCCAAAATATGTCTTTTGGCAAAAGGTTAATTTCATGGGAGGGACTCCGAAGGCTGGTAGAAAAGATATTTATGTGTAAACTTCTGTAGGGACGTGTGTGTACTTGGAAGACCTAATCTATCTCTTTGAACAGAGAAGGCAGAACCTGATCTACATACTTTGTCTACCACACCTTCCCCATCACCTCCCCTAGCTGACCTTCCCTGTCTGCCTCCCAAAGTCCTTCTATCTTCGCCACACTATTTAAGATGGCATCTGAAGCCACATGGGCTCATCCTGGGTCTCTTCCATGTGTACAGGAGGTGTGCATGTAATCATTAGACTTCTTCATTCTCCTCTCTTATCAATCTGTATGATGCTTGTTTGATGACCTGCCAGTCTGGAAGAACCCAGAAGGGCACAGAATGATTTCCTTTGCATCCCATCAGTGCACAGACAGGCAACTCCATAGTACCAGGGAATCTAAGAGCTGGAGGCACTACTTGTAGATGTGAGGTGTCATTACTGCGTGAATGTCAGACAGGATGCAGATCCAGTGGGCTCCGCTGCTGCCCTCTTCAGCTTCTCTGATTAAGAGAGTGAGAACAGAAAGAGAAGGCTGCTTCTGGAAGGCTGAATGGCAGTGGGAAGGACACATGATGGCAAAAAGTAGGCAGGGCCTGCATTCCCTTTGCATGTGAGAAACCCCTCCTGCTGAAGATTACACTGTGATGGAAAACAACACAAGGACATTTCAGGTAAGGATGCAATAAACAGATGGAGGCTGCACATGTCTCTGAAGACTGCCTGATGATGAGTGCTTCCTGGGGGTTAATGTTCAAGAACGTATCCCCAGGTTCCATTTCACATAGACCAATTAAATATCTAGGATGAGGGCCTAAGAAGCTATAACTTGAATAAGTGCCCTGGATAATTGTTATCAGCTGAGTGGGGACACAGGCACTTGGTTCAGGGGTAGGTATTCCTGGGTTAAAAAAAATCCATCCATCCATCCATCCATCCATCCATCCATCCATCCATCCATCCACCCATCCATCCATCCATCCTTCCAGCCATCCTTCCATCCACTCATCTGTTTAATCAGTCAGTGTCCAGCATGTGTGAGGCATTATGAAGATGGCTAGGAATGCACAGAAAAGTGACATTTTTGTCCCTACCCTTGAGGGGCACACTGACAGGTCTGGAAATCAACAGGAAGAGCCCTTTACAATGTGACATAATGATATAGATATGTGACAGAGGGAAAAAAGCAAAGGCAACTAATACATACCCCAAACCTGCCTCATTTGATTCTAGTCACCAATTCTATGTCGTGATTTAAAGTGAAAATAACGTAACTTAAATATGTCCTTGTATAATATTCCCTCTTAGGGATAGTCCTGATTATCTAATTGTTCCAAGGATTTCAAAGGGACACACGGCCACTCTACTGCTGGAATTCTAATTAGCAAGCCCAGTGGAATTGACTGGATTCTCATAATCCTCCCCCCAAGAAGAACTTCGGCCCCATTCTGAGGTATTCTGCCTGCTGCTTCCTTTCTCTGTGACACCAAGGCCCACCAGCCTCAGGAAATGAGCCCCTTGAAGCAAAATGATTAGCCTTGGCCTCAAGCTGCTTTCAAAAGGTTTGCAAACAATACAACTGGAAAGTGTGAGGAATGGAGTGGGTTGCTTTCTTTTCCTTTTTAAAAAATGATTGAATCCCACTGTCGTCTGAAGATGAATATTTCTGCTGGGCAGATTTGCTTTGTAAATTACAGACTTGAGTGGCTTTTTTTTTCTTGCTGCTTCAGTGAACCGGGAATTAGACATATTTGCAATCAAATAAAATGTGAGGGCTCTTGACGGGTTGGAATTCTGACAACTCTGAGGCTCAGATGTATAGAGTGCAGTCGCATAGGCTCAATCATCCAGCACATTTGGTGGGGACTTCCTGGTGGGCAAGATGCAGTGCTTGTGGTGGAATGATTTAGTAGTGACTAAGAGACCAGTCCCTGCCCTCCAGGACCAAAACTGAGACAGATTTCATTTAAACAGTAAGAATAGGCTGTATTAGTGTTAAGATGAAGAAAGCATGCAGTCAACAAATTTAGTCTCTATCCCCTCAGTAATATTGGGCCTGCTTCTAAGTGCAAGGGAGAGCGTGACCAAAACAGACCAACATCGCTGTCTTCATGGAATGTTTGTTTCTGCGTGTACATGTGCATATGTGGCAGATATGTGGCACAATTTTTAAAAATTTATTTTCATTGTCAAATGGTGAGTAGTGTGGAGTAAACCAAATCAAGGAAGGAGGTGAGGAATGTTGTGTTTTGTTTGCCTGCACACATGCTTGTGTGTGTGTTTTGTGCAAGTACATGCACATGTGCACATTTGGTGGAGTATATAATTTAATTTAATTTTTTCAAAGATTATTTATGCATACAAGAACTGGGGTGCAGGCCAGAGGTATGGAGGGGGTGGGTGAGAGGATTCACCAGAGACAGAGTAGGGAGCAGGACAGGCAGACTGACTGATATACACTGCTGAGGGGAGCAGTGGGTGGGACAGGAAAGGTCTGCTGTACCATGTGGGTAGCTCCCTGGCTGGGGTTTGAACTTGTCCTGCAGTGGCTGCCGACAGCTTCATAGTCCTGAGACTTAACCCCTTGCACCACCAGGGTGGCCCCAGTATATAATTTTAGATTACATGGCTGGATTTGTTTTCTGCTGTCTCTATAGTGAATCACCATAAATTTAGCGACTTAAAATGACACAAATATACTACAATACAATTTTGGAAGTTAAAAGTTTGAAATTGGTCAGCAGGACAATGACAGATTCTGATGAAATGCTATAAATGAGATAAAACAAGATGGTGTCATGAAGAATAATCAGGGGACAATTTAGATGGGTCGTCAAGGCGGGCCTCTCTGAGGAGATGGCCTTTCTTTGAGACTAAAAGAGGAGAAGCCCCAATGATGGGAAAAGGAAAATGTGTTCCAGCAGAGGGAACAGAGTGTGTGAGAGGCTTGTGTCAGGAATGCGTGTGGAGTGAGTGGGAAGTGGAACTTGGCCACCGGGGCTGGGACTGAGAGAGCCAGGCTGCTCTGGAGAGGAACAAGCAGATGTTGAGTTGAATGTCATGAAAACATGATGACAGGCTTGCACTGTGCTCTGAGGGGGATGGGAAGACCAGTGGGCTCAGAGCAGAGAATGGTATGGCCGGCTCTGCAGTTCAGGCAGCTCAGTCTGGCTAGAGGGTGTGAGGTAGTTTAGGAGAGTAAATGCAGGTCATCATGGTTCACATCATGGCTGGTGGCGGGAGCGGTGATACCAATGGAGGCAGAGGGCTGGGGGGCGCTTCAAGGTAATTGGAGTTTTTTGATTGTATTATTTTTTAATTGAAGTATAACATTGCTTTGTAACACTGTATGACTTAGGGGCTTGGATTCACACCTCTTCAGATGTATTACTGTATTACTGTACCATGCCCACCACTTGGAAGTTTTTGGCTTGAGCCACTGGGAGGCTGGTGATGGTGACTGGGGAAGATGAGAGGAGAAAGTGGTGTGAGGCTGGGGAGGCAGGAAACAATGAAGAGAATTAGGAGATCCCACGGGAACTAGATGAAATGTAGATGTCTAGGTACCCAGGCAGACAAGGGCAGGGGGCAGAGTCGGTGAGGGCTTGAGGAGAGGCTGGGAGGGAAAAGGTGGGCCACCATGTTGGGCGTGCTGACCAATGACCCGGCATTGTTGGCAGCAAAACTTGAGGGACTCCAAGGTGCTGCTGCAACCATGCTGTGCTCTCAGTCTTCAAGGAGTGGGTGCCGTGGGGAGGCCAGCACCTCCGTCATTTAAGGCCTTTGGGCATTAGAAAGTCATGAAGTCTTGCCTAGAAGATGCTTATGAACGCCCCCAGAGCCGGGCTGGGCGCCTTTGCTGCATGGCTTCCGCTGAAGTCAGCAGGTATCCAGTGATCTGAGTGCCCATCTGCTTTAGGAGGAGGAACAGATTTTCAGGGGAAGCGGGGGTGGTTATTGACAACAAGATGAGAACATGCAAATAGTAGATGGGGGTCGGTCGCCATTCGGACTTTCCAAAGCTCTGTTTTTCACTAGGGTTATTTTTCCTTTATTTAAAACACACCGTTGAAGTGGAATATACATGCAGGCGAGCACGTTAGCCCAAGTGAGCGCCTCAGTGAATCTTTACAAACGAACACACCCATGTAACAATCACCCGGGTCACGAAATAAGACATTTCCTGTCACTGGTACACTCTCAGCTTTATTATTGTCGCCGTCGCTGCTGTGCCCGCCGGTTGGCAGGGGATGAGGCCGAGGCCCGGACTGAGCAACTGACTCAGGCCCCAGGCCAGTCCCCCGACTGCGGTGTCAGTGCTCTCTGCCCTGCGCGCAGCCCCCCGCGCAGCACACCCCGGCCCCTTTCCCAGCCCATCCGGTCACCATGGCAGCTCTGGTGAAGCTGCGGGGACCACTGCCAGCCTAGAAGAGAGACGGGGCAGTCCTCTGTGCCGGGCGTCATTTAATCAGATGACCTCCAAAGCTGGCTTCTCCGGCCAACCGTCCGGGCTCCAGAAGAGCAGCATTAAGGAATTAATGGGGCTTGGCGGAGGCGATGGGCCATCTGTTCTTAATTACCCGAAGAGCAGGAGGCCGAGGGCAGGCTGGCGCGGGGGCAGCCAGGCGCTGCCAGCATGGTCGGCTTGGCTGCCCTCCCTCAGCCACCTGGCTTCGTGCCTCCCAGCAAACCCTGACTCCCAAGGCCCCCCACTTCACCTTCTCCCATCTCTCCCGCCTCTGAGGCTGGGCAGCAGTCCATGTCCAGGAACCCCGAGTGAGCAGAGGCTGCAGCGGGGAGCAGGAGAAGTGGCACGTCTTAGGCTTGGTTCTCTGGTTACAGAGCCTGAGGTGCAGGTTCTGGTGCAAGTGATTTATTGTGGGGGCGGTGTCAGGAGAAAGGGGAGCCCAGGGGTGGGGTGAGGCACAGAGGACTGAGCAGGGATGGAGGCTCGTGTCCCCAGGAACCTGACGAGATCTGACTCTTGAATTGCAGCCCAGAGTTGCTCGGAGTCGGGCTGGGCAAGGGATGCCCCCACCAGAAAGGAAATCCGGTGGGAACCCAAGAGGAAGCTGCCAGCTTTCTCCACTAGAAAGGAGACCCCTTTGGGAAGAAACCAAATTTGTCCTCTGCTTTATTTATTTCTGACAGGAAACTGGATTCTGGCCCTCACTCAAGCCCTGGTCCACAAAAGCCCTTTCTGCTTTTCCTCTGACACAGACACACAGGACTAACGAGGTCGGAGGTAGACTTGGCATGCAGATGTGGGGTTTGAATCTTGACTCTTCTGCCC
The DNA here is from genome assembly GCF_964194135.1 of Talpa europaea. NCBI lineage: Eukaryota > Metazoa > Chordata > Mammalia > Eulipotyphla > Talpidae > Talpa > Talpa europaea. Next base: position 93,621,492 of record NC_140079.1, on the reverse strand, counting down.
ACTACCTCTGACCTCGCGAGGGAGAACTGACTGCTCTGAACTGTGTTGGCTGTAAATATGAGGTGGTGCCCCTCACCCTTGGGGGCTTTCTATGAAGATTTAATGAGATGGCACATCTAAAGAAGTTAGAACTTTCCTGGAACTTACCAAGTCCCTCATTATTGGTGGAGGGGGAAGGACAGTGTTGTTCCTTTTTGGTAACTGAGGCTGAACGGTTCAGTTTGGTTTCAGGCCCTAAGAGCACAAAAGGGAAAGAAAAACCTTATTTAAACTGTTCTCTGAGACTTGCTTTTATAGACACAACAGAACCTGGAAGCTTATGTACTAACCTCGAGCTGAGGGCAGAGACTGGCTTGAGCAGCAGTCGCCAAACACTGAGGAGGGGGTACCTAGAGGCAAGGGCCCCCCAACAGAACTTCAAAGCTCCTGTGATCTGAAAAAAAGCTTCTTCGTTCTTCCCCATGTATGGACTGCTGTGTAGCTAGCCAGTGGGCTTCAGCCAAGCCCACATTTCTTTAATCCTAACTCACTCCTTAGCCAATAAGATGTAATTCATTCTTTCTCCACCCTGGACCCCCAAATCCATATAATCTCATTTCCCTTCTTAATCAGGGAGGTGGATTTGTGTCTCCCTCCTATCTCTTTGTCAGTCAATTAGCAGTGAAGTTGCTTTCTCTTCCCGAAAGCCCCAGTGTCATAATCTGGTCCATGCAGATCATGACAGAAAGAGCCCATTATGGGTAGAGAGCCCATCACTGTGGAGCACTCTTTCCTCTTCCTCTCTTTTCCTTTTTCCTCCTCTTTTTTCCTTCTTTCTACTATCAGTGCTACTCTTGTGTGGCGCTGACGAGGATGGTCTCCCTTGGCAGGTTAACGGGCTTGGTTTGGAGTGAGGAACTGTTCTCTCTAGGGGAGGAGCCCAATCCCATTCCCGGATGTTGCTGTCTTAGCTCTGAGATAGTCTTATCCATATCTTTGTTTGTCCAGGTTGTGTGTGCATGGGGCTTCCTTTGCCTTCTGGGGCCCCCAAGAGGCACCAAGGTGGAGCAGAAAATATGAAGGCAGAATTGGCATGTGAGCTCTGCCTGCTGTAAGCTGTGTGGCCTAGGGCAAGTTGGCCTAGGGCAAGTTGCTTATCCTCTCTGGGATTCAGATTTCTTATCCATAAAATACCCAACTTATAGTGACTTTGGGAAGATGAAATGAGATGATGCCTGGAGCCTTGGCCATGTGCACCATGGAAATGCAGAGTCTGGATATGTCTGGAGTTCTGGCACGTGATAGATGCTGAAAAATTCATTTGTCTTTTCTCATTAAATGTTGGTGGATTTGGGAGCTGAATTGAGGTCAGTCACTTCCGCCTTTCACTTGGAACTTTGTGCTTATGTCTGGGCTCTGCTACAGCTTCAGGTCCGTTAGATGTTGGAGCCATAGAATCAAGGTCTCTGCTATTGTGCTTCTGACCATAGGAGCTCAGGGTGCTGTGTGTTCAGAAAGTCGGGGGTTCCAAGCCTTGTTCTTCCCCTCAATGAGATGTTTACTTCATCTCTCTCTACTCCTGTGTCTTCATCTGTAAAATGGAGCCATTGATATAGGTTCCTTTAAGCATTGTCTTGCAAATCAAATTATAAAAAAGGAATCCAGCCCAGGTCCATAGTGAGAGGAGAATTAATGTCAATTGATGTCATTGATGATATTGAGGAAGAACCACAGCTTTTTGGCTGTTTGATGAAAATGCTGAGGACTTTTGAGTGATTCTAAAAAAGTTAACAGAAAGCGTGGCCCTGGCCACCTCCATTTATGGCTCCAAACTGGATTCTTTTATACTCTTAGATCTTGGCTCCTGAGTTCAGCTGCCTGGTGCACACTGAGGGGGGCGGGGGTGAAGATGAGCCTAATTATGAAGGAGTGAGGGTCGCGTGTCCCTGTGATCATGGCAGGGTTTGATGCCTGGGATCCCCGTGGTCTGTTAGAGATGGTGTTTGGAGATGAATGTCGGATTTGTACGTAGAGTGCTGGGAACCTCAGCCAGTATTACAGCTTCATTATAAATTCACCGCAGAGCTCCTAGCTGCTGTTCTGAAATGGCATCCCTCCCTTCTGTCTGGCAGGAGCTGAGGTTGTCATTAGTGCTGTTTACCAAATATCTCCAACTTCCCAATTTCCATTTCCCTGGTAGGCTTATATTTCCCCACGGACTTTAAAGTTAGATGTGGACAAGCACCTGCTACGGTCCCAGTGAGCCATGTGGACACGTGGCACCAATGAGAGCGCGGTGTTTGTTAGATCTTACCGAGATTCTGGATTTGCTTGTTACTTCAGCATAACTGATACACCCTGACTGAGACACGTGATGGGCCCAGTGGGTGCATATAAATCCACAAGGACGGGGCACTCTCACAGTTTTGTTTACTATCTTATTTTCAGGGCCAAGCCTACCACTGCCTCACATGTGTGAGCAGTTGAATATTCGTGGAATAATGAGAAAAAGACATTGTAGTCACCAGTCCCAAGTCTGATCTTGGCTTTGCCACTTGTCAAGTCTGCGGACTTTGTAAGTTCACTAAACTTTTGTGACCCTGAAATTTTCTCATCCTTGTGATGGGGACATTATTGCTTGCAGTGTCATCACAGGATTTATTCTGATAACGTGAAATTTTCTGGCACATAGTAAGCACCCAATATATCGGAGCAAAATCATTTGCTTTGAACAGACACACAAGAGGTAGAGGTGAGGGGCCCTAACCTTTGCAACTAGGGACAGGAAATACTTGTGGGTGGCATTGAGGAGCGAAGGACACCTGGTGATGAGTGCCCCTAAAAGCAAGGAGTTGGGGAAGGGAGGACTGGCTATAGCAAGGAGTAGGCAAATTTCTCTCTCTCAGAGTCCAAGACACTTAATTTAAATGGCACAAAACATCCCCAAATATTTGAGCAGAAGCCATAGCTAGTACGTTTTTAATTACCCTGCCAATAAAGATTCCTGGGCAGAACGGTCTTCGATGCACAGTAATGTTTTGCAATGTTTTTAGTAATTGGGTTAAGATAATTTATTAGCGCACTGACTGGATGTGTTTCAATAATTGCTAAGACTAGAATATTAGCCTTTCCTCTCTGAATGCAAATCACTCCCCAATGGGCCAAAGCACTGGAGACTATGGTTCTGAATATGCAAATCACTTTGAGACAAATTCCAAGGAGCTGGCCATAGTGCCTACGTGAGTACTTATTTTAAATTGCACTTGGAAGCTCCCTGAACTGCCAGCATTGGGGGCTTGTTTTCTTGGCCCGGTTGCAGGCTGCGGTGGGTTGACCTAATGCCGTTCCTATTAAAAATAAAGGAAACCCGAGTGCAAATGGGAGGTGAGGAGAGCCAGCGAGGGCCTCTCTGAGGTCCCCAGTAGCATGAGAGACATAGTTAATAGCTAAAACAGATTTTCTCCTCCTCATTATTTTCTCTACTGAGTGTGTATTGGGGGAAGCAATCTAACCCTATTTAAGAAAAATAATCAGCCCAAGTATTAACAGAGGAATTAAGAGGAAGCAAGAGTTTTTGGGGGGGGAGTTGAGGGGGGATGGAGAAGGCACGTTAGCAATCAAGATTTAAAGGTAATAAGCTTCCTAAGGTTAATTCGGTTTATCTGGCATGGGCATAGCATTGGGAAAAAAGAACCCACTTAATAGAAGCTTTGCATTGTCAAGCAATCACAATAGCAGAGGGAGTGGCATGGAGTTGCAGGGACTGTTTCCAGGGCCAGACTGGGTCCCAGGCACATTATGTGTTTCCAATTCATTTAATCCTCAATGAAGGGGAGGTCGAGCATTGGAGAAGTGAGTAGGTTGGCCAAGGCCTCCCTATTCATAAGGGGAGGCGCCAGGTCTGGACCTTGGAACCCTGAACGCCTGCGCTGAGCTGCCAGGCTATAAGCAGCCACTGTTCACTAACTGGTCACTGTGTGGCAGGCAGTCCGCTAGGCTCATTAGCTGTCCAGCTCCACTGAACTGTTTAAATGCTCCTTAAGATGTGCCATTGCAATTTGGAAGACAAGGAACCAAGGGGGCAGGATCTGTGTATCTCTCATTAGGGGTGAGGGTGATGATTAGATGGGAGTGGAGGAGCATATTGGGTGTGAAGTGAAAGAACTGTGGACCTAGGAAATTACTCACCGTCCCTAGTTTCCTTATTCCTAAAAATGGGGTTGGTAACTGTACTGGTTTTAAAAGCACTTGGTGCCATGTTCAAGACAAAAAAGTACTGACATTTTGGGCATTACTATCCCTTGTATGAGGTAATAGTCATTGGATTTTCTGAGTATTTATGACATGTGAAAGAACAATAACTGGTCACTACACTTTGGAAATAGTTCAACCTGTTTATATACTCCAAAGTTTATATACTTTGCAGTTACATAGTTTATATACTCCAAAGAGTATATAAACCTTTATAAACATAGTCCCAACATAAGGAAAAATAATTATGATACAATATTCAGTGGAGATTGCACAAGAAAGAAATGAGACGCAGCGATTAGTCTGTGTTATTGTAGAATAACCAGAATCTGACCTTTATTCTTATACTTTTAGAAATCTTGAGCTGCCTGGGGGTAGACATGCTGATGGAAGGCAGTGGAAGAAGGTGGGGTTAGGGTCACAGTAGGATCACTCTTCTCACCATCACTCTCCCCATTTCCCCCACAACTGTGAAAAATAGAAGAGCACAAAGCCCCATGTACGGTGGATTAAGGGGCTTCAGAGGAGAAAGAGCTTCCTCATTACCACAGAGTAGCCTAGGGGTAGAGCAGAGACTTAAATCTAGAATCTTCTGACTTTGGATCCTCTTCACTTTTCCCATTTTTCCCAAGAATCTTGCGGTGGGGGAGGGTAATAGGTCCTAAATTGATAGCTGGGCTTGTTAGAATTGTCACCATTTTCCTCATCACCCCCATTGTTACCATCATCAGGGGACCCATTGCCAAGACATCCACCACCACCATCACTGTCAAGGAGGTTTTGTAAAGTGGCTCTTCCCAGATGGGCTCTCCCATCAGTGGAGATGTTGTTTGTTAACCCCGTCAGCCTCCCCAAGTAAAGAAGGATAATCTGTATAATAAGAGGCTGTTATAGCTCCCTCAAAAGTTTCCTAATGGATAATAAATTATGAAGAGCGCATTCTTTGCTATGTAATTAATGGAAATTTACCATTTTTAAGCTTCCTCTGGGAAATTTTCCATGTCAAATGAATTTGTCAATGGGAGCCGAGAGGGAGGATATCACAACTGTCCCAGGGTGTGCGTCTTCATTAGGCGGCTGCTGGAGGTTAAATTTTCAGTCACGTCTTCTGATGGCTTTGATCTCTGATGACAGTGTTAACTCTATTTGCTCCTCGGTATCACTCTGGTATTTCAAAACAGTCTTTTAAGATAGCCTTGCTAATTATTTTGCTGGAAGTTTAATTAAATCTTGTCGCAGAGGAATATGCTGTCTTGGGGAATAACTGCTAAACCTAAGTCAATTTTTTTTTTTGCATAGATGAACTGGGGTGTAAGCCAGAGGTACGGGGGTGAGAGGATTCACCAGAGACAGATGGGGAGCAGAACAGGTGGATCTACTGAAATACACTGCTGAGGGGAGCAGCGGGTGAGACAGTCTGCTGTGCTATGTGTGTAGCTCCCTGGCTGGGGATTGAACTCAGGCTGTGGTGGTGGTGCTGAGTCTTAACCTCTAGGCCACCAGGGAGACCCTTAGGTCAAATTATGACAAAAAAGGCAGAATGGATCTGTCTGCATGAGAAGAGGCAGAAAATGGACACGGGGTTTGCTGAGGTTCAGATCCCTTTGTCTGACCCATGTTCAACTTGAGGAGAAATTTCCACGTTGATTTTAATTTTACATTTAGAGCCAGATGCATTCTAATCAGCCAATTAATACTTTTATTTAGTTCTACTTGGAACCAAAGATAAATAGACTGGGTCACAGGGCTTATGCTCTTGGAGGGGAGGAATGGAGAGTGAGGAACAGAGGAGGAATATACTGAATGGTGCTGGTGAGAGGAAAATTGTGGCAAAGCCTTCTAAAGGGATGAAGTAGTTTAATGTGTGATAGGGAAAGGTTGCCAAGATTTGTTTTAAGCTGAAAAGACAAAAAATCGGATGGCATGAAAAGAGGTGGGCAGCTCCTTCTTAAAAGGCCCAGGAGTAGCTGAGGCTCTGGCTGCGGGGCTGCGGCCCTGTCCTACGGGAAGGGCCTACGTGGTGCAGAAAGGACCAGTCACGGCACAGTGGAGCTCTGTGTGTGCACACTGAATTCCCAATTTCAAAAAGTTTCCATAAGTCAGAAAATATTCTTTTCCTGTGCACCAACCACTTAAAAATGTGAAAATCATCCCTGCATCCCTGGCTGGTTGCCCATGTGAGACGCAGAAGGCAGCTGCCTTTGCAAGCCATTATTTGTACACACTTGGTACAGAACCTGTTGCTGCTTGTACGTACACACTCTCTCACACACACATACACACTCACCCATGTGCACCAAATATGATAGGTGTTATGTTTTTAAAGTCCCTCTTGGTGATTAGTTATTCCATCAAAAGACAGTTGCCCTCCTCACAGCACCCTTGGGACATGAAGCCAAGCCACTGGGCTTATTGTCCCAGGACAGAGAGGCCCACTCAGAATGGAACCAAGAGAGCAACTGTCTACCAAGAGTTGCAGAGATAACGTATTTATTTTCCTCCAGCAAATGGCCAACTGAGACCACGGCATTTCTTGACGAGCCATTGTGTCCTGCTGGGAGGACCTGGTAGGAAGGAGATGTGTGTCTCAGATGTCCTCCGACCCCCACAGATATATCGGAGGTGATGTCAGAAATAGGAAGATAAGTCTGGGGGTCTTTCAGAGCATGGGGGCTCCTGATTTCCTGTAGTGCCCCATCAATGTTTTAATACCCCTGACTTTCAGAAACTCTGCATTCACAGATGGAGAAACAGTAAGGGAGGAACGTGGGGGGATGGATTCCCAGCAACCTGTGTCCAGAGGCCCCCACAGTCTTTGAGGGTGATGTGCAGGTGCTGAGATACCTGTGGACCATCTGAGGACAGAGCTAGGAAGACTCAGGAAACAGGGACATTGCAACCAGAGCTGGGGACCAGCCTCAGCTTGTATCCCAGACACCAGAAGAGACCCGCCATCCCTTCTGGAGATAGCAGGGCAGCCCACCCCGGCCAAGAAAGTCCTGGGGTGTCTGCTGGACCTGAGGCTTCCTTTTTCTACTCCTCTGAGGACATGTGCACTTACCCTGCATCCATGTGACTTCTTGTGAAAGAGAAGAGAGAGAAAGAGTCTCGGTGCAGAGCCTGGACCTTGTTTCTAATTGCATTTTTATCCTAAGGAGTCTGAACCAACTCAAGGCTTCTAATCAAGACTTGGTCCTTCTGGTGATTAGTTGCCATCCAGGAGCCCAGTGAAAGTCACTTAATTGGAACAAAAGACACTGCTATTACCCAGGAAACTCCAAGGACAGGCGCTCTGTCAGGAACTGGGGTGAAAGACAAAATATTAGAATAAAAGATTCTCTTAGTGCTTTTATCACTTGGGAAATTACCAGGGTTTTGGAATCTCTGTGCCAGAAATAGAGACCATTCTCACATTTTCTATTGTCTCACACAGGTCATCTAGGTTTTCTCCCAGGAGTTTTATTGCTTTTTTTTTTTTTTAAGATTTATTTATGCATGTGAGAGCTGGGTTGTAGGCCAGAGTTATAGGGGGTGAGAGGATTCACCAGAGACAGGGTGGGGAGCAGAATAAGCAGATCTACTGAAATACACTGGTGAGGGGAGCAGCGGGCGAGACAAGAGAGGTCTGCTGCACCATATGGGTAGATCCCTGGCTGGGGACGAACTCATCCTGCAGTGGCTGCCGATAGCTTCATAGTGCTGAGATTTAACCACTTGTGCCACCAGGGAGGCCTCCAGGAGTTTTATTGTTTTGTGTTTTACACTTAGGTCCATGATCCATTTTGAGATCATTTTTGTGAAGGGTGTAAAGTTCAGGTCTAGATTCATCCTTTCAAGTTTCCAAAAGTTCTATCTTTTGGTGTGTTGCCAAAGTCTCTAGCACCATTTGTTGAAGAGACTACCTTTGCACCATTGTATTGCCTTTGCTCCTTTGTCAAAAATCTGTTGACTGTATCTGCTACATTTTTTACATGTGAGTCATAGTGGTGAAGTTTGAGCCTCTTGGGCAGAATGCTACACACATCCCACATCTTTACAAGCATAAATAAGAAATCTGTTGTCTCTGGAGAGGAACCTGCAGGTCAGGAGGGGAGAGAGAACTCACTGTTTACTTCTGTTTCATCTACTTGGAAGTGATTGCTGTGGTCCAAGCACGAGGTGGTGGTCATCTTTCATATCATGGCTTGAAGCTTGGAATTAATTCAGTTTGTGATGGGAAACCAGTGATGGATGTGAGCAGAGCAGTGGCCTGGCTAGGTTTGTATAATTAAACAGATTGCCTTGTCACCAGTCTAGGAAAGAGATCAGCACAGGTAAGACTGAAAATAGAAAGGTCTTTCAAGAAGCTGTTGCCATAAACCAGGAGAAAAAATGGTGATGGTTGGGACTGAGGCGGCAATACTAGTATTAATGAGAGGAGAGAGATTTGGGAGATAATTATGAATAAGCTCAGATCCACATAAGATGGAGGAAGGTTCAAAGAAAGAGTGGCGGCATCACAGAAACCCTGAACAGAGAGGCTAATAGAATGAAAAGAGACAAAAATAATCCTGATGCAATACCCTTTGCTTTTATTGTTTTGTGTATTGCCTGTCTCTTGCATTGAAAGTAGTTAAAATCTTTACTGCATCTCTTGAAAATGCTAAAAAGGGATTATGCACATAATGTGCAACAAAATTATTCAATCATTCTCTCTCTCTGCCCCCCCTTTCTTATTTCCTTCTCCCTTCCCACTCCCATCAGCCTTCATGGCAATGACCCCAAGTCCTCACTTATCCTTTTGACCCTCCCCAAGATTCCTCTCCCCAAACCTAGTCTTTGTCAGCTCTTCTCCATACCCCCCCAGCCCACAACCTGCTGGATCTGTGCTCTTTATCATATAAGTCTTTCCAGCTTCTCTGCTTCCTGTCTCTTTGGCTCTGCCCAGCTTAGAGAACAGGCTGAGTCAGAGTCCCTGTGTTTGCATCCTGGCTCCACACTAAGGAGTTAAGGACTCTGGCAAGAACTGTTAACACTAAGCTCTCAAGGCTTCCTATGTGAGAGGGGCAGTAATAATAGCACCTCTCCCACTGGGTTGATGAGGATTAAGTGAGACACTTCTTACAAACCTCAGCGCAAGGCTTGGCCTGTTGCGAACTTGATGAAATGGTGGCAAAATAACAATAGCCAGTACTGTCCTGATGGACAGAAGAAATGCCTGGATTCAGCTGATAGCTGCTTCAACAACAACAACAACAAAAGAAGCAAAAAGCAGAACCTCCAAAACAAAATCAAACCCCACCGACTGGGAGAAAATTTTTGCACCCAACACTGATAAAGGACTGATCACAAAAATCTACAAAGAGCTGATGAAACTCAACAAAAACAAAGAAAATAATCCAGTCAAAAAATGGGCAGAAGAGCTAAAAAGAAAATTCTCCAAAGAGGAAATACAAATGGCCACCAGGAATATGAAAAAACGTTCAATGTCACTTGCAATCAGGGAAATGCAAATCAAAACTACCATGAGACACCATCTCACACCAGTGAGAATGGCACATATTAAAAAAACTAGCAACAAATGTTGGCGAGGATGTGGAGAAAAAGGAACTTTCCTGCACTGCTGGTGGGAGTGCAAACTGGTCCAACCACTATGGAGAGCTGTGTGGAGATTTCTGGACCTACTAAACATAGAGCTTCCATAGGATCCAGCAATTCCACTCCTAGGTATTTACCCAAAGGACACAGAAACATCAATTCCAAAGAGCACCTGCACCCCTATGTTTATAGCAGCACAATTTACGATAGCTAAGCTTTGGAAACAGCCCAAATGCCCAAAAATAGATGACTGGATCAAGAAGATGTGGTGCATATACACCATGGAATATTACTCAGCATTCAAAAAAGATAAACATATGCAATTTGCAGCAACATGGATGGAGCTGGAAGGGATCATGCTCTGTGAAATAAGCCAGAAAGAAAAAGAAAAATACCGGATGGTCTCACTCATAACGGGAATCTAGAAAACTTAAATAAGGGACCAGGAAAAAGAATAACTATAAGAAAGAAAAAAATCAAAATCAACAAACATCTATGAACCAGAGACACACTTTGGGGGGTGTGGGGAAAGGAGGGAATGGGGTCAAAATCAGGGGGGTTGCAATTGTATGGGGAATATAAAAATAAAAAAAGAAAAAACAAAAAAGAAAAAAAACAAAATCAAACCTAAACCAAACACAAATCTCCCAACAGGACAAAACAAAAACCTTATTGTATGGAGTAGGGAAAGGGTCTGAGTCCTGGAATTATATGTCTGTGTATTTTCTTCATTTTTTAAGCTTCACCATGACTCTTGCTGTATTATCTATTGCTGTATTGCAAATGACCCCCACACTTAAGCAGTTTTCCTAAAATTTATTTATGCATACAAGAACTGGGGTGTAGGCAAGAGGTGCGGGGGTGAGAGGATTCACCAGAGACAGAGTGGGGAGCAGAACAGGCAGACTGACTGAAATACACTGCTGAGGGGAGCAGTGGGTGAGACAGGCAAGATCTGTTGTGTCATGTGGGTCAACTCCCTGGTTGGGGTTCGAACTCATGCTGCAGAGGCTGCAGACAGCTTCACAGGGCGGAAGGGATGTCAGATGCTGCCCATACATTCCCCCAATCCCAGCTCAGTTTCCTACCACTTAATCTCAGCTCTTTTCTAGGAATGCATCTGACTACACCTGGATCCCACTGCACCTGATCACCAACTGAATATTATTGTCACATTTCAGGAGTTTCTCCATCATGATTCCCCCAGGTACCTAAAAAGGAGCTGTCTCCCTTTGTCCATTTAAATAAAACCTGCTTGAGATTTGGACAAATGTGTCCTGCTGCAGCGGGAGAGGCAGGATCCTCTGGGGTGGTGGGGACTGCTTGGTATCTTAGCTCCGACTAAAAGAACAGAGGGAACTGACATCAAGGGGGCCAGTGTCAGGATTACTGCATTTTTCTGGAATATGCTACAGTGAAATTTCCCTCTCCTATAAAAATGGGAGAAGGGAAAAATGAAGGATGAGCATGGTGAGAAGTTTTGATGGCAAATGTGTATTAACTGCCTATTATCATTATTGGCAATTACCATTGTATTATGAGATTGCTAGTTAGGAGAGGAGATTTTCTGAAATTAGATTGGTTTATTTTCCGCTGGAACTGCTGCTGCTTTGGGACATTTTCAGTGAAACCGGGGGAGAGGAGTTCCAAGTGGATTTTGAGAAGTAAGGGCTAAAGTAGGGGCTGTCCAGGAACCCCCCTCAGCCTGCCAGTCAGACAACAAAGAGCTTAGGTAGGTTTGGAAGAATCAACAGGAAAGAGAGAGACCAAAGCAGATGACCACAAGGATTCTAACTAGAAAAACTTCCATGATCATTCTACTTCTAATAACAATACTAATTAGAAATATATTATCTGCAAGAAACAGAGAAGATCCAAATGAGACGTGAACATTTCTGTTTTTCTCATGTCAGAAAGTCTGGAGGCTTGTGGCTGCTGGCGTGGGCTCTACGCTTGAGCGAGGACAGACCAGATCCGCTGTGATTTCTGTGATATTTTTCTTAGGACTGCAAAATGGCTGCCATGCTGTTTAGATCATGTCTCCATTCAAGGCAGGAAGAAAGGGGCCAGGATGATGCCAGGTTCAACTGTTACTCTTACTAGGAAAGCAAACATAGTTCTTCTCCTTCTTCTTTTCACATATTATTAATGTTTTAATTAGCCAGGGTCACACTTGGCTTCTTTCTATCAAAGTAAAAGAACTTCTGTCACTTGACATCTGGGTGGGAGCCACTGCCTTAGATTGGCTTCTGGGGAGGGCGGGTGCCTCATTGTGAGCCCTCTGACAGCTTTCTCAGATTGGTACAGTCTTGTGTGGCTCCTGGACATGAACCCCATCGGTTTCCAGAACTAGATGTTTGGGGACTCGTCGCTCTGGTGCAGGTGTTAAAAGTTGGGTTGTCTGATGTGGGGTTCAAACCCTTCACTCCCCAGGGAGAAGTTTGGGTTTTGACTTCTCTCCTGATTGTGGGTAATATGCTGAGGTGGGGCTTATGGTGAGATTGGCCTCAGTCTCTCCTACCTGCTGTGATGAGGCTTTCTTCTCTCTTGCCTGATACCTGCTCATGGCTCATTCAGCCTTTAGGTTTTGTTCAGAGTAATTGGTCCATGTACAACTGTAGACTCCATGTCCTAGGAAGGAGGTGAGTTGAGGGTCTTCCTACATCATCATCTCCAACTGGAACCACTTCATTCCTTTTTATTGATGCATTGTATTCCAGTGTGTGGGTATACCACATTGCAAGAATCTGTTCCCGTCCAGCTATTCTTTAGTTTACCTGTTGTCAATGTATACATTATTAAGCTATTGTGAATAATACTACTGTGAGCACTAATCTGACAGTCATTTGTGGACTGTCATTTATGGCGGTGTTACTCCACCGTGGTGATGTTACTCCTCAGTGGTGGCGTTACTCCCTGTGGTGGTGTTACTTCCAGTGGTGGTGTTACTCCACCATTGTGATGTTACTCCAGAGTAGTACTATTGCTGGGTATTTTCTGTGTTTGATAAGTTTATGTTTAACATTTGAAGAAACTTCTAAACTGTTTTTCTCAAGTGACTGGTAGTTAAAACCCCAATTCTGCTTTATGTAGCCCTGGATTCTGTCTCTTCTCTGCTACTCAGGACATGTATAACTTTGCATAAGCTAGGTCAGCCTCTGTTTGCTGCTTTGTAAAGTGGAATCAGTATACCTGCTTGGTATGGTGGCCAGGAGGAGTAAATCAGGTTACTGTCTGTTAAATAACAATTTCTGTATTAGCTCTTGTCACTAAGTAAATCTTGTAAAGGTTGGTTTTGAGAAAAAGTTGTTTTACCTATGATAAAGTGCACCATTCCCCAAAATTTGGGTTCAGAAAATTAGTACAACTTGCTTCATTTGGGGGGTGATTTGACGCTTACCACCAATATTGAGAATATAAAAGGCTGTGGACGAGTTGGAATCCATCTGGAAATAAAGTGGATGACTTCATGTCCCCTACCTGCTCCAGCTCCTCCAATTCTCCAGCTACATTATTGGGCTTCTTTCTGCTTTTCCGACGACAGGGTCAGAGGTCTGATGACTGGGCACTGTGTTCTGTCCCCCTGCATCTGCTTTCCCAGTTTTCTGCCCTTTTTCAGGTGGTACCACAGGCAGCCACCTGCTTTTCATGATCCCTGCTCTCTGTGACCCAGGGATGACCTCCCCGTCTCTCAGGAAGTGCCATCGTACCTGAGTGTTGAAGCCATTTCTGTGCAATGTGACAGTTAGAAAGTCGTTGCACTGTGGTTCCGACACATAAATGTGCTCTGCAGCTGATGAGAAATAGAGCATCGTGGGACCCAAGTCATTTGGAATAACTGAACCTGGCATGTCACGTGAGCTCATCCAAGCACACGGCTTTCAGTTAAAGCAAACAAACCCGAAATGCCAAGAGAAAAGTCCCAGGGAAATGCAATTTGCAAGTTGTTCAATATTTGTTTTGAATTTCTACGTTATTCCAAATGCCATCTTGTAATGAGAGCACAATTTCTTCTTTCTGTCTCTCTTCCTCCCTCTTTTCCCTCCCACCTCCTCCCTTTTTCTTGCTGTTTTTGACGGCTGAGAGGCACCTGTCCTGATATCCTCAGGATGTCTAGTTGATGGTGGACCCTTCTACTCCAGCTCAGCTCCTGGTTCTAGCTGGCCTCTAGCATGAAGACAGCATCACTCCAGGGCCAAGCTGGATGATTGATTCCTTCTTTGTCCCTCTCAAGAGGGCTTCTGTAACTTGCTGTTTTCAAAACACTCAGGGATCCATCTTTGGTGAAAACTAGAGAGCCAGAGCTGAGTCCGTGACCCTGGGATGACTCTGCTGGGGAGACGGAGTTGGGGGTGGACTTTCAGCCTTTGTGTTGTATTGTCCATGAATCCGTAGGCAGTTGTGTTCCTGCATTCCATAGCCCAGCATTCTCAGCTCACCGTCTTACCATCCCAGAGCCCCTGTTTCCATTCTTAATGAAGTCCACAGTCACTTTGCAGTTTGGAGTAGTCACACAACTGTGGAGACAGGCTGCCTGGGATCCTCGCTACTTACTGTGGCCTCAGCATCACGGAGCTTATTAGAAGACAGCGGGGACCTCCTGAGGCCAAATCTGCATTTTAACTATAGCTCCAGGTTATCTCACTAAATTTGGAAAGCACCATTGTGAAGCAGTGGTCCTCAGAGTCAGAGCTGCCTCTTCTACCTGAGACTCAGAAATGCAAATTCTTGGTTCCCACCCAGAAGGACAGAGACAGAGACTCTCGGATGGGGCCAGCAATCTGAATTTTAACAAGCCCTCTGGGGGATTCTCAGCCACACTCAAGTTTGAGAAACACAGAGTCAGAGTGGTGTTGTGGTTTTTTTTTTTTTTTTTTTTTTTTTAAACAAGCTGATTTCTCTTCAAGGGTGCTCTTCTGTGTCTGACATTTACACCTGTGGCTACACCAGCCTGACCTTTGAATTACTCCATCAAAGAAACTCGTTCTCTTCATCTGTCTTGGAAAATGCTGGGCCTCAATGAATAGGAGATAGAGTTGAATGGCATCGACTGCCTGTAGCACCACAAACTCCTGCTCAGCTAGTCTGTCTTCCCCATCCAGGGCCGACTCAGAGTAATCCAGCCTCGGATTGAAAACAGACGAAGTCTTTTGTCATGGGAGGGTCTCCTAGTAAATCCTGCTTGGGGATGAGGTGCTGGGTGGTAAAGCCAGTTCATGCCTGGGACTGGAAACTTGCAGCAGGCACTGCTGTCTGGAGAGGCAGCCTTGCTCTGCAGCTGGGGCTAGTGCCATGTAGGACCTTGTGCGACTTGGCTGGGCCCGCGTGCAAAGGGCCAATGGCATTTTCCAAAAGAATGTGACGCTACTGCACTTCCTATCTGGCAGGTCCCTGCAAGTGCCAGAACGAGGTCCCCAGACACAAGGACTTGGAAGAGTTAAAACTACTGGACAAATAGAATTGTTGGTGTTGAGAATGGCATGTGCGGTAGGATGGGAGAAAGAATTGGAGCTGCATGTTTTGAGGGTGGGGATTTAAAAAAAAATGATCGCCATTTTGCTTCTAATGCCATAGGTACATTCTTTCACAAAGTTTATGCTTGAAATTAGCTCTATTCATTTATTCAACAAAACTGCACATACTGAAGATGTGCTATGTAGTGTGTGATCTATGCATGTATGGACAGATGTGAGATGTGTGTGCATACGCAGAATGAAATGATCACTGCAGTTGAGCCAGCCATCCCCAGCTCCTCACACAGTGACCGTTGTTTTGTGTGTGACCAGAGCACCTGAAATCTACTCTGCTAGCAAATTCCCAGTAAACCATACATGGTTAGGAAGTATGTATTGTCAAGCTGTGCATTCTATCTTTAGACTTTTTTATCCTGTAGAACTGAAACTTTCAGTCAACATCTCTCCTTTCCCTACCTGATAGCCATTATTCTACTCTGCATCTTTGAGTTAGACTGTTTTAGATTCTACATTTAAGTGAGGACATACAGTATTTATCTTTCTGTGTCTGGTTTATGTCATTGAACATAATGATGTCCTCCAGATTCATCCGTATTATCACAAATGGTAGGATTTCCTGCCTTTTCAAGGCTGACTAGTATTCATTATATATATGATACCTATACAGTGTGATATTATATATATAATGTGATCTATATCATATATATGCATTTCATATAAACAATACATACACACAAACACTTCTTTACCTGTTTGTCCATCAATGGGCCCTTAGGTTGCTTTCATATCTTTGCTTTTGTGAATATGCGGCCATGGACCTGGGGGTGCTGCTATCCCTTGAAGGTACTGACTTCATTTCTTCATTTCCATTAGCTATATCCCCAGAAAAGAGATTTCTAGGTCATAGGGTATTTCTGATTTTATTTGGTCTTCCTGTGGATTTCTCCAGAACTAAATGCCAGGATAAGAATGATAGAAAGTGTATTTGCGTGGTAATTCCTGGGCACACTTTGGGGGAGGGGAGTTGGATGTGGCATACAGAAGGGAAAATGGCCAGTAAAGAGCATGTCATCAAGCAGGACACTGATGTGGCAACTAGCATTTCACCCCACTGGGGAACCCCGGGAGTCTCTCATACATGTGTTTGTGTGGCTTCATTGGCTGGTTGATGCTTTTGGAGCACAAAAGTTCACTGGCCCTTCTGTTCTGCCATATGTGAGCAGAGCAGGGCCCTGTGGTTCAAAGAAGCCCTTCTGCAGCGAGCTCCAAATGGCAAGAGTTGGAAGTCAGACCTACTTGCCACCAGGGACATTTAGACAAGGCACATATCCATGGGTTTTCTATGTTAAGGGGTTCTTCTGCCACTAGGAATCTCAGCTCTTAAGACTGGAGGGGAACTAATTTCTTGCCAAGTCTGTGCCATGCAGAATTTGGTGTGCAACAGAGTCACCTAGGGGCATTTTTTATGGGAGATTCTCAGGCTCCACCACAGACATCGGCCATCAGAATGTCTGGTGTGGGGCCTGGGAACTTATCCGTTAACAATCTGTGAGCATTCTGATGCACACCAGCATTGGAGAGCCACTGCTTTATGCTCTGGGTGTCAGGAATGACGTGTGTGATCGATCATCCCTCTTCCAAACAGTATTCATGGCAGACATCACTAATCAATCACAGTTCTCTTTCCATCTTGCCCAAACACGACAGAAGGATCCTTCTCAATGGCAGGCAGCCACTTCCAGTTAATCAGAGCAGAATGCCAAGGAGTCCTTGACTAGAGAAACTAAAAGAAATCTGTATCTTGAAGAGGGTTAGTTTTATCTTGGGCTTGAATAAAGGAAACAGAAAGTGACTTTGGTAATAGATCAAGGAAACACAATGCAGACTAAAGTCAGGATAATGTACCAGGTGGCACTTTGAGCACCTGCTGAACTAGAAGGAAGAGAAGTGAAGCAAAAAATAATTTTCTGCTTTCAAATTGAGATTCTAGTCATCTTGCAAAGATTTTGATCTCTGTTGTGGACTAAATGCTTGTGTCCTTCCAAAATTCATATACTGAAGCCCTAATGCTGAGTGGATAGTCTTAGAAATTAGGTACTTTGGGGAGGTAATTAGGTTTTATGAGGTCTGGGGGATGGAGCCCCCAAAATGGGATCAGTGCCCTTTTGCTCTCTTCACCTTGAGAGGTCACACTGAGGAGGTGGCCGTCTACAAGTGGGAAGAGGGCCCTTACCAAGAACCAGATCTCCTGGATGGCCCAGTCTCCAGAACTGTGAGCAACGCACCTTTATTGTTTAAGGCAGCAGCCTATAGTATTTTGTTACATCAGTGCTGACTAAAATAGCACCATTAATGACAGAGCAGAGGATGAAGGCTGTGAGCTCAGGTTTGCAATCTTGTTACCAGAGGGCAAGAGGAAGGTGAGATTGTTCTAGATGGAAAGATTCTTGATAACACACTCCAATTCTCACCCCTCCCTGCCCCAGTTCCCCCAATTTTATAGAAGAGGAAATTCCTTTTCTGGGAGATGATGTGACTTATGCAAGGTCTGTTTGTGGCAGAGCCAAGATGTATGTGCATTTTCAACAGCTGTCTCAGTGCCCTCCCACTCCTTTCTCTGGTCTCAGAGCATTTCCAGAACCTTCAGCTAGCTGCATTTTAGATCTCTGACACCACTTGCACAGTATTTCTGCAAATAGCATTGAGGTCGACATCTGCTAATCACAGTCTCCTGGAAACATTTACAGTGAGATTAGAAAAGGAAATGAATGAGGCTAGATGGCCTCCATTGGGACAGAAAACGTAACATGCAGAGTGGGGAATTAAAACAGGGTCTTTAGGGAGAGAAAAGGCGAGAAGAACCTGGCTCTTCTTATCTTCCAGCCACATGCGAACTCTGTCATCAAAGCTTCAGTTTTTGATAAGCTCAGCATGTCTTATCGCAGCCTTTGACTCACGCATTGATCATTTTTTAAACAGTGCTCAGGGAAGCATCTCTCCCCCCGGCCCCTGGACTGCTCTCCCATCTTCTTTCCTTCCCCCCTCTTTTACTTGTTGACGTTGACATTGCATGCAGAGAAGCCTGCTTTCAAAAATATGTCTTTTTAATAACTTGTCTTCCAGGAGAGGAAGAGGGGGTGCCCATCTCTGCTTGGGTGGGTTGCTAAGAAAACCCTGCACTGGATGTCTGACATCACCTCCTATCACGGGGAGCCTTTGACAAAGAAAAATGGGCCTTGCCTTTGGTACTTACATCCAGCCCGGACACTGACGCGGGATTGCAGATTACAGTGGTGGAAGGGCGTGGTGAAGTGATGCCTGGGCAATTTGGGCTGGATTCCACAGTAGTTTGAAAGCAACCCTGATAAGGCGGTATCGTAGTATTTTTTATTTTCACAAGAAATTAAAAATCCTAGTCAAATATCTTATCAGTAGGGAGAGTGGTGGCTTGAAAACATTTGTTTACTTCCCAGCTTATGTGACTTATTCTGAAAGCCTCACATTACCGTCCTGTAATAGTAAAGCATAAAACTCAATTTGATGTTCTTTAGGGATAGAGTGCTTAGAGCTTAGGCTAATTGATCAGGTGGGATGGAAAGCTAATTACCTTCTACACTGGAAACTCTATTGGTTAGATGACCTTTTTTGAAAAACCAGGAACAACAAATTGGCCCTCTCAGATTTTAGCTGGAGGAATAGTGTGGCTGGAGACAGCAGAAAAAGGAAAAAAAAATGGCTTTGGATGGAAACAGAAATTATATCATTTGCCACTTTTGCCTTTTTATAGGGTTACTGCTTAATATCCACAGGTCACTTATGTTTGCCAAGTCATTCTGACTTTCCAAATTAGAGATTTTAAACATCTTTGAGATGAAAAACTTAGGGAGGCCGAGTGACTTGTTTAAGATTACTCAGCTAGCAGTGGGTAAAGGGCAGTTGTGAATTCATTCTTCTAAATTCACTTGTTGAAAATTCCAGCATTTTCCCCCCTCTAGGGGTGGACATCATTTTAACATTTTGCAGACAACCTGTATTAATGAAAATTTGGAATGGTCTGGTTAGTTAAACAGACATAAAGGAAATGACCAGTATTCTCTGAGATGGTGTCATGGATGGTTGTACAGGTTGCTTACTGCACAATGTTAACATTGATGCCCAAACAGATGTTGACTTGTTTGCCCAGTCTTGTGCCAAGACTGAGGAGAGGCCACCTGAAGGAAGGCTTTAATTCGCGAAGGTACATGCCAGTGTCAAGTGATGCACCTGCTGGGAGGAAATGGATCTGTTCTAGGTTATGAATAGAAGCTTTAGGAGCTCTAACTGACCTTGGTTAATATTAACTCAAATGCAGAAACATGACTACAATGCTCAGAGTTCTGTTTAGTAATGGAAATTGAGATTATGTCTGGCAGGGTCGCACAGAGTCAGAGAGAAAGAGAACTTGTTCCTTTCTAAAAGTGGATTTAGGCTGAATGATACTTGAAACTGATTGTTCATATATGGGAAACTTTTCCTAGAAGTTTGTTTTCTATTAAGTTTGGACCCCAGGCTCAGAATCCTCCTGGGAGGGCATTATGGTCAGCCTTGATCTCTTTTCTTTAGCCTGGAGAAAAGATGATAAACAAGAGCTAGACTGGCATTGCATAGTCCTCCAGGGTGGTGATAACCCAGACTTTCAGAGCTATATTGTAAATAATTGGAATGTCTCCTCCAGACCTTGGAGAGTGGAACCTGTTGTATGGTTGGAGTGGAGATTTCTTCTTCTTCTTTTTTAATATTTATCTATTTATTTATACAGGCACGGGTACAGTCAGAAGTGCATACAGTCAGAAGCGCGGAAGGGTGAGAGAATTCACCAGAGCCAGAGTGGGGGACAGAGCAGGCAGACAGATGAAGTACACTGTTGAGGGGAGCAGCAGGCGTGGCAGGAGAGGTCTGTCGCATCATGTGGGACCCTCACTGGGCAACTGGTGCTGCAGAGGCTGCGGGCAGCTTTGCAGCCCAGCGCTCAACCGCTGCACCACCAGGGGAGACCCTGGAGATTTCTACTTAAGGAAAGTTCTGTTCATTGGCCAACATCCTGGAATGGGAAGTAACAAGACGGTGAGCTGAGCAAGAGGGATGTTTTGCCTTTGGGGCTGGGGAGGATAGAAACATAAATGTAGAGGGTTTTTACTTGAGAGGCAGCAATTTAGCAGTGGCCATGTGTTTTTGTCTTTGAAAAATTTTGCAGTCCACAACATTTAGTAAAAATTTGTTAAAATATGTTGCCTGCTTTGAGAGAGGATAAATAGAAGGATAGAGTCAGTATAGAGAGGATGGGTGCATGTAATGAATTGTGTCACTCTGTTATCTGTTCTCAAAGATCTTTGGCCCTTTACAAAGCGAACACTGAGGAAACCTCTTAAAATTTTTTTCGCTTTAATGTTGACATAATAGAGAGGCATCATGCTATGATGTTGGAGACAAGTTGGTCTGGTTTCAAACACCAGTTCTATAACTTATGAGCAAGGATTAACGTTGAGTTTCAGGTCCCTCCTCTGCAACATGATCATGTGAATTCCTGCCTCAAAGGTGGGGCTGAGAATAATCTTTCAGAAAGGGATTTAGTGCCAGGGTTGCAAACTTTTTCTGTAAAGAATCAGAAAGTAAATATTTTGCAGGTCATATGGTCTCTGTTGAACCCACTCAGCTCTGCCATGGAAACATGAAAACAACCAAAGACAGTGCACAGATTAGTGGACATAACTGTGTCTTAATAAAACTTTATTTACAAAAAAAAAAAAGTGGTGAGCAGGATTTGACCCTTGGGGTATAGTTTGCTGATCCTTTACCTGGGAATTGTTCATCTCAAAACCTCTGTGTAGATTGTAAGCTTTGTCCATTTTCCCCTTCCCCTCTTGATGAATCTTTTTGTTCCCTGTCCCTTTTCTCTCTGTGCGCAATGCACATATTCACTTCTCAATAAATTAGGATGCCAGGACTCCCGAATTTTCAAATAAATGAGCAAGAGAACACAGGGTAAAAGGCTAAGCCCAGCCTCATGGAAAAGTGGATATAGACCTGGTCTAGCACACCATCCCCCAGTCCTTCCCTTCCAGCATCCATCTCTTTATTTAACTCATTGACCCATTCTGCCCTCTTGGAAATCAATTGGACTTGAAATGGCATCTTTTGCATATTTTTAAATCTTTTGCCCTACTTTTCCACATTCAACTGTGGATGGTAGAAAGTTTTCAAATTAAGTGTCACTGTTCAAAGTCAAAAATTAATTAATTAGTCAGTGGCCAGACATGTGCAGTGCCCAGAATGCTTATCAGTCAGCCTCAAAAGCTTTGCTAATTAGAAAGAAGTCAGGGTGGAACCAGGCAGATCAAAGAGCCCAAACCCTCTCTCTTGGAACTTCTATCACATTGGTCTTGGAATTCTAATCAATTTCGCTATTTAAACAAATTCAGTGGGCTGGGTCTTGTTTTATTGAGTGCACAGTTTGCAAGTAGGGACTCATCACAAGTATTTCCAGTTTGCAAGTTCCTCTATATGGGGTGCATCCTTTGGGGGGGTAGGGAAAGGCTTTAATGCATCCTTCTGAACACAACCCAAAAGGCAGTTGCTGTAGGCAAGTCGCTCAACTTGTAAAGAGATTCTCCTCCTGATTCTGAAAATGTCTGCTCAACACCTTCATTTGCGTAAAGCATAGGCATGAGATTATAGACTGATGGGCATGTTTTTTAGGTTAATGAAATTTTATTTCATCCATCAGCAGCAACATTTTTACAAACAAAAAAATTCACCTATTTTTAATATAATGATGTTTTTAGTAAAGTTACTGAATTGTGCCACCATTACTGCTATTCAGTATCAGAATGCTTCCATCCCTTCAATAAATATTCCTCATGTCCACTTACCTTGAATCCTACCCACAATCCCTGGCAACTACTAATCTACTTCCTGTTTCTATATGTTGACCTTTTGGAGGGCATTTCATTTAAGTGGAATCATACAATATGTGGTGTTTCGTATGTTTTTTTTTTTTCCACTGAGCATGATGTACTTGAAGTCCTTCCATATTGTAGCAGGTATCAGCATCTTATTTTTTTTTGCTGGAGAATAATTCATTTCATGCATATGCCACATTTTATTTATCCTTTTACCAGTTGATAAACTTTTGGGTTGCTTTCAATTTGGGACTATTATGAATAGTGCTGCCATGAACATTCATACATGGGTGTAGCTTTTCTTTTTAAGAAAATAATTACTGGGTCATACTGTAAGTTTTACTTTTTAAAGAAATTGCTGTTTTTTTTTTTTTTCCCAAGCAGCTACTCCATTTTACATTCCCACCAGAAAAGTATGCGAGTTCACCCACTCCATATTATTGCCAAATCTTTATTTTTTTCTGTTTCAATTGTATTCATGGTAGTAGGTATGTAGGGTATCCTCTTGTGGTTTTAATTTTTGTTTCCCCAGTGACCTGATAGATAGTTAACTGTATAGAATGGTTTATAGCAGTAATTCCTATTGTGTGTTTGGGACACCAGGGCTTTGAGATGCCTCACAAGTAAAGGGCCAGTGCATTTGGGAAATGCTATAAATTGATTTCTACTTCCATTCACAATTTGCTGTTTGGGATCTTTGGCAATTTCTGCAATGAACTCTGTCTGCATTTATTTAACTCAGTACTTTCTAGATATATTTGAAAACAAAAATTTTATGGCCATGATGGCAATAGTTTTGGTGAAGTGCTAAAGTGCACACATTCCTCAGATTCTTTGTCAATGAACAGAGTGGTTGGTGTCTCCCATGTAGTGATCCTTGTCCTAAGGGAGGAGACAGGAACCACTCTATCTTGATATAGGCTTATTTCATTTCTTCATGTCACTCCTGCAAACTATTCTACCACCATTGGATTTCTGCAGATCGTGGGGTATGAAGAAGGGAGCGGGACATGTATAATGACATAGGTTGACATTGTGCAGTGAAGGTGTGAGATAAGTCAGAGGATGAAAAGAAGGTGTGTTGCAGCTTTCATAAGGCTCATTATGGTTTGAGTGGTGGCCCCCAAAAGAGATGTCCATCTGGAATCTGTGAATGAGACTTTATCTAGAAAAAAGGTCTTTGTAGATGATATCAAGTTAAGGATCTTAAGATGAGATCACCCTGAGTTAGGATTGGCCCTCTAAGGACACATGTCCTTCTAAGAGACAGAGGAAAAAAGGACACAGAAAAGACAGAAGCAGGGCTTCCCCGGTGGCACAGTGGTTGAGTGCTGGGTTGTGAAGCTGCCCGCAGCCTCTGCAGCACCTTTTTGATCCCTGGCTGCTCCCCGGCCACTGGAGGAGGTTCCCACATGGTGCGCAGACCTCTCCTGTGGCCCGCTGCTCCCCTCAGCAGTGTACTTCGGTCCTTCTGCCTGCTTTGCTCCCCGCTGTGGCTCTGGTGAATTCTCTCACCCTCCTGCACTTCTGACTGTACCCAGTGCTTGTATAAATAAATAAAAATAAATCTTTAAAAAGAAAAAAAAAAAGACAGAAGCAAAGAAGGAGGCATTGGTGTGTCCACAAGCCCCAGCATCCCCAGGCCCAACAGAAGATGGAAGAGGCAAGGAAGGATTCTCCCTTAGAAACTTGGAGGGAGCTTATCCCCATGGATACCTTGACTTTGAACTTCAGGCCACTGTAGAGATACCTTTCCATGTTTGAAGCCTCCAATTTTGTGGTCATTTGTTATGGCAGCTCTAGGGTACTCTAAAGAGTGGAGGTGCTAAGACGTAGGTGATGAGAAGATATTCAATGGGATGGGAGAGTCAAGTCCTTCCTTCCTTCCTGGCCACAGTTGGTCTTAACCAGGATGGAGAAGCAGATAACACTGAATAGATTTGAGAGCTCATAGGTCAAAATGCAACGTAATTATTCCAGAGTAACAAGTGAAAAAGAGGCATATATCAGAGGAGCTAGAACAAAAAGAGGAAGAAGGGAGGAGGGTCGGATGAAGAGATGGAGGAAAATCAGTACCCCTGTCCTTAGGACCTCAGAGTAAGTCTAGGCGAGGCTGGAAATTCTTAGTTATGTACTGAGGAGCAGAAGGTCCCAGACTTGATGTCCAGTGGAGAAGGTAGCAACCCCGAGGACAAGCTTTAGGACATGCATGGGCTGAGGCTTCCTTGGGTAAACTGCAAACTGGGTCCAGAGAGAAGAAGGAGGCTGGTTTCACTCTAGCTCCAGGATTTCTCATTCCAAACCAGAAGAAAGACCATGACAACAGTGAGTTTCCACAGTTGTCTTGTCACATAGTCTTGGTGCTTTGATCGATATGTAGACACAGATGCTGCCTGCAGAATGTTTTGGGGCATAATTATGATTGAGAATCAGCGGGTGTAGTGAAAAGTGCAGACAGCCCTGAGATCTGCTTCTGGCTCCCATATGATTGGGCAGACTTGGGAAAGTCCTTGACACCCTTTGGGCCTTGGTTTCTTTTTTTTTTTTTAAAGGGCCTTGGTTTCTTATTTGTGGAAAAGAAATAGTTCTCTGAACTCTAACTTACACAGATGTGATGTGTCTATCAATCTTTGTCTCCTTCGTTCCTTTCTTCCTTCCATCCATCCAAGAGCTGAACCCTGTGGATCACACTTGGCATACAGTAGACACTGAAGAGATGATAAAGCTAATGTTACCCTTATTATAATTTCCATTTATGACTTTAACAGGCTTATAAGATATGTATCTTGTATAAAAAGAGTTTCTTTTTATCTTCTTTTCCAAAAGTTTCTGTAACTGAAATTATTGACACAAACAAATGCCCTATATTATTTAAAAGAGAAATAATGGTTTCAAGGGTTGGTAATATTGGGTTTCTAATCTGGCTGAGCAAATTGAAAATGGACTAATCATTTGCAGCCACATGCAGTCAACCCTGCATAACTAAAAATGGATGCATTTTGTTGATGATTTTGAGCATGACTTTGTGCAAAAATTACCCACTAAGGTGGCATTTTTACCTTAGGCTAGAGACCACCCTGGGTCCAGAAGGAACAGCCCTGTGGCCACCAGCTACCATTTCAGGGCTGAAAAGATGAGGATGGGGTGGGGTGGAGTTGGGGAGGTGGAAGTAGGTCAGACATTTGGGCAGGTGTGGCAGAATCACGTAAATAACTCAGTAAATGTTAGAGAATGGGACGGGTGGCATTTGAAATAATGAGCGAGCCCTCTCTGAGCAGTCACTCCTCCTAACCTTTTGGAAAATTACACTGACCCGCATCTTAGCAAAGGGTATTTATCAAAAGGAGAGCTGACTGTACTCACAGGCTCCATGGTGAGAAAGGATTTACAGCAGGAGGCTTGACATGTGAAAGGGCTGGGAGACCTTTGGAGTGAGTTCTTGTGATCTTGATATTGCTGCCTGTGCAGACTTATATTTTGGGAAAGACCTAGGGTGGAGGGAACAAACTCAGACATCTTTTTCCATATTCGTGGAATTGTCATTAACTAAAAGGACTTTGATCAGTTGGAAAGGATATACATCCTCTAACTCTGGGGCCTCCACTCAGCTTCCCAACTATTTCCCTGTGGGGACTAGACCTCTTGTTACAAAACTCTGTTTATCTCCACCCCTGGCCTCCTTTGAAAGGCTAGAATCCTGGAGTGTATGTGTCTCCATTTAAAACTTTTGGAAATGAATTTCTGAAGAAGAACATTGCTAGCCAACCACATATGGCCCATATCAGACATGTCCTATGTTGCCCAGCAGGTAGTCACCTGTTTGTGATCTTTGACTTAGTGAACTCACACAAAACCAGCCACAAAGTGTTTCCTGGGCTTGTCCAAGGAATGGTTTTCAAACTTCATTTTGGGACCCATTAGGAGATCATGATGGTAATTTGATGAGGCATTGTTACCTTTTTTTTATTTTTAGATGAATTAGAAAATGTCAGAATGTAATCACGTTATGTGATGCTTTGTTTTATGTGTCAATTTGATTGGGCTAAGTAAGACCCAGATAGCTGGTAAAACATTATTTGTGGGTATGCTTTGTGCTTGTGCTTCCAGAACAAATTATCATCTGAATAAGAAGGCTGAGTAAAGACCACCCTTACCAAAGTGATGGACTTTATTCAATGCCTGAGGGCCAGAATAGTCCAAAAAGACAGAGCAAAGGCTGCTTGGTTTTCTGCTTGAGCTAAGACGTCTGCCTTCTCCTGTCCTTGAACATCAGTGCTCCTCGACCTCAGGCTTTGGACTGAGACAGGGTCTTCACCATCAGCCCTGATTCTCCAGCTTTTGTACTTGGACTGATTTCAGCAGTAGCTCTCCTGATTTTGCAGCTTGCAGACAGCAGCTGATTGACCTCCCTAACTTCCAAATTATGGCATCATCCATTCCATGTACTAAATATTTTCTTCTTCTTTTTCCTCCTTTTCCTTCTCCTCACCCTTCCCTTCTTTTCTCCCCCCATTAGTTCTGTTACTCTGAAGAACCTTAATACATGCCAAACCAAATATTTCAAGCACATCTGAGTCCAGCTTCAGTGGTGAAAGCCATCTAATCCCTTATCCTTCCTCCCCAGGTGACCTCTAAGGATTTTCGGAGAAAAACGTGAAAAGCATGGCACTCCGGAATCTTAAGGGTTATTTCTGTTGACCAAACCTGTTGGAACTCACAGATACTGCTGTGCTGCTTCATGGAAGAGCAGTTGTAATGGGTAAGGAGCACCACCTCATTTAGTCCAGTGTCTGGTGAGAGCCAAGGTGGCAGGTCTTTCAGCCCTGCGGGAACAGAGTTCAAATGCTGAGTCTATCCAGGTGAGCAGACCATGAGAAGTGGCTCATGGCATTCAAAGACACAGGTTAGTTGTGTAATTTACATTTTTTTAGATGAGAAACTGGAGACACCCTTGACTTAAAGAATTACCTGTCCATACCAATGGGCATGGCAATATTCTGTATATCACCTGGGACCATAAATCAAAAGGCAATTGGGCGGAACTCAACAACAAAAAGAACCAATTCTTTTAAGTGATGTTGTTCCTTTCAACTGGTGCTAGGGACTGTGAGTGTGAGTGTGGGAGGGAGGGAGGGTCAACTTCCCCCACTGTTTGTGCTACATCTGCTTAGAGCCCTTCTTCCTTGATCAGGGGCAGGATCTTAGCCTTTTAGGACATGCTTTTCCTCCCTTACTTTACAAAGGAGGAAATGAAAGCATAGAGAGGTTAAGTGTCTGGAAACAGAGATTTTAATGGTGTCAGAAGTAATTTCTCTCCATCTCTCATCTTTGGCTCTTGGCTGCATATTAGCATACAGCTTTCTGCAGCTCTTATTTCAAACAAGCCTTTTCCCTGAGGTTGAAAATGTAGATGAAAACAGATATCCTTTTTTTTAGGGGCGGGGGTTGCAGTTTTAACTACCTAGAGGGGTTGTTCTGATTTTCTTTCTTCTGATTTCAAAATTCCTAAGAAAGCCAACCCATTGACCCATGCCAGGCCAGGACGGCTCCATAAAAACCACTTGAGTGGAATTTGAGGAAGGGGCAACCTCATGAATAAGGATGGAGATGGGAGGATATTGTTGCATAGAACAAAAAAAGATACTCGCTCGAAGAGTCTGTTACCATCTGCAGTGCCTCACTTTCTCAAAATTTCACCGTAGGTTCACATTCTTTTGTGAATTATTTATTCATTCGTGCAACCATTATTTCCTGACCCTGGAAGGTACATGATATGTTGTAACAGGTTTCTTGATTCTAAAACATTGGGTGAAAGTAGAATAAGGGCAAAGAATGAGCAGGGATGTGGTGGTACCTAATAGGCTGTGTTGTATCCACTTGTCTGTCTCCTTTTACCAGGCAGAGTATTTCACCTTATGGATTCTCATGAACCCCTCACAGAGTCCTGAATACACAGTTCATTGTAAACCTTATAGAGGAGGCAGTGGGAGCATGACTCTGAAGCCAGATGTCATGGGTTCAAATCTTGACTTTGTCACTGCCTAGATATCTGAACCTGGGACATTCCTTCCTTCTCTGGCTTTTAGCTGCTTCTTTTATGAAATGGGAGTTTTAATATTTCTTACCTGCTATTGTATGTAAGTGTTAAATTCATTAAGATATGCAAAATACTTAGATAGAATAGTGCCATAATACTTTGTCAGTGCTTGATAAATATTGAATACAATATTTTGATATGTTCTTGGAGGGAGGAGTATAATTCTGATTGAGGATACTGTTTGGCTGACACAGAGCACCACATTTCTCTCAGTGTAACAGGACATAGTCTGAATGGCATTCTGAACGATACCTAAGCTAATAGCATCACGCTGAATGCATTTTTCGTGGCTGCCCCTTCACCTGGAGGGCAAGAGGCAATGAAGCAATCAAACTCCAAATAAAAGTTGCAATAGAATTTTCTTTTCCTCTTCAAAGACTCTTTTAGCTGTGGCATTCTGTGCAGTGTCTGGATAGGGGGTATTGATGATGTGCCATATTTCGTTATACTCAGTGCTCTACTTTGTGAACAAAGAGACAGAATGCTGTGCTAACGGGCCTGGGGACACGCTCTCTGTTAGCCAAATGGAGAGTATCCAGGTGGAAATGCCACCTGTGGATAGAGCTGGGTTATAGCCAGGAGGGATCCTTTAGCTGGGCTGAGCTTAAAAAGACCTCAGTTTCTGCACAAGTCAAAGTGAACCTGCCATCAAGTGTCGACTCTAGGACAGTCTTTTTCAAAGTTTAACATGCCTACAAACCACCTGAGGACCTTCTTGAAATGCAGATTCTGATTCAGTAGGTCCAGGGTAGGGCCTGGGATTCTCTCTTTCTTACAGGTGTGTTCAGGTGAGGATGAGGTTGGTTCACGAGCCACACTTGCAGTAACAAGGACGTGGCTTGTCCCTCAGTCTTCCTGCCTTATTTATTCTGATATTGCTCTCCCAAATTAACCACATTGT
Organism: Talpa europaea; assembly: GCF_964194135.1. Taxonomy (NCBI): domain Eukaryota; kingdom Metazoa; phylum Chordata; class Mammalia; order Eulipotyphla; family Talpidae; genus Talpa; species Talpa europaea. The sequence continues at coordinate 93,592,275 of NC_140079.1, read as the reverse complement.
GGGATTTGATTATTTCTTTGTTTTTCTATAATAGATTCAACAAATATATCATAAGCATCAGCTCTTTTCCTTAATTGTTATAACACATGAATTCATTCCGAGCTACTGTTTCTCAGCTGTGGCACTATTAACATTTTGGATAATTTTTTGTATAGGGCACTGTTTTGTGCTTTAAAGGATGTTTACAAGTATCCCTGGCCTCTTCCCACTAGATGTCAGTACCACCCTCTCCCCCCCCAGTTGTGATAACCAGAATATCTACAAACATTGCCCAATGTCCCCTAAGGCACAGAATCACCCTGGGTGGCAAACCACTGGGTCTGCTCAAAATTGGTGACTTGTGACAGCTGCAACTACCACCATATAAAGCATGTGCTCATTAAGACACAGTGTCACATGGATGAAATGCTTTTGTTATCGTTTTTGGAGTCTGTGGGTTTGGAGTGCAGGGTCCTTGGGTTTACTCTGGAAAGGTTTCACCAGAGCTCCTGTTTTGGCGACGTGCGGTGAGTTTCCCAGGCGAATTTCTCCACGAAACAGAGATGTTTATATTTAAAGAGCAGGTTTATTAGGGAAAGGACCGGAGGAATAAAAAAAACTTGTATAGACATACGCGGGCAAGAAGAGCTGCCCCAAAAGGGACAGGCTTACTAAGAGAGGCCTGCATGGTCACAGGCAGATGGCCTTGAGGAGAGCTGCCCTGCTGAAGGAGGTCAGTGAAGAGAAGTCCCGGCAAGATACAGGTTATAGGCAGCCAGAAAGCTGCTGCCTTGCAGGGGGAGAGAATTGGTGAAAAGAAGCACCTGCATAGGCACAGGTGGGCAGATGGAGTGCTGCCCAAGCCAGAGCAGAGACTGCACTGATAGAATCTCCTTCTGTTTGGGAGGGGTACTCCTTGTGAGTCTTCAGGTTAGTTGCTGATTTTGGATAACTATGTAGAATTTGAAAGGGACTTGAGATTCTACAATGGGCTCAATCTCCATATCTTTGCCTTTGGATGCCCCCTCGGATACCTGCTTGGATGTTATGCTTTGTAATCTAGAAGTCTGCCTCTAAGGCTAAGGATCTTGGTTTCCATAGCTGTGTCAGTGGCTATGCTAAGCTCTTCTACCCCCACCTCCTTGTGTGAGCCAGGTTTCTGGTCTTGTTGCTTACCTCCTTTTCAGGTTCTTTTTTTTTTTTTTATGTCAATGATCTTGTCTGAGTCTTCTTAGGACACTGAGTTTCCCAAATGACGGGTTGAAGTTTCAAGATAAAACTGAACCTGGAACTCTTGGTTTAGTGTCAATCTCTTTCAGATTACTTAATAATTACTATTATTTAATATTCATGCATTTTAAAAGGTAGACTAGTGCAGTGATTAAGAGCTTTCTGGAACTAGTATGATGCCACCACTAGTTATTTTAACTCTGTATCTTAGTCTATTAAGGCTGCTATAACATAATACCATAGATCATAGGGTGGCTTATTAACAACAGACATTTATTCTTCACAGTTCTGGAGTTTGGGAAGTCCAAGATCAAAACCCTGGCCAATTAGGTGTCTAGTGAGACCCTGCTTTCTGGTTCAGAGATGCCTGTCTTCTCACTGTGACCTCAGATGGAGGAAGTGGGAGGGAGCTCTTTTTATTTCAGCTGTGAGTCTACTCATTGGACTCTATCTTCATGACCTAATCACCTCCCAAAAGCCCCGCTTAAAAATACTGTCACATTGGAGGGCTAGGATATTAACGTGACATTTGAGTTCACACAAATATTCAGCCCATAGCACAGTGTCTCTACTTAATTATGTGGGAAGTGGGGATAAGAGCACGTACCTCACAGGGTCGGTGTTGTTGGCAGGAGTTGGAAGAGTCCCTAAGACCATGTGTCATTCCATTGTGTGACCCCACTGGTTTTCCATTATTGAAGACTTGGTGTCAGCCAAACCCTACCAGTCCCTCTCTTCCCTTCCAGGACACTCCCTGATGGGTTCCTACATAAGCACGTGATTCTGTTACAGGGCAGGGAGAGGGGTACCCCAGACCCCGTAAAACTGCCTGCTCTAAACAGGTTCTGCTGTGCCCGCATCAACACAAAACATATGAGACTTTAATGAGAAGAAACCTTAATACAATTAGAAAACAATACAGGAAAGACAAAGAATATAGTTTTTAAATTAAGTACCCAAAGTTACCCGTCCCCTCGTGGGTACAGTCCACCCAAGCAGGATTGGCCCAGAGCAAGGCCCCAAAGCCCATCACAAGTCTAAAGCATCTTCCAGTGGGGACCCACAGAAAAGGATCAGAAACAACCAGACAAGTCTAGAGGGAAAAGAGCAAAATCAAAATCAAGACAAAAACTGCCATTGTCACCTCCCCACGGGTCTCTCACCCACATCTGTGTCACCCAGTCCACGACCCAAAGTCAAGCGCAGTTTCTTCACGTGTCTCTCAGCTCCATGTGCCTCCTCCAGGTCTCCTTCTTGCTCCCTATCCTGCTTCCTCCTTCCTCAATCTCCTCTGCAGCTTCTCTCTCTGCTCAGCTCCACCCTCCTTTTGGGTGGAGCAGGAAACCTGGAACCTCCCCCTTTCCTGGGGACCACCCTGTTAAAATTCCATTGGTTGATAGCTGTGCAACCTACTAAACTCATCCAAGGCCATCTTCTGTTATATTTGCCTAAGAACATGGCCTGGAACTGAGTAGAGGTTCCTATTCCTTCTCCTTTGAGTTGAAGACAATTGACTTGTAGGTTAGGTCTGATTTGAATTACCCATCCAGCTACTGGGCTGAAGCCCATGTATTTGTGGGACATATCAGATAGAAGGAGAGAAATGCCTGGGAGGGGTTCAAAGAGTGAATGGAGAATAGTAGGTCCTACCTCTGAGTTACCTATTCCTGCCCTTTCATAAGCCATGGTCAGGTAAGTGTTGGCCTCTGACCAGCTGACTTCCTCTTTTCCTCCTTTCTTGGGGGAAGACTGAGGTTGGAGAGAGATAATTTCTTTCCCACAGGATAAGAGTGTTGTCGTCTCCTCTGTGAGCCAAGAAGGAAACATGGACAAGCAGAAAGGTCTGCCCTTAACTTTCACCTTGGTTTTTAGGAGTGAGGAAATTGACCTCATTTCCACTTTACCCAAGTCAGTTTTCATCCCTTTGGCATCTTGTTACTATTCACTCACTCGATCATTTAATTGCTTCATCCAGGTGCCTGGTGGGGATCACAACTGCTCCTCATTGGACCCCCTCTGCTTCCAGCAATTATCCCTGTCTCCCCCTTGGAGTAGCACCATATGCCAGAGTGGGGATTATGAGGGACCCGGGACAGGCATTAGGAGAAGATTTAATTTAGTGTCATCTTAAGAGTGATGCCCTTGTGTAACATGCTCATGTAGAATACACATGCAGACAAAAGGAGTTTTTATTGTCTTTGTTTTTAATACCATTCCATTTTTGTTATGCATTTTTCTATATCTTGCTGTTTTCACTTAGCAGTGTCTGTGTAACCCTGGTAAAGAATTTTAATGGCTTTCTAAGTACAACAGAAAGCTACTGGAAGTTTTTGAACTTGGGTGTATTTTTTTCTTTAAAAGATTATTCCAGATCAAGTCCAAACATCTATGATGAAACATCCTAAGACCCCAGCTTCCCCAGCTTTTCTGAGGCCATAGTTCTCCATTTCTTATACCAACACCTTACATTTTCTAGTCCCCAGCGCTAACCCCCCTCCCCAAATTTTCGCACACCCATACTGTCTGCCACCCAACCACTCCCTCCCCCAAGTTCCATCACTCACTGTTCTCTTTGTACTCACTTGCAATTCCTATATCTGAAGAACTTATTTCCTTTCAACTCTACTTCTTTGAAGTTCTGGTCCTTTGAATTATTTTCACTTCTTTTATTCTTGAAGTAAACTCCTAATGGTTGTTTTTGTGAGCATCAGTAACAGGGAGTGTGCTTACCGGCAAATATACTCTGCCAATGTTGTCTCAGTGAATGACCAACCAAGTATTTACCTAAGTATTTACCCAAGAGAAATAAAAGTACATGTTCATACATTTGTACAAATGTTCACAGAAGTCCTAATTGTAGCTGACAAAAGTGGAAACAACCAGCTATCCTTCAGCAAGTAAATGGATAAATAAAGTGTGGTCTGTACAAAAGAATACTACTCAGCAATATGAAGCAATGAACTATTTAGGACTATTTAATGGTTGTCAAATTAATAAATCTGGGACTGGGAGCTCACTACACATGAGGTCAGTTTATGTTATCCTTGGGCATCCTTTGACTCTAGAGATTTTTCTTGTATTTTGCCTTTAAATCATTTAATTTGCATAGCAGTCACTATTATCAATCTCTAACTTAAATTTCTAAAATTACATTATTTCCATTTCTTAGTATCTAATTGTAATTTCCCAAAACCACAATGACTATTCTAATAACACATACCCGTGCCCAATTTTTAATTTTTATAGCTTTATTGAGGTATAAAAGCTGACATCCAATAAATTGTGCAAATTTAAAGGATAGAATTTGATGAGTGTTGACCTCTCAATACACTGGTTAAACCATCATTGCAATAAAAATTACAAAAAAAAAAATTACCACCCCAAATTTTCTACCCCTTCCTTTTCCATCTCCCAGGAACCTCTGATCTACTTTCTAGCAATTTACACAGACAGAGTCATAGGTATATACTCTTTCCTTGCCTAGTGTCATTACTTTGAGATTCATTCGAGTTGTTGTGTGTGTTCATAGTTCATTGCTCCGTATTGCTGAGTAGTATTCTTTTGTACAGACCGCAATTTATTTATCCATTTACTTGCTGAAGGATAGCTGGTTGTTTCCACTTTTGTCAGCTACAATTAGGACTTCTGTGAATATTTGTACAAATGTATGAACATGTACTTTTATTTCTCTTGGGTAAATACTTAGGACTGGAATGGCTGGATCATCTTAAAAGCTACTAAATGGTTTTCCATATGAGTATGTCATTCTGCATAAATGTTGCAGTTCCTCCTCATTGCCGCCACTCCTCCTTGCTATGGTTAGTCTTTTCATTTTTAAATTCTCATTTTTGATCCTGTGATCTTAGAAGACATTGGACATATTTGTCATTCTGCCTCCCCTCACCCCAAAGATCTGTGGCATTCTGGTCACCATTTTTGATACGGTTGAAAGCAACTGCTTGTTTATATTGAGTTATTTGTTCAACAGAAACAATTGTGACCTAATATGTGTCAAGCCATGTGTTATTCAGGACACTTGCGTGAAGGTGACTCGGCAATTTTCTAGCAAGAAATTCCAAGACTTGGATCAGGGATCATAACATATTACCCACTGGGTGGCATGGAAGTAAGGGCTGGGAAACAGCACAAAGTGTTAAGATGCCCCACTGGTTCAGTGTTGCTTGAGTAGAGGGTGCAGGGAGCAAGAAGCAAGGCGAGGTGTGTCCTTTGTCTGCTATACTAAGTGGTCATTGATTGAAGAATTTGAGAGAATGGCTGAACTGACTTTATTGCATATGTACTTTATGAAGCTCCCTCTGCAGTGTCAATGTAAAGGGTTCTCTTTCTCATGAGATACAGACCCTGCCACATCTGCCTCCATGTATTTATCTTCTTTAGATTCCACAGGGTAGATTTGAAGCCTTCCTTTCTATTTTAAGTCCCATACATCTTTGGCTTTAAAAATCAAAATGGTGCTAACAAGTGCTTGAATCCCAGCTGCTGTGTTCTGTACATGGGATTGCTATCTTCAAGATCTCAATCTAGGAGTGATGTGTACTTGTAGAAATGGTCTTTGGCTTGTGCTACCCTATTCCCTGCCAGAGCCCTGGAGGGATGCAATTTCCTGGGGTGTCCATTTGGCAAGACGCTGAGAGAAGCCAGCTGGATAAATAAAGGCAAAGCAAGAGGCCAGACTTGGTCTTTCATCTGTGCGTCTGTGCAGTGCTGACATTAAACAGGACACACTGGTACGGCTGCACCATCGTTAAAATGTTAAAATGCTTCCATGTTTGGTTGGCATATAGCAACTTCTCTGCACATCCTAGTTGCTGGGGTCCCCTGTCTGTCCAAAAGGGGCCCTTGGACTCTGCTCTTATACAGCAGCTATCATTCTTCCCAATTGGTTAGTACCTATACTATAATTGTTACCGTGATTATTAAATATTTTTAAAATTATTATCAATTATTTTTTAAATACAAGCACAGACTAAGGAAAAACGGTGCCAACCTGACCTCCTACATATATCGGGCTATGCTGGAGATGGTATTTATGTGTTTGGAAATTAAAACACACTGGAATGTCTCTCTCAATCTGCATAAATATTTCACCAATAAGCCCGTGGCTTCTGAAGGGAGATGTGTCATGGAGAATCACTCATGCACATCTAAATGAGCTTTTCAGCTATGGTTCCTATTTTGTAAAAACTTAAGAGATTCAGTGATAACTTCCAAGTCAGTGGCTGATTTTTTCAGAGCAGGGACTATTTCTTTTTATCGTGACTGGCAGTTGTTTTGGAGCCACAGTTAATTTTTTTCTTTTTTTTTTGGTTAACTTCAATATAATTTTCATCACACTTGATTTTTAGACATTGAAATTGCCCATAATTGTGTCTGTCCTATCTCTATGGTAATATGGACAATTATAATGGATTATCCTTTTGTTTTCCCGGTCATTTGTTGATGCCTTTTTTGTTGTAAGGATGTGAAAACATAAGGCAATTTCACCAATTACTGGTAATGTTATTCAGATATTTAATTTATTTTCTGCATGCATAATCAGCCATAAATACATTTTAGCTAATGGAGATGACAAGGATGTAATATAATTTGAGCCTAAACAAATTCAAAATAGCATTAAGAAGGAAATACAAAGCCACGGGAAGGAAAGAAATAAGGAATTCAATCTGTTGTGAGCTTTCCTTTTGCCAAATCTCCTAATGCGGGTGTGTCTGCCCTCTGTGTTAATATAAAATGATGAAAGGGCCCAGTAAGTAGTAAGGTGTGTGGTGCATAGTGGGTACTTAATCAGCTTCTCTAATAACCTTGTTGATTAGGTACTTGGTGTTTTCTAGGGGTTGAATGTTTTTGTTGAATCTAAACCACACTTGGTTTAGTGGACCCTTTGGGAGGTAGTTAGGTTGAGGGTAGAATCCTCCTAGATTGGACTAGAGCCCTGAGAAGAGACATAATGGCTTTTCTTGCAGCATGTTGGGGTGCCCCAAGGCACTCAACAAACACCATATCTGCCCCCAAAACCCTCGGGGTGCAGAGGAAGGTGCTTCATCTGCCACAGGCATACTGGAGTTAGAGTCAGACACCCCCCCCCCCCCCCAGTCAAGAGGAAAAAGTCCAAAAACGCAGCTTCCTCCCTCCCATCCCTAGAAAGTGTTCTGAAAACAAAACCACACCGGCCACACCCTCCTCCTAGCCACGACCCACCTATTAGAGTCCCAACCTGCTACAACTTCTGGTTGTGGGCAACCTGGTCTCTCTGGTTCTTGAGCTCAGGAAGGCCTGGTCAGCTCAGGCAAGTTTCTGCTCACCAGAAAGGACTCCCAGCAACTGCCCAACTTCTCTAAAACTCTTCCTCTTTGAATGCTGATTATGCCAGCAAGAAACTCATTTGGTAGCTAATCTGTCTTTAACACCTGCTAATCTCCATTTCTGCTAAAGAGACTGCATAAGCCAGATCCTGGCTGACTTCCAGCTGGGGCGGCACCAGGGAACAGGGGACAACCTGTCCTCAGATCTGGATGCACTCCTATTTTTATAATTCCAAGAAGACTCAGGTTGACTGTAAGAGCAAGAGTGGCTGGCAGGAGGTGAGGGGGTGGTAAATCAGGTAAAGGGGCTGACTCTATGGTGATGGATGGAAACTAGAATTCTGGTGGTGAATGTAATGTAGTATATTCAGATGTTGATTTATAAGACCACAAACCTGAAACCTATAGAATGTTCTAAAGCAATGTTACTTCAATAAAAAAAAATCATAAATGATTTTAAGTTATTGTTGCCTTGGGCCAGAGAAACGTGTGTGAGAGAATTCCATTCGAAGGGACTTCTGCTTCTTTCCTGCCACCTGGCACTCTTACTCAGCCAGCTCTGGGGGCCCCTCTGGGGCACTGTGACTTAATCTGGAGGTCTGCCATTGCCTTATAATAAGGGAAGTGGGTCACATCTATATCCAGGAATGAGAAAAGATATGGGCCTCTGGGGGTCTGGGGAAGTCTGGGTAGCTTGGCACTTAGAGGGCAGGATGTAGAAAGTTTCCAATGTCAAAGGAGTTTTTTCCTTGCTTAAGCTCTAAAACAAATGTAGTAGCGACTGCCCATGGGCTCCCCCTCCGTAGCTGGTTTCTCTTCCTGTTTGCTCTTTCTTCCACTTACCCGGGCAGGAAGGCCTTGATGTCTGTCTCCATTTTTGGAAATAGATTCATGTGTTTTAAGCCTGTCGAACAATTGCATGCCTGAAGGGTGTTAAATGAGAATGTGGGCCTGCAGAGTGACTTCCTTGATCATGCGTAACCCAAAAATAAGTAAATGTCTATTTGTTCCTTGACAGTCTTGTTTAAGAAAAGCATTTTACATTCTGGCTGCAGTTTCCAATATCCACACCACTTGGTGTGGCATCTTTTTGTTTGTTTGCTGTTTCCCAAAGAGGGCATGAGGGTTACTAAGGGTGAGAGGGGCTGAGTAAAGTATCCATTTATGGTTTTGAGATGACCCTGTGGCACTGGATCTGATGCCAAATCTTGTGCCCCTCAGGGAGAGACCTAAAATGAGGATCTCTAAGTAAGTCAGTTAAATGGATTGAAATTAGGAGAAACATCCTCCTGTTCCCCTCTGGAATTATGGCTTACAGGACTATTTAAAGTAGAGTGTGAGATCAAAGTAGGATATTTTCTGGGGCAGAATTCACCAAGTCATGGCTGGGGGTGCTGGCCATTGCTTATAACCCATGATGTCACGGCAGTTGGGCTAATTATTCATGAATGGTGATGACTCTCTTGCCATTTTGTTTTGTTGGGGAGCACCTATTTCAAAGCATTGGGTTGCAAATGTACACACTTATATATTGTGTCTGAAATTTTTGATTTTTCAAGTATTGTGCTCTTCTGGCCTTGAGAAATCATTAGTCCAAAAAGAAAAATCCAAAACAAAAGATGTCCTGTGCTAGACACTTGGAGCAAAACCTTTTATTCCTGTAGATATAACTAACAATAAAATGCACATGCCCTCAAGTGCTCAGTTCAGTGAGTTCTGTCAGTTTTGTACACCAATATAACTACCACCCCGAACAACATATGTCTCTGTCATCCCTGGACCCTTTGCCTTTTTTCTCTGCATTGTTTCCTCATCTCCCCCTGCCTGTAACCACTACCTGATTTCTGTCGTCTTAGATTAGTTTCGTCTGTACATAGAGGCCAGATACCATTATTCTTATAGTTTGGATTTTCTGGTTTTGGCTTCTATTGCTTACTATAGTTTTTGAGATTCATACATGTTACTGAGTATGCTAGTAGTTTCATCTTCATTTTTCTGAGTAGAGATAAAGTCATTATAAGGATTAGCATTCTCCTGTTACATTGTTTCCACTTTTTGGCAGTTATCAATGTGGCTAAGGATATTCTTGTATAAGATTTTGGGTAAACATGCTTTCATTTATTTTGGATAAGTATCTAGGAGAGGAATAGATGCACCAGAGGGTACATATCTGTTTAACTTTCATGAGAAATTGCCACTAGTTTTAAAAGTGGTGGTAACATTCAATAAGCAATGTATAAAGTTTCTAGTTTTTTCCATCTTTGCCAGTATTGGATGTTGTCATTCTAGTGGGTGTCGAGTGTTTTCTGATTATGACCTATAATTTGCATTTCCCTAATGACTGCATTTCAAATGTTGGTTATTCATATATTTTTGTTTTTTTAAAAAGATTTATTTATTTATACAAGAACTGGGGTACAGGTCAGAGGTGCGGGAGGGTTAGAGAATTCACCAGAGACAGAGTGGGGAGCAGAACAGACAGATGGACTGAAGGCACTGCTGAGGGGAGCAGCGGGTGAGGCAGGAGAGGTCTGTTACGCCATGTGGGCTTCTCCCTGGCCGACCGGGATCAAATCCGCACTGCAGAGGCTGTGGACAGCTTCAGAGCATGGCGCTCAACCCACTGCGCCTTCTGGGAGGCCCTATTCATATATTTTTTTGGTGACATTTCTGTTCAAGTAGTTTGTGAGTTAAAGAGAAATTTAGTTGCTTGTTTCTCTAAAGAAGGCATGCAGGTGGCCAACAAGTGCAAAGAAGATGTTTATCATCATTTATTATTAGGGAAATGAAAACCAAAACCGCTAGGTGATGTCACATCACACCTATTAGAATGGCTATTATCACAAAGACAGGAAACAGCAAGCATTGGCGAGGATGTGGAGGAAAGGGGCTACTTATACACCCTTGGGTGGGAATGTAAATTGTGATAGCACTATGGAAAATGGTATAGAGATTTCACAAAAAATATGAGAACGAAATACATTATGATTCAACTCTCACTTTTGGGTGAAAAGAACATGGAAACATTAGTTCAAAAAGATATATACACTTGTTTATTACAGCATTATTTATAATGTCCAAGATATGGAAATAGTTTAAGTGTCCTTTGATGGATGAATGAATAAAGAAGATGTGGCATATATGTGAATTCTTGCATTGTGACACAGTGGATGAAACTTGAGGTCATTAAGCTTCCCCCCTTTTCCACTGTGATCCCAAAGCTGCCATCAACAAAATGTAGATGAATTTATATTTTGTTTTCCAATAGAACATTATAAAAACAAGCAGCGAACTATACTTAGCTCATGCTCATAGTTTATTTACTCCTGCTTTGTATGATTGATTTGAAAACTGGATCATTTTCAAATAACAAGCATTTGATGTATTAATGGATGGGTAGAAATTTGCTTTGTGGCTGGCACTTTGCAATTCTAATGCTTCATGTAACCATTAAAATTTTTTCAGAAATTTGATAGTTTTTTCTTCTTCTCCTCTTCTCTACAGTGTAACCAAAGATTAGGGCAATGGTGAGTTTCTCATTTTTATAAAGGGTCTCTCACTTTCTGGGGTTTAGTTCTCTTTGCATGTGCGAGTGTGTGTGTGTGTATTTGTGTGTGTATGTGTGTATACATGTTCAGCTCTTTGTATACCTTAATTAACTTGTTTTCATTCTTTGGGTGACAGTAGCTGTCTCTTGTGACTTTATCTGTCTGAAGAGAACTCTAACTTTTTTCTAAATACTAACATTTCCAGGTAAATTTGAGATACAATGCAAGAAAACTTGCTAATGCTACCTCAGCCAATGTGGTATGCTGATTATCACAATGGCTGTGATTCTCATACTTACCTATTTACCTGTATCCGCAACCTTTGCCATGTGGTTTGGTAGTTCTTTCATAAATAGGTGGAACTTGTTTCCCTTCTGCTTACCTTGTAAATTACTTTGGCCAGTAGAATGTAGTGGAAGTGATAGATGATGGTTCTGAAACTAGACCTTGACAGGCCCTGTAGCTTCTGCATTTTCTCTGGGAATTTTGTCTAGTCACCATGAGCTAGCCTGGTGGAGGAAGGCAGTAGTCAGCCAAATGCAGATATGCAGTACTATCCTTGACCAGCCAGTTCCAGCTCTTTGACATCTTCAGCTGACCACAGACACAAGTTGAGATCACCCAAGGAGTGTCTGCATCGGTAGAAATTCCCTGCTCACCTGTAGACTCAAGAGCAATAATAAATGCTTATTGTTGAAATATTTTATTTGTCAGGAATAGGTACTTGATACAACCACTGAAATTTCCTTTCTGCAAACAAAGATTGCAACTGTACTCTGCAGTAAGAAGGTGAATTCCGTGTAGCCCTACAATGTCTTTCTGAAGCATCTGCCTGTGATGGGAAGAAAACAGTGTTAACTTTTTTTCTAGTAGACTGCATTAGAGGCTCACTTGGGGAGAAACTGTTTTTATTTGGAAAAGTACAGTAGACGCCTTCTTATCTGATATAATGGGAACTGGTAGTTGGCTGGTTAATCTAGCGGAAGAATTAGAGTTGCCTGTTTGCCATGAACTTTCAGCTTTTTTGTGGAGAGCAGTTAGTATGTTTTGTGGAGGGTATAGAGAGTGTTGCTTATCCTGATGAGGTGCAGTTAGTGGTGTTTGGTTAGGAACATATGTGTGTAACTTGTGCCCCCCCCCCCGTGGATAATTTTGGAAGACAAAAGGAATCATTAATATATATAAAAGTCTGAGTTCCAAATCACATATGTGGAAATGATACCACTCTTTAATTATTAATGAAAGAGGCCTTATTATATATTTTTCTAAACAAATAAACATTTATCAAGTCCCCTGTTGGGAACTGAATCAGGTTAGGAACTTTTATGCTCACTCATTATATACCATACATATTAGAATCAGACCATTAATACCTGGCACAGTTTAGGTACAATCTCTTGGCTGAAGTTAGAAGTAGAAGGGAATTTGTAGCATTCAATCCTAGTGAGATTAAAAATTAGTTATTTAAGATATAACAGCCAAGTGTTTTTTTAGGGAGAGTTGTACTGTTGTTTAGGAAAAAAGCTTCATACAGACCACTTGGGTTTGGAAGTTGATAAATCATGGTTACAAGGGGCACAGATAGGAGGGGTAAAGCTGGCCTGTGTAAGAGCTTATAGCTATTTGGGAGCTAGGTTGGCCTGGAGCAAAAGGATGACTAGGAGGAGGAAGGAGAATGAAAGTGAGGCTGTTAGGTGGTCCATGTAAATCCTATTAGCAGACACAGATCAAAGGAATTTCAAAATGTACTTTAATGCTGCATTTTGGCCTGTGCTGTGGTATACAAATCCTCTTTTAGTAAACATCGGCCATTCTTACAGCCTGGGTTAAGGGATGGAGATTAGTTTCTGGTGACAGTGCAGATGTAGGCAGATACATTGATCCACAAGCTGGATGATCTCACCTGAAGTATGGGAGCTAGAAACAATTAAATGATTGTAACAACCTTGCCTGACTTCTCGGGAACCTCCACAGCACTGGGGATCAGTGCTGGGCTTTCTACAGCAGTGTATAGCTTGAGCTGATTTCATTTGAATTTCAAAGGAGTGGGTGAGTCACACAACCTGATAAATGAGATGATGTGCACATCATTTAATTAATTTATTTATTTTTATTATTTTTTTAAAGATTTATTTTTATACAAGAATTGGGGTACAGGCCAGAGATGTGGGGGGGAGTGAGAGGATTCACCAGAGACAGAGCGGGGAACAGAACAGGTAAACTGATGAAATACACTGCTGAGGGGAGCAGTGGGTGAGACAGGAGAGGTCTGCCGCGCCATGTGGGTATCTCCCTGGCCTGCTGGGAATCGAACTCATGCTACAGTGGCTGCGGATTGCTTCATAGGTTGCATCTTAACCCCGGCACCACCAGGGAGGCCCTGTGAACATCATTTTAGATGTTAAGGAGCAGACCTATTAGACTACTGAAAAGCTGATACCAGGAAAAGCCAATCTTCTAGAGAAGGATGCGCCTTAAGATATTTCTACTTCCATGTCCTCCTTCTCAGTAATATAACTGCATGGGGAGCACCCTGCAGCTTCTTCCACTTTAACTTACACTCAAAATCTATTTTCTGGCTTTAAGTATATGCTTAAAAAAACCTGCATATATTTGCTTACTTTCTGGTTGGAGAGAGTGATGGTAGCTCTTGTAATTGATACAGGCTGTGCAAACATTGTTCTCTTTTATCTCTCCCATACTGAGAGATTGTAATTGTATAATAGACAATTTTCAAAGAATTATCTGTCAGGATGTTTTTAGCAACATCACATGCTTTTACTATTTCTATTTCTGGGAAATTTCCTCCTTGCCCACTTGAGTGTTATCCCATCATCTTATAGCAGGTGTATTGTAGCCTTGGTGTAATGCTAGCAGTTCCGTCACTCTGGAGAGAAAGGGGTGATGGGTAAGCCTTCTTTGAGCCCCATCAAAGAGGGTTAGTGGTTAAAGGAGCTGGTTTTAAAAGTCTGCAGCGTGGGTGTCAGGTCAGAGCAAGAGCCCTGGGGTAAAAAATATGTCTTCCTCTTGTTATAGGGCAGCCATGATATTGAACAGGTTGCCTGGCTGTGGGTCCTCACCCATGTGCTTAAAAGGGACTTATTAATACTCCACTGCAGGCACACACAAAAGGTTAATAAAAGGTTTATTTACAAGGGAAAGGGAATTAAGGAAATGTACAACTCAGGGAGAAAAGAGGGAAATAAAGTCTTTAATGCGTCCTACCCGATCCACCGACCTGGAAACCCAAAGGCACTCTCAGCGCTGGCTGGACGCTGCGAGCTGGCGGGGAGCCAAAATGGGGACCCCCCTCCAAAGCCCACGTGTCTGGCTTTATACCAAACCTGGCTGCTTAACCCCACCCTCAGGTCCCAGCCACTTTCCCTTTGGTGGTGATGGGATTTGGAGTTCCCGGTGTCGTTGGCTTTGGCCTGGGGTGGGGGTGGAGTCCACAAAGCCTGTATGGAATTAGCTTTAGGACATCCTTTTCCCCCTAACACTCTCACAGTCCCACTTGGCATTTGTTTCTTGGAGGAGGTACTACCCACATCCAGGAGTTTTCTGATTGATGCATACCACACCTCCACTTCTGTCCCCCAAATTAATTATGGAGTTTAACACAGTGGGGCTCAAAATCTGATCCCTACTCATTATTCCCGCCCCCCCAATTTATTTGTTTAACTTTCAAGCTTAAACTTCACATCTGTTAAAGAGGGGACAATGCAACATATATCGATCAGTTTTCTTTAAGAAAAATGCTATCACATGCGTTCCATCCTAGAGACTCTGATTTAATTAATTTGGGCTACAATCTGGACTTTGGGATTTTAAAATATTCACAAATGATTATAATGTGTAGGGGAGAGAGAGGAAGATAAAGAGAGGGCATGGGGAGAGGGTAGGGACATGTCATTTATTGCCAATTTATCTTTAAGGGCAAGTTACTTAACCTCTCTCTTTGTCAGTTCCTCCATCTGCAAAATGGGGCTAATGACACCACTTGCTTAAGAGGACTCATCTTAAGTACTTTATTAATTTGTTTGTAGCACTTAGAAAAGTGTCAGGCAAGCAAACAGGGCTAGTTTAGTGTTTGCTATTATTTAAATGATGGAAATGATTAGAGATGGTGTCCTTTTCCACTAGATTGTTATACAAAATGGCATCACATTTCTTTCATTTTAAAAAATTTATTGAAGTACAACACATTTGCAAAAATACACAAATCGTAAGTGGCCTGCTTGGTAAGTGTCCGGGGTGAACCACCACCCAAACCAACATAGAACATTATTGCGAAGCCCAGAGGGTCCTTTGTCCCTTGTAATCATTCTGTCCTCCAAAGTTGACTGCTACTTTGATTTCTCTCTTCCCATACATTTCTTTTTCCTATTTTGAATTTTTGATAAATGGATTCGTACTGCATGTGCCCCTTTGGCTCTTTCGTTCAGCATTTTATCTACAAAATTCATAATTTCATATTTCACAGATATTTCCTCATTCTGGTTGCTGTGTAATATACCATAGTATGACTCTACTATAGTCTGTTCATTTACTTGCTATACTGCTGCATAATTAGGTGGGCTCCAGTTAGGGCTACTGTGGATAATGCTTCCATAAAATATCCTTCTATGAATATAGATCTTTTAATGAACATAGATATTCATCTCTGTTCAGAATTCTTTAGGAATGGAATTCAGAGGTCAGGGAGTAGGCAGATGTCAGGCAGACTGTTCTCCAAAGTGGTGTGCCAATCCCCATTACCATAAGCAGTGGATGTGAGTGTATTTTGGCTAGTTCTTGTCATTGTCACTTTAATATTAGTCATTTTGGTGGATAGCTCATTGTTGTTCTAAATAGGTCTTTCCTGACAAATGATAATGTGGATCATCTTTTCATAAACTTAATGGCTACTGGATATGTGTTTAAGAGTTTTATTCATTTGCCCATTTGAAATAATTGAGTTGACTGTCTTTTATTTACATTGATTTATAGTTCTTTATAGTCTGTGGTTATGCATTTGTATCTTCTTCCACTACATAACTTACCTTGTGAAATGATACTGCTTGGAGTGAATTTCTCTAATCTTAATGAAGTATAATTTATCCATTTTTCTTCTTTATGGTTGTTGCTTTTTTTGGAAAAGGGCCTGTTTCTTAGGGTTATAAAAATATTCTGTTATTTTCTATGTATTGTTGTTTGCCTTTCACACTTAGGTCTTCAGTCTGATTAGATTAGTTTTGTATACGACATGAAGTAGTAGTAAAGGACTGTTTTCCCCATATAATTGTCAAATTAATCTAGTATTATTTTTTATTATGTTGATATTTCCCATTGGTGAGGTTTCTATATACATATGTTAAGACTCCTCACTTTGATTTCCCTGAACTACTTATGTCAGCTCATATCAAATTTCATTTTGTTAATGACTATAGCTTTAAAGCAAATCTTGATATTTAATAGTATAAATTCTCCAAGTTTATCTTCCTTGCTATTTTACATATTCATTTTCACATGCATTTTAGAACCAAATTAATAATATCTTTGTTAGGAATATAATTGGAATGTTATTCAGTCTATAGATAAATTTTAGGGAAAAGGACATCCTTAAAGTATTTAGTCTTCCAATTAATGAACATGGTATATCCCTCTATGTATTTAGATCATCTTGAATTTCTGTAATATATAGTGAGCGATTTTTTATGGAAAGGTCTTACATACTTTTCTTTGATTGGCTAAATTAAAAAAATTATGAGTGGGTCTTCAATTGTATCAAATGCATTTTCTAGAAGAGGAGCCATTAAATCAATCACTTGACATATATTTCTCTCTCTCATTTCCCTCATCTCTACTTCTTTGGGTGGGTTTGCATTCTTCTCTCTCTTACTCTGCAAACCAGCGTTTTCAACTTCTGTATCTATTTAAGAAAACATGGCTGTCTCACAACCACAGATTCTGTTGTTACCATTCCAGTCACTCTTGGAGACTTACTTGTGGCTACAATCCCAATTTCAAAAATCTGAGACACTTGATTGGTCCAGCTGGGTGTGTTCTCACTGTCAGTTACCCTGATTGGGGAGGGGGACTTGGAGTATCACAATATAAGCAACATTCCTGAAAATCTCACCATGTATGAAATCAGGAGCTACTCTAAGAGAATGGGGTATTGGTGCAAAATATTCATTCAGTAGGAATTTAGTGACAACTTTACTTTTAAAATACTTATTGTGTAGTATTCTATGAATTTTAATAGATGCATAGACTTGTATAATTCTCACTAGAATCAAAGATACAGAATAACCCACCCCCAAATTCTCTCATGCTTTCCCTTTGTAATCATACCTCTACCCCAATCCCTAGCAACCACTGATTTTTTCCTTCATTATTACAATTAAAACAAGGCTTTAAAAAGTGATTCCTGGATCTCCAACCATGTGTGTAGGTAGAGGCTCTTGTCTTGTGCAAGAAGAGGCTGAAATTTCTCTCATACTGTGACATCAGTGAATGTCAGCGCACTCACATGTGCGCGTCCCAATGTTAGTTCAGGAAATGTAGCCATGATTTAACCACTCTCAGACCCAGCATGTTTCAAATATAGCCTGGGAATATCACTGATTATCTGAATGCTTAGAAATTAATTTATTCGATCAGTGTTTATTGTGTACCTGTTAGGTGCTTGATAATGTTCAAGGGAGAAAAAAATCATTGTAAGAAAAAGACAAAATCCCTTTCCCCCTGAAGCTTATATTAAAGGGGAATCACAGTCTAACATGTAACAAAGAGCAAGTTATTTATGAAAACTTCCCAGCTAGTTTTCATGTTGCTGGTGTTGTCAGTGACTCTCTTCTTGGGTCTTCTTCCCCAGAGGCTCAGTTCTATGTATCAAAACCCAAGGCGGGTCTTTAAAACTGCATTTAGTTCACTGGTTTATGATTAAAAAAAAAAAAAAAAGTCCCCAAGCTGGTTTGAGACAGAAGTTTTTTTCAAGATGTAATTCACAATCTCCTACTAGGAAGGAAATTAAAATTTGTGCTAAAATGCTTAAGCAGTTTTACATTAAACTTTAATGAGATTAAGACTTCTTCTGGGAAACTACCTACCTACCTACTTAGCTGTCAGTCAAGGGTCTAAATGATCTTCACCAGACATCTTTTCCATGTATCCAGCAGAACAATGATTATCTCACAATGATTATCTCACTTTCTTTTCTTACAAAATATTTCTCCCAAGGTCAAGCAAGTTCTCTTCTTTTGCCACACTTTGCAATAAACTGTTGATCTATGCTCAAAATGAAATTATCTGATAGGTTCTTTTAAGTCTTTTTTGAAATTCACTCCTAATTCTCAGAGTCTTTTGTCAAAAATAAGAGATAGAGCATGCAGTATAGTTATGCAAGATGTTACCTTTGGGGAAACTAAATATAAGACATAGCGGATTTCTCTGTATTATTTCTTAGAGCTGCACGTGAATCTACAATTATCTCAAAAATAAAAGCGGAAAACCGAAGATATGCTGTCCTTGCTTTCCCCACTGTTCCTCATCCATTTCCTCTGTGCTCTGTGACATCCCCTTAGCTGCCCAGAACATTCCTTCCACTTCCACGAGGGCCTCTTGTTACGTTAGTCCTCCCACTCTTTCCCATCTCTATGATACTTTCTTTCATGTAATAGCCGTTACAGATTCATCTCTACGATTGCATTAGCCTATTATTTTCACGGTCATAAAAGATAAATCTCTGCTTTGTGTTTGTCTTTTCCAGATAGGAAAATGTTTCCTCATGAAATGTTTAATAAATTAAATTAAAATTTTAAATACCTAACACCCTTGGTATCTATTAAGGAAACCATACCTCTAAGCTAATACCTCAGGACGGGTAATGAATTGGGCCTGGAGAATCCCTTGGATGCTTTTTGGAGAGGACAGTGAACCTCACTATATATTAGAATCACTTGGGACATACCGGTGCCCACCCCCAGCAGTGTTCATTTAATCAATCTTAGATGAGGTAGGATATCAGTATCTTTTTAAAGCTCTGGTTTTATTTATTTAAAGATTTATTTATTTATGCATACAAGAACTGGGGTACAGGCCAGAGGTGTGAGGGGTGAGGGGATTCACAAGAGACAGAGTAGGGAGCAGAAGAGGCAGACTGACTGAAATACACTGCTGAGGGGAGCAGCAGGCGAGATAGGAGTGTTCTGCTGTGCCATTGGGTCAGCTCCCTGGCCGGGGATTGAACTCATACTTCATAGGTTGTGTCTAAACCCGTTGCACCACCAGGGAGGCCCAGCTTCTGGTTTTAGTCTTATGTACAAGTTAGGTTTGAGAACCACTTTTGTAGGATAATCATTTCCAAAGTCTCTTTATCCCCCCCCCCCAAATATGCTTGAGGGAGAAAAACCCACTTCCACACTTCCACTTCCTCCTACTGAAAGTGACAACCTCACCAAGGATTTTTTTTTTAAATATTTATTTATTTATTTATTAATACAAGCACTGGGTACAGTCAGAAGCACGGGAGGGCAAGAGAATTCATCAGAGTCAGAGCGGAGAGCAGAGAAGCCAGACTGACGAAATACACTGCTGAGGGGAGCAGCGGGCGGCAGGAGAGGTCTGTGTGCCATGTGGGACCCTCGCCCAGAGGCTGGGGATCGAACTGGGGCTGCAGAGGCTGCGGACAGTTTCGCAACCCAGCGCTCAACCGCTGCGCCACCGGGGAGGCCCTCACTAAGGATTTTCATGCAGAAGTGGGATGGGAAGTGGCTAAGAAAGGGATAGGTTTGAAAAAATTCCCTGGGAATCCCACTATGTCTTCTCAAGAAGGTCCTCACTTACCCCCCACCCCAGTCTCCTCTGCTGTGAGAGTAGTGGGACACTTATTTTATTCTGTAAGTACCGATTCATCTCCACTTTTTACAAGAGGCATCATGTGTTTAGGACCATGGATGCTGAAGTCAGGCTCTGGATTCTAATTCTGTCTCTACCATTTTGTAGCTGAATCAGCCTATTACTGTAATTCATTATGACTCATTTTTCTTATTTGTAAAACATGATAGTAATAAAATTGACCTCATTGGGTTCTTGTCGTGGTTAAACTGTAGTTCATGGAAAGTACTTAGTCTTGATGGACCTATGGAAGTATCTAACGCATGTAAACAATCTCCTTCCTTTCTACTTCCCCCTCCTCATTGTTATTATTGTGTTTCAGGCATCATGCTCAGTGCTTTGATGCTGCTGTGAATCAGGCTGACTCAACTCTTGCCCTCATGGAGTTCACCCAGGAAGCAGGCAGTAAATTAGAGCATACAGCATTATTGCACATCAACATTCACTGATCTCTGTACCAAAAGATGGAAAAGTTCAGTTTTCAAAATGCCACCTTACACAATTCAGTCATTACTCTTGCAGTGGTTGTGATTTATAGAACTTTGAAGTTCTATAAATAGAACTTCTTCCATAGAACGTTGAAGTTTTCAGGTTTGCAAGATTTCTTTGTCTCTGATCAGAGAAAAGCAAAAGAGGAGGTTGGTTCAGACATTCAGACTTTCCTAGTCTGGGCTTGACTGGCCTACCCAGATCCCTGGCTGAGGCCCCTCTTATAAATCCAACATGGTGCCCTTGCTAACACGGCTACTTTCTATCATTAACCCAGCACGACATACTGTACCATTCAACCACTGACTTCATCCTCAGCAAAGTACCTTGGAGTGCTGGGGCATGATTAGTTGGCATATAAATTGAAGTTGTTGTTCCTTCCTCGTAGGGTGAAGGGTGGGAGAGCATTTGGAATACTGTGAAATAGACTTCCAGTGGGTTTCATTCTTCATAAGCATGGCACAGTGTTAAATTTTTCAGAACGCTGTACCTCTGTGCTGTCAACTTGGTTTTTTTTCTTTCTGAATTATTGAGAGTATAGAATCACAAGGTGATTAACATAAATTTCAACCTTTGTTTTTGCCTGTTGCTGCATAAGTTGTATGGAAAAAAATTTTTTTTAATGCCCACCCAAGCCAATTGGCTTTGAATGAGTCCTGACTCCAACACTCACTTGGGTGGTCCTGAGTCTGTAGCCTCAGTTTTCTTATCTGTAATATGAGTATGATGATGGTATCCACTTCGGAGGGTTCATGATGAAGTGAATGAATAAATATTCAGTGCTCTGAACAGTTGCTGGCCTGTGGTAGACAGTTCATCACTGTTAGCTATTACTATTATTTTTGTTACAAATATGACTTTTAACTAGATCTTCATAATTTTTTTTAAAGAGTTATGTATTTATATAAGCTCTGGGTACAGTCAGAAGCTCGGGAGGGTGAGAGAATTCACCAGAGCCAGAGCGGGGAGCAGAACAGGCAGACTGATAAAGTACACTGCTGAGGGGAGCACCAGGCATGGCAGGAGAGGTCTGCGTGCCATGTGGGACCCTTGCTGGTGGCCGGAGATTGAACTGGCGCTACAGAGACTGGGGGCAGCTTTGCAGCCCAGCGCTCAACCACTGCGCCACCGGGGAGGCCCTCTTCATAATTATTTTTAAAGAGAGGTCACAGGCACTATAATATTTATTGAGCTATTCACTATGAATCCTATGCATCAAATATTCTTTCAGTTCAATTTTTCTGGTAAGGAGAGTGAAACTTGGAGGGGTAAAGTATCTACTTCAAAGCCAGATTCACTTAAGCTAGTGGACAAAGTGAGACTTGGAACTCACACAGGCCTGACTTCACCAGACCACTATTTTGCCTTTTTGTTATGTTCACCATTAAAACACCATTCTAGCCACGCAAGCTTCTGGGTCCACCACGGGGAGAGGCCACGATCTACCCTCCCATCTGTCTTGACAGGAGTGAGCATACATTAGGCACACTGTATGTCCAGCATTACTACAACTGTGCCTTATGGTAATCTCACATTCAGTGTTTATTGCACTGATTCCATTTGTCTCATGGAATGAAGCTCAGAGAGAATAGTAGTGAGGCAATTATTGGCTATTTCCTCAATGTCAAAGTTTCTTTCCTAAATGAAAATTTCCTACTATTATCTTAGGGGTTCATCTATCAGTCCTGTATCTGACTTCCAGTTCTTGTTGGTCTTTCCTTCTATATAATTCTTGAACCTACATTCCTTTTTGCCCTATCCAACTCATTCTCTACATGGACACTAGAGTATTCTTTCAAAAATGCTACACCACTCTCATGCCCTCCTGCCTGGGACCCTTCATGGTCCCCATTGCTTAGAGTAGAGCCCAGTCCTGCAGGCCAATGTGTTCCAGGCAAGGTGCAGCATAAGCAAAGGGCTGTGGTTGCCTTTCCAGAACCTTTGTGTCCCTCTCCTCTGCTATTTCCCTAGCTCCAACCACACCATTTTGATGACCTTTCCTGCCCTGGAGCCTTGGTATATGCTCTATACTTTGCCTGAAAGACATTTCCCTTTCTCACTCTATTTCTTAACTGATTTTCATCCATTAGTGTTGAGCCTAAATGCTACCATCTAGGGTATACCATCTCTGATTACCCAAGTTAGGGGGAGAGTTTCCTAATGTTTATTTGCAAAGTGTCCTATAGTTCTCCTTTGAAGCATTTTCATGATTGTAATTGCCTCTCTAATTGTGTAGTGCTTTGTTGGATCTCCCTACCAGATCTGAAATTATAAAGACAGATATTAGGTCTTTCTTATTCTCTACTGCATATATTCCCACCCCCTTGCACAGTAGGTCTTGGATAAATATTTAGTAAACAAATAAACTAGAGGGACAGATGGACTATTTTTCCCCTAAGAGAGGCCATGATCTGATTGATAAGCTCTCATCTCTTTAAATCAAAGCAGGATCCCAGAATTGTCTACTTTTTAGCAGGCCTAATCTCATCACTACCTATGTTTTGGGGGAAATCCCATTAAAGCATGCTGTGTGGCTCAGTCACTAAGTATGGCCATCATTACCCAGGTCTAGAAAACAGAGTCATGTGCAATGGCCTTTCCAGCTGAATCTCTGCTTCAGGCCAGCTTCTCCAATATGATTATCTTGCTTTAATATGTACACAGTCTGCCTCTAACAAATTGCTTTAATAACTGTCTCCAGCAGAACAAGTGTGTAAAGGAGGTATTTTTCCATGGCTAGTGTAATGGAATAGACCAATGCCATTACTGGAAGAGCTAGAAATAGGGTGACATTGACTGTTCTTCCTTCACAGACTTTGCTTTTCTTGAATCCTTTCCTCGTTTTAGGTGACAAATGCAGTTTTTCTTCCATCCCATTTCTTAAACCACCTGGCAGTAGTCTTGGCCTTCAAAATACATAGGCACAATGAGCTCATTCATCCCCCTCTTGCAACCTCCCCCTCACCACTGCTGCAGTCACACTTGGGTGCTCCAACCACTAAGAGCAGATTCATCAATGACTAAGTAGGGCCACTAATGCCTACATCATTCACTCTACTCTGAGGGTTGAAAAACGACTTTAGCTTGGGAGCCATCATTCTGGGAGGATCCTCTGTGGAATTAACTCATGATTATGATTCCTTGTCATTTCTGGCCAAATTTCAGAAGAGAGATTTTTAAGTAGACCTGGTGGAATAAAAACAAAGACAGTCTGGAAAGTTTAATGGCAGACTCCCTTGACACTTCTAAAACTCAGGAATGAGGAAAGGGAGGAAGAAGAGAAAATAGCAACAGAATTTATATATATATATATATAGATGCGGAAACCAATACTTGCTTTTGAAGCTAAAATCCCTGACATTTAGAAGGTTGTGACACAATTATGGTCTGACATACACATTCCATCAACGAGAGCATTGGGAGCAAATAATGAGTCAAATCTGGCAAAATTGCTCATCTTGGCCACTTGGGTTTTGAGAATAGATGGTGAACATGCCTTGTTAGAGGGAAGCAGGGATGTCTGTTATTCACTATTCCTGCTGAAGTTAAGAAGTTACAATGATGATAATATTTATTGGATGCTTATTAGGCACCAGAAACTAAGAATCTTTTATGTCATCCCATTCAGTCCTCAAAAGCCATGAAATAGATTTTGTTATTGACCCTACTTTGCAGAAGAGGAGCATGGTTCAGTAGCTTTCATGTGGGTACATTCTAGTGATCCGCGTTTGACAAACTCCAAATCCAAGGTGTCTAGTACAACTGTATGCCTGTCCCTTATAAAGGTGGTAGAAATAAATCAACCCCATTTAGCTAAGGGAGGACCACATTTTGACCATCCTTTTCTTCTCTTTCTAAGTAAATTAGACCTGCGAGATCCAAGAATTTCCCTCCCCACAGTGATTTTCTATTCTTATCAGCTAAAAATATTGAACAACAGGCATAGTTTTTAGTACCCAGAGCTGAAGACTTCTGCAGTTCCTGGTGAGTGTTAGATCATAGCTGAGGGTAGCTTTCTTTGTCTGGAATTCAAGGTTGGAGTTCCTGAGCTATACCAACGGCTGCCTCTTTTTTTTTTTTTTGGAACTGGATATTTAAAGGGATTTCCTGACCTTCTTTGCTTATCGTGCTGAGTGTTATGCAAAACTCCTTCTAAAAGAGCTTCCCAATAAAGTAAACTGGCTGTTTATATCTAATGGTATTATTTTAAAAAATATAATGACCATGAGTCTGCATGGCTTCAGATCTTCTGGGAGCAAATTCACACATAGCAAAAATCGCTAGGAGAGAAAGAAGCCTGGATTGTTCTATAGTAAATTAGCCAGCAGAGAGGATACACAAGGAGTTCAAGCAAAGTACATAGTCAAACACAAAGCTGGATAGTTCAAATATGTGCACCCCTAATGAAAATCAGCTTTCCTGATGTGAACCTCCTTCACAGAATGAAGTGGTAAAACATGATAATGTTATCCTACATCTTTATCACAAAACCATTCATTTGAAACACAACTCTTGGGAGCTGCAGTGGAAAAGTACTATGGTCTATTATGGGTGGCAAAGCCTCACACATGACCTGAGGTAGCATCAGAGCAAGAGGCAGACAAGCCATCCTGGACCAGCTAATCCATAAAACTTTATCAAATCACACACTCGATTTGGCTTCCAGTATGATGTAATCAGAATCAGTTTCTCTCTACTCTTCTTTGTTTTGACCTCAAGCCCAGCAGAAAATAAAAACGTGTGACCTTGTGCTGAGTCCCCAGAGTTCGGCTCATTGGTTCTATTTGTGTCATATGTCCAGTGTGATGTAATTATGATGGTCAGAGGGACGTTTTTGTCAGAATTGCATCATATGACCACCCCTGTAGCAGGAACTCACCAAAAGCTATGAGCTGAGAGTGGGAGGTGGAGTTTATCCTTAGAAAAAATGAAGGCAATATTTTAGGAAGAGGAGGGAATGGATAGTGCGTGGTGAAAATGTACAAAACACCAATGAAAACAAACAAAAAAGTCCATTAGAGCCAACTGGGTAAGAGAGGGTTATGCTTATAAATAATGTGAAGTTTGTATCTGAAGAGACCATCCAGAGATCAATGCTTTCCCTCAGCAGTGTTTGGAGGATGTAAATAGAAAATACTAAAGAATTCACATTCAAATATGTATTAGAACTAATAAATGAGTTCAAGCAAGGTTGCGTGATATAAGAACAATATACAAAAATCAACTGCATTTATATACAGTGGCAGTGAGCAACCCAAAAAGAAGCTAAGAAAGCAATTATATTTCCAAAAACATCAAAAAGAATAAAATATATAGGAATAAATTTAGTAAAGGAAGTATGAGACATATACACTGAAAACCAAAAAAAAAAAAAAAAAAAACCAAAAAAAAAACCCCAAACTATTGTAAGAAATTGAAGAAGCTCTAAATAAATGGAACTACATTTCATATTCATGAATTAGAAGACTCAATATCAAATATCATAATATGTCAGAATTGCCTAAATCTATAGATTTGGAGCAATACATCTGTCTGCTCTATTTTTGTACTTACTACAAAGCTATAGCAAACAGTACAGTGTGGTATTGGCATAGGATAGAAATATAAATCAATGAAAGATAATCAAGAGTCCAGAAATAAATCCTTCAACTTTCTACAATGTTACCAGGACAATTCAGTGGGAGACAGAACTTTTCAACAGTTGGTGCTGGGACAACTAGATATTCACATACAAAAGAACAAAGATGGATCCCTACCACATATGATATACAATGCTTGATTGAAAATAGATTGCCAATCTAATTCTAAGAGCCAAAACTACAAACTCTTAGAACAAAATCTGGAATAAATCTTTTTTTTAAAGATTATTTATGCCTACAAGAGCTGGGGTACAGGCCAGAGATGCTGGGGGTGAGAGGATTCACCAGAGACAGAGTGGGGACAGAACGGGCAGACTGACTGAAATACACTGCTGAGGGGAGCAGCGGGCAAGACAGGAGAGGTCTGTTGCACCATGTGGGTTGCTCCCTGGCCGGCCAGGGGATCGAACTCGTGCTGCAGAGGCTGCGGACAGCTTCATAGGTTGCATCTTCACCCCTTGCGCCACCAGGGAGGCCCTGGAATAAATATTTATGCTCTTGTATTTTGGTGCAATTATGACACTAAAAGCAAAGTCAGCAAAAGAAAAAATAGAATGAACTTCATAAAAAGAACTTTGGTGGGCCTCCCTGGAGGCGCAAGGGGTTAAGCACCATGCTATGAAGCAAACTGCAGCCTCTGCAGCATGAGTTCGATCCCCGGCCAGCCAGGGAGCAACCCACATGGTGAAGCAGACCTCTCCTGTCTCGCTCGCTGCTCCCCTCAGCAGTGTGTTTCAGTCAGTCTGCCTGTTCTGTTCCCCACTCTGTCTCTGGTGAATGTTCTCACCCCTTGACCCCCACATCTCTGGCCTGTGCCCCAGCTCTTGTATGCATAAATAAATAAATGTCTAAAAAAAAAAAAAGAACTTTGATGCTTCAGAGAACACTTAAGAAAGTGAAAAGAAAACTCACAGAATGTGATGATGTAATTGCAAATAATATAGCTAATAAGAGATTTGTATTCAGAATTAACAAAGACCTATTACAACTCAACAATAAAAAACAAATATATTTATTTAAAAATGAGCAAAGAATTTGAATAGATTATTCTTCAAAGAAGATACACAAATGGGGCCTCCCCGGTGGCTCAGCAGTTGAGCGCTGGGTTGCGAAGCTGCCGGCGACGTCTGCAGCGCCGGTTCGATCCCCGGCTGCTCCCTGGCCACCGGAGGAGGGTCCCACATGGTGCGCAGACCTCTCCTGCCACCCGCTGCTCCCCTCAGCAGTGTACTTAGGTCCTTCTGCCTGCTCTGCTCCCCGCTCTGGCTCTGATGAATTCTCTCACCCTCCCTTGCTTCTGACTGTACCCAGTGCATGTATAAACAAAACAAACAAACAAACAAATAAATAAACATGCCTCTATTAAAAAAAATAGAAGATACACAAATGGTGAATAAGCACATCTTGTGCAGATCAGAACCACAAGACACCATTTCATGCCTGCTAGGATGTAAAATGGGGTGTAGGAGACATGATACCAGTATTGATAAAGTATTTGTGAGGATTAAATGAGATGGTGTAGGTTTCCTGGAATAACAAGTGATAAAAAAATGGAATCCAATAATAAAGGAAAGAAGCATTTTGAATACAGACAACTAAAGGAAGGCTCACCATTTTTAGAACTGAGATTTGGAGAAAAACTATGTTTTTGGTGACTTCTGGACTTCATGTTATAGGAAACGGAGCCAAGAAGGCTGCTGCTTTCTCCCGCTGATTCCCAGCAGCTCCATTTCTGTGCTTTTCGGCAGTCAAAGCCATAATAGGATCCACAGGAAGGAAGAACAAATTTCCCAAGTGTTGTGGGACTTCTGGTCACTGGCTCAAGAGCTGCAGCTAAGAAGTGGATCCAAAGCTGCAAATCTACCTCCTGGCCCTTTCTTCCTGGTGGTCTCTTCCATGTCACTCCACTTCACAGGAAGATTGCTCTGGGGGTGAAATCAAAGACTTGCTGTCGCTGGTTCCTGTCCTCCACTCAGCTCACATGCAGCTCAGACTGGGAGCCACCAACTCTGCTGAGATGAGAAGTTCATGAAAAGAGCGAGGTCAAGAAAGGCAAAGAAGAAAGACTCGCTGAGTCTGGATGATTTCACCCCAAGGCCCTATTTTAAAATTAAAATTTATTTGACATTTACAGTAGCATCTTATTGATTCCATAATTGACCAGTGATTAAATGATAGCCTTTGGGAGGAGGGTTTGTGGCAGAAGAAATACTATTAAATTGTAGATAATTTTATTTTATCAAAAATAGCTTAAATTTGCCTTTAATATTTGATGCCTTTTTCTTTCAAAATCGCAACCAACTCTAAGTCAGGCCTCTTCATATCTGAATCCTAAGGCTCTTCTGCACGACACCCCACAGTCATCTTGACGTGCTGTGCTTCATCATGACTCATGCTACTTGACCTCTTTCATGTTCTCAAGATTGATGATATAATTTAGAGTCAAACTAAAAAAATTGGGTTCTCACCTACAGTTTCTATTCAGTCAAACTTGTAATCCTTTAATTGAATTAGCTGTTCAAGCAGTTAAAGGGCTTCTCTGAAAAGTCATTGGAAGCTTAGTGATAAATAGATGTCCAGTACCTGACTAGTCCTTCATGCCCCATGAATCAATTAACACCCATCTCTCCTGGCTCTGGGAATCCCATAATTCAGTGCACCAAACTATTTCGTGTGTTAATACATGCACAGCAATGACAAGGCAGTGCTTTTCATCTTAGCAAGTCTGCATTTGGCTTTTCTCATCTCTTCACCTTTCTGCTACTCAAGGTGTAAACACTCATCTCGTTTTAGGAGAATCTTCCTGTGTGTATCCAGTGGGAACTACTATCTTAAATGGTAGAATTCAAAAAGGGCCATATTCAAAAAGGCCCTTCTCCCCTCTGGCACCTGGACTGTAGTTAGATGATGCAGGATTGGCCAATCAGAAGTCCGGGCATAGGACCTTAAATCTTGGGGATATAGGCATGAAGGCATCAAGTGCCCAGTGCCAGTGGTGGTGTCCAGTGTCCAGCAGGCACTGCACTGAGCCTTGACAGGTGGTTGCATCCTCACAGTTTTCTTTGGGCTGCTAATTTTCTTAGTCTTGTCTCCCGTTTTCCCTTTAATATCTGGGAGCTTTCCGTTGTCTTTTCCTGCTTACCTCGGCCAGGGTTTGTTTCTATTTGCTTTTGAGGAAGCTGGGACTTGTTTTCATTCCTTATGGTGAGATAGGAAAATACAGAAATGACTGTTATAAAGGATTCATTTCCTAGAAACAGGAGCACAGCGTGCCATGAAGGGCCACATGGAGAAGAAGCAGGGTTGGGCAGGATTCAGAGGGACTGGGGGGAAATGTGGCCACGATGCAGGGTTTGTAAGCAAGGCAGCTTGGAAGCATGGCTCTGAGTGCACAAAGATGACAGTTCCAGTCCTGGCTTTTCCTCTACATGTCTGATGTTAGAACCATGGCTTCCTTTACTGCAGGTCGGTGGGCCAGTGGACAAAGGCAAGACTAAGTGGAATGTCCAGATGCCAGAACAGAGTAGCATTGAGGGAACTGATGCAATTGTCAGCCCCAGGGGCCTCTATACAGAGGAGACAAAACATGTTTTACTTTGGATGAAAAACTTATAATAGATCAAAAGTAAAGAAAATCTTAAAATGAAATCGATATACCTATAATTATCATTATGAGGTCATTTTTTTTTCCTTTTCTGTCTTCCATTCTTAGGGTGAACAATTATCCCAATTTATCCCAGACTTTCCTAGCTTTAGCACTGATGTCCAGTGTCTTTTTATATTTTATGACTCAGTTACTCAAAGGGCACTAGTTTCTTCTGTGAGAAAGTGTATTTAGAAATCCCACAGCATGCTGGGACTTGGTGTGTCCCAGCAAGTCTGTATGGTTGGGCATCCTTTGGCCTCACTTTCTTGGATTATGTCCAAGCCATTCCATGGTAGTGTATTATCTTATTCATAAATACTGCAAAATTTGTCTCTAGAGTATAAGGACTTTTAATAACCAATTATAGTACCAGCATCTGGTCTAAAACCACTTGGTTAATATCATAAAATATCTAGTTGATGCCCAGATTTTTTCGACGTGTGTGTGTTTGTGTGTGCACAATACCATTAATTTCATTGAATTAGAATCTGAGGTCTATAATACTGCATTAGATTGATATATTTCTTGAGTGTCTTAATTTAAAATACCTCTTTTCACTTTTTTTTTCCATTTAAAATCCCTGACTTGTTTATTTAGTAGAGTTTCTGACATTCTGCATTTTGCTGATTCATATCTGCAGTTTCATGAACATGTTCCTCTATGCTCCATATTTCTTATAAATTGGTAGTTAGATCCAGGTTCAATTTGGAGGGATAGGGGAATGATCTTTCTTTCTCTTTTTAAAAATTGTGCTATTTATTATTGAGTTAATAACACTATATATGACTTAGGATTACAAGTTCACATCTTCTCAAGTATAGGTTTCTACACACTGCCCACTATCAAAGCTCTGATAGCCCGTTGGGTCCCTTCTTCCCTTTATTTTCTACTCCCTCATGCCCCTCCTGGAACCTCAATTCTGCAGGCAGATCAAGGGTTTGTTTTGTTTGTTCCTTTGTTTTGTTTCTGTATATCACACTATGAGTGAAATAATCTGGTATTTGTTTCCTTCTGACTTATTTTGCTTATAATCTCCTCTAGTTTTATCCATGTGGTTGCAAAAAAACAATGCCAGGGAATAGTATTTCTTATGAAGACATTACATCAAGATTGACTTTATCGGCAAGGGGGCGGAGCAACATGGCGGCGAGGAGACGCTGCGAGTAAGATCTCCCATTAAAAAAAGTTAATAGGGAGGAAAAGCGGCAGGTCCCAGTGAGAACTGGGACACGGAAGATAAACAGACGACTCCAGCAAACTGCCCGAAGAAGAAAGTTGCCATAAAAGAGGACGAGAAGGGAGGGAAGCGCAGAACCCTGCTCCCCTCCCCCGCCCACAAAGTCGGCACTCTCCGACCGACCGGCAGAAAGGAGGGAAACAACAAACCAAAACGGCCAACAAGAAAAACGGACGCAGCAAGTGGGACTGTGAGTGGAAAGGAACTATTGCAGCCACCACACCCTGTGAACGGGAGAGGCGAACCCTGCAGGATCCGCCGCGGAGGTGAGCTCCAGGCGCCATTAAAGAGAGCCACGCCCCCCAGGAGGAGACCAGCACCAGCACACAGCCCCGGCCGCCCGGTAAGGTTGCGTGCGGAAAGCGGCGCGGATCCGGACCGGATCGCAGCTGCCCAGGTCCCCGCGCCTGCGACCTAGGCTTGCGGGGAGACGGCGGAGGCCCTCCCTGAGTGAGCAGGAACAAGGCGCCCAGGCAGGGGAGCGGGATTCAAAAGGCGCCATTCCCGCGCCACTGATCTGGGCTACAGCCCGCGTCCTGGAACTGAGGGCTTTGGAACTGAGACCCGGGGCACGAAATTAGGGGGAGACTGCGGAGGCCCTCCCTGAGTGAGCAGGAACAAGGCGCCCAGGCAAGGGAGCTGTATTCAAAAGGCGCCATTCCCGCGCCACTGATCTGGGCTACAGCCTGCGTCCTGGAACTGAGGGCTTTGGAACTGAGACCCGGGGCACGAAATTAGGGGAAGACTGCGGAGGCCCTCCCTGAGTGAGCAGGAACAAGGCGCCCAGGCAAGGGAGCTGGACTCAAAAGGCGCCATTCCCGCGCCACTGATCTGGGCTACAGCCCGCATCCTGGAACTGAGGGCTTTGGAACTGAGACCCGGGCACGAAATTAGGGGGAGACGGCGGAGGCCCATCCTGAGTGAGCAGGAACAAGGCGCCCAGGCAGGGGAGCAGGATTCAAAAGGCGCCACTCCCGCCCCACTGATCTGGGCTACAGCCCGTGTCCTGGAACTGAGGGCTTTGGAACAGAGACCCGGGGCACGAAATTAGGGGCGTGGGTTCCCCACGACGGTGGGGCACAAGGCAGACACAGCACCCCAAAGCCGTTGAGGTGTACCCTACCATCCCCGCTCTGCTCCCTGTCCCACGGGGTGGAAAATCAGCTCCCCAAGGGCTCTAGGAGAGATCTCTGGCACCACCTAGCGACTTGAAGCCAGCAGAGGCTCCTGAAGGAGCTAGTGGCCAGCTGGGGAGTTTGCCCACACCGGGCCCCTTCCGAACAAGTAGTCTGAGCCCACAGGGAGAGCGAGCACCCACAGCCGGGGCAGACCAGGTGCGCAGAAGAGTGTGCCTGAGACCAGACACGCAGGGAGTGTGTCCCACATCACCATTTTAGAACAGGGACATTTCTTCAGTAAAGACTACCTGCAGAAGGCTTCCTCAGGAGCCAGAGGTGAGCGGGGGAAGTTCGCCCACGCCAGACCCCCTCTGGCCTGCAGTCCAAGCCCAGAGGGGAGCAGGAACCCACCGCCGGGGCAGACCAGGCGCACAGGGGAGTGTGTCCCTACATCGGCATTTTAGAACAGGGACCTTTCTCCAGTAAAGACTGCTTGAAACTGACAGATGACTCCTGGAAGAACCAGAGGGGAACAGAGAAGCCCACCCAAGATGCCGGCCAGTCCCAACAACACACTGTCCCAACGCATACGGCAAATTAGAAAACAGACAGTAGGGAAGAGAAGAACCACACGCAACCTAGCAACTCTCCAGAGAAAAAGCACACCACAAAAAGAAAGCCAGCCCCCAGATTGCAAAGACAATAACTTGGAAGAATTTCTGAGCCTTCCAGAAAGAGAATTTAAAATTGCCGTGATTAAAAAACTAACAGAAGTCATAAAGGAAAACAATGATAAGGGAAAAATAATCAACGATCAGAAGAATGCAATTGAGTCCCTAGAGAGGGAAAACAATGGTCAGAAGAAAGAAATTGAGTCCCTAAAGAGGGAAGTAAAAGAAATGCAGGAGATCAAAGAATTAATGGAAGAACTAAAGAATTCTGGGAAAAGCAATGAAAGCAGAATAGATGAAATGGAAGAACGAATAAGTAATCTTGAAGACATAGAAATAAAAAGAACCAAAACAGAAAAGGAAAGAGAAGTACGAAGGAAAAAGAACGAAGAAAGACTTCGGGAACTATCTGACTCCATGAGGAAAGGAAATATAAGAGTTATAGGAATACCAGAAGGAGAGGAGAGAGATGTAGGAACAGAGAAAATATTCAAAGAGATAATTGAAGAGAACTTCCCAAATGTGAAGAAGGAGCTGAAAATTGATATACAAGAAGCAAGAAGAACACCAAACTTCCACGACGAAAGGAAAAATACAGCAAGACACATAATAGTAAAGCTCCCAAGAATCCAGGACAAGGAAAAAATAATGAAGCTGGCAAGAGGGAAGAAACAGATAACATTCAAAGGAAAACCAATCAGGCTGACATCAGACTTCTCCGAAGAAACACTACGGGCAAGGAGAGAGTGGAGGGACATAGTCAACAGACTCCAAGAAAACAGATGCCAACCAAGAATACTCTATCCCGCAAAGCTCTCCTTCCTCTTTGAAGAAAGAATATGGACCTTTCCAGACAAACAGAAACTCCGGAATTTCATTGCAACTAAACCCCCACTCCAAAAAATACTACAAGGAGTCCTAAAGCCAGAACCTCAGAGGGACGAATAACAATGAAAGAAGGCCAAAAAAAAAAAGTTATTAAAAGAATAAATAAATAAAATCAAAGGAAAGACAAACACAATGGCAAATACAGATGTTAACATATCAATAATAACTCTGAATGTAAATGGACTAAACTCTTCAATAAAAAGACACAGAGTTGCAGCCTGGATTAAGAAACAAAACCCAACCTTTTGCTGTCTCCAGGAAACACATTTAGCTACAAAAGATAAACATAGGATCAAAGTTAAAGGATGGAAAACAATCCTACAAGCAAATGGACCAAAAAAGAAAGCAGGAACAGCTATACTTATATCAGATAAAACAGATTTCAAACTCAAAAAGATAAAAAGAGACCCCAAGGGTCACTACATTATGATCAAGGGGACAATACTTCAAGAAGAAATAACACTCATTAACATATACTCACCAAACGAAGGAGCACCAAAATATATCAGACAACTGTTGTCCTCTCTGAAAACAGACATCAGAGAAAACACATACGTAGTGGGAGACTTCAACACACCACTATCAACAATGGATAGATCAACAAGACAAAAAATAAGTAAAGAAACTAAAGCTCTAAATAAGGACCTAGAGCAATTGGGCTTAACAGACATCTATAGAACACTAAACCCCAAAAAAACGGAGTACACATTTTTCTCAAGCGCACACGGATCATTCTCCAGGATCGATCACATACTGGGGCACAAGACAAACATCAACAGATACACCAAGATTGAAATCATATCAACCATCTTTTCTGACCATGAAGGCATCAAACTAGAAATAAACCATAAAAAGAAGGCAAGGAACTTTCCTACCTCATGGAGATTAAAAACCACACTACTGGAAGACCATTGGACTAATGAGGAGATCAAAGAAGAAATTAAAAAATTTTTTGAATTGAACGACAAGGAGGACACCAATATCCTAAATGTATGGGATGCAGCAAAAGCAGTAATAAGAGGAAAATATATAGCAATAGAAGCTCACATCAAGAAACAAGAAAGAACGCAAAGAAACAACCTAATCTCAAAGCTCAAAGATCTAGAAAAAGAACAACAAAAAAACCCCAAAACCAGTAGAAGAAAAGAAATAATAAAAACCAAAGCAGAAATAAATGAAATTGAAACTAAAAAAACAATCCAAAAGATCAATGAAACCAAGAGCTGGTTCTTTGAAAAAATCAATAAAATAGACAAACCCCTAGCCAGGCTCACAAAGGAAAAAAGGGAGAAAGCACAAATAAACAGGATCATCAATGAAAGAGGAGAAATCACAACGGACACAGCAGAAATCAAAAGAATAATCAGTAACTACTATGAACAGTTATATGGAAACAAGTTCAACAATCTAGAGGAGATGGACAAATTCCTACAACTCTACAATCACCCAAAGCTAGATAAAGAAGAAATAGAACACCTAAACAGACCAATTACAATTAGCGAAATTGAAATGGTAATAAAACACCTCCCCAAAAACAAAAGCCCAGGACCTGATGGATTTACAAATGAATTCTACCAAACATTCAGAGACGAATTAGTGCCTATCCTTCACAAACTCTTCCAAAAAATTGAGAAGGAAGGGACAATACCAAACACGTTTTATGAAGCCAACATTACACTAATACCAAAACCGAACAAGGACAACACAAAAAAGGAAAACTACAGGCCAATCTCCCTAATGAACACTGATGCAAAAATCCTCAATAAAATTTTAGCTATCAGAATCCAACAATGTATCCATAAGATAATTCACCACGACCAAGTTGGATTCATTCCAGGGGCACAAGGATGGTTTAACATCCGAAAATCAATCAACGTTATCCAACACATCAACAAAAAGAAATATAAAAACCATATGATAATATCAATAGATGCTGAGAAAGCTTTCGACAAAGTGCAACACCCATTCATGATAAAAGCCCTTGAAATTCTTGGGATACAAGGAACATACCTCAACATCATAAAGGCCATCTATGACAAGCCAACAGCCAGTATCATTCTCAATGGTGAAAAGCTGAAAGCAATTCCATTAAGATCTGGAACAAGACAAGGATGTCCACTCTCACCATTGCTTTTCAATATAATACTGGAAGTCCTAGCCAGGGCAATAAGACAAGAGAAAGACGTCCAAGGAATCCAAATAGGAAAAGAAGAAGTCAAACTATCACTATTTGCAGACGATATGATATTATATATAGAGAACCCCAAAAACTCCACAGAAAAGCTAATTCAACTCATCAATCAGTTCAGTAAAGTGGCAGGATACAAAATCAACACGCAAAAGTCAGTAGCCTTCCTATACACAAACAATAAATCTGAAGAAGAAGAAATCAAAAAGACCATCCCTTTTGTTATTGAAACAAAAAAAATCAAATATTTGGGAATAAATCTAACAAAAGAGGTAAAGGACCTATACAAAGAAAACTATAAAACACTGTTAAAAGAAATAGAAGAAGACACAAAGAAATGGAGAGACATCCCCTGCTCATGGATTGGAAGAATAAACATTATTAAAATGGCCATCCTTCCAAAAGCAATATACAGATTCAATGCTATTCCAATCAAAATTTCAATGTCATTCTTCAAAGAAATAGAACAATTATTGATGAAATTCATATGGAATCACAAAAAACCCCGAATAGCCAAAGCTCTCCTGAAAAAAAAAGAAGGGAATGGAGGCATCAGACTCCCAGACTTCAAACTATACTACAAAGCCATAATCATCAAAACTGCATGGTATTGGAACAAGAACAGACATACAGACCAATGGAATCGAATAGAAAATCCAGAAATAAACCCACAGATTTATGGTCAACTAATCTTTGACAAAGGAGCAAAGAATATGCATTGGAGCAAAGAAAGTTTGTTCAATAAATGGTGCTGGGAAAACTGGGTCGCTACATGCAAAAGAATGAAGCTTGACCACCACCTCACACCATACACAAAAATCAACTCAAAATGGATTAAAGAACTAGACATAAGACCTGAAACCATAAAATATATAGAAGGAAATATAGGCGAAACACTACGTGATTTGCACATCAAAGACATCTTTACAGACACATCACCCAAAGCAGTGATAGTGAAGGCAAAGATAAACAGCTGGGACTACATCAAATTAAAGAGCTTTTGCACAGCAAAAGAGACAATAACAAAAACAAAGAGAAACCCCACCAACTGGGAGAACATTTTTGCACCCAACACTAATGATAAAGGACTGATCACAAAAATCTGCAAAGAGCTGATGAGACTCAACAACAACAAAGAAAATAATCCAGTCAAAAAATGGGCAGAAGAGCTTAAAAGAAACTTCTCTGAAGAGGAAATGCAAATGGCCAACAGGCATATGAAAAAATGTTCAACATCACTTGTCATCAGGGAAATGCAAATCAAAACTACCATGAGATACCATCTCACACCAGTGAGAATGGCACATATTAAAAAAACTAGCAACAACAAATGTTGGCGAGGGTGTGGAGAAAAAGGAACTCTTCTGCACTGTTGGTGGGAGTGCAAACTGGTCCAACCACTGTGGAGAGCTGTGTGGAGATTTCTGGACCTACTAAACATAGAGCTTCCATATGATCCAGCAATTCCACTCCTAGGTATTTACCCAAAGGACACAGAAACATCAATTCCAAAGAACACCTGCACCCCTATGTTTATAGCAGCACTGTTTACAATAGCTAAGCTTTGGAAACAACCCAAATGCCCAAAAATAG
Source organism: Talpa europaea (assembly GCF_964194135.1). Taxonomy (NCBI): domain Eukaryota; kingdom Metazoa; phylum Chordata; class Mammalia; order Eulipotyphla; family Talpidae; genus Talpa; species Talpa europaea. The sequence goes on along the minus strand of NC_140079.1, from coordinate 93,554,846 downwards.
ATGACTGGATCAAGAAGATGTGGTACATATATACCATGGAATATTACTCAGCATTCAAAAAAGATAAACACATGCAATTTGCAGCAACATGGATGGCGCTGGAAGGGATCATGCTCAGCGAAATAAGCCAAAAAGAAAAAGAAAAATACCGGATGGTCTCACTCATAGCAGGAATCTAGAAAACTTAAATAAGGGACCAGGAAAATGAATAACTATAAGATAGTGAAAATCAAAATCAACAAAAAACTATGAACCAGAGACACTTTTAGGGGGGCGGGAGGGGAGGGATTGGGGTCAGAATGGGGGGGCTGCAATTGTATGGGGAATATAACAATAAAATTTATTTAAAAAAAAAAAAAAAAAAAAAAAAAAAAGATTGACTTTATCATTTACCATTGGGTATAGGTCAATTCTGATTGACTTTATCATTTACCATTGGGTATAGGTGTTATCAACCTGAACCACACACTATAAAGTTCCTTTTTAACTTTTTACTCAATTATTTTAGCCACCATTGATATAATTGCCTACATCTATTATTTTTCCAGGGGCACAAATTGGTGATACAAATATCTAGTAGATATTCTAGATATTCTATCTATTATTCTTTCACTGTTAACTGAGCTTTTTCTGGAAGGAAAAAATTCCCATCATCAAATTGTGATAACCCCAAAGTAAGGTTTATACAGCAAAGTCAGTCTAAACATTTTTGTTTTCCCTTTATTATTAATTTTTAGAAAACTAGGTCAGTATCCTAACATCTCCAGATAGGATCCTTGTACTTTCTTTTTTTTTTTTTAAATCTATCATGTTGAACTCACCAATTAAAAAAAAATTATCTTAATTCATTGTGTATATTCATCTTTTTGAAGTTAAAGTTGAACCACCTTCAGTCAGTAGGAATATCTTCTTAGGCCCCCTCTGGAATCCTTTTGGCCAGACCCCAGTAGTTTTTGACCACTCTTGCCTCTTAGTGCAAGCTTTTTATATTTCTGGCTCACTTTTTATATGTTCTGATTCAATTACTCAAGGGGTCCTAGTTTCTTTTATTGAGAAATTGTATTTAGAAATCCCACACTGGGCTGTCATTGTTTCTAGACCTTTCATTTGAACAAAGCTAGGAAATGTGTATTTTTTTAAAGGGAAAAATGCATCATGCCTTCCTGTGGATATCTCCAACTCACATTTAAGGTCAAAGGGCTTAGACCCAAGTTTTCTGATTCTGTGCTTGAGTATTGCTTCCCCATGACAAAATCCTCAGCTCCACTGACACCGACACATGTAATTACCCACTTGCCTTATCCTACAACATCCTTACAACAGCTCCTGAATAACAAAATCAATATTACAACTAAAAGTATGATTTCTGAAAACAACTTGCAATTTCTTTGCAGTTGTTTGTAACCTGAGGCTCTATCCCAGTAGGGACATGCAGGTGGATTTCTGTGTTTTAAAGCAATTTAACTTAATTCTTCATTGTTAAGCCACCAACTTAATATATAGTTTAGTTCATTAATTTCATTTTGCTTTTGTGGGAATTTTCATTTTGATTAAATTTAATTTTATGACTTTGTAAAATATTTACATGCTTAAAATATAAAATATTTGGAACCGATGGCACTCAGAGGAGACTTCCCTCTGCCTGTTTCCTACCACTTCCATTAGGTAATTTAAAAAATATTTCTAACGCCTATAAGCTTTCTTCTTTGCTTGACTTTTTATTTAAGACTATATCCTGGATATCACACCTTCTCACTATATATCAAACAGGATAGTCTCCTGATAACCCTATGTTCTGTTAAATTTCTGTGAACACTGAATTAGCAAATCCTGAATGACTGATCCGGGGGAAATGCAGAATCACAGTCCTGTGAGCCTTTGGTCACATTTCCTTCAGCCAATCACTGCATGATCTTATTTCAAGGGTGTTTCTGTTTAGTGACACCTTATTTAGCATATACTGTTAATTCATTAACAATGAACCCAAGCACTGTAACTCATCCCTGAACAAAGCTTATCAAACACAACATAAGACACATCATAGCGTTCTTTGCTCAGGTAAACTTAATAACACTTAAGCTGTAATTTCAAATACCAGAATCACCATCAAAAAGCACAAACGTGAAAAACATAGTATTAAAGAGTATATAAAGGACATTTAAATCAACAGTATGAGAGCAGAAACAAGAAGCCAGAGTGTCACCTTGTTTGACTTCACCTCAGCTGAGAATATGTATATCAGACTCAAATTTTTTGCATCCTGGGCATGTGCATACCTGCAGATGACCTTGGAATGCCATCAGTATTGACTTTGGGGTTACAAATAAATTTTAGCTAATAAACAAATTTGTTACTGCAAAATCCATGAATAATTAGGATTGATTGTTTTCCTCAGTCTTTTTTTATAGCCGCATAATACTCCATCACTTGAATGTACCATAGTTTATTCAGCAGGACCCAGAAGGATATTTGAACACTTTTCAGTCTTTTGATATTACAGATAATGCCACAATAGTTAAGCCTGTGTACTTATGCATTCATGTTTTTTTTTTTTTTATAACTTTTCCTTAGAATAGAGTCCTTGACCTGGTATTGTCAAGTCAAAGGATAAATGCATACATAGATTCTCGTCAGCATTTACACTTTCCTCTCCATGAAGGTTGTACTGCATTTCCACAGAATGGATAAAGAATCTGTTTCCCCACAGTTTCACCAATAGAATATACTATCTATATTTTGTGTATTTACTAATCTAATAGCATATAAATAAGGTATTTCAATGCAGTTTAATTTGTATCTTTCATTCTCAGTAAGATTGAAGATCTTTGCATATTGCTGTGGGAGCACTTATATTTCTTCTGTAGATTTTTGGTTCATCTCTTGTGGAAGGTACTTTCTTATTTTGGTAGGAAAGAGAGAGAGGAATGCAAAATCCTGTCAGAGTGGGCCTTTCTAGTGCATGGGTGGAGGAGTAAAGAACAAAAACAGTAGATAGGATTGCTGGGGTCTAAGAGGTGACAGACTTGAGGCAGAAAATAGTCACTCCATGGGAAGCTTGATGTGAAGGAGGCATTGGATTCTCAGCCACTGGTCTGGAGCTTGAAACATATTTACCTCCATGGATAGACCACACCAGGAGGTGAGGCATTGGAAGCAAGATAGGGAAACCAGCAAGCCTAAGACAAAGGGAAAAAGCAGACACCTGGCCAGGTGGACTTGGTTCGGATATGGTGGAGAAAGGAGATCATGGAATCACTGTATAGTTAGGAGAAGTGGCTCAGAAATCATTAACAGTTAGATCCACTTTATTCCTCTTAGTAGCTGCATTACCTTGCCTGAATTTCATCATCTTCCTGAATCTCATTTCCTCATCTTATAAACAATAGATGTGACCTCCTAGAGATTCTGTAAGATTAAAAGGATTTTTTGCATAAAGGACTTTACCCTGTGTGTGGTAGATACTAAATTAACAAATGAAGCTGTTACTATGACAGAGAGGAAGCCCCTTGCCTCCATGAGGTGACGCTTCAGAATAAAAGAAGGGGCAAAGAATGAAGGTTGGAAGTATGGATGGATCCTGTCCTCAAGACCAGGGGCTGCAAGATGAGGTGGGAGATGGTCCCCACCCATGGATCATGCTCCGGGACACAGAAGGTGAGACAGAACTTTAAGTGGTCTCTTTAAAGGACACAATTCAACATTTTCTTTTATATCAACATTGAATTTGGGGTCTTTGCCACCAGATCCAGGCAAGCTCCTCTTTGATTTAGCTCTGAATCAACCAGTCCCTATTCATTCCAATCCATGTTTTTATTTATTTTTTTAAAGATTTATTTATTTTTATACAAGAGCTGGGGTATGGGCCAGAGGCACGGGAGGTTGAGAGGATTCACCAGAGACAGAGTAGGGAGCAGAACAGGCAGATGACAGAAATACACTGCTGAGGGGAGCGGCAGGTGAGACAGGAGAGGTCTGCTGTGCCATGTGGGATTCTCACCAGCCGGGATAGAACCTGCACTACAGAGGCTACAGACAGCTTCACAGCATGGCACTCAACTTGCTGTACCACCAGGGAGGCCCACCAATCCATGTTTTTAGATGGTGATGGCATCCAAACTTCCTTAACTGCCAGAGAAGAGACATGCGCCAAATCTCTGCTGCCTAGACTTAGATCTCCTCATTCGCCATAGTGACTCATTTAGGGGTGAGTATGTGACCTGAACAGCATCAGTGAAGCATAATGGACTTTCTGATGGGCCTCCAGGAAAAGAGATGCTCACTCTTTCCATAAGAAATTTGAAACCAAAAGAATATAAGTTCTGAAAACACTACAGTTGTCTTTTCACCATGATGGAAGAACTTGTTACTAAAATTAAAAATGAAGTCCCGATGAGATGAGTCAGGTTGCATCTTAAAGAGGTGGAAGTAGAGCTTATAAATTCCATTTTTAGCTCCTGATCAAACTGTGCCTGCAGCTGAACCAGGCTCTGAATTTTTCAGTCATGTTAGTACACGCGCTCCACCTGTGCTTGGGTCTATGTGGAGAGGGATTTGTACCACACCAAATGAGCATTAACTGACAGAAGGGCCCCTGGCTATAAGCCCAGTTGGTTCATTTTTTCAACACAGAGCATCTCTTCTGGGTCAGACCCTAGCTTATCTCACTAGAAATTCAAAGCATCTTTCAGACTCCAGGGAAATAGGTCCTTAATCTCCAGTTTCTGAAAAGCTGGGAAACAAGCACAGGATGGCTCTTGTGCACTAAATTCTATCCAATCAATTCCACTTTAAGAGGCAGCAGGTGTAGCGTTTCATACACACTCGAAACTCGGCGGTCCTGTTCCGTTCCAGAGCTGGCTCCTGCCTGCCGGTGCTTACGTAGTCTGTTGAGAGACTATTATTAAGATAGAATTTGTATAGATTATTTTCAAGCCAACAAAAGAATTTCCTTGTTATTTATTCACAGGGTCGAGTGTGCAGTATAAATTTAGCCAATTTGAAGAGCCTGGCTCGCTGATCTTGTTAGAGAGAGCCAAAGGCTATTGTCTGCGGTTCGCACTGAGCAAGAGCTCCTGCTGAAAATCTCATTTCTAATTGCAGGAGGGTCAGTTTAGAATGCACAGTGGGACTCCTGCTTCCCAAGCCTATAGAGCATTAGGAAGCAATATGTTTTGAATCTCCAGAGAGTGTATGACTTCTGGGATGTCATAAAACTTGAATGTTCACTTGGTCCACCCCCTGGAGAGAACCACTCTGGAATCCCTTATGTAGTCCATATGGCAGAAGCAAAACTGAGAACTGGTAGATGGCCCAGAATTTATCCATGATTAGGCATTAATAACATGCCTGAGTCCAGGGACTCCTTCCGCCCAATATTTGGCTCAAGCCACTGTCCCAGAAAGTGCCTCCTGGGCATGTGAGGTGGTGTGCATGGTGATCTCAGATTAGCAGAACTGTTTGTTTTCAAACACCTCAGGAATCCCAAAGTTACGAATCTATTTAAAAATTTTAAGTTATTAATGATGGGTTGGTAGTTATATTCTTAGATGTTCATTAAAATACCCAGTAAATATTAAAAGGTATTGTAGGGTAAAGAAAATATCAGGCTTTTCTGCCCTTCCGCCATCAGGATAGATGATGGATCCTTGTCCTGAATGCATGCCTGATGGTGGGCACCTGGAGTAGGGTGTGGGCATAGGTAGATGGGATTCAGCTGAGCTAAGACTGTGCTTTTAAGGGCAGCGTCAAGGGGATGCCAGCAGCAGCAGCAGCCGCCGCAGCCGCCGCCGCAGCCGCAGCCGCCGCCGCAGCCGCAGCCGCAGCCGCAGCCGCCGCCGCAGCCGAAAGAGAAGCCGAGAAGCAGCAGAACGAACGCTAGAGAGCCCAGATAGAGTGAAGACTTGCTGGGGGCTGGGAGGCCTGCCAGCCTGCCAGCCCCCCAGCCAGCACCCCTGCTTGCCATATGCCTGGTGAACCCCAATAAAAAACCTGCAAAACCACTGAGGACTCTGACTCCTCCTTTACCCGGTCTGCATGGGATCAGAAAACCTGCACTGTGCTCCAGGTCCTGCCTCTACAGGTATACAGTAGAATAATCATACTACTGAGCTAGTCATTACAGTATGTCCTCAATGTCCTCAGTAGTTTCTTGGAAACTTCAACTTGAAGCAAAATGATCTATGATGAAACCAGCATTAGCACAGGCTAGTTGATATGAATAGGAGTTAGGTTTCTGTGGCATATTTATAGTCACATAAACATCACCAAGCTTCTCAATAAACTCAAAACACTTAATTTTAAGGACTAATTCATCCATTCATTTTTCAACCCACTTTTTCTGGTTCAGTGTGGTCGGTGGCCAGAACTACCCCAGCAGCTCAGGGTCAAGCCAGACCCATCCTAGACAGGACACCCTTCCATGGAAGGACACCCACACTCAACTAGACTGGGGCAATAGAGGCAGCCATTGAGACTCAAGTGAACATCCTCAGGATGTGGGAGGAAATGGCAAACTGGAGGCAACCCACACAGATGTGGGAGAAACGGACATATTCCACTGAGACAGTGTCCCCACCAACTATCAATTTTTTTTCCTTTCATCAATATTATAATAAAATGACTTGAGTAAAATAATGTTATTTGAGAACCTAGTGTATTATTTTATGATAAGTCCTTAAAAAATTCTTAATGTATAGGAGGTCTATATTGGTTAATTATTATTGTTAGTTTGCTTACAGAAACCGGTGGAAACTATTCACATTGTTTCATATATGGCTTTATTCCTCTTGACACCAAATGCATTTTTCATGCCATGAAAAAGACTTGAATTACATTATTTTCAGTAACAATGTAATGCTTTTCCATTATGTAACATACCATAATTTATCCACCTAAATCTCCTGTGGTGGATATTTAAGATTTCTTTCTCTCTGTTTATGTATGTATGCTGGTATAAACAGCACTACCCTGAACATTCTTACAGAAAAAGTTCTTTGCTGGCATGTAAGAAAGGCAGTGTTTTGGTTATCTCTTGCTTCCTAACAAACACCCCCAAATTTAGTGACTTAGTAACCATTGCACTAAATCTCTGTAAACTGAGCTCAGCTGGGTGGCTTTCTTGCCCTACATGCTGTTGACTGAGACTGAAATAATCTCGGGACTTGACTTTAAACCATGATTTCTTCATCTCTTTTTACCAGAATACATAGTAAATCCATGTAATTTGCATTTTTGTGTTTATTTCAAAAATAAATCCACACATAGGAAACATGGAATAGCAGGGTGGGGAAAATGAAAATCTTACTGTCTGATAGCAGTCATCATTCTAGAGAAGGGCCAGTTACTTTCCTTTGTATGTGGGGAAGGGGGGGGTGGTGGGTTGAAATTACAATTTGTCCCAGATTTGAGGTAATAAAACAAAACAATATGAAACAAACAAAAAAATCCCAGTCCATCTGAGCAGAGAAATAGCTGTCCAGGAAAAGTATAAACTTTGGGAATGTTTGGAATTTTAGGAAGGATGTGATGTGATGTTAGGGTTCAAAGCAATTTCATAGATCTTTAGTCTTTAGTGAGATGGGGCAGTAGATTGAGAGAGGAGACAAGAATGGGTAAGATACATCAACCAAGTTTGAGCAAGGTAATGTGGGCCAATGTGAAGAAACAGAGTGAAGACAACTAAAATCTAAGGACTTATCAAGGGGGCATAGAAATAAAAATCAAGGTGATTTGAATCACAGAACCTCAGAAATTTTCGAAATTGGAAGCACTGGTTACGTCAGAAAGCATGAGCAAAGGGTGTACCAGGAGAGTGAACTGGTAGACTCCCAGGCACCCAGCCCTACCCTGAGGAGCCAGCAGAAGTGGTGAAGAGTCAGAAAAACTGAATCAGGATAGCTCTTTCCTTATTCAGAAATATCAAGCACAGTGAGTGGTGGGTATGGCAGGCGTGAACAGAGGAGGACTAATAAAGGTCAGCATCCTTCTGTCTGGGCTCTTGGGATGCTGGCATCCAGGATTGTGTTCCAAGATAGAAGATTAGAATATTCCTGAAAGAAACCGGGAGGACCAAGAAAAAATAGCTACAAATACTAACAGATGGGATTATCCCCTATGAAATGGTTTGATACATGAGAGTCAAATTCATCCATGAATTTCAATCAATAAACCTCATCCATTGAGCCTCCAATCAGGGTGAGTGAGTGAGTGATTGTGTGTGCCTGCCTCCTTCAAAAATAATGCATAGTAAAGAGTAGTCAGTCACTTGAGAAAAGTCTTCTATATGAAAAAGATAAAAACACACCAACAACAAATAAACACTTTTTAATCCTTATTTTATAGGAATTTGCAAAAACAAACAAACAAAAACAAAAAAACAGCCAATGCAGGAAGCAGAAGAAAACTAGAAATAAGTGGTAACTAAAACCCTCACAGAAATTAGAGAAAATCTCATCAATACAACAGAAAGTGGTGCTATAAAAAGTAAACTAAGTGAACTGTATGAGGGCAAGAAGCAACTCTGAAATTAAGAATATGGAAGACAGAAAAACTTTCAAAAGCGTAGTTAAAAGAGAAAGTTCAGAAAATATACAAGAAGGTAGAAAATAACTACCAGGCATTGCAGAGAAAATGATGCTCCTTATTATGAGAGTTTTAATTTATTTTTTCTGGGTTCTCAGTAAATGTCTATAGTCTGGAGTTTTAAGTCTTTCACTCCCAGACATTTACTGAGAACCCAGAAAAAATAAATTTAAACTCTCATAATAAGGAGCATCATTTTTAAGTCAGAAAATGCTGAGGATAAACTTAAATGCAGAGATTACCCTATAAATTTTAGGGGACTAATAACAGGTCATGAAAGAAATTAAGAATAAGGAATCACCATTGTGCTTCTCAACAGAAATGTTAAAAGCTAGAAAACAACAGATACTTCCTTTCAAAATTACAATCTAAAGCTTGATACTGAAACTATTAGTCAAGAGAGATAATATTATGAAAACTTTTCAGGCATGCAAGTACTCAAAAATTTACATGAAAACACTTTTGAAAGATGCGTGTCACTCTAAAAGCAAAATACAGAAATATGGAATCACAGAAGTGGGAGTCCACAGAGGAGCGTGGTTAAAGAAAGTGGGGAGAAGGGGGGGGAACTACATCTTCCAATGCCATTAACAAGAAGTTGAAATTGATGAATCAAGAAACAGCAGTATAAGCATGCTATTTAGAAATATGGAGGGAAACTCCTGGCGATGACTACAAGTTAAAAGTTATTTCATCTGAGGAGCAGTAATTAGTGCTGGAGAGGGCTGAGGCAGGAGACTGTTGTTTTTAAGCCTCAACAAGATTATGCCGAAGTTTTGAACTGTAAACACATGATACTTTGATTAACAGTAAACATTTTTAGATATAAAATTCTTTTTATTTTATTTCACTTTATTTTACAGTGCAGTGTGACTAGTTATTTTTGAAAATCATTTTTATGGAGGTAATGTTGGTTTACAACACTGTGTATGATTTAGGGATATAGGTAGGCTGACCCCTCTTCCAAGGTATGTTATCACACCACGTCCACCACCAAAGTACTCATAAACATTCAATTTAAAAGAAGACCTCTCAGAAATAGTATTTTAATATGAAATGTCATTGAGACATATCACCCTTCAACCTCAGCTTTCAGCAGTCACTGAACACTAATTTTAAGCCAGAGTCTCAGTTCCATACAACGGCACATGTAATTTTCCTATCGGTCCTTCCAGGGAGGCACATTTTAATCCTTACTTTACAGAAGCTGAGACTCTGGGAAGTTAAGTAACCCTGTGAGTAAATCTCTGAGCCAGGATGCAAACACATTTGCCTGACCCCAAAGTAATGCTTTTCCCCATCAGCCCAGGATGCCTTTCTGTGGTTGGTATCTATTTGTTCTCCAGACTCAGCATAGAATAGCAGAATTTTAAGCCCAGAAGGAGTCTTACAGATCATCCAGTGCAAAACATTTCATTTTGACCGTGGGTAAATTGAGGTTCTATCAGTCAACTGAAGAGATGTGGTTATTAGCAGCTGACCTGGCCCAGGTTCTGCCATTTCTTTTCATCTACATGGCACTGTCAACGTTGTAGGAGCAAGTCAAGAAAATAGGACTCCTCCAGCGAACAAAAATCACAGCTACTTATTCGTCCCCAAGAGTAACCACGCCTGCCTATTTTTGAGAAGAAAGAAAAGTGATATTCCAACAATGGCAATTTTCTTGGACCCAGCGGTCTGCCAGTGATGGTCTCCTGTCTCTGAGCTGTGTTTATTACCCCCTATAGCGTGATGGGGAAGTCCTTGTTATCTTCATGACGTGACATGTGATAGCTTCCTGGGGATGAGGCTTTCTAGCGATAGTCACTTCTCTCTGGGGTTTCCAGGCACAGGACAAAACATGGTCCCCAAACAGCATCCTGGAGCACCTGAGACCCAAAGTGAAGCAACCTTAAAAAAAAAATCTAACACCAAACACTCACTGGCCTAAGAATTTTATATGTATGATCTCAGTTTACATTTGGAGAACCTCTATGTACCATTACTACTCCCATTTCACAGATGAGTGAACTGACGATCACAGAGGTTAAACAGACTCCTAGGAAGGGACAGGCCTGGATGGTGCCCAGATTATTGGACTCCAGGCTTCCTGATCATCAATCTGCTCATATATCACTCAAGGCACCACTAAAACAAAACAGACCAGTTAGAAGCAACATTGTCATCAGTGAATTAGAAAACTGGGCTCCACTCTGCTCTGCTGTACCTTTTACCTGGAATACCCTTGTTCCCAGGAATACCTACCCAACTTCCAACATATCCCTTGCCTTTTGCCTCATTATTTCCCCATTAATCCTTTGGGACTACTCTTAGACATTATTCTCCCTGGGAGTCTTCCTCACACCCATTAGGCTGGGTTAGAAATCCACTCTCATACCATCTCTTCTTGTTTGCTATCATGTTTTGTCATCATTCATTTGTGCACCTCTTTCCCACCCAGTGATGATTGCTACAAGGGCTAGAACATCATTATCATCCATGATAGTCTGAATAATGTCCCACTTCCCCAAAGATGTCTGAGTTCCAGTCACTGCAATCTATGAATATGATACTTCACATAGCAAAAAGGTCTTTGTAGATCTTGAGAAGGGTTAGATTCTCCTGGATTATCAAAATGGATCCGGTACAGTAATAGAGTCCTTTATAAATCCTCTTATAGGGCCTCCCCGGTGGCGCAGCGGTTGAGCGCTGGGTTGCGAAGCTGCCCGCGGCTGCAGCGCCAGTTCGATCCCCGGCTGCTCCCCGGCCACCAGAGGAGGGTCCCACATGGTGCGCAGACCTCTCCTGCCACCCGCTGCTCCCCTCAGAAGTGTACTTCGGTCCTTCTGCCTGCTCTGCTCCCCGCTCTGGCTCTGGTGAATTCTCTCACCCTCCCGCACTTCTGACTGTACCCAGTGCTTGTACAAACAAAACAAACAAACAAACAAAATAAATAAATGAAACATGCCTCTATAAATCCTCTTATAGAGGAAGGCAAAAGGGTCAGCCAGGAAAAGATGAGAGGGTGGAATGAGTGCTTGGAGTGATGCTCTCGAAAGTAGAGGAAGGTTCCAAGAGCCGAAGAATGCAGATGGTTTCTAGAAGCTGGAGAAAGCAAGACAATGGATTTTTCTCTTAACGTCTGAGGAAAGCATGCAGCCCTACTGGTGCCTTGATTTTAGGTCTTACGGTCTTCAAAGCTGTAAGATAATAAAATTGTTTGACTTAAGCCACAAAGTTTGCGGTAATGTGTTACAGCAGAAATAGGAAACCGATGAACAGCTCTTAAGACTTAGAGCTGACATATAGGAGCGCTGCTTCAATGAATGAACGAGTCATTTGTAACGCAAAGTGTGTCTCTCTCCACTACATACATACCTCTCTAAGTGAAGGTTTATGAGTGAACGGTAAAGAAAGGGCATTGCTCTGAAAATCTGTAACAGAGGTTTTACTGTCATAGCCAACCAGTCCTAGTTTGAGTACCTTCAATTCACTGTGAATAAATCTAATAGATTTACTCTGTGACTTGGGAAAACTCCTTTAATCTCTCTGGGTCTGTTTTCTCACCTAAAAGAAGGCAAAAGTTAGTCCAGTCTTCTTCCTGACAGTGAAGCTCATAAAGACAAATGATGTTGTTCAGCCAGAGTACTCCTCAGAAGACATGATACTATATAAACACCAGGAACATTATCGTTGCATTAATAATAAATATTTAAGAAATAAATCCGTTTTTTCAAAAACAAATAAAGCAAGACACCCAGAGTCACCTATCACTTAGGGAAGGTTGTATTCTCTTCCTGAACTAAAACACTTAGTGCTTTTAATAGCTTCACTTTTTAATATTCTGTAACTTAAGAAATGGAGCACAGAGTTTTAGGATTAAATATTAAAATATTAAATATTAAATTGGACAGCAGAAATCTATCACATACTTGAACCTGCCTGGTTTGCTCAGGGTCTCCTAGGTGTTCTAAGAAATCCAAACTCTGTTCATACTCACTGAGGTTATTTCTTCATCTTTTTCTTCCCTTTTTTTCCTTGCAGACACACTGGCACCATATACATCTTTTTATTGATCAATCTTGAAGAATTGAATGAAATAGACCCGATGCTATCATCTGTACTTGAAATAGACTATCTAGCACGATGAGTCAAGAGGTTACATTTAACAGATGTAGCCAATTACTCTGAATGAGGGAGTGGGACATGGTTTGCCTCCATGACCCATGCCTGTTTTTTCTTGAATCTTCACTATAGAAGCTTATTTTTTTTTAAAGATCTGTTTTTATTTATTTATGCATGCAAGAACTGGGGTGCAATCCAGAGGTGCAGGGGGTGAGGATTCACTAGAGACAAAGTGGGGAACAGAACAGGCAGACTGACTGAAATACACTGCTGAGGGGAGCAGCAGGTGAGACAGGAGAGGTTTGCTGTGCCATATGGGTTAGCTCCCTGGCAGGGGATTGAACTCATGCCACAGTGGCTGGTGATAGCTTAATAATGCTGAGACTTTAACCCCTGCACCACCAGGAAGGCCCATTGTAGCAGCTTTATGAAGCCTGAGTTGCAACCCCAACTGTGATCTTTGTGTCCATTTTGCCTGCAACAATGGACTTATAATCATTTGGGGGACATTGTCATTGAAGCTCCAGTTCTCAAGTAAGCCCTGGAATCTCTTTACTTGATTGAAGTCTAGGCTTTCTCTACCCAAGGAAGACAACTTTGAAGTTTATCTTTACTCTCTTTCCCTTCCCTGTTTGAGTGTCAAACCCTTGTTCAGAGACTTAAAGCCTTCTGCCATTCAAAATCCTGGGAATGAGTGGATGCTGGTCATTTATAATTCAGTCTTTAGATGACCATGTGGTTTAGTGAAAAGACAGAGAATCCTAACTCTGCTGTTCAGTCGGGTGAGCTTGAGAAAATTTTGTTTTTGTTTTTTAAATCTTTTAAACAATTTCCTCTTCTGTTAAAGAGGATGGGAGGATTAAAGGTGATTATATTTATATTGGTGATACTTTACTGTTCACATGTTTGGAGGTTACAAATTGAGTCACATTTCCTTTAGTGAGAAGATTAACATAATCCTAAACTTCAGTTCTGGCTTAGCAAAAGGTCCTCTCTGTGTGTGTTGGAGGCACTATGTAGTAGGAGGGGGAAGAAGGAGAATGTGTCTCTCCCTAGGGTAATGCACAAGGATGGCTTCTCAATTACAGGCCTTCAGTTTACATGCAGATGCAGTCAATGAAAGTCAAACGGATAAGGGGTTGGTAATTCTACCTCTGAGAATTGCCCATCTCCCTCCCTAATAGCCATGGATTCCATAATCCAAGAACTCATAGAATAAGATGGCCTTTGCCACCCATCACTTTGTTTGGCAACATATTCAACATGCTATAGTGACAGACACATAGCTTCCTTCTTCTTTCTTTTGGGACACGTTTATAACTATATTCTTTACTTTTCCATTGCTGCAAAATTTCCCCATCCTTCCAAGTCCATACCAATGCCACCTCCTCTAGGATACTTTTCCTAGTGACTCCAGATCACAGTTGCCTATTTTTCCTATGAATTCTTAAATTACTGAATTCACCCATTCCACTATCCCTGTACAAATACCTTTCTCTCATATTGCTGCATAGAACTGGCACTATGCAAGTAATGAGAAGAACAGGAAACCTATTAAATAAAATCACAGTCTAAATTTTTACACTTTAAATTTTGGACCATAGCCTTTATATATGCTGTTCATCACCAGATTATCAAGGGAGCACTTATGGATACGCATCAGGTGCTGTCCTAGGTTCTGAAAAGGCAGCACTGAGTCAGGCCTGGTTCCTACATTTTTGGAGCATATGGTCTTGATCAGTCATGGTGAATTACAGCTGGTACCTTGCTTTTGTATGCACCATGAGCTAAAAATGTTTATTTTATTTTTTTAAAGTATAGCCTTTTTTTTTTTTAAAGATTTATTTATTTATGCAAGCACTGGGTACAGTCAGAAGTGCAGGAGGGTGAGAGAATTCACCAGAGACAGAGCAGGGAGCAGAACAGGCAGACTGACGAAGTACACTGCTGAGGGGAGCAGTGGGCATGGCAGGAGAGGTCTGTGCGCCTGTTTATTTTATTTTTAAGGCATGTTAAGGGTTGTGAAAAAGGGAATGTGTAACAGAGACTCCATGCTACTCATATTTCCTGTCTGGTCTTTTATAGAAAAAGTTTGCTGACCCCTGGTGAGCTCACTTTATCTTCACAACTATCTTGCCAGACAGTTTCTTGTTATATGCATTTTATTTATGAGGAAACTGAGACTGTCTTTTTCAAGATGATCCAACTGATACTTTTCTGAGATGGCAGTTCAGATTAGAATATTTTTGGCTTATTTGGGACCATTACCTGTACATTTATTTTAGACTTAGAGGGAGAGAATTGTGTTTAAATCTTAGCTCTGCCCCAGTTCAACTATGGGAACCCCTGTCTTCCTCCCACCTGATTCTTTCTGAAATACTATTAATCTGCCACAGGGGAGTGAACAAACACCACTTTTAAAAAGTCAACTGTTGATGGGGCCAGGGGAAGAAGACTTTTAGGATAAGTTAGAGAGAGTGGCAGTCTTAGAATTGGGAACCTTAGTTTTAACACTGTCTGGGTTTCAGAATTCCCGCACATAAAATGTAGGAGTTGTATTTTTTGTTTGACTTCCAAAGTCCCTCCAAACACACTTTACTCTCATTAGATTGTACACATTTCTCTTCATCTCTATAGTTACCATATCAAACCATTGACTGATGGAATAATGACTTTAATTTAAATATTTTATATTGGGCAAGTATAAAGTCCTATCCATACCTCTAAAATATTGTGCTTATGTAGTTTGTAGAGTTGTTCATTTTATTTCATTTTTTTTCAAGGTTGTCCTTGGTAATAAGGAGAGCAAAGGGTCTAAGACAGCCAGGACTAATAGTGACCAACTCCTGATGGTAACCAGTAAGCCATTCTCCCCACTTCACCCCAGGATATCCAAATGAACAACAACTCAGTCTGCCGTCTTTATTCTGAACCTCAGCTAAATTAGCATTGGATGATGGAAAGTGTGTTTTATAAATTTGCTCACTGAGGTATCTGATTTGTATAACAGACACAACCCAATGAGATACTTACCCATCTTTAGTATACAACCCCTTCCTCAAACCTGGTCCTCATTATCCTTCCCAGGCCTTGCTTGGCTGGATCAGGTGATTTGAGGCACATTTTGGGAAATGAATTTACTGTTTAATGGAAACAGACAATTTGCATTTCCAAATGTTTTTGAAAACTGTGACTCTCTGTCTGGACTATGTATTAGATTTATCTGAGGACCTTTAAAAAATGCCAAGGCCTGGGTCTCACACCTAGAGATTCTAATGTAATTCATCTGAGCAAACATTTTAAAAGCTCCACTGCATATTCAAATGTGCACACGGGCTTAAGAACTACCATTCTGGGAAAAGGTACATGCAGATCAACTGGCACAGTAAGTAAGGCATCTAATTCTGAATTACTCAGTTTCCCAGAGAATCAAAACTCCTATGCATTTAGGTAAAAATAATATATATGAAATGTTTTAAAATTTGATCTTTCAATGTATAAAGGTTAAGGTTTTGTGGATTCTCCCAAAGTAGAACTACAGTATAAAAGATGTTTTACTATTTTTTTTACTAGTATGTTTTGAAACACTCAGACAAAACATAGTTGGTGAAACTTTAGCTATCATTTCTAACGATTAACTCAGTTCTGGACATGTTAAAGGCTTTTAAAACCATACTTTTGTATACACATTTCATATAATTGTTTTAAAATATGGGTTTTGTTATTTATAAACCCTGTCAATTTTGTTTCCTGAGTCAAAATTTCTTTTTCTGAAATGCTAGTCGGCAGCATTTTGGTAAAGAAAACAGCTTGTACGAAAAAAATAATCCCTTGCTTTTGACACAAGATGTCATTTTGTAATGGCAGAAAAGGCAACTTTTCTGGAAAAAAAGGAGTTTTCACCATATATTTTTTTAAATTTTTCCATAGAAGAACTGGGGTGTAGGTAAGAGGTGTGGGGAGTGAAAGCATTCACTGGAGAGAGAGTGTGCAACAGAACAGGCAGATCTACTGAAATACACTGATGAGGGGAGCAGTGGGCAAGACAGGAGAGGTCTGCCTCACCTTATTGGTTAGATCCCTGGCCAGGGATTAAAGTCAGGCCATCATGGTGATAGCAATAAGACTTAACCCCTAGGCCACCAGGGAGGCTCTCCTATTTTGCCATATTTCTTGTAGAACTTGCCCCCAGCATTGGATAAAGGGATGCTGAAGGGTGAGAGACACAAGACTGATGTTGTGGGTAAGTGTATTCTGATCCGGGAGGTGGGTACCATGTCTTCCTATGATGCCATTGTAGTCATCTCCAATTGCATCACCCTTATAATCAGAAGGAAACAAAAAGAAATAGCCAGTATATCTAATTGTGTGATTCCATTAGTATGAAGAGGTGGGTCATTGGCCTATTCAGTAATGAAAAATGGCTCCTCTAGCAACCTTCAACATTGGACATGTAGTCCTGAACACAAGTTTGTATCACAAGTCACCACAGAGGTTGCTCTGGTTCTGCAGACGCAATGGTATCATTAAGGGAATTGACTTATTTTTAGAAAAGAGTCCCCAAAGTGGCTTGTGATGGGTGAACATTGCAAAGGCATGGCCATAAATTGATTGTAGAATCTTGGTCTCCTGTGGAAACAGTAAGAACTTAGAACAAATCGATACATACATGATTTTATTCTGCAGATGACATTGTTGTTAATTCAATTCAATAAACATTTATTGGGCACTGACTATGTCCCTGGTGCTGAGTAAGGTGGTCAGCATAGGCATGAGGTCATAGAATGTAACTGCAGTCCACTCACAACCTGGTAAAAGAAATCTCTAAATCAAGCACTGCAATTCCATGTGTTGAGGAGCCTGTGTGCAGTATATAAGGAAGTCACAAAGAGGGGGCGCTTGTCTCTGGTGAAAAGGAGTGGTTGGTTGGTTGGGGATAGTTTGGTTTACAGACCAGAGTTACACTCAAAGGAGCACAGATGGAAAGTGAAGCTGTTATAAAGATGCACAGAGAGTCTCATTGAAACAAATGCAAAAGTCATCAAAAAATTGCAAAGTCATCAGGAACTCTTACTCTGTTTCTCTGATAGCACCTCCTGTCATTCACTCCAGCTTCTCATTTCACATTTGTGCATATATGTACATCTACAGCACCTTCTATTTCAGCTTCTATTTACATCTCTGTGCCTCAATTCCAGATACCTATGAGAGAGCGGGGTGACTGGCTCAACTGAGGTCATGTGCTTACTCTGGTCCACTCAACTGATACCTGGGAACATGATCACCAGGTATACACTATGGGGCTGATGCAAGGTAGAGGTATTAAAATCCACTGTAAGCAAAGAGGAATTGGAAGAGCAGTCACTCACTGGAGTCCCAGTGTCACTAGTTTTTTTTGGCACTAGGCTAGCTCATGGAACTGGCTAAGAAGAAGTTTAAACCCATCTACATGTACTTGTACAAATTCAGAAGTGACTGATGTTTTAACAGTTTAGAATGACCTGATTGTGGCAAACCCAGGGCTGAGGAAACTTTTGCTGTTTGGTGATGATAGGGATTGACAGTGGATTCTCTGCAATAGAAAAATAGGCTCAATCTTGTGTATTCTGAGAAGGCTGAATGCTCTTGTTTTGTGCATAGTACAGCACACCCTAGCATGTGCTGTTTTATTGTGAATTCAGTTGGTTATTAATTGAGATTCTATTATATTCAAAGCACTGCAAAGACCATAGGGCAAAAAAATATGAAGACTATCATAATCTCTTAGAAGCTTTTATGAAAAACCCACTTGAACAGACTACAGTAGTTGTCAAGATGAAAAATTTGACAGTTGATTTGGATGACAGCATATGCTCTAAGAAATAGGGAAGAGGAGATGTCAGTGAAATTGGGTCTCTTTAGGAAATCAGGGAGAGAGAAACATAGTCTCCAGACAGTGTGGGAGAGTACACTTTGGTTAAAAGAAAGTACAAAGACAGATCTTTAGGTTGTTGAATTTGGTGTGCAATTTAAAATATCATTTACTTTATGGGATCTTTGGTAAAGTTTACATCATTTGACAATGCATTTTTGAGATTACATTTTTCTCAGGGTCCTTTTTGGAAGACAGGATGTGGCAGCTCTTATCTAGACTACCCACACATGGAAAAATGCATGAACCCACTTCTCAAGTTGTTTACAACACACCAGTGGATGTCAGCCTATGTGAGAGTGACATTTATTTTTTGGTTATCTGCTTGTTTTGAACTAAAGTATCAAAACAACACATTGCTTGGGTATGGGGCCCTCATAGGATCATCAGATCACAAAATCATTGATTACATTCCTGTTTTGGACTATGCACTATTTTAGTGTTGGGTGCACAAAGTGAAAAGATACAGAATACTTGCCTCTTAGGAGCTCATGGTATATTGGTAAAAACAGACACATAAACATATAAAAACATAAGACATCAATAAGTATAGGGGTGCAGGTGACCTTTTGAAGTACTATTTACAATGGCTAAACTATGGAAACAACACAAATGCCCAAAAATAGATGACTGGATCAAGAAGATGTGGTACATATACACCATGGAATATTACTCAGCAATCATAAAAGATAAACTCATGCCATTTGCAGTAGCATGTATGGAGCTGGAAGGGATCCTGCTCAGTAAAATAAGCCAGAAAGAAAAAGAAAAATACCGGATGGTCTCACTTGTAGCAGTAATTTAGAAAACCTAAATAAGGGATCAGGAAAAAGACTAATTATACTAAAGTAAAAATCAAAATCAACAATCAATTATAAACCAAAGACACAGTACGGGGCTGGGGGAGGGGTGCAGAGAAAAGGGAGTAGGACCAAAGCACGGGGGCTGGGAATTTTATGGGGTGATAACCAAGATGAAAATGCATACATTGTACAAAAATGAAAACTGATATAAAAATATATAAAATAAAAAATAAAAAAAACACAACATAAGACATCAAATGAATCCCTATGATACCATAGTTGAACTTCTGCAAAGAAAGAATCTTCAATAAATGCATTCCAGAGGCAATAGATGTTCTCAAGTAAAAGCACTGAACACAGAAAGCCCCCCGAGGTGTGATGATTAGTGGACATTCCTGACAGCATCACCATTAGTGCTATTGATAACACTTGGGAAAGGTCAAGTTTTGCAAAGACTTTCTGCCCACCAAGAACAGCCAGGAATTGATCGACTCTGAGCATCAGAACAATGTCAGGACCAGGTGGAAGTGCAGTTGCTTCTGCTGGCTATCTCTGCGAAGCTCTCCTTCCCTGGAACAAGTGCCAGGTCATATCCAGGTACAGCTTCTCATTGCTAGAGTTCTGGACTATTTGGTACCTTGAACCCTCAGCTTTTCAATGGCTTAGTCCTTTACACCTTCCATCTGAGCTCAAATGTGTACCATTAGGTAAAAGTTGGTAGCCCCTTATTTAAGGTAACACCCTTCCCTTATCACTGCATTAACACCACAAGTGAAAGGAAATAGTCATTTAAGTTGCCTGTTTACTTCCTGGTACCTTCAATTTACATGATTTAATATTGCATTTATGAGAACAAATGCTTCTCAGGTCCTTTAAGAGGATTTGATAAGCTGACTCATGCCTGGACTACCCACGGGTGGAGAAAATGCATGGACCCCCTTCTCAAGTTGCTTACAATGTATATCTTCTGGCCCATCCTCCTCTTGTTCTAGACTAAGAGTCAGCACTATGATTGTCTTGTACACAGGGTAGAGTCTAGTGTAGACTGTATTTCTGTGCAAACTAGAGAGTAGAGAAAACATCACACCTGCTGGGCAGACATAGTCATAGGGGTTCATGGCTTGATGAGTTTCAACTCCTAATTCACCTTCCATCTGAACTTCAGAAATACAGGTGGCAGCCCTGCTTGTCTATTGCCCATGACACATAGTAGGTGTTCATTCATTTATATATACCAAGCACTGCATGTATTACAGCAATATTCTTGTAGGAGAACACAAAAGAAGCCCCTGGGAAGTCTTTGGAGACCCTGCTGAGTTCCTTTACAGACCAGGTAGGGCCAATCAGAGGCTCACAGCTGGGACTCAACAGCATTTCAATAGCATAAGAACCAATTGAGGGTGACCTCTGTCACCTTCTGGTATTTCATAAATGCACCTTCCTCAGCAGCTCTTATTTAAGTACTCCTGTGCGCTGGTTCCTACCCGTGGACTTCACAGCACCCTGAATGCAGCTAGGTTGGCAGGGTTGAAGGCTTCCCACTGAACACCCTTACCAGAGGTCCTGTAGGCACTGACACAGCCATTGCCTCCCTTTTAAGAATAGCAGAATCAAATAAAATATATCTCGCCAGTGACTTTGGGCCACGCGCTGAGCTGTGCTGACGGAGCTGCTGCAGATGGAGATGTGAGGATACTTTGCAAAGTAAAGAGAAACCCAGGTTGCTTCCCTAAATCAAAACTTCAAATAAGAACACAGCTTTGGCAATTCATTCCCTGCAGAATTAACCTTTGTTTCTCGGCAGGCTGCTTCTAAGAATATGCATCTTGCCTAAAAGGAACTGGGGGAGAGCTTACAGAATGACATGTGTGTTTTACTGCAAAGGAAGGAAAGCTGAAATGAAAGCGAACTTGAAAAGGAGGCTTGTTTCTAACTAACCCAGTCTCTAGACAAAAGTCCTGAGATGTGAAGGCAATTATCATAAACATGAATCTGTTCAACCACCACTCCTTCCTCTGCTGTTTGTATAACTTACTCCTGGCAAGGATAACAAACTTTTGGGGGCTGGAAAGCAATCATAGGGCCTATAATCTCACTTCTATTTTTTTAGGAGTCAACATGGGACCTCCTCTTGAAAGCCTTCCTAGATTTGATAAGTGCCTTTCTTCTGTGCCCCCATAAAACCCTGTGAGTTTTTTTTTCATTGAATTTATCACATTGTATCATAGTTATCTGTGTGTCCAGGACTGGCATATTTTATTTGACTTTTAAAAAATCTTTAAAGTCCAACACTTAGCACGTTGTCTGGAATAAAATGACATCTCAGTAAGTTCTTAATGAAATAGTCAATGGGCCATTCTATTAACAGTTGCTTATTGAACTCAGACTATTTGCTGTCCCTATGCCACACACTAAGACGGTACACAAGAAATAAAACACACAGTTAATAACAGTGGTAGCTGTCATTTTTTAGTGTCTGTTACAAGTTAGGCACTCTGCTAATTGTCATACAAATAGTTTTGTCATTAGTACCTTAAGGCAACATTATGACCTTCATTTCATAAATCAGAAAAAGTGTTGATTAGCCTGACTTGTTTCCAACCTTTGAGCATCATCCAGAACATGGATTCTAATCTATCTGCTTTTCAAGAAGTTGGAAGAGAGGCAGGAAAATGTTTATTTTTACTTCTTCCTCCTTGAACTGAATATTTCACTCTCTTTACCTTTTGCTTCCTACAGCCACACTGTACTTTCAGTTCCTCAAACCTACTGAGTTCTTTCTCACCACAGGACCTTTGCACATGCTACTCTTATTCTCTAGAACACTTTCCCTTCAGATATAGCATGCTTCTCTTGACTTCCATCATCTTCTTTGCCAAATCAATTCCTATTTGCTCTGTTATGTGCCACCATACAATTTTATACTTTTCCTTAAGATTCTTCTATCTCTTCTTTATAATTCTTCTGAATCATAAAGGAATAATTCTTCTGAATTATAAAGGAATCAATTGAAAAATAGTTCTTAGTGTCTTTATTCCCAATGAAATGTAAATCACATGGAGGCAGGACTGTGTCTGTCACGTTCAGCATGGCAGCCTAGTGTCTAGCATGATATTTGGCAATTAGTGGGCTCTCAATAAATATTTGTGGAATGATTTTGTAACTGAAGGGAGAGATGAATGAGAGAATGATAAATGAACCAATGGGAAAAATATTTTATCTGGGCACAATGATGATTCATCTCAAATGTGTGATGGGATGGATGGACACATGAAAAGGAAAGAGAATGGATCTGTGTTGTTCCGGAGATTTGAGCTCATGTGGTTGGGCAGCAGAGGCTGGGATTTGGGCTTAGTGTAAGGGGGAATTTTCTAATGACAAAGCTGCCCTCAGTAGAACAGTGAGCTCCCTAAGACATTCTGCCCAAGCCTGGAGAATTTCTTACTCAGGTATATTGTAGAAGAATTATGCATTTTGTGGGGGAGTTGAATCAGACTGTGAGAGACAAACCCTAATGCATAGTTTATGGATTTATGTGCATACCCTCATAGTAGAGTGTCAGGATTAATAGTCAGGCTTTGGAACAAGATGGAGACATGAGTTCAAATCCCAATGGTGCCTCTTACCAGTTGGTTGACTCCAGGTCAGTGATTTCATCTCTGAGAACCTCAGTCTTCACCTGGTAAATTGAGATAATGCTGCTATTCTCATGAGGTTGGTGTGATGAATTACTTGATATCATGAGGAATGGTGACAGTCAACCACCTGCTAGGAGATTATTAGTGCTTATCACCCTCCCGCATTCTTAGATAGATGTCTCCATGGTGATCTTTGGATGACTAGGGTGATCAAACTACTTGTCAACACCAGGACCACCAACAATAGTTAATGGGAGCTATTGGCCAAAGGGCACAAACCTTAAGTTTTAAGATGAATAAGTCTGGGGATCACTATTATCATAGCAGTGTATGGTACACTTGAAATCTGCTATTGATAGTACACACCTAATAATAGTTATGGCAATGTACATGACTTCTTATTGAATCCTCCCCACTGCAGCTCCTCTAGTGTCTGATTTCCCTAAGCCCCAGTTTTCTCAGCTGTCAAATGGAGCAGGGGGTGCTATGTAGTTAGGCTTTGTGATAATGAATGAGCTTGTCCAGGCAAAGGGCTAATAGGAGCCTCTTGCATATGATAAGTACTTCATAAAATGAAGTGGTGTCAGCAGCCCCCTTTCCAAGTAGGTAAATGGAGGCGTCATAGGATTCATGTCCCAGATCTAGCCACAGCAGGGCTGGGGTTCACGCCCAGCCTGTCTTGACCACAGCTGTAGGCCATCTCCTGAGCTGTGTCACCTTGGACAGGCCGTCTACATTGGCTGTGTGCCCTATCATGCCTTCTCTGCTCGGGGTACCCACTGCCACTCACCCAGGCCAAGCTATCAGCCTTGTGACAACGAAGACAGAAATTCAGACCTTGGCTGGATAGCAGAGCCCTTCGGCCAGGAACAGGAGTGTTTATTAGGATTAGCCGTGCCTCAAACTCCCTGAAAGCCTGGGTGGGTTGAGCAGGGGGAGAGGGAAGCTATCAATCACGCCAAATTAGCGTAATTATGCCCCTGCCTGGCCTGCTGGTGCCCTGTGCATATTACCCCCAGCAAAATGGCGTTTAGCTCCCTGGCGGGACTCGCCTTCCAGCCTATCAGTAGCCTGTTAACAATTCCTTAACAACAGTGATTAGAATGAAATGCTGGGGCAAGAGAGACGACTGGTGTTTTAACATGTATTTTAATAAATAAACTAATGTTATCTGGCTCCTAGCACAGAAGTGTCTAAACAGTGTTCGGGAGACCTATCAATCAGCTTTCGGGTGCTTGAGATCTGTAGAGGCCCCACAGGCCCTCGGTTGCCATGGCAACCCCAAACCAGGAGTGGTAGCTGTAAACTTAAAAAATATGACTTTTTCTCAGTCAGCCATGCTTCTCTATCAATACTGAAACCTTTGCCTGAATTCCAAGCGAGTGGGGGATTTTTTTTCTCTCTCCAGTCATAAGTCTGACTTGGAATCTATAGCAACCAAAATTAGACTATAAATCATCTTAATGGTGCTTTTCAGAGAATTCTTTACTGGATCAATTCAGATCCTACAAGGTGGCAAGCTTCTGAGCCCAGGCACTAATAATGCTGGTGGCAGAGACATATGGCAAGGAAGAAAGGGATTGGGGCAGGGACTGTCGGGGTTAATCTCCGTGGTGATCGGCTCCCAAACTTCAGCTGAGCATTCCTTGTCTCGCGCAGGCTGCCTTTCAGCAGCTCTCTGGGGTCATCTCTCCACCGGCTGCCTCAGACTCTCCAGAAATAACAGAGTTCACAATTTCTGGGATTCTACAGCACTTCATACAGTGGTAGAGTCATTCGACAGCATAACCTAGTAGTGAGAGATTCGGGTTGCTGACCCAGCTCTGGATTTGATCTAACACTTAGTAGTCATTTGAAATTAGAAAGTGATGGGACTTTTTAAGCCTCAGTTTCCTTATCAGGGAAATGAGAAGAATAACAATGCTTCTCTTCTATAAAGAAATTAAAGAAATAACATTTGCCAAGAACCCACTGGTTGTAGAGTAAATGCCCAAAGAATATGTGCTATTAATTTAAAAGTACAGGTTATAAAATATTAACAGTTGTTGAATCTAAGTTGTAATCATTGTATTCATCTTGCAATTTTTCTGTATGTTTAAGAAATGTTTATAGTAAAAGTCAGATGGAAAGAAATAGTCAAAAGGACGATAGAGTTGACTGTTGATTCCTTGAATATTATTCTTGCCACAGGCCCACCCTGTGCTGGATGCTAGGGTCACTGGAGACCAAGAAAGGTGAGGTCTCTGGCTCCATGAGCCAACACTCCAATGGGGGAGCAGGGGGGGTAGGAAATAATTAATATACCATGAGAAAATTAGGCCCTGAATGGCAAGCGAAGTTTCAAGATGCGCAGAGGAGGGTGTGGGATGGGGGTAGTGACCCTAGCCTGGGGCTGATCTGTGTAAGTTGAAACTTGAAGGATGGATGAAGAGGAGGCTGGTTATCGAGGTTGTGTTGGGGGAGCAGCCCATACCAGTGGCAGGTGGAACAGTGTGTATAACAGTTGGTGTATGTTTGAGGCCACTTGGACCAGATAGGACCTGCCTTCAGCTCAATTCCCCGGGCCTCACATAGAGCCTGGAGATGAGAGCAGATGAGAGCAAATGCTCAGGAAAAAGAATGGAATAAAATGGAATCTTGAAAGATAAGTCAGATTTGGGCAGGGCTCTGAGGGAGGAAGTGAGGCAGAACAGGTGCAGGAAAGGGGCTCTTGGGGGTGCAGAGCATCCTTCACTCCTGCCTGCAGGGTCGCAGGCCTGGGGTGTCCTGATGGGCAAGACAGACATGCTTCTTGACTTCATGGCCGTGCCCGTTCATTCAGGTGTAGTTCATGGCTGCTTTCCCACTGAAGTGACAGTGTTGACTAGTTGTGACAGACATGATATGATATCTGCAAAGCCTCGAATGTTTGCTTTACAGCTAGAGCCCCTCATAGAGAAAGTGTGCCAGCCACCCTGGAGAGCCATTCTTCCATGGATCAGGCCGTGTCTGGCCTACTTAGGACAATGCCCTGGCTCTGGACTTTCTCCTTCCCTGTTCACTTCCTCCCTCAGAGGCTTTCCTCCAGCAGTTTTCCCTTAATAAATCAAGGGCCCCCCACATGCTTGCCTCAGCCTCTGCTTAGGAACCTACCTAAGCGAGGGGCACACAATAAATATTTGTTGAATGAATGAATGAATGAATGAGTGATTTGCCAAGATGCTGTGGGAGTTGACAAGATGACAAGAGATGGATCAAAATTTGAGAAGCTTACCTGGAAAAGCCTGGAGGGTGTCAAAGTGAGGAGGGGAAGGAGGGGGCATGGCTTTCCACCCGCTCAGATCTGACCTCAGTCCCTCCACCTACCTGGCCCTAGAGCAAGAGTTGACACCCACATGTGGCCGAGGACTCTATTTTGGGCTGTACTGGATAAAAAAAGAAATGAATGGAGGAACATTTTCCAAGGTCCACTTTGTACCTTCGGAAAGTCTCTTCTATATTCATTCCCAATAGTTGGCACTGGAGGTGGGAGGACTAACTTTACTGTATACACCTAGAAAGGTGACTTGTCAGGAGAGTTCCATGAGAGGGGGGAGGGGTCTCCCAGCGGCCTTGGTCTCCCTGTGCCCTCGGTATATCCTCATCCTAGCTCTCGGCTCTAAAGGAAGAGGAGGTTAATGTGATGAATCGGAGTGTAAAACCTTACTTGGGACATTTATATTGGGGTGAAGGGGAACAAAGCCACTGTTAGCAAGACAGGCGCCAGACTGAGCAGCCTTCCTCCTGGTCCTTCCTTGCCCCTGCTGGGTGAGTGGGGCTGTCAGCAACCAGCCTCAGCCATTTCCTCCTTCTCTGAAGCTGTCCCCCTGCTCCCCGCCAGGGCTGGATCTGCTTAGTGAGTTTTATCAGCCATACACCCTCTGAGCAGAGCACCTTTCCACAGTGACTACAGGGTAGCGTGTCGGGCACAGACTAGCCTTTTCTAAAAAGTCCAGGATTAGTGGTTTGGGGCATTGGCCCAACTGATAAGGCAGTATGGCTTCCATTGGCTCAAGGTCTCTGCTTCCATCTTCTGCAGGAATCCCACCTAGAGGAGGAGGGAACGGTGGGACAGAACTGAGGACCTAATTGGCCTCCTATCACCAAAACACCATCAAAATGCACGCTAAGTCCTAATAATCTCTTCTGTCCAGCGGGGTGCAGTGTGGGAGAAAACGCCTGGAGAGCAGTGTCTCTTGGAGCCTGCCACTCGGGACCGCCCTCCATCAGAAGGCTTTCTGCTTTTTTTTTTGTTTGTTTGTTTTCTCCATCCCCGTTCCTGTAAAAGGTGATTAACCATCCTCTCCAGAGAATGGTGGTGGTTTCCCATTGAGGCTGCAGGCACCTCACAAAATGGGTTTGAATTAGTAGCACTTCCTCATCAGAATGTCTGTGTGCAGTCGGCCACGAAGGCGTTGCTTCTGTTTTTGGATCTGCCAGCACACAGACAATTCCTTGGAGGCAAACTCATTTTCCTTTGAAAGTATTTACAAACCAGCTGTCAGGAAGACCACCCACACCCTACCCCGGCCTGCTGCAGCACCCTTGCTCTCCCTGAGCTTGGCATTGGCTGCCCTTGGAAGGAAATGCATTTTCCTGGCCTCCTTCCCTGTAGAGGGGAAGACCTGAAAGTGTAGGGGGCCTTGGAGTCTGGATGGGGACAAAGACAGTTTCCAGATATGGAGAGAAGTCCAAGGTTCTGCTTTTGCTAGTGATGACAACAGTGATCTTAACTAACAGTTACAGCCACTCTGCAGCGGAGGAGCATAGCATCGGGCCATATCGCTGTTTGTGGTCCAGCTGAGGGGTGTGGGTGAACTTTGTTCTGGGGCCCCACGACTCCATTGTGTCTCCATTCTGTGTAACTTTCAACCATTTATAGGAAACAAAAATAAGGACTTTTTTAAAAAGCCAGTTATGTGCTAGACACTGTGCTGTGAATTTTCCATATATTTTCATCCTCACTATAGAGAAGTACTTGACCCATTTACTGATGAGAAAACTGAGTCCCAAAGAGGGCTGGTGACTTGCTCAAGCCCTCATCACTAGTAAGGGGAAGAGGTGAGAACTGAGTCTAATGTCTGTCCATCTACACAGCTTATTTTGACTATACCGTGCTAATTGAGCGGTTCTCAGTTGGGGATTACGTGAATCTAGTACATAGAAGCCAGGGATCTTGCAGCATAACCTGCATGCAGGGCCCAGAACAGTCCTCCAGTCCCAAATCATCCAGTCCCAAGTGTCCGTGGAGCCCAGATCAAGAAGCCCCCTTTGTCGAGACATTCTCAGTCTTTGCTTTTTGACCATCTCTGTGGTACTGAGTTAAATAAAGATGTCTTCAGGTGGTACTAAGGAGGCTTTCTGGGGCAGGTGGTCCCAAAGGAGAACTACCTGGGCAGCTGGGCCCATTGCCATGGGCAGAGGTACGTGTTCATGATCCCTGACCTCTCCCCTGGTCCACTCTCCAGGACAGGACCCGGGAAGGACTGGCCCACTGAGGTGGACCACCTAGATAGGTGCTTATGTTCCTACATTCACATCTAAAGCAGGATGGGGAGGTCACAGGAAAGCTGGGCCACTTCCCCAAAGTCATCTATTGTGTGAGCACCTAGATCCACACCCCAAACTTCCAATGCTCAATTCAAAGCTTCACCCTGCCCACCGTGCTCACCCAGGTATTTTGAGACCTCATTTCAAAGCATATTATGTAGCTCTGTCTCCCTGGCTCAGTTTCCCCCAAGCGTAGTTATTACCCCCATGGCCTCAGTTCTATATTCTCACCCCCATGGGAGGCAGTACTGGTGCATGTCCATTTTACAGGCAGACACTGAGGCACCCTGAAGTCAAGGACACAGGTGTCAGGGATCCAGAACACCTAGACGTTATTGCTGCAGGGCACCCAGGTTCTCACCCTCAGCACCCCCAGGCACATGGGGCAGGGCAACTCGCCCTGAGTGTGATTAAATCACCACAGGATGGTGAGCAGCATTCCCACCTCTGCCTGCTAGATGCCAGCAGCGTCCTGTCCTCCCTTCTAGTTACACCAACCAGAAGTGTCTCCAGGTGCTGCCAGTGTCCCCCGGGGGTGGAGTTACCGCCCGTTGAGAACCACTGGTCCAGACGGTGAGGCCAAGGTTCCACCCTTGCCCCATCTCATTCCTTGTATGGTTTCTGGTGGTCCTGGGATTTAGTGCCCACCTGCCTAGATACCCCTGCCTTTGCTTTTCCCTGTCCCAATCCTCTGGGCACGGCAACCCTCACCCCCACAGTCTCATCTTTCCCCAAAGGGTTAACTTTGATGATTTAATCACACTCAAGCAATTCCCCTGATGACTCCTCACCAACAGCATCTTTAAATAGCTCGTCTTCCTTGCGACTTTCCCTGGATGGATCACGTCTGTCTCTCACCCCAGCCTGGGGTGTCCGTCAGCCCTCCCAGTTATGCACCTCCCCCTCTTGTCCCTCAGGGAGCCCAGCATGAGCGTTACATTGTTGACCTAACCACAGGGATCCTGAAAATATTTAAATCAGATCATGTCAACCCTCCGCTGAAAACCCTCCAGTAACCTTCCTTGCCTGCAGGATAGTCATGCTTCTTCCCACAGTGTGCAAGCCCTGCTGGGCAGACTTACCATCATCCCCCTACTTTATTCTCTCCCCCCACCTCTTCAGCTCTACCGTGTTCCCAGCAGGTGGACCTTCTTGGTCCACTGGCCACACCCACCACTCCAGACTTGGCTTCCTGCTTGCCTCCTCGCCTTGGGGGGCCCTCTCCCTGGAGCACTCTCTCTAGATTCCCCCAGATTGACGCCTGTCTTTCAGGAAGCTTGAGTGTCACCTCCACACAGTCTTATCCTATTCCCCAAGTTAAGTAGCCCCCCAGTTGGTCTCTACTGCACCACATGCTTCAATTTCTTCAGGCCACTTATCAATGACCATTATCCACTCCTGCACTTGCAATTATCTGCCCATCCAGCCCACTCGCCTCTGGATTTTAACCTTCCCAGGAGCAGGAGTTGATTCGCCTCCCTGTGCAGCGCTTAGGACAGGAGCAGCATTGGCTGGGGGTGGGAGTGGCATTAAAAAAAAAATGCAGGTTGAATGAGCCTGTCACATGCAGTTTAGCATGCAGATTTCGCTAAACCTTAGGGATTCGAATTTTTATTATGGGTAAATAAAGCACACAAGTACACAGTTGGCGCTCCCTGTCCAGTTTCTTTCCAACTCTTGAGATGCAGCATGAATAATATATTCTGATTTTTTTTTGATTGAACTGTCAGCATGATTTATTTCATAGCATCTTCTTCCCTCTCCCCTTTGTAAATAATGGTGCGTCTGCAGAGCCTTTTGCTAACATTTGTCTTGCTAATTTGCCTAGGGGGTGGGAGGTTGGTGGCATTTTATTTTAACCCCCTTATAATGGGTTGGAAGGAGAATTTTTTTTTCTGCCTGGTGTTGGGTCTCTAAAAAATCAAGGTTATACGGTGCATTGACTCCTTGCTGTTTTACAAACCAGCTCAGACTCATTTCACAACTTGAGAATAATTCAAATTGGAAATCACCTCCTTTAAAACCATCAAATTAATGGTATTCCCATTACACTCCCTACCCAGCCATGTGAACAATGGGGCTGGGCTGCAGCTGCTAGAATTCTGCATCAAAGTAAATAATGCACTAACGAGACAGCAATTTCATTCCTGCCGTGGAATTCCCCAGACAGTTTTCCTTCAAGAGGCTAGGATGGGATCGGTGCAAATCCCCCTGGATTGTGCAGGGAGATGGAGCGAATGGGGCCCTGAGTCCTGGAGGTGGTGTTGGTAGCACAGGAATGCTCGCTTGAATGTAGGCTCTTTGGACTCACACATCTCTGCCGCGGGGCCAGAGCTATAGGGAGCAGTGCTGATGGGCTTGTTGTAATCTGGCAAGAGTGTGTGCTGTGTATTTTTTTATCTATGGAGATGGAAAAAATGGAGCACTTCCTCCCGCCCACCTTCCTCCCCCTTCTCTCTCAGCTCCATATCTCATCCCTCACGACGGGCAGTGGTGGATCCTGAAATAGTATTATGTTGAATCTGGTCCTTCCTCTTCATCCAGACTCTATTTCTCCCCCATGAGCCTTGGCCTCTGAGCCCGTAGCCTGAGTCCTGACTGCATGCTGGAGTCGCCTGGTGAGCTTTGCACATATGCCCGTGCCCAGATGGCACCTCAGAGGCTGGGTTGGCTGGTCTGGAGTGGGATCCTGGCACTGCTCCCTGGTGAGTCTACAAGGCCACCAGGGCTCAGAGCTACCACTTTCCACCTGCCTACCGGCCTTCACGCAGTAGACAGGGATGGGTGATAACCCTCTCCCTCCCACCGGCCTCACCCCCTACTTGGAGCCCCTGCCTGATTCTTGTTGCCTTCAACATCCAGTGTGAGGTCCTCCCAAGTAACCCGACAGTAGCTTGCTCCGGGGTCTTGTTCTCCCCCTTGTAATACAGCTTACCCAGCAGAATCTTTCCCAGAATCGCAGCCTGATCACATCGTCTGTGAGTGTGCGTGTGCGCTTCTCGCATCTGAACGCCCTCTCTCCTGCGATCTGCCTGCAGGTGTTTCTTGTGTTCCGGAACCTGCTGTAGGGGTTGCCTCCTGGGAGAGGTCTCTTGAGTTTCCCTCTCTCCTCTGCGCTGCCATCTTTTGCTATGCCAAGTCTCTTGTCCTGGACTCCCATTTTTACCATTTTTCCCCATTAGACCCCTATGAGCTTGAAGTTAAGGACCATGTGTTTCCCATCTCATGACCGCAGATCTACATGCTGCGCTGGGCATGCAGTAAATGCTCAGTAAGTGCATTTGACCTATCCCGATCCAAATGACAGCCCCAGGGCACATCCCCATGCCTCTGTCCTCAAGTAGCATTCCCCAAAATACCCACAGAGATGTCTGGAGATGGAACATCCCTGGGGAATGTAAGTGAATTAACACAGCGGTGTGAAGGGGTTGGGGAAATGAAGCTGCCCCTGGATTGAAATCCTGACTTCACACCCTGCTTCTTACCAGCAGCGTGGCCTTTGATGAATAACTGAACTTCTTGGACTCTCTGCTTCCTCCTTGTGCAAAAGGGATATGTGTGCCTAATTCACAGGGCTGGGGCAGGGTTACAAGATAAAATGCCAGCAAAGTACGTACGGAGAATCATGTTACAGAATAGGCAGGTGTTTAATAAATGGTGGATTAAGGCCCTCACCCCAACTTCCTTTACTGGTTTTCCTTTAAGCTTCTGGCGGCAAAATGAATCCAAGCAGGTCCTCAAATAACGTTTCACTTAATGTCATTGTGTTACAATGGTGATGAGAAAAAAAACAGTCCTGCCTGATGTTGAACGTTGAACAAAAGGACATTAGTCAGGGCCTGCTTTCATTAGATGTGATTTTGCTTAAAGTCACAGTGTCCAAGAACCTGCTGATGACGTAAAGTGAGGATGCAGCATATTAAGACGCCCAGAGAACCATCCCCAAGCAGCCATCACAGTCACCGCTAAGAGCAGTTGAACACGTCACTCTAAGCTTGGCACCTTGCTCAGAACTCTTTGCTCCTGATGCTGTTGAATTCCCAGGCACCCCATGAGGCTGGCGCTGCTTTCATTCCCAGTTCAGGGCTGAAATACTGAGACTTCCACAGAGGTGAAAGGGGAGAGATGTCTCAAGCAGGCGGGAGTCTATTTCCAGAGCTCATCCATTCTCCCTGTCCTGTCAGCTGGCGCTGGCGCCCCCACCCCCTTCCTTCTGGGGCTTTGCCAGATTTTATTCAGCTGACAAAGAATAAAGGCATAAGGGCTGTCTGATTGGTTATCAATATGAAATAAGCCTGTTTCTCATGGTACCACATCTTCCCTCCTCACGCTGAATCTTGAGAAAAAGTGTGGAAACATTTCGCATGTTCTGGCAAATAGGATGGTGAGTTGACGATACTTCTTGTTAGTGATAGGACACAGTAACATGCTCGGATGGTAGTTAGTGCATTAGTGTAGCATGGATGTGTGGCTCCCAGTGATTGAACACTGTGGCAGCTCAGAACGTTCTTTCCATCTGCAGTTGCCAGCTTTCTGGTGGCGGGGTGTAGTGTGAATAATAGGGAAGTCAGGAGACCTGGTTTCTTGGTCTGACTGTGACTCTTACTTGCTGTGTGACTTTAGACAAATTAACTTACCTCTCTGAACTTAAGTTTCTTCAGACATAAAATTTAGAGATTGGATTCTGGTGTGTGAAGGAAGCGGTTTGGAGGGAGATGTTAATAGTGAATACCTGAGGTTAAAAGAAAAAGGATTAAGACTGATTCATACTTGCTTCCACTTCTGGGAATCCAAGCAACCCCCAGTGAGGGATGTATTTAATCCTGTTGGGCCAAGCCATGCCGTGATAACAGAGTGACACTGGAGCTAGGTGGTTTAGCACAACAGTGGTTTACGCGTCACTCATGCAAACTCTGCACACAGCAGGCCAGGCCCTCCCCAGGGCTGCCTTCCAAGTGGTGACTCAGAGTGGCTGCCTTGATCTCTCCTGGCTTCCAGGTTGCTGCCATGAGGGGACAAGCCCCTGGAGCCATCATACTAATTCCAGGGAGTGATGTGGATGACTTCCACTTACTTCTCATTGGATGGTGCTAGTCACGTGGATCTGCCCACCTTCAGGGGCCTGGGAAAGTGGGGAAGCCACTTTCTACAAAGTGAGTGGGGAACACAGCAACATCCAAACCCTTTGCACCAACAGGGTAGAGGAAATGAGCATTTACAAGAGTCGACCTTCATAGATGTCATTCTGTTTGATCTTTAGACCCCTGCTACTCACGTTCTCATTCTCATGTCAGAACAACCTCCTTTTGTCTGCTCTCGTGAGCAGCCAGCAGCATCTAAGATGCTTAGACAGACGTTTCAAGGAGAGGAAGATGTTGCATAGGATCAAATGCCATGGACAACTACAGATGGCTGGAAAGCCACTGGATGTGGCCATGCAGTGGTCATGGGTGACATCGGTGGATCATGGGAACCGAGATATTTGATTTCAGGAAGAGGGGCCAGGAGGTGAGGAGGTAGAGCTGCTGGGTGTGGGTTATGCTTTCAAGAATTTTGGCAGTGATGGGGAACAGAGAAAGATGGTGGGGGCTTGGAGAAGCAAGTGCTCATTAAATTTGTTGATTGAGGGCTTTTTTTTTTTTGGCTTAGCCAGTTTAGTTCTTAGTTACTTCCTGTTCATTAGTTTGATTGCTACTTAGGGAACAGGAATTGGTTTTGTCATTGGCTATTTTAAGTGGTAATTTACGAAGGTCAATCTACTGAAAAAAACCCATATGTATCACTGACTCGACTAGGGATTATTTTCCAGTTACTCACTGTTTTAGATGACGCAGGCCGCTGCTTTAAACCATTAACACAGATAATGAAATGCGGCTACAACAGAACAGAATTCTATTCTTTTGTTATCTGTTGCAATGTTGTGGTTGAGCACATGGACTCTGGATCTCAGAGGTGCCATGCAATAGCACCCCTTCACCATCACCCTGGACGTGTTATCTAGCCTCTCTGTGTCTCGGTTTATGCATCTGTTACAACGCGGGTAGTGATGGAACCTGCCACCCAGGGACACGGGGACGTTTGGGTGGGCTCATGTATAGGAAAGGATCAGAAGGATACCTGGCATGTAGTAGGTGCTCAATGAAACATTAGCTACTTTGTGTTTGTTGCACACCTACCGTGGACCAGCACTGTTTGTGTCATTGGGGTTAGCAGTGTGTGTAGCGTATAGACTGGCTGATGTTGCAGAGAAGTAACAGGTGATTCCTTTATCTTGTGACCTGTGGTGCAATGAAGACATTTGAGATTGCTGTAGGGCATGTGGGAGGCAACTAAGACAGACTTTTGGGTACAGAGTAAATTTCACGAAGGAGGCAATAGCCCCGGTGTCTGTGGTGAATTGAGGGGTGCTGCTTAGAGCCAAAGGAAAAAGGAGGTGCCTACCTTCACTCTTATCCCTCCCCAGTTTATTTCCCACTGGGATTTTTTGTTTTCAACTTAATCTGAGCCTGCTTGTAGTAGCTTACTGACTCCCCACTGCTCTTGGGATAAACACAGATGCCCTTACAGGCATACAGGGTCCTGCATCAGACTTCTCCCCTCTTTCTGGTCCCTTCTTGCCCCAGCTCCTCAGTGCTCTAGGAAAATGAAAACCATTTTTATTTCTCACGGGCCATGTTTCCCCTGGTCATATGCTTCCTCCCTCTGCGCCCACTCAGCTAAGCTCCTCTCTACCCACCCTCATGCTCAGGTGATTGCATTTGCTCAGTGGGCCCGAGTGTAAACTTCCTGTGGCCACACTTCTGTGTGGGTCTCCCAATGAGTGCTGCCTCCCCCACCGAATGAGAGCTCCAGATAGGCACGGGTCTCAGGCATTGGATTCCCTCACTGTGGTTCTAGCACGATGCTGTGCATAGCAGGAGCAGGTATTTGTGAAAGAATGAAGGCTCAGGGTCAGCCTGGGCTCAACCTACAAATGCAGTGGGCCCCAAGTCCCCTGAGGACCCCTCACTGTCTGCATCTGTAGTCGACACCAGGGTCTGCGTTCACGACAGTGGATGTGAGTGGATGTGGCCCGGTGCACAGCTGTCCTCTCTGGCCTCCAGAAGGCCAAGGCCTAGGGCTTCAGTGCAGGATCTGAATGGATTTGGAGAGCAGGGTGGGGAGAGCAAGGAGTCTGGGTCAGTAAATGCCCAATCTTAAATACCATGTTACTAACCAGGAGGAGTTGCAATCCCTTGAACACCAGAGTCAGAAAAAGTTGAAATCTGTTAGAAATTTGTTGTCTTTGTGTTGAGGGGACATTCCATTCTGCTAATGGAAGTCACTGGGTGAATCCTTGTATAGAGAGTCAAGACTGGAGTCACACCCTGGGTTCTCATCACTTCCAAGTTTTGGGCTCAGGCAGATTCCTTAGCTCCTCCCATGTGCCTCAGTTTCCACATCTGAAACATGAAGTTAATAGTATTAACTCATGAAGGAGGGATTGGGGTCAAAATAAGGGGGTTGTAATTGTATGGGGAATATAAAAATAAAATTAAAAAAAAAGAAAACTATTGCAAATTACTTCATGAGCCATCAGTAAAAGTATTCAGAACCATGAAAAAAAAATAGTATTAACTCATGAGGTCATGGCAAGGATTCAAAATAACATCGTACGTGGCCAGTGAGGAGCAGGCACATAGTAGGTGCTTGGTACAGGGTGGTCAGGTGGTCATCCTTTCCTTTTCCCGATTAATTCACCTGACTTCAGGAATTGGCCAACCAAAAATGTATAGTGAATTGATCATTAAAAAAAAGTTGATAAAAATTACTATGTCTGTTGACTCTGTGCCAAAACTTGGTGCTGTAGCTGTGAGAGAAGCCAAGACCCTGGCCTCAGTGAGCTCAGTGTCAGTGACATTTAATTTGTTTATAAAAAAATTGTTTCCAATTAAAAATGCATGTTTAATATAGATCTATAAAACTTGAGAAAGTAGGAAGAAGACTTATCAGCAGACTCTCTACTTCAAAACAGCCACAGGAAACATTTTGGTGCTTTCTTCTTCAATCCCTTCGTCAATGCTAATTATTTTTACTTAAATCTGTGGCAGAAATCTATTCCTGTGTCACTGATAATGCTTTGTATAAGTAACTTTTAATGACTGCATACTGTTCTATATAATAAATGAATGTACTAAACCGATCTGCCATATATATTTGTGCATAAAGAAGTTTTTCTCTTAGGAATGTTTCCTTATGATAAAAGTCAGAACTAAAGTAACTGAGTAGAAAGCTGCAGAGACTTTTCAAGCTCTCTCAACATCCTTCTCAACTGCTCTTAGCAGTGTGTATACAAACCCCACCTATGTTTTAGAAAACATCTCTTATAATGTCCTTTTTATAAAAGGAGAGAAGATTGCAAATTCTACAAAGAAGATACAAAGTTAAAGCCAAATTAATCATCCTAGCTTAGCTGAGAATGCTAAATATTAATGTTCCTCTTTAGCATGTGTGGCATATTATGTACAATTCATCTGAATATAAATAGTCCAGATTGTGACATTACATTATTCATGATGAATCAACTGTCCAGGCTCTGTAAGGCGCATCATGCAGATAGGCAGCCCTCTCGCTAATTAATCAGCAGGTAGAAAATGGATTGTGTTCTTCGGGAAGGGAAAGTGAAGGGGTCTGATGTTTATTGAGCATTTATTATGTGCCTGGTGCTTTATATAAATCACTCCACTTAATGATCGGCCCTTGCAGTTGGTAATTGATGTGCCATAGACTCCTTCCACTCTCTTCAGGCTGCAAGAACCCCTCCTCCGAGTCTTTACTAGTAACTTCTATTGTTCAGATCAAGAGTCAGATAACTGAACTGAAGCATCACTGGAAGTGCATTACTTTTCCCTGGGTAGTTAGGAAGGTAAGTTACGGACAAAGAGACAAGAGCTCAGGAAGAAAGGAACAGGCCAAGGATGGTGGACGAGGTGGAAGTCCTACTGGTTCATTTTTCAGTTTCATCCCTCTTTTTTTATTCCTCATTTTATGGTAACTCAAATTGATGGCCACTTTAAAACCCCTGAACTGTATGTGAAAAGGGGCATGAGGAATTCTGTGTGACCCAATTTTTCTTTCTAAAGTATTGACTTGAGGGCCTCCCTGGTGGCACAGCGTTGAGTGTTGGGTTACAAAGCTGCCTGCAGCCTCTGCAGCGCCGGTTCGATCCCCGGCTGCTCCCTGGCCACCGGAGGAGGGTCCCACATGGTATGTAGACCTCTCCTGCTGCCCGCTGCTCCCTCTGCCTGCTCTGCTCCCCGCTCTGGCTCTGGTGAATTCTCTCACCCACCCGTGCTTCTGACGGTACCCAGTGCTTGTATAAATGAATAAATAAATAAATCTTAAAAAAAAATATTGACTTGAGGTCTTCCGTGAGCTTTAGGAAAGCGGTGCTCTTAGCTGTCCAATACCAGCAACCATACTGCTCATCTGGTAGCTTGTAGGTAGTTGGCACTCAGCCATATGTGAGTACATGGACGTTTGTGGAATTGTGTGCAATTAGAAAGACATGTTGTTGCATTTTAAAATCGCATGCAAGGCCATTGTATTTTGATTAGTCTATAGCCATGGGAGGCCCTCAATAAAAGCCCATGAATGTGGCAGCTTGTGCGGGATGTGAGAGCTGCAGTGAGCCAGTTCTCATCTGCTCTTGGTGAGAACACGTCTACAGCTCGTGATCCCTAACATGAGATATACACTTTTTGCCTTATTCCAACCTGTTTCAGTTATGAGGCCTAAGAAGCAGAGAAATAAAGTGTGACTATGCTCTAAATCATTTGGGAACCCCATCTGTGCATCTTGAATAGGGAGAGAGAGGTACGGTATACATCAGAAAACAGTGAGTTTATATAGACCTGATCTCAGGACTCTGCCGACAACAGGGTCAGCTCCTCCTCTCATGTCTCCCACTTCAGCCAGCCTCTGGAAGATTTTAGGAAGTCTGAGCATTTAATCGGCCCCCGGCAGAAGTCTGTCTGTTTCATTGTGTCCTGTCTAGAGGCCAGTGGGCAGTAGTGAGGAACTGTCAAAATGGCAGAAGGGACAGGTTCTGGTTTCCTGAATCTGCCAGAAGAGGGAGCTGCTGAGCTTGGGAAGTCTTCCAACAGCTAGTGGGCTGACCTGTGGCTGCAAAGCACATTGTTCAAAGCCGCGATGTCATTACTGTTGTTAATAGTTTAATAGTGAAATAATAATACAATAGCGCTTGCTCTGTTGTACAGACTGTGAGTATATATGTGATATGTATGTATATGTATATATGGAAAGAATGTACACACACACACACACACACCACACAGAGAAAGAGATTTTGAAGGGCTTTGAAAACATATAGGGATATTGCTGCTGCAATCTAATTCACCATCTAGGTAAGAAACATTTGCAATGTTTAATGGCAAAATGAGAAATGCGTGCATTATAACCTCAAACTCTGAATTTCTGCCCCATGAATTTCTCTTAGAGAAACCAGTCATGAATCAATTGCAGCCCAATATCAACCCAAAGACTGGTTAACTTAGTCATTTATCTTGAGTCTCCAAGTTCTAAATCAATATTTTATGAGATTCGCATGAAACTAAATATGTGAATCTTATTCTCAGCCTCGTAACAAAGCCTTCACACAGTTTCCATTTAAGGTTATACACACCGCCTTTAAGAAGTATTCCCAAAAGTTTGCCCCATCTAAACAATGCTTTCTTACCTGTCTGTCATAAAAATGTCAAAATACTGTTTCCTGTTAACAAACAATCCTTGAATAAGGATGTAGTAGGTTCCTACCAAATTGTCCAAAAGAAGAGTTCTTCACTGCAGCTGTATTTGTTCAGTATCTTTTCTCTGAAAGCAAGTGCTGTGGATATACCATGTTTCCTTGTTTGCTGTGGGGCCAGGATACAGTTCAACTCTCAGTGTAGGTCTTAGGTTACTGGTGCCAGCTCTATGTTTTTTTCTAGATTTATTCCTGATTGTGTGTGTGTGTGTGTGTGTGTGTGTGTTTTGCATTGTGCTATACTTAATAACACAAGGTGTGTTCCCAGAACAGGGAACAAAGCAGCCTGCAGGAGTTGCTGGAGGTAATGCTTAAATAGGTTGAGTGGTTTCAGTTATTTACTCAAAATCGCAGTACTCTCCTTAAACTTAACAACTGTGCTCAACAATGTCTTATAGAGTGCTTTTTTCTCCTCTAGAATCAAAGATTCTGGAACAGAAAGAACTTTAAAAATCACCTTTTATTGCTTGTTAAAACGCATGGGCTTCAGAATCAGATACACTGGATTTTCCAGTGTCACTTTTGCCATGTAGTAACTGTGTAATTGTAGGAAGATTTCTACATATAATAGTTGTGTAATCATTGGAAAATCTCTAAGCCTGCTCCAACCTTAGTCTCCTCATCTGTAACTCCTAAATCACAAGGTCGTTTATGTTAATAATTTATGAAAGCACTTAGCATAGTAGCTGCACAAAACATGGTAGTTAATCTGTTTACATAGGAGAAAATAAATGAGGCAATGGGGGAACTTAAAAGATGACTCATGAATGTTAAATGAATCATTGGGTTACAATGCAAATTCCCCAGTGTGAGGGGCACATACATCGCCTTCTTTGAAAGCCTTGACAAGTTCATGTGTTAATTTTATTTTTATTTTTTGTTTAATGGGACCAGATGTAGGGAAGGATCTTGAGCTTTTAGAAGGCAGCGCATGGAGATTATGCGTTCTTTAAGTGGGAGCACCAAGTGAGAAAAGAACCTAAGTGGGGAGCTAGATGGAAGGGTTCAGGGGACACATTTCATTTACCATAATTATTTGGATCAAAGACATTTTCCCAATGCTTTATTGTGATCATTTTCAACCCATAGAAAGGTTGAATTTTATAGTGAACATCCGTATGCCGATACTTCTTAAGCATAGTATTAGATGTGTTTTGACAAATAAATGCACCTGTGTAACCCAAGTAGCTATCAAGTCATAATACATTATTGTCATCCCAGAAAGTTTTCTGGAACCTCTTTCCTGTCAATTCTCACTCTCTTCTCCACAGACATAACTGTTCTGAGGCTTTTCTATATAGATCAGTTTTGCCTGTTCTGCTTTTATAGAAATGGAATCATATATTATCAACTCTTTTGTGCTTGACTCCTCTCAACATGCCATCTGTGAGGTTCATCAGTGCTGTTACATGTATTAGTAGTTTGTTTCTTTTGCCGTTGAATGAAGATACTGCAGTTCATTGATTCTCCTGTTCAAGAACAACTGTGCCAGTTTTGGGCTATTCTGCATCGAATTTCTGTGGTCCTATTGTACAAGTCTTTTGTGGACATACACTTTCCTTTTCTTGTGTAACTACCTCGGAGTGGACCAACTGGGTCATAGTACAGTTATATGTTCAGTTTTATAAAAAACTGTCAGAACTTTTTCCAAAGTCTTTGACCCATTTTACTTTCCTACCAGTGATGTATGAGAGTTCCAGTTACTACCAACATATAATGCTGTCAGTCTTTTTAAATTTTAGCCTTTCTGTTGTAAATCCCTGTCCAAGTTCTGAGAGCCATCAGGGTGTATAGAAGCATCTCATTGTGGTTCAAAGATATGTTGATCCTCTTATTTTTTCCCACATTTGGTATTATCTGGGAGGCATCTTACAGCATATGTCAGCATTTAAGTTGACTTGCTGCTGCTGTTTCTTCTTCCTCCCCCAAAACAAAATATCCCATTAAATCACTTGTACTTGTTACAATCAAGAGCATCTTTTATTGAGAAATCCTATACTCAAACACGCTACTGTGAACTCCAACATGGGGAACCATCTCTGTACTGTTCACTGCTGTATGCCAAGGGCCTAGGACAATGCCTGGTACACAGTGCCTGATGAATGACCGAATGGGCGAATGAATGACTAGTCAATTCTTGCGTGAGGCCACTTTGACTATCAGTAGATCTGACAACTGCAGTGAAATGTGTGGATTCTATTGCACTCCCTGGAACTCTCTTTCCTGATTATTCTGTACAACCTCGACACCCAACGGAACACATATAATGACTCCATAGTCAATCAGTTGGCAGGTCAAAAGGCCCCGACTTGATAGGAAATCAAGCAAATTTCATGTAGACATTGTAAACCCCTGTCCAAGTTTCTGGGAGCCAGTCAGTCGATACTTGGAAATGCTCAAAAGAGTAGGAAACTAATCACTTGGTTTTGATCCATTAGCTCAGCTGTAATGTAGCAGAGCTAATGCAGTCATAGGCAGCAGACAGCTTTGCTGGCACCAAAAAAAAAAAAAAAAAAAAAGAGCGTGCGCCTTTCACTTTCGCAATGAAAATTAAATGTGGAAATAATTCCCAGCTCCTTTTTGGAATATTACTGTGCTATTAACTAGGCTAAGATCATTAAAAAGTAATGACATGAAGTTGCATGCATCATTATTTTAAGAGAGATTGAATGAAAATATACTGTGATCTTTCTGCTTCTTGCCTCATCCCTGGCTTAATAGGCATTGGGAAGGCCCACCGTGAACATCTATTTTCATATTAAAGTTATTGCTTTGGCCTTGAAGAAGGGAATCTGGGTCATTAGAAAATGAACTGACAGCCCTCATAACGTGTCTTCCTGATTTTTAAATCAGGTTTTCATTAGTGCAAAATTATGAGTGGTTCTCAAAAACTGAGTTGCACAGAAAATGGGTCTAAGGTTCACCCCAAGCTTAAAGAAGGACACTTTCCTCATCACTATTTTCAGGGGGGACATTCCGGTTAAAAAGTACATGGACCTTATTACAATCCTTGTGACCTAGTTATTTCTTCTTCGAAGTAATGACTTCTGAAGACCTGGGGAGATAATGAAGACAAATGTTGTGCCTTGTAGAAACTTGGGAAATTTTACTGGCCACGTGGCATGTCCTGTGTCCAGAACATCAGGAGGGGAGGAAGGTTTTGATCCTGAAGAAAAAGATTTCCATAAAGATATTGTGGATCTCAAATTACAATAACTCCCATCCCCTCCTCTTTCTATCATGCCGCAGTAACCGCTTCTGTGACAGTGTGTCGGTAGCGGGAACATAATCGGGAGTGATCGTAATATTATCCTTTGACCAGAGAGGCGTCAGCTATGTCCGACCTAAATATACATACCAGACATAGGGAAATGCATGCTCTTCTCTCCTCTCCTGAGGCTGGGAGGGCTATGATTGGCTTTCACCCTTCCAGAGATGTTCGTTTATCACAGGAATTCCAGCTCTGTTCTCTCTGAAGGAAAGGAACAAAGATGCACAAACAGGATTTTCTGTATGGTGACTGGACACAGGAACAGAATCTGCAAACTTTATCCCTCCTTCAATTTCACTATCAAAGCTATATAAACCTCCATGTTGGGCCTCCCTGGTGGCCTAGGAATTAAGTCTCAGCGCTAATCACCAAATTACCCAAGTTTGATCCCTGGCCAGGGAGCT
This sequence comes from Talpa europaea, assembly GCF_964194135.1. Taxonomy (NCBI): domain Eukaryota; kingdom Metazoa; phylum Chordata; class Mammalia; order Eulipotyphla; family Talpidae; genus Talpa; species Talpa europaea. The sequence goes on along the minus strand of NC_140079.1, from coordinate 93,511,763 downwards.
GACCCACGTGGTGCAGCAGACCTCTCCTGTCTCACCTGCTGCTCCCTTTAAGAGAGTATTTCAGTTCTGCTGATGTATTTCATCTTCTGTTCTGCTCCCCGTTGTCTCTGGTGAGTCCTCTCATCCCCCCCATATGTCTGGCCTACATTCCAGTTTTTCTACACACACACAAAACCCCTCCATGTAAAATTTAATATTCTAACCTAACAGATTGCAGTTACTTGAATGTTTGCATTTTCCCCTAGGCAAACTATTTTCCCTAAAGAAAAGTTGGAATATTCCACAAAGTATGAAAAGACAGAAAATTAAGTCTCCATCAGGCCATTGATCAGCAACCATTGTTGGCAGTTCAGTGTATTTATCTTCAGATTCTCCATCCCTGTATACCTTTTCAATAATTTACACAATTGTGACCTTCCTGTGTGTACAGTTTTACACCTGCTCTTTTTTCCCCCTAATTTGTTATGTCATTAGTGTCATTAAAAAATCTTCATGAAATCTAAACGGTCTTTTCAACTTTACATTCTAATTAGGGGATTTTGTATAATTTTGTGTGCACACACAATTAAGTATCATGCCATTTGTTTAGGGTTTTAATTGTACACTATGGGACGTTCTTACCACTCACCATAAAAACCACACTGGTGACCTTTTGCTTTCATTAGAAGGCTGATCAAGTCTCCTGTCAAGTCCCAAGAGACAACCAGAGTCAAACCTGTTGTGGGTCTTTCTTCAATAAACTTCTTTACCAGACAAACTGGAATTCCAGGTTGGGGAATTTCTTGGAGCAGAGCAGGGGTTTCTCTGGACCCAGAGGCCCCGAGGCAGAGAGAGGGAGCCCAGGACTGCCTTTTGAGTCTAGAGTTGGGCACACGCAGACATGAGATCGGTTAGGAGGGACAGGGCAGGATCGTCAACTGCTGTCTGAGCAGTTGGTGAGAAGACAACTTAAGTCTTTGAGGCTGCTGCTTTGCTGCCCAGGTGAGAAGTCACCCTCTTTGAGTCAGAGTTCCCTTTCTTTTTTTTTTTTTTTTTTGAAGTCTCATTGGTTCACATCATTGCTTGTATTTTGGCAGTATAGAACCTCCCCCTTCAGATGTCGTCTCCATAGCACATCCTCCACCATAGTCCATTTTGCTCTCTCTCTCAACCTGGTCTCACCTTCTCTCCTTCCCCTCTGGATGCCTCAGTTCTATAGTCAGCTTTCAAGGGTTGATTTTAAAGATTATCTTTGTTGACGTTTTGTTTATTTTCTCTATAGTCTACATATAAGTGATACTATCTAGTATTTCTTTCTCCTTTTGGGTTATTTTGTTTCTGATAACCCCTACCAGCTCCATCTCTGTTTTTTTGCAAATGGCATGACTTTATCCTTTTTGATGGCTGAGTAGTATCCCATTGTGTATATATGCCATGTCTTCTAATCCACTCAAGTGGTTTGGTTAAGGGCTCAGCACCCCCAAGACCACTCTCCACTTCAGAGGCTATGTGCAAGTCCCAGCTTGCTGCCAGTGCTTCTGTCCAACCAGCTGCAGAGTGGAGGTTCCCACAACCTCCGCCTCAGACTCCAGGTCCTAACCTCCAGGTTGCTACCTGTGCTTTTGACCAATAGGTTATTGGAGGTTCCCAGCACCTGCTCTTTAGGTTTCATTAATTTGCTAGAGCAGCTCACAGAACTCAGGAAACCAGTGTACACACTAGTTGAACAATTTATTACAAAGGACACTCAATGGTATGTATCCACTGCCAGATGAGGAGAAACACAGGCCACATCCCGCGCTTCTATCCTCAGGGATTTGGGGAGAGCAAGGTTACTTGTGCAACTCAGAAACTTTCTGAAGCCCCTCTTTGGAATTTTATAGTGAATTATATAGGGATGATTGATTAACTCATTGGCCATTGGTTATTGAACTCAATCTCCCCAGGAGGTGGGGGGAGGGAGATTGAAAGTTCTACCCGCTTGTCCTTTGTCCTGTTGATTTCCCTGGTAACCAGCCCCCTCCTCAGTTGTTTTCCAAAAGTTACTTTCATTAATATGACACAAGGCACCTTTATACTCTCAACACCTAGGGAATAAGGATTTTGGGCACAGGGAGCCAGAATTGTAGAGGAAAACCAATTATCTGTATTTATTGTAAATTACAATATCACAACAGGCCACCTTGGAAGAACCTAGGAAGACTTGGGCCCAGGAGTTAATTATTGGATAGATTTCCTGGGGCTACTGATATCACCACTGACAACACCTCACGTCCTCCCCTCATAGAGCAGTTCGCTGCCCTAACTGGTTGGAGGCCTCCAGATTTTCCTGGGCACTGAATAAATTTTATTATGGTCTTCAGGATACCCCTTTTCAGAATCATGCATCATTTCTGGATAAGTGTAGCTCTCTCAAGAACAAGATGAAGAAAAAGAGAAAAGGCTTGTCTAAAACTGTGGCTTAGCCAGGGAGGAATGACTGAGTAATAGGATGGAGTAAATATTCCAAATGAAATATTCATGGGTGCAGGAAATAGGATCTGTCCTTAATAAAATGATCATGCTAGGTTTCAGGGCCCCTGTGCCTCTCTGCAAATTACGCCCCCATCACTTCTCCCATGTGAGCATTAAGATATATAATTAATGTTCATTGTTAATAATACATTTCTAATTTCCAGTTGCAAAAATATAACTTTTCCCTCTCTTGGAGGATCACCTATATTTTGTCATGAACATTTTATCATAAGGGAAAGAATGATTTAAATAGACAATAAATCGACAGGCAAGCTGCAGCTTTGGGCTTGGGCCAAATTCTTTGGGGAAGGGCTTCATTTATCACCTGGACTTAGCATGGTTCTTCTGCTGATTTATGTGGAAGGAAATGAGAGAGTCCTGTGGAGGGGTCTTGGGGCCCCAGAGGGTTAGTAATAATAAATACAGTACCTAGAGGACCAGCTGTCAGAGTCAGAGCGACTCAGCTGAAAGAGGGGTGAAATGTCTGATCCGGGCCCAGCTCTGGGAACATCTCACCAGGTGTGTAGCTCCAGCAGGTGTGTTGTACATCCTCGGTTAGACCCTCCTTCCACAGGAGACTCAGGGAACCTGTGCTGAGTGCTTTCTCCTCACATATGGTTTTTATCCAGTGTATACTGTGTCACTTACCTACCTTCTCAGTCCAGGGAAACCTGGAGCCAAGGTGCCCGGCCTCCCACCTGCATCCAGGTAGTCATATTCCCTTTAAGTATCTCCTCTTCCTTTTGCTCATTAAGTCCCTAAAAAGGTTTGGGACACAGGTGGAGCATGCCCTTTATCTCCATTTTGGAATTTAAGAAATTGAGACTGACCCAGAACCACTCTGGTAATTGATGCCTGTCAGGGTTGAGGAGTTAGGTGTGTCTAGTCAGTTGTCCAATGTCCTCCCCCTCCCCCGCCCCGGGCACTATCTTGGATCAGGAACCTGTTTCCTTCTTTGTTCCCTGCCTCTCTTCCTTTAACTCCTACAAGGTTGTCTGGTTCCTTATGGTTGCTCAGCCTTCCCTGCTGTGAGGAATTTTATCTTCCCTATTAGAGAAAACACTTATCTCCATCAAAGCTTATCTGCTCGGCACCCCATTCTCTTAGGGACCTTCTTTGAATTAATCTGGTAATTTAATGAAGATAAGCTGATAGTGATTCAGTGAATGAACTTTGTTCCCTAGGTACCATTTTTGTAATGACATCTGCCCCATCTCAAGCCTGTTGACTCCAGATGTTGACATTCCAGTCCTGCTCAGAGAGAAAGATGATCTTGAGAGTATGGTCAGGGCAGATCTGGGCTCAAGAATCAGATGAAGACTTACCTCAGGAATATTAGTCTATTTCACCTTGGTCTTTTGAGGGGAAGCACAAAACATTAGTGAAGCTGTGAAAGTGCTTGTGAACTATGAAATGCCATAAAGAGGTGCAAAAATATAATTAGAAAAATTATATTTCTTCCAATGGAGCAGCACATATTTGTAGGTATTTTGGAGCAAAGGGAAGGAGTTTTCTTCTTAGGGTCTTGAAATTGGGTCTGTTAAAGATCTTTGGCTGCAAGTAATAGCAACCAAGTCTAAGAAAAATGTCAGCTTATAGGAAAACATAAGGACATTCAGGATGTGTGTTCAGTGATGATTTGAGGGTTGAATGGACAGGGGCTAAGGTACACTTGGAAGGAAGGGCAGTGGTGTGTTGACAAGGCTGGGGACCCATGTTTCTACCCTGTTAGTATCACTCAAGGTTGTCTCATTTTTGTCTCCAACTTTTGTCAGGAATGGTTTTCCTGCTTAAGAATAGGTGTGAGATAGACTGTTGAATAACTCCTTTTAGCCTTAATGTAGCTTCATAGATTAATGTACCAACTTGGGAATCTTCCTGCAGAAAATTTTTATGTTTGTCACATGACTGAACTTCTATAGGTCTCAGCAGCCCCATTCCCTGCAAAGATTGACAGACTGACCCTTAGAGCGTCTGACTTCCCTTCATGGAATTGTCTGATTCTTTCTCTATTGAATGGCCCCATCCCTTAAATAGACTGATCTGGGCCTTTCCATTCTGAGATCTGTCCCCTGGGTGTACTTGTATGGCCTTTGGAGTCCTTCTTCCCTGCACGAGCCATCAGATGGCTGTTTAGAGGATCTCCAGCCCAACCAGCCAATTGGACTGATTGAGTAACCAGAATATCTGAGACCCCCATCTTTTGAGCAGACTAACCCAAACTAATGCCGGAGAATCAACATGTCCAGCCTTCAAAAGTCCGAATCTCCAGACTCCTGAATAGAATGGTCTGACCTACAACTTGTATGATTCAGGTTTCCTGGAGTCTGTGTGCATTGAAGCATCCATCTCAAGACACCCGGGTGCCCTAAATTTGGTGAAGGCTTTGTTTCTGGAAGACAGTGACTTACAGAGTGTGTTTCAGGATGGGAAACATTTTTTTCAAGGCAAAGCTTCTATGTGGGCATTTCTTTCCTTTTTTGAAAATTCCATGAAGTGACTTGTGCTGGGAACTGTGCTGAAAAGCATAGTAGTGGTTTTGCTGTGTGTCCTCCATCGTCTGCATCTTTGCAGATATCTCTGGTTAACAATCATGCCAAAATTAACATATTTTTGGCTCAGTGGACATTGCTACATTGTATGGTATGTCTTGGGAGGAAACAAAACCTTGGATGTGTGTTATAATAGTGGAGTCAAAGATCTGAATCCATCTATTCTGATGAAATAGAAATACAATCTGGTGGGTCAGGGGGATGGTTACCCCACAGTTATGCTAGACCTTCTGGGGGTTCTCTGGAGATGACCTAATGTGGGGGTTTGTATTTAAAATGCTCAGGGAGGCAGTCAGTATTTTTATCCACTGATCTTTAGGGTGACCAGATTCACTCCAGCTAAAAAGTGAGCCCAAAACATGAGCAGTAATAAAAGATAATGTCTTCCATTTGTGCATAGACAAACCTCAAGGTTCTGCAGAAATTCTTCTGGGATGTTGCTGGGGAAGGGGAATATGTATTCTGGGTGCCAAGTGGCCTGGGGCTGAGATCCCAACTCTGCTCTTTACTCTGAGATATTCCATTTTTTAAAAAGATTTATTTATTTATACAAGAACTGGGGTATAGGCCAGATCCGCAGGAGGGTGAGAGGATTCACCAGAGACAGAGCAGGGAACAGAACAGGCAGACTGATGAAATACACTGCTGAGGGGAGCAGCGGGCACAACAGGAGAGGACTGTCATGCCGTGTGAGACCCTTGTCAGCCAGCCGGGATCGAACCGGCACTGCAGAAGCTGTGGACAGGCTCTGGATCTGGGGAGCAGGAGCCAATGGACCAACTTTTGAGGGCTCTGGTGGGGTCTCTTTGTTAGGAAATGATTTTAGAATTTGACGCTCCATTTTCCAGGATCAAGAAAGTGATGGGCTTAGATTAGAAGTATCAATAGGTTGGGTAAGTAGGATCTTTCTTAAGTATTTTTTTAAATTAAGGTAATATATTGATAGCAGTGATGAGACTAGATAGAAAGATGCTAAAAAAAAGGACTTTGTGATGCATGAGCAGTGACCATATTATGGCATCACTGGTGTGTGAGCTCTCCCAGGAACAAACACCTCACTCTCGCTGCACCTCCACTCCACGCTTCCACGTTTACCCACCACTTTCCTTTGCTGGCATAGACTTAGTGAGGCCTCACCATGATTTAGTTCAGGCATCCACTCTGTCCAGGGGAGAGTGGAAATACCATCAGTGTTTCACTAAAAGAAGGTTGAGATGATGTGGCTAAAGGTTGAGACATGGATGCTGGGAGCTGCCAACTGCCAGGACAACAGCAGAGATATCATGTCCAGAAGGATCTCCTGCTAGAAGGAAGCTCACAGGTCACTGGTCTGAGTATCCACACCAGATGTCCGAGGCAAACCAATGGTCAAGGCCAGTGGTTCTTAAAATGTGGTCTCTGGATCAGCAGCATCCACACTACTTGGGAATCTACTAGAAATGCAACTTTTCAGGTTCCACCCAGACCTTCCAAGTTAGAAATTCTAGTGGTAGAGTCCAGCACTCTGTCTTTTTTTTTTTTTTTAAAGATAGATTTATTTGTTTGTTTGTTTGTTTGTTTGTTTATGCAAGCACTGGGTACAGTCAGAAGTGCGGGAGGGTGAGAGAATTCACCAGAGCCAGAGCGGGGAGCAGAGCAGGCAGAAGGACCGAAGTACACTGCTGAGGGGAGCAGCGGGCGGCAGGAGAGGTCTGCGTGCCATGTGGGACCCTCCTTTGGTGGGGGAGCAGCCAGGGATTGAACCGGCGCTGCAGAGGCTGTGGGCAGCTTCGTAACCCAGCGCTCAACCGCTGCGCCACAGGGGCGGCCCCCAGCACTCGTCTTAACAAGCCTTCCATGAGATCCTGATGCAGGCTAAAGTTTGAGAGTCACTGGCCATTCAGTGACTGGCTAAACAGATGTCCAGAAACAGATGTCCAGAAACTTACTCCTCCATGTCTAATATTTGCTTACCCTTAGTTTCCCACTGCCTAGTCCTGAATTCCTGGCTCCACAAAAGAGCTAAAACTCCTTCGAATGAGTGCTCTTCTGACCCTCACATGCATTCATGGGGTTCTCCTGTGAGAGTTCTCCACTGGCCCTAGAAATAGCTTGTTATTTGGAGTGGAGGGAAGAATATCATAGCCCAGTTTCCAAAGAACAGCATTTTTCTCATAAAAGATAAACATAGACATAGACTGGGGAATTCAGAGATTTTCAGGGTTACCCTGATAGGATTTGTTTATGAACTACTGTCAGATCACTAGAAGGAATGTCAGAGATTGCTAACTATACTCTTTACTGCTAAGAACTAAGAATGTTCATAAGGTAGAGAATCTGGACTCTCCAAGAAAGAACAATGCTTTGATAGTAGGTGTGGTGTAGTAACGATACCTGAAAGAGGAGATCCTATACCTCTAAGACACAAACCAATGTTAAATCAATTAAAAATAAATAATTTTTAAAAAGAATACAGTATGTAGCATAACCCAAATGCATGCAGTAGGGACCATACTTTGGCATCTAGACAACTAAATACTTTCCCCTCCTAAATACATCCCCTGTGGATGGTGCTGGGAAGTTTTCTGATGAACATATTTCTGAAATATTTAATGCTGTCAGTGAAATTTGTCCTTAAGGATAGAAAAGCCGTCCATCATAAATATTTAATTCTTACATTCCAAATTGATGAATGAGTTAACTGGCTTGAGAGTCAAGAAATTTGGGTTCAAATTCAGTGTGTGCCTTAGTTTCACCACTTTTGGAGATTTGGAGATGAGTGTGTTGGAGAATATCTCAGGGGCCTCTATGACTGTTAAAATCCTGAAGAGGCCTTCATATTTTATGGCACTACAATTGCGGCCATTTAGCTTTAACATTCAAGTTTCCTTTTAATGACCATCACTATTTGACATTTGCAGTACTTTAGAACATTCCAATATAGTCTTAGCACCTTTCTACCTCAAAAGCAAATTTCACTGGACATCTTTAATTGCCTGTTTCTATCCAGAGCAAAATAAAATAAAATTTAGACTGAAAGTCTCTGACCTGAGGGCCTCCCAAGTGGCGCAGTGGTTGAGCGCTGGGCTGCGAAGGTGCCTGCAGCCTCTGCAGCGCCGGTTTGATCCCCGGCCGCCCGGGAGGGTCCCACATGGCGCGCAGACCTCTCCTGCCACCCGCTGCTCCCCTCAGCAGTGTACTTCGGTCCTTCTGCCTCAGCAGTGTGCTTCAGTCCTTCTGCTCCCTGCTCTGGCTCTGATGAATTCTCTCACCCTCCTGCGCTTCTGATTGTACCCAGTGCTTGCATAAATAAATAAATAAACCTTTAAAAAAAAAAAAAAAGAAAGTCTCTGACATGAAAGCCCCAAAGAGACTAAATTACCTGTTGTTGTTTTTTTAAACTAAATTCCAGTAGACCAAATCATGCCTCTTGGTTGCCAGCTGAGAATTTGCCTAAGGAGTCAGTGACCCCTAAACGCTGGCTAAGCCAGGTCCATGTCTGCGAGGGCCCGAATGGGAGGGATTCATCCTGCAGGTGCTCCCTTTGTAGTCCTCAGCCTCCGCTTGGAGATCTGTGACTGTTTCCTTTAGGAAAAACCATTGACTGCTGGAGAGTCTTCTCAGAGTGGAACTGGCTTGTAATGTCGTCTCTGCTGAGAAGTCACCTGGACCTAATTTGGTTCCTGCTTATGAAGTATTGACTGTGCAGAGATGAAAGTATAAGAGCAGTAACTTTAAGATCAGGTAGCCCTGGATTCAATCCTGTTCTCTGATCTTTGCAAGTTGAGTTATTGTGATATTAGTTAATCTTTGGAAGTTTTGGGGGCAGGGAATTGAGTGTTCTGGATTTCTGGAATGCAAGGGGGCCGATTTTTTTTTCTAGGGGACTAAAAATCTAAAGAATCAACTCCTCCTTTTTCCTCCCTTACCCCTGATTAAAATCCTACTAACACAGAGTGTGGGTTTGGGAGTCAAGAGAAACCACTTTTTTAAACAAAATTTTCCTTTATTTCCTTCAAGTTTGTCAGTGAAAGTTACTTTCCTAAGTCTGATGTGCACTTTGAGTATGTAAAAATCAAGCTTTGTAGTAAGAATGGAATTTTCCAGATCTGGTGCATGTAAAAGTGTTCTTTCAGACACCCTGGGGGCTTAGGGAAGCTAAACTGAGGCAGATTGCACTGGCCCCTGTTCTGTGTGGTCATCTTGGTGCGGATAGGTTTCCATATACTTATCTAAGTAAAGGAGTTACATAAAAGAGGAAAGAGGGAGGAAAAAAGGGGAAGGAAAGACAAGGAAACTAGAAAAGGATATAGCTACTTGTAGCTAGAGTCTCACAAGCCCATAATTTAACCCAAATATTCAACTTCTACATGGGAAATGAATACACACTGGAACCCACATATAATAAGGGATGCCCTGTGGCTTTCTCTTACTTTCTGCAGAACATACAGTTGACAACAAATCAAAGCTTTATTCAAATTCTTGAGAAAATGACAAAGGAGATAAATTCCAATGGTTTACCTATTTCTTAAAGTTCTGTTTCTCTGTCTTGGTCTTTCGCCCTCTAAAACTGTCTTTGGTATTTCTCTGAACGGGACCAAATGCGTCTTGATATGTAACTTAGGGATTATGGATGTTGAGATATCCCAAGATCTGCAGTAAGCAAGCTAGAGACCCAGGAGAGCCAAATACTAGAAAAGATCAGTGTCCCAGATCAAAGTGTCAGGCAGGAGGCATTTCCTCAGGGAGGGTCAGCCTTTTTTGTTATATGGAGACCTTCAACTGATTATACAAGGACTACCCATTAAAGACAACCTGTTTTACTCAGTCTACTGATTCTAATGGTAATCTTTATTTTTTTTTTAAGATTTATTTATTTATTTATACAAGCCCTGGCTACAGTCAGAAGCATGGGAGGGTGAGAGAATTCACCAGAGCCAGAGCGGGGAACAGAACAGGCAGACTGATGAAATACACTGCTGAGGGGAGCAGCGGGCACTGCAGGAGAGGTCTGTCATGCCATGTGGGACCTTCGCGGGTGGCCGGGGATCGAACTGGTGCTGCAGAGGCTGTGGGCAGCTTTGCAGCCCAGTGCTCAACCGCTGCGCCACCAAGGGAGGCCCTCTAATGGTAATCTTGTCCAGAAACACTTTTCACAGATGCACCCAGAATGATGATGAAATATCAGGGCTCATATTGGCCAGTTAATTTGACCCATGAAATTAACCTTCATACCGCCTACATGCAAAATCCCATGAGCAGTATGAAAAGCCTTCCCTTTTAAAAGGGAGGGAGTGGGAAGAGACTGATTACAAAGGTAATTTGATATCTTTTCCTCTCATTCCAGTCCCAGTGACTTTGCAAGAGCAGCATAAGAATTAGAGGGGATATATGTAAAACAGCTAGTGAGCAGCAGAGGGCAGGGTTAAAAGAAGGAAGCTTTATTGTTCAATTGTTAGTGATTTCTCTTAGGTGTGTGTAGATGCTCTATCTCAAGCATGAGACAGTCCACAAAACATAAGAAAAGGAACAGTGTGTGTTCTCCAAAACATGCCTCCTCCAGGTGTCTGTGTGGACAGATGAGTGAGTGTTAATGCAGCTTTATGCATTCAATTGGCAAATAATGGATTATCCCACACTCTGGGAGGCCAGCAGCAGACACCATGGATACACACAGAAATGAGATGATATCTTTTCCCCTGAGGAACCATTGTTTCAGTAGAAAAGATAGTCTGGTAAACAGATAAAATAAAAAAACACCAACCAGTATGGAAAGGGTTAATTAGAGAGTGATAGGAGTTCTAGCAGCACAGCACAGTGTCACACACCTGTGACAAAAGGAGCCTGGATTTTCAAGGATAAGTCTGGTTTCTCCATATGAAGTAAAGAGATGATAAATAATGGTGATTTTACCTTTTTTTGTGTTAAGCACTTTCATATCTTTCACATTTTCTCACATCAAAATTTTCATTTGATTTATTCCTATAAGATCCCTGGGAAAATAGATATTAAAATTCACGTTTTTACAGGTGAAGACGCTGAGGCTCAGAGAGGTTAAGGGACTTGCTTAAGTTTACACAGCAGAGAGGTGTGAAGCCTGGTTTTGAACCAAAGTTTTTCTGATTTAGAAGTCCTGCTCACTCTATTGCCCTCTGAGTCCTCTAGAGGAGAGGCTGCAAAGACAGAAATGCCAAAAGGCTTGGACACACTTTGAACATGTTACGGGAGCATGGTGACATTGCAGGAAAGTTCTCTTTGGGCATATGGACATTGGTGATGGGATAGAAAATTCGATGGGAGAGAGATGCACAGATGGGTGGGATTGGGGCACTGGTGGGGATGAAAATGGCCATAGGTATCATCTGACTCCATACACAGAGGTTTGGGTGGGGTTCAGCTGATCAACAAGTGTTATTAAGAGTGTGAGGCTCACATAGAGCATATTTTGAACCCCATCTCTGCCAATAACCAAGTGACAGAGCTTAGGCAAATGACTCAACCTCTCTGAGTCTCAGTTTCCTCATAGTAAAGTTTAAATAATTATGGTGTCCAACTCAAAAATCTGTTGACAGGGAAGATGAGACAGTGCATGTAAGTGACTTAGCAATGTGCCTGGTATCTATTAATTACTCTGTAAATGTAATTATTATCACTCCAGTTAACCATTTCCTTGGAAAAGCATAGACCCATTTTTCCAGTGTACCTAATTTAGGAAACTTTAAGGACATTCATCATGCATTCTTGAAAGGTTCTTTGCCTATATGTAATCATATGCTTTAGATACAGCTGTGCTTTCCAAGTGCACCAAGTAATTTATGCCTGGTCTCAGAGGCTATTTGTGTTTGTTCTGCTGTCGCATAAGGCCGGTCTCTGTGACATGATCATTTCCGCAACTCATCTGCAAGACTGACAAAGCAAATCTATGTCAGTGTGTGCGGGGGAAGGTGAGTGCAGTCACCATGATCACATGCAACTCTTTACCTGCACATGAGCTTCAAGTTGCATAGGGGACTTCAGTGAAATGCTGACCCAGTTCCCTGGGGTGCCGTTAACTAGATTGCATTTGCCATATGCTTAGTACTGTACTGTGTGCTGCAGACCCACAGACCTGTGTACAAATCTTGATATGGCCATGTTTTTGTATTCTCTGGGCTGGGTTTCTTATATTCTGTGAATTCAGTCTTCCCACCTGTAAAACAGGGATGATACAGTCACCCACCATGTAACAACTTTTTGGTCAATGATAGATCACAAACATGGCAGTGGGCCTCAGATTCCTGTTGCCTAGCAACATCGTAACACACACACACACTGCTAGTGTACTAGAGGAGCAATAAGAAGTCATGGAAGATGTCATTTCTCCTCCAAGATGCCCTCCTGAATTACTATTCCAGTGACATGGAGAGGTGCTATTTGTAGACTAGCCAACATTCTAAGATGTTCCTAGGTTCCTTGATCACAAGGTCACCCAAGGATGCACTGCTCAGAATGTATCCCTACCGTTAAGTGACACATGACTGTTTTCTGTATCTCATAGGAAACTTGTAACTTTTCAAAGAAGATAATGTGATTGAAACTTCCAGCATCTAGTGAATTTTCAATAAATAGAAGTACTTAAAGCTACTTCCTACAATTATCTACTAGACTTTCAATCCAAAAGAAAGGACAATGCCTTGTAATATTTGTACCCCCAGCCTATTGCATAGTTAACAGATATGTGTTTGATACATGAATAATAAACTAAGTAAGATAGGCATCATATCCCCCCATTTTACTAATAAGAAAACTGAAACTCTAAGAGATTAAGTAGACTATCCAAAGTTTTATAGTTCCAAGTTGACAAGAAGGGATTTGAACTTGGTTTCTAGAGACCCCAAAGGCCATGTTATGTTTCTCTGAATGTTCTTTTCTTGAATCTTGGTTCTGCCATATTTTCATAAAAATTAAGAGTTCACTGTCTTGGCCTCCCTGGTGATACAGGGGATTAAGCACAGCACTATGAAGCAATCTGCAGCCTCTGCAGCATGAGTTCCCTGGCCGGCCAGGGAGCAACACACATGGCAAAGTGGATCTCTCCTGTCTTGCCCGCTGCTCCCCTCGGCAGTGTATTTCAGTCAGTCTGCCTGTTCTGCTCCCCACTCTGTCTCTGGTGGGTCCTCTCACCCCCCACATCTCTGGCCTGTACTCCAGCTCTTGTGTGCATTGGGGTCAGAATGGGGGGATTGCAATTGTATGGGGAATATAAAAATAAAATTTATTAATTAAAAAAAAAATAAAATAAAAATGAAAAAAAAAAAAAAAAAAAAAAAAGAATTCACTGTCTTAATCCCCTTCAACTCTGCTTTCTTGAAAGGATGTTAATAATAGTAATATTTCCTGAATATTATCATGTACCAGGGGTCATGCTAGATATATTTCCAATATTACCTGATTCAAATTGCAGAATCACACTTTGAAGTAAATACTGCTGTTCTTGGTGACCATTTGAGGAAACTGAGGCTCAAAAATATTGCCTCGTATCACAAAGCAAGTAAGCAACAAAGTTGGGATTCTAACCTCAGCTTGTTGGGGGTCAACCTGATTTTTAAATTCTCTCCCAAATCTATTTGCTTTAGCCAGAGTTCTGGGCTTAACATGAGAGGAAGGATTTCTAGCAGAACTGTTGTAAGAACTCAAGCCGACAAGCCTGGGGAGGCAAAAGTGTAACTGAGCGTCTCCTTGAGCTGTGGTATTTTCTCCTACTCTAACCCCTTAAGGTAAGACTGAACTCCATTTACATGCTGGGTGATGGATATGTCCTAAGGCAGAATCATTTATTTAAACCATGAGATGCATAAATCAGATTTCAGTTATAAACAAAAGCACATTGTACATCTATTTCTATAGAAAAATTAGAGAATGAAACCTTGATTATCAATTCATGCACATCTCAGCTCTCACTATCATTACCTGAAAATTCTTGGGGACAATGTGGGGAGTTTCCTTGAAAGGAAGAAATCCTTGCAAAACATAGAAAGCCTTGACGAGCACTGTAATTCAAGCCACCCAAACAACTTTGTACTGAGAATTCAGAACAATAATTATGTGACATTACTTGCACTTCTTCCTTATGAAAAAAACTCCAGTTGTGTTCAGGGAAGCAAAGCATCCAACTAAAATTCTTGATTTCCCAGATTGCCTTGAAATTAAAACTAGCTATACACTGTGGCCAGACACAAAAAAAATAGTTTGCTGGGTGGAGCTTCCAGGGAAGTTTCTGTTTCCTTGACCAAAGAGGACAGATGACCAAATCCCATTACTCTTACTACCACCATGCAGGCATGTACGTGCGCAGGCATGCATGTTTCCTGCTCCATGTTGCCAATGTTCTGGATATGATGCCTAGAGATAAAGCAGACCAGAGGTGCTAACCTGAGACCATTTGACTGCTAAGCCAAAGTCAGCAGCCTACTCATCCCATGAATGCAGGGCCTGTTTGTTGATTGACTATTCTACTACTTGTCGCTGACAGTATTCCCAAATGAATTGTATGGATTTGCTGAGGCTTACAAGGACTAAGGTAAGAGGGTATTGGCCAATTTTCAAAATAGATTGCTAGTGTGTGTCCTATAGTGAGGATGGAGATGGGGGACAAGATAACCTGGTCCTTATCTCCTGAGCTGGTCTAAGAGTTTTATTTTTTGGTCTTTTAATGAGTCTTAGTTTAAGGAGCCAGCCGGGCTTCCTTCCTCCTTGCATTATACATCAGGGAGCAATGAGGTCAGTGGAGCAAGTCGGGGTCCATGAAGGAGAACTCTGACAATGGGGAGCTTAGAGATATTTATCACACTTTTAAGAGATGTGAATTTCCCAGAGGGAAGACAAGTGGCTTTTTATTTGAGCTGTGAGGATGATGGATCCAGAAACCAAGCAGCATGGTGGAAAGCAGGCACAAATAAAGTCCATCATCTCTGAGGGGGATTCTTCAACATAATCCATGAAGACAGCCTGATTTTTGTAGAAGTTACTCCTTGCTCACTTCACAATCTTTTCTTGGCATTGGCTGTTAGGGTTGTAGAGCTACCTGATCCTGTGAGAACCAATATGGTAATTGGAGGTGAATTGCTTTAAAGGAATAGTGAATGATGGAATGTCCAGCTTCACCATTGCCTCTTCATTTTTTTTTTTTTTTTTGGTTGCCACAGGAAAACCTGTGATGGTGCTAGGGTCTTCTATACTTATTTTTTTAAGAGGTAGGCATTGAAAACTATATCTTATTTCAATCATCTTGGCATTCGATGTTTCTTTTTTTTTGAAGATTTATTTTTATTTATATAAGAACTGGGGTACAGGCCACAGGTGTGGGAGGGTGAGAGGATTCACCAGAGACAGAGTGGGGAGCAGAACAGGCAGACTGATCAAAGACACTGCTGAGGGTAGTAGTGGGTAAGGCAGGAGCGGTCTGCTGCGCCATGTGGGTCTCTCCCTGGCTGCCAGGAATTGAACCCGCTCTGCCGAGGCTGCAGACAGCCTCACAGCACTGAGCTCAACCCTCTGTGCCACTGGGGAGCCCTGATGTTTCTTTTTTCAATTGAGGTGTAATTAATATAGAATATAACATTGTATTTGTTTCAGGTGACAACATAAGGGTTCTATGTATATTTTTTAAAGATTTATTTATTTATTTATACAAGCACTGGGTACAGTTAGAAGTGCAGGGGGCAGGGGGTGAAAGAACTCACCAGAGACGGGGAGCAGAACAGGCAGACTTACAAAATACTGCTGAGGGGGAGTAGCGGGCATGACAGGAGAGGTCTGTGCGCCATGTGGGACCCTCACCCGTAGCCAGAGATCTAACCGATGCTGCAGGGCAGCTTCACAGCCCAGCACTCAACCACCGCACCATCAGGGAGGCCCCAAGGGGTTCTATATTTTTTTGTATTATGAAACGAGCACATAATAAGTCAGATTAACATCTTCTGTTAGCCAACAACCAACTTATTTTCCTCCCTCCATGCCTGCTTTCCGCCCTTCTTTCTTCCCTCCCTCCCAATGGGGTTTTAGGGGGGTAAAAAAGAGAGATAAACTCTTGTGGTCCATCTGCCAGTCTGCTTTTTTCTCCTTTCCTTTTACTGACCTACCTGAGATAAGGGACAAAGAGCGCCATGCTCGATTACCTGGCATGTATTTAAAAGCCCAGTGCTCTCCTGTGCCAAGCCTACCAGCTCTGTCATGGACAGTGCCTGATGTCCCCAAAGGAAAATGTCTGTTATCTGGGGTTGTAAGATTTCTAGGAGATTCCTAGAGCTCATGGTGCATCCCAGCAGAGGCAGGGAATTGAAACGCTATTTTTCCAGCTCAGTCAACTAATCCCACTAACATAATTAGACCATAAAAAGACAACTTCATTAGGGCAGGTATTATTATTATTGTTCCCATTTCAGACCATGGCCTTAATATATAGGCACAGTAACAATGGCCCGGAGCAGTCTGTTGTTTGGGCAGAAGGAAAGAAAGGAGAGATACATCCCTTGACCCGCTGCCAATGACCAGGCATTGAGAAATACATCCACCAGCCCCATGGAAGCCTTTCCACTGTCAAAAGACAAACACAGGCAGACATTCGTTAAAGTGGTGAAAACAGATTTTATTCAGTAACCACTGACAGCAGGGAAAAAGCTGGACTCCATTCCAATTTGTGCAGAGGTGACTTGACTGGATGTTTTAAAGGGATTAGGGTGTGGAGAGAGTGGGCTTAGAGGGTCAGAGGGTGGTCAGGAGACTGCCATTGGCCACTCGCTGTGATTGGAGGGAGGGTTCTGTCCTCCCTGGACACCGGGGAGGGAGGCCCTGTCCTTTCTGATGAGCCCATTTTAGAGGAAAGGCTTGGGTCAGGGGCCTATCATGAGGTGTTGGCCAGAAAGAAACTACATTTCCTGCCAGCATTGAGCTTTCTCAGGTAGGCATTTTAATGGGGAGAGTGAAAAAGGGAGGGGGACAGGGATTATCCTCAGGGATACTGGCTGCTGCTGCTAGAAGCCACGTTGGGATAGAGCTGTTATGCAGCCAGAGTTCTGCACTTGTTACCATGAGGTCAGCAAAGGCCTATAATTGTCAGTGCATGATCTCTCTCTCTCTCTCTCTCTCTCTCTCTCTCTCTTTCTCTCTCTCCCCCCCTCCCCCTCCCCTTCTCTCTCTCTCTCTCCTTCTCCCTCCCTCCCTCCCTCCCTCCCTCCCTCCCTCCCTCCCTCCCTCCCTCCAGGGACAGTGGTTACTGATAGCTAATAGGTGTGCCTGTAACCCTGGGTCTCCCCGTGTTGAGCTTCCCTGCAGCGCTCCCAATCAATGCAAGGTAGGTATCCACAGCTTGGCTGAGTTACCAAGATTACAAATGAAAACCAGTCCCCAGAGGGTGCAGCGTTCCTGTAGCACAGAAGGAAAGCATAATTCTTGCTTACATTGGGCTTTGTGATCAGCTTCTCTCCTGGTAGCTACTCTTGTAACTTCTTTTCAACACTGCCAATCTCACACAAACACACACAGCCCCAAACTTCTGCAGGTCAGGTCTGTCTCCTCCTGCTAAGGCATTCTCTCCCCCACCAGCTGCAGGGTATGCCTTCGCAGTGGCTGTTTCCAACACGACAGCTCTTTTTGCAGTTTTTAAAAATATATTGAATAAATAGTAATAACAGTAATAATGACTTTTTTAATTGTTATAATTGCCAGTTTCTGGATTCACTCTATTTCTTCCAATCCGCCCCATCTCCCCCACAAAGAAAATCATGTACGATTAACATTTTCTGATTCACACAGACAGCTAAAAGTAATTCAGACCCACATCTGTCTTCCCAAAGAGCTCAGGTTCTTCCATGACAACAGGATACTGACAGGAGTAAGGTGAAGGGATAGAAAGGGCTGTCATGTTCATTAGGCATCGTCAGTGTCAACAATGGTTTGAGAGCCCATCAGATAAAGATTAAGAGGATCTTTTACCAGTCCTGGAGATGCTGTCATCTGGAACTTTCAGGTTTATTGGATGTATGGATGGGATGGGATGGGATGGATGGATGGATGGATGGATGGATGTATGGATGGAAGGAAGGACAGGTAGAGAGAAGGATGGATGATGGATGGATGGATGGATGGATGGGTGGATGGGTGGATGGAGGGATGGATGGATGGGATGGGATGGATGATGGATGGATGGGTGGAAGGACAGGTGGA
Organism: Talpa europaea; assembly: GCF_964194135.1. NCBI lineage: Eukaryota > Metazoa > Chordata > Mammalia > Eulipotyphla > Talpidae > Talpa > Talpa europaea. Next base: position 93,493,536 of record NC_140079.1, on the reverse strand, counting down.
GGGATGGCTGGATGGATAGGTGGAGCAATGTATGTATGTATGTATGTGTGTATGAAAATAATGAGGTCAGGCTTTCTCCAAAGTGCAGAGTGTGGGTAAACTCTTAGGATAGCAGTGTAACTTAAGGGTGTCTGATATTTAAGGACCTAAACCTGATGATTTAATTCACTGCTCTCTTGGCCTTCCATCACACAAGGTTCTCAAATGGAATCTCCCCTACAGCGCCCCGACACATGGTCATCCTGTTGCTATTTCGATGTCTGAAGTCTAGAATGCTGACTGTCTCAAAAAATTCTTTCATGTCTTCTGAGTGCTAGCAATTATTTAAAAAGCTCTCTGCTCTCATAAACAAAAGTCTGTCTTTCTCCTCCTTATACTTGTTGGTAATAATGAAATAATGACAGCCAAGATCTACTGATAACTTACCATGGATTCTAAGTGCTTTATGTATTATCTGACTTAATCTTCAAAGCAAATCTGGAATGTAAGTAAGTATAATTATCCTTTTTTTTAGGAGTCGAAGGAATAGATTCAGAGCAGTGCAATGCTCTGCCCACAGTCACGCAAAAAAAACAGTGGCCCAGCTGGGATGCACGCCTGGCTTATGCCAAGCCCTTGCTCTTGCCCATGGTGCCAAGAGGCTGGAGCAAGCAGAGTCCTTTCCTCCCACCCTTCAGATTTCTTAAGAAAGAGATCATGTGTCCTTTCTTCCCTCTCCCTTCCCTGCTGGCTCTTTAAACTGTTCGCTTTCTGAAGGGATTGGCAAGGGGAAGAATTTGAGGTCCACATGCTAAGATGAAGCACTGGAGTGGCAAAGCCAGGCTTATTTTTGTAGCATTTTAGTGTTTTACTTGAAATGGCAAATGAAGACTATCTGGACAGCCCATATGGTCCCATCTAGAGGAACCTTTTGCTTCGAGAGCCTTGGGCTTCTTTGCATTCTGGGGAGTAGGACAGTGCTGTGGCTACAGCTAGCTTCTCACCCTGTGACTCACAGGGACAGGTGAGAGGTGAGGTTTCCTCCTGTTGTCTGGCTTGGTGGGATGAGTGAATAGGGGCTTGGATGACGGTGAGGTGGAGGAGGCAATATTTAGATTTAAATAGGGCACAGGGTAGATAAGGAGGGCCAACCAGGTATTCAAAATTAGATAAGGAGGGCCAAGCAGTCCCCACCCCAACAACATTCCACACAGTTGCCCCTGATCAGTGCTTCCTCCCACTGCAGGACTTAGAATGTGTTGTTACCTCAGTGGGAAATGCTTTTCTTTCTCTTTCCCTTACTCATTTCCATTTGTCTTCAAACTTCAATGCAAACATTCCCTGACTTAATTTTTTTTAAATAATTTTTTCAGTCATTTATCTATCTAACTTTGGGGGTACATTTTTCAAGCCCCCATGTGTATACTCACTTCACTCACCCGCTACCCAAGCTCCTGAGTCAATGTCCTGACCCCTTCCCTCCCCATCGCCTCTCCTTTCCTTCCTATTCCCTCTGGTAAACTGTATATTTTTCCCAGTCTAAGAATTACTTTTTCTCTGCTTTGCCAGTGCATAGTCTTTGATTATTTATATTCCACCAATGAATGAAATCATCCATTTATTTGTCTTTCACATTCTGAGTTTTTTCACTTAGCATCATCACCTCAACATCCATCCGTCTTGTCCTAAAGGCAGTATTTCAGCTTTTTAACAGCCTGGTAGTATTCCCTCAAGTATATGGTCCACAATGTCTTTATCTAGTCACCTGTTGTTGGGCACTTAGATTGCTTCCACCATCTGGCATGGAATCCCCTGTCTTTCAGACTAGCTGAAAATCCTATATTTTAAGTTTTTCTAGTATCAAACATCTCTCTTTTCCATGCTAATCATATCTGCAAATTTATGTTTAGTTCTGTGCTTATTCAACTAACCTTTATCTTCCCTGTTTAATCATAAACTTAAAAGAACAGCCTGGTCTATTTGTTTTTCACCATTGTTTTTCTAGTCCCTAGCAAAATGTCTGGAACAGAGTAAGGTCTCAGAAAATGTTGTTGTTTTTTTTTTTTTAAATTGGAAAACGAATGAAATAATAGGAGTACAAAAATAAAAGTCAAAGCAAAGTCAGAAAAGGAAAGTGACAGAGAACCTCAGGTGAGCATTGGAGATAGTTAAATCGCCAGGCAGCTTCATGAGACTTGTCACCTACAGTTACCATATGCAGCAGGTGCCTCCTAACTTTGTACAGTGCACAACCCATTCAACTGCATTTAGTGATCCTACCAGGCCTTCCAAAGGGTCTTTGCACATACGTGCCAGATATACTTAGGAGTCAATGGTAAAATTCTTACCACAAGTGAAAAAAATTTTAGTAACTATGTATGGAAACATCTTTTGAGTTCTTCTGCACATTTCTTGACTGGATTGTTTATTTTGTTTTTGTTGAGCCATGTGAGTTCTTTGTATATCTTTGTGATCAGTCCCTTATCAGTTGAATGAAGTGCAAAGATTTTTTCCCAATCAATTGGGTGTCTCTCTGTTTTGGTTAATGTCTCTCTGGCTGTACAGAAGCTTTCCAGTTTGATGTAATCCCAGGTGTTTATCTTTGCCTTCACTATCACTGCTTTGGGTGATGAGTCTTTAAAGATGTTTCTGAGATATATGTCTTGTAGTGTTTTACCTGTATTTTCTTCTATATATTTTGTGGTTTCAGATCTTATGTCCAGTTCTTTTATCCATTTTGAGTTGATTTTTGTGCACGTTGAGAGGTAGCTGTCTAGTTTCATTTTTTTGCATGTGGAGGCCCAGTTTTCCCAGCACCATTTATTGAACAAACTGTCCATGTTACATTGCATATTCTTTGCTCCTTTGTCAAAGATTAGTTGTTCATATAAGTGTGGCTTTATTTTTGGGCTCTCTATTTGGTTCCACTGGTCTGTGTGTCTGTTTTCTCCAAAGAGGAAATGCAAATGGCCGACAGGCATATGAAAAAATGTTCCACATCCCTATCATTAGGGAAATGCAAATCAAAACCACACTGAGATACCACCTTACACCTGTAAGAAAGGGACATATCAAAAAAAGAAGCAACAACAAATGTTGGCGAGGATGCGGTGAAAAAGGAACTCTCCTACATTGCTGGTGGGAGAGCAAACTGATCCAACCATTGTGGAAAGCTATCTGGAGGTTCCTCAGTCTACTAAAAATGGAGCTATCATCCAATCTGGCAATTCCACTACTAGGGATCTACCCAAAGGACACAAAAACAGTGATTCAAAAGAACACCTGTACACCTATGTTTACTGCAGCACTATTTACAATAGGTAAAACCTGGAAACAACCCAAATGCCCAAAAATAGATGACTGGATCAAGAAGATGTGGTATATATACACAATGGAATATTATTCAGCAATCAAAAAAGATAAACTCATGCCATTCGCAGCAACATGGATGGAGCTAGAAGGAATTATGCTCAGTGAAATAAGCCAGAAGGAAAAAGAAAAATATCGGATGGTTTCACTTATAGCAGGAATATAGGGAAACCAAATAAGACATCAGTGTAAAAAAATAATAACAGTACAAAGCACAACAAAGCAAAAACAGACAATTATAAACCAGAGACATCCTGCAGGGGAGGAGGAGGGAGAGGGATCAGAGGGAGGGAGGGAGGAGAACAGGGACTGTGGTGACGGTGCATGGATGCCCTGGGGAAGGAAATTCTATGGGGATTCCATCTGAGGGGGTGGGGGGAAGCAAATATTGTCCAAAAAAAATGTAAAAAATGAGAAATGTTAAAAGAAAAAAAGAAAAAAAAAACTATGCATGGAAACAAATTCAGAAGTCAGTTTTTATGCTGCTCACTTCATAATATATAAAAACAAAGAACCCTTATGTGGTCACCTGAAACTAATATAATGTTGTATATCAATTACATCTCAATTGGGAAAAAAAAAAGAAACATTGAATGTAAATAGAGGGAGGGAAGGAGGGAGGGAGGGAGGGAGGGAGGGAGGGGAGTAATATCCTATTAAGGTAAAACACACAACTGAGGAGAGAGCAGCAGAGATGTGGATGGATTCTGGAAGGTGGACAAGCAGATGAGGACATGAGAAATGACACTGCAGAGTAGAGACAGTTGCACTGTAGGCATTTAAGGCACAGGACACTGTGGGGTGGGATGGGTTGGGACCTAGACACTGAGCGGGGAACATTTGATGCTCTGGGTGTCCTGCTCCTCACCTGACTTGGACAAGTACCTCTCCTCTCACCCATCACCATCCCGCATGCAGGTGGGCTCTCTGTGGTAATAAACAAGGAAAGCTCGGGATGCAGCAGACAGAGAAGAGAAATGGGCCAACACTGGGGCCTCTCAGATCCCCTCAACCAAATCTTGTTTTTTGTTTTCTGGAGAAACCAACAGATCCATGAGAGAAGACATGAAAATACTGAAATAACGTGGCTCCTAAATAAATAGGCTGACTCACTGCCTCATTACCCTTCAAAATTCCGTTAGTCAACAGCCCTACCCCCCCACATGCATGGACTTCCCAAAGGACCTTAGAGAGTCCTGCTGTTGAAAATGACATAGTGAGAAAAAAGAAAGACCAACTTCAAAAAGAAAGACCCAAATAGGAAGAAACAAGGAGGAAACAGGAGAAAGCTACAGTATTTAATTATGTGGAGGGAAATAGAAGACTCTGTTAAAGGAGTTGAGTGGCTGCCCCAGAGAGCAGGTAGAGAGGGTTGGACCTGCTGATTTTCATTATGAAGCATTCAGCACTCTTTGATTTAGGAAAAATGTATTACTTTCACAAATATGAAATTTAATTTAACCAATATTCTTCCAAAAATGGATTGTTTTCCACTGAACAGATGTGAACTGAGGTTCCAAAAGTTTAGGTCACTTACCCAACAATCACATAGCAAGGAAATCATAGAGGCAGATTTGGACTGACAAGGTTCTGTCTTAAAAGCTCTGGATGTGGGGCCTCCCTGGTGGTGCAAGTTAGGGTTAAGCATCAGCACTGTGAGGCTATCTGCAGCCACTGCAGCTTGAGTTCACTGCCCAGCCAGGGAGCTACCCACATGGTGCAGCAGACCTCTCTTGTCTCTTCGCTGCTCCCCTCAGCAGTGTATTTCAGTCAGTCTTCCTGTCCTGCTCCCCACTCTGTCTCTGGTGAATCCTCTCACCCCTACACCTCTGGCCTGCACCCCAGCTGTTGTATGCATAAAATATCCTAAAAAAAAAAAGCTCTGAATGTCCCTGTTCTTCATGAGTGATGCCTTGTTGGAAGTATAAAATCACTTAAAGAAAACCAACCCCCTGACAGACAACCTACACATTCCCCCCACCCCCCGCATTAGCCTCCTTTACGACCAACTAGAGTGAGGCAGGTGTTTGTTAAACTCTTCAAGTCCCTGTTTAAGGGATACAGACTAGAAGCCTCTAGGGACATCCAGCTACTCATCCCACAATTCCAGGCACGATTTCCATTGTGGCCCAGGCCGTTATTGCTGAAATTCAATATGGTGGCCCCCAAGGATTACCCGAAAACAGCAAGGAATGAAAAAAACACAACTTTAAAATACATTATTGATGGCTGACTGCATTGGGAACTGGGGAGTTTTGAAGCATTCTTTCAGAGATGTTTAAAAAAAAACCCCTTCTTTAAAAAAAATAAATAAAATGGGCTCAATGCCAGAAATGCAAGTCTTTATAAGAATTGTTGTTTCAAGTGTTAGCAGAATATTTTGCAGTTTGGGCAGCTCCCAGAAATGCCAACCTCTTGCTTCCTAGGCTGTCATTAAAGGAAGCATTTCAGGGATGCTGGGAGTTTAATCTAGATATTTATAAATAAAATTAGATTGATAGATTAGGAAGGAGCTAGAGGTCGAGGAGAAATACTGTTTTGTCCTACTTTGGGTTTGACAACTCAAATGCAATTGGGGCTGAGACTGTGGAACCCAAAGATGGGAGGCCTTTGAACTCTTTGGTGGAAAGAATCTTATCCCAATCAATCTGGATCACCAGTTCTGTTTATCAAAGGCCACTTCCTCTCGGAAGCTTCCTCTGATGCCCCCACCTATCCCAGCATGGGCTGTCAGGTGTCCAGCTTTCAGCAACTATGGAAGCCCCATCTATGCCCCCTATGTTAGCAATGGCTATGCCTAATGGAACTGTTTGCTTATTTTCAACCTTCCTTACCTGATTGTTAGCTCTGAAAGCTTAGGTGCTCTACCTGTCTTGTACTGTACAACATCTCATCACCTAGCAAATGGCAGCCTTAATAAATATTTCCTAACTTGCTAGATGAAAAGAATGAAATGTTATAATTCAACAAACATCCCCAAAAGATGTTTATTTTTCTCAGTGGTGTGGCCCACCTTCCCAACCTTACCTAGAAAGGCTGAAATATGATATTAAAAAAATATTTATTTATGCATACAAGAGCTGGAATGCAGGTCAGAGGTACTGGGAGTGAGAGGATTCACCAGAGACAGCGTGGGGAGCAGAACAGGTGGATCTATTGAAATACACCGCTGAGGGCAGCAGCAGGTGAGACAGGAGAGGTCTGCTGTGCCACATGGGTAGCTCCATGGCCAGGGATCAAACTTATGCTGCAGTGATTGCCAATAGCTTCACTGTTCTGAGACTTAACCTCTTGTACCACCAGGGAGGCCCTGAAGTATGACATTTTTGATTACTACAATATTTTTTTTTGGTTAAAAAAATTTCTAAATAATGGATGAATGTTGCATAAAGTGAGGAGACATACATGTTTCAGAGTAATGAGACCATTTCAACCCTGAGGGCAATCATCACTCCCTCAGCCACTCTACTGAGCCCTTTACCTGATCAAGAGGTGTGCTTGTGTGTGTTGCAGTCTTTCAGCATTCCAATCTTGGAATTTATCAGGGAATTTCTCTGCTCCCCCATCTCGATCCCTTGTTACAGCAAGTGTGCGGGGACCTCCATGTTGCTGTGTCTCCAGTCCCCTCCCTTTCACCTTTTGGAATGTCACCAGCTCAGACTTCAGCCTGTGGAAGAAGAACTTAATTATTCCTTTCGACTTCCATCTCATTTCTCTCCTCATCTTCTTTATTTTCCCTGACTAGGAAGGTCACTTCTTGTGTGAGTTGGATTCTTTTTGGACTATTGTATGGTTTCCAGTCATATTGGATAAACTACACCTATAGCTCTCTGACAGTCAACTGTTAAAATAAAGGACTAATAATAGGGTTTAACTGGGCAAAAGTGTTGATAAGCTAATTTTAATAGCTGAGATGCCAAAGAAATTAAATAGTTCCCTAGCATGGCTTATGAATGGAGTGACTGGTTTTCCAGATCATTCTGAGTCACATATCAGCACTTCATGACATAAGAACTGGAAGGCGGTTTAATGCATGTGAGGTCTGAATACCTCGTTTTATGCAGGGAAGTCTCACAGAGCTGAAGCGTGTCAAGCAGGTGTTGTGCAGCAGTTGAAGAAGTGACTTGGCAATGGGAATAATATTTAAAATCTACCTAATTTGCTCTATCTATCACAACAATCATGCTCCCAGACAGCCATTGTACCATGAGGCCCCCAGGGAAAATAGGAGAAAAACAGTTGCCTCAGAAAAGAGCAGGATAAATACAGGTGGAATTCTCATAAGACAGGAAGAAGTGGGAATCCTTTTTTTTTTTTATTCTTCTCTTTTCAGGATGGATTAAACCAAGGAAAAGAGGATGTCGGGAGATATATGAATCTTTTCCATATCTTTTCAGGATCAGTCTTGGGAATAGGTTGGGATTTGGGGACTAGAAACTTCCCAACCTGACCTTATACCAGTAAGGTGACCTGGATATCAGAATAATAGAAGTGTAATAAGATGGAATGAGAGAGAGAGAGAGAGAGAGAGAGAGAGAGAGAGAGATCCCAAATGACATTCCCAAATGGCTGATGTAGAATGGACCAAGAAGTTTCACATAACTTATGGCGGAAGAGGAGGATGGTAGCTAAGAGTCTATCTTGGAAGTTTTCCAAGGTGAGACAAGTTACCTTGCTGGTCCAGGATTCCAAGAGAAGGGGTCAAGTGTACCAAGGCTTTGGCAACAGCCAACATGTGGTTGAATCAGAATCTGGATCCTGACAACATGAGAAAATGGCCCATGGGTTCAGCAGCTGCAGTCTCCCAGGGAGCAACGAGTGATCATCGACCAGTTGGGTATAAGGTGTTGCTCCAGGGAACAGGGGTTTCCAGAGTACTCAAGCATCCAAAGTCTTTTCCCTTCCCCCTTTGCCCAGAATCTATCTTGGGAATGATCAAGAGGAGCGGAAGGAAATTGGAAAGACCACATTATCCAAAAAATGTATGAGTTTCCTATAGAAGATGTTCACATTAGTGAACAAGACTAAACTTGCTGGATTCAGACTAAATTTATCCCCTCTCCCTACTTCCATTTATCCACCCACCAATGAAAATTAATGAGGGAATTCACAAAGAATGTTAGACTAGTCTTGGAAGATAAATAAGGCACATTTTTCCTTGCACACCGCTGTAGTGTAGCACATTTGCAACTTAGTTATAAGTTTTAAGAACCATTGCTGAGTTTTCTCTCTGATGTATATCTGGAGCCAAAATCAGATGCTTACTCAAAAGCATTACCAGCTGGTAAGGTTTATTGTTGGGCCATGGAGACCCCATGGATTCCTACCTTGAGCAGTTGGCATGATGGACAATTCAATGGTGTCTTCCCTTTCTATAACCTGGGAACATACTTTGAAGGATAACTCCATATCCCCTATAATGATGTCATCTCCATTCTTCACAGCCGGGACAGTTAGAACCATTACATTGTACTTCAGTTAGAAAGGAATTTAAAAATCATCTAATCCAATCCCTTCATGTCACAAATGGGGAAACCAAGCTTTTGTGAGGCAAAGTGGTTTGCTCCTTGGCCACAGAGGCAGAGGTAAGGTCAGAGCTGATGTATCTCATCCCCTGCTTCTCTCTGCTAATCTGCACTGCATTTTTCAAGCTACCCCATGCACAGAAGATCACACCCAATGTAACAGCCATCTGTTCTCCATGTATGCACATGAGGCCTATGCCCTGATGATTTCTGGGACCTCTGGCAATTCTCTGACCTCTGAGACAGCTTCATACACTTTCCCCTTGAGCTCCGACACATCCCAAACTTGAAACCCACAGAAGCAGCATTAGCATAAGTCACTGGGACTTGGAAAATTCTAAGAAAACACTGACATGTGGATGGCAGGATTCAGTGTTCTCAGCCTTCTCTAACGGAATCCACAGGATGCCAAAAGACAAATGCATTTTTCTTCTCCAAATTATTCCTCCTACAAATGCTAAGCATCTCCATCTGGGAGGCATTTAACATTTCAAGCAGCTATTGCTAATCTGTAGGAGGACCAGCCAAGCATCAACTGTCTCCCCAAAATAACTCCCCTTATTGCCTCAGGAGCTGCTGAGATCCAGCCCTGGCAGGAGGAGAGGAAGAGTGTGTCTGGGGAGACCCCAAAGTTGGAAGAAAGCAAGGACAACCATCTTCTAACCTGGGCCCTCTCCTCTCTCTTCAGACATGTGTTCACTGACACAATGTATGGATGTCATTGAAGGATGGATTTCCAGAAGGATCCCGTCCATGACGTTTCCCCAGATGATGGTCTCATGTTTCTTCTGACACTTCAAGTTCATTCAGTTACTGACAGGAAATCACACACATTTTCTGCTAGGCCAAGTTAGAACACTCCCATAAAAGATGACAGTGATGGGAATATCTGGGCTTTGAATAAGATCCGAGAACTTGATTTTGCCATTTCCTCTTCTATTCAAATTTGCCAAATCCGACCATGGGGAAATGAACACCAAGCTAACATCTCCAGCCACTAATCCTGCATCTCCCCATTTATTTACCTTTTACTTATTATCTATAGGGTGGTGGTCAGTGGCATGTTGTCCAGGATAGAGGAGACCCACAGCCTCTGTCATCAGAGTGTGTTCACTAAGGAGGTATATATAAATTACATACAAAAATATTATTAAATCTGGGTGGAATGGTGTGGGAAATCCTGACAAAGGACTACAGGAATTGGAAAAAGACACTTTCAGCTGAGAGGTCAAGGGAGTCTTCTTGGCATAAATGACATTTATCCTAGACTTTTAAGGAGAAGGAGTAGAATTTGAAGATAGTAGATGAGGGAAGGACATCTCAGGTGCATGGAGCAGCTCAAGCAAGGGCAAATCAAGGTTGCAGCAGTGCCCAGGACTGAACTGCATTCATTCATTCTTCATTGATTCATTGAAAGCAACATCTGTTTACTGTGTACAGAATATGTTCAGGAATACAGATCTGGGAATGGAGCACATTAAGGCACATGAAATATGGCTTCACATAGCTTTTATCTAGTGGGCTTTCTCCTTTACTTGAGGAGAAAATGCAATATAGGGTGATAAGAATAATAGCTGATGGACCATAAGAAATGTTCAGAGAATAGAGGATAGACACTCAACTCAGGCAGGAAAGACTTCTGACAGGGGGAGGAGGCAGAAGCAAACACCAAAGCTGGAAGGAGAAGAGAACCTCAGTGCATACTTGGTGTGTGCACAGGCTCTGTGATCAGAGATGAGAGGGCAGCATGCCAGGTGGACAGGTGGCAAGAGAGTGGAACTCAATTAAGATATTGGAATGTACTTAGAACGGGGACTTCCTCTAGTCATTCTACTATTTATGCCACTAGGATGGAAATAGCAGGGGAGTCGATTCCCACCACCACCTGGAGTCCCGCTGGCAACCCATGATGGGTGAGAAAGTCTAGTTTTGAAACGATGCAGAGATAATGCCACCACATGTTTGTCAGTATTCCCATCCCATCCTGTGCTGCTGCTTCGCTTTTCTCAGTGTGTCAATCTCCATTACCAATGACTTGATGGAGGACAGGGAGTAAGTCCCCAGAGTTGCCAGTACAGGTTGAGCTACACAATAGGTGCTCAGTGGTCACTGGGTGACCTGTTGACATTTTCACATATGTGTGTGTATGTGCATGTGCATGTGTGTGAGCGGGACTGAAGGGGTGCTAGCTGTGTGATTCTATGGTGGCTAAAATAGGGGCTTATTCTTATATTTGAGATAATAAAGTTTTTCTCTTTTATTGTCATTGTTGATTCTTTTTTTAAAGACTTTTTATTTATGCAGACAAGAACTGGAGTGTAGGCCAGAGGCGTGGGGATGTCACTTGATCTTTACAAAATAGAGAAATATCTGTTTCAGGTTTTTGGAAATTTAAACATTTGATAAATCCCCATGTATCAATTAAAGGAGAGAAAGTATTACTTTACACTATACTTTTAAAGGGATTGCTGAATATTAAAAAGAAAGAAAAGTTAAAAAATTAAAAAATCTAGCATCATTAGAGAGATGTTGATGGAGCTCTTCATTAATTTATGCATTTATCAATGTGTGCTTTTAAATATCAGGATTGGGTGGTTTTATATGGTGTTATAGGATGCATTTGAAGCTAATACAAATAGCATACGTTAAATTCTTCTAAGTTAGTATAATTTTTAATAGCTGCATGGTTTGAGAACTTAAGCCTTGACGAGGAAATGAGCATTAGTCCAAACGAAGATGCAGTTTCTGCTTTATGTGCTTCAAGAAGATGCCCCCGTCAAGTCCTCAGAATTTGACCTGAAGGTCAGGAAAAGCTTCCATAAGAAGGCCATGACTGATTTTAAATCTAGGTGGTAATTCCAGGTTGTCACTAGGGAGGCATGGGGACAGAGATGGGGTGAGCTGGGACACTCAGCAACCACAATAGGTGCGAATTTCCTACAACAGGTCGAAGGAGACCTTTCAAGGACTTCTATTTTCTGACTTCCCCAACTATTTGTGTGTTTTCATGTGGCCTCTGGGCATTTCATTGAACTCTTCTGTATTTCTATTTCTCAGTTGACTTTGCTGGGCTTTCTAGGTCTCCCCTGTAATGTTTGCAACTAATCCTGAGAGCAGTCATGAATTCCGCCTTTGCTGGAGGTCAGGCAGGCACTTCTCAAATGACTCTGTCCTTGTGTGAGCCTTACTGTTCTTTAGCAGATGGGTTCGCTCTTCCTAGTCCAGAAGAAACTGACCCTTGTACCAGCTGCGAAATTCACGAAAATGGTGCTCAGTTGTGAGTAGAGGTGCAGTTGGGATCCCAACCCAGACCTGTTGCCAGTGTATGTATGTCTGACCTGGCTTTAAAATTACCTTGTATTTTTAACATTTAAAATTTCTATATTTGATTCTGAACCCTGTGTTGAAAGTGAAAGCATCAAGAAATTTCTACTTTCTTTTACTAACTAGGTAAATTTTGTTTTTGCTGTGGGAAAGAATGTTTCACATGAGATCTAACCTCCTAGCAAATGTTTAAGTCTGATACTGTATGGTGATTCCAGGCATTGTGTTGTACTGCAGATCGCTAGAAGTTACTCATCTTGCAAAACTGAAACTTCATGCAAGTTGAACAGCAATTCCCTGCATCGCACCCCCAGCCCCTGGCAGCCACCTCTCTGGTCTCCATTTGTATGAGTTTGACAGTTTTTAACGCCTCATGTAAGTGGAATAAGGGAGTGTTTGCCCTTCATAACTGACTTGTTTCACTTAAAATTTTATCCCCTAGGTTCATCCATGGTGTTGCACATAGCAGGGTGCCCTACTTTATAAAGAGTAATATTCTATAATACACATTTGCCACATTTTCTGTATTCATTCATTAGCTGATGGATTTTTAGGTTGTTACATACACTGGCTCCTGTGAATATTCAAAATTGAATATTCAAGAGTGTGGAGTGCATGTCTCTCTTTGAGCTCCTGATGTCAATTTTGTGGGGTAGATATCCAAATATAGGGTGACTGGTGCATGGAATAACTTTATTTTTTAATTTTTGAAGAACCTCAATATGTTTTCCATAGAAGCTGTAATATTTTGTATTACTACCAACAAGAGTTCCATGTTCTCCACATCATGACCAATGCTTGTTTGAATGTCGTTTTACGAATGACCACCTTAACAGGGGAGTGGTTTTAAGTCATTGTGGTCTTGAAAAACAAACTAATATTTTGTTTTTCTACTTGTCTTCTTTAAAATTGAAACTATCAAAAAGCAGGGCCCCTGTTTTGTCCAGATCTTGAATGAAAGTGTTTTGTAGTTGGGGAAAGTGTTGGTTTGAGAGTTGTTCTTTACAAGGTCAGCAACGCATTGCTCTGTTGACCTCAAACAAAAGCAGAGTTCTTAGACAACAAGCAGTAATTATTCAGAAACAAAACAACAGAACAATTGGTAGATAGTCTTCCTGTGCACTTCCCCGAATTCCAGACTCACAAGCACCCTATATAACCTCTGGCAGACCCTCCTTCTGTTTCCACCTGCGGTGCAAACAGTGGGCAGTGAAGGGCATGTTGGTCCTGTAGTTGGCTGATTTATGCATGTGTGGGCTCTCTCCAGCCTCCTGACCTCATTTTAATAGAGTTCTGAATATTAATGTTCACACCTCTATTTCTGTCTTTTTTAATAAGTTGGAGAGGAATATTGAATTTTGTCAAAAACCTTTTGGTATTTGATTATGGTCTTTTCTCCTTTGACTCACTGATATGATAAATTATGTTAATAGATTTCTGAATACTAAAAGATTCCTAATATTAAATCATCCTTGGTTTCCTGCAATAAAACCTACTTGGTCATGGTAAATTATTCTTCCAAAGCATAGCTGAATTAGGTTTGCAGGTATTTTATTCAGTATGTTTATATGTGTATTGATACGTAAAATTTGACTGATGCATTCTCCTTTTTTGACTATTATTAATGGCTATTAGCAGCCAACTCATGCCAACCTCACCAAAGGTATCAGGACACATTTCCTCTTTTTATTTCATCCTGAATAGTCACATAACCTAGGAACTATTTATTTTTCAGAAATTTGAAGTAACTAATAGAGTAATTTAGGCCTAGTACCTTCTTAAGGAAGGATTTTTATAGGAGTTATTCAGTTCTTCCCAAAGTTAATGATATACTCAGAGCCAATGAAAAATATACTTTGGTCATTTGAATCAACAAATCTCTATTATTTACTATAAATTACAACATCACAAGAACCTTTCTTGTAGCATTATTAACAACATACTTAACCACTGACAGGGTTTAATAAATATTAGTCATTTTCTAATTTTGTAATACTTGTGCTTACAAAGAAAATAGCATTCAGTTTATATATTAACTGTATAGGTTATATATTTGCTTTCCTAAGTTGAGATTTTAAAAATCTATCCTTTTATTCTTATATTTTTCTTAGTTTTCACTTGATGCCTTGGAAAAAATATCATTAATTTTTTTTGTAATTTCTCTTCATTCTTTCTTGTTTAATAATAAAATTTCAGACTGAAATCTTGGTCTATCACATTTTTGTATACTGTGTTTTCTCAGGGCATTAATTTCTGAATAACCTGTAATCATTATTTTGTCTTTCTCTTTCATTGGCATGTTATTTGGGAGAGAGATGTTCAATTTGTAAAGGTTTGGATTTTCCTACTTTGTTTTTTATTTAGATTTTAAGTATTCATTTCTATTATAAATGGTCCAATAACAGTATTTTCTATATAGTATTCTAAATTAGTATCTTCTACATATGTCCAGGGCAATGTGACCTAAGTTACTGTCTTTTCAACATTGTTATTTTGAGTGTATGTGACCTAATGTTATATAAATTTTGAAAATTGTATTAATTGATCTCTTGAAAGAAATTTCATTTTCTTCTTGATATAACATTTAAATATCAGTTCAATCAGCCTTAATTATTGCATGCAGTTGCCTTATATCCTTATTTCTCTTCTTAATCTATCAAAATCTGAGGATTAAAAATCTCATAGGGCCAGTGTGTTCATGTCATTTGTCCCTTGTATTGTTAGAAATTTTAGCTCTAAGTATTTCAACAAAATGAACATTTATGATTGTTGATCAGCTTTGTGAATTGCACATTTATCATTCTAAAAATGATCCTGTTATTCTATTTAAAGTATTTTACTTGAATTCTACAGTGTCTGACATTCTTTTTTCATCCCCTGGCTTAATTTTGTTTGCAATGGGCCGGTGGTACCTTTTTGCTCAACCATTTGCATTTAATGTAATTATGTAAGTTTGTTTTACTTGTGGCCAGTGCAGACAATGTAATTTTGGATTTCAGTTTTTGACCCAATCTCAAAGTCTCTGAGTTTTCATTGGGTAAAGATGTATGCAAAATATTTGCATTTATTTTCATAGCACATTTGTTTGGGTTTACTTGTATCATTGTGTTCTCCAGCAACTTCAGTTTTATTAACTGCCCACCCATTTCTTATTATAGAAGGCAAAATAACAAAGTAATAGTAATGAAAAGCATACCTGAATGAGCTGTCAGCCCCTAACTAGCATTGTTTGCAACAACCAGGAGTGCAGTTGGAGTCACATGAGTGACCTGGAGTCCATCCTAGCAAAAGTTGCAGCATAGTTTTAAGGAAAGATTAGACTAAGGGAAATGTTGAAGACATTTATGGAAAATGAGAGATTAAAATTATTTTGTGGGGCTTCTGGATCAGAATTTAACCACTATGTATATTTTAGGAAGTCAGAGCTCTGAAAAAAATCTAAAATTGGACCCTGTTCCTCCATAAAGTTATGAATCTACAGTCATCAGAGATGTGCAAAAAAAAAAAAAAGTTGGACATCAGGATGCACTTGCACTGACTCATAGTTTAAGCAGAGACTTCTTATTGGTATCCTAAATAATCAAACCTCTGAAAATCCATAATTACTGGGGAAATAGTGACATTGACAAGATCTCTTTTCCCTTCTTAGATGGGAATTCTGCTGTGGATTCTATGGTGTGTCCCCCAAATGTAAAGCCCATGCTTCAGCACTTCATGTGCACGTGTGGTGTGTGATGCTCTGTGTATCCATGGAAGTCTTTGTAGACAGGGCTCTTAACCCTGGCCGAATGTTAAAATCAACAGGAGTTCTTTTGAAAAATACCAAGGTCTAGTTCCCACACTCAGGTTGTTTGAACTTTTCTGGGGTTGCAGCTCAGCCACTCTCTTTTTAATAAGCTCCCCAGATGACTCTAATCTGCAACCAGTCTTAAGAATCACTGCCAAAAGTGTTAGAATTTTCAGCTAGGCCAACATCTGCTTTGCCTCTGGCACAAACATCCATTCTCCATCTTCTGGCCACTCAGCCTAGTTTTGTTTGGGAATCCATCACTTCCCAGTCTTAGAGTTGCTCAGTTTTCATTAGGTAAAGATTTGCAATTTTGGAGGCATTGACTCCATGATTCTGAATGGAACATGTTAAAAAAGGAGACAACAGGCTCCAAATGGAGTTACTTGTGCTAAAACCCACAACACCAGACTAGTAATTACTAGTCTAACTTAATTACAGTTCCACCCTCTCTTTTTAGCAGTCAACCTGGAATCACCTGGTCAGCACTAGTGAGGGAATCCACTTGATAAGCCTCTGCCTTCTCCCAAAGGAAGGTGGTCTTGCCTGAAACCACCCTCTTTTTGCTGGTGTGGCTTCTTTGTCCAATCCCCTTTTGCCTATGAGTCTTCACTTTGCACATCTCTTCAGAGCTCCTTTCTACCTGCTAGGTGAATATCTGCCTGATTCACGAATTATTGAATAAAGCCAATATGATAACCATGATGAAAATGCACACATTGTGCAAAAATGAAAAATGATGTAAAAGTATATAAAATTAAAATAAATAAATAATAATATGTTCAATATCTCTGAAAAATAAAAAATAAAATTTACTCAAATTTTGCTCTCTAATAAACAGGACTCTCTGACTTCAACCAGCACCACGTTCTCCAGGACAATCTGAGAGAATCAGGACTTTGAGGAGGCTTTGTAATGTCACCTGGATGTTAGTCTGGTAGAAGGTGGGCCAGAAGAACAAAGCTCACACAGCAGAAGGTAGGGCTGAAAGGTGGAGAACCTTGAATCCTCATGACGTCATTTGAACCATGCATGTAGCCACAGTTGTGGTCACCTTAATCTTCTTTTTGTAAAGGAGGGAACAGAAGCTCCTTGAAGGTAGATTCGTTGCTCCATGATTCTGCAGCCCTCCGCAGAAGAGACAGAATTTGACTCCAGGAAGGTCAGACTTCGAAAGGTAGGGGATTTCTCCTCGACGGCATGGCCACAACTCATAAACATTCATTGCGCTCCTCTACCTGTGTAATTATTATGAATTTTAAAATTAGCAGGTTGGATTCTGTCAAGGAGATTTTCTGCTTTTTGGGAAATGCTTATGTACCTGTAGCGCCAGCAAAGCCCAGAGCAGGATCTCTATGATCCAGGCGGATGCGTAAAGGAGAATCCTGGAGCCTTGTTGGCTTTTTCAGATGTTTATTGAGCTTTTTATACCATTTGTAGTGCGGCACCCAGGTACACGGCAGGTAGGGGGGCCAGAGGGCCGGGAGGCTGGCAGGCCTCTTGGGCCGTCGGCCAGTCTTCACTCTTTTTGGGCTTTATCATTCTCTTGCAGGCTCTGTTCTCTGCTACTGCTTCTGCTGCCATTGCTGCTGCTTCCACCACCGCTGTTGCTCCTTCTCATTGTCCTGGCATCCCTGTGATGCCTCCCTTATAAGCCCAGCTTCTCAGCCCAGGTATACCCTCTTACACATGACCATACTGTACTCCGGCTGTCCGCCATCAGGCACACGCATAGGACCGCAGGGGTCTATCACTAATGCTAATGGTGGGAGGGCAGAAAAATTCTGACAATTTTCATTTATCCTGCGGTACCTGACACTTTACCTCTCTTTTTCAAGACAGTTCAAGGTTTTTGTTTATTTGCTGTTCTTGTGCTCACTTTGAACAGAAAGAATTCCAACTATTATAGAAATCTTCATGCATGTCTCTAAAATGATCCTGTTCTAGAGTTATTCTTTGAGTGTGTTCTTGTTGGATTTCCAAATGTGGAGGATAGGAATGGTATTTGGAAAGATGGGGGAGAGAGAGCCAAGAAACAGTCAAATGTGGACCACGGTCTTTTAGGATTGTGTGTTTTATATTTAGAGGAGCTTCTCTGAGACATCCCGGTAGAGTCTGAAAATAACCCTCCGGATGTAGGTGGGACGGGGAAACTAGGACATAATCACAACACGTATTGAGCCCTGAGTGTGGAAGTGACAGGAATCGGGGGGAGGGTCTGGTTTCCAACACAGGTGCTTTCTGTTATGCTCCATGGCTGTCAAGCACCTCTCGCTCCGTCGCTGTTCTGCTTTGCTGATAAACGAGTCATTATGAATTTTAAGACTATCGGAGTTATCTTGAAGGTTATCAAATAGATTTTCTGTTCATTGGGTGATGCTTGTCAGGCTCACCTTGAAACTACTCAGCAAAGGTAGACAGTATTACTCTCTAGGACTGGGAGCTATGAGTCAAGTCTGGGTATTTCTTTAAAAAGAAAAAAAATAATGTTTTAAAACCAAGTCCAGATCTCAGAGACTGTGGTGTTTGATTCCAATAAAGAATCAGATGAGAAGGGTAGATCCGTGTTCTATCCCAACAAACCCGCCGTGGGCTCATCTGCTCCTCCTCAAGGATAGCACCTGACTGTGACCATCCCAAGTATGCCTCTTCGGAGCAATTGTGATTAAAAGTCCAAAAGGCAAGTCAAAGTCATAACACAGGATTCTTTACAACCACTTTAATTACTCTGAACCGTCATGGGAGACACCCCTCAACTAGCTGGCCAGCAGGATAATGTGGTTAGTCAAGGACACAGCCAAATTAGACCTGGACCCCGGAGGCTAAGGCTCAATTCCCAGCAGCAAGATAGCTCACCTTTTCATATCTAATTGCAGTCATTGGTTTAATCCCTAAAGAATTATGTCCAATTGGTTTCCGTCTGTCTGCATTTGTAAATGTCATTCTGCCCAGCGTGTGTTGTAAAGATTAGCTGTGCTTCATCATTTTGTTAGCATGAATCAATAATGTGGGATTCGTGGCTCGCTGAATTTTTAAAGTCATCTGTGAATCAATGTTAGCTATTTGTGCGGCACCCCTTACACCATGCTAATTTGATATCATTGGATAAAATTGCCTAGTTTTGGAAGACAGTTATTGAAAAATTTAAGATTAGCTTAAAGGTTAGTTTAAGCTATAAAAAAAGAGATGCTATGTTATTTTATTTTGCTAATACATGAATGTATTTGCATGGATTCCATTCCTGGGGGAGGGCTAAAATGAAATGATCAGAATTAATAGTGGGTTCTGAACAGGAGCATCATCAAAGAAAAAGCAAAACAAAGACCCCTATGTGGAACCTTTATGGTGGACCCTTCAAAATATCTATCAATGGTTAAAAAAAAAAATGCCTCACTCTTGGAAGATGTAGCAGAGGCACTGTAAATTACATCCTCTGAGGAAAACAGGGAGAGTAATGCATTTCCTAGAAATTGCACTATACAGGAGGTTCATCTTCCCCAAAGTAAGTAAAAAGCAAGCAGTACTTATATGGTAATCCCACAAGGTTGTTTAAGATTTTATTTTCCATTGCAAAAAATTCACAGATTATTGGCTGGTCTAAGCTTTAATATGGCCAAATTCTTCCCAAGTCTGTGGAAATGGAGGTTTATATAATGCTGTAATTAATCAATAAAAAATGCCCTACAAAAATATTCAGCTCCATTAGTTGCAAAAGACAGCAATTTAATTTATCAAATTAGTAGATACTGAAAAAATATTAAAGCTTTTCAGGATAGGCTGATTTACAGCTTGGAGGTATATAAATTATGGCAATATTCCTGACAATCTGTTTCATAAAAATATCTGATGACTTAAAATGATCATGATCTCACCCCTTTAACCTAGTAAATACTGTTTTAGGGAACATTCAAAAACAATGGATAAATATTTATCCTCAAATATTGCTATGTTTATTGCTATGTTAATAAAAATAACAAAAATATAAACAACCAAAATATCTAACCAAATGAATTCTTGAAATTAATCTCTTCCTATGACAAATAATCCTGAATCCATAAGAGGGGGGCTTTGCTGACTTTTTAACTTCTTGGAGAAATGCATTTTGGGAAAGATGCTGGAAGTTAATAGGCTAGGAAGTTAATAGTGAACAGTGGCTCATTCAACAGTTATCATCAGGTACCACCTCTCAGCAGTTCTAGAACAAGAAGATACAGTAATGAAGTAGAAGTCCCTACCTTTATGAAGTCTACTTTTTAGTAGACCCCAGAAAAAAAAGCTGGAGTTATAAAGAAAATAAAATCCAACAATGTACTGAAGAGCTGTGGAGTCAGGAAGAAAAGTAGGATTTTGTGTTAACACAGTATTCAAGAGAATAAAGAGGTATTTTGAGAAGAAGGTGGTTATGTGTGTCAAATATTCCTGGGAGATAAAGCAAGGGCTCAGAGAAAAAGCTGCAGGACTTGTCAGTATGACGGCTCTTGTTGATTTAGAGTTGGGCCATGGTTTTAATGAGTCCTCTGAAGAGAGGATGTAAAACAGAGGATGAAGAAGTGATTACTAAAAATTCACTCTTATAGGGAGTTTCTCTTTGAAAAGGAGGAAAGTAACAAGGAACTGTTTAGATGAGAAATACTGGGGTTTGTATGCCAGTGGGAATGGCAAAGTAGAGAGAGACTGATGGTGCAGAAAAGGGAACAGTAATTCCAGTATCCAAGATGAACTAAATCTTTGAGGAGGTGAGAGGAGGTGGGGTCTTTAGTCAAGTGGAGGGGCTGGTGTTTGTAGGAGCCCAGGTCTTTTTCCTTTGTTGATGAGGTTGCCCCTAGAAGATCCAGCTAAAAGGCTTGTCATTGCCTTGGTTCTCCTCACCCGAAAATGGTGACAATGTGGAACATACCTCATGAGATAAGGTAAATAGCAATACCTGCAAAGTAGCATGCTAAGGTAAATACTAGTCACTTTTATTATTATTTTCAGTCTAATGCATTTTCTAAATATTCCATATTAAGCATCGCTGAAATAATGCACATATGTGCATTTTGTGTGTGTGCCCTATCTTATTATATTCCCGGGTCAATGTGAATAATGGAAATATAATAGTGACCCAGAAACCCTTCACAGTTGGAGACTGTTTCAGCACCAAGGATAGCAAACTTAATAATAATCAGCATACACAAGATTTCAGCACAGAATTGCCTAGGGACTGGTCTGTCTCATAAATACATAAAAGTGAGAGGGTGAATGTAGCAAGCCTTAGATTAAGCCCTGCGGGAAATTCCACTTTCCACTTGCAAAGAACAGGCTGGCTCTTTCTTTGCGGTGTCTCTGCCGCTTGCACAAGGCATTGGCATTGTATGAACTACTGTTCCCTATCTCCCAGGAGCCCAGGGCATTTGTGAGAGCTTAGAGCAAAACCAGGAGGAGTGGGGGAAATCAGAATGTGTTTCAGAGGCAGCTTACATGACACCTGAAATGCTGGGAGAATGGCAGATTGCACTAGGATGCGATGCGGGCCTGAGTTCTGAATATGTTGACTTTATCTGTTAATAATACATTTCATTAGGAGCAGGGGTTATTGATGTGCACGTATTCTTCAAGAAGCCTCACTTTTTGGTAGTTTCTTAAGAGAGAGAAGAAGTGGCAATGTTTGACGTCTGCTTCTGTTATTAAAAATTGCACAGCTGTGACTCTGGGGAAGGGGATCAGAAATGGGCAGTGAAGAAGGAAGGGCACCAGATCTCACCAGGCTCCTGTTCTGAGCCAGGCGCTTCACATAGTTTAGCTCATTTAAACTACTTTCTTTCTTTTTTTTTTTTCATCAGCTCTGTTCATATAGGGAGAAAGTTCTGAAAAGTTTGACAATTTATCCAGTCACACAGCTAAGGAGCAGACAGTTGACATTTGAGTTCAAAGCTTCCTTCCATGTTTAGCACCCATTTCTGGCCACCATGGATATTTTGCATTGAATAATTGTGTGTGTGCGTGTGTGTGTATGTGTGTGTGTGTGTTTTAGGGAGAGGGAGATGTTCTGTACCTTGTCTGTACAATGTACATTCTGTACAATGTCTATACATTGTAGAATATAAGCATTTTGGGGGCAGTAATGCCATCCTCCTAGCTATGATGATCCACATTCTCTGCAGACATGCAGACAGTGACCAGACATTCTCTGGAGGGCAAAGTCTTCCCTGGCTGAGAATTCCTGGTCTATATCATGCTGCCTGAAGGATCCTTCTCCACCTCACAGCCCAGAAGCAGTTTTGTAGATTGTGGACATAGATTTATTTGTTTGTGCTGCATACATTCATTCTTTCAGCACTCACTGCTTCAACTGTCCATCACTGATAGTCACTGAGTGTCTATGTTAAGCCAGGCACTATGCTAGGGTGCCAGGGCAACAAGATGAAGGGTGTGCAGCCCTTTCCCTTGGGGCACACAGTCAGATGGGGAGACAGATAGACTGACACATTGCAGCAGCACACTGAGTACAGTGTCCCCAGCAGCTCAGAGATGAGATATTTATCAGCCTCTGAGGATTGGGTCTTTGAGAAAGAAGAAACCACTAGGTGTGCAGGCTCCAATGGTTGACTTAAAAGATAACCTTATATTATGGGCCTCTTCTTAGGGATCATTCTGAGTTTCTAGCAAAATGAATCCTTAGTGACCCAGTCAGCAGGATTTGCTTTATAAATTTTTATTGTGATGTAATATACAGAGCAAAGTGCACATTTCTTAAACATAAAGCCTGATGAATATTTATGCATGCTTACATCCAAACAGCCACCATTCAAAATCAAGATACAGAACATTCCTTTATGCCAGAAATTTCCTTTATGCCTCTTAGTGGAACCCTCACAACGATAAACACAAGAATGTTTATCATCATAGATTAGTTTTGCCTGTTCTTGAGCTTCGTATAAATGGAATCATTGCCACATGTTTTCTGTGGTATCTCTTATTTATCTCTTCATTACATTTGTAAGAATTATCCATACTGTTATATGTGGAAGTATTTCATTCTTTTTTATTGCACTATAAAATTCCATTGAGTAAATATTACTATAACTTATTTATCTGTTTTCTTATTGATGAACATTTAAGTTATTTTGCAATTTTGCCTTTTATTAATAAGTCTATCATAAACAGTTTTACCTTTGTTTTTTGATGGGACCAGGCATTCCCTTCTCTTGGGGATATACCTATGAGTGAAACCACTCTGTCTTTGGGATTGGTATGTATTTAAACCTAGGAGACACTACTCAACTTTTTTCCAAAGTGGTTGTAAAAATTTGCACTCTTACCAGCAACTCTTGAGAGTTCTGGTTGCTATTAGGTTTCTTAGGCTTCACAGAAGAAGTGAGGCAGTTAATTTAACCCTAGGGCTACAGGTAGTAGGGGATGGACTGGGATAAAGATGACATCACTTTCGTCCTTCTGGCCTAGCCTCTGTCACAATCCCCACTCCTGACCAGCGAGGCCCTGGAAGAGAGACTCTGTGGCTCAGCCCACTGAGCTGGAGGAAGTTGCTTCCCTGACCAGGAGGTGCTGGTGACTAGTATGATATTCTGGGGCTCAAGAGAGAATCAGGGGAAAACACCCATCAACCACCTTCTCTTTTGCCTATAAGAGACACAGGTCTGAGCTTGGTTTTCTGTGCAGTGAAAACAAAGGTCTTCAAGGCACCGCAGTGCTACTCCCGGAATGCTGTCTCAGCTCTGGTGTGGGGAAGCCAGCTGAGCTCTGGAAAACTGTTTCCACATTCATAGTCCTGGCCTGGCACACCTCCTGAGGTTGCTGAAAGATCAAACGACTGTATGTACACTCGGATTACAGTGTGCAGGAAGGGACGGCTGTTTCTCCAAGGGTATAATCTGGCATCCCTTGCTGTTAGTCAGAGAAAAGCTGCATGCAGTGATGGAGGGGACATGGCACTGACAGTGACACCCTCGGTCACTTACCATTGGAGGGTGTGGCTTCCTCACTTTTCCTTTCTGGTCCTCAGTATCCCCCTCTGTGAGATGTCTTGGACCGGGTGATTTCTGATGGTGTTCCACTGGAGGTACTGTGTAAGCAAGAGTGCAAACGACCTCCACCAGCCCCCTATATTTGCTCAGACCTGTAGAGAGAACCAGGTTGGCTTATGTTTACTGAGTGTCGGGAACTGTTCTGGCCACTTCACCTGCACCATATTGTTTATTCCTTACAACCAACTGTATAAGGAAGGTTTCCATTTTACTGATGAGGAAACAGAAAAGTTAAATAAACCTTATCTGAAGTACTATGGCTCGTAAGTGGAGGCCCCACCTCAGCCCAGGCATATTGGTAAGGCTGTGACAGGACACTAGAATGGGGGGCTCTGTCCCCCATTCATGGAAGGAAGGGGGCTTAGTGAAACAGCTAAGGAATCAGACATTTTTCTTTGCTATTTACTACTGCGTGCTCTCACATAAATGCCCTAAGCCCGCTGCGTCTCAGTTTCTTCAACATTAAAATGGGGGTGATATTTTCTGTGTCATGGAGATAATTAGTAGAAATAGCCTGGGACCCAAGACAACACTCAATCACTGTTAGTTTCCTTTTCTCTATTACTATGTAAGTCAAGGTAGAAATGAAGAATGGTAATTGGAAATGACCTTACCTTGCATGTCCTTGCCACAGGAGAATGTTCTTGGAATAAGGCCAAGCTAAAAGCTGAAGTGCAATAGTGCAATGCTATATGACCGAAAAGGAAGAAAATATGCCAAACTGGACTTTTACTTTTTGTTAGATTTCCCCACCCTTCCCTCCCTGTCATACTGCTCATTTTAGGAAATTGGAAAATGTAGGGAAAAAATGAAAAAAATGCTGTCCATTGTTTTAGCATCTAGACACAATTGCTCTTGATACTTTGTTGTATTTCCTCCCAATATGATTGCTTTTTAAAAATAGATGAAATCACATGTGTTATAAAGTTTTGTGGTTTGCCTTTCTTTTTTTTTAAAGATTTATTTATTTATGCGTACAAGAGCTGGGGTTCAGGCCAGAGATGTAGGGAGTAAGAGGATTCACCAGAGATAGAGGGGGAACAGAACAGGCAGACCAACCAAAGTACACTACTGAGAGGAGCAGTGGGCGAGACAGGAGAGGCCTGCTGCGCCATGTGGGTTGCTCCCTGGCTGGCCGGGGATTGAACTCATGCTGCAAAGGCTGTGAATTGCTTCACAGTGTAGTGCTTAACCCCTTGCACCGCCAGGGAGGCCCTCTTTGCCTTTCTGACTAAATATTACAAGAATTTCCCCGTGATAATGGCAATCTCTTTGTAATCAGCATTAACTGCTTTGTAAGGTTTCATTCAGTATACCTATTATGATTTTCTCACCTCCAAACTATTTCCAAATTTTCCACTATTGTAAAAATGCTCAGATGACCACAATTTCACATATAAAACTTTATCCAAGTCTTGCGTCATTTCCATTAAGCACAGGTATTTTTAAGGGTTCATGATAGACCTTGTCAAATTGTTTTCCCAGAAATATTTA
This sequence comes from Talpa europaea, assembly GCF_964194135.1. Classification (NCBI taxonomy): domain Eukaryota; kingdom Metazoa; phylum Chordata; class Mammalia; order Eulipotyphla; family Talpidae; genus Talpa; species Talpa europaea. The sequence goes on along the minus strand of NC_140079.1, from coordinate 93,468,034 downwards.
ACCAAGTTATACTCTCACCATGAGACAGGAATTTCTCACTATACCAATGCTAACGAATGAGAATTATAAAATTTCGAATCCTTGTTAAATTTGGTTTCTAAAAATATCTCATTTAAATTTATAATGAATTGATCAAAATGTTGTGGAATACCTATTCACATCATTTCGGTTTTCTTAATTTTTATGTCTGCATGTTTTACTTTCAGTGTTATTTTGACATATATCCATAATATGTGTATGTGTGATTTAAATGATCACTGTAATAACAAACGAATACCCAGCTTATGAATGAAGCATTTCTTTGCCTTAAAAGTCTCTTGAATGTCCCTCTTCCATGTAGTCTCTTTCTTCCTTCTGAGGTACCCTTAATCCTGACTTTTGTGGCAATTATTTACTTTCTTTTATTATTTCCTTGATTTTTCTTATGCTTTTGCCATCCATTCATAAATCTCTAAAAATTAAGTTTATTTTATCTATTTTTGAACTGTATAAACATGGAATAATGATGTAAATATCCTTCTGTAACTTATTTCACTTTAAATTGATACTCAATTATGTTAATTAATGTATCTACTAAAATTCATTCTTTTCCCCTACTGAATAGTATTCCATTTGTTCACCAAAACTAACAATTGAGTGGGTACTGGAAGTAAGGGGTGCAAACCAAGTGTTAGGATGCAGCTGATCTGGCCCTTTGAAGAGAATGAGCATGAGGAAAAGGCTGTCTCTGAAAAAGCAGCTGCCACCAGACAAATCAGTCACTTCAAAGAATGTCATTTTCGAGATTTATGACATTGCTAAAATTCCCACTTCCCAAAAGATAAGGATCTAACCATCCCTGCGTTCCTCATTGCATAGACAACATCAAATAGATGCACTAACCCTGTCCCTACCTAGATTTTCTTCCTAGAAATCCTTGAAAGGCTTCCTGTAATTAAGACGCTCAGAATTCAGGCAGCTTTCCCACAGCTAATGTCCTCAGTCTTGATTCTTCAATAAACTCACCTACTTTTGCTTGCCTCTGTTTATTTGCGCTAACACATTGCTCTCACAGTTTTCTAGTGGAATTACTGAATAATTGATTATATACAGCTTTTCTTTCATTTGGTGATATGTTGTGTTTTAAGCTCATCTAAATATTGTAATTATATCTTCCAGATGCTTTGGTTCCTAATTGCATGTAGCATCTCTCTGACAATTAAAAATTATTTTTATTTCAATACATGATTTTTTCTTTTTTGACTCTTTCATTGATTTAACATTTAGAAAGTTGTCTGTTACCCTTAAATGAAAAATGTCCTCGTTATATATTTTCCATGTTGTTGTTCTTTTCCTTTTCTCTCTGAGTATTTCATATATATTTATCTTTCTGCACCACTTAGAATTTATTTTGCTCTCCAGCATGAAGTGAAAATGTTTGCTTTTGCTTAGTTCCTAGCCAGCAGGAGTGCAGACTCTTAGGGTTTTGATAAAACCACCTTCTCCAGTTTCATTCTCCAGCTCTAATTCTCCAGTTCATCTCTGGGCAACATGACTTACTTCCCTTGTTCTTCTGTTTTTTCCTACACATGTGTAATCAGTTCCCTATATTAAATCCCCCTCTGTTTGAAATACCTAGAGTGCTTTCTGTTTTCATGTGTGTGTCTATGTGTGTGTGTGTGTCTGTGTGTGTAGAAGGGTGGAGGGAGAAGCTGAGACAAGAGAGAATATGTGCTATTTGTTTTGGAACTCTATTTTGATTCATTGATCATTTTGCCAATTCTTGTACATGCTTATTTATCATTATAATTATTACAGCTCTAGCATATATTCCCATATCTGACAGTGTAAAATTTCCCTCATTCTTCTTTTCTCATGTGGCCTTCACTATTCTCATCTGCTTATCAAACTGGCTTTGAAAAAGTCCAATCTTAAAGGACTATCGATCAATTAGGCGCAACAATAATCTTTTCCTCTGTGTCTCAGTGCAGCCCAGAGTATTGCTTAAGAACAGCTAACCATGCTTCATGGTGGAGAATCACAGAAGCAGTCATACATATACCTGCACATACAGTGCCCCCCTCCCATGGGCATAGCGGGCAGTTATGTGTGGGTGCACAGGTGATCAATTATCATCCATTCAGAGTGCTTCTTTCCTGTCACCTTGGGGTCACCCTACTCGGAGAAAAGGCTGCAGAACTGTTAGATCTAACAATGAAAGGGGATCTATTTTCTTTGAGTCAGCCTGACTAACAATGCCCAGGGTCAGAAGAGATATTTCTTGCAAGACCTTGCAATTTCTCAATAATCCTATTTGGGCTCATTGGATGAAATAGCTATGGGAAAATGATCTGATCATTATTTTAAACACTGGGGCAATCATAGCAGGAGACACCTCTGAAACATACTATCTCTGCTTTGGTAACTACTGAAAGGAAGCAAATTGGAAGGAGGTGCCTCATAGTGCTTCCTCTTTATTATTTTGTCAAAGGACATGTTCATAGTATTCTGAAACCCTCAGGACCTCTCCATCAGGCATTCCTCACGCCTTCTATTCAGCCTACTTTGGTGGAAAATAAACACTCCCCATTTTGGAAGCCCCTGCCCCAGGGAAGCGGCTGGCTCTTTTCCCCCCATGACTGCCTTTGTGTAGAAGACCATCAGGGAACATGAAAGCACTCCCTGAGACCCTCAGGGCTCAGTGCCCTGGAAAGTTGGGCACATTGAGTGAGAGGAACACAGCAGCTATTATAGAGGGAATATGGGGACTGTGCCAGGGCTGCCTGGCAGGGAAAGCTAGGTGAAGGGCACTGTGACTTTGCACAGACTTGGAGCGGAGTGGGATTCCTCCCCCAACCACCAGGACCTTTGGAGTCAGACTGCTTGAGTCCCGTGAGCCAGGAGCTTTCTGTGCCTTGGTTTCCTACTCTATACAGTGTTAAAAGTAATGATGACTGTGTCAAATCAAGGTAAGATGAAATGAGATGATCCATACAAGGGCTTAAAATACTGCCTGGATATAATAAATAATACATATTACTCCTGTCTCACTATCCCCACTCCCTCTCCTAACCTTAATTGGTAGGTGATTAATTGTCTAGGGTTAGGAGGCAGGCTGCCTAGTTTGTATCCTGATTCTACTACTTCCTTGCTGTGTGACATTCAGTGCATTGCCTAACCCTCTCTGAGCCTCACTTTGCTCAGCTGTAATATAGATTCCAAATTTTCATTTGAGCAATATTTTTATGTACTTGCACTGTGCCAAGAACTGTACTGCACTATGGGGATGTAAATTTGACCCCCATGCAGATCCTGACCCCCAGTGGCTCAGTCAGAGGGGAAGACTATGTAGTAGGAGACTTGGACTGGGCCTCTGGGCAGGAAACTGGGTCTTTGAAAACTTGTCCTCGTGAGGATGAGTAGGGGTTAGGAAGTCAAAAGTGGGAAAGGGAAGGACAGAGCAAAACCCACATACAAGAGAAGGAAGTATCCTGTAATCAGTGTTTATTGAGCACCTAACATGTGCCTGGCATGGTTCTTGGTGCTGTGAATACAGCACTAAACCAAAGACAAAAACTGGTTCCCTGATGGAGCGTAGTGGAGGAGACTGGCACAGACAGCAAACAAGCACATCAGTAATGTGGCAGGTTGTGACAAGTCCTATAAGCGGTGAAGGGTGGTGGAGAGCATTGAGGCAGAGGGGTATAATATTAAAAATAAGAATCAAGAAAGATTTCCATGAGGATTTGACTCTTTTTGAGAAATGGTCTGAAGAATATGAAGCAGGGAGCCATGTGGGTATCTGTTTACTAGTAGCTGGTGCAAAGGTCCTGAGGCAGAAGATTTCCTGACATGTTTAAGGATCCAAAGAAAGATCAGTGAGGTGGGGTGGGGTGGGGGAGAAGTTGAATGAAATGTGAGGCCAAGAAAAGTCTTGGATACCATAGTAAGGAGGATGGAGTTTTCTTATAAAGATTACAAGTTATTCTTTCAGCCACCATGAAAACACCCAAATGTTTTCTGTAAGATTCAACCCTGCCTGACAAGTGTGGTTCTTATGTAAAATAAACAGGATATTTTCTTGTTTGCTGGGTCTACTGTGGTGCTCTGATTACTGTGTTGATTGGCCTGCAAGATGTGTTCAGGGTGGGTGGGTGGAAGCATTCTGTCTAGGCTGGTCGTGTTTCATGGTGGAATGGAGTCCCGGCTTCCCAGTCCCAACTACAAGGCGTTGGGCACATTGCTCTGACCTAAGTGTCAGATTCCTTACTTGCAGAATGAGCAGATTCAGCTCTAGGATCCTCAGATGCCAGAGATCTTCTGTAGAACAATCGCCCGAGCTTGAGCAGTGCTAGCTCTATACCAGGCATTGCACCAACATTTTACTTGTGTTGGCTCAGGGATTGCTCAGCAGGATGCTGGGATGGAAGGTGTTTTCTCCACTGTAGGGAAAAGGAGACAGAGGCACAGAGGGGCTGAATGGTGTAGGTTGTGACAGGCAGATCCAGCTCTGTTGGTCTGTAGAGCCCAATCTCTTTGGATTCCTAGAGGGAGGATATAAAAAATCAAGGCATCAGGGCCTTCCCTGGTGGCGCAGGCAGTTGAGCGTCATGCTGTGAAGCTTTCTGCAGTCTCTGTGGTGCCGGTTCAATCCCTGGCCAGCCGGCGAGGGTCCCACATGGCGCGGCAGACCTCTCCTGTCGCGCCCACTGCTCCCGTCAGCAGTGTATTTCGTCAGCCTGCCTGTTCTGTTCCCTGCTCTGTCTCTGGTGAATCCTCTCACCCTCCCACGCATCTGGCCTATACCCTGGTTCTTGTATAAAATAAATAAATCTTTAAAAAAATTTTAAAAAATCAAGGCATCAGAGAGAGGGTCTCACAAGGTGTAGCACCCCCAGGAGAATCCCAGTCTTCTTCTTGTTTCCCCTCTCACACCCACTCTGCAGATGTACTTGAGGGGCTCAGAAGACCTGGACATGAAGTTGCCAGGGTCTTTTCTGCAAAGTCACTGAAAGAGTGCTGAGTCATTGAACAAAGGTTGACTTTCTATCAAGAACTTGCCAGGAGGCTGCTTTGAGCAGTAGGCCAGAGGTGTTTTTATGGGACTGAACAGGGCACCCCTGGCCCCCTGGGGTCAGGCAGAACCAGACAGACTTCAGTCCTAGACTCCAGGAGACGCAGCCCATGAGATGCGGTTGACACGTCTGCCTTACTGCACACGGTTGCCTGGCAACCGCAAGTGACAAGCTGCCAACTCGATGATACAATCGCAGCAGGGAGATCAGAGGAAGCCAATTAAAACGCTTATTTATTTATTTATTTATTTAGCGTTTTCCTTTTTTGTTTCCCAAATTTCATTTAGTCCCGAGTGCCCTTAAACATTGATTCACTTAGCCTGCCAGAGGAGAGGAAACTGTGTGTGTGACACGACCCACTTCCCTCCTACCCGGTCAGATAATGTGCCCCTCAGTGCCAGCCGTGGAGGGAGGGTAAATTCATTACAATGTAGGCTTGTGTACCTCTTAGGTGCTTTACTGTGAAATTTGAATTTTTCCTGGTGTTAGGACCAAATCTGATTTTTATTGCTGTGTGTCAGTGATTTCCCAACGTACACCCCAAGGCCACATAGTAGATGCTCAATAAAAGATCAAGTGAGTGAGTGAAACACACTCTGGGAAAAATTGTAAGGCTAACAGCAGCCACCTAAGTGAGTCCAATGTGTCTGAATGGTCAGATGATGAATGAGACCTTAGTATATTTCACTAGGTTTGTTTTTTAATTTTCAGTTTTTCTCTCCTGTCTCCTCAGCTTTTCAAATGAGGTTAAAGTAGCAATAGTGAGAGTCCAACTTTAGACCCATGGATGGAAGGGTGTCAGAAGTGCCTGCTTCCTGCCCCCAGTGCTCTCCCACCCTCTGAGCTCTGCATTCCTGCTGTTCCTTGACTTGCCTGTCTCCATCACACCTCCTGTCACACCTCTCAAACAACAGTACCTCCTGTCTGTATTTATTTTTGTGTGAAAAATGTAGAATATCCATTGTTCTGGGGTCAAAAATGTGTGGTCTACCACAGGCGCTCTCTCTGACCTTTCATGTGACCTTTGGGCAACTCTGGACATCTGTGCCCTTGAAGCACCCCTTTAAGGATTAGGCAGAGGAGGTGTTCCCCTTTGGTTTTAGTTATCTGTGGCTTCAGAATGGTTTTCTCAACTTCTATTATTACTTCTATTATTACTCTCCTCTAACCCTCCCTAGACTTTTTAGACATTTTTTTCCTGATTTCCCCCCATAAAATTTCAAAATCATAGATTTTTGGTATATCTGTTTATGAACCATATGTATATCTGTGCTCTAGACATAAAAAGGCTGCTTTGCACAGCCCCCTGAAGAAGCAGTTTTTACCCCCTTGGAGATGATATTGTCTTTTTAAAGAAAGCATGGGGTTGCCCATCTTTTCCTTTGACATGACAAGACAAGACTCATTGAGGAAATAGCAATGACTAACTTCTTGGAACGAGGTCCTTGTTGTCTTCCTAGGGCTCCCCTTTCAGCAGTGAGCCTCTTACCTGGCCAGCATCACCTTCTTCGTCCTCGGGCCAGCTTCTTCTGTGTCTTGTGCTCCTTAATCTGAGCCCACGCAGTGTGACTCGGGGGAGTGCCACTGTTAACTTCATATGTCAACTTGACCTGCTATGGGATGCCCACGTATTTGGTCAGACATTACTCTGCGTATGCCTGCAGGCATGTTTGTGGGTGAGATGAAGCTGGCAGGCTGAGTAGGCTGAGTAAGGCAGATTGCCCTTCCCGAGTTCCTGAGGTGGCCTCCCCCTATCTGTTGAGGACTGAATAGATCAGAAAGGAGTGAGTGAGAATTTGTTCTCTCTGCCTATTTGGGGGCTGGAACATTGTTCTTCTCTTGCACTTCAAATGGAACTTATACCATCGGCTCCCCGCTTCTCAAGCCTTCAGCCTTGGTTCGGAATGACACCCCAGCTCTGCTGGTCTCCAGCTGGCAGATAGCAGATGGTGGGACTACTCCATCTCCATAGTCTTGTGAGCCAATTGCTTGTCCTAAATCTCTCTATATTGGTTCTGATTCTCTGGAGAACCCTGACAGAGAGTTTGGGGAAAGATGATGAAGGACAAGTCAGCAGGGGTTATGTCAAGTTGGTCTTGTAGGTAGATCATGGTTGTGGCAGACATATCCTCCTTTTGCCCCTCCTACTTCCCTTCCAATCCCTTTTGCTCATTCTGTGCATATGTCCCCAGTTTCTGTGCTTTGCTGCTAGTTACTGACAAACAGAGCCTTCTTCAGAGGATCACTCGGTCAGTTGGAGTCACCTCACTATGCTGAGAACCCAGTTTACATTCCCTGGGGTGGCCCACAGCCAGCAATTGACTGGTGGGAGCAGAGAGCCATAGCTTCCTTGTCCTGATGCAAAATAAATTTGGAGGTAAAATTTTCACACCACACCTCCCCTGGGGATCAGGCGTATCTCCTTCTTCTGCTCTAGACTGCTTCACCTGTCCCTTGGAAGCACTTTCTTAATCAATCACATGACTACAGCCCTGGGCTTAAGATCTAATTCTTGAAGGAGTTGACCAGAAGATGGCCATAGTCAGGGTTGGGACTTTCCCCTGAGAAAAGTGGGACACCACTGAGTTTTTATAATCCAACAGTGAAATTCTCAGATTGGAAGAACTACCTCCTCGAAGTCATCGTAGCCTAGTTGCATTATTGTTCTTGACTGAACTTGGCTTTTGTTTCCCCTTCTCTGGAGTGATTATACAGGGAGTGATTCCCCTTGAATTATCCCATTTTTCAGAAGCCATTTGAGTCCTTGCATAGTTTAACTTGTGCATATTTTTGAATTTGAATAACCCAGTCTTAGACCTCCTTCAAATTCATTTCATTCATCCAACAAATATTCATTGAAAAAATTTATCTATCTATCTATCTATCTATCTATCTATCTATCTATCTATCTATCTATCTATCTATCTATCTATCACCACTGCTCCCTATGCATCTAGAATTTTGACTTCTTCAACTCCCAAACTACTTAGCATCAAGCACCCTTCCTAGTTTCAGGGCCCACTATGGTTCTATATATATCTCTTCTGTGACTATGGTCTTCAAATATTTCTTCCACAATACCCAAAATGAACCTCCCAGGTGTCTCAAATGGACCTCATATTATTTTCACATCTCTTAACTGTTGTTCTATAGGAAGATACAAAGTCATGTCATCAACTGCCAGAAGGAGCTTTTCTCTGGTTATCACTGAAGGGTGAGCTAAGAATAGGTTATGCAAATATACCATCAGGATGCTCAATTTATTTTGTTTTGTATTATCAAATAAACAACACCTCTGTAAAAATCATTTCATGAACTGAGTGGTGACCTTTTTGCTCTTATTTGTCTTCAAAGACATTTTATGAAATAAAGTCATTTATTACTATTCCAAGACTTAAAATTCTTTGAGTATAGGCCCTTCATGTATTATGAGTATTTTTTAAGATTTCATTTTCCATAAGCTGAATTTATTTGCCTCCATTCTGTGTCCCCACCTTAGTATCCAGAAGACAATACAACAATGACCTACAATATTTCTTCATCAAATGGTAGACATTTCCCATCCAAATCTGATTTTTCTCTGACATATCTCCTTCTTGCTTAATGATGTAGGAATGGGCAGATGCTATCTAATCATTGCTTCAGTGCGGGGATGCTAGTAGCTTCTTGTTTTTCAGGAAAGAGCAAAGCATTAGAATGACAAACCATTCTGACAAAAGTTGACAAATATCTATCAAGACCATGGAGAGAGTGAAATCTTTTTAACAACTCTATTATTTTTCTTTATCTCCAAGTCTTTGGGGGGTAATCTTTCCTCCAGGAAGATCAAACTCTCCCTCCTTCCCTTGCTCTATATGCGAGATTGGGAAACAACTGGATGATGTGTTGTAAAGATCTTTCTAGATAGATATAACTTTTTACAAGTCTGTGAGACATGCCACCTAATAGAGAAACATTCTGAGCTACAGCCTTTTAAAATTATGAAAACCTACCTGTACCTACAAGGTGGTCCCAACTATGTTGATTACCATTTCCTTCATGAGAAGATTCTCAACTTTCCAAACATTTTTGCCAAATTTCATTTGTGTAGCTGTGGGAAATAAATAAAATAGTCCTGTGTCTAATTAGAATAATGAATGAACTATTTAATTACACATATTTTGTATTTCATAGAGAATTATAACTTAAAGAGAAGTCTTCTTACTTACATTTCAGGAAATACTGTCATTCAGACTTTTCATGTGAATTTTCTACATGATTTTCTCTGGAGTCACATTTGAGTCACTTCCCAGTTTTCCTAAGCAGACCCGTTTCACTTCCTCCCAAAGTATTTCAGATACAACAGTGTTTGAGCTTACATATGATACTGCAACTAGAAATTTTATTCCAAGCCACTGGTCCTCATTTGCACAAATTTAGAACACCTCTTCTTTTATTGTGAAACATAAAAAATACGGAGATATGCATAAAACATGTGAATGGTTCAATGGATAATTATAAAGCGAATGCTTTTGTCATAGCCATCCAGATGGAGAAATGGTACTCAGGAAATCAAAACCCATTTCTCTTCACTGGAGGTAGCACGATCTTAACTTTTGTTATGGGAAAAGTGTTTTTAAAAAATACTTGTTCTGTGTATGTCTGGTGACTACACAATACACAATCTTAATCTATTTCATTTTAAAGTGGCTTTACAGGTTTTATTTATAATGATAACCAATGCTTGGAATGGTAAGGTCATCCTTCTAGGATAATTACTAAATGTGTTAAATTTACCTACTTCCTTGTTTACTGACACTGTCATGGGACCTCCATAAACATCCAAAGCTTGCATCGATTGAGGTCATTTCAGGATAATGTGTTTTCTCCCAGAAGGACCTTGTTTTTCAAAGTAAGGTAATTGGCAAATGTGTCCCATAATTTGAGAGACTCTAAGAGGATGTGTCCATAAGGTGACTCACATTTTCCCGAGGCATAAAAGAAGCATAATTTTAAACCAATATCTTCCATTGTATGACAGCCTATGTGGCATGTTTTAAATTAATTTTTTTTAATAATGAAACAATTGAAATATAACAAAATAAAAAGAATATAACAGATAATTTGTTATAAAAACAGGTAGGAAAAAACAATTTCAAAATAGTGGTTACCCTTGTGATGTATGTGTGTGTTAGCTTAAATTGCATTATCTGGATTATTCTGCTACTGGCCTTTTCATTTCTCAATCTACTGTTCTTGAGATCTGTCCATTTTGTTTCGGATAGATTTAGTTTCTTCATTTTAATTGCTATGCTGTAACCCACCTGTTGAAATATACCATAATTTGTTTATTTCCCCATTGGTGGATGTTTAATTTGATTTCACTCTAAGATTGTATTGCCGACAATTTTCACATACACCATAATCTTAAAGAATTGTGCAATAAGGACCACATTCCCCCACTGGATTCTATTAATAAAAGTTTATTATATTTTTTGTTTTATCATTCCATCCATCTGTTTATTCATTCATTCATCCAACTATTCTATCCAGCCTGTTTTCTGATGTTTTCAAAAGAAGTATTCAAAGTAACTATAAGAATGGAGAACAAAATAGTGCTTCACAGGGATTAGGGAGTGGTGGAGTAAAGTGAGTGTTACTATAAAGGGTGTCATGAGGGAAATGTCTTGTGGTGGTGGTTTTCATTCATTTATCTACACAGAATTACATACAAACACATTGTACCAATGTCAAGTTCCTGGTTGTGATACGGTATTAAAATTCCTGAGATATAACCACTGGGAGAAAGTGAGTATGGGTACATGACCTTGGTGTACTAACTGAAGAACTTTATGTGCATCTATAATTATTTCAAAATAGAAAGTTGAAAGAAAGTGAAACAGCAGTGAGAAAGACTAAATGTGAAGTCCTTAGATGCATCTGTTGAGATAGAGATGTTATAATCAAGAATTAAACACATATAAGGGAAGGGGTCAGAAAGCCAACCATCGCAAAGCTGAAAAATAGACTATACCTGGATTCTTGGGGTCATTGTTGAGTTAGGAAGTTCAACAGCTCTCCTGTATATTTTTGTCTGTTTAATCCCACTTTACTGGCAACAGCATTATTGATGCAAGTATTAAAGAAACCAATGTTGCTGGCTTCTTAGACTAAAAGATTTTAAAGTAAAAAAAATGTTGCAGTGAGTAATATATATCTTTGTATAAAGGCAGGAGTTTCTGTAGAAATTTGTTTCGGGACCATATTGTTGGTGTATTTTCAGCTTAAATGCATATTTTATTAACCTTAAAGAGACAACTAATCTAAGTCTACTCAGTTTTGTCTTTATTTTTGTTATTGGTTTCAGGAGCTTTTTATATCTTCTTTTTTTGACATTATTGTCTCAAACCTGGGTAGTTTTGTAGCTATTTTTTTTACACATAGCTAATTATCTCTCTCTGCACCAAATCTATACTCTTTTATTTAAATTTGATGACCTATTTTCACATCTTATAGGTGTTTCACCCTTGTCCTTTTTAGTCAAAGCTGTCTTGCCTATTCTTGATTTCAAGGTTTCTTTGTGAATTTTGGTATCTGTTGTCAAGTTTTATGAAAGAAAAATTATGAAATTGCATTGATTGTTATAGATTAACCTGGAACATTTCTGTGTGTTTTCCCTTCCATGAACCTGGTATACTCATTTTGTTTCATAATATTTTATTTAAGATTTTTACATCTAAATTGATAAAATGAGATTGACTTATAATTTCCCTTACCTGGTTTTGATATCAAAAGTTGCATTAACCTTCTGAAGTTGGGCCATCCCCCTTTTATTTTTATTCTTTAAAAAAATCTTCTATAAGGAAAAGATTATATATTCCTTAGAAATTTATAGTTTGCTTAAAATAAACCATATGGGCCAGATAATTGTTTTATTCTCTTCTTGTTTTTTTTTATTTCATTAAGTTCTACTATTTTAAAAACTCACTTGTTTCTACTTTCTTTGAGTTTTTCTAATATATCAAGTTAACTTAAATTTTTCTTCTTTTATTATATATCTGCACATGTATATGCACGTATGCACACACATGCATATACACACGTATACATATATATTTAAGGCTATTTATTTCCCTTAAAGTCTAAAGAAATACAGTCCTGTAAGTGTTGATAGTCATTCATTAAATGATTCAACATGTCCTGGCCATGTCCTGTGTGTATGCTGAGGGTAGCCTTGTGACCATAGTTCTTTACTCTGATGGAAGTTGCATTCACAGGATTAAAGGGAAAATATACACATAAATAAATCATGTCCATTGTGTTAGAATTAACTGGAAGCAAATTCAAAAATCTGCAAAATATGGGGAGCTTCTCATGTGACTATCAAGTGGTCTGGAGGTTTTATTTTCACTTTCCTATACAGTTTTGGATGTGGTCTAACTGGTATTGATACTTACTTTATGACCCATATGTGGTCAGTTTTTGTAACTATTCCATATGGGCTGGAAAAAAGTGTATCTTCTAAATCTGGAATGTAGGGTTGTTAACATTTTGCCATATTCAACTTATTTCTGCTTTTCCTCTAACAGATAAGAGAATGACCTATAACTTGACTCTGTGGGGTGCTTTCCAAAACTTTATTGCTTTATTATATCCCCAAACCAGAGTAAATGGCAGGCAGCAGTAAATGACAGTTGACTAAGCCAGGAGGGAAAAGTGGGGGATATATGGGGTATCTGTGGGAGACAATACCAATCAGTCATGGAGCTTAACCCAGCAGTGCTGTGGTCATTAACTCATCAGAGTTGGCACATACAACTTTTTTTTAAATATTTATTTATTTATACAAGCACTGTTTACAGTCAGAAGCACAGGAGGGTGAGAGAATTCACAGGAGCCAGAGCAGGAAACAGAACAGGCAGACTGACAATACATGGCTGAGGGGAACAGCAGGCGGCAGGAGAGGTCTGCGCAACATGTGGGACCCTCGCCAGGTGGCCGGGGATCGAACCGGTGCTGCAGAGGCTGCGGCAGCTTTGCAACCCAGCGTTCAACCACTGCGCTACTGGGTAGGCCCGGCACATACAACTTTTTGATAGTAGTGACAGTTTTGGAGGAAAACCACTTGACTTTGTCTTGGAAATGTAGACATTTTCTGGAAGCTTCTTTGTAAATGAATGTGGTAGATAATATCAGAAAAGACTATGAATTGTCTTATCCTTGAGCTAGCATTTTAAAAAGTGAATGGATGTTTTGCCACATCTCCTTATCCAGACCCTGGCAGATATCACTGAACCATCTCACCATTTATTTCTCATCCAATCCAAACTCAGACTGAAAATATTCCTCACCTCAGCATGTCAGATACCAGTAACTGATTCGACCTGATGCACTTAAGGTGAAACCATTGATCATCTATGAGTGACTGGGCTTTGATTTGAAATGCTCCCCCTTCTCCTGCCCAACTTTATGCTTAAAGTCAATGGTGACTAATTTCCTCTGAAGTAAAAATGGGAACATTTTCCCACAGGTATATAAAGAATTATTCCTTTTCTCATTAAGTAATATTCTGCAAAGGGACATTAAGTAACTGCTTGGAAAGAAAATCTTAGCCTCATACTAGGAACATCCAAAGATAACAACATCAAATTGCCACAAAAAAGAACAAACTGCAATTCAGCAGACCCGAAAAAAAAAAAAAAAAAGAAGCATGCTGTCACTTCCCAGTGGTGAGGATGATAATCTGAAACAGATATTAAAAGGGCATAAGACATCTGGATGTCAGAATTGCTGAGATTGAGTTAGGGCCATGCTGACTCACTGAGACTGAGTACAAATCCTTCTCCAGAGGGAGGGTAGAGGCCAAAAGTGGGGGCGAAGAGGCATCACACTGTAGTTCAAGAACAGAGACCCCTCGATGAGGCTGGTTGGGCACTGGCTGAGTCTGTTGTCCCATTGTAGGTGGTTTTCATAGCAGAACATCCCGGATGGGCTTCTAGAATTCCCTAGGTAATAAGGGACAGGGAAGGTTGATGGGCCCATGAGACTATGGGGAGAGGAAATGAAAGCATCTAACAACCATAATCCCCTGACTATTTAAGGAAGACCAAATCAAAAGACATGATACAACTGTAGTTCTTTGAGCAAGAGAGAAGATTAAAGATACCTGGGGACAATCATTCAGTGAAAGTCCCCTCCTGGGAAAATAGGAGCAGAATTAGAAAAAAAGCTTCCATGTCCTGCCAACCTGTGCCATCCAGAGGAGCAGGAGGCAATAAACACCCTTTCCGTGAGGATGATTGGACACATCCAGATCAGACGTTGCTGCGTAGTCCAGCCTCAGAATTAGATTTAAGCGTGGGCCCCTTCTTCTGTTTCTCGTTTCTCCATGTTTCATGATGTATTTTGGGGGGAAAAATACTTTTAATGCTGCCAACTTGCCTCCTTTCAGCACATTAAAAAAAAGGGAGCGATTGGCTGAGGCTGTCACGATGATGGGAATAATTTTGTCGCTGTGCAATTTGGCTCTTGCTCTAAAGCGAAGCGCACATTTTCCTCCAGTGTATTTTAAGCTGGAGACTTCTAAGTAAATGGGAGGTGGCTGATTTTATTTCTGTATGCAGCCAGCCTTCACTGGCACGAGCTCTGATTTGGCCCAATCAATTTTGTATTCATGCTGAGAAGCGAGTTGATCAAGTTCAAGGAACATCTGTAGGCATTTATCTGGATTGGGTGCAAACATCGAGTCGGTCTGCTGTAAGGTGCCCAGCCCTCCAGGGACGGAGGCTAGACTGCTGGACGAGACCTTCCCAGCCCGAGTGATTTCATTCCCCCCATAAACAATGATGATGGCTCTTTAACACACCACCTTCTCTGCAATGCACGGGGTGGTTTTTAGGAGTCTAGCTCTGGCAAGTTTGAGAGTTTATTAATGAGTCTTCACTAGCTGGTCGGAAGGTCTCCAAAATGGCTCAGCCCACTGACTGTGCCTGTCTCGGGACATCAGCCCTTAGCTCCGCAGCCACATCTGTCTTGGTCTTCTCCTTTTTATTTCCCCTTTCCTAACTGTCATCAATTTTTTTTTTCTCATGCCAGCAGCTCTATGGCTTGAAGAGGGTTGTAAACATCTTGTTGTTCAATTACATCAGGATTTTTCCCCCTTTATGTCAGCAATTAAATTTATGAGGAAAAGAGAGTTCGCTCTCTAAAGCTAAAGGGACACAGTCAAGCTCAAAGTAAATACAAACAGAATACAATCAACGTATGGTTGTAAAGTATAAATGAGGTGGGGGGGAATCCAAAATCCCTGACTCCAACTCTTGACAACTGGGGGGAAACTCTCCTTGTTCCTTGATCTGTAGTTTCCTGCTCCCCACCATGGGGTGGGGGTTGCGATTTCACAGTAGGGAGGATTCCATGAAATAAAGTAGCTAAAGTGACTATGAAGCAATGGCCAGCACTTTGCTTTCCTCCTGGTCACGTAGGGGCGAGCTGACTGAGCATGGGACCTACGATGTGGATATCTTTGTTTTTTCTGGACCTGGAGTATAGTAGATGCTTCAAGGATGTTTAATGGAAGGATGAGCAAATAAGCCAATTTACAAGAGGTATTTGGTTGCATTCTTACCCTTGGTCTGTCATTTCAGGGTTAGGATGATGGTGACCTTGGTGGATTGAGACCTCACTCCTCCAAGGGCATGCCCGGCACAGACACGTGGGCATCACCTTCTGGGAGGTGGTTGGAAATGTGGGCACTCAATCCCCTCCACTCTGTTGCTACCTTTGATCAAGACCCCTGTGATGTGTGTGCACATTAAAGATGAAATGGTGCTGAGTTAGAGCTCTTGATTGTGAAACCAAAAGTGGGAGCTGGTATCAGCTC